>NC_140541.1:16898699-18372449 GCF_057382185.1 Mchenga conophoros
AATCTGTTGGCAAGGAATAATAGTGGCATCCAGCCAGTCTCTATAATTGTTTCTGTTTCTCCTGTCATCCTAAAAATGTTTGCCTGTACTTAACTATAGTAGTAATTGTCCCAGCTTTTGTTCCTTTCTGTGGGACAAAGGAAGTCAGACAAAAGGCTTGGAACAAGGAACATCTGATCAATCAGTCAGCGAGACTCGTCCAACGTGTTTTTGCTTTCTGTGAGAGTGCGTGCATTTATGTTTTGGCTCATGCCAGCTGCACCCACCAGTATTATTCTTGTAGTTCAATGTGTCAGCTCACCCTCCCTCTTGGTGATTTAAGTTACAGTAATGTGCAAAGGTCTTGAATCAGCCTCCGTTTCTTTATATTTTGCTGGAAAAATGTAAATAGCTGTAGCAATTTATCAAAGCACGTCCAAACATACATGGAAATACCGTATATAAGGCAAAAACAGACTTGGTTTAATTCTATTTTACAATTTGGCTTCTTGAACTTTGGCCTTCCATTGAAACCAGTTCTGATGAGGATTCAGTGAAAAGTAGATGGATCATCTGAAGGGTCAGATGTGTTTCTCAGGTTATTTTAGAAAGCCTGGAAACTATTGCTCAAGACCTCTTAAAAAAAGTGTTTTACAGTGTGCATGCTCCCACAGTAAAAAAAAAAAAATACTATGAGGTTGCCATTGTAGTCATAACCTCTGCCAGAGAGGATAGCACTGCTTTTTGTTTCAACTCTTCAGGGATTGCTTAAAAACTGAGCACAATGTGTTGGAACGTTAGGCCACTGGCAAAGAAACACTTAATTTAAAAAGTCCTTTCTGCTTTGGAAAATAGAGGAGGATATTTTTGTCCAGTTGTTTTTACTTGTCCTGCAGTGCACTTACCACATTGCAAAAGTTCTATGAATACATGTATAATTGTCTAATGTGTTTTGATGTACATGCAAATTTAAAAAAAATAAATTCCACAATCCTGATACCAGAAAGGTTGGGATGCTGTGCAAAAAGTAAATAGAAACAGAAACCTTACAATGGTAAACTGCATACTACATCTATTACAGCAGTATGGCTTCATAGTAGAAGAGTCCAGGTGCTGCACTGGCCTGCCTACAGTGCAGACGTTTCACCAACTGAAAACATTTAGAGCACCAGATCCAGGAAGATCCAGGGCTCTTGAATGGCTAGAATCCTGTGTCAGACAATAATGGGACAACATTCCTCTCCCAAAAGTTCAGCATCTGGTTTCCTCGGTTCCCAGATGTTTACAGACTGTTGATAAAAGAAAAGCGGATGCTACATAGTGGTAAACGTGGCCCTGTCCTAACTTTTTTTTAAGACATGTTGCTGCCATTCAATTTAAAATGAGTTAGTATTTCTCTTAAAATGGTACATCTCCGTTAAAAATATTTGACATGTTGTTGTGAATAAAATGTGATTTTATTAAAATGGCATTCATTGCATTCTGTTTTTATTTACATTTTACACAGCAAATAAACCATGTGGAATTGGGGTTATAACATATTGACTGTAAAGGATTGTGCAGAGCTGCTCTGCTTTCAAAGATAACTGGATACAGGAGCCGGATACAATCACAGGTACTGACTGGTGTGTTAGTCTGACAAACTTAGACTGGTTAGTAACATAAAAAAGCTATTATTGGAAGTTCAGAATGCATTAATGAAAAGCTACAACAAGCAGATACAAAATATAATTAGTGTTATGTTTAAAATCAAGGATGCAAATGTGCATGAGTTTAAATGCATAAGGCTGCACGACATGCGTGCGGTGCGTTTGTCTGCGTAATGGCTCTTGGTGTTCCTGCAGCGGTGGTTTTAGATCATGGGAAAGGCATGAGGCTATAACAAAGTGCTGTGTTCCTCCCGTACTCCAGATGCTGCCATAGCTTTGTGGTTCAGGCAGTCTGACTCCAGCACAGTTTTAGCACAGCTCTCCGGTTTACCAGCAGCTTTTGGCATTAAAGTGAGAAGACATGAGGTACTTGTGAGCTCCTGAGGAATACCTGAAGAACTGTGCACGGCTCTCTCCCCGCAGAGACAGCGTAGGAACTCGAGAGGAAATACCTCTGACTTCCTCTGCTACTGTTCTCAACATCCTACCTTTCTTCTCCAGGCTCTCCACCCTATTTCACACATATAACACCCCACCCCCCCTCACCTCCCGCCTCCTCTCCTCATCCAACCCTGATTGCTCTGTTATGTTTTTTTTTTTTTGTTTTTTTTTTGTATCACTTTTTTTCCTCTTTTTTTTCCCCCAGGCAGTAACGAAGAAAAAATTTGGGAGCAAGGACTTCCGATCTGCGCTGGAGAATGGCGTTCTTCTGTGTGAGTAAGTACTCTGCTTTTCCCAGGCACCTCTCGTAAGCCACTCATTCATAAGGAATCCCTCCGCTCTCCTTCAGGTCTGCGCACCGACGTAAGTGTTACTGATGTTTCCCAGGCAGACCCCCTGCTGGGTCACTGTTTGTTTGTTAGTCACATGAAGTGAGCCTGTGTTTTGAGACAGCACAATAGTGACTCTATTATGTAGTTATTTGATGTTTTCTTTGTCAGCTCTTTCCCCTGTGGTCTTGTTTGAGAATATGAAATGTGATCTATTTCAATAGGAGCTGTGTTGTGTGTTTGACAGATGTTACAGATCTGTGGATCGGGCAGAGCGCCATCGTTACTTTAATGAGAGCTGTGTGAGAAGCTGTGTAGTGAATGGAAAGAGCTCCAGCTGAAACCGCACTGGAGAATCAGGGCACCCCGCTTTCTCATTAGCATGGGTACATCGACGGGTACATACATTTTTGATGAGTTGGAGGAACAAATTTATCTGTCCGGGACTGGCTTGTGTGTTCATTCACTAACTGCTCTTCTTAGAGTTGTGGGTTTGTGGCTTTTTCTCAGATTAGGGCTCTGTGTGTGAGGGCTAGCCTCATGTCCCTTCATGTGTCTGCTTGTGGGCAGCACTGCTAAATGGGCACATCACTGATGTGATTTGCTCGGATCAGCAGGAAGCCGTAATTACCAGCAGGCCATGCAGAATCTTCCACACTCTATTGGCATTGGTTCAGAGAAGAAGCCGTTCATTCTGCTGATTTGATCCTGACTCGTCTGTTTGCCTGATGTCAGAGAACTACACGGACACTCTCACTCACGGGCTGTCTGTGTTTTCTCAACACAAGGAAGAGGAAGACAGATTAAAATCGCTTTCACCTAGCAACGCTGCCTCCCTTCCCATTGTGTTTTGGTTATCGGAGTTTCTCGCTTGGAAAAGAATGTTTTGCGTGGATCGCAGACATGTTTATATCCTACTTCACTTAAAGTGTGTGTTATCTCGTAACGTTCCATTGTTTCATGCTAAATGAGTAATGTGAACCCAAATGGCCCTTTGCATTCTTTCTTTACATCTATTGTGAGCCCATGCTAAGCCTTATACCAGTCCATCCGCTCCCAGCCCGCAGAGTAAACAAATTATTTTGCCTCATGTTGAGCTTTTAATGTGTTATTTTTCTTTAATCAAGCAGTGGGGGTTGTAGTCACACCTTTTTATTGCTTTGGATTACATTTTATAGGGATTTTTATTAATCAGTCATGCAGAATAATAAAACCAACTGCACAGTATTGCATAGTTTCATGCTTACCCCCACATGGATCATCTGTGGGTGTCTCTTACTCTCTGGCACTGGGATGTTTGCTAATAATTCGAATGAACAGTCAGCTTGGAAGTTTGGAGATCTGGTAAACACCCTTTGCTCTTGGTAGAGGTTCTCAGCAGTTTGTGCAGCATGGTTATAACAGAGCTGGGGGAGACCACTTCCTTTGAGGAGTGCACCTGTCAAAGTAACATCCATATAAATTGCAAGGTTTTCTAGCTGAAAACTGAATTTAAGCTAGATGCTCAGTATTCCTCAGTTGACCTGTCAGTCATGTTAATGTAGCTCCCTGGTATATAAAGCATATGATCTTTATATTAAGTAGTAATGAATATAGGATTTAGTTGCAGTCTGCAGTCCTTGTACTTTGAGTATATTTGATTGCAAAATATTCTAATTTAAACCGTGAAAGGAAGACTTTTTAAACGGGAAGCATGACTTGTAAATACCTCTAACAGAATAATTTTACTGTGTGGTAGTTCTTTTTTTTCCGACCAGATCTCTGAGGCACAATAAACTATGGTCATCTTATGAAGCCTTTAGTCCAGTTGGTCAAGCTGTTTGTTTTTTTTCTGCCTTGGGTGTTTGGTTAACACCAGAAATCCACCATCTATCTTACTTACTGTTTTCTGAGGCTGATTCAAGGTTTGTTTGGGGTTGTTTCAGTGTTGGAGGGTATATTTTAGGAGCAGTGTGCCTGGTGTGTTTACATCACGGTTGCAGCAGTGGCGATTTGCTAAACTGAAGCCAGGTGGCTACCATTAAACAAAGTCGTAAACACACAACACTAAGACTTTGCAACACATTTTATTCGTTCCCTCGCACTTAAAGCAGGCTAGCCAATAACCAACTCCTTTCACTCACCGTCTCCCTTCCCCTCGTCCTCTCCCTCTCTTTTGCTCACAGACTGATTAACAAGATCAAGCCTGGTGTTGTCAAGAGGGTTAACAGACTGCCTACTCCTATTGCTGGACTGGTAAGTTTTTCCCCCTTATTGTTTAGTCTCAATCTTATTGTATTTAAAAGCTGTACTCAGACATATCCTTTAAATACAATAAGAGCTCATCTTTATTTTGATCATAGTTTTGTCTCTCGTTATTGCATTTTTTGGGGGGGGATAATTTCTATTGTAGAAATAGTAGTGGGTGTCTTAGATTGGGTGGAGCAGTGTGAGGTGTAGCAGGCAGCAGCAGAGTTTTTGCTCAGTGACTTGTCGCTCCACGTATCCTTCCACGCTATTAAGTTCAATGAACGTGAAGCTGGTTGAAATGCCGCCGGTTCATTTGGTTGCATCATAAATACGGGGACGGCCGTGCTGAAGGCTGTGTTCAATCAAAACCATTACAGACAAAAGGTCTTTGTGTTGACATGATGATTACAGTTTTGATTGAGTGATAGAATGTTAGACGGGGCCAGATTTGGGGTTTAAAACCAAGCGGCAACCTGCAGAGCAGAAAAACTGAACGCTGAAGTTCAAGAAGCTCCTTTAACGGCCATGTGACGCTGGCTCCAAGAGTCAGTCAATCCCCACAAACCCTCAAGTTTAAAGTTGCAACAGAAATAAACATGTCTTTAGAGTGGTGCAAAAACATCTGTTGTCTCTATGGCTAATTTCGTCCCTCGTGACGACACGACAGAGGATACATTTTTAGAAAACTCATCTGTTTCAGTTGCATTAAGATGTAAATTCAATCTTTGCATCAAATTTAGTATTAAGGAGAAATATGGACGTCCCTTAAAAACCAAATTGACATTAGCATTAAGTATTGGCGTTTTGTCCAGATATACCTGCACTATAAAGTAGGATTTGGGCTTATCCAGGTGATTTCAAGGTTCAAAATAGATCATAGGTGTCAAACTCTGGCCCGCGGGCCAAATTTGGCCCGCAGCCTAATTACATTTGGCCCGCGAATTACTATTACTATTAGAGCGGGCCTACTGGTATTATACAGCTAATATATATATTATTTAGTATTAAGCTTTGCTTGTTCCATATTCAGTTTTTCAGCAAAACGTGTTTTAGTCCATAAGAAAAGATTCATTCTTATATCTGGAGGAATAAATGTATTTCAATAAATATTAATGTTAGCCCGCGACTTTGTTCCAGTTTTGAATTTTGGCCCACTGTGTATTTGAGTTTGACACCCCTGAAATAGATTGTTAGTAGAATGAAGATGACTGACCTCTTACCGGGGTGCACCAACATTGCAAGTTATCCTTCGGGCCTTACCTGCTCTGCAGCAGGTTATGTTCGAGATCAGAGATCAGCAGGTATAAAATCTCCACCTACTGCCCAAAATGACATCACCATTCCTGGAAGAAAGCTCGGAAAGAAGTGTGATCACTTAGCTTCATTGCTGATCTTACGGTAAGTGAGGCCAGATCATGGAAAGATATCCTGGGTTTGTTTAACTTGCTTTGTAGTACAGGGCCCAGGTCCATTTTCAAAGACAAAAACAGTAAGCCAGTGGCTTGTGTCTTTGGTTATACCAATCTTTGGTACAGTCTATGCTAAATACCTGTTTTTGAATCAGTCGGCCTGGTACTGTTGTCACATTTCAGCTGAGATCTTTTGGGCCTGGCTGCTTTAGCTAACATGGATGTTTTGGGAGCGTCTGCAAACAACTTCTAGGGTAGGTTTAAAAACCTACCTTAAACCCATCCCTCAGCATCTCTCTGTTGTGGGAGTAATTGGGACCAGCTGTCTAGTGGAATTATAGAGAATCCCAACCCTAGCTGAAGCAGAGGGAGTTCATGTGTGTCTATGGGCTCTGCTGACAAGACAGTGACAAGTTAGCAGTGAAATAAGCAGTCTGTAAACAACAAACATGCGCCATCATATAGGCATTTTGACGTAAATCAAATTTCCTGCCAGTTTGTTTTGGACTACTACTGACAGAGCTGGCCGGGCACCTGCTGAGGTAATAAGTTTCTCCTCCATCTGAAGCATTTGTGTGGTATTTCCGAGACCTGGACATAAACCTGAAACCACCTGATCATAAATTCTCTCGCAAATGTGAAGGCTTCTGGTTGGCTCGAGGCTATCAGTGACTGCCAACCACATGGAGAAAAGTGGAAAGTTCTCCAGACGAACATTACTCAGTCTCACTGATGCGAGAATATATTTCCTCTCCAAGTACTCTCACTTTTTCCCCCTATCTCGCGTCTCTTTTAATAGCAATAAGTGTGGTCTTTGGTTGTGTTGTTGTTGTTGGTGGTGGTGGTGGAGGGAGGTGGTTTTTTAGTTGGAAGTTTGCTATTTTCTGAACATTTCTGTGTTTGCCCATTCATCTTCTGTTACACAACTTAGAAATATAGATCTGGAAGAAAAGCCAGAAGCAGTGGACAAAGAGCAAGAGTAACACTATTTTTCTTTTGTTTCTTTTTTCATGTTGCAGAGTAGATACAGCATGATTTGAATCATTTTGTTCCTTGCAAACGTGCCTCATTACCACTCAAATATGAGTATTTTCAACTTTTAGACTTATAAGTGGGGTTTGAGATTTGCTATCTGTGGGATTGTCAGTACTCTAAATCAATACCAGCCTCAAGTTTGGGCAGAGCAAAAAAGACCAAAGAAGGAACGAAGGAGAGAGAGAAAAACAGTAAATCTCCAGTTTTGCAGAATATTTAGCAACATTGGCTCCAGTCTCTGGCCTATTCTTTGCTTTCACTTGTGTCCAGGGGAATGTTTCTCATGTCAGCAAACTCCTCTGACTGTTGCTGAGTGAGATGTGGGTTTGGGCCATGGAAGCCCGGTTCAAGCCTGGTTCTGCTTTTACCAGTGCTTAGCAGGAAGGCGGCAGTTGTGTGGTTGGGCAGCGAACTGCACGAATGTGGGCCTGGATCTGAGGCCCACTGGGGCAAAGCCAGAGGGAGGGAGTTAAGGATGACTCCATCTGCCCACTAAAGTGCAGACCATAAATACACCGTAATTGGCATGTCAGTGGCTGCTCCAGCACACACCAACTCCTTGGTGAGTTGAGGTAGTTGGGGGAGGATGGAGAGGATAAACAGTTTCAATGGCCTTTAGGGTGTCTTTACTCATCTAAATGTGTAATTGTCTGTGCAATGAACGGTATTTGACCATGTTTTGTTACTGTGTTTGCGTTGTATGCGTGCATGTTATGACTGGATCCGACTTTTGAGACGTGTGGGCCCTTTATTGAGCCCGTTTGAGGAGAGACGGTATTTCAAGTATTCAATCTCCTCTTGGTTTATTGTCACAGGTTTTGAAACTGTGTAGCCTGATATTTTAATCATAACTTTCCTTGTTCTTTAAAGCACTGGAAGGGGTCAGTTGAGGGGAATTATTGTAGACAAAGAGAGCAGTGAAAGAAATGGCGTGGCCATAATGCGACCAGAAGGGATGAAGAAGCTTTCCGTTTCTTGGAGCGAAGTGCTTAAATCAGGATCCTCGAGTTTGCATGAGAGGATTAGAGGCTGCTGGATGGGTACAGCATATTTAGCAGGATTATATGCAGGCACAAGTCAGCATAAAATTCCTTCAACATCATTATCTCTGCATGTTCTGGGACTGATCTATTGGGGGGGCGGGGGCTTTTAGTTTGTTCATAATGCTCTTTGTAGTTAATTAACATACCAAAAGATATAGAACTAGAATTTTATTTGCCTTAATCCCATTTTCTGGGATTGAGTGGGATATATGTTATGAGATCTGCACGTTAACAGTTTAGCATATAAAGTACTGAATAACATTACCAGTTAACTTATTATAACAAATATAGTCACTATTTAGATAATGGACACAGATTACAAACTCAGTTCCTTCTATAGTTAGTTTTGGATGCCACTTTAGTTAATTAAGGCTAAGTAAAGGGATCATGCTAACAGACTCAGTTATCGCTGAATAATTTCTCTAAAGAGATTTTACATATGAATATGTTCATATATGCAACAAAATTGTTGTTTGCACAAATATTCTGGTTTCCATCTGTAGTCTGTTCGTAGGCTTAGTTTTATTGTCCAGTCACTTTTTAGGAGGCTTTGGATGGGCTGATGGGTTACCAGGTTGTATGATGAATAAAGCTGTGTTTCATAATTCATGCCACTGCAGATATTTGCTGCATTTGAAAAAACACCATGATACTTCTCAAACTTTAACCGAATTAGACATTTTCCTGGGAAACAAATAAAATATTAACAATTCCTCACTTCACTGTTGAAAACATGATCTGGGCTGTGTTACACTTCCTTTAAACCATATTTATTGTCTCGTCTTTAAACATAATTTGTAATGCAAGTTTTTAAAATTCCAATCTAACATTCAGAGTGCCTGTACTTGAAAGCTGTCTTGTTGTTTGCCTCACCCTAGTGAGGCAAATTAAAGCAGCTAAAAGTATGCTTTGTTTTTTCTGAAAGGTACATGTTGTACCAATCAGTAACACAAAATGACATGACATTCAACAAGGCCTGTGCATTTTTTTTTCTTCTTGAAAACAGACATTGCTGCAGAGTTTTCAAAAAATAGTTTTTGGCCCTATGAGTGGTCCAAGGCAAGCGCCATCTGATTGCATTATATTCAACAGAAAGACGACATCACAATAGCTTAAATCTCAAGTAGTGATCAACTCACACTTAATCAATGTAGATGGAAGATAAAAAGCACCAAAGGCCCTATCTGTCCCTTTAAGCAGCCAGAATCAGTGTTATCTCCTGAGTTACTCAGTCGTATTCGTCACGATATCTCAGTCTGGGAGATTGTGCTATTCTGTACCTCTTGCATACAGTAGGTGAAGTGCTGATGTATGACTTGTAATGGTTGTAGCCTATAAAGCCCATCAAAGTACTGCAGAGGGACAGGCAAAACTGTTAGCTCACATCCACTGGGAGGCGAACTCTCTTCCTCCATTTGCTAATAAGCATGTTTGCCATTTAAATATAGAACTAGCTACCCCTTAATTATTTCAGCCCATGTTGAAACCATGTATGATTACATGAAAGCCCTCATAAGCAGTGCTGTCCCAATGGGAAGTGCAGCCTTACAAACAGGACAGTTGGGATTACAACTGGAAAAGTCACGAGACCGGAAAAGAATGGTGCTTGTGTGGTTGATTTGCTTGAAATGTCTGAGTTGTGTGTATATGTTTGGAGCAAAATGTATTTTTGCTTTCCTGCATCATGCCCACACACCTGTCCAAATCGTGTACGTACACGCAAACCGTAAAGTGATTGACACAATGTACGGGGGAAACAAAAAAAAAAAGCAGTCCTTCCACTCCCATGTCCTCTGAAGAATCGCTTCAGGGAAATATTTATCCGTTTCTGTCACCCGACTTAAGGTTTCATAGCAACCTAATGTCTCAAAAATACACCACCACCCCACAGATTCCACAGGTATTCTCGAATAAAGGGCTTGGCACAGAGGGGAGGGGACAGTTTCAGGGTGTGAGAAAAGAGTGCAACAGGCAGCGTGCTGCCGCGTGCGTCACTTTTGCTCTCCAGCTCCTGGCTGGGTGGGACTTGTGCAAACCTCTGATGTCATTCTTCCTGGTTTGGCTGTTTTCCCTACCCTAACGCAACCCACAGGTGGCTCTGCTGCTGTCACTCAGCTCTTGTCAGGCTGCCTCCTCCCCCCACCCACTGCATGTGTGTTTGTGTCCTGCCATGGGTCACTTCTTATTTGCTACGCACATGCTCCTCCCAATCCACTTCTGCTCTGTGACATGAACTTTGGAAGCAATCACTTGTAGGTTGTGTCCCTGCCACTGAATTCCTGAGTGATTATTCTTTGCCTCTAAAGGTGGACAGACCTCATCCCTGCTTTGTTCTTTACCCAGGACAACCTTAACGTCTTCCTCAAGGCCTGCGGGAAGCTTGGACTAAAGGAAGCGCAGCTCTTTCACCCCGGAGATCTTCAAGACTTGTCCTCAAGAGTCACAGTCAAGTAAGTTTTAAGCTTTCAGAGCATTGGCACAAACACTTTGATGCCTGTACTCATCATTCACAGACCTGTGATGCAATCATGCAAGAGACAAAAGCCGAGACCCACTCGTGTTTTTGCTTCTTCCTTGATTGAATCAACTTAATCTCCCACAGAGAGGCTGAATGATTCATTGTAGCTTTCACAGATACTGTAAGGGACATGGGTTCTCATGTGAGCCACGATTCAAGCTGCTGTTAAAAAAAGGTCAACTCTATTTTCAGTACATATTTTCTCCTGCTGTTATACACCTGCCGAGGTACATGAGTTTCTTTAAAGTGTGGGAGATCCAACTGTTGATAAAAAAAAAACACAGTAGTAAGAATGTGTAATCTGATTGTAAAGTATCAGGTCAAATTAATTTCCATTCAATACAAATGTCATGATTCCGGTTGCAAAATCCTAGTCGTGACAGTAACTGAGCACTTACTGGTGCAGGGTATAGATTTTAAAGACTCGTCGTTGCGATTGTTAATTAAAGAGAAGCCTCGCGCATTATCAGTACCCTGCTGCTGTGTTTATTAGTTTTTTCACACAGTTGCTTTTGTGTCAGTTGAATGCCCCGCCAGAGAAGCGCGCGGTATGTTGAACAACCTGTTCATCTTTCGCACAGGTGTGCCTTCAGGGGGAAGCGAAGCAGGGCTCGGCGTACTGTCCATCCTCTGTGGCACCCTCTCTGTGCTGCGCAAGCATTTAAAAAAAGTGCTTTAACAGCAATACCTGCAGGTCGTTAAGCTTGACGCAGATAAGCCCTTATTAGCAAATACATCACTTTGGGTGACAAAATAATCCATGGTGAAGGTGTAAAAATGCAGCATGTATATTCAGAGGGGCTTCACCTCTTTGTGTTTCACTTAATGTAAACACAAAGTAGCCCTTAATTTGGGGTGTTCCTTCGAGATGTTGCATTTTTCCCATAATTCACCTAAGCGGTTTTTCGCCACCGCTGACAGCTATTGTCGAAACCACGTAAATCAAAAAGGCATACATGCAGACAGGTGTACTGTAAAGTGGTATATGGGCTTTAAACAAACAAATCTGCCTACCTTTTATGAAGACACACCCTCACCTCTACACCAGAGAACAAGCTGCCTTAAGATATCTTTGCCTGTCACTCTCATAAAGATAATTCTGTGATACGTCTTACACCATGCTCTCAGTCACTTCCTTCATTACATAACTTTTCCCATGATGCTAGTGGTAAATTTCGTGCGACAGTAACAAGCTGGAGAAACGATACTCATGCAGTGATAGCTGACTAAAAGTCACTCTAGCATATTAGCAGCTGACTCTGTCACGCAGACATATAATAAAAAGTATACTTCTTAGAGTATACTTGAGCTCAGCTCTTTGCCGCCTTGTCCATCTGCGTGCTGGGGTTTTGTAAGACTGTTCTCGCTATCCTATTTTTAGCATCTGGGGTCACTTTGAGAAGCAGGACTGATTGGAATGGTATCAGGACACCAGTAAAGGAGCTTTTTATAGTTTGCAGCCTCCCCTTGCTTGTGGTCTTCATAGTACACCTGCGTGTGTTTGTGTTTGTATATATTCAGTTACACATTCTTGAGTGCACGAGTCATTCCTGCTCTTAAATTCAGCAGGTTTTAATTATGCCCAGAATTCTTTTTATGCAAGAAGGAATAAAATTTGGCCTGCTGGGTAAAAATTTCGCTTGCAGCATTTCTGACTTACAAAGAGAGAGAGCGCGCACCAGGAGTAACATGAGGATATCTTCCCAAACAAGGCTGCATACAAGCAGCCAATGGTTTTATGGTGCTGGTGCTTATCAGAGGCTAAGCAAATGAGGCACTGAGAGCTCACACACACACACAGAGCGAGGGAGAGAAAGTTGTCTCTATCAGCTGTCTTTACCCCTGGTGTTTGTCCAACCTCCACTCCCTTAAACCCAGTCTGACAGGTGCTTCGCTCAGCTTCACAGTTTTTTGCTGTTCAGCAGCAATTAGGTTGTTATTCTGTCTCTTGGTTGCTCTGTGTTGCTTTCACTTGCAGATAAACCGGACGTTTATTTTTAAATTTTTTTGCCATTTAGATTTAAACTTTCCCATTTTGCATTAGTTACCTGAAATGTTTTGCAGCAGAAAGATGAAGCAGAATGAACTGACTGATATATAAAACGAAACTGAAATGACAAATCGAGTTTTCTATTTGTTAGCAGACCAAGAAATTCTCTGCAACGTGTTTTTGCTGATCAGTCGTCTAGGCTGAAATGTCCTCGGCATCCAGTTTGACAAATAGATGTAAGGTGCTTAAAATACAGTTATTAACAAGGCACAGTGACAGTTTGCATGACGCCGCACACAAGGAAGGCTTTATTTAATTCGTGCCCGCCCGCATTACGATCACCATAAAAGCGTATTGGATGTTTGGCCTGACCTTTGAGCTTTGCAATTGTAGTACTGGTTCTAGCACGTTCAGTGCTGTATTGCATTGTGTTATGAAACCTTTTTTATGATAATGACTTTTATCAGTCACAAACACAATGTCAAAAAGTGTTAATAGGCATCACAAACTGTTGTGATACAGATACTGAAAGATAAGAGGGGACAGTGTCCTGCCTCGTATCGTCCACGTGTTAAACCGAAGCCAAGTTACTGTTTCTTAAGCACGTAGTACCAGACTGAATCTGATTCATGATCGCAAACTGTGATTCACATCTATTTATGACCAGCTATCAACTGTCCACAGGATGAGGCTGAGGATTAATCATTCCCTCCAAAAGCGCACTATTCAAAATTAGCTACATCCTGTGGACTATTAGATCCGATATAGAAATTCAGCAGCATTGCTACGACGCGGTTGTGTACATGTCCCAAACATAACCAGCAGAAAATAACTTGCTTCAAATATATAAGCTTGGCTTAGAGGGGTTTTTTTCACTCAAAAGTTAGGATTTTTTAAAATAAGAAAAAAGTTGTTTGTTGATTTTTGTTTAAATTGAACTTAAAATGAAAATTTATTTAAATCCGTTTTATAAGGCCCTAAGGATTTAGAGATTGTTCAATGAGTTTCAGCCCGTCCATAAACCATAGTTTTATGATGATGCCTTTGCTAGCCTACATGTATTTAAGTGCTTTCTGAATGCACAACGTTTATAGTGGAATTTGCAAATTGCTCTCGCTGTTGTGATCGCTTTGCTCTGTGACTTCCAGTAACTGACAGAACAAGTCCCCCACAGAGAGGGGTCCAAAGTCTCATTTGTTTTCCACTGTTTGATTAAGCAAATTATTGACTGCTCTGCAACCCAAAAAAAGAGAGAAAACAACTGCACAAGATTGACAGGTGCATTGTCCTCTGAGGAATGTTAATAGCTTCTTCTAAATAATCAATAAGCATTGTGACCTCTGTGTGTATTTTCTTATGCAATGGCATAAGAAACCACATATTTGAAGGAAAGTGTTGTTTCCCAGAGAAATGTGTACAGATTACATAGCTTGTTATCAGAATTTCTTCACCACCAGTGTGTATTGTACCCCATTCTGTGTGTACTGTGGTAGTACTTTGAAGCTCACTGTGAAAATCTGAATGTTTGGAACTCGGGGCAAAGGAGTCAGACGCAGTGCCCGGTGTGTTGTTGTTTCGGGTGTGGTTCAGCGAGCTGGAACTGCACCTTCTGGTTCCATAGTATAATATATGGCAATGCCATCACTGTTTGTCACAGCGTTGCGTGAACCGTGGGCAGATTGGGAAACCAAACGAGCGATGATGCTGAGAGGCCAATAAAGTTTCTACACCACTGACACAGCCCTGGCTGTAAAAGGGCAACACAAGGGTTATATTTGTGCCCTGTAGTTAACTTGGAGAGAGAAATACCAGCCTCACCCTGTTTCCTCGCTCACAAAGGCTGCAGTGTGCCTGATAAGTACGACACAATGATGTCTGACACTGTTTCACCCACAGCTGATTCCTCTATTTTAACTCTCCTTGTGTCTGTCTTTTTTTCTTTTTTGGGGGGGTACTGCTGGGGATTGTCTGGGTCTGTATTTAAATCTCAAAGAACATAGATGAATGCTGTTACATGTGGATTTATGGATTGCGGCTGAGCAAGTAATCTTCATTGCAGAGGTATGCTCTCTGATTGCGCTTTCACACCCACTAATTTAGCTTTGGTGTTTGGTTTGAGAGGTCGAGCTGGTTTGATGTCGTTATTGGCTGTAAACAGACTGATACTAGAGACAGATACAGGTTGGAATACATTTATCTGTAGATTTTATTATTATCTACTTAGTCTATCGTTCTGCCTCTGTTACAACACAGGGAAGTGATTGAATTAGATAATTTCCTTTGCTCTCTCTTAGAAAGTTATTTGTGTAACATTTGAATATTTGTGTTTCTTCAGTTTATCTGACTTCTTTCTGCCCTTTTGTCTCCTTTTTCTCAATTTTGGCAGCATTTACTATTCGACTCCTTTAGGTCAAATTAAAGTAGCTGATAGTAATAGCTGAAACTGTGCCATGTAAATAAAAACATCTTGTTGGGGAAAAACTAATTTTGATTTGGTTGTAGAGGTAGAGGCTTGTGTTTATCTTTCCAATGGCTGTGTAGTAGACGTTGCTGACTTGCCTACGTGTTGTCTTGGGTACTTGTGTGCGGCGCAAGTTTAAAGAACGCCGTCTGAAGTGATGAGGGATTGGTCGTTACGTGTTCTTTGCCTTGGCCAAAAGTGTGGTGGTGCAAAAGTCTGTGTAAACATGTAGCAAATAACACTTGTGAATGATAAGACTGTCTTATAATTTTGTCAAGCTTGATGGTTTCCTGTCAGAGCTTTGTTTGCTCACTGTATAGCATGTATAGTTTTTCATAGGACCATAAACCAATCCTATATGACTTCCTGAATAACCTCTTTTTACCTCTTTTGACACACAAGAAGACACTTGCATATATTTTAGCAGCCACGATACATATAAAAAAAGAAGCATAAAACACAAATGTTTGTTTTTTTCCCCCCTTGAAACCTAATAAATCACAATAAACTGATTATACTACTTTAGAGTATCTTTTTCCTAGCTTGTACTTTCTGTTTAGAACTGGTGTGCATCAGACTCCAGCAGTGTCCGTGCTCAATCATATGAGTACTCAGCTGATTCTAACAAGCTACAGCAAAGTCCCGAGGCTCCAGAGAACTAGAAATAGCCCCATTTTATCTTCTCTGCTCGTGTATAAATGGGCATTACGAGAAATGCTGGTAGTTTTGGTATACAACGCCCACTTTTTTGGACCTGGCTGCCGCTGCTATAATCTTAGACTTTGTGCCCATGTTCCAAGCCACACAAGGGCATTTTTTTTATCCATCTCTTTTACTGGGGCCATAAATATTTCTCAGTGTTCCAAACTGGTAAATGTCCATTTCAGTTTGCAGTGTTGGCAAATCAGCATTTTGGAAACCCCTGGTGTGAGATGACGCTTGCTAGTGGGAAAGTTGATCAGCTTCCCATCCAGCTGTTTGTGGTGAAAGAAGTGTTAGAACCTTTAGATAGGTAAAAGTACCGGCGGCAGTGGAAAAATACTCGAGCAGAAGTACAGAAGCATTGTCAGCAACATACTGTTTATCATAATAAATACAGAGTTTTACACCATATGCCATTCCTGACATAAACTAGGGAGTGTGAGGAGTATACCAGCTTGTGACTTCAGGAAGCTTTCTCCTCCTAGTCTTGCTCATATGCATGTAAGGCATATGAGTCTTTACCTTACAATATAAAGGCGACTATTGATGAGAATTGGTGCTATATAAGTAAAACTGAATTGAATGGAATTAAATAGCCGTTAAATAAAAAGGTGTTTGTAGAGCACAAGCGGAGCTACTTCTTCCACATGCAGTGTGGTACTATAGTTCATGGGTCTCTTTCAGAGGAAGAAATTGAAAGTTTATGATGATGAACTTGACAGAAAGTGGTTTTTTTTTTTTAGTAATTTAATAAGTTACTGGGTATGTACTCTTGAACAGTTCATTCAATATATCTGATTCCATGAAAAGGGGGAGGTCACTCAGATGAATATGCAACATCTGACATTGGCTTGTTTGGAAACTACCTGTTTAAGTCCTACATGGTGCTTTTGTTGTAAAAAAAAAAATGTTTTCAATGTAAAATCTTAAGAATAACCAAATATATTAAATACATTCAGAGTACAATAATAAAAAGTACAGTATTTTCTCTCAGTATCTCTGTACTCTGCAGTGTACTTCAGAACAGCATTTACATGTTTATTTTTAGCTCTTATTTCTCTACTGAGCAATTCAGTTGTTCCTTTCTGTCCTTTGGCCTGAAAAATATGGATTCAAATATCCGTCCTTGCTTTGTTTCCTTTATCTGAACCCAGCAAACCCATAGAAGCCTAAACATTTCTGGTTTTAGGTACTGATGTACAGCATCATCATTGTCTTGGCAGGTTTATTGGTTACATTGCATGCATGGCATGCATGGAAAAAGTCTCGCTGTAACCCAAGTTCTCATTGTTAGACAGAGGTGTGTTTGCCTGTGGTATTACAAAGATGCAGAAATGTGCAACGTGAACAGGAGATGTAAAGCAGACTGTAAATCTTCTCGTGAAATCATTATGGTTACTGTTTATGATGCATTTCTGTTTGCCAACATCTCAAGACAGACATTAAGGTCATGATAGGTGACAAGTACACAGACTACCAAGGGTAATAGGCTGCAGCTTGAGACTGTGAGTTTTGTTTGGTTTCACAGGAGCTTCCAGTTTCCTGGGAAAGTTGGCTTACTGACACAGTTTGACTCTGAATCCCCAGAAATATGAGTGAAATATTAAACAGAGCCTTGTTTGGTGATAAATTAGCAGCTGCTGGGCTTATCTTTATTCCACATCGTGACCAAGAACCCATTTATGTCCCTAAAGTTTAACTAAATGATAGCGCAATTGCTCAGATGTTGCGATTAGCTTGAAATTAGGTGCTCAGATGTGACACGGATTGTTAAGCCTCAACATTTTACTTCATGGCTTTTCCCCCCACAAATATGTGTTTGTTTTTCTCACCGCCTTTTGTGTGAGAGCGAGGCTGGCAATAGTCTGGATTGTGCTCTCAGTTTCCAGCTCTTTCACTACCCGACACATAAACTCAACAACGATGCTCTGTGTTTTTTTTGTTTTGTTTTGTTTTTTACTTTCATCTTCTCTCATACACATGAACCTTCTGTTTTTCTCCCAGGGATCAAGAGACCAGCAGGAGGCTGAAAAATGTGAGTGTTTTTTTTTTTTTTTGTTTTTTATTTTATTTTATATATTTTATTCATTTTCAGATATTTTACAACTGGCTTATAGAATCCCATAATAGTTTGTCATTATAAATATTTATTCCAATGCAAAGATAATGCCACATAGAGCTTTATTGCTCATATTTTTGGAAGGTTAGACAAAGGAGGAAGAAACTGAGAGACTCGCGTGATAATGCTTCACAGATTCACAATTTGAATGTATTGA
Source organism: Mchenga conophoros (assembly GCF_057382185.1). Lineage (NCBI taxonomy): Eukaryota > Metazoa > Chordata > Actinopteri > Cichliformes > Cichlidae > Mchenga > Mchenga conophoros. Next base: position 16,916,761 of record NC_140541.1, read on the forward strand.
TTAGACATTTAAAGTCTTAACTCCACAGGTCACAAGAATGCCATAACCTCCTACACTTAACCTCCTTTAATGAGGGTCATACAAGGAGATAGGTAAACCTCTCCTCCTTATTTTATTTAGGTGCAATGCCGAAAAACAGCTACTGCAATTTATTTGCATCTACAGAATAAATTGAGGAAAAAAATGACAAATGATCACCTCATAACTTTAAAATTTTAAATTCATTAAGAATGTATACATGTTCACTAGAGGATGTTTGCCCCTTTTTATGTAAAAAAAAAAAAAAAAAAAGTCAACACCAACCGTGATAACTTTCTGACATAAAAAACCAAAGCGCTGACACGCCACTTTAAACGGTATCATGTGTAACGGGGTTATAGCTTTGTTGGTTTACTGTTTGCCTTAGTGCACCAGTCTCCTGTCCAGCATATAAATGCACAGACAAACAACAACAGAGTATTCTGGATGAGCCTGGAAATTAGAGCATGGCTCTAGGTGATCTGACCCTCATCAAAGCAGGGCTGCAACTATCATAACAATCGACTGCTTTAGCACTGCACAGCACATTGATCCCTGACATTTGTACAGGTAAAGCTGTAGTGATAACCTGATGTATAGATATAGGTTTCTCATAAAAATAATGAAGGTATAATCTCTTTTGTTTTCTCTTTCCAGGTATTGATCACCATTTACTGGTTAGGTAGAAGAGCTCAGTGTGACTGCTTCTATGATGGACCTTACTTGAACTTCAAGGCATTTGAGGGTTTATTGGGCACAGCACTATACAAGGTAAATTCCCAGAAGTGTGTTCTCTCTATCTCATTCATGAAACACGCGCTGAATTTCCTTGTGGACAGCAGAAATGGCAGGACTAGAAATCCTCTTCTATAGCCGCTGTCTTGTTACTGTATCCTCCCTGGTATGAAGACTATGAGGCAGAAGAATGACAGCAATAGGCCGAGGGGGACGCAGTGTGCTAGCCACGAAAACCAAAGCTACGTAGAGTCATAAAAGACCCGATCCCTTGACTCAACTATTTTAATGTTGTTTACAACATGCTGTTCGCATAGTTTTGCAAGTGAAAATAGCCACGTCTTTTCTTGAAGAAGCCTCGTTTCCGCCCGTGCCTGTGCCAGTGTTGAATTTGGCGCTTTGCTTTCACATAGATTTATAGGTTGGTGTGTAAGACCTCTCCACCGATTTTCAGTAATAGCAGTGGGATGCAGCGTATTTTGTACGTTTAGCCACGATAATCCAAGTTCAGTGGCGCAGGGTTAGGCTGAGTTTGCTTTGCGGACTCGCATTGTCTGGTAGGATTTGGCAGATTACAGATGTGAAAATCATTTTCTCTTTAAAGTGGTTGACAAGTTTTTGCTCGTCTGGGGCTTGCTTATGCGTTTATGTGCGATGACATTCTTTTCACGCAGTAAACACAGCCGTCGAGGGCGTGCGAATCGTGACACTGTTTATTTTGACAAAGATGGGAGAGAAGAGAAAACAGTGAAGTTATCCCATTTAAATGGCACTCCTTTATATATGGTATGGAAGCGTATGCTTATAGTAACTTTGTCTGCGAGAATGAGAGGCCAGACAAAACAGACCACTCACTCTCTACCTGGGAGATCTCACCACACACACAGTGGAGATAAATATTGTAATTGGCACCCTATTATCTGAATGTTTTTGTGTGTGTGTGAAAGGCTCTGCAGGATTCTTCCAGTCAGAAAAGCAGCAACGTCCGAGACAGCGGTTTTGGAGACAATTGGTACTCTGAGCGAGAGGAGCTCTCCCATCTGAGAGGAGGAGGAGGAGGTGGTGGTGGTAGACACAGGAGGGACGACTCCCTGGACAGCTTGGATTCGTTGGGTTCCCGACCCCACAGCATCTCATCTGACACCACTCTTAAAGGCAGCAGCGAGGGTAGGAGACATCATTTCATTTCCATCCACATCTTGGTGACAAATTTCGTCTTTCTTTTTATCTTCCTAAAGCTGATTATTTGTCAGGACACAGCGTGACATTAGAGAGTGGTTCTCACGCTTTTCGCTTGTTTGTTCTCAAATTGTCTCTCTGCTTGAATATTTATAATCCAGCTCATCTGTGTAGAAACTCAAATATTTGTGAACAGGGAAGACACACTGCCTCAGAACCACAGAGTTGACACCCATTTGTGAAAACAAATGCCTATTGCCACCTAGTGGTATGCTTTTGAAAGTGAATACCAACATGTGATGATATTGACTTAAAGAAGGGGAAACTGCTGGCAGATGATCTCAGAGCAGTTCCTCCATGCACAGTGGAGGTCAGTGAGACATTCCACAGCCGTCCACACCGGCCTGTAAATGAGGAGGCCTCTGTCCCCACACCCTGCACCCCTCTGTTACTCATCCAAAGTCACGCCAAAACACACAATATACTCCTCTCGCTCTTTTCTCTGTTCTCCCACTTTCTTCCCTAATCCTTACACCTGTTTTTCCTCTTTCATGGTCCAGGTTGTTGTAGCGATACCGAGGCAGACTCTGTCTTCAAGATGACCGAGAACAAGGACAATCTCAGCTACCGCCGGTCGGCAGTCGTCGCACCGAAAACCACCACGCAGTTTAACCAGTTCCTGCCCACTAAAGACAAAGCTTCTGGCTACGTGCCTGCTCCACTAAGGAAGAAACGGGCCGAACGTAATGAGGACAACCGGCGCAGCTGGGCCAGCAGCAGTTTCGCAGAGGATGAAAGCTCTCTCACCAGGTAGCACAACAATCCATGCACATTGTTCTGTTTGAAGGTGCTCTTTCTCATCTGAGCTGTTTTTTATTCCTCTTACCTTTTGGTTATTATAACAAAAGATATCTTGACTCCATGTTCGTGCTTCAAAGGCTTGAAGTTTACTCGGTAGCTCTTTGTTTCTCCTTTCTCATCGCTGTGTTGTCTATGAATGGCCGACGGTGTTGTCTCTCATTTTTGTTGTGGAATGACTGCCTTGGTGAAATAAGGGTGTCCCCTGGCTGCTACGGAGACAGTCAAGTATCCCAGAGTGCCTTCTCTGACGCGCATCTCCAGTGGGCCCGCGAGTATGAAAGTGGCAGTGACTCGGACACAGACCGACCGGACCCCGATCTCGTTCTGGATGACCTGGCCAGTAGGCGCTTCCACAGCCCCTCCCCTGCTCCTCCCACCAACTTCGCCTTACCCATCAGTCCTCAGGTTGGGGGACGGGTGGCTGGAGGCAGGGGGGACACCTTGCCCAAGGTCACTATAACTCCCACTGTTGTCCCTCAACAAAACGTGGCCTGCCTCAGGTCAGAGAACATGAAGCAACGGCGTGACTTTGATGTGCCTGCTTGATAAAAGCAAACAAGAATGCTTTTCTTACCCTCAGTTTGCATGGTTAGTTGTAACCATGAGCAGTGGCTTTTTGTCATAGTGTGCTGCCTCTAACAATTTTGCAGTCTTCAGTTTGGTGCTTTTGTTCAAAGAGCTTTGCATTTTTAAAGATTTAGCATGCCCTCATTTGCTTCTTTTCAGCTTGGAGGAGTGATTTGAGTTGGCAGGACAAGTCCACAAATCAATTTTTGCCTCCCAGCTTGACGTTGAGCTTGCATTGGTTTGATATTCCTTGCGTCATTTCATTTGCGGTTGTTGTGATGGACAAATATATATATCCTTTTTTTTTTTTTTTTTTTTTTTTGGTGTGACCTGTGTGCCAAAAAATAAGGTTTTGACACTTGTGGTTGGCTGTCTCTCTTGAGCAGCAGCAGCATCAGCAGAGGGGAAATGCAACCCCCCCGGCACGGTTCAGTGAGGGTGGACCACCGCCGAGGCGTGTCCACTGACAGCTTGTTCAGGGAGGTATATGACGACTCTGAGGATGAGGATGATGAGGTGGGCTATGCTGACCCTGTCCAAGATGATCTCTATGCCCGTAAGATGGGTATCAAACCTCTGCCTACAAGTAGTGTATCTTATGACAAGTTCTTACCCAAATTCTGGACACCAGAAGAAGACATTCACATTCAGAAGATCAAACTGGGCTCTCAGAGGAGACCCTGGTACAAGAAGATACAAGGCTTCAGGTGTGTGAGGGCATACATTTATACTCATATATACACAATCCTTTCTTTCTTCCTATCTATAGCTTGATTTTGCTGACCTTAAATAACTGCATGCCAATCTAACCTTTCAGATTAGAAATCTGTGATTCTGTGGTTCACTGTTTTCCAGATTCCAGCCTATATTTCCTTTAACTTTTCCTACCGTTGTTTCTTCTCTAATTTCATCCACCTTTTGTCTTCCTCTGTCCTTTCTTCTTTCGTCGGCTGTAGCCATAAGAAGTCAGGCTCTTCGTCAGATGACTCAGACTGTGACATCAGCCCCTGGCTCTCCTCCGCCCCCTCTCCCTCTGGCCCATCTCCCTCTCATACCCACACACACGAGGCTTCAGCTCACACCACCCTTGTTGTGGGGAAAAGGTCGATACAGCTGCATGATTGTGATGATGCTGGAATATTTTAAAGCATCCAGATTTTTATAAGAAAATATAACTGACTCCTGTTGGGGCTCTGTTTCTGACGAGCTCCTGGAAAATAATACTAATGATAAAATGTATCCTCAGGCGACGGGAGCAGCCCTAACATGCTTTATAATGTAGTTTGCTTCCTTTGACCTTAGTGGAAATAGGCTGTGTCAATATTAATCTATTTATATTACAGCCTATTCAAGCCTAGACTTTTTCCTTTTTCTTTTTTCCTTTTTTTTTTTGTAGAAAGCAGCATTGCAGTTTGATTTCCTAACAGTGTGACTGTAAAATCCACATTTGATCAACTTCTGTTTGAATCAAATGTCACCACTGTGGCTGCTTGTTGTATCTTTTCCTCCTTTTTTTGCTCTTTGATCCGGTTCACACGCATGCACTCACCACCTCTCTGTCCTTTTCTCTCCTTCTGCCTACTCTGCAGTCCTCATGTTCAACCACACACTCCTCCACAGCATCCCAAGTCCCCTCTCTTAGAGACCCCCCCACTGGTGTTTGCCCCTGTGGACCCCACCTCAGGTCCCAGACTGGTGAAAGGGGAGAAGTGGATGCTCCTGGGGCGCCAAGACCCCCGGGAGCCCCCGGACCCCATTGATTATGAAAGTATTTGCCCGGACTTGGAGAATGATGACATGTTTGCCAGGCGAACCCTTGCCTTCCAGTCCAACACAAACTTGGCTAAACTGAAGACTCTGCTGACTTGCAGACATCGCCGCTGCACCTCTGAGCCACAGCTCAACATTGTCACCCAGAAACCCGTTCGTGGAGGCGCCGAGGAAACTGAGTTCCCAGACATTGAGCAGGACGATGTGGTGTTTCGTAGGGAGAAAACCCAGCAGGCACAGCAACAGCGACCACTCTCAGGAGCACCTGACAACTATGCCCCGATGCCCATCCCAGAGCCTTGGGCACTGCCTCCTGACCTCAAGTCCAGACTCCTCTGCCCCCCATGTCCCCTGACTCATAAAGCAGCAATACCGAACCTGAATGAAGTTGATAAGGAGACCCGTCCTGAAACGGATGACATGCTAATTCGAAAGTTCAGAATCTGTTCTGATCAGAGCCAGAGCTCCGCTTCATCAGCCAGTCAGAAAACCCCTTCAGTGCCTTCTTCCTGTAGCAAAGAGGACCTGCAGAAGTGGCAGGCAATCAGGGAAGCTAGTCAGTTAAGACATAAGAAAAGGCTTTTGGTGGAAAGGCTAGCTGCTCTGAAGCTGTAAAGGAAAAAAAAGATTGACGTAAGAGTGGCTGTAGACTTTTTTCCTGCATGTTTGTCTTGTTGTTTCTGTGCCATTTCAGACTTTCAGTAATTTTTGTTTGATACTGAATTGTTCTGTTCTGGCTGAGATTTGATTTAAAGTCCTTCACAGTCAGCGAGGCGAGTTTTACACAGTTAAATGCTTGTTTCTTGATCAGACATGGGTATTTCAAAGTAAGAGTGAAGAAAATGTGGTGAAATTAACCACAACAGCAGCTTAGAACTTGTTCTAAATGTTTGTTGTTCCCTCAGAGTTGAGTGCTTGATGTGGTCAATTTTACTTCTCAAACTCATGGCGTGTAAAGACTGAGACATTACCTGCACAATAAACCAACCAAGATTGTGTATTTTGAGTTGTGATGCATTGATTTTTTAAAAAACCATAATGATTTGGTGTATCATTTGCGAAACAGCCCTGAAAAGAAATCTGCCTTTCATCTTTTCTTATCTGACAGTTTACCTACATATGGGAATTAAAACATTCATGCTTAATAAAAGGAAAAAGCAACTTGTGAGTAACTGCGCTGATTCTTTTTTTAAACCCGCGAGTGCTCAAGCAGAGTAGAAAAGTGCAATATGGGAATTTAAAGTCCAACCTGACCTGAGCATAGTGTTGCTTTTACTCAGCACAAGGAACTTTATACAGGTCCGTGAAACTCAGAGAGCAGCAGAAAGGGTGGAAAGGTTGAATGCTGAGAAGTATCCAAACATAACATCCCCAACACTCTAACTGCACCAGTCCAACAAATTAAATATAGTCGTGTCTGTTGCGCCAACAAGAAGCACTATAGAAATTCCTCACAGCTCTGAAAGACGATGTGACTCATGCCCATAGTAACTTGAACACAAATCTTCACTGTACTGTTTGCACATGAGCGGACACACAAAAGCACACACACAGCAACCGTTTAACCTGAATTAAGCCCATTTGGATGGATGGATGGATTTGGGGTCTGCAGAAAGCAGCCTTGTTTAGGGAAAGGTACACGTCTACACGCTTCCTCAGCCTAGTGTAACTTTAATCCTCTTGATATTAACAACAAAAACAAGCAGAGTCATGTCCTAGCTGGCCCTCTATACATTTGAAGCCCTCTTAGCTGTGAACGAGCTGGTGTGTAATAGCTTCTAATTGGTCTCAAGCTCTTGACCAAAGCACTCACTGACTCACTGTCAAACTGCAGTCGGTATAAATGTGACTTTGTTGTCTGTGGCTTTTTTTTCTGGTTTCCTAGAGAGCGCCAAGAGGGTACAGACGGGTGAGTTTCTAAAAACAAAACAAAAAAAGTGGCACGTTTGCATTTGCTCTGCCCTCTTATGGTCGCACGCTGCTGCCTCCTGCTTTTTGTGCTGCTGTTCTCACTCTCTAGCTGCTAAACGCTGACACACAACATTGACTGTTTCACGGCTCAGAGCCAAGTTCAGGGTGAGGTGAGGGGAGGTGGGCTTTGCTCCACAAAGCTCTTTTGACACAGCTTACATATAATAGTAGTGGGTCCATGCCTAAACTGCAGTGTGTCCCAGTGAGAGTTATGAAACACTGTATGTAAAACTTTACAGGTAGGTGAAGTTATTTAAGTTATTTCTCCATAAGGTGGGGCTTTAAAGACTTTTGCATGATGGGAAAGACTGTTACTAACCTGAGCTTATATCACCCTCAAGGTTTGGTGGTCAGCTGGTGTGCTGGGTTTGAATACTAACAAGTTACTGCAGATACCAAAAATATTAATGGCAGGTACCCAGTGGAACTGCAGTGTCTTCGTTATGTGTTTGTATTTACAGCTTATTTAACAGGATGGAAATACACAGGACTGTGCATGCATATCTGGAGTGGATTTCCACCTGTCAGCTAAACTTCTGATGCCTTTTGATCTTTGAAAAAAAAAAGTCTGCTTGATCTGCTTTTTTCCCCCCGCAGGAGTAAATCAACAAGTGATGTGCACGTCGACCCCGCGGTCATCCGGCAGGTTCGCTACGAAGAGCTGCAGAAGTATCGTGAGAAGGTTAAACAGAGCGAGGATAAGTGGCAGGATGTGAGTACAATGTGCACTGATATTTGAGGATATCTGTCAGCTGCCCACTCTTCTTGCTATATGATTCAAGACATGCCTGCTTGGGCAGAAAGAAGTTTGGTTGCAGTGCAGATGAGGCGAAAGATGAGTCACACAGATCTGTGAGATCCATATGTGCTACTAGGCGAACAGGGGAGCAGGTGCTTTGGTGTGTTGGATAGCTGCAGGGGGGAAAAAAGAACAGTTTGGATTGAAATTGTAGGTGTTCAGATGTTAACTAGAGCAGCACTGCCCTCTGGCTATGGACCTGCATCATTAAAAATTGTCGCAAGAATCACTACATGCACGAAAAAAGTAGAAATAATGTGAAATGAAGGAATGATGTAAGGAAGACTTAGTCGATTAACTCTGAAATTAACTCTCAAGTTACAGTGAAAATGGAAAGTAAGCTCCAAATGGCAGTGCTGCAGTAAATTTAAACACTGCTGATCCATTGTGCATGTTCATTCTTAGCAATAAAAAGTTAATAGTAATAAAAAGTTATACACATATACACTACAGGACTGGGCTAGTGTGGTGTCATAGCAAAATAATGGAGTCTTAAAGCAGCATTTGGGTCACACAGCCCCCAATACACAGGGGAAGTGAGCTGGGAGGAGCCTAAAGCACACAAATAGAACACCTTCAAATCTCCATTTGAAGGTGTTCTCTTTTTTCACATCTTTTTCTCCCTCCTTCTCAACTTCACTGTCCTCAGTTGTACACTTAGCTCTGCGCACACAATCAGTCTGCTTTATCTGCAGTACTTATAAATTGACTTTTTGAGATATGTTGCATGAGGTGATGAGGGCTTCTTCTTTGCACTGCAGGCCCTGAGCGACTGGAAGAGCCGACGTCGCAGTGTCAACTCTGATATAGTAAAGAAGAAGGAGGAAAGGGAGAAGATAGAGCAGATTACTTACGGCGGTGAGAAAAGGTCTAAGACCTTCAAGGAGATGCAAGAGGAGAGGTGAGGAAAAACACACAGGTCCAACAGACTTACTGCTGTAGTTGTTTTTCTGCTTTTAATTTCTGGTGATTCTGGTTTTCCTCAAAAAGGAACACTCACTACATTTATTCCTCTTTTAAACCCTTTCACCATCAGAGGGGAACCATTTGCTAAGGTAACCACATGAAAAAGTGTCTGTAATTAAGAGAGACTATGTGATTATTTGGGCAAGAGTGAATGAGGAGACCGTAATTGTGCACTGATTCACTGTGAAAGTGTTATTCAATCATGGCTTAGAACGTGCCGGTCATTTTATTTAAGTGCACATCGTTCTTGCCCTCTTATTTCTGCCCGTGCTCCGCTTTCTGCTGTCCTCGTTAACACTCCATGCCCCCACATTCATCGTTAACTTTATTCATCTAGTCCAATTTGTACCTATTTGCCTCTCATGTCCTCCCACCTTCTCTTCGTCTGTTCGCTCCACAGAGAAGGTAAAAGAAAGAGCAGCGTTGGCAGCCGTCTTGGATCTCTCTCTTTTTTAGACGACGACGACGACAACGTATTTGAAAAACCCGTCATTGCCCCACGTACCCGAGCTCTTCCTAGCCGAAGCTACACAATTGACACTTCCCAATTTTCCTATGAACCCCCCAAGCCCTCTGTGAATGACAAAGAACCTCCCATCGCTTCCCCAGCTACCGGCAGGGCTGCTTCCCCTCCCACTTCACTTGAAGTCGTGGACAGTCCCGCACTAAGCAGCTCCATCACGAACACCATCACTCCAAACAACTACAGCTCATTCAACCGCTCCCCGTCTCCAGAAGCTGTACCTTTGCAGAGGAGTACAGACTCAGAGCGCGCCAGCACAGCCAAGAAGCAGGAGGCCCCAACTGTTGTCTCCTCTTCTAGCTCCCTACCAAAGGTGCCTGAGCCAAGCCCTGCATTGTCTGGCACACAGACTGAGGTGAAGCCCCTCTCTTCTGGTCCTTTGCACACACAAGCACAGCCCAGCTCAATGGAACCCAAGCCTCCCGCGGTGTCTCGGGTTTCTTCCTCCCTGCCCAAGACCTACCAGAGATCGGATAGCGCACGTCTAACTTCAGTTGTCACACCAAGGCCCTTTGGGAGCCAGTCCTCACGCATCACATCTCTTCCCCGAGGCTTTACCGTGAGTACTAGATAGTTTTACAAGTAAACTACCAGCACAGCACAAGAACATCAAGAGGGAAGGATGTGTTTGTTTGGAAGTAAGAAATGTTTGGCAGGTAATTTGTTTTCACTACATCAGTATTGCCCAGGAGTCATATCTGATTACAGTGTGAATAATGGATGAAGCTGGTGGTTTTATTATGCTAACTCCACTACCAGAGCTGCTATTTTCAGACTATTCCACATTCATTACTAGTTACTCGTCAGGAAACTGTTTAACACATGTTTTAAAAAATAGCTGGTAACATAATTACCAGCTTTTTTAGAGTAAATTCTATCATTTTCTAATCAGCAGCCCTTTGCTGTTAAAGTTCATTTTACACTTTGTTGTAATTGAGCCTTAACGGCTGTGTTCTTTGCCACTCTACATGCAGCCCGCACAGACAGACGACTCACACAAGCGCGTCAATGGCAACGTCGATGTTTCTAAGAAGTCATCAGTGCCGAGTCGGTACCATCAGTTCATGACCTCTGAGGACGAAGCTCAGTCTAGCTCAGCACACAGCAGTGAAGAGGAGGAGGAAGAGGCGACTACGGGGAATAGCGTCAACTCTGCTCAGAGCGTCACACCTGTACCTCCACAGGTCAAGAGTGAACCTCCTGCTCCAGCCAAAGAAACCAGCCAGGTACTCGAATCTCCTCCTGCTGACAAAGCAGTAAAGCTTTTTTTGTTTTCTGTTGGTTACAATGAAAAAAACTGAACACGTTTCTTTTAGTGAATTTTTTAAATTTTCAGCATTATTAGTGTATCTTTAGCTTTGTGGTAAGTAGTCAGTAAAACTTAATGCATGAGCTCATTAGGAGTAGTGTAGTAGCTAAAGTATAGTAACAGGTTGGCATTTATTCAACAGCCATAAATGACTAATGGAAGGCTTCCCTGCCAAAGCAGGCCAACCCTGACAAGCATCTCCAGAGCAAATGGAAGTCAGCCCACATTTGTACTCTTCAAGTTCACCTCTACTCACCTATGTCGTCTGGTTTCTAGGAGAACTACTGTGAGATGCGGATCAGCCTGAACCAGAAGCCCAACAGCAGCAGAGATTTCGGTTTCCAGGCAGCCTGGGACTCAACAGGAGCTTGTGTCACATCTATCCAGCCAGGTAGCACTTCACAGGAATACTTTTTTTAAGGATTTGTATTACATAAGTAATATGTTTTTTTTTCCACCATCCAACATAATGTGTGAAAGTCAGCCAAACTGACAGCATTCGCAGTAAATAGGCCCCGAAGAAAATAGATCAGACACACAATGCAAGTTTTTCACTCTCACTAGAACTGACTGATCTGTTCACAGATACAGTACAGTGGTAATATTGACAACCAGCGCTCCGCTCTGTTACAGTTATCTGTCAGCCTCGGTCGGTTAGTTGTCAGCAGGTTTTTGAGTCCATTGCAGTGGCGATGCCTGATTCACTGTATGTAGGGCAGCTTCTATCTGGGTCAGATCTGCTGGGTCTGAGCCTCTCCTTCTACTGAGATTCCCCACCTGCACATCACAGCATGCCAAATAAATTAGTAAAGTAATACAAACAGCCCAAAGCAATACACGAATATAGCCTTGTCATACCTGCTTACAGCTTATTTCACTGTATCTGCAGACTCTGTATGGCGTAGCGCTTGATCTTTCATTTTATTCTTATTACCGCTTACACTTGTAAATGTGCCAGTGTTAGCATGCTGACACTGGCATGCTGATAAAGTAAGACGTTTATTTAAAAAATGCAGTTCAAACACTCCATAAAACACTTTTAACTAAAATTTGACATTATGATCTTCATGAAGCTGGAATGTGTCTCCAGGACTTCTACTGAAAATACAGGCATGTTTTATATGACGTGAAGAGTAAGTATGACTCTGTAGCTTTTATCTGTTAGACAAAATAGATAGTGTGTACCTACATTTACATGTTACATGTTAACTGGGAAGAATAATGCTCATATAACATTGAATTGTTTAACTGTGAGCTTTTTTTGTAGGGGGATAAAACAGGTGGGATGAAATCTTGTCTTCCAAAAGTCAGTTTTAGTGACATTACATTCCCAGTTTTATATAAGAAACACAAGTGGGAATTATGATGGTCAAAACAAGTGTGGAATCAAGTAAAATTTCAGCTTATGACTCTGACCTGTGCCCACTGTAGGCAGCCCGGCTGAGATGTGCCAGCTTCAGACTGGAGACAAGGTGCTGACGGTGAACGGGCACAAGGTGGCAGACATGAGCTACACCGAGTGGAAGTCCCACATGGATGAGGCTCTGCAGGAGGGCAGTCTGGTCATGGATATAAGGCGTCATGGGCAGAACAGTGAGTAGTCTGAACCCTGCCTGTTTTTGCTTGCGTGACAGCCAGAGAAGGAAAGTGAAAAGTTTTTGAGGGCTGCATTCCCAGACTGGGAGCACTGCTTATGCTGCTTGGGTTGCTAAACAGTTTTGACACTCTAAATTGGTCTGTAGCCTGTTGTGAATTCATCCATAAATGAGCTCATGACAGGCTAAATGATGAAGGACTTGTGAGTTATCTTTGCTCATCTGGTGAAGAAAGACTGTTATTGTTTTGATTTCTGTGGGATTTTTTTTGTTTAATTGCTTCCCTCTTCCCCCCTTATGTAGTTATTTCTTCTTTCTGCTCGCTATTCCACCCCAGTGTTTTTCCTTCTAGAGAACTAACCCAGCTCAGATCTACAGGCCTATAAGTGTGTGGTGTTTTCAGTGTTACTGTTACAGGTTTACTTTATTTTGGACTATCAGTGTCACATTAGTTCACACAGTATTGCTAACTTTAACTAACTCACAATATTAGTTAATTACAGGTGTCCAGTGGTTGTGAGCCTATTAGAAACGGTGTTTGGGTTAATGGGGGCTTTAATGGGCTGCATGGCTGGGGAAGGGGGTTACTCTGTCTCCCCCTGCTGCACTCTATAATAATAACATAACAGCGCGCTTATCCCCTTGCTTTATAGCTTTCTTTATGCAGACGTTGTATATGTTCACATATATAGAAGCCTGGCAACAAGAAAAAAACCAAAAAAACCCGCACAAAACACATGGTTTATGTGCAAACACATCATATTTTTATGCTGTTACATTGTCTGCGCGCAGACTGGGACAGAGTTCAACCTTCCCTGCCATTTAAAAGCCATAAGACCATCAATCTGACCAGTACGGATCATCCAATGCTTGTAGGTTCCCAAGAAAAAAGCACAATCAGCTCCAGCCTGGATTTTACTTCAAACACTCCAGCAGAAACGCTGACGTTCAAAGAGACCCCGGCTCATCCCGTTAGCGTAAGTGACTCAGAATCACCTTGACTGACTCAGACTTGATTAGCCTTTATTTCTGTATTGTTCCCCAGCCTGGTGGCTTTTTAATGAGTGTGCACCCCACGATGTCTCCCTGCAGGAAGTGGCTTCAAACGGAGTTAATGGAGGTTTCCGAGAGGAGCCGGTGACCATGAGGAAAAAAGGTAAAGAGCAGAGCGCACAGTCAGAAAGGTTATGAAATTGATCTTGATTATTTCTGGACTGAATACAAAAATACATCAGTAGGAGTTGCTGGTTTGACTTTGTCTTGTTTTTCACGTTACTTTGTACAGCTCCAAAAGAGTTGACATGCTGTGTAAAATGTGAAAAAACACACTGGAATGAGTTGCTAGTCTCATAAAACCGTATTTTATTCACAGTACAACACAGGAAGTATATCAAATGTTTTAACTGAGAAAATATCCCATTTTAAGAAAAAAGATAGTAGATCTTAAATTTGATGATAACAACACATCTCAGAAGTTTGGAGGGGGAAATGTAAGTGGTACAAAAGAAACAACTTGAGGAAAATTTTTAAGCTAACCCGATTTTACAGCAACAGATTAGTGACCTGACAGGGTATGGAAAGAGGATCTTAGAGAGGCAGAGCTTCTCGGCAGTAAAGATGAAAAACTGTCTACAAATTGTGGAACGATTTCATGTAAGTTTGTTTAAAATGGACTGATGCAAAGTGGAAAACTTTCCCCTGGTCAGGCAAATCGAACTTTGAAATTCCTGTTGGAAAACATGGATGCTGTGTCGTTGAGTTTAAAGAGAAGAAGGACCACGTGGCTTGGTATCAGCGCTCAGTTCTGATGGTGTGGGAGTGGATTATTGCTTATGGAACTGGTAGCTTGTACATCTGCCAAAAAGTATATCCAGGTTTTAGAGCAACAGCTTAAGAATCAGACAATGGATTTTTCAGGGAAAGCCTTGCATAATTCTACAAAAAAGATGCTAACCCACATATTTGCAGCTAGTACAACAGTGTGGTTTTATAGTAGAAGAGTCCGGCCCTCAGCTGGCCTGCAGTTCAGACCTTTCACCACTGAAGACATTTGGAGCATCATGAAAATGAAAAACACAACAACAAAAAGACCCAGGACTGTTGAGCAGCTAGAGAAGTCCAACAACCTGTCTCCTCAGTTCCCAAATATTTATATGGCCGTGTCCTGACTTTTTAAGATGTGTTGCTTCCATCATACTCAAAATGAGCCTTTTTTAAAAGTGTCAATTTTCTTAGTTTAAACATTTTGATATGTTTTCCATTATGAATGCATTCTGTCTTTATTTACATTTTACATAGTGTCCCAACTTTTTTGGTTGTAATAGACTTTATCAGAATGACATGATCAGTATGTGCTGTTAGGTCAGGTTTAACTTATTTCTAATGTTTTTGTTGCATTCTGTTTTCCATCTCTCATGTAGAGTCAGAACCCATATCTTTGAAAAACTTAAAGCGGAGGTCAGAGTTCTTTGAACAAGGTAAAAAAACCAAAAAAACAAGGAAGGTTGAGCGAAGAGATGTAGGACAGTTCTTCGTATTTATTATGCTTTCTGTGTAACCTGGTGGCTGGATTCTCTATGCTTTTGTCTCTCTGAATTCCTCAGATTATTCGAGGACTTTTTGCATGTTTTCGTATCAATGGCAGCCTCGTGACTTTGATTTTTCGATGGCTCTGTTGTCTCATGTTCTCTCGTCTGGTGCCAGAGCTTAACCTTTATGCTGTGCCCCCTCCCTCCTTCAGGTGGCTCAGGGTCCAGTGTCAGTGCGCTGGTCTACCTCTGTGGTAAACAGGGCTGTGTGTGCATTGACCTCCTCACATTCACTTGGTACAGCCCGGGACCCTGACATGCTGCTCAAACCCAGAAAGATTGATGTTATTTTTAAGGAGGTTCTACTCAAAGACCTCCTGCAGATGAAATAAAAATAATCTGTGACATGACGCATTTCCCCTTAAGTTTGACAGCATTTCAGACACGGTTCCAGCACACCAACCACAAACACAAACCTTTGAATCCTGCTGTGCTTTGTGGTATTTTGGGATGGTGTCCAGGCTTAACACATGGTTACACTTTTCACTTTGCTGCAAGTTAAAAGCACTCTTGGCATGCATATTTCGAAGCATCTGTTGGCCTTTGAGACAGACCCCTCTCTGCTTGTGTGCATGCTGCTGGTTTCTTTGTGTTTCTTTTTTCTGGTTTGATCTTTTTTGTCATCACAATCAGTTTATTGGTTTTCCCATTCAGAACTATTGGGCCTGCATCCAATCCAAATGTTAACAAGTGGGTGAGCTTGAATTGAGAGAATCAATAAGCCTTAGTGGGTGAATGTTGACCGTTGCTGCTGGGGGGCTTTTTCTGAAAACATCAAGTGTCATTTGCTTTGATTGACTGCTACCTGACTAAAAGATCAAGTTGAAACTTAAATAAGCCCGTCAACTTGGCGCTGTTGTGTTACATGTCTTGAGGGCTCGCTTGTGTATTTTTACATTATGTTTCACTGCTCTGCCTGTGCCTGCCTGGAGATATCGACTGAATGATTGTCTTTCTTGTTCTAGGAGGAGGATCAGAGCCTGCAGTGCCAGATGTGAGTAGTGTCAGTGCATAAAGGCCGGTTTTTGTCTCTTATGTTTGCTCTTCTAGTATGACAACATCTTTGAAAGCAGATACTGCAGTAATTACAAAGCCCAGAGCCGCTGTTAAGCCTCTCACATTGACTGCATTTGTAGTTCACTTTAGAGCCAGGTTTTGTAGTTCACTTTAGAGCCAGGTTCACACATCTTTTTCAGTCTTTTAGCATTTTAGTGACTCAACAGTGATTATAGGGAACCTTTTTTAGTGTAGCTTTGAAACCAGATAAGAAAATACAATAAATAAAGTACAGACGGTGCAGTGCAAGTGCATATTTGCAGTTTCATCTCACCTTCAGGAGCATGTAGAAATGTTGTGAAACAAGAGCAGATAAGTACTGGGTGTTTAAGAGATTATTATTTAAGTATCATCACATCTATATGGCACAAGTAGGCGGACTTCAAAGCAACAAAGTTCAGCGATAGTTTTGTACAACTGCGAGGTAAATTTGCTATGTGTGGTTTCCTTTTTTGCCTTCAGATACCAGTTCCCGTAATCACTCCCTCCAGTCGCTGGTCTTTTGACCCAGAAGAGGAGCGGAAAAGACAAGAGAAGTGGCAGAAGGAACAAGAGCGCCTCCTACAGGTATGTGAAGGTGTACTCTTGTATATTTAGTAATGTTGAGTTCAAGCACACAACACTGTCAGTTTATTTCTTCAGACTACAACAGCCTAGATCCCCCATAAAAATGACATTTGAAAACCTCCCCTTTACCCTTATTGATGAGTTTTTGCACCTCAGTATGTATCAAAAAAGACTAGTATGTACAGGCAGAAATCACTGTCATTAACTTCTGATTCACAGCCAGTCATTTTGGTCTGGAAGCCAGCCTGACATATCAAAGAAATCACTAATTTCGTAAAAGAGAAAGCAGGGTTACTCCTAGTAGGCGTCCAAAGGTGTAAAAGAGAAACGAATAAGAAAATTTCCCTCACACAGAGCAGTAAAGCATGGGTTACTGCATGAGGTGCAGCAGGAGGTGGAGGAGGAGTTGATGATAAGATTCTCATTGAGAGTGACCAGGAGGGACAGGATTAGAAGTGAGAGGGACAGCTGAGGCTGAGCGGTTTGGTGACAAAATTAGAGCGGCAAGGCTGAGATGATTTGGACATGTGCAGAGGAGGGATAGTGGATATATTGGGCAAAAGATGTTGAATATAGAGCTGCTAGGCAGGAAAGGAAAAAAAGAAGAGGAAGGACACAGAAGTTTTATGGATGCAATGAAGGAGGACATGCAGGTTGGTGTGACAGAGGAGGATGGAGGAGCATGAGCTGCTGTAGCAAACTCTAAAGGGAGCAACTGAAAGAAGATGATGATTTCATATCTTTCTTATCTTGCACTGTGAGAAACAGCACTGCAGTGAAAGTGTTTTTTTTTCTTACAGTCTACTCAAATGCACCCCCTAATGGCTAAGGGCTAATTTCAGGACCTCACAGGCACTGATATGTACCTTTTTGATGCCACTCCATTTCTTAATCTGAATAAATAATATTAAAAACATATAAAGTAAGCCAATAAACACCTGCATCATTACATGAAGGTACAAAACTGTCCCCAGATGTTTAAAACTGGCTTCCATAAGGTAAAACCCCCCGTCAGAGGTTACAACCCAAGTGACAAACTATCATGTGTCCACAACACATTACGAGTTGAACTACACTCACTGTAATTACAGATGGAGTGGGGATATCCACTTATCCAGTTGAGGGTTAGTGGGGGGGGGAAGAAACCTTAATTTAAAAAGACAATTAGAAGTTACTGACATGCTAGGAAATCCTCAATTACGTCTGCTCTTAACAGGCTCAGAACAGAAGGAGACAGCACTCGAGCTTCTAAGTGTGCGCCGAGTATCCAACTTTAGTGTAGGAGAATCATGTCAAAACATTTTTCTGGGGGCCTATTTCTGGATGGAGATCAAAGGTGGTTATGCAGAGTGCCGTTGCAGCCGGGAAGGATTTTTAATGCTGGCAGGCTTGTTCCCTGTTGGTTAAGCAGCCTGATTTCATGATCTTCCAGCAGGACTTCCTGCTCTGGGCAGGTTTCCCTAGAATGTGTAGAATAGTTAGATAACACGTAAGTGAGCTGAGAAATCATCTGAACAATATAACAGCCACAATACCTAATTATTCTGTTTTAAAATTACATATGGAATCTATAATGAATAGAAGTTTCATGTGTTGTTTTAGAAAGAGCTTTGTATGTCTGACTGGATTAAATGAGATGACCTTTGACCTCACCTTCTTTTTTTTTTTTCTTTTTTTAGGAGAAATATAAGCGTGATCAGGAAAAGCTGCAGGAAGAGTGGCTCAAGGCTCAGCAGGCAATTTCTACAAGCACGGTCCCCAAACAGGTAACAAAAGTGTTTTGTTTTGTATTAATTATGAGCTGATAAATCAGCTGGAGAGTATTTAATGGTGGCAGTAAGTTGTGACTCATGGCACTAATTTATCTAAATGTATCCAAAGAGCTTTGATCTAAAATTGCTATAATTATGCATGGAGTATGTGGGCACGCTCTCTTGTATGTGACCCTTTAGAAATGGAAAGGGAGAGCAGAGCAGTGTCTAGTCATGTGAATGCTCACATAGTACATATATTTACTGCAGTGGCTGAAATCTTTCCAACTAATAGGTTTGCAACAAAAACTCCCCTCTACAATATAATTTCTAAAACCTCGCCACCTCGGGGGATGTGAGGAGTTTCTCCATCGTTGTCGCAGTTCCTCCTGGATGCTAATTAAGATTAAATTACTTGGTGCTCAAAAAGCTTCCTCTTCTCGTCCCTTTTCGTCTCTTGTCTCTGGTAGCTTGGGAGCCTGGAGGTGAACAACCACAGCAACAGCAGCACCGGCCCACACTCACCACTATCTCCCGTCAACCAGCCCACATCTCTACTGTGGGAAGAAGAAGAGCGAAAGAGGAAGGAGGAGCAGGAGCGCCAAAGGCAGGCAGAGGAGAAGAGGAAGAGGGAAGAGGAGGAGCGAGAACTGCTGCGTCTCCAGGAGCAGAGGATGAGGAAGGAAAGGCAGGAGCAGGAGGAAAGGAAGAGAAGGGAGGACGAGAGGAGGTTGCTGGAGGCAGAAGAGCTGCAGCGCAGAGAGAAGGAGAGAGCCTTTGAGCAGCAGCAGCAGTGGTCAGTAGAGCCACTCCTAATCCTGTGCTGCCCTGAATACTCAAACTCACATGTCTTTTGTATTCCTTGACTCACCATCATGCTGATAATAACACATTTAACCAGCTTTACTGTCTGTGCATTAACATGTGCAACTAATGTGTTTGCATGTGCTTTATCCCTCCTTTGTGTGGTACTCATCATCCCACCTCTCTGCACACAATGCCTTTCACCAAAGGGCCACTAGCTCCCACGGCTTTCCTTATGCCCAGCCTTCACTCACCTATGCAGACAGGTTAGTACGAGAGAGCGAGAGCAGCTGGACCTCTTCCTGTTTATAACCTGTTAACCATGCTTTCTCTGCAACATGCTTTTGATATCATTGCTCTACAATAACTGCAGTTTGATGTGTTGAATACTTAGTTGACTATCCTTATTTAGAATGCATGAGATGCATACACACATAATTAATTAAGACAGATTATATTGGATTGGATTTAACAACAGTCTGTGGAACTCATGAGCGTAACCCCCCATTATAATTTGGTATAGCTTATACCAAATTATAATGAAACATGCCTATAAATATACAAATAGAATAAACATACAATAAAGTATGTACATATTTATGCAGTTTTATATGCACAAAACAAATGCTTCTTCTTACAACAACAATATAGTTTGATTAGAAACCTTTACAAAGTAGATTATTTACAGTTGTCATTATTGGGTAATTAGCCCCAAATCATTTTCAGCTCTAGATTTTTACATTGTTAGACCAGCAAACATTTTGTCCTTTCCGAAACAGTACGGAAAGATGATATGGAGAAAGTAATCAAACCGCTACATTTATAACAAAATTAAATCCATAAAATTAGAAGAGGTTCAGTCCTTTTAAATGATTGACAGACTTTTAGTGGCTAGTGTTGTGTGATCCTTCTGAGGCCTTTATTTAAAAAAAGAAAATGGGTGCCTTTGAGAGTTTATCTTCAAATTAACCAAACAGTTAAAATATTTTAAAGAAAATATTTACAACTGGTGCTCGTATTAAACTTGTATCAGAGATATGAGAGGAAAAAAACTTTGCTGTGCAGAAAGGAAATTGGTACAAAATTCAGTTTCCCAGTGAACAGCTAAATGTTGCACTGCAGAGACAAATCAAAGGCAGAGTTGTGTAGCCACAGTCATATTAGAGTGGTTGAAGATAATGTGAGGGCATATGTCCCTAAAACTGAAGCTGAACCTGAGTGGGGACATTCAAACAGGATAGTGATCCTAAGAACAAATGTAAATCCACCAGGATTCTTACCAAGGATGGAATAAACTAGGCATTAAGGACCAGGAATAAAAACAAGCACAGATTTGACCTCGTGGGGGATTTGAAGTCAAGCAGTGCATGCAACAAAATCAAACATCTAGCAACTAAAGAAAGAATCTATATAATCTGTAATCTGTGAACTCATTTGTTAAATCATTTGCAATGTGTCTGTTCTGCTTCTCATAAAGCGAGAACTGTAATCCTGCATTCCTGAACGCCCACACAAATGGAACCATTTAATTATTTATACTGTATTTATTATTATAGGATTTGTGGGAAGCGGGAAAGAAGGTCAAAGGGGATACAAGGTAGAGGGGAGGCAGAGAGTGCAGGAGTCGGAGGGAAAAAGGAAAAATACACAAAGTTTTAAGATGAATGCTACATTACCAGCTGACATGCTGTGACACTTATCGCCTTCTATATTATACCATCTGACATATAACTATGATCCATACAAAAAGACATGAATTCCCTCACACTTGTACACAAAAGTGAAACATCTGCTAGAACTGAAAAGTAGTGTTGTTCATGTATGTTTTGAATTTTGTTCGACAGGACAAAATCCAAATCATCCCCTCAGCTCGACGAAGAGGACAGACCTCAGAGAAAAGGTCAGCCTTCTTAATTCATTAGGGGCTTTGTGTGTGTGTGTTGTGGTGGTTGTGGAGGTGGGAGAGGGTGTTTTAAATGACTCCACGTACACATTTTGTTGCACAGATGTATACCTGTGTGGGTTGTACCCTGCTGTAGGTGTGCATGTACCCCCGGGGGGCATGGCTCAGCGGCTGCTGGAAGAGCAGCTGAAGAAGGCACATGACAGAGTTTACCAAAGTCAGAAGGCTGCATCTGAGCTGGAGCTGGAGCGCAGGAACATCCTCCATGCCATGAGATACAGAGAGCCGGAGAGAGGTGGATTTTAGCCCCCTAAAGCGCCGTTTCTCGTCGTTTTAATGTGAAACTCCCGTTACGATCAGCCGATCAGTCAATCGAGACATTTCGTTAACTCTAACTCTAAACCTACAGATGTTTGATTTGCAGCTGACCAGACAAATGACGAACCAATCAGCCACGTGGCCAGAAAATGACATGCAGCAAAAGCAATTTAACTTATTGATTACAGCATGTTTTCTTTCAGATCAATGACTTTTTCATCCATAATTTAGTCATATCTTGTCTCATCAAGCCAGACTGTGGAAAACAGATACTTATATCATCCTCATCTAATTCTGTCTGCCCCACGACTATTCATTTTGTTCCTCCGCCGATCACCAGTCATGATTTTTTTTTTTCCATCGATAATGTTTCCTCTGTCTGTCCTCCCACCTGGCAGTGACCTCAAGCGGAGCCGCTGAGAAGAAGGACCAGCAGCCTGCATCTCAGGCTGAGCTGGAGCGGCAGCAGATCCTCAATGAGATGAAAAAGAAGACGTCATTGCTGACGGACAACAGCTGGATCCGCCAGCGTTCTCCCGACACTTCCACCAACAAGGAGAGGGACCTGCCACCTATGCGCAGGTACAGTAATACCTCATTAACTTTGGTGCGATGGTGGCGGTTGGCTCTTTTCTGTTACTACTGTCCTGTTTTTTTGAGTTGGGTGTAAAAGTTAAGTTGTCAGTCAGAAGGTTCGACTGCTTTTTCTAACTGGCTAACATGGGGTGTGGCTTGGGTTGGCTTTGCAGAGGCGATTCTCTTGACAACTTGGACACCTCATACAACTCCTGGCGTTCGTCATCGAAACCCCGAAGCGGTTCTTTTGCCCAAAACTACTTTCGGCCTCACTCTGCCCTTTCTGGCAGCACATCCTTTTATGGTGGGGGGCCGCGGGCTCAGCGGTATGGTTCCACTTCCACTCTGCCTTCTTCCTATTCCATGGGCTCACTCCGAAGTGGGGCAGGATCCCATTTGGTCCCTTGGTCCAGGCAGTCGCCTTCCCCTTCACCTTCACCCTCTTCTCCTTCACCCATCAACTCTCCAGAACCCACGGCTGAGGCAGACGCTCCTCAGCAGCACAGCAGGTAAAACCAGAAATGAAGCTTTGCTTAATGCTGCCTCTAACAACTCCCTGGTACATCTGGGTTGCGGTATTTAAGGCGTTGCTACTCAGCCGTGCAAAAGTGGTGGCAAAGGGTATTTCTCTTTTTCCTTTATGTCACTCCTTTTATGATGTAATGTTTCTTTTGATGTGCTTTTTTATAGATCACACAGTAGCATAATTCACTTTAACTTATGTGTGGAATACAGCAGATGCTAGTTTAAGTTTAGCCATGTTTTTGTGGATTACACGAAAGTTTGTCAGTGATCATGTCCAAACACCTGAGAGACAAAGAAAGTCCAAAGGTTGCCTGAAGGTTATCTTAAAGAAGCTTGTTCACTTCCTAACACCCGAGTTTCCCAACCTTTATGAAAATTCACAAGTGTTTCCCTCGTGTCATTTTTGTTGCCATAAACAGTATTTTGCGTGTGACACTAAATGACACTGTTTTAATGAGCCTTTGTCATTTCAGCAGTGCTGTTTCAACAGGTTAACATTTGCCAGCTTGCCAAAGTGTCCGTCTGTTTGGTTTGAACCAGTGTTGGCGTGTGTTTTGTATGTGTGTATGTGCATATATGTGTGCATTCATACATGTGTCATGTATGTGTGCTTGGCTCTGAAATGACAGCTGTGCGTTCTGTAATTCAGGTCAGTGAGTGGAAAGAAAATCTGTACGTTCTGTGAAACCCCGCTGGGAAAGGGAGCAGCCATGATCATCGAGTCCCTTGGGCTCTGTTATCATTTGGGTTGCTTTAAGGTGAGAGCTGGACTCCGGTCAGCCGCGGAGCACATCGGCCGCCGATCCTCAAAAACTAACTTGATCGCCTCAGGCTCTTTAGTTTGTTTTACTAACCTGGTGAATCCTGGTGAATGTCAATCCCCTGATCCCTTTATTGAGAAAAAGAAACTAAATCCTGCAAGATCAACTATTCCCTTTGCTTTTTTTTTTTTTTTATCAGCAGTCTAATCTAGTTGTTGTTGTTTCTTCTGGGAGCTGCGGTGACCTTTATCTGAAAGTTAATCCACTGTGTCAGCCTTCATCTCTTGATTCTCATCCTTCTCCTTTAATACACAGAATCACGGTCTAGATTTGTCTGTCCTCATCACTCCTCCTTTGGTCACGTTTACTGATTCATTCCTCAATTCTTCTCCTTCCCAAACTTCCTCAGTGCATCGACTGTAAGTCTGACCTTGGAGGATCAGAAGCCGGGGCTGAAGTCAGAATACGAAACAAGCAGCTCTACTGTAACTCCTGCTACATGCGAGTCAAAAGTGAGTACTTTCTCGAGCTGATCATCAGTGGGTGGTGTTGTTCTCGCCTTCCTCCCATAATCGGTCGCTTTTTTCCCCTCTTCTTTTAGCTGGTCAACCAACATCTATGTGACGTGACTGTACTCCAGCAGATTGATGAAGAGACTACTTCCGACAACAACCCTTGAATTTTAAAGTGAACATTGAAGCCATTGCAATTAACCGGGACACTTGGTTGGGACGTATCGCTGTTTATGATTCTGTTAAAACCCCAGGCGATACCTTGATGAGAATCATATTTGTTTTTACAGTGTGTGATTAAGGGAGGGACGCTTGCAAAGTAGTTATCAGCTTTTGTGTTTATATCCTATTAAGCAGCACAATTGTACAGAGTGTAAGGGTTCTGCATGCGCCGGAGTTTTTAAACGTTTTAGCCACAAAACTAGTCGAGCTATTAACTGTCTACCAGATTCCAGATGAAAGTCCTTTTTGTTTCTAAACTTTGCTTAGATACTGAGAGAAAATCCTGCAGGATCATCCTCCTCATTTTCACGCTTCTTTTCCCACCAACTATTGTGTTATAAAAATCTGTGTCAGCCAAGGTATTGGTATCATGTCTATGTGCCTTTTTATTTGTAATTAAGATTACTAAAATACTGCAAAATGTCATTTGCATTTGTCTCAAGTTTTCAGTGATGGAGTATTGCACACATAAGCAGGTTTCTATGTAAAGAATATACGTCACACTGATTAGGCAAACATAACAATGTAAATAAAAATAACTAAATGCTCCCCACGTGTTACGTCGTTCTTTTTTTTTTTTTTTTTTTTTGTTCTCCATCTGTTAAATTGCATAATACTGTAATGATATTCCTGGGTACAGTGGGATGCAAGGACTCTTCTGCCTCTATAATCAGAAATCATTATACTCATCTTTCTCTGTCTGTCCCTCTCATTTTCTGTTTCGCTGTAGCTCCACGGTCATAATGAAAGGAATTTCAATGAGCTTTTGTGCTAAGGTTCAGAGGACCTGCCTGCTCTGTGTTCTCCAAAGCCAATTTGTCATGCATATTTTATTCAGTGCATGCATTACATTTGATTATACTTTGATTGTCTATTTTCTCAATGTATTCTGTCATTTTATCTCTACTGCATAAATATACAAGGAATATTCATACAAGAAGGAGCTTCCAAATGTATTTAATCTGCAGGGGAAGAAATTGTCCTCACCCACCCTACACCCCGCCCGCGACCAAATGGAAATAAGCCCAATTCAAGCAATATACTGTATGGAAATAAGCTGGACTGAGCATAAATTGGCTCTGTCTTCTTGAGGTGAAGCACAAACAGCCCCCGGAGGTGCACATCTCAAATTCTTAGATTCCCTTTTTAGATTTTTCTTGGCGCTCTTCTGGGAGAGAGATTTTAATCCTAATGCTTAGAAAACAAACACAGCCTGAATGGCGCCGAGTGCCTGAGAAATCTGAAACCCTGAATAATATGTATCCCCGTCTTTTTCCTCCAAAGCAACAGCCACAACCTGTGGTTTGGGAAGGTTTTGACATGGAGAATCATATAACTGTGTGTGTGCGTGTGTTTGTGTGCACGCACTGAGGCTCACAAATAAAAGAAACGCTTGACTGCTCAGAAAAAATGAGGTCTGTAAAGAGACGGAAAGGCCTCTTCTACCTTCCTTTAAAAAGCTATTCCTAACTACAGAAATGGCTTTTTTCAGGATTTTTCAGGATTTCTAGGGAAGAACATGTGATGAATGTTTTTTTCTCTCTCTCTTTTGTTTTCTTTTCCAGCCTTGGTGTCACAACGGGAGAGATTTAGTCATTCTTTCTGATTGGGTGCAATTTGCCCCCTTCAGTACCTGAAGGGGGCACTGTGCTATAAGAGTTTTCACCAAGAAGGACTAAATTCTCTTTCATCTGCAGCTGCTGTTGCTTGCACTGCTGAGTATGATATCCAGAATCAGAGAGGAAGTGATGCTGCCACAATCATTTAAAAGCAGAACTCTATTTGCAATGTGCTTTAAATTTTGGAGCTTCATTTCTAAATAAATGACCCTCAATGTTTTGGTTGACGCTGTGTAAAGACAGCTTTGGCGAGCAGCACCTGTTGCAATTTGCCATTTTAAAGCAAAATGCTTTTCGCACATTTTAGAGAAGCCATCAAGCACTAATTCACCTGCAGCTTGAACTGATGCTATAATTAGTCACGTAATTGCAGACACGGTCTCACCAGACCATGGCTTGCAGGCACCATGTGTAAAGAGCAAAGTGCTGTCACGCTTTCAATTAACCACAGGGATTAAAGAAAATGCACTTCAGGTAAATCTATAAGTTCCCAGCACATCAGTATGGACCTGTGAGGCTGCTCCTCATTCATAATAGCACGGCTTTTTAAGAAGCAGTGGAGAATCTTTAAGCAGAAAAGGTGTAGCAATTTAGTAAATCAGTAAAAAGTCAACAGCGTTTATGCAGGCTGTGATTACGTTATGATTACAGCTCTGCGGGCTACATAAATGATGACTGTGCTGGATTGGTTTAATTGCAGCACATGTCTGTGGTGGTGGAAATGATTAGAAAATGTTACTAGATTAAACTGAATGTGGTGCATGTAACTCTCATTCATAGTAAGTATCTGTAAAGGCCACAGCAGCCGTTGAGACGTGTATAGGTTTCATCCATATACAGTCATCCAAAAAAAGAAATGCATTCTTTTTTCAGTCCTGAGGTTTTATAAATCATCTGGTTTTTATCATGGCCTAACATCACTTAACTACAACGTCAGATGAACAATTACACATACATGATGAAATTATTTATTTAACACAAATGAAACTTAACTGCAGAAGCAGCGTGTGGAAATACTAAGTGCACCCTGTGATTCAGTAGCTTGCCTTTAGCAGCAATAATTTGATTGTTTACTGTATGACTCCGTCTCTCACATGTTGTGGAGGAATTTTGTCCCAGTCTTCTTTAAAACATTGCATCAGTTCATGGAGGTTCAGGAGCAGTTGTTCATTGAGCATTGGCAGTGACCCATTGAAACATCTGGATTCTTATCTTTTTCAGACATTCAGCTGTAGATTTGCTGCTGCGCTGGAGATCACTGTCCTGAAGTAGCTCTGCACATTATGATCAAACATCTTCACTTCTTGTCTGTCATACATCCAAAGACAGAAGTCTGGTTGTTTTGTTCAGACACAATTTTACCAGGCCTAACCCGTGTTGCCATGTTCTTTTTGGAAAGAAGAAGCTTTCTCCTGGTAGTCCTTCCAAACCAGCCATATTTGTTCAGCTTTAATCTAATTGCACTATCATGAATTGTAACAGTCTGAAATGCATCTCTTGGGTTTTTTGCAGTTTCTTTGAGCATTGCATGGTCTCACCATGGGGTGAATTTGCTGGGACCTCCACTCCTGGGAAGATTGGCAGCTATTTTAAATATTTTCCAATTGTAAAAAGTCTTCCACACTGCAGAAAGATGAACATCATATTTGTTTAGAAATGGCCTTTTAAACCTTCCCATATTGATGCACACAACAGTTTCTTCTGTAAGATCAATGCTGATGCACACCTGAATGCTTCAGACCAGCAAACTATCAAAACTCCTACTATAATAGAGACACTCACACTCGCTGCTGATCAGTTAATCAACGTACCCTCTTAAACCAGGTGGAGGCAGTAAGGATCTACTTAGTTTTTCACATTGATTCTGCAATTTGGTGTAATTTTGCTAATTTTTTATGCCCTGATTTGTAGAAGCTTAGAATTTAAAATGGGTGTACTTTCTTTTCCCCAAGTGTACAGTACATGTACACATTATATTCACACATGGCGTTTCCCATTTTTTAATGGGTTTCCAATTACCTTATCTTTCAGTCATTGGACTATTACGAGTGTGTAAAATTGGTACTTTAGCATACACAGTCTGGGAAAGCATGACCAGGTTCAGTAGTTGCAGCCTTGTTAATGTCACCTGCAGTAACTGTGTTAAATAAAAATCTATTGAAGGAGTAACAAACCATACCAGCACTTCCTCTGTTCATTATGCAAAGCACAGCTGGCTGTTTTGTTGACTGACAACAGCTTATCACCTCGCTTCTGCAGACATGAAGTCATTTTTTCAACTAGATCCCTACTCGTCTTCATTGCTCTAATCCCTGACTCACAAAGGGCAATGTTGATTCAAAAGCGACTCAGCTTTATAGGCAAAGGTCTTTTTTCCCTCTCCCCCACCTTTTTATTCAATAAGACAAGATTCCCATGGATGTCTAAAGTAGTGTGAGGTAAATATGACACATTGACCAGAGCAGGTTAGTTTTCTTTATATGATGAACATGACTCACTGTGAGCAGTGCTCTCCCACTCGTATTTAAGGTTTCACAAAGAAGAACGTTTTTCTTCTTTTATTAAAGAGCAGTATCTTTGCTAGGAAAAAGACTACCGACTGAAAAACGTAATTATCCAAGACATGAAAACAATAAAAAGCAAAGTATTTCTTCTCATCTTCCAATCAGGACCACGAACATCCGTGATTTCGCTCGATGTCCTTAAAGAACACTGATTGATTTTTGTTTCCTCTGGATAGTGGATGAGAAAGGAAAGCTACCACTGGTGACAAGATGCATTTGAATTGCTTTTCCAGTTGGCAGGGAAAAGAAAAGGAGTGCAGAAAGTGTTACACGTCTCTAAAATGATAAGACTACATGGTCACAGCTGGGGCACCCTGATATGCTTGAGACCGCAATATGCCGGAGGTGACAAGGGACCAAGTTTTCTGTCCTCATATTAATTCATCATGCCTCTGCCTTAAATCTGAGCGTGAGTTGGAATACAGATTTTCAGTTAAGCATTTTCTACTCTTTATGTGGTGTTTTTGTGTGTATGTTTTGAGCAGCAGAAGAAGAACGGAGGAGCACAGTCATTTGCCAAGACTGAATTTGATCAAATCCACATGCGAGGGGTTATGCTCTACTCACATTTTCTATTTGGAGTCTGCCGGATGCTGCTGCACTATTCATCAAAGTAGCACTACCTCTCGGTCTGCTGTATATGCTCAAGAATTGTCCTGACAGGAGGACAGATGTGTGCAGCAGTACATGTGAGTGCATGTCACCTTTCCATAAATTGCCAAGTCTCTGTTCCCTTCGCTTTGTGCTTACTTGTCGCCCAGGATTGAAGTTAATTAGGATTTTATCAGAAGAAAACTTAAAAGAAAGGATAGCACTCTCTCAGAGCTGCCCTTTTATTTGATGTCAGGAGATTCATTTTCACGTTTGGACTGCACACACTGCTACAGAGGCAGACAGTGTTGCACAGAGATTGTGTTTGCACTGTCCACCCACAGCATCCAGCCCACTGCTACTCTAGCTGAGGCAAAAATGTCTTTTACCACCTAAAGGTCATTACCATTTTGCCTGTTTACACCAGGTACATTTGAAATATCATAAGCGACACAACCTGTAAACATCACCCCTTTTCACCTTCACGCCACTTCTATTCTCCATACCTACAGATACAAAATACTTTTTTTTTACAGTTCTGAAAAGACCTGCTGATAAAATAGATGGATAAATGGATGGATAGAGAAAGTGTCAGTTCCTCAAGTGGCAAGTTGAGGGTGGATCTCAAAAGTGACAGAATCCTTATTGAGGTTTAGCAGTCATGTGACTACTACCATATTGGCTCAAAATGTTACAAGGGAAAAATGTGTATTCTCCAACCAAATGGTGAGCGATTGGCAAAGGCTGATGGCAGAAATCAATTTGCGAATGCCCCAATCAAACAGGCCTAGAGACAGTCAGCAAGCGTCATCCCTCACTAGGAAAAGATGTGCATTCCCTGATTGGTGGGCAATAACCTCTATGTGATTGCTTCGGTTGCTAGCAGATTGCCATGGTTTGCATGGAACATGCTGACTTGTCTGTTGGCCTTCAAAGCAAAAGCTATGTTTTCAATAAATTGTCGGTTACAGCGCTGAGGCAGAGCTTTTACTTTGAAGGTGAATGTTTTCAGTTTTCAGCCTGCATCTGACTTTTTCAACTTTTACTACCGTTGACATTATCCTGCAGCTTTTAGCAAGCTTAGTTTAGAAGCTGCGTTCAGCCTATAATTTTGTTGGCCCAAGCAAGTCTACAATGAAATAACATAATCTAGAGTTGATAAAAGCATGCATGACTGTGTCTGGATTTCTTCTGAATAAGCTTGAACTAATTAGATTTTATGGGATGACTTATATTTTTTTTTAAAAATGCTCTGGATTTATCATGTAAAGAGAGTTTGCTGCTGGATAACTCTGTAGCTCTACCCTTTTCTCCAAATGTGTTCATGCTCTCATTCAAAAACCAGGATCACATACTGAAGGCTTCAGAACAAGTTCGCAAATAATCTTTTTGTGTCTTTGTTTTATACACAAAAGTTCTTCTGACTTTTTATGTTTAATTGTATTAATAGAGCAAAAGAAAAACACAAAACATTTTTGGCTCTAAACTTTTACTCAAGCTTGAAAGGAAATTTGGTTTCTTAATAAACAAACAGACCTTGAGTGAGACCTTGAACTGTGAAAGAAATTACTCAAGAATAACAACAACAACGCTTCATCCGGAAGAAGAGAGAGCATAATTTATGAACACAGACAAGAGGATGTACAAATCAAATTTTAGAAAAACTGTAGGCAGACGCTGTTTGAGTTCTTCAGTTGTTGCACAAACTATCAGAGTGGAAAGTTACACTTAATGACTTTGTTTAGGTCCAATTTAAGTCATACTACAGATGTAAGTCAAACGTATAGTATTCTTATTAAGATGTGGTTAAAGTGATAGTGAGGCAATATATGCTTATATTGGGCAATGGTTGAAATTTCATATTAGGTCGAAATGAGAGTAGTTTTTATTATATTATATTATATTATATTATATTATATTATATTATATTATATTATATTATATTATATTATATCAAACAGTTATGGCAGTGTGATTCTGCACAGGCCGGAGGGAGTTGAGTAGAGAGTGTTAGTGGATGTGCATGGTTTCTGCTCATTCACAGCTGGCAATGCCAGCATCCACTTTTGTTCCTCTCTCTCTTTCTCTGAATAGCCATATGGGCAACTCAATAATCCTCTGGATAACCCGAAGCCAACCTTAGGCTGAAACAGCCTGATTAAAGCCACACTGACAAGAAAACATTTGCAGTCTTTGCTTTAAACGATCGTGTAACACACACGAGTGAATCATGACTGTATATGTAATATTTTGCTGTTGTAGACTGCAGTTTCAGTGATTTTAAAAACACAAAAGAAAAGCAGGTGAATGTCTGAATTGGTTTGAACAGCCTCACTCTAATCCTTGTTTTTATTTGGCTTTAAATAGGATCCTTTTGTGGAACTCCAACTACTCTAGACAGATCAGTCTGTTGTGTAGATTATGCAACTCTATGTTGAGCTTGGTATAACAGACAATTTGGCTCCATGGTTTTAACCACCCAGATGCAGGAGATCATGTTACAGAGGACTGATTACCAAAACCTCCTTATGTAAAATAAAAAGCTGAATAAAGATGCATAGACAAGATTTGGATTATTTCTTTAAGTCACAATATTTCAAATGTCACTATAAAAATTATGTAAAATGAATTATTAACATATATTTGTTTGTTTATTCATTTGCTGTCATAGCACCATCCTGTGCTGTAGAGGCAGCTGTTTACAGTGAAAAGTACCAACAACCCCCCCCTGCACACTACCTTCTTATCACCAAACAACTGACAGGCGCTGTTGGGTGACACAGTGGAGCATTTAGCATCTAAACAGTCAGATGTTTCCTGACCAAGAATGGAGCTAAAGGAGCAGAACTGCTTTACATTCATCACTCTCCGGGAACAAGACTCCAGAAAAGATGCTAATTATGCTCTGCAGCTGTGCCATGGATAAATAAACAATTGTTTGCAAACTAAATTTAAAGCACAGTAATTTCCATCTTGTGCACACAGTTATTTTCAGCTCTCCCAAAGGCGCCATTCTCTCATAGTAGAAAGTAGAAAGAACAGTCACCTTGAATCTGACAATGTGATTTTGCGCTATATAAATTGAATTGAACTGAAAATTATTTGTTTAGTACCAAAGCACAACAACAGTTGCCTCTAGGCACTTTATATTATATTTATATATATATAGCCTATTTAGACCCGCTTGTGAACTCATGCCTGCAGCTGTGCTCGATGAAAGGTAATCCAGCAGGATGTGTAACTTTGGTTTGCTTTTAAAGCAGGTCAGTCCACATTTCTCCCTTCTTCCGCTCTATAAAGCTCTCCAACAGGAAGAATATAGTTTGGTCAAGTAGCTCCATGTCAGAATCTAAATGCAGCAGGGGGGTTTCAGGTTTCGAGTTAGTGCGGAACATTTCTTTGAATGTGTGCAAAGACCAGACTGGTGACACACCAGTTTGAAGCATATTTTTAACAGCACATCTTTTCAGAGCTGCACACTTCCACAAAACAACACTTTCAGTGCCTGACTGTGACTCTGCTGCCTGACGTGGATGAGCTGTCTGTGTACGCTTTTAGACACCAATATAAATTTGGCTTCTCTACGCTACACTAGGATGCAGCACGCTGTGTCCTGTTCTGCCTTTGGTTGATGTCAGCCTCGTGTTCTCTCCTCTCAGACATTAGTAGCACTTATAGATGTTCTCAGAGTGTATATTATGTCTAAAGATGTGTCATCTTTCTGTTTTCTTGCCCTGTCAAAACAGTTTTTTCTCGCGGTTGTGCTGCGTGTCCTGTAAAAGAATCTAACTTTATCTTTACTGCGTGTTTAGTCATAAAGACCCACTGAGACAGGCTTATGTGCCATGGAGCCACAGTTGTTGAATTTAGGAAAGCTATCACTGTCTGTGTAGATAAAAGCAAAGGTTCTTTCTCATCCATGGTTTAATTCTCCACTAGAAGTTTAGTCTCTTGACTTGACTGAATATACCTGTTGTTGCTCTGACTTTGAAGAAACGCAGGACTGTTGGGTGAATAGATTCCTGAAAAAGAAGCAGGCTAATCGAAATGGGACTTTATTGTTACCGCTGCAGCAAGCGGTCAATATTTCATCTGAAAAGCACCACTAGAACATGAAGCTGTCAGTCCTGTCTTTTGTTTGTGGCCCATTCAGCATCATTATCTCCCTTGCACTGCTGTAATTACTGTATGGTGAATAGCTTTCCAGAACTCATCATTTCCTGCACTGTAAGCTTCTTGTTTTGTTCAGGCTACAGCAGAGGAGCAGAGCTATTGTCAGTATATTGATATTAACAATTTTCATGATGGCAACACAGGAGGAGGGTTTGCGCATATGCTCTGTGTACACAAAGAAAGAAAATGGACATCGAGGAGAAATTGGAGGATGAAATAGCGCCGAGAGTCTCTGAAACATCAAAGAATTGACCTCAGCTGTGCTCTTTGTGAAGAAGAAACCACAGAGGAGCACGATAGCGTGGGGCCTGATGCAGGCATTAACGCTTGATTTGTATGAAAGAACTCCTCTAATTTCTTTACAGTCAGACTTTCAGTAATTTAATTTAGACTTAAAGGTTGCAAATGGGTTAGTTCAACTTTCTAGGCCTTATGTCCCGAAGTCCCAAGCGTACGGGTCGTTGATACGCCAGCTGCTATCTTCTTCATACTTGACTGCAGACCCACGGGGAATGAGGCTGAAGCTGCGGCGGGAACAGGACGCCCTTTAGGGATTCCTCCAGAGCCGTGGCTCCTAAATCACTGTTTGACAATTTGTTTGTGTTGGATGAACGCTCATCATTCATATTCACATTCTGAAGGCTGTCTGTAGAGATAGGAAATTAAATTCCAATTCTTTCTCATATCCTTAGATGTTCAGCATAACTACAAAACCTGTGTCATTGCTCCAGTGCACACAAGGCTAAATGAAAGACTTTCCACCTTGGGGGGCAAAGGTAAATCCTGTGCTGTCTTGTGTATTTTATTAGCCGCTCTCACAATTATCTCAATTAAATTCTGACTTTGCATATGAAAACTATACTCCCTGAAGATCATGCTGACATGATTAAATACTGGCGCAGACTTTAATTAATGTAAATATCCCTCTGCTAGGCTCCCTCGGTATGCCTTTTTCTCTGATTGACTACACCACAAATTCCACAGTTGGAAAACAAAGTTTGTGTACTCAGGAAGAGGAGGTTGTATCCTCCTCTTCCTTTATTGTCTGTTTGCAGTTTAGCCATTACCTCTGTTCATCATTAAACCCTGTGAGTGCTCCGGAGTCATACACAAAGCAAAGAGAAAAGCTGAGCTTATTAGAGTGTTTGGCTTGTTAACTTGCTAATGGCCTGGGTGTTTGCTCTAGGTTATCATGAAAACTTCACTTATGTCCATTTATCTCTAAACTCAATTTCATGCTCTCCTGAGCTGATACTTTATGTCCTCAGGAGGAGGAGATATGAGGGTTTGAGCGGAGTGGATCATCCTTGTGCCACGCATGCTACATGTGGATGTAGTGTTTGTAGAAAAACACTTTCAGGAACGACCAAGAAAAGGTAAAGTCTTCAGACCCACAAGAGTGCCGCTGCGTTGCTGAGACTTTTTTTTTTTTTAGTTCTTCTACTTGTGTTCTTAATAGTGAGAACTATTTAAAAATGGGAACAACTCAAAGGTATTACAAAGTATTATGATTGTTGCATCCATCCATCCATCCATCCATCCATCCATCCTGCTGTCTTAGAGGCAGGGTACACCCAGGACATTGCAGGATTGTTGTATTTATTAATAATTACTGCAGTGATTATGATAACTACATATGCAATATACTGTATATTATTATGTTATTATGAATTTCCTCTTACTTAGTGGACTGGATGATATGCTTTCCTGCTCATCAGTGTGTATGTACTCTTTTTTTTTTTTTTTTTTTTTTTTTCATTTAGAAAAAAAAAAGTGTGTATGTACTCTTTAAGACGTCAACCCTCAACACATCATTATAGCCCCCATAGCCTCCTTGTAGTTGCTATGGTTTCCATAGATGAATTGTTTCGGCCTTTGAAGGGCCTTTGATTTTCCATCTATAGTACTATATACAGTTTTCTTTTCTACCTGTGAGATCTCAGCTGTGTGGCAGTCAGCAAGTAGCAACAAAACATCTTCCAGCTACAAGTGAATTCTCTTCCTGTGATATTAGTTTCTGTAGTTCGACAGTCCTGCAGCTCCGTTCATATCATTTTGGAGAATAATCCCTTTACCTAATTAACAACAGCCACGAAGGCGGGCAATTTTTGATAAACAGCCGCTTCTCATTGTGATGCCAGCCACTTGAGGATGTTACACTGAGCATTTTTCTCCAAACTACTGATTGATTTCCAAGGCTTTGGCTCTTTACGGCTTCACATGAATCATACAGGCTATTTCGAGCTCTCGGATCTCAAAGGGAGTGGACATAATTTGAGTTATATATCCATCAAGCACACTTCATTTGTATTTTAAAACACTAAAAGCCTAAACACTTATTTGTAAAAAGCATGAATTTGTCTTCTTTAGTTTAAAGGGATTTGGGTTGCTTTAAACAATTAAACAATTAGCCTGGCTAAGCCCTGCCCAAATCGGCATCAATAAAGATAATAAATATACATGCTGTTTCGTGGTAAATCCATAATAAAATATGGTGTAAAAGCATCGATTTATGGCTTTATGGAGTGGTTATGTGCTGGACTGCTTCTTAGTTGTTTCTTAGTTAGTGAAAACATCTTGAAGCCTTGACTTGAGCATTTTGCGCGTCACCATTTTGGTGTTTTGAAATTGGAAATGACAGGTGAGAGGTAGATCAGAATTTATGCTCGTGATGTAGGCTGCAAAGCATTCCCTGCATGACTGGCTTTTAGACTGACAAAACAAACTCATCAGAGAAATGTGAGGTCATGTATCAAATGAGTTGAAGGGTTCTTTTCTTACAGACTTCCATATAGTCTGAGACAAGAGGAGTAGCTTTTTGAGTAGAGTAGTGATTTAAGGCACTTAAATCACCACCAATATCGGATTTTTAAGACCAACATTTGTCTAACATTTTTCTTTAGTCTTAGCGCAAAGTTAAAGCGGGCTGCATCCTCACACTAAACTTCTGTGCTATGAGTGGAATGAGTCTTCTTGTCGAGCTCCCAAAAAGAAGGGATTTCCCAAAAATGTTTAACAATTTTATTATATGTTTAAAACTTAAGTGATGTGATTTTAATGATATTAAAAGTAGACCCACATAACCTTTTCTTTATTAAAATGTGTGGATGCTTTGAAGCAGAGACCGAAAACGCTGTTTGTTTGTTGTAGCTCCTCGTTTTTTGTGCTCATTAATCCTCCCGTGCCCTTTAGTAATCTCCACCAACCAGCCTGATTTCCTAACTGAGAAGTGGCAGCTGTTGACCTCTTCTGTAGAGACAGATTTAACTCTAACTGATTTGAGCAGGTTGATTTATTATACTTTTTTCCAATTGTAGATCTTGCCAAAAAAAAAAAAATATCAGCTTATTCACCAGCTGGATCGCAGCTGCTGTAGGCTGTATTTCCTACAAAACACCACCCTCTGTCTTCCTGACAAACCCTCTTCAATCTAATATGTAATCAATACCACTAATTTGCTGTCCCATCAGGCTTCATCCTGTCTACTGAATGCGTTGCACCGGGTCAATGGCTACCCAGGTGGGGGAGAGATTAGCCAGCTAAGCGAACAGGATGAAGCAGAAGATTCACCCTGGGTGAAGTTGGTTGCTTACTTCAGTTCTGTAACGGCTGGTGGGAGGCTGATGGGAAAACCTGCTATCCTTGGAGATCAGGGCACAGCTGGGTCGTGAGGGTGCAAACACACCTGCTTTCTGGTAAGAGTGAAAAAGAAGGAACAGCACAGAACAGATAAATAGGCAGTTTTTAAGCCGGCAGATGTTGTTGTTGTTTTATTAGTTTTTCTTGTCTCTTGCATCAATAAAATTTCATCTGTTGAAATCATGTGTAAAGTAGGCAAATCAATATACAGTATTCAATATGTACCAACCTGTTATAAGGCGATGATGAGAGTGTCAATTACTTTACTCATTTCCTGGCATTACCATTAGGCCATTACATAATTTCTTTATTATATAATTGTTCTTGTTCATTAATGGCGTTACGGGAGAGGGAGCCAAGTACCAGTCAGCTGTGATTATACCTGTAACTCTAATAAGCATAAATAGCCCGTCATAAGCCAATGAAAAGGTCGGCTACAAAGCACACCATATCACATAGCACGTTGCTGACAATCATGTCGCTGCACCAAGATTTAGTCGTGGATGAGTCACTGAATTTCAGCCCACCTCTGCATTTCAGCATCATATCTTATACTTATCACCTCACACTTCCTAATCCATATTTCATTGCAGACTGTATGAAGGATTAAGTCTTTCTCCAGTTGAAACAATTCCTTGTTAGAAGAAGAAGAAGACAAGAAGGATTTTTCCTATCTGTTACACAAAGGTTTTTGCACTAGAAATTTGCTGAGTTTCAGAAGATCCCTTTGAAATTCTCTTCCCACTTCATAAGAGGAAAAACCTGGCTGTGAATGTAGCTGCTTTGCTAACAAAATGTGGCTGGTAGAAATCTTTTCAGATGTTCCACGTCAGCAATATGAGCTGAATGTGGTCGACTAAAGAAGAAAAACGGGAAATGAGACAATATGATTGCCTACAACACTCTGAGAGTATTGGAGTAGGAAACCGAGGCCGGTAATTAGGTCTCTGTAAATTCAATTGACTTCCTCACCGATTCGAGCAAGCATTTATTGTGAGGGTTGAACTGTGTATCACACGGGTCAGTCTGTTACAAGTAGATATTCATTTAAGTCAAATCGCCAGCTGCCTCCTTGAATTGAACTGATAAGTTACGCATATTTAAACTCGAGCTTCATACACATACCCCACAGCCGGGCTCTCATTCCCAGGATCCCACCGCCAAGCATGCAACAACAAAGGAGGCTGACCAGTGAGGGCTCAACATCAAAGCAGTTTGGGCTTGGTGCACCCCGCTCCTGCAGCACAAATACAGCGAATCATGCATACAGAGGAAATTCAGTGGATATCATAACTTGATGAAAGTGTACACAAAAAATGATCACATGGAAACACTTTCACGTGTTTCACTGTTTAGCCAATCACACAACCACACACTGACAGAAGTGATTAAAATTTTGTTTGTCACACTCAGAGCTTCAAAAAGAAACATAACAAGAAAACTAGATGCCACCCTGGCATCATGTGACCTTTACACCTCCTGAAAAATCTTCCTCAGCGGTGGTGTTGCTTAAATGTCAGCTGCCTCAGCGCGATCCTTGTTTCAGAGTGAAAAAGAAATGCACTGAGTGCAACTCCTCAGGCCACCTGTCCTACTGCCGTCATCAGCCACAATATGATGCCTCGTTGTATGGCAAATATTTACAGCTTGGCTGCGTCTTCAACAGTCACTTATCATGTTGAACCGCAGTTCTAGTTAATCACTGCGCTGAGCAAAGTAAACAAGCGCATTAATAATTAAAAGAATTTAGCATGGCAGTAGGCGCCCCAGCCTTTAGATAAAGAGTGAAATCCAAGCTGGCAACGTTTTCTCAGTGCTCTTAAATCTTTTTCCTTCCCACCATCTCATCTAATCCGGCACTTGGGTTTGATCCAGTTGAAATGATGAAGGAGACGCTGCCTTATCGCACTCAACCCCCTAAACCCACTTCCATTTCTACTAAGGTATTTTTCTTTGCAGCAATCTCATGTAAGATACCCTACCTGCTCCCACTTTAAACACAGAGGAGAGATTAAAGTTGTGACACTACATCTTCGACTGCTGGTGTAATACAGCGTTGCATTAGTGTTTACTACTGCAGGGTTCAGATCAATGATTATGACAGCACTTTATCATAGTCAGGCAGTTCACTGGTTTTCCCAGCAGCTCTTCGAGTGTCTGACTGAGCCAAGCGTCTTTCCGGGTGCGCTGTGGGAGATCCAACTGAGGGACTGTTGCAAAGAGGAGAAAATACAGTTTTTGAGTCAATACAAAAGTGGCTTTTTGATTGCGGCCTGCTGAGCTCAGTGTGATAATGGCCAAGATTGACACACAATTAAAAGTTTCTCTGTGAGAGTTGGGTCAGTGCCGTAAGAATAATGAGCGCCATGATGTCTCCTGGGTGACTCATAAAACAGTCTGAAATCTTGACTAGCCTTGAATTCTTACAGTAAAAGTGGAACTTTCAATTTAATTATGCTTGAAATATAGTGACTTTCATTAGGTGTAATTACCATCAGTATGGAAAAGGCTCATATCTAAGGAAAAGGCTCATATCAGTGTTATTTAGTGTCCTCTATTACAAAAAATCAAGGGTCCCTTTTTTCTTCATCTATTTATTATTGAAAATTTACAGAGAATACAACTTTTAGGTGACGAATGAAACATCACATTTTTGTCATAAACCTGGAAGCCCACTAAACTAAAGGGCTTTGTTCATATGGCAACAACTTTTCAATACTTTCTGCAAATCTCCTGTTCCACCACATCCCAAAGGTGTTCGACTACATTATGAGCTGGTGACTGTGGAGCTATCGGAGTACAGTGAACTTATTGTCATGTTCAAGAAACCAGTTTGAGAGGATTTTAGCTTTCTGGCATGGTGTTTTATCCTCCTAGAATCAGGAATCAGATGATGGGTACACGGTGAACGAATGATGCTTAAGGGTCCTTAAGTGTGCAAGAAAAAAAATCCCATGATTTTTTTCTTACACCCCATGATATAAAAGCAGGATGGATCCATGCTTTCAAGTTGTTTACAGCAAGTTCTGATCCAACCACCTGGATCAATAATCAGAAATCAAGACTCATCAAACCACACAACATTTTTCCAATCTTGTATTGTCCAATTTAGGTGAGCCTATGAGAACTGTAGTTTCCTGTACTTAAGTGGCAGGAGTGGCATGTGGTGTGGTCTTCTGCTGCTGTAGCCCATCTACCACAAGCTTTGACGTGTTGCTTGGCCACAGATGCTCTTCTGCATAACGAGTGGTTATTATAGTTGCTGTTGCCGTCTTGATACTCGTGTCTGACTATTCTCCCCTGACCTCTAACACCAACAGGGTATTTTGACCCAGAAACCTGCATATTTTCTTTTTTTCAGACTATTCCCTCTAAACCCCGCAGATGGTTGTGTGGGAGAATCCCAATAGATCAGCAGTTTCTCAAATACACAGACCAGCCCATCTGACTCCAACTAACCTAAAATATTCCATCTTTGACATACCACCAAATAAAAATAAATAAAATCAAAAAGTCTTACAGGATCAATTATCATTTTCAATGCTAGAGTCCACACATGTAGAAAAATGTGCACTTGCCACACATCGATGAAATCTGTTCACAGTGAACACACAGAAAGATTTGTGAATTTTCCATTTCATTATGCGCTCGTTTCAAATGCATCTTTTTTTTTCTTTAATATTGTGATACTGATACAGCATCTCTCCTTAATTACTGCACTTAGTGGATGGAAATATTGCATAGCCTATCCAATCACAGTGTTAATTTACAGGCATTCGCAAGTCGGTTGTGTCTCTCACTTTGCTTTATCCCTCAACCAATGAGTTTGAAGGTTGTGAGAAGAGAGAGAGAGATTTACTGAATCTTCATATAGGAACTGATGTACATGCCCACATGCCTTTGAAGGATTGTGGCAGCAGTTACATTCCTTTTTTTTAAATAAAATCTCTGGTGTGATGTTTTTCTAACATTAAAATAACTCCATTGATGCTTGCCAGAACAGCCACTCTAAGCTTTGCCTCAAGGAAGAAGCAGAACATTTGATTGGGAATTTCTGTCAAACAGAGCTGCATCTCTGTGCATGTCTACCAAACAGCGCTGGTAACGTTAAACAGTTTTTACGCTCGTGTCTCTGCTTAAGCGAAACTTTGCTAAATTTTAAGCACCAACATTTCATCAGCATCCTCAGCAACAGATGCAAAGTCATGTATATGTTAACCAGTATCTGCATGTATGAATGCACTTGAAAATTCGAGGTTGTCTCAGGAAAAGGAGCCTAGTTCGACCTAGTTATCTAATCAAGCTGTAACCTGTAAACAAGTTCTGCAGAAGAGGCAGACATCTGTCAGAAAAGAGTCAAGCAGATGTTGGATTTTTTTTTTCACCACTTTCTAAGGAAGTATTTCTATAGCACTCCACTCTCCATCACCACTTAACTGTGCTTGGTTCTGAACATGGAAGCAGTCACTGCTGTGATCACATATATAACACCACAGACTTTCAGCACAGCTCATAGTGTAGTTCTGCAACGCTGAAAACAATCCCCCCGTGTTAATCTACTATCTACTGGCTGCCTGTCAGAGTGTAACTCCTCAAAGAGAACTGTTTTTATTTATTTTTTAAATTTTGTTTTTAATATATAAATTAATAGGAATCCACCCAGAAGAAAGATAATCCACCTGTACTGTATCCCTGCTGCCTGGTATTGATTTTCTGTGTGTTACATAATATCTTTAGGGGCTTCCATCAACTCCTCCGATGTTTATTCTCCCGCTACAAATAGAGGATTGTCAGACAGCCAGTGTGCAGATGAGCAACACAACACAGCTCAAAGCAAGCGAGATGAAATCACCTGTGAAATGTGTGTACAGAATGTCTTTTTTTTGTTTTTTTCCCCATCAGTTCTTGCTTTGAATCTGATATGACAGATACAGACGTGTATTCCTTTTTATCTGAACACCGCAGCTGTCTCAGTGTTTGTATCAGCTTCTGAAAGTGCTGTTGTGATTTGTAGCCCTGAGACTCATATCCTTTCACGTTTCTTCATTTTCGTCTATTGTTGTTTGCAATAACAAGCAACAACGGGAGATTTTTGTTCTCAGTCTTGACTAGTGTGAATTCCAGATAATGTTACAGGGAGTTGGAGGAAATAAACTGATGCAATTTTCTTTGTTTAGCTGCGCAACGTTCTTCTGCATGTTATATATTTTAAATAGAAAAGAGAGAAGAGAATAGATGAGAAAGCAAAGGCAAAGAAAAACACCTACTGCAAAAAATGTGCATTTTTCCAGCAGCTTTGAATTCACTCATGAACGTGTGGTTTGAATACAGAAACTCAGTAATTTAAGTAGTTTTAGGCTGCTGATCACTGCGGGTTTTTGTTTGTAAGTGAATCATAGCTGAAAGTTCAGTTTTTCAGCTTTAAAAAAGGAAAAAAATAAATAAATAAATAATATCCTCAACTTATTTTTGACATATTGCTGCACTCTATGGTCTTTTCAGACCGCAAATAATCAGTCTGCATCAGTTGGCTTCTGCAGGAAATTCTATCTTCGGTCTTCTGCCCCACAAAAATGTGCAAACTCAAACAAAACATAGAAAAGGTCTGGTCTTAATCACGTAATAATAACGTGCTCCTTTTCCATGAAAACCAAACTCGTTTTTGAAAGTCAGTTATGCTTTGAAAAGCATTAGCAAGACTTTGGCAGCATCACAACTAAAATATTTGGACATGGCTCCAAACTTTCTGCATTAACCACCCTACAGAACATCAGAGGGTTCATGCATTTTTATCTTTGCACCAGTTTGTTAAAAAATACTTTGAACAAATGCGTTGTAGTATTCAACGGCGAGAGCCCCACATGGATGAAGTGACGAGCTTCTTTGTTCTTCAACTGCTGCAATGCAAAGCCCTTTTTCACTACAAGCCTCATTCACACAGTGCACAATTATTCTGACCAAGAACAACAAATTGACGTCAGTGTTATTAACACATGACATCAAAAGTCTCTTAAAAATTAAACTAGCTTACATGGGGCTGGGAATGGGGTCTAAAATTACCAATCAATCAATCAATCAATCAACCAATCAATCTCATAGGAAACATGTTCACCAGCCTGCTTAATACTTACTTGTTAACTTGTTAACCATTTTTGTAACCAAAATTTACACTCTCTCTTCAGTGTAAATTTTGACAATGCTTTGCTATTTAACCTACTAATAGCAGTATGCTAGCACTATTAAAGGGCACAGATTAAGGTGTTTTATCTTATGTACTTGACACCAAAAACAAAGCTTAAGGACAATTTATATCCAGAGCCATTCCTCAGCACTCCAGGAAGTTAGAGCTGAACAGGTTATGTCCCATTTTTTATGCTAAGCTACATTAGCTAGCTAGCGGTACTGACTGAGTAGCTGCAAGACTGACGCTAATTTTCATTTTGAGTGAGCCACTTACGTGACTTCATAGTAGAGTGCAGTTCTCAGTGAATGCTGTTTCACAAGCTAACTTTAATGGCTAAAGGGTAGACTGTAAATGAAACACAGGATGCTGTGGTTTCTGTAGAGGCTTGTAATTTAAGTTATTGCTGCCACAGAATCACCCAAATGTCTAAGTAGACTAAAACTATTGTTCAAATGGATTTGAAACTAACAGTAAAAGGCTCAGTGTAGTCAGTGAAAAATCTGTGAAAGACGTTGTTGCCTTTTCCTCGGTAAGACCACGATGCAACAACATACACATAGAGCTGTTGCTTGACTTCTTCCATAATGCCACTTGTGAATGTGATTTACACCTCTTTCCTTCCATTTCTGTCCATAGTGGCTATTTCTAAGCTCAGACATAAGCACTGACTTGATACTTTGGCTTTTTTTATTTATGCCTCTGCACCCTGTAATTCTGTCTCCTGTACACAAAATTGCTTCCTCTCAAAACCAAGCCAGATGTGGAAAACGTGAAACTAGACCAACGACTCCAAAAGCCTGTCCTCCGAGTTCATGCGGATACCACATTCGTGCAGACGTAACCGCATCATTGGGGATTCTACCCTGATACAGTTAGGAAAGAGAAAAAACTGTGTAAACATGCATTATTTGAAATTTCTATACATCAAAAAATACAAAATATAAACAGAGAGTTGAAAATATAAAAATATATAGTATATCATGCTTCACTGTGCAAAAAAACAAAAAATGTCTGGTGATTTAATATTTCAATGTTGAACTTCCGCTTTTGAATTTGGTGTAGTTTGATTAAAAAGATTAACTCAAGGTCTACAAGCTAGCTTTTTCTAAAGCATTCAATGATCCTGATAGAAGTGAGTAATGTGTCTTTATTATTATTGAGGTTTTATTTTGAAATATAAAAAGCTTCTACAACTGAGCAGACACCTTACTTGCTTAAAGGTGCATATAGATTAAGATTTCAGCACTCTTGCAAGTGTATTGTGTGCTTTTCTGTGCAACATGACTGCAAGATGGTAACAGCTAATGAATCGTCGACTATGAGATGTGGCTGCAATTCCTCCACTGTGTCTCCTGCTGCACTCTCCTGAGTGGAGATATGATAACACCAGAAACATAATCATTCAAGCAAGCGTTTGGGTCTTTCAGGTCAACATTTTTTATTACTATTATTTCTTTGCATCATAAACATTTTGTTTGGCCTATTAACCTCCATGTCTTTTATTTGGATCTGTTCCAGTGTTGCACTGATCGGATCATTTCAAGAGACGATAGATAGATAGATAGATAGATAGATAGATAGATAGATAGATAGATAGATAGATAGATAGATAGATAGATAGATAGATAGATAGATAGATAGATAGATAGATAGATAGATAGATAGATAGATAGATAGATAGATAGATAGATAGATAGATAGATTTTTGAACAAGTAAATAAAAATAAAATTCAAAACAAAATACATTGATGAGGATGGTATGATTGGAGTAAAATGTAGATGTAGATGATATATATTCTGTATGAAGCACACAGAAGCTTTTTGCATATAATAACACTGTAACAGAGGCTATCCACGGGTGAGGAAAAACAATAAAATACAACTCTGTTAAGAAACCATGACTGACTAAGGCACTCAAAAATGCATGTAAGAAAAAAACTGAAGAATAGAAAAAAAAGCAGAGCGATCTTGTAAGAAATATAACAACAAACCAACTAACATGGTGAGAAATTGTGAAATGGCTTACTACAGCGAATCTAACAAAATTCATGCAAGACAAAAAAAACTATACTTTCCCAATAATTTCCTGATACAAAACAAAAGATATTGAAAATTGTTTTAATGAATTCCTTGTCAGTGTTGGTCCTGGTTTGGCCAGAGAAACTGCAGCGACTGAAGGGGAGGACTTTCCTGGATGCCAAATAGAAAAATGTAATGAACTCTTATAAGATGTGGAGATGAGAAGGATAATTATTGATGTGGAATAATCATTTAAGGGCAAGAAATCAGTGGGCTGTGATGGCACAGATATAGACTCACAGTCACTTACATTAGGCAATG
Organism: Mchenga conophoros; assembly: GCF_057382185.1. Taxonomy (NCBI): domain Eukaryota; kingdom Metazoa; phylum Chordata; class Actinopteri; order Cichliformes; family Cichlidae; genus Mchenga; species Mchenga conophoros. Next base: position 16,961,747 of record NC_140541.1, read on the forward strand.
TGGGTTTAGACCAAAAAAAACATGCACTACTTTTTTTTTGTTCTTTGACAAAATAACAACTGCAATATGAAAAGAAAATGTGTGCCCTGTGCCATCATACTGGTATGTTATTAGACATAGGGTAATCAGTCAAACCACTGGTTCAGATAACCTGAGTGCATTTAGCCAGATATCTTCTGGAGAGTAAGGCAATGCAGGATGTGGGGTTTTTGCCATATTCTTTTCCTTTTTGAAAGTCGCAGATGACATTGTCCTTCAGGTCCTTTTGGTTTAATAGAACGTCCATGCAGATTAGTTTGAAACATTTTTTTGTTTTTTCTAGCACATGTTAAACAAATCTCGTTCTTGACTTGTGATCGATTCTAGCCAGAGTGACATGGACGGTAATAAAATCTATACACAGGTTGTCACCTGGACACCTTAAAGACATAGGACAGACACAGATGAAAATGCAGATGTGACACGGCTTTCTGCTTGTTCTCAAAACATTAAAACAGAAATAGTCACTTGAGTTACTATTCATTTACGTAACTGTTTTTCCTGCTCAGAGGACTGGAGTCTGTCCCAGTTGTCACAGGATGCACCTTAAATAAGTCACCAGTCAATCGCAGAGAAACAGACAAACAGTTCATGAAGAATCACCTCTTAACCTAATGTGCATGTCTTTAAACTCTGGGAGGAATCTAGAACAACCTGGGAAAAACCCATGCAGGCAAGGAAACACTCTGGGTTTAATTGAACACAGTCTTCTTCTTACTAACCACCATAATGCCACATTGTGAGGTCATCATCCTAAATTTCTGCCACGGCGAGAATTTTGTCCTGTGTACTCTTTGGTTGCAAGACCATTAAAACGCCCAGCTGTAAGCTGCTCTTACAGATAACTACTGGTTACATGTTTTGTCACCACAATCAAAAATATCACAGTGAAGCTTTCATATTGCTCGTCTTTCATCTGGGCCACACTTATACTCGGCATAGCCAGTTTAAAAGGGCATCTGATTTTAATAACCGTAGGAATGCAGAGAAAACTGGAATGAAAGGCTTCACCGTGAGACGAGCGGTCCCCGGTAAGTAAGAAAGATTTTACAGAAGTGCACAGCAGCTGTGGAAAAAGCATTTCTATTTGATGACTGTAATTTTCAAAAGAACTCAGCTGCGGTGAAAGGTGGGAGGTTTAATGGCCAAGCGAATGAACGGCGCAACATCTCCGCTCAGGTGATTGGGACACATTATATTAGTCTGAAGACTGCTGATAAATGATCAGAAATCTAAAAAGAGCTGAAATAAGACTGCGACGCGCATTAGGAATTCTTCACAGTGCGCTGCCAGAGACATGATACGGAGCCCCGCAGGGGACATGGGAGAAAAAAAAATTAAGACGGACTTTTGCGAGATCTCGCAAAACAAACTCGGGATCTCGCAAAGCTTATGCGAGATCTCGCAAAACAAACTCCGGATCTCGCAAAAGTTTTGCGAGATCTTGCAAAACTTTTAGCCGCATTCTTCGGACGCCGGCTCGAAGCCGACCGGGAGGTCGAGGCACGATGTGCCGGGAAAGCGGTGTTCCTCCCGGCTGTAGTGGGTCTCGAGCTAACGGGAAGAATGCAGCTAAAACTTTTGCGGCTAAAACGAAAGTTGCGAAAAACTTTTCCCGAGTTTGTTTTGCGAGATCCCGAGTTTGTTTTGCGAGATCTCGCAAAAGTCCGTCTTAATTTTTTTTTCTCCCATGTCCCCTGCGGGGCTCCGTAGAGATGTGAAGTGAGTTGCTTTGGTTGTAACAACGACAGCAGTGGCTCCAGCAGCAGGTGCTTTGTTTCAAGGTTAGCATTAGTTAGTTTTCAGTTTGTAATTTGGGTATTTAGTGCCTATGAACACAAGTACGCATGTGGAACAAATAAATAATCCATATTGCTCTCAGTAATCTAATATTACTGCCTTTATGGTTTTATAATTTTTGCTACTGTTGTTCTCATGATGGCAAAAAAGATCCCACCAATGAGTCATTCGCTACTATGGCATTCAATCCTTTAGCTATGGCCCCATAGAATGACGTTTTTTTGTGTTTCATAAAGCTCAAATATTTTACAGCACTCTGCTTGCAGTTTTTTGGAAGAGGCTGTACTTGTCAGTTGATGTTGGTCGCCTTATGCTGAACTGATCCTAGTACGACCTTTACCATCACAAATCATCTGACCTGTTATGTATTCAAATAATTGCAGATTCAATTAATTTGCTATCAAACAAGTGGGTCCAAATGGTAATTGAATTAGGCCAGTGTAATGTAATTAAACCAAATTAGCAAAATAATTCATGACTAAAAGGTAGATTAAAGTTGGATCATTCCTCCCGAGCATTCTTTTTCTTTATTCAGTCATTAACTGAATAAGGTTGGACTGACTTTTATGTATCCATTACTGTATTTGCAGGGCATGGTGACCAGGTGTTTGAGCTGCCCGTCAGATAACTACAATATTCCCTGTCAGATTTAACCAAGGACCTTTGTTAGGACTCGTATCTCCTCTCCCTCTCCTCATTTCCTGTCAGCCTCAGCTGTCCAATGAATACAAAATTGCAAGGAAGAAAAGAGCCTTGACTGTGAGTGTCTATGTAAACAAGTAGACGCACACATTTAGATTTCTATTTTGTTACTCATGCAGATTTTGAATGCCTCTATTTTCTGTTTGTGCTCAGTAGAAAAGACACTGAGCAAAATTAAATGTTTCATTTTTATGGGAAGAAAAAAGCTTCTTCTTTCACTGCAGAAAAAAAGCACTGCAGCATTTAAGTGGACTTCAGAAGCTCTGGTTAAAAAAGAAAGCTGGTAGTGCTTTTAATTAATCATTTATTTCTGCACTCACTTGTAGATTTTTCCCTTTCTCTTGAGTTCTCCAAAAGCCTTGTGAAACGCTACACTGTTATGATTTCACATAGCAGGGAGCGCTATCCTCCTGTGAGCCCCGACGGATCCGTATCCCCCCGTTGTGAAGTCAAGTTTAAAATGTTTTGCTGAATTAGAATAATGAAGCCCGTTGTCCAGAGTTAGGTTTGTGATGTGCTAATGAAACCGACTTTGATCTAAAGCGATTGAGGAGGCGTCCCGGGGAGATGCAAGCAATCTGCTGAGGTTCATATCAGGAAGCTGAACGGAGAGAGAACAGCAAATATAACAAGAAAGTGTGTTAGAAAGGAAAGAGCACTGATGATGTCTGACAGTCCAAAGTCATATATCTCTGTGGCTGACCTGCCACCTGACTCAATCTCTGACCTTCCTTCTTCGTTCTCTGTTATCCACTCATCACTCACAGGGAAAAACCTGAAGGCCCATTTATTTCATTTTGACATCGCTGAAAGGTAGCACATTCATGGGACGTGTCCTCCTCAGTATCTGTCATTCATGTTTACCATCTCATACATCATACAGTACTGCATATTGTTCTCATCATGCCTTTATTTATTGCCCCAGTGCAGCACCAAGTAGAATCATTGTCTTCATCCCCTTCTGTTGTTTCTTCACTTTTCTCTCATGTATTTAGAGTTAATAAGAAAAGTACAGTCAGAGCAACGCTTTTAGATTTCTGACTTCTGTGTTTAATAATGACCCTTTAAAAATTTGTAACAAAATACTAAAATGACTTTGTCTCTAGCCTGAATGAAGCATTACCAGAATCTAAAGCAGCATAGGGTATTGTATTACAGTGGAGACTAGTGAAAACTGTCCTAAAAGACTCTCTTTTGTGATTTCTTATCATTTAATTCAAATTGCAGCTAAGAGCCCTCTCTCGGGAATTGCAAAATTATGCTCTCTGTCTAAAATGTATCAAAGTGCAGAGTGGGGCTGGGTGTGCACGTGCTGCAACAGCTTGAATGATTGGCGTAGCAGTGAATAACATCGTTTGCCGCACATGTCCGAGTGGGTTTCCACCCACGGCCCCTGGGCATGCAAGTGTTGTGGAGTCTCTAAATTGCTCGCGCTGCACCGTGTGTAAATGTGGGTGTGAATCCATCATTGTTTTTATGCAGAGCTCCATGACGAATGGCTGACTGATCCAGGGTGTTTCCCAACTTCAGAGCAGTTATTAGCGTGGTGTGTTTCAACTTCCCAGAAAAAATGAGAAAAAACAACATGAAAGAAATTCAATATAAGCTCTTGACCTCTTTTCCCAGATTTGTTTATTAGTCAGAACTCACCCGTGCGAGGGTCCGCGTGAGCTTTATTCAAATTCAAAGCACATGAATGTTTATAACTAGTATCAGATAATGCGGTCATATCTTATGAGACATCTTTCGTGTGCCCTGACCATTTCATCCAAGATTTCCAAGACTTCTTTGTATTCCAGGATGGAACTAAATCATTTAAAACAAAAATGATTCTTTTTTTAGCCAAATAATTTACATTTATGCAGCTGTGTAACAATATCTTAGTCACAGTAGTAAGTTATATAACATTGTGTGTGAAAATTTGTCCCAGTAACTGCAGCTGTTATTGCTGTGGTATGTCACACATTCATTCGGGCTGCCTCGTCCCTCGTCTGTTCATCCAGCTGTAAATAATCAACAGATATGATTGGATTTCATGCAGTATGGATAGCGTTACGCTTAAAAATGAGCCTGGGTTGCAAAGCTGCTATCGTGTTCTGTAGGACACTGGTCCTCAAAAACTCCTGGTCTGGCATAATTTCCTCTCAAGGGTGATAACATGTGAAAAGTTATCCTTCTGAACAGGATTGTACAATATTAATTGAAATGGAAGCGTTTCTTCACTAGTCTCCGCTGGGCTAATGGCTCTTTTCTGACTCGGTTTCCGTTCTGGCTCCACACACCCAAACACACACATATTTTTCCTTTCTTTTTTCTTTTCTTAACTGAGCCTAGGAAGAGAGACTTTATTTTTCCCTAATGTCTTTGTCCTCTGTGTGAGTGCAGCATCATTTCTCCCTAATTTACACTGATTTCTTTGTTGAATAACTCATAACAAATGGTTCAAAGTAAAGTATCTATCACTTGGCTCTCAGGCTTAACTTAGGAGACATACAATATAGGGCAGCTAAACTGGTATCAGCCAAGCAAACATCACTATAAACATTGCTTATGAGCTCTGATAATATCACCATCTTTTCTTCTCTTTTAATGAATTTGTTCTTTTCAGATTAACTTGCCAGGTCTGAATTTAAGTCGGTGTTACTTTGTTATATCTGGAGTGTATTTTTAGACTCTGGGGGTGGATGCACATGCTTATTCGCAAACATTTCCAATTTAGCTGTGAGCCGGTGTGCATGCAAAGGTAAAGCTAACTTAGTAAAAGTGCTCAAGATATCTTACGGTAGGAAAGGTTGAGATATTGCTAATAACAAAAATGACCTCTTGGTTCAGTATCTCAGCGAGCCACAAGAGAAAGCCTGCATGAGCCATCTTTTGTTTTTGTCACCTGTTCCTTTCCTGATGTGACACATCTAAATGTCACACAGGAAAAGACAAAATTACATAAATGGAAAAGCCTGTCTGCATAATTATCTTTAAGAGTGCATTTATTATGAACCATTTACATACAAACAGTAATGTCTAAATTGTCAACCTCATGAAAAGAACCTTTCTCCAACATTCTTGAACCAAATTGAAGCAGAGTGATGCATTTAGCAAAGATGTTCCCTTTGGGTGGATGTCCCGGACCCCTACAGAGACTGTGACTCTGTAAGCCCCCGATTTCCTATAATCCCACCCGTGGCCTTGAATGTGGGGACTTTTTTTTACATGTCTGTTTTGAATGAAACGTATAATCCAGGACTGGCTGTACGCTGGCCAGTCAAAAAAAAATCCGTCCCCCACAGCCGAGGTACACCAATCGAATCTCCATTCATCCACAGTCCCTGGCGGACTGAACCCTCCTATTTGTGTGCAGCTGGACCCTTTCATTATTTACACTTGAAATGATAATGACATCATGTGTGCACAGCTGCACTATTTGCATCCACGCTGCATGCTAATGAAATTGTGTACCAAAATGGATAGGTAGGAGGGAAAAAAGGATGCTCCTGCAATATTTAAAGGCTTGTCTCTTCAGATGTGGAGCTTGTTTGTTGGTTTTTTGTTTTTGTTTTTTTTTGGGGGGTGGGGGGTGGGGGGTATAACAGGGCAAAGGTTACTGGGAAGCACATAGCACCTTATAAGGGAAGTTTGCAAATGTGATACAATAAGTGGGAGGCAAGGAAAGTTCAGAGTCAGGATTTTGTAAGTCATGCGTGAGTGCAATGACAAGCAGAGACACTACTCTGTAACACGTCGCTTCTGGGTTAAAACTGTGTGACAAATTTTGTCGAGCTGGCGGCTCCACTGCCATGACGGAGTGAGATTTCTGTGTAGGGCATCTCTCTTTGAGGCTGACTCTTTGATTCCCCCACTGAGGATGGTTTAAAAGGTTGGAGAGAGGTGAATGCCACTATTTTTGTTGTTGTGTAATCTTTGTGCAGACATTAAAAGGAAGGTAGGATGACTGGCAAATGGCTGAGAATAACAGAGTTAGAAGACTTTATTTGTAATGAGTAAGTTTATAACAAATACAACTCTACCAACACTTCACATACAAGTACAATCGTGTCAGTGATAGAACTGCTATAAGAGCCTATTAGATAATACAAAACTTGGCCAAACAAGTGCTCGAGCAAGCCTAGAAGTCACAATGACACTGAATACTAATTGCTGCTGGTCTGTTCCTGGATGCCACTCAATTCACACAGCACTGAGTCAGACATGACTGAAACATTGACATGCAGTTCTATGAGATGGAGATGATGTTTGCAGTGCTTTGAGTTTTGCTCACTTTGAACCTCAGAACAGCTTCATCTTTTCAACCCATCTTAACAAAGTCTTGTGTGTAAAATAATTTGTTGGGGGATGAGGGAGCATTTTGTGTCTAATTTCTGGCAATAATGGAGCAATATGGTACAGTCACTCCTTAACAAAAGTCACCAATCAGCACAGAAACTGCACTACTCTTCGAAGACATTCCTCTGTGGTGTGAAATGTAGGTATATTTACACGGATGTGGCGCGAATGGTGTTGGTTATTCCCGACAGAAAACGTATTCAGTGTAGCTTGTCCAAATTTTGTCTTCATTGGGATCGTTGCTGGTGTAGGCACAGGTGCCTGTGGAGCTGCAGGCCACCATGTGGAATCCCGCTTCTGTCAGCTTGTCAAATGCCTGCTCTAGAAAATTATACTTGAGATAGTACCGGGATGTGTATCTCTCAGGGGGCCTGTCCGGGTCTCTGCTCTCATTCAGCGTGTCCCCAAACACTTCTTTGGCCAGAGAGGTCTTACCGCAAACTGTGATGCGCGCCACTCTCCTGAACTTGGCATCGGTTTGGATGTCTCTGCCAATAGTGTACGAGCCGCGGTATCCTATCGTGATGTAGCCGGACTTTCTAGAGTCCAGAGACGGGGAGCGCATGGCTCCGCTGACAGACATGGTGCGTAAAGTCTCCAAGCCGCCGGAGGAGCCGCACTGCTGCCCGCCGTCTTCTGTGTCGCTCTGGCCGATCTCCTCGCTGATTGAATTCTCTTTACTCACCCGGGGATTGAGGCGTTTTGCGAGGTCCCGAAGCTGGAAAAAGTCAGCCTCTCTCTGCAGCCGACTTTTCTCGGGGAAGTAGTCCGGGAGGACCAAGTTGAGGTCTCGGAGATAGTCGAGGATGTAGCGGAACAAGAACCCATCCCTGTCCAAGAAGAAGCGCCCTTTGCTGTCTCTCGCCAACTCCTTTGGTGACTTCTTGCTGAACATGTTCCACAAGAGTGAGTCTGGGACGGCGATCAGAGTTTTGTGTCTGGTGACATAAACCTGTCCGCCGACATTCAGCTCGATGATCTCGGAAAACTGGGCGCCCGAATCCCCGCAGCTGGACACTCCGCGCTCTGTGTCCGCCAGTGCCATCTTCTCTGAGCTGCTTCACTGATGTGGAATCAGTGGAAACACTGAGACACCACAGCGGCAGCAGCTCGTTTATGAAGCTTGGGCTTACTGCGTGCGTGCGTACCGGGAGGTGACTGCTGAATTAACATTTAACTATTGAATGACTGTGAAGAGTGCCAATGCTGCTCTCCCTCCTCATCCACAGAGAGAGAGAATCTATGTATCCACCAGAAACGTCACCTTCCTCCTGACCTTGTAGCGCAAATACCGATGTGATAAAATTACAGCATGTGTGGGTGGTTTTTTTTTCTCTCCAAATGAATGCAAATCCATTAGGATCACACACAAACCAGAGACTATGAAACTGGTCCAAGTCATTCCCTTAAAAAGATGTTTGGAAAATATGGAAATAGTGACACCCATTGCATTTGTAAAGGAAATGCAGCCAGCATTCAGCGCATGCTCACATATTAATTACAGTTAGGGCCATAACATTTTGTTAGTGAGTTTTGTCACTGTATCTCATCACAGTGGATTTTAAATCTAACAATTAAGATGTGATTGAAGTGTACACTTTCAGCTTTAATTGAAGAGGTTTCGCAAAAGTGTTACATTAAGTGTTTAGAAATTATGGCCATTTTTATACACAGTTATTTGTTTTCAGAGGCTAGCATAATTTTACATGTAAGGAACTTTGTTAACACTTGGATGAACATTTTTTGCAGTCGATCCCTACATGAAATCTACAAGCCTATCTCCACAAGAGTGTTCTTGACTTGGCCAAATGTTTTGAAGGTGTTTTTGTTAACCAGGGAAAGAATTCTGTGGTCATCCACATCCTTTGTCTTCTGTTGTGTTCCACGCTGTTTCACGTTTCTGAGCTCACTAGAGCCTTCCTTTTTTATTGTCTTATTTTGTTGTGTTATTGGTTGATTTTTCAGCCTAACAATGGCCTCCTTCAGTTGTATTTACCTCACACCAAGCATTCCAAGATACCCAAAAAAGGTCAGCACTTGAAATCAGCACCACGTCTTAGTTTGTTGTGGACGAATAAGAAAAATGTTTAAATGTTTAATGTTTAAATGTCCAGTCACTTTTGAACCTTTGGAAATGGGGAACCAAGTATAAAAATGGCTGTAATTCCTAAACAGTTAATACAGTCCTTTTATTTCACCACTTTAATTTAAGCTGAAAGTCTGCACTGTAATCACATGCTGATTTAAAATCCACTGTGGTGGTGTACAGAAGCAAAATTACACAAACTGTATCGCTTTTTTTTTATTTTAAGGTCTAACCATCCTAACCTAATTCTAAATGCTAATTAGTAACTTACACACACACACACACACACACAGAGAGAGAGAGAGAGAGAGAGAGAGAGAGAGCTCTCTAACAGCCATTTAAAGAAGGAAAGAATTACTGTAATTAGTCGTTTCAAACAACAGTTCTTAATCAGTGTTTTCAGCACTGCATCATATTCCTTCAATGCAGGTCTACTACTATCCCACTTCATACTTTATTCTTTCACAAAGTGGTTCTAAAGTGGTGCTATGACCCGAGCAGCCCAAGCCGAAGGGGGAAGAACGTAACATGAATGATCCAGGTGGGGAGGGTTGAGTCACAGATAAAAGGTTCTGATGGGTATAATTTATTAATTGAGTAAAACCTTTTTAAAAGAATAAATTCAAACCTGTGATACCTAAGTATACTTTCTAAACAAAATGAGAAAATGAGAAAAACCAAACAGAAGGAGTGATAACTGTAATTCTAGTGTAATCTAGGCAGAGAACCAGCTTATTGTTGTGCAGGAGCATGTTATACTAAACCTGAGCCAGTCTCGGGGGCCAGACATAAAACAACACAAGGCACATTCAATTTCAACATCTTAGGAGAATCAGACATGGCAGGCTGTTTACACAGTCCCAAGAATTACATGAAGGCAGAGCAGTCAGTGAACACAAATCCAGACATCAATCATGGGCAAACACTATAAAAAAACATTTAAGCTACAATAGAGGAAGTAGTGTCTAAAATTCTTGCCATATACATGAGAAATCAGTCACATTGCACTATGTGACATGCAAGATAGATGCATAAAACATTAATATAACCCCTAACTTATTACAAATCTTAAACTTAAACTATAGTAATGAAATGACTGACTTTCTGTCTACAAACTAAAGTTCTCATTAAGTCACTTACAAGCAAAAATATGCCAGAAACACATTTAATAATCATCCAGTGCAATATTTGCTTTGCTTCTTTTATGATATTGCTGGTGGTGATTTTCTTGAGTGTGTGTTGTGGGATATTTTGGCCATGGGTGACATTTAGGAAGTTTCAAAGTTGCACCATTTTGTGAAAGCACGGAGCATTAGAGTCACAGTCACGTGGACCTCCTGTCTCAGGGAGAGTGATCCACCAAAGCCTTGTTCTTATAGATTTTTATGTTATTGCAGTTTTTAAGAGCACAGTATCTTTTTTTTTTTTATTTAGTTAGGTAGAAAGTTTTATTCAGCTTTATCTTGGACATAATTACACAAATCTGAGCAAAATGTTACATAGTGTATCAGCTTAATCTGTATAATACAAAAAGAGCAGCTGGAAAGGAAGCACATTATGGAATTACATAATTAAGCCCTTCCATGTAAACTAATCTTTTTGAAAAGAGAGAAACACAACCAAGTTTTCCTCATTTTTACATGAAATGGATGAATTTGTTTCACTTTCATTTCTTCAAAGACTTTGGTTTACCATCAGAGTTTACCCGGAAAACAAATAACAATCAGTGATAACCATTAATAAGCCCACGTTTATATGCAAACTGGACCAGATGGAGATTTGGGGTTTGCAGTTGTGAGCGACTGGTAACAATAAAACTTAAGCCACAGCTTTTGGTTCAATAATCAGCGGCTGAAAATGAAAAACTCTTTATCACGTGATTTTCACCTATTTCATTTCTGCATTTATAAACTTCCCCTTGCACATCAATGAATTTCCATTACTGGGCACCATTATGAAAGTTGAATTAGTGTATGTGTGTGGATGTGCACAACTACATATTCACATACAGTATATATCTGCATATACACACACACACATGCTTCTATAAATATATAACCCACAATTGTTGGGTTTTTCCCTGTATGTATTATTGTAGGGTCTACCTTACATTATAAAGCGCCTTGAGGTGGCTGTTGTTGTGATTTGGCGCTGTATAAATAAAATTGAATTGAATTGTAAGATTGGACACAAGAATAAGCATATTGCATGTTTGGACTGAACATGAGTTTATGTATATGTAATGCATATATCTGAGGGCTGATAAGATGAGTCTGAGCAGTAGATCAGTGCACTTGCACAAGTTATTTACATTGTGAGTTATAAAGTGTACATAAGGGTGTGTGTCCAGAGGAGCAGGAGATTGAATTGGACAGAAGAAAATTGCATATGTAGGATGAATATAGTTACTGTGGGATCGAGTTTAGCAGTCTTACAGTTTTAGGGGCAACATTTTATTTTAAGTCGTGTGATTGAATCATGTGTGCCTACTAAAACACAGAAAACTAAAACACAGAAAATGTTGTCAATTTCAAAATCAGCTGTCACAAGATTTTGTTGTGTGCAGATTGTGCAGACTCCCCAGTGCACTGGCAACCAGTAAATGAAAAGACAGCATTGAGTCATTGCGAAAGTTCCCACTTCTCATCCTAGTGGGTTTTTAGCCACTTTGGAAATTTGGCAGTCCAGCCCTCAGAGTAATTATAAAAGCCAGCTATGCTTGGATGTTTAGTCACTTGAAGAGCTTGTGAAGACTGAACAATGCTTCGCAAGGTACTGTTGGTTGCTGTATGAGCTTTAATAAAGGCACCTTTTGGAAAGTATTTTTGGCTTTTGGTGACCTGCAGTATAGCTTAGCATCTTAACTTGATTATAGCCACAATAAGCTGCACCTTCTCTGGAGGTCTGCATGATTTGAACTGACTAGCCCCGTGGAATGTTTTTCAGGGTATCACAGAGAGCTTTGGAGCTGGGATCCATGCCCTCAACACCTCACAGCTGACAGATGGTGTGATTAACAGGAGCAAAAGGATGATGCTGGACACCCTCGGTGTCGGACTATTAGGAACCAGAACAGCTGTCTTCAATAAGGCTCTGAAGTACAGTCAGGTACAGTGAACTGCATTTACCCTATAACTGCAAAAACAACTGCTGACAAATATTTGCTTATGATGTGGGTAGATGTAGAAGATGCTCATTTAATTCTACACAGAAACTAGTAATACATGAGTACTTTGTATCTATTGTCAGTGATCACATAAAAATCTTTATATGGGCTCATCAGAGGTTGTTTGTGCAGCTGAAATTAAAATACTCTTCTGCTCATCGGTGGATTTCCTTTACATACGATCGGTCCTGCTAACTAACTCGCTTCATTTGTGCCCTGATTGCAATCTTGACAAATTATTAAGTTGTTTTCCATAACATGTTGATGACTGATTATCCAGTCAAGTCTTGCACTTCTTTAATAGTCCGGTTAATCTTCTTTCTGCTGCTAGTTATTTTTGATATGTCATTTATACTCATATTAATGTGCCTCCAGTTGTTCACATCGCGGGAAAGGAGCAGCGTTTGGGGTCAATCAGATATAATTCTGCCTCCTCATTACGCTGCATTTGTTAATGGCATCGCTGTAAGTTTGGATTTCTACAAAAGCAAAAATCTGCAGAAAACAGGAATTATGATCCAGCTCTGCTTCGATCCCTGATCACGTCTTTGCCTGACTGTCTATTAGGTTCACTCCATGGACTTTGACGACACTTGGCACCCTGCGACTCATCCCTCGGGCGCCGTCCTACCTGCGCTGCTGGCCCTGGCAGAGACACTTCCCAGCCAGCCCTCTGGTCTGGATCTCCTGCTAGCCTTCAATGTTGGCATTGAAGTTCAAGGCAGACTGATGAGGTTCTCCAAAGAAGCCTACAACATCCCTGAAAGGTATCAAGTTTGGAAATATTTTCAGCTCTGGAATAAATTTATTCTCCAGCTCATTTAGATTAGAAAGACTAGAGCATTTGATTCACCAGTACCTAGTGCTGTCAAGCCAAGAAAACAGTTTTGGTTTCATTTTGGGTTTCAGAGGTGGATGTGGTGACTGGATTCTGGTTTGTGCTCACATGAAAATACCTTATAAGGAGAAATCACAAAAACCTTTAAAAATGACTAAACTGATGATTAAAATACATATGAACTGTTTGATTAATGAAGCAGTGATTCCAGTTAATCAGAATCACTATGTCACGCTTGAGTAAATCTTGTTGTTTTGCTTCTCAGATTCCACCCTCCCAGTGTTGTTGGAGTGATGGGCAGCGCTGCAGCCTCGGCTAAGCTCCTCGGTCTGTCCCCTGAACAGTGCATTCATGCTCTTGCCATAGCAGCCTCCTCTGCTGGGGCGCCTTTAGCCAACGCTGCCACACAGACCAAACCTCTCCACATTGGAAACGCTGCTCGGGGAGGCCTAGAGGCCGCTCGGCTGGCCCAGATAGGACTGAAGGGAAATCCAGCCATACTGGATTTGGACAGAGGGCTTGGTGTTTACTACAAAGACTACAGTCCCTCCGCTATGGCGGATTCTGCTGTGAGAGCATATAAATGGATTCTGGAAGATCAGGACGTGGCATTCAAACGCATCCCCGCTCACCTCGGGATGCACTGGGTTGTCGATGCAGCTCTAGCAGCCCGGGAAAAGCTCCAAAACGCAGTCGGCAAATTTGACCTCAGCCAGATCCGGCATGTCACACTTCGGGTGCCTCCATCCAAGTACGTTAACTGCCCGTTACCTGCCACAGAACACCAAGCCAGGCACTCGTTCCAGTTCAACGCCTGCACCGCACTGCTGGATAACAAGGTGACCGTGGCGTCTTTCGGCGACGCTCAAATCGGCCGATCCGCTCTGAAGGAGCTCCTGGGCAAAGTCAGCTTGGAGACGCCGGAAGATAACCTGCCCAGTTTTGACAAGATGTACTGCGAGGTCGAGATAGCGACGCACCAGGGGCCGAGCTACACAGCCAGATGTGACACTTTCTACGGCCACTGGCGGAAGCCGCTGACTCTGAAGCACCTGGTGGATAAGTTCAGTGTGAATGCTTCGTCTGTGCTGTGCACAGAGGGAGTGGAGGGGGTCATTGATGTTATAGGAAACATTGAAAGGGTGGCAGATTGCTCAATATTGGGTTCATATCTGAGAATGACAAGTAATCAAGAGCACCTGGACAGAATGAGGATTTTGTAATTACACACATATCTTTATATGAAGCTTTGTATTCTTTTCAAGAAAGTACGAATTAAATAATAACCGTGTAAATATGTTGTACATACTTTTTTCTCTTCTGTGGTCAGAAATAAACTGAACCTTTTTTCTTGTATTCGTTTATTTATTTATTTGTTTCTGAGAACATTATCCTCACCTGCAGCTGATTCTCTAAAATGTGACAGATGTGGGGCGGAGCCACGACAGCAGCAGTAAAACTGACACGCAAACTCAAAAATTCAGCTCACAAGGAGCTCAGTTCTGCTACTCTAGATTATCTTTTAGTGCTTTTAATCACTTCAACACCATTCTGCAACCAGCTCAGCAGACATCTACCGCACAGCTTGCAAAAGTCTTTTCCTTGTTTCGACCTTCTACTGATTACACTCAGGCGAGTTTCAGGACGCCCTGGACCATCGATCCGATTCCATCAAATATCTCGTGGATCGGAGCGTTGCACATGAAGGCACAGGTGGTGACCAGCTTGTTCTTTTCGTCCACGTGGCTCTCGCCGACGCCCTTGCTCACGTGCTTGCAGCCCAGCTGGTTGATGGCCGCTGCAGTGTCAGCGGTGTCTGGATACCTGAGAGGTGGGGGAGAAGAGGCACTACTTAATGTTTTGCTGCTCAAAGCAGATTTCTGCAAACATCTTAGGAACATTTGAGGTTTTGCTTTTAACAACTGGAAATTTCTATTTATATGTTTTGGAGATGCATCAATTATGCCTGCAAACTGCATTTACAGAGGGACTTTCCACCTTAACATGGAAAGAACCCAACAGTTTTTGCTTCCTATTTACACAAACACACCAGTGATTGTCCTGTCAATCAAATATTTAGCATCCTGCACAGTGCACCAGTGGGTCTCACTCATTAACTACCTAATATCTAATCTGCCAATCACATTACAGCAACATTTAGGCATGTAGACACGGTCAAAGACTGTGTGTTGAAGAGCTAAATCACTCAAAACAGCCAATATTTTATAAGAAAGACCTTTGTTTACCCAGCACAAAGGGGAAAAATAACTAGCATCCAAATCAGATATCTACTGAAACATGCATTGGTTACTGGTATCAGCCACATTTATGTAAAAGCACACTTGCAAGAAGACATCGACCAGATTAAATGTTTACATGGTACATTTTTTCTTCTGTTCTGTTAATTTTTTTAAATAATTTTATAATATTATTTTGCCTGTAAACAAAATCATGATCTCAACTGATTGTTGGCTTTGACATCTGTCAACCGATCAATTGGTCCAAGTGTCAGTCAGCCACCACTCTGACAAAGACGGATCCTCTCCTAAGTCCTTTTTTAAAAATCTAACACTGTAATCAAATTAATTTGTCATGGAAACAGGAAGAAATTGTGCAACAGGACAGGCAGACTGGCTGTAAACAAGCCCACACCCAGCACGTGGTAGTCTCTGGAAACAACTGTTTGCACTAGGGCTGGGCCATATTATACCGTTCAGGGTAATACCGGTATAATGTTAGGCAACGATAGGAAAATGAAATATCGCGATAGAATGGGAGTAAAACACGCATGCGCAGTGCCTTTGTTTTCATACGCACATGGCCGATTGTTGAGTGAAACAGATGAACCAGAATTGGTTTGTAAAAATGGTGCCACTTCCGTGATGTGGAACTGGTTTGGTGTTTGTCTGTCAGATACACAACAAAGCACATTTTTTTGCAGAACATGCAAGCGGCCGTTGTTATTGTCATATTTGTCGGACTAAGATGCTCTTAAATCTGGGAGTAATCTGGGTCCTAAACTCAGTATGCTTCAGGTCAAACAACACTGCAGCATCACTGAGAGTTAAAAACTGTCTAAATTCTTTCATCTTTAATAAAACGATCAGCATTGCTGCTTTACCAGGTGTAACTATAAAGTTTAACTTCCAGGCATCCATGAAAACAAAAGTTATTACATTTAACGGAGTTAGAAGTTAGCAGGAAGCTAGCGGAAGTTAGCTCGCTAGTTTCGCTAGTTACCTAAGCATGATATTGCATGTTCTGACTGAGAGATTTCTGAAAAAATTCAAATGTACAGCTCTGCTATCACTTCCAACATAAATGAAGACAGGAAACTAAACAGCAGTGACGTTTGTAGGGTTATTGAAGTTGGGCTAGCTGGTATATAATGATGTGCTACGTGATCGCTAGCGACACAGCTATGTTAGCATAACATAAACAGTGAAGCTGGAGGACGAACACTAACACTTTTCCACTTATAAAAGTTAACGTGAAGGTTCTTCATGGTTAGAGACAAATGCAATCGCATGGCAGGATGCTGTAAACGGACCAAACTTCAGTCAGGAGAACAACTGAGATAATCCATCCACAATACGAGGTTAGTCATTAGTATACTGCAACAACATGGGAATAGAGCAGCTGCCAGAGAATTCAACATTAATGAATCAATGGTACAGAAGTGGAGGAAGCAAGAAGAATGAGTTTAATAAAGTTTGATTTATCTGACTGCTTTGTTTCGCTTAATGTGCCTTATAATCCTGTGCACCTTATGGTCCGAAAAATACGTACTGCACACTGCAGTTTAATGTTGCAAAGCACCTCTTTTTAACTTCAGTGGATATTATACATGGTTATGCTCAGGATATGTCAGCCCATTTCTACTGGAAATGCCTTTTGGTTAAACTTTCAGCAAGGAATTTGCATTTGCACTGTTACATTTTTATAAAGCTTTAATGTACATAAAAACCAGCTTCTTGTTTAAGTGAAAATAAATGGAAGGTTGTCTTTTTGCGCTAGTAATGTTGTGGAGCTGTATTTTGTCTCGCATCAATTATATCGTCAGTTATATCATTATCGCAAATTTTCAAATATATATCGTGATAAATATTTTTGGCCATATCGCCCTGCTCTAGTTTGCACACAACAATTGCAGCATTTAAAAGTCCAAACTTAGAACGCAAACAAGGAAGTCCATGTTGCATTTCTCACTTGTCGTCCTTTTCGATGCCGACGGTGACCTCGCACCCAGGGATCACTTTGGCAGCCAGCACAGGTGAGATGCAGCAGAGGCCGATGGGTTTGCCTTCGCTGTGGAACGCCTGCAGAGCAGCCTTGACCTCGTCATTTACAGAGCAGTCCTTGCCCTGCACTGCCCACGTACAGAGATTCTTCGCAGCTCCAAAGCCGCCTGTAAAACACCAAAAATGAGGAAGAGGTGTGATTAATGTCTGGATGTACATAAGCCAGAAATACAAACTTCAGTTTCAACCTTACTCAGACCTTCCCAACATCTTTTTTCTGTAGGCTTCGATTGTACCAGCGAAATACATATGAACACAAACCTGGGAAAATAACAGCCTCGTGCTCTTTCACGCTGAGCTTAGACAGATCCTGGATGTTTCCACGGGCCAGCCTTGCGCTCTCCACCAGCACATTCCTCTTTTCCTGAGAAGGCGCACCTTTCAGGTGATCTACCACATGCATCTGGTCAATATTGGGTGCGAACATGTTCACCTGGAGGTGATAAAAGCAGCAGAGACGAGTTCAAAAACAAAAAAAACAAAAAAAAAAGCACACCAGGCAACTAATAATGATTGTTAACATCACAATTCTTGAAGCTAACTCAACAGAACTTCTGTCAGAGCAGCATTTCAAAACCTAAGAATATCTGCATTTCGCAACACTTTCCCTGACTCATAGTGGACCTTTGACTGATGACTACTCTTGTAAGCTTGAGACATGTGTCTGGGTCATTCCATGTTAATTCCTGAAAAATGAAACTTTGTAAGACGAATTTGAGAAAATTTCCAGTCCCAACTGTCATTTCTGTCCTTGAGGAAAAAAGAGAAATCTTTCACGGGATGAAGGCAGCTCTGTTTTTAAACATTTATCTACCATTGTTGTTGTGAGGGGTTAGCTAGGTCCTTAAATATGTAGGGTAAATATGAGGTATGGACTCTAAGGAGTGCAATTTGTAACAAGGTAGCAACTAGTAATGTGCAGTAATAAGACATGTTGCATAATTGAGAAATTCTCTAACACCAATCAAAGTAGTAATAACAATAATATAGTGATATTAATAGTTGTAACCACTTAGTATTACTAAACAGAAGTCCTAACACACGAGGGAAGAAAGTGTTTCAATGCATGTCTTATAGAGGGTTACCTGAAGTATGTGTGCTTTTCTGTTACTGGTGGCTCTTTGAAGAGCACCAAACCTTTTAATAGGCAGGACAAAAATTTCTGTTATGAGATATGCCTGACCAGTTGCTTTGGTGACTGATTAGTCCAGCTGGAGGGTTACGATTGGTTATATTACTAACAGAAATTAAGAAACGCCTCAAGCCTCAAAACTAAAAAAAGTCTCATTAAAACATAAATAAAATTAAAATCCCATCATGGTCAGCTTGCACCTCTACATGCAGAGCGCTAAATAGACACCAGGTGGATGCTTCCACTCAGAGGCTCTAAGTTAATGTGATACGTTTTTGAATTAATTTCCTCAGAGTGCTCCAGCCAAAACTGCAACACTTATAAACAGATTTAACTGCACACATAGGTAGAGTTGAAAGGCTTGGAAAAGTCACTTGGCCATTTAGAGGTTTGCACTGCTGGTAAGAAAAAGGACACACTATCACGCTCTCTGGGCCCGTTTTCTGGACTTTTACAAACCATTCCTTTAAGGCCGGTACAGAGAGCTGCTGAAAGTACACGGGCCTTCACATTTCACTGAAGCTACCCATCAGCAGCTCAGACAGGACCATATACTGATCAAACTGGCTGCCTCAGGGACCCTTTCAAACGTCCAAATAATGAAAGAGTTGCCTTCCATAAGAAACTCAGATGTGGCATCCTTCCTGCTTAACCAGTGAAGGCTGTTATCGGCTATAAAACATATATCAGTACTGGTGCATTTGTCAAATATGAAAACTTAATTTCTCTGGGAATAATGGAGAAAATGATGGTGTCAGCAGCAAAAATCTTGTTATGTCAGGACACAGTTTGTTCAGCAGAGTGCAGCATTTTCCCTCAGCAATTACTCTAAAAGACCCAACACAGCTTGAAACATTTACTACACAAATAATAGCACACCATACTTACTGGCAAAAAATAAATAAATAAACATGGCGGACCAGATAAGCTTTACTAAGAGTTGGGTGTTTTTTTTCTTGGGGGCAGATAACTGTTGAGGTTAAGGAACTTTAAATACTTCGGTGCATTTCAGTCGTTTATTATTCAGCAGTTTGCACAAAACATTCTGCAAGGCTGTTCGTGTCACTGTGCGCAGTCTGGTTAACAGGTAGAGGTCAAAGGACGCTCACGGGTCGGACTGCAAATAAAAAGTGCAAAAATCGTAGAAACTGCCCAGCACGGAGAAGTGGAAGCGGACAAACTGGAAGCTAATGAACATTTCTGATGTGTTCCCTCCAGGGGCAGCGGCAGATAAAATCAGCGTGTCACACTTACAGTCGCACCCCCTCTGCTCAGATGGACCAAAACAGCGGAGGCCTCGTGGATCTCGCTGCCGTCATAGACGCCGCAGCCCGCCAGCACCACAGCCACGCGTTTGCCCATCTGCGCTGAATAATAACTGCTGCTCACGGTCTGGAGGGTCCTAGCTGTCAGTAAGTTGCGACCACAGTGCTGCAGAAGACTGAGCATGGCGGACTGTCAGCGGACAAAACGCCCCCGGATGCCGCTTCTTCTTCTGCGCTTTAAAAAGTAGTTTGACGCGCCCTCTTACGCCATCGTGTGTCCTCACCTGAGCACTACAGCTTTTACTTAGATTGAACTGCTAAAACTGTGTTTTAAATATAAAGGTTACAAATATTTTGGTAAATATTGTAAAAAAAAAAAAAAACCATGACTCAAAAAACATGTTTTAGAAAGGTTTTTAGCTAAATGTGGAAAAATTGCCATTAATTTCAGCGTGTTTCAGTTTACAAACGGCGCCCCATATTCTTGTCTGGTGTGGTCATGTGATTTGGTATCATCAACAAAACCATGTGATCTGTAATGAGGAAGTTAGAGGCGGTGAGTCATGGGAAGATAGTCCTCTTCGTAACTGCTGTTTTTTTACGGCCTTGACATGTTTTACACGGAGGTCGTTCTGGGATTCAAACTGCTCCTCTTTCTGCACGTCGTCGCTCAGTTCAGGATTAATGGACAGCAGAAGTGGCCCGTACCCTACAGGTATAAAGACCGCACACCTTTCCACGTTCACTCCGCTCTTTAGCGTTAAATCATGTGACAGATAATGAAGAAAACTGGAAAAGACGATCAAATAAACCTCGTTTTCAATTACGAATGGTCGCTTAGTCCGTTTTGATCAGTACAAAGTTCGCAACTTTTATGTTTTTTTCCTAGAAAGCGTGTCTGTTCCGATGTTACACGTTCACTGACACGTTAAGAAGACATTTTGTGATTTTGTGTGTTCTTGTTGTACCAATAAAGCCTTGTTTTAGACAGCAACCCGAGGAAGTATTCGTGGTACGTTCACGTGACTTAAAAATGTTGGAATTTGGAGTATCTCAGTTGTGCAGCAGAATTAGTGGAGTGGGTTTCATACATTTCCAAAAACGCGCCACAAAAATGTATGTAATGGCTCTGTGACCTTCTGTCATCAGCAGGCAGCAGTTCATCTAAAGTGGATGTGCCAGAAATTTTTGCTGCATTTCTGGCTGTTTCTACACTTTAACCTGCATTTGTGGATGGTATGGTGATACAGACATGCATTTCTGGAAGTGTTCCTGAGCCCGTGCAGTGATTTCCATGAAAGAATCATGCCTGTTTTTAATGCAGTGCTTCAGTATTGAGTTTTGACCTTGGTGTTTGTGCACAGAGATTTCTCCAGATTCTCCAAATCTTTGGATGATATTGTGTGTTGTTGATTGAAAGTTTGAATTTACACTAAGGAACATTATTCTGAAAATGTTCCCAATTTGTAGACGCCATGTTTTGGGGATTGGTGAACCTTTCCCCGTCTTTACTTTTCTCTAAGAAGCTCTTTTTGACCCGATTATGTTACTGACTTGTTGCCATTTAACCTAATTAGCTGCGAAATGTTCTTCCAGCTGTTAACCTATTTTTCCAGCCTTTTGTTGCCCCCATCCCAATTTTTTTTTCCTAAATTGGTACAGTCTTGTCAGTCACGTCTGATATATTTTCTAAGTTGTATTGTGAATATTTTTGAGGTTTGCAAATTATAACATAATTTTATTTACATTTTAGTATAAATTAAAACAGTGTCACAGCTAGTTCATATTTGAGTTGAAATATTATCCTAAATAACATTATTTAGGATAATATGCTCATTTTTGTAGAGCAACATGAAGTAGCTTTGGGCTCGCAGTGACTTTAACCTTGACCAACCATCTGACGTGTCTCATGTCACCCACAGGCGTTTCGATCGTCGGCCTGATGTGGACTCTTACTGTCAAGCTCTCTATCCGTTCTGCCCCACCGGAGACCCAGATGGACGGATTCCCTACATGAGAGACAGCGACACCATCTCGGTGTATCGGCTGCAGACTCCAGTGTGGGAATTCAAGTATGGAAGTTTGCTGGGAAAGTTTGTAAGTGTGTAATTTGAATTCTGAAATGTCTTTTTACAAGTCAGGGATAAAGCAAAAAGCACCAGGGCACATTGTTCTTTTCGTATTTAATATTTTATTCTCTAAAACAGAAGTGAAGGGGCCGCTGTGTTCTGGCTAATAAAAATACTCCCTCTGTTAAAACAGAAGTGAAGCTGCAGCTACATTATTCATAGAAACACACACACATACATAAAACCAGAGTATGTTTCTGTTCTCTTTACAGCACATCATGCATGATGCTGTTGGGTTCAGCAGTGCAGAGACAGGAACCAACTACACTATGGAGTGGTACGAGCTGTTTCAGCTGGGCAACTGCACTTTTCCTCACCTCAGACAAGACATGTACGCACCTTTCTGGTGCAACCAGGGAGCTGCCTGCTTCTTTGAAGGCATTGATGATTTACACTGGTCACGGAATGGCACCTTAGAGAAAATTGGAGTAATCACAGGTAAGACTTGACATCTGTGCACAGAGAAGCCGAGATAAAACTAGATATGTTACATCATCAGTGGATATGACTGGTGATAATGTGGATTTTACTACAAATATATCCTGCAGAGCATGACCCTGAAACAGCTTATTTTGCTTTTGTAGTTGTAAAACTACAAAATTTGTACTTTGTATTGAGTCAGATACACATCCAGGGTACTTGGTAATCATGAAAACTGTAGAAAGACAGCATGTTGAAACAGAAATTCTGCATTGACTGTTTCACTGGCTTCAGGAGGCCCTGGATAGCTTCCAAAACCCAAAACAGGCAGTTCTGGTTTTGTGACTGATAGCTTGTCTTGTCCAGGGAGAGCTAGAGCACATCCAAGAATTAAATGCCTCGAACATATAAAATGTTTTTTACACTCTTGTCTTCTTGGACTTTCTGCTTCACACCCATTTTTTTTTCTGGTATTAACATGTTTTTCTTTAATTCTCCAGGGCAGCAGTTCAACGACATGGCCCGCTGGGTGCAGGAGGACAACGAGACTGGGATCTACTACGAGACGTGGGCAGTTCGGTCTGACCCCAGCCCCAACGCCACGGTGTGGTTCGAATCCTATGACTGTTCCCAGTTTGTCCACCGCACATACAGGAAGCTTACAGAGCTGGGAGCCAAACTATCCAGCCGATCACAGACCAACTACACCAAGATCTACCTGTACAGCGGAGAGCCCACGTACCTCGGCAATGACAGCGCCATTTTCGGACAGCCTGCTCTGAAAAATCTGGCATTGGACATCCGTAAATTTTACCACACATTTAGGCCACACCAGACATTTGCAGATGCCATGATCAGTCTGCTGGAGGCTTTTGAGACGGTCGTGTTGGAAAGGAGCTTCTACCTCTACTACAACTTTGAGTACTGGCATCTGCCAATGAAACCTCCATATGTGCGGATTACATATGAAGAAGTGCCTTTGCCTTAAAATCCCATTTGACTACTAATTTTTTATTTTATTGGTAAATAGTATTAGCTGAAAGGCTAATGACAACAATATTAACATAAACTTCAATGAATGGTTAATTTTTTTCTTCTATTTGGAAATGGCAGGCAAGAAAAAACGTTTCAACTAAGTTGTCACGTGACTATGAAGTCCTTCAAAAGCTAAATACACCCCACGATTCAGTGGCTTGCAGAAGTAACTAGTCATTGTTTTCTATATGACTTACATATACGTTACATTACTGCATCATTACATTATTCATCAGTGCACAACCTTCCTAAGGTCCTGCGTAGCCTTTTAATCAGCTTGATGTCTGAACTGTGGCTCGGTCATAATAACAATAACAACAACAACAACAAAAATTCAGCTATTTCGTTGTAGACTTGCTGCTGTGCTTGAGATCTCTGTCCACTTGGAGTATGCAATTTCAGCCAAGCTTTAGCTTATATTCTAGTCAGATGGCCTCACATTTGTCACTAGAATACTTTAGTATACAGAGTACATGGTTGGCTCAATGACTGCAAGGTCCTCAGGTACTGTGGCTGCAAAACAAGCCCAAATCATCACCCCTCCACCACCGTGCTAGACAGCTGGTATGAAAGATTTATGCTGATAACACGGTGCTGTGCATTATGGCCGCTTTGGTCTTATCTGTCCAAAGGACATTGTTGCAGAACTCCTGTGGTTTGTTCTGATGCAACTTTGCAAAGCTAAGTCATGCTGTCATATTCTTTTTAGAAAGAAGAGCTGCTCACACTTGCTGATGTTAATCAGTTAATCAAGTGCATTTGATTAGCATCACCTAGCTGCTACTCAATTCCTATGGAAGCATTCAGGGTGTACTTAGTTTTTTGGAGGACCTGAGTCCTGTGAAAAGTTTCCACACAACTGTAGCTGTTCGAAAGGTTTCAATCATAAAGGATAAAACCTCATTTTCTTCAAGAGAAAATAGATTTCAATTCAGTATTTCTCACCAAGGAGCATTATGTACAGATCTGCTGAGTCCATTTCCTGCTTCATAACATTCTGTGTTTGTAATACCAGTTTAAAAAAAAAAAAAAAAAAAAAAAGCACTTCTGGACTTTCCAGTGTTTAAATGTTCGGAAACATTTAGCAGGACTTTTCCTGGCCGAGAAGTGGCGTTTGTGGGTTGACTACATGTTTAAGTGCGATCAGTCCACACACAGTAAAAGCAGGGCTTCTGGGTTAGCTTATTTGACAGAAATCTGCATTTTCCTGTTATTTTTGGACATATGATGACGAAAAAGAGACTTCTTGATAAATAAAAGATGCATGTACAACCCCACCCCTTTACTTCATTTCTTCTTGTTATTTAAGAAATAATAATTTAAGAAAACTGCTCATACATCTTCTCATCTCAAATGCATCCCATTTTTATAACGGAGTCCTTTTATGGAGTTTAACTACGTGTGTTAATAAAGAAAAATAATTACATGAAAGTTGCACAGAGTACATTCACAAATTTTTATTACAGTGTGAGATCACATGTCCAAAACAATTTTAATTTCAAGACAGGTGACCAGTAAAGCAAAGCAGACAAAGCTTTTGTCATACAGAAGCAAAACTAGAGGAGAGTGTTTAACACCTGTTAACTCCCAAATAAAGTTCAAATAATAATTATGACAATCATATTCGTGACAAAATTTAAATAATGCTCTCTCGTTCAGCATTTACCATGTGAAGCATTTTTTTCCCAGCCGAATAGTCCAATAAAAGCAAATACAGACAAGCTCTCAGTGAAAACAGGCTTCACGTTAGGGCCACTATTTAATGCACTGCACACATTTTCAAATAAAATAACCAGGAGATGTGTTACTGTACCCTTCAGATGCTAATGTACATGAGCAAAGATATCCACTTCTTCAGTGATGAGAAACAAATACTGTGAAGAGGCTATATTCATTCAATAATACTAAGAAGCACCTCTTGCAACAAGTCTCTCAGTTATTGTATATGAAATAAAACTTGAGTAAAAAGGAATGAAATCTGGCAGAAATAAACTACATTTTTATTGACATGCAGTGCTGCATAAGGTTTGTCCACTACCAAAAACCTTTAAATATTTAATATGTATACGCCATAAATGCATACTCTTTCTCCATCTTCCTCCCATTACCCCAAGCAGTTGTGTGGCAGATGGCCGCCCCTCCCTGAGCCTGGTTCTGCACGAGATTTCTTCCTGTTAAAAGGGAGTTTTTCATTCTCACTGTTACCAAGTGCTTGCTCATAGGGCGTCATGTAATTGTTGGGGTTTTCTCTCTATTACTATAGTTTTACCTTGAAATATAAAACACTTCAAGGCAACTGTTTTTGTGTGTGTTTTGTTAAAAACGCACACACAAAACAGGGTCTTTTTCCACTACATTAAAGGAAGTAATAAAATCCCTCCAAGGATCGAGTTTGTGGTAGTGGACTCAAAACATTAGGACCACCTGTATCCAACAAAACCACGGCGACAATAGGTGGAAGCTAAACCCAGCTAAACAAAGAAAAATACCACTGCTGGTTGCTTTTGTTTAACTGAAAAACTGAAATTCATTAAAAAAAGCATAATCCCTATTAATCAATTACACAGTTTTTAACTTCTCTAGTGGCTATAGTATGAAAAAGATCCTTCTAGTAAAGGATAACTTGCACTCTGGTTTTATAAAAGACAAGCCACCAGTTAAGGAAACTTCAAACCCTGACAGAGGGTGAAATAAAGAAATACATTTCTACTCATATTAATCAAACACACAGCGTTTTTATATACAGATGCATTTGACTTCCTTCTTAAAGGAAAAAAACAAAATGTTTCACTCATCTGACTTGCCAAACCTCTTGACTGAAATGAATGGATGTTTGGAACACAAGAAAAATCTGCAGACAGTGTTTATAATGGGTGAATACTGCTTCCTCTCATGTATACAAGATAGCATGATGAAGAAACAAATGTGGACTAATTGGAAGGGCAGATATCCACAACAGAGAACCAGGGTTTAGAGCTTGAACAGGCAAATAGCAGAAGATACAAATGAAACCTACATAAAAAATATTTTCATTTTAATGCATCTGAGAAACAAATGGGTTGGATTTGCATTTCCAGCATGCACTGTAAGCCAACAGCTATACAGACTAGTCTACTGAATCATTACAAATTAATCTGAGCGTGAAGAACTGAGACCGCTGATCTCTACCCTCCAAATTCAGACATTTCTGTGCACTATTTACATAGAATTATTTGATTGTTTTAATTAGAGCTTTACAACTTCAATATGCAGCACTTGGGGATTTGACTCAACAAAGCCCCAGTACAGTATAAATAATCACCATATTTGGTCTCAAGGACCAGGTGTATTCCATCTCATTTGGTATTCATCTAAGGTGCTTAAGAAATCTAAAACTGTACATAAACCTTTTTCCAAAATAGATAAAATCATTTGTCAGGCCAATTTGTGTTTGATGCAGGGGGAGAAAAAAAAAAAAACCTCCTCAAAATATAACTTTGAGAAAAAATAAAAATCAATGACATCAATCAACACTATACACCTTCACGTCACAATTTAGACACCTATATACACACACATTTCTTTTTCTCTCCGCCATCTTCCATTTGTTCAACAATCGTGGTTTGTGAGACACGACTGGAGCTCCCCAGGCGAGGAGGACAAACAACACAACCACTGTTCTTTAAATTAGGTTAAAATGAGGTGTAGGACCCAGCTACTCTTCTGCAAAATTCAGCCACACATGACAAATACACCTTCTGTCACATCCTATGTACAGACAACCATGCGGTCAATGCCATATTGTATTGCAGAGTGCAGAGCTGCTATCTCACACCGGATTTATGTAGGCCAAGTGGTAGCGTAACAACATGCTATTGTGCACCTAATTGTCCCAATTTACTGCTCAATGTTGGAAAACATGTAAACACCCACCCGCACGTTCACACATAAATGCACATACTCACACATCCCTCTCACAACACAGATTATCATACCCAGCCTATAATGTACATATAACTCCATTTGCAGTTATAAAAACATTGCTTTTTAGTTAAATTTCCTCTTCTGTGGGTCGAAGCCAGCTTGCTGAATTCCATCTACGGATTAAGCCGAGCAGGAATTCTGTGGCATTTCCATGATAATGTGATAACATTGTGTTGTTGTCGAGTCCCACATTACATCCCTGCACTGCTAACGAGAGTTCAGCAAGTTCATGCTCTCCATACTGTCATCGAGCTTCCCAGCTGAGGCTTTTCAATGCAACATGGAGGCAATGATTGTTCCGCACCACAAACCCGACATACTGAACTCTGAGCACAGGCTTCACTCTCTACCAGGTCGGCATCATGTCAGGGAACCAGACCCGGCCCAGGTGCTTCGACACCTCCCAGTGAATCTCATCCAGGGAGTATTTGTGATCTGGAATCAGTACCTCCTCCATGATGGACAGCTGGGACAGTCGGCGGCCGCACATTTTAACGAACTCCACAAACGCGCTGCAGGACACTTCGCACTCACCCAGGCCGATGGCTGACAGCTGGGTGCAGTGTTTGGCGATACGGATCAGCTCCTCATCCAGAGGACGCAGGCCATTGGCGCACACGACCAGCTCCACCAAACGAGGGCAGTGGAGGCCCACTCGGCCCAGGACCTCTTTGCTCACTGAGCGCCCGAAGTAAAGGTGTGTGACCGGGATTTCCTCATTAAAGAAGGGCCCGAACTCGTCCTCATAGAGGAAGAAGTACATGACCAGGTTAAATTTGGGCGAGTGCCGCATCATAGCGTCCCAGCTGCTCTTCTTGATGGTGTGGAAGTGCTGCCCGGGGTTTTCGCTCACCACATCAATTCGCAAGTGTTCCAGGTGGACGTGCTTCTCAGAGGAGAGCGCCAGCAGGAGTTCATCACTCAGGAGGTGGTAGTTTAGCGCTAGCTCTCGGAGCCCGTGACACTGGTCTGCCACACACAGGATTCCTAAAAGCACAGGCAGATAGTTTCAATTAATGCGACCAATTCTCAAATCGTGTTTTCACTTTCAATCAAAGAACAGGTTGACTGCATCCCCCTGACAAGTTGCAGTTTAATCAGCAATCATATTAGCTCAGAATTTCAGGAAAAGGGGATTTCTCTCATATAATCTCAGATGGTCCCTCATCAGACCTACAAATTGAAGGATGGTCTAAATCTACTGAGTCGTTGAGGTTAAAAGTTAGTTTCCCACTACCAGTTTTACAGACATATAGTTTTGACTCTTCTCAGGTTTTTTTAAATAAAGAAATAAAGTTCAGCTATCAACTCATCAGTTATGTCAAAACCTAAACAATTTATCTCTCTGAATAAAGTTCTGTGTGATTTTTCAATCAATACAGCGTAAAGTATACAAGTCTTGAGCCACCTCTCGTTTTTTTATACGTTCCTCAAAAATGTAAAATATGTGCAGCAGTTTATTCAAACATTGACGCATAAGTGGAAACGCCACGCATAAGGCAAATACAGAGTCTGTGCAACAATAAAGGTGATCAACTTTGGTATGATCGCTTTTATTCTTCAACACAGCCTGAACTCTGTTATGCAAACTTTACTGAAGTAGCCTTCAGCAATAGTTATCCAGGATTCTCGAAGGACATGCTAATTGTTATGTTTGGATGTCGGCTGCCTTTAATGCTGTGGGATCATCTCAACAGAACACTATGTAAAGATGTGTTTCAACAGCTGAGAAGGCCAATCAATGATTGATGGTTTTTCTATCCAGGCATGTTATGTACACAAGATATAGTCATCCTTTGAGTTAGGCGCCTTTTTATGCTTGAGATGATTCATAGGTCAATGTTATAAACAAAAACATTACTTGGAAAATGTTCAGGTACAAGGACTGTAAAGCAGCCAATGTCTGAAGAAAAACTTTGAAAAGACCTTCAGAAGGTCTGACGAACTACTGATAATGCCCCCCCATTGACACCCAAATTCTGTCTCTCTTTTTTTTAAGCAAAAAAAAAAAAAAAAAAGCCAAAAAAAAGCCAAAAAAAAGCAATGAGTGGTGGCTCAAGACTTTTGCACAGCGCTATACTCATTTTCCATTCATGCTGGAAGTAGAAAATAAATAAAAACACATGCACTTAGACTGTACCTGCAGGAGAGACGTGAGGGCAGCTGCTCATTTTCAGCAGTTTCAGGGTGTCGCTGTTGTTGGCCACCAGCACCTTCAGAGATGGATCATCAACTGGCGTGTCGTCAATCTTCAGCGAAGACAACGATTTGGAGTTGACGAACACCACGGTCAGGGCGGAGATGAAGTGAGACTGTGGAAGGACAAACATGACACATTGAATTGTAACGATCTTTAAACCTGACTGACGCCTTCGAAATGCCAGATTTAATCAACTGTGTCTGGAATGATCTTTTACCCAAACATAATCTGTCCCACTAACATACAGTTTTTTGGTGGGCCTGGTACGTCAGGCAGACCTCTGTCATGGCTCACACACCACTATTTGTAATTACTGAGACAACCTTAAACTTAGGAATCTGCTACATATAACAATACAAACACAATCTGCAATCTGAGTACAGTAAGAAACCCTAATGTAATCACAATTAGTGGGTTAAGATTACATACAAATTTAATTTGTAGATTTAATCTGTAGACAAGGTAAACAAATTTGAAATAAAGAAATGCGAGGGTGTGTTCATTTGTGTCTACTGCATGGGTGGACCTCTGAATTAATCTTAAGCTTTGGTGCTGCAGACAGCTAGACTGCATACATCTGTATTACAAACTGAGGACAAGGAAATGGGGAAACCTTTTTGTGCAAAGCATTGGAAGGGTGTCTATTTGACTTTATGGTACATATTATAATAGCAAAAAAGTATTTATGATGAAAATGATGTAATATGTTATTATTTTCCAAAATGTGGAAAAAACAAGTCTTTGTTTTTTTGCATTCAGCTTTCTTTTGGTTCAAATGCTTCAAACAAATGTCCCCTCTGACAGAATGTGAGTAATAATGGCAATTTTGAGAAGATTTTATTATGCCAAAAGGTGTTTTCGCAACTTGGCAACTAGCACCGCATTGTGAGATAATCCAAGAACAACACGTCCTCTAATATTTATCCACAGTCACACAAAAAGCAGCACAGGCTGTGAGAGGCTTATGCTGTCTTTAAAACAGAAGCTAAAAGGAGCACACCCTGGTGAACGAGTGAGGCCGTTTGCACGTTTGCACGTTTCAAGTTCTATGACGTCATCACAGGTTCTTAAACAGCTTTTGAATGTCACAAAGATCTCAAGAGTTCATAAACAAGTGATTTTTTTCTACTTTAATTAACCTAAAAGTTCTTAAACTTGATTTTGAAATATTCAAAAGAATTCAACTAAGATTGTTAAAAACTGGCTCAGGAGCTCAAAGGTTTTAAAATGCGAACTGTGACGACAGTGGGTGTGTCAGTTTCTACACATAGCAGAACGTGCAGCAAGTTCCAATCCTTGATAAAACAAACACACCAAAAAAAGAAATGTCCAGCCCTTAGCCTAGTTTGCTCAATGACATCTAGATTCCATGAAACCTGGTTCAAGGAATAGAGCTCATGATATGTAAATAAAGAAAGTCCTGTGTCCTTTTGAAAATGTGGGACTGATAATAAAAGTGTCATTTGCCATGCATAAGAATGCTGCTTTTCAGACCCAATCTCAGATAAGATGAGACTGTGGATAAGAGGGGATGTACACTAAAACAAGAATTCCTTTGATTTTGCTTACAAATCTAAAGAGCAGGACACTGTAAAGACCCAGACTCCTCGTGATTGTGTTAATTATACCTTTGGAACCTCCATGAAACTGGGCCTGGCTGTAGAGATGAGGCCCAAGGTCTTCAGTGAGCAGTTCACCAACTGTGAAAGAATGTCACAAGCTGCCTCTGCAGACTCCATACTACTGTCAACCTGATAAGAACAAGGAAAAGATTGCATATCACTCGAAAAACATCCAAGAAACATTTTTAAACAGAAGCTGCTTATGAACGTTTGAACCCAGAATGAGGGCACACGCAGTTACACAGACATTTTTACCTTGAAGCTGACATACTGCAGGTGATTGGAGTGCCTCTTTATGATCTGCTTAATAAGATCTGGATGTGTGGCTTTTAGATAAGAGCTGGCTGGCTGGTTGAGCTCAAACTCAAAGCATCTCCACAGCTCAGGCATGTGGAAGGCTTGGTTCCACCCACGGCACACCTGGGAGGCATAAGCCCGGTCCAGCAGTGGCAGGTACTGGAAGATATGCAGCAGGAGCTCTTGAGGCAGCCGTGCCCAGTTACAGTCCAGCGACTCAGCAACATGTGGCTCCAAATCCTCGCTCAACTGATTTCGCACCTTCTTGCAAACCTCCGCTGGACTCTCACAGGAGGAGTCATCGCTTCCCTCCTCTCCTCCTTTCATCCGTTTCATCTTTTACAAAATAAAATGCACTGATTAATAAATCTACACATGCCCATTACTTTAGAAACGTGTGCCAATCTTCTGAAAGGTGTCTAATCAAGGACGTCACGAATCAATAAGCTCTAGCTGCAGCCCTGCTGTCCCTGCACTAACAGGTGCAGATTAAATGTGCATGTTTATCACTCTGACGCACTCCGCAAAATAATTAAAACATTCCTAGCAGCTACCATATTGTGCAGATGGTGGGTCTGCAGACATTCCAGCTTTTTAAAAAAAATCTGTCTGTTTTCATCCCCTCATGTTTGTGTTTCTCTGAATAATCATCATTTTTCCAAAGTACAATTAAAGCCTTTAACTGTTGGATTTATACCGCTCGTTAACGCTCACACCAAAGTTGCACCGCATGTGACACTGCGTATTTCAGAGGAAACGTGACTGAGGTGACGTTACAGCCACACAACCTTACTTAGGAAAAAATAAACAAACGTTATTGAGCTTGTCAGTGCTATAGTTACAATGAACGCACACAAATGCAATAAAGTGGCTCGTAAAGTTAGCAAGCTAACAGGGGAGTAAATGCAACCGCTAACCAAGTTAACGATTGCTTATTTATTAACGTAAAAGTGTGTTACAAGCTAACAGAGCGACTTAGTTAACTGGTGCTGCAAATTCACTTGATTCGCTGCAAATATACCAAACCCCACTGTACTCACTGGTCATTCATACCAAGTCTATAAACATTCATTATTTATTTACTAGTGACTCTTACCTTGTTGTTTACACACAGCTAGCTTGCTAGCTGTTAGCTAGAAAATCCGACAACTGACTCGACTCTTCAGCCCGGGCCGACGCTGGTAAAGTTCATCAGCAGCAGCCAGGTAACACGCATCGGAGCACGATAAGAGAGCCGTCGGGAAAACGAGAACGAGCGAGAAATGTTTTCAGTGAAGAAACACCTCCGCTCGGCTGACCTAATTCCTTCGCGGGAGTTACAGAGCGTCCGCCAAACCCGAAATGGCGAAATGTTGTCGTGACAGCAGCGGTGCATTATGGGATACATAATGCAAAATGGCTGTTGGTAAAGATCGTCTTCGTTTGAGTGATAACTCACCCGAATCCTAATAAAATAAAATCGCATACAGCGTGTTTTTTTTTCCTGTTGGGAGCCTTCATAACGCAATGATTATTTCTAGAGAGCAACAAAATATAATACTGCTTGTTTGAGAAGATTATGTTTTTGAATACAGTAATACTGTTCCAGAGACAGAGAGGGAGACAAACTACAACTAAAATAACAAAATCCATCTAAAATGCACGATGATAGTGACAAAGTGGTGAGGTGGGATTAAATCAGGGGTCTGCTCTGACCCCCTTCTTGTTGGCAATGGTGATAGGTTAACCAGAGACTGATGTTTAGGGAACAGGTGGAAGATAGCCCTGAGGTGGAGGTATGCTCTGGAGGGAAGAGGGGGTGAAAGCTAGTAGAAGACTACAGATTGCATGTGTGTTAATAAGAGGGAGAGGAGAAACAGTGGAGCTAGCAAGAAGAGGATTTTAAATGACTGTGTACAACCATCCAAAGCAATGGCCAGTGCACAAAAGAGGTGAAGAAGAGAGAGGGCGGATAACTGCAAAGGGAATGTTTACAAGATGGTTTGGACTTGCTGGTATTAACAAAAAGGAGGTTGAGGTGAAAGAGACGCTTAGATTTTCACTTCATTAGAAATGAGTATGTCAGAGGGACAGCTCAGCTGGAGACGTGTAGTGAAGCAATATATCCACAATTCCTTCTTGGAGAGTGGATATATTGGACAAAGGAGGTTGAAAATGGAGCTGCCAGACAGGAGGAAAAGAGGAAGACCAAAGAAAAGTTCCAGTCTGGTCAGAGTACAGCCCTGCACACAGTAGAATTCATCCTGCTACTCCTGTCAGCAATAAACACCAGGGACGCCATACTGAGAGGGGCTCTGCAACAGACCTGCAACCTATGCATGGTGCCAGTCTCTTACTCATCTTCCAGCAGTGCACAGACTTACATGCACCTTTTTACTGCACATGTGCCCAAGAAACTTCAACAGGATAAAATAAGAAAAAGTTAGTGTGCTTCATTAGTTAATGTGAATTCAGCACTTATGGTGCAAATCTGGAAACACACAGCTAAACCTTTTGAAATGCATTAAAGGTGTGTTATTTAATGCTGCTCAAAGACTAAATCTTTCAACCGTCACACTATTATAGTCAGTATGACAAACCTAACATTTTGACTCTATGATAGGATAACTCATTCTTTTACAGTTTCCCCTCTCTTCATTTGCACCGATGTTTTAGCTTTTCCTCTGAGTCGTGAATACAGAAATGTGACCACTCATTAATGGATGACACGGTGTTTACTTTGCGAAAACAAAGAACCTGGTTTATTACCATTTGACTCCATCCACCACAGATATTACAGAGCAGATTCACAAGTATGAAGCTTTTTTTTTTTTTTTTTTTTTAATTTAAACAGCAGCTGCTTTGTTTCCATACTCCACCCCCCTGACCTCCCCTCTCCCTCCCATTACCCCTGCCTCCTAATAGGGAAAAGCATTACAGGTGCAATATTTTATTTGGTGTGAAGACTGGCACCCTCAAATCATCCAGCTGTAGTCAGTCATACTGTGAGAGGGGTTTTTCATGTCTTAATATAAATTTATCCTTTCTTTTTTTTTTTTTTTTTTTTAAATTACAACCAGGATTTACATCCACCATCGTTCACTGCAGCCGCCAGGATCCATCTTCTCATTTCCAGACAACAGAAGAGATGTGACATTTAGAAGAGGGGGGAAATTACGACTGTCTACTGTATAAAAATGTACAGTGGCTTTATTGACATACATTCCATAGGTTAAACAGCTGCAAAATAGGAGGCACACCCAGTATTGCACTTCATTAAAAGTTCTGGCTCAAAACATAACCCAGAATATCAAACAAAACTGAAGTGAAGAGTAGCAACTTCGGAATACAGCTATTTTTGAATAGTATCATTATATACAAGATTAGATAAATCGTACACTATTTTCCTCCCAAACATAATGTTCTTAACAGTCTTATCCATCAACTCAACTCCTTTGTTTCTTCTTCTGTCAACCCATGATGCACTTGACAGCGGAGAATACTGTACAAGTTTACGAAAAAGTTTACATACAACAATATTTTAAATTTATAGTTAGGAAGCTGGAAACACGGCCTGCTCCATATTTTCTTTTTTTCAACTTTTTTTCAGACCCACGCTGATCCACAGTTGTCTATATGCAAATTAATTCATATTCAATGTTTAAACTTGTATTGTTACACTTGAGTGATCAGGAGGTGTGCAACGTCTATAGAAGCCGAGGGAATACAACGGCCGCATGCAAACACGTCACAAGAAATTTATTTTTTTCTTCTTTTTTTTTTCTTTTTAATTCAATTGTTCTTTTGTCCCCCTCCTTCCCTCCCCTCACCCATTCAGGTCACTCTGAACCCAAACGAGTTACTGCTCGCGGTCGCAGCGGATCCAAGGATACTGACGGTGGTGAAAGAGCAGACCTGAGGACTCTCGGCGTAGAGCAGAAACCTGGTCCAGTGTCCAGGAGTCTTGGCAATGCAAGAGCCAAACTTGGCGGCTGAGCTTCAGCAGCAGCAGCCAGAAATCACAGTAGACAAACTGGTTTTCAGAAAAAGTCTTGTTGTTTAGAAGGTGTGGGCGTTCCTGCACACCCCGCAGCCAAGAGCAAACTCTTCCCCCGTTGGTGGGTGGACTACATGCAAAGGGCATTCAGTGCCTTCCAGCTGCTTGCCTTTAGGCCCTGTGACAGAGAGGACAACGTTTACACATTAGCATTAAACCTTCTGGTGGGCAAATACAAAAAGAGATCAAGCTACTGTACTCTGGGCAGGTGCAGGGAGCGTAGGACAGGATGTCGAAAATATTTTTTCATCCTAGAGTTATACAGATGTAAGAACATCATGTTTCTCAAATAGGCCTGTCACAAAACCTTCCTTTGTTCTTTAGCATCTGTAATAACTGCAGATACTGTAGACGACAACAACAACAGCAACAACAGGAATGGGAGATGCAAACACAGGAGCAGCAAAAGGTCAGCTGCGTCTTTCGAGCAGTGTGATCAGGTTACAGCCGATCATTATTCAGAGTAAGAGACGGACACTCTCACTGATCTAAACTCCTCAAAGACAGTGGCTCTGTACACAGTAACCAAGGTGACCAAGTTTCAGTCATTTGTTATTAAGTAGCAACTTCCAGGGTTAAAGATTAAGCCAAGCCGTGGCTACTGCAGTTTCTCAAATGAACACGTGAAGTTGACTCCAAATACAAGTGGAAACACACAGACCTGCATGTTAAGAGAAGTGTGCCACAATAAACAGTTTTTGTTTTTGTTGCAAAGTTCCTCTTTCATGCCATCTGAACAGGAACTGTTTTTGTTTTGTTTTCATAACCCACTCATTAAAATTGTACTAAAGTTATCCCTTAGCACATAGGTATCAAACTCAGGCAGCCTAATTACATTTGGCCCGCGAAGCCATACCAAATTATTATTAGAGCTGGCCTACTGGTATTATACAGCTAATATATATATTGTTTAGTATTAAGCTTTGCTTGTTCCATATTCAGTTTTTCAGCAAAACTTGTTTGAGTCCATAAGAAAAGATTCATTCTTATATCTGGAGGAAGATTTTTTTTACAATAAATATTAATGTTAGCCCGCGACCTTGTTCCAGTTTTGAATTTTGGCCCACTGTGTATTTGAGTTTGACACCCCTGCCTTAGGAGGCGGCACGTATACTCTGAGTGACAAGCAGATGCTGAAACAAGTGGATGCTTCACCTTAATAAGCAAACTTGCAAGTGCCTTCACAAACTTCACAGTCTAATGCATAAATGGCTCCAAAAGCTAAGTCTGCAACGGTCAAAATGTCAAATTTGTGGCCAATTGCCGATAACATGATGACAAAATACATAGGAATTGTTAAGCACCTGCAGGACAATGGGGCAGTTCCTCTTTGGGGACGCTGGTCATCCTCTGGAAGTCATCATGGCAGGCATTACAGAAGTGTGTGGTGCCAAAGCAGAAGAAAACAGCCACAGAGCAGCAGTACCGGCATTTATACTCAAGGAAGTCTGTTCCATGCTTGGAGCACATCTGATGAAAGGACACAAAAGATATTAGGGCTGGGCTTATATTTTGCTCTTCAAGGACAGATGAGCACCATTTTTAAGGAAAGGTTTGGCTTTCTTTCTTTATTGTTATTCACTTAACAACATATAGGTCTGTTAGTTCTACAGATGTCATATTATTCATTTAAAGTGCTCCTCGCAGACACAATTCCCACCTGAGCCCTGGACACATCTGAGCATGCTCCACAGATCAGTTCACTGGGGTCGTAGTCGTCTCCCTGTCCTGCCTCTGCATCACAGCGAGCCTCTCCCCCAAAATATGCCTGGAAAAGAAAAGCGTCATTTATTCTTCATCCTTATAACACAGTTCCACTAAAATATACTGGGTCTTTCATCCAGGTGGTACCTTCTTGCACTTGTAGCAAACATAGTATGCATATCTGTTCATGGCAAAGCCTGCAGGGTCATTGTGAAAGCGTGCCCCTGGTGTGGTTATTGCCTCACTCTTGTGCAGACCCTCGTACTCGAGCCTCATCAGAGCCTTCCTCCTCACATCCTCATAAAGCTCCTTAATGGGATCGAGCAGGTCCTTGATCACAGAGTGATTGATTTTGTTCTGCAAACAACGAGACAAACAGGCCAGCAAGTGTTGGGTTTACTTCACATGCTAAAACGATAATGAACAAAAGCAGTCGCAGTATGGGAGGCAAACGCTTTTTCAACAAAGCACTTAAACTTGAGTCAATCAAAATTTAGGTGTGGTGAAAATAGTCCAGTCCCTTTGTCTTCCCGCAAATCAGAGAGGGTCAAGTAGCATTTTACCTTGCAAATGGGACATAACATGAACCCGAATGTGATCCGAGGCCCCAGCCAGCGATTTTCAAGCACACGCCGAGTGCACTGAAGGTGGAACACGTGAGTGCAGTCCAGCTGGAAACGGATCAAAAAGTTAAACATTAAACAGGAGGACAAATTTAAATCCCGATGTGATGCTTTTAACGAACAAAGAGCTACCTGTATAGCAGGAGCAGCAGACAGGGCTTCAGTGAAGCAGATCATACACATGTCATCCGCATCCTGTTTCAGGCAGCCCGTGTTCTTGTCACAGCCGTGCAGACATGGCAGGCAGCTGTCCTCGTTTTTGACTCCTCCACAAGGGTGTCCGCAGGGATGAGTCTTACTGCACGCCAGTTTAGCGTACTCCTGAGTGGCCACAGGAAAGAGTTGGTTAGTGTTAGGAAGTACAGCACAAAATATCTAAAATTCAGCCTGGGCTAAGCTTAGCTGATTTATTTCCACGATTTTTCTATTTATTTGTAACATAAATAGAAAACACACAAAATTACACTAAAACTAGGGTGAAGGGATTTTTCAAGGCTCATTTCTCATCTTAAAATTTTAAAAAGGAAATCAGCTCTGAAGCTTAAATGTTTTGTTTGGTTGTCAGCAAGTTTCTGCAAAAACTACAAAGTTAAATTTGATGAAACTTTGCTGTTTGCCTGTTCTCAACTTTTCCCGCAGAGTTCAACATCACCTCCAAAGTGTGCATCAGCTCTCTCAGACTCCTCACCCAGTATTTGTTCGGCTCACTCCAGATAAGGCTTTTAGACACAACTGAGAACCCTTTAGGTGCAGCTCAGGTTTATGACATTGAAAATATTCTATAACAATTTTTTATTGAAACTAAACCAGGTGCTCACAGTTTTAATAAACCCCTCAGTCCATCTGCATAGACTACAAGCACAGACACTGAGATTTCATGCCATAGATCAAGCGTGGTACCTGGCAGTCTGGATCTGAGCAGACGCTACCCACTGCAGACAGCTCAGTCCCATTTCTCGTGCCACAGAACCTGCAGGCATCTGAGCTGCTGGACGTTGGTTTACCTACAAAATTATTAGGCTTGGTCAAAATAGGAATAGATGAAAGCCCTGAAAATGCAGCTTCAGTAGAAGTCATTTTATCAGCTTACTGATATGGCCATATGTATGCAATGTTACCCAACAAAGCCCATTTTAGTGTTACCTGTGTGCTCTCTGAACTCCACCATGGCCTTCATAGTCTTTGAGTCAGCCAGAGCCATGAGCCAGAACAGCTTGGTCCTCCCACAGCCTTCATGAAGATCCACCTTTATGGCCTCCTCTTCCTCTTTAAACACCTAAAACACATTAAAAATGATTGTACACTGCAGGAAAAATTATGTCCAGTGCCTCAACTGCTTGTGAAATATTGAGTAATAAATTATACTTAATAATTATACTTAAAGCTCCCCACCTGAGTGGCTACTTAATATCGTTTAATTTGTTTTTATTTGTCTCTAGTAATAAATTAAACCTCACCTGTCTCTGGTGAGAGCGTGTGCGTCTGTGCAGGTGGAGGAAGCGGTCACAGTCAGTGCAAAGGTTCCCACATATGTTACACAGGATGATGGCTGCTGTCTCACCATCATCATGGTTGTCACACATGGGCTGCAGACACAAGACGAGTAAATGAATAATTACTCTTTTGATGATCTGTCTTTAATAATTTGCCATACAGTGTAGCTTTAAGCTTTTTCTCACCATCTGCTTCTGCTGGCCATCTTTGCCCATCCAGCGACCAGAGGACAGCCTGTCTACATGATCTTGGTCCAGCACACACAGTGATGCCAAGGCCAGCCAGAGCTAGGTAACAGCAAAGGAACGTGATATATAATAAATACACAATATTTTTAAGGTTATGTAATTGCGTATGACAAATTTTTCATACCCTTGTGGTTGCAATACAGCGTACAGGAGACCTATGCTCCTCCTCCATTTTGGTCAGTGCTATGATGGTCTCGGCTATTGCATTTTTGGTAACTCTGGACCAAGCGTCTGAAAGGTGCCCCTAATAAAGAGGTAATGTAGAGGTCATTTTACCACATAAGAAATTTAACACAGCGTGAAACAAGAGATGGATTAAAAAGTCAGCAAAAACTTACAGCTGCCATGTCTTTAACCAGCTTTATGATGATCTCCGCAATCTGTGGAGGAGTGGAGCCTTTCATCCACCAGTGGCTCTCCCCTCTGCGGATATAGCTGAGCATAACAGGAGGGGGCGACATGCTTAAGAATATAACACAGCTGTCATTTTTCAGGAACTACACCTCAGGAAATCTCAAGCATCCCAAATTTTAAAAAAAGACAGAGCCTTACCTGGAGTTAAAGATCATTGGAAGCGTGACTGTGGTGACCCCTTTTCCTGCTGTCATTCCGGCTGCACCAGAGATTGTGGTGCCTTTGGCTTTCAGCTGCACAGTGAGGGCTTTTGCGATACAGCCCAGGAACATGTCCAAGATGCCGAGCTTGTTCCAGTCACCTTTCTCTGTGGAGTGAATGATGTCACTGATGTCTGCCGGTGGCAGAGCCTTCACCCCAATGATGCTAGCAAGACGCACAGGCGTCACCTCCGGCAGGACACGTCTAAGCAGTGAAGTCACCTGAGAAGTAGCCAATCAGATGGTAAGCAAGATTATACTTTCAACAGGCTCACAAGGTATTTATGTAAATATCTGTAAAACACAAATATCTTAAAACCTTTTATGGAAAAAGTGACTCTACACCAAAATTTACAGTCATTTAAAGACAGAATTTATAGACGTCTTTGTTCTAGTTGGATCTTCTTCTGATTTCTTCACCACACCGTTGCCAACAGTGAGCGATTAAGTCAACTGAAAATCTTTTTTATCGTCAACATTTAACACAAAAATTAAACCACAGTAGTTTGTTTAAAGTTTTTTCTTTTTGTAAACCCTAAAAGCACTCATAAGGAATAACTAGATGGGTCCCAATATTGTCTGTAAATGGTTCAACGGTGATGAACAATCACACTGCCAAATCATGTAATTCCACTGAGTGCCAGAAGGTGGCAGCAAAACAACAGGAACTGTCCAAGCTGCCAAACTTAAAACTAACTACACTAAGCAGCTTTCAAAATACTCAGAATGTAATGAGGAAGGAAGTGTAATCAATACACAATCGATGCTGATGTAAATATGTTTACAAGAAAGCCGCACAAGTTTCCTCTGATCATTAAACTGAAAGGTTTTTCTTGTTTTGTTTACATCCTCTCCCACCTGTCTCTGTACTCTTGGAGAAGCCGTGTGCAGCAGAGAAAACAGGTCCTGCATGAGCGTGAGCTGCTGGGCCAGGTACTGGCGGCCGACGTTGGAGCCGCTCAGAGCCAGGACCATGGACAGGAGCTCAAAGCAGTAGGCGTCAGAGGAGGCGTCATCGTCGCTGGGCTGAGAGTTGGCGTTCTCTTTGCTGGAGATGGCGTGTTCCCACTCCTCTCTCACACGCGTTGCCTCCATGCGGATGGCTTGAACGATGTGTGCACAAACCTGAAAATGTCACACCACTGAGGTTAGCTGACGGAAGTAATATTTCCACGAAATGACAACGGAATTTCACTGTTTAACGGTTTAAAGTGAAATTGCTATTGACCTGTTTCTGCAGGTTGGTCAGTTTGCTCCTGCTAAAAATGATTCCCACCATGTGCTCCTTGAGGTCAGCGTCAGAGGGTGCCTGTTCACAGAAATGCAAGATGAGCACGTATAAAACATCAGGTTTGAGGTCACTAAACAAACAGTTAAATAACTAAAGTGCTGACCTTGTCTTCTCCCTCGGGAGATGAAAGCAGGTTTTTCTCCTCCTGCTCTGGAGTTGGCTCTGCATCTCCACAGATTAGTTTTCCAAACACCTACATTTACAAACAAAGTTTAAGAAAGAGAAACGCTTACAAGAGTTTAGAGCTAATTGCAGGTATGTGGAAAAGGCAGATGAGCAGACCTGTGAGGTAATTAAGCGGAAAACTCTGAGAGTCTCAGCTTCACAGTTCTTCTGCTGGGCCATGCTGGCTGAGATTTGTCCGGGTATCTTGATGGCTTCGCCGTCTTTCCAACCGAGGACCTTCACCTGACGTACTCTCAGGGTGTTTTCAGGACCTTTCAATTCCACCTTGATCACATGATGATCCCCTCCAGGAAGCTCACTCGTCACCCAGCCCATGTGACGCGAGTCGAGGTCAGCCTGTGACAGAATCGCAGAAAGGTAGAGAACTGCCATGTTATTTGATGGTTTGTTTCCTACTCCTTATTTCAAAAGGAGAATAATTTAGACGTAAACTGTATATGCAGCCCAGAAAACAAGAGCCATTCACTGTGAAGCAAGTTAAATTATAGATACCTGCTTGATTCTGCAGAGGTCTTCTATTGCTTTTCCACACAGGAATGTCACAGAAGTAACTTTGTTCTGTAAATATAAGGGGAAAAAAGAATTTTACTCAAATCCATCAGGAAATTGTTGCAGAAGCAAGGTTTTAACCACAACGCTTGTTGTGCCGTTGCCTGCTTACCCCAATGTCCCTGGAGTTGTCCACATGA
Organism: Mchenga conophoros; assembly: GCF_057382185.1. NCBI lineage: Eukaryota > Metazoa > Chordata > Actinopteri > Cichliformes > Cichlidae > Mchenga > Mchenga conophoros. The sequence goes on from NC_140541.1 coordinate 17,003,968, forward strand.
ACAGACACCTTAACAGCGTTTATGCCTTTCACACAGCTGATGGTGATGCTCTTGGTTTTGTTTTTGTCTTCATCTCCAGACTCCCAGAAGGTCTCGGTGGAGCCGTCTGTTAGGCTGCCGATCATGGCAGGGCGACTGGATGTCTTGATGTCTACGACACTGGTCAGGTCCTTCAAACAGGTGACCAGGCAGAGATCCTGTACGAGGTACAAACATATTTATCAAGTTAAATCATGACAGATGAGTAAGCTCAGGTGCTGGCTGCTAAATACGCTGTTAACTTTCTTGCCTGGCTCATTGCTTCATATCCGGACTGCACGCTGATGTTGAAGCTTTCCTCACTGTCTCCATCATCTGACTTGGATAGGATATTGTTGATGTGATGGAAAACATTGCTCTGGTGGAGGAACTGGTGGTCGGACTGCTTGAACTTGAGACTCCAGCACCTTAAACAAAGAGTCACAATCATTTATATTACCACAGAAGCTCAGAGCTGCTAAAATTACAAAAGGAGGCACAAAATGGTAAATGGCCTGCATTTGTATAGCGCTTTTCTAGTCCCTAAGGACCCCAAAGCGCTTTACACTACATTCAGTCATTCACCCATTCACACACACATTCACACACTGGCGATGGCAAGCTACATTGTAGCCACAGCTGCCCTGGGGCGCACTGACAGAGGCGAGGCTGCCGGACACTGGCGCCACCGGGCCCTCTGACCACCACCAGTAGGCAAACACGGGGTTAGTATCTTGCCCAAGGATATTTGGCATGCAGCGAGGAGGCAGCCTGGGATCGAACCACCGACCTTCTGATTAGTGGCTGACCTGCTCTGCCACCTGAGCTACAGCCACCCCAAAAGAGAAACTGTACCTGAGTGCCATCTGCTGTAGTGAGCTGCCACTGGGAAGTGACATCATGAGGTCAGAGATGGTCTGAAGGAGGCGGTGGAAGGTGTGGGGCAGAGGATGAGCTGCTTCCCCAGCAATAACAATGTCAGACAGAGGGTGTTCGCAAACGCCAAGGTCTCGCTCCTGTGCAGAGTCGATGTTCATAATTAGAAAGTACAGTAAAGCCACCTTCTTATCACCCTCCGTAACTTTAAACAACTCATTACCTGTTCTAAATTTTCTTTGTTCCCCTTATTCTCATCGTCTTCCTCATCCTCAGGTTCAAATGGCGATGGCGTGAGCGATGCTACAAAATGCCAGAGAATATCATGCAGAGAGGTGGTCTGGATCACATTGCACAGAAGCCAGTTGAATGCCTGACAGGGAAATTAAAAAAAAAAATGTATTAGTCTTATTATAATATAGAAATGGGTGTAATATTAAAATACTTGCCTACGAACCCAAGATATTGTAATTAAAACAATAATTAAGGCAAGACTGAGTTGTGTTATTCGGACAACTTTACCTCCATGGCAAACACCCTGCAGGCAGATTTCCTCAGTGCATGCTTCATGGCCACCTCTAGGCCCTCCAGGTCATGGTGCTGGATAACAAAAGCCAGGACGGGCCACTGGAAGTTCCTCTCACCCTTACTGAGGGAGCCATGGGCTGAGATCAGCCGGGATAGCTCAGGGGATGGGTGACGTAACAGGGAAGAGCCAACTTCTGTACAGAAGACAAAGTAGTTTATTTATACACACGGTGCTGTAACTCACTCTGGAAGAACCAATAAGCACTTTTTGAAATGACAAGACGCGATTACCTGCATCACCGCTATGGACCCTGCGTCTGGGCACAGCTTTGACCCGTGCTGGAGAGGGCGAATGTTGCTTGTCATATTCTGATGCGACAACTGAGTAAGACCTCTGAAACACCGTCCGCTTAGCCGTGTCACTGTCTGTGATTGGACTGGTCTCGAGACTAAAAGACACAAACAAACAAATGCTGGTTACCCCTTAAATATTTTTAAGGACATTCAAGTACTTTAAACACAATATCGAAGTGTTGGCTGACAGAACAGTACATGGACATGTTCAGCAGCTGCTGCAGCTGTGGGAGGAAGGGACGCATGAATGTATAGATGTTAACAATAAAAAAAACAAAAACCTTTACACAAACACAAAGCCTTCTTTGTACAATTTAAGATGTGGTTTGCGATGACAGAGGCGGACGTTTTTAATTAAGTGCGCTGGCTGTCAGAATGTGCAGGGGAGAGACAAGCTGGGAACAACTTGTGCAAACAGTGCCTATTGGTACAATTGCATCATCTGTTGGTCAGTTATGAATAACAACGTGGAAACAAATAACCTAACATATAAACCAAAAAAAAGGAAAAAAATCTCTGTAATAAGAAATCAGAGCTGCAATTAACTCTTCTTTTAAATAAAAGAAGTAAAATTGAATTCATTGTCAATTACCTGGGTGGCATTGATTTCATGTTGCTCTCTGGTTCCTCAAACACATTGGGGCAGGCATCAGGGGTGACTGAAATATAGGGCGCGGGAACAGATGTTGAGCGTAGATACCTCATCTCATCTTGGAAGAGGTTATCATCTTGGTAGGCTCCAAAGTTCTCAGTGTGTTGTCTAAAGGAAGAGTAAGAGACTCAAATCTTTATCAAAACACGTCACTGTAAGGTTTTCTTTTCTATGTCTGAGCTTGTAATTACCTAGCTAGTGTCTGTAGGTAGAGGCAGCCCATTTTATTGGGGAGTTCTTCTGAGACACCCTCCTTCAGGCTGGGGAGGAGGTGGGAATGAAGAGGCCGAGGAGGGTGGTGGCACAGCATGCTCGGTTCAGCTGCACTGCTGAGGGACAGTAGGAACAATGCGTTGGCCCGAATCACCTGGTGGGCCTCCATAGTGGGCAGCGCCCTTGGAGTCTTCACCTGCAGAGGTTTCTTCCTCGACTGCTTCACCTGGAAAACAAAGGAAAACACTGGAGTTTATTTCATGGAAGTCAGTATGATGTCAGAAGCTGATTCAAGGAGGAAGATTTAAAAACAGTACCTTCTCCCGGGCAGCAGTCTGTTTCTCTCTGAGGTATTTCTCCCGACAGCGATCACACACCAGGTACCAGGTGCTGCCTCCTATGCCGCCGTCTCCACAGTTTCCAGCCCAACCACCACAGAAGTGGCCAATACTGTTGTAGCCCTGACCCCCTGCATACCGGCCACAGCCTGCCATAATAACACAAAGGAGGGACGTTAAGAAACAGAAAAGACTTACAATTTAAAGTGTGTTACAAGATACCACTGACTGTACCTGGATGAGCCTGCCTCATATGGTACGTGACAGGGTAAGGGTGCGATTCTCCACACAGCTCACAGATGGTGTCTTTCTCTGGTCCACCCATTGCAAGTTGGGCCATCTCTCCAAACAGATTCCCTCTTGGACGCACCTCTGCCTTTTCCCTTTTCTTTTTCTCCTTCTTTGCCTTTTTACTGTCTTTCTCATGCTCTTTCTTTTTTAAGATGGCACTGGATCCCGGACTGGGGAAGATCATGTTCTGAGTTGCTGCCTTGATGGTGGCCATAGAAATGTCCTCCCAGAATGCAACCAAATGCTGCAGTGTTAATGGTAAGATTGATTTTGCCCTCATAGAGGGATGGGAAGTCATTTCATAGGAAATGGACTCTCCTTTTCCATCCTCACACTTCTCTGGCAGCGGAGGTTCCTTCAACATAGACAGCACTTTGTTTTTGTTGATGCTGCCCATTTTGGAGATGTCTGGGCCATGTGGAGCAATATTAAACATGTTAAGTGCAGAGGAAATCTCCAAGGAGTGGCGATTCTTTAATTTGCTCTCCTTCTCCTCAGCGCCCTGTCCTCCCAGGGAGCTGCGAATGGGGGCGTGCTCTTTGGTTAAGTCTGGGTTGAACTTGAGGAAGGAGGAGCAGGCCATGGCATCATGGACAATGCCTTCATGCCACAGGAACGCTGCAAAGACTGCGCGTGCACATTCAGCCACCGAGGGAGACATGGCCTGTTTGGCAGGTTCTGTGATCCTAGTTGTGCTCTCTCCTTTAAACAGAGGCCCGGATTTGTCCTTTTTAGAACGCGTGTGTCGACTGGAGGTTTTGCGGCTGACTTTGGGTGAAGAGCGGCTCTTTAGTTCCTCTTCGACAGGGGCTTTGCCGATGCTGAAGTGCACCTTACACGAGCCTTCTTCAGCATTACGGAGCTCCACATTCTCATCATTGACATCCTCATTGGAGAGGAGCGCGCTAGAGGTGCAGACCTCCACGACTTCACTGTGCAAGTTCTCTTGGGTAACATGTGGTGAGGGAACACGGTTCTCTGCATTGCCGGTCATCCCTTTATTTGGGTCTTTAGGAGACAGTTTAGGTTTGGGGGAGGTAGATCTGCCCCTAAGTGGCTCTGTAAGGGGAATCTTCTTCTTTCTCAGTGTGTCTGGGTCCAGAGTATAAGAGTCTGATTTGGATCTCTCTCTTGGAGGATCGAGCTGGGCTTTGGACGAAGGGCTAACTTTAGGTGGGAGATTCTTGTCATGGTGGGGTGAAGAAGAGTGCTGGGAAGAGTTGCTGGAGGGGCTAGACCTGCCTGACGTGGATATACTTTTTTGTTTGGGAGAGGAAGAGCGAGAGCCAGGATTCGGAGACTCAGACCGATTTCCTGAAGTTCTACCATCTGCCTTTAGAGCCTGCAGTGTGTTGTGATTGGGCGAGTGGGAGCGGCTGTGCGAGTCAGACCTCAGTTTGGCCGTGTCGGACCGCAGTATAAGGGCCTCGCTAGCTGTCATTCCACCCTCACTTGTTTTGACCCTGCTCTGCTCAGAGGAGCGACTTCCGCGGCTCTCCTGTTTGGCTGAGCGATTCTCCTGACGGTGTTTGGAGGCTGGGGACATCGGCCGTGCACCAGGCATGAGGTTCCCTCGCTCACCTAAACATTAACAGGTGAAACTCAGTTACACCACAAAAAAGGTATCAGTAAGAGTGAAAAACAAAAACGTAATAAGAAAAACAAAGAAAGGTACAGAAAAACTGAATGAAGAGTAAAAGAGAGCTAATGTCAGGAATGTGAAAGAAGTTATGTCTTTTAATGTAAATGGCAGTGAAACATTTTATTAAAACAAACTAGTGACTTATGTGACCATCTAGATCAGGGGTGTCAAACTCATGTCATGGGCCCATGCAGCCCACGTTGATCTTAAACGGGCTGGACCATTTCTGGCAGTGTCAGTGTAACTACACATTTAAAATGCCTGAGATATCTTAATATATACGAAAAGGTGCAATTTTCAAACAACATGTCTCGGTTTTTCTAAATGAGAATAGAGTTTGTTCATTTTCTTTAACACTAATTAAAAAAAATTAAATCTACTTACTGTGCACCCATTGTAAAAACTGAATTAAAAAAAAAAGTATCCATTACTTAATTACTGTGGCGTAGTATAAACAGCAACAGCTGAATCAATGATTTATCAGTAGGATAACATTGTCCAAAGCCATGCACTGACCCTGATTGCCGTCTTTCCGAGCCAGTTCTGGCCCTAATGTTTGACACCTCTGATCCAGATGTTTTGCAAATGAGACTGTTACTGGATAATGGAAGCACTGATGAAAGATGAATCTCAGCCCAGTTCAGGGACCACTCCTGATAATACTAGAAATAGCCTTGGTATTGACCAGAAACCAAGTAATTATGTACCAACTACAAATATCCAAAAAATGTCTATTCAATGAACAGCTTGAAAATTCCTTTTTTCTAACCGACTTTAAAATCATGTGCAACACTGAATAAGTCTTAAATGCAGTTTTTCCTCAATTTTCTTCCCATTAGACCATAATTTAAAGCTTTGCACTAACATAATCCCCCCCCCAAAAAGTTGAGCACAAAGCCCTCGATTCACCACAGAGCAGACTTGAGTTCCTACCAACCATCTGTTCAGTCTGAGGGGAGGCATGATGCATGATGTGATTACCCACCCTTTTGCCTCAGAGCGAGAGATGAGAGAGCAGTACCATGCCCAGCCACGGACACATTGCTTTTGTGCACACGTTCGCGAGAAGCAAGGCTGCATGATGAACCATCTACAGCGGAAAACAGTGGAGCAGGTAAACAAACAAGACATGGAATGCAAGGAGGCCACCGCAGAGAAAAAGAAAGAAGGCATAGAGGCAATGGAGTCAAGGAGGTGGAGTAGAAAGTGGCAAAAGGACAACATGTTACAGTGATGAGGGGATCAACAGACAAACTGACTGGCGTGTAGAAACACTTATAGAAGAATAACAGAAAAACAAAGAACCCTGTAAATGTCATGGACAAAGTTGTGCACATGTTTTAGTTAATTTTTGAAATCCTCTCCTCTTTTGGGGCCAACAATACAACCTTTGGTAGGAGGCTTTATACTTGGTTATAAAGCAGGCAGTTTTGTTTTTGTTTGTTTTTTTTTGTTTTTTTTTGGGGGGTGGGGGGGGGGGGGATATTGATTTTATTTAAAACTGTATTTCCTGGAAAGGCACTGATTGTGAAGATTGGATTGCCCTACGAAAAAGCAAGATTAATAGATTAGTGAGCTATGTCAAGCTCAAAACTGGAGTTTTCAGTATCATGAAAGTGATCCACTTTTTACCTGGCTAAATCACCATGGTAACTTATGCTGAACCTAACCTGGTCCAGACCAGATTATGTTCAGTTTCAAATAAAGTTTGGAAATCAACTGAAAGTGCCATGTTTTAACCAGTTCTTTCATTTTCAGCATGTTTTAAAGTACAAGATTCTCTACTTGGCAAATGCAACTTGTTAGCCTACACCTTATCATCATGAATGAAGCCCAGCCATAAAGTTACAGCACTGTGCAATGCACTGTCTTTGGAAGGTACATGCATTTCCCAAGAGGAAATATTCTTATACAAAACATCCCTTTTTATGTGAAGACGGAACATGAAGCAGAAAATCCAGCATAACAGACGCGTGATAACCATGGTCATGAAACTCATCTCCGACTGGGGTTTTAGGTTTCGTCAAGCCAGCTCACGCAAAGAAAGCTTGACTTTGTTGAACTTCCTTCATAGTACATCCATCTGAGTTGATACAGTGTTTTCAGTAATGTTATTTATTTAGTTTCATTTAGAAAAGGTGGCCACTATAAAATTATTGAAGGTTGGAAGACTGCTAGTATACTAAAACAAGAACATAAATTAAGAAGTTGAGCATTAAAAGAACAAAAACAAAAACATTTCCCTGCTCTCCATGACATCTTCAGGGCTCCGTAACAAATAGATAACAGATTAAAAAAAACAAAAAAAAAACAAAACAAACAACAACAACAAGTACACAGGACGCAGTAGAGCAGAGGAAAAGACCAACAGGGAGAAAGGGTGCTACACAGGCAGAAAATATTAGAGACAAGTGAACTGATTTTGGATGGTGTTACAAGACAGTGTCTTTTGAATTGCAGGGCTTTTAAAATTTTGAATTATCCACTTCAAGCGCAAACTTGGTATACGTAGAATATCATTACTTAATAGCTGATTTTTATTTTATTTTTTTTGTTTAAGCCGTTCATTGTTTAAAACAAACAAACAAAATCCCCCCCAAACCTAATAATTGCTATAAACAAACAAGTGTTCAGACTTCTGTTTGCATTTTCTGTCACAGCCTGGGCTGTTTGAGGTGAAAGTGAAACAAGCTGTTACTAAAGGATGGAAGATGCAGATTTCATTTCAAAGCAGCAATGAAGCAGATGAAGAACAGGGTAAAAGGCACGCTAAACAAGAGAGCAAGCACAGCAAGCAGAAAATTAAGCAACTTGGCCAATTACTTGAGCGCATGGCAAAAATATCCCGTTGACTTGGATATAGAGTCTATTAATGTTTGAAATCTTGCTTAGAAAACAAGTGAAAGTACCAACTCATGGATTATTTAAAGGTCATGTCACCTGTTTTTTATAAGAAACAAGATTTAAGCATGGAATAGACTTGTCGGCTTGTTAAGGATATTTCTGCACCGTACAACACAACTGTGCCGATATGTGTCACATATCATCCTGTTCTCCCCCAAAAGTACAGATAAATTAAAAACAGATTACAATTCCATGAAACGAAAAGTTGGGAGGAAAAGGATCAAAATCTGTGCTAGCAAGCGCTGTCAGAAAGCTGGACAGACTTACTCAGAAGCTGTGGTTGTGGCTGAGACAGTTGGGAGGGGGATTGTCCAAACACAAATGGGCTGTGGACAAGGGAGGAAGAGGAGGGAGGTTGGGCAGCTTGCTCAAATATGGAGGAGGAGGGAGCTGCTGAGAGGAAGGGCCCAGACTGAATGGAATTCAGTATGGCACTCAACCGGTCACCTGCAAACATGGAGACAGAGGAAGGGGACAAACTAAAGCTTTTACTATGGTTTAAGGATTCTAAATGGGGGATGTAGGTCAGTCACCTATTTTTCTTATCAATCATTTCAATCATCAGCCAGGAGGAGGAGGAGCTATTATGGGCATCCGGAGTCCCAGCAGTCGTGTTCATAGATGGAATTGGGAAACTAGCATGGAGCCTAAGTGGGCTTAATACTATTCTGGATGAACTGAGCACAAAAATTTCTAGTATGGTCCTAGGTTTAAAAAAAATAAATCAAAAAAGACAAGCCAAGAAGTATATAAGGAAGAAACTACAACTCCCAACAAGTTTTTTATTGAAGGGGGAAAAAAAATCAAATTGGTTACTTTAAAAATCTGCCCAGTACAGGGTATGTTCTACCAGATAACTCCAGCAACTACAGATGGTTTATTCCTATTAGCAACAACAAATTGTACTTTTTTCACCACAGCACAGCAGCACTTCCTCCCTTTTCCTAACAGTTTATGGAAAATGTATATTGTTCTTTTTATTTTAGGGCTCAGTCTTACAAAAAACCTGCATGTCCTCACAAGAAGTTCCAAGATCATCATCTTGGGAAAATCTCACTGGATAGCTTCTCCTTAGTGAAAGGTTTCACTGCGCACCAAGCTGCAAAACTTGGTCGATACATATTCCCAGAGGTTTTTTTGTAAATGTCTATAAAATACATTGTAAAGTGAGGGATGATAACCATCAGCACACCATTTCTTTTTTTAAGGTTTCTCTGTCCTGCACACTCAGAGCCCACTCACAATGCCGCCTCACAGCATGAAAACTCAAACCCAGAGGTGGCTAGTGATTCAGACTTTCCATTAGATGGCTCAGTGGGGGCTTTCAACTCATGAACGAGTTGTAAAATCGAGGTGGACATGCTTGTATTAGTTGAGTATTTATTCTAGACGTGCATTTCCACGCACATTTTCTATGTTTCAGTAAATATTTTCAGCGCCACTTTATTATTTTTATAATCTGTATTGAATTACAGATTTAACACCGCTTCTACAGGTTGGTTGACTATGTACCTTGTGTAAATGGGAAGGATTTTTCAGGTCAAGGTAAATACAAACATTCACGACAAACTACCATTGATTACCCAAGCCCCTGTTAAAAGGATGCAACTACATCCATTTCTCCACATTACAACCAGTCTTAACTTCATCCAAGTATAACGGTAATCCATAGGCACTCCTTGCCAACAGACATTTAGAGAAGAAAGCTTGACAATGTGTTTACAATCTGCATAGCAAAGGTATTATGCAGGAGCATTAGAGTTGCAGATTTATTGCATCTGACATCTAGACAAGTAAAACAACCTTCAACTTCAATCATTGTGCATAACATAACCAGAGTTCCATGATTAGCATGACTAAGAATCCTAACGGGGCAACCTCCTTTTTGTGAAAGAGCAAAGCCATTTGAAAAAAAAAACAAAAACCCTGCTACTTTGGTAGCAGAAACACTGACTTTAATTAGGTGATGTTTGCAGTATTTGGCAATATATTGTAGAAAACATTGCAAACAAACATTGAAAACAAAGCCCCTAGTAGCCCAAATGACCAGGGGCACACTGACTGGCCCATGCAAGCAAATTTATGCCTGACAATGCAGAAATATCAGGCATGAAATAACAAAAGGTAGACACAATAAAAAGCATGCACAACAAAAAGAGATGAAAGATGGCGCCCGTGATTTGAAAAGACCGACCGACTCCAACTGCATCACTGAAACTAAGGTCTGATACTAGTATACACTGTGACTGCAAATTTCGGCTTTTTTTGACGTTATAAACAAATTAAATTTGATAAAGCAACATATCTGCATAGCAAAAATGAATTAAATTGTTTCATTTTTATACGCAAAGAGTGGCGTTTGGTGAGTAATGGTTTATTTGAAAGGATTTTAGTGAGAAGAGCAACTAAAAGTCCTGATGCCTTTGTTACAATAAAGTACAAGATAAACAAGAAAAGGAAGCAAAGAGAATTTATATCTTGGAAAGGTGATCTGCACATGATGCATTTTTGTAAAGTTAACTCTACTCCAAGCTGACCTTACCTTTGTTGTTGGAGATGCCATAGTCAAAGCCCTGTGCTCCATTTGAAGTTGAGGCTCTATTGAAGGCCTGCACAGAGAAAGGGCTGGGTGGCGGGGTCTGGTTCCCATGCTCAAGCAATGCTTGCTCTGAAAAAGTCAATTTAATAACATTGTTTCATCATAATCTGGCATTAGGAGGGCTTAAATCTGGGTTAGAAACCGTTTAATCAGCCACGCCACCTACCATCATCGTGGCGAAGGTATTGGTTTCCACCACGGTCTCTGGCCAGTGACCAGGCCTCTCCTTCATCACTCTCACAGAACTCCACTACACTGTTCTTATCCAGCTGTACCCAGGTTCCCTCTGAGTTGACCACCTGATACATAAGCAACACTATTTATCCATGCTCATACATACACACACGCACAAACAGCACATGTGAATCCACTTTCAAAATCAGCTACAGTCAATTTTCTTATTCACCCACCCTACATCCACCGTATCCACCACATACAAAAGGTTCTACGCAAGATCACTGACATGCAAGTATTCATCCCATCTGATTGACACATACAGAATATAGAGCAGCAGATCACAATAAATTAATTTGGTGTATTAGCAGACACAGCTAGACAAAACTGATGAGCTGAAATTAAAAAAATAAATAAATAAATAAAAACAAAACTTACTCTAAGGGCTAGTTTATTGAAAGGTAAATGCATGAAGCTGTGTTTTCTCAACTCCTTGAAATATTATCATTTTGGAAATTCAAAAAACAAATCAGAAAACACACAAACAGATGAAAGTATTAGTATGTGCAGGCAGCATCTCCCAGATCCACACACACTAGTAGAGGCGCAGGAAACTACTGAACAGCATGACACACCACCACCGCAGCCAATGACAGGTCATAACCAAAAGAGGAGAGGCTCCACATCGCCAGGCAAGAAATAACTTAGGTTCTTATATTGACAAAAATCATTACAAGAGCAGGAAAGGTACAGTCAAGGCACAGAAAGGCTCCAGCATTTTGTGATTAGGCTTCCACTGAGAGACCTCAAGCCAGCTGAATGTGACACCCTGAAACTGCAGTGGATTCATAGACAAACTGGAATTAGTCAATCAAGCAGAAAATTGTTGCTGCCACAGCAATGGGTAGAAAGATAGAGAACACACACACACCCAGAAGCAGCTCATGTATTCCCCTTTGAAAGAGAGATTACATTTGAAGGCCAAAATCTACTAAAAATCAGTATAGCTTGATCCAAGCAGTCTGAATAATTGAGCTCCAGCCACAGAAAACACATTTGATTATTTGGGGTGAGTGCGTACCTCGCCTATGGCCTTGACCTTGTTGCCAAGAACTAACATTCCAATGGGGATACCCCTAAGGTTTGGGCAGCTTCTGATGTTGTGACCAGAGGGGCCGGTCTTCACTACCTTATAAAGCCCCGGACCGCCGCCCTGCCCTGCTCTGTTCTGCACCCGAATGGGGGCCTCGTGGGAAGGGCAGCTGCTCACCTCCTTTATGTTCTCCTCCAACTGGCCCCTGACCTCCTGCAAGAGTTAAGAGCATGGATTAGAGTCAGCGCACATCAATAAAATAGGCTGCAAAAATGTTCAAGACCAGCACAGGGCTCAGACTACAAAGCCCAGAAATGTGAAGGTGAAAAGCACTTAGCAGCCTCACAGGGAAATGCTGTAAAAACCATGCAGTTCAGCCCTCTTTACGTGTATTAAGTGCCATCTTTAAGGTCTCAAATAGCATATTTGCTTTTTTTTTTTTTTTTTTTTTAAACCAACGGTTCAGTGACAAAACCGATGCAACTCACTTATCCGTTCACTAACTATGAAGCTGCACACAGCAGCCAGCCAGCTGAGCTTGGCACAAAACTGGAAAGGAAGTAAGTGTATCCGTCGTCACAGTAAAATCATACAGCAATTTGCCCCTGATATTAAAAATACACTGTTCAACCACAAAGAATTGACAAACACTCACTTTAGCATTTTAGTAATCCAGTTAAAAACAACCAACAACTTAAATAAAATGCTCTCATTTTCAGTTAAAGGGGGGCATGCTATGGCACACACAGAAACAGGACTAGATATGGCAAGCCTTTCAAACAAGACCTCATGCAACAGTCTGAACATTATTATCTTCATCTCCATGCAACATACAAGCTTTAATACAAACAATTACTATTAATCCTAAATGTGATCACTGCGGAGTCTTCAGTAGCCACCGATATGATGTATTATCACGGTACAGACAACCATGCAAATACAGTTTGACCTCTTATACCTCAAATTCACACTGTGGGACAACTACAAAGTCACAAGGTGTTCGAGGATACAAGAAAAGAAACAGGCGATAGGCTATGGGGCAGTCAAACTATGTTCCCTCCTTCACACAACTCACCTGTGGTGGGAATATAGTTAAGGGGGTCCATGACAAAAAGCCGATATCCCTGACTCCTTGGCTAGCATTAAAGACATTCTGAGCAACAAATTGTAAAACAGTCAAGAAACAGTAGACGACTCAAGAAAGGAGAGAAAAACGGGAAAGGGGAGGTTCTAGTGTATTTTTTTGGAAGAAGAAAAAAAAAGCTCTTGGCTCTTGTGGATTTTCCAGGATAAGTCAAGTTAGGAAGACAGATTCAGACAGGCCAGTTAGTTGTGGAGCACTGAAATAAGCCAATGAGTGCAGAATTAAAAGCAGTAACAAAACAAAACATACAAAGAAAAAAAAAATGTTGCAGGGGCACTGAAAATTCACTCCCAACACCTTATTGCAATTATGTCCAAATCCATGACCAAATGACTTTAAAAAAAATGTAAAAATAAAGACATATAGAGAAGAAACTTCCAAAAAAATTCCCCATTTGGATGATGTAGTGTGTCATGCTGTTCAGACAGAGACCAGACATGGAAGCCTCCTAGCACTGCATCCCAATGCAGAGGTACAATTATCCACTCAAACCTTTCACAGGCCAGTGACTGCTTCATGACAGAAAACCACCATCTTTGGATACATTCCCATTTAAAACGGCATCAATTTCTTGAATTATACCCAGTTGAATGACCCATTTGAGTCAGTGGCACTTTTAGGGTGGTTTTTGCGGCATGGAGCAAAATGTGTGGGGGGGAACTCCTTGCCATCACATGCTGCAGTGAGCAACTCTTTATGAACTGTGAGTGAGAAGCGATGAGTAAATGAAGACTCAACAGTGCAGAATAAGCAAAGGCAAACAGCACACAAGTGCTCTTTCACTACATTTTTCCTTGTCTGACCGGCCCTGCATTGGGGTTTACTTTAATGCACTAAACATATACCGCCTCACCACATGAGCCAAGAGTCCACAGCTAAACACATGATGGTCATGTAACAGTAAACCTTTTGCCTTCAAACGTGAGTTAATGCATGCACACTCCAGCTGCTGTTCCTTTGCACAGTGTGTTAGTCAAAGTTTCATACCGAGATATTCCATGCACAAGAAACACCCCAGCAGGTACACTCTGATAAGATACTCTGATGATTTACCATGCTTCAAGGACAAACCCAGGTAAGTCCTTGAAAAGCCGTTATCATTAAACAACACAGATGAGCTCTTCCCCAAAATAAACAGTGCAGGAGCCTCTAATCGTAAACGGAGACAGGCTACTCAGCAGGCCGCCTTCTACTTACGTCGGCTGGGACCAGTAGGCTCCTGCCCAGGTGCTGGTTAAAAGAGAGGCACCAGGCTTCAGTGTACCCATTCATGTTGGGAACATACTTCTTTACAGTTTCATCATTGAGCCTGAGCCACACACCATCATCATTGTGGATCTAAGGGAAAACAAGCAACAGAGTAGAGCAAAGGCATGCCATCCTGTTACTAGGGAAGTAGGAGGGGAGTGCCCTCATACATACGCACGGCATCTCTGAGGCTGCCCAAAGTAATTAGATAACGCCACGCTCATGGTGAAGCAGGATGCAGGTGAAACATTACATGAATGTTTCCGGTACTAACGACAAAAGATGAGAGCAGATATTGTGCAGGGCTGACAAATACAGTCAATACATGCCACATTACATTGCAGTTATAAAGTGCGTAGTAATTTAAGAATTCATCGTCTCATTTGGATTCATGAGGATGGTGTTCAAGCTGTTTATGGAGCCTCAGAGTGCCTTGCAAGAGCAATAAGCAACATAAAGAGCAACAAATTTATGAAGTAGTAATCATTATTGAAAGAGGTAATTACAAAGAAACTACAGAAATCATGTAAAAATAGTAAAAAGACTCTAAATTACTTTAATCTAGAAAAAAAACCTCTAGATTTTACAATAATTATGAGTCGGCTCTTATTGATTCAAACAAGAAGAAACACAGAAACAGGACAAAAGTGGACCCTGGTGTTCCACATAGAATACTAGGTCTTCTGCCTGGTCTAAAGTCAATTACCTCGTCAATGAAAGTGATGGTGCCATTGACATGCACTATGCCTATCTGTTCACTCTGCAGGGAGGGGTGACTACGCACACGCAGGCCTGCGCTGTCCTTGGATACAAATTTGCGGACCTGAGAGAAGCAGAGGGGAGATGGAGACCGTGAGCGGCAGGGGTAAAGAACAGAAAGGAGAAAAATAAAGTCAATAAGAGCAGTAGGAAAAGAAAAAGGAGAAAGCAGTTGACAGTGATAGATCGCATGCTTTAATCCAGACAAAGCCCGCTTCCAAGTACAAGCATACACACAGCAAAAGATGACCAATCTTAAGGAGCTTCATTTCATTAGCACCTGTTATGAAGTTTGTTGTGTGTTATCTACACTGATGCATGAAGAAAAAAATCAAAACAAAACTTTTAAAACATGTCCAAAAGGAGTATACACAAGTGATTGAAAAAGGCACACATTGTTGCTTGTTTCCCCCATTATGGATTTCAAAACTCAAAAGGCCACAAAATGATGATGACCCCAACGTGCATAACATCAGGTAGATGCAATTTCTGCATCTGAAGCAATTTCCAGTTCCTACACCATACAAGTACTCGTCAACGTACACAGTCTGTATACATGCACGATAGAACCTAACAACCAGACTCACAGTGCTCAGACTTAATGTTTGTCTTCATCTAGTTAGAGGCATCACAAAAGAAAGGACATCACACCGAAATCTACCGTGGCATTATAAAAGAGTTGGATTTATTTGCTCGTTTACTTTGTGACCAAAATATCTTTGACTGGACTGAGGTTCATTGCTTCCTATGAACCAGCAAATCGTTAGTCAGCAGAGCAAACCAAACGAGGAGGCGCAAACAGCCAAAAGCTACACAGAGGTGATATACAATTCTCAGTATGAACTGAAATGCTAACAAAACAAAAAAAAAAAAAAAAAAAAAAAAACTTTTCAAAAGGTCAAAAAGGATCTCTGTGTTTCTGATGAAACTGATGTCAACATACTGCATAAAGCAGCTGGTTCAATCCGTTAGAATTTGGTGCTGGCAGGAAATCCTGTTGCCATCTCTGTTGAGTTGCATTTGCTGGATGACTGCATGGTAATGTTCAGCATGTTTGTTCATGTTCATGTCCTAGTTGGTCAACTGAAAGAAAAACTCACCTTGCTAGGCTGAGGCTCAGCTTTTGGCTTGACCATCTGAGTCCCAGGTGGTATCATGCCTTTGGGAGGGTCTTTGACTTCTACCTCCAAACCAGCATCTAAATCATTTAAAAAGGATTTACAACTCGACTTTGTAAATTCACAAGAAATTTATTGCCTCCACATAAATTTCATGCTTCTATGGGGAAAGACTTAAGAGAACGCACCAGCTTTTTGAACGCGCGTTTAGACTGAATTACCTATTTCAATGCCATCGATGGTGACGTGGATCGTATAGAGGCCGACTGCTCCTGGAGTCCAATTGGCACTGTAGGTGCCATCAGTGTTGGCACGGATGAGCATATTCTCGCTGGGTCTGTGTGGGCAATGAACAATAAGTAGACTGCGTCTCCTAGGAAAGTCTGTTCTTTTTTCTGCACCGTCTTACCTCTTTGGGGTGGGGGAAGCAAAGCGCAGCTCTTCAAAGGAGTAGTTTTCATATGCCTAAAACAGACACAGATGTAACGTAAGAGCAACAGCAAATACACTAGTTTCCCCCCCACTTTTTTTTTTTTTTTAAGTCAAGTCACATTCCCCATCTATGATACAAACTCATGATGGGTTCAACAATTTGCCTTTTACCCCTCTTTACACTTAGTGTAACTGCTGTTTGGTTAATTGAAAGACCGGCACCAATCAGATATTCATTAATGGATTACGCTACAACAACTGAAAGAAAAAGTAGCACACTGTAATTTTAATTCAGCTTCTGTAGTTGTCCGTGAGCTTGACTTTAGCTTTCTTCAAAGTGACATAGTTGGGCTACTGATACAGGCTTTCCATTTAAGTACATCATAAGCTGGAGAGCATGAACACCAGCCTTGTGACTAGCCTCTGATTGATGGCAAAGGAGCACTTTTTTCCATTACTACCATGCAACAAAAATGCACAACCGGCTTTTTGAATGTTTTATATAACAAACTAAAAGGCTGTCACTCCCAAGGTAAGCCATTCATTTTTGACTTTTTTTTTTATCCTCTTCAGATACACAGAAGCCGTCCTTCAGTAAAAGTCTGTCAATGCTACTCTAATCTGAACCACTTGGTGGAAGAATTTCTAAGCCCTGTAACACCCTTCTCTCATTATCATACACAGTAAATGGATTAGAATAACATGGAGCTTTTACAGTCTTCAAGCTACAGGCCATACGCATCCATTTATACACATTTATGTGGAACATTTTTTTTTTCAGCTTACATCTGTACTCACTGGCAGGTGTATTCAGATTTTTTTTTTAAATTTCCCAGTATATTGTTATTATCTTCTTTAGCCATTTCTAACGAAGCTCTGTTTTTAAAATAATTATTATTTAATGTTACCAAATGTTAAATGTTGTATTTCAGAATCTAACCACCCAGCTCCAACCTGAGCTACAGAATCTGCAACAGGCTAATATACACAGGTGAGGTAGCGAGTGGCGCCCCAGTTACACGATGCTGACCTTCATCATGGTAATAGCAATGTACCGAGCCTCTTTCACAATCATGGGCTCATAGGTGGCTTCCAACTTGGGCACTGGCAAACCTCCAAAGGTTAGGTCGGGTCCAGAGGAAGAAGGGGAACAGCTTCCAGGTAGTCGCTGCAACTTCTTCACATTTTCTGGTTGCACTGACTTTTTCTGTGAAACAGGTACGGCCTTCACCTCCACCTACAAACAAAACAAACACGGTGACCGACAAATTCAGTAAACTACTTTTGTAGGTTTGGCACTTGAGACACAATTACATAATTGTTTCTTTTTTTCTTTTAAGAGAGTTTTCCTGACCTTCATGTTAGGAACATGCACCACATCCCCATACTGGTCTTTGGTCTGAACCACCACAGTGGTTGGCCACCCACAGCGTATATCATCTTTGTTCAGAATCAGGGATGTCTTCTGAGGATCTGCGTAAGAGTCTGGCTGTAGCCATCTGCATTGGTCAAACAAAGAGGGAACGAATATGTAGTAACAGCCCAAGTATTATTTATCTCAAAGAATTGAAATTCAATATGAATAATTTTCTTCTGAGGTAATTTTCATTCAATTTGAATTTTGCTTTCTCATCCAAGGATGGAAGCATACCTAGCCAGACGTCCCCCACTTGAATTCTGCACACAGGTGATGAAGTCCTCAAGGAAGGAGTGCTCATTGGTTTGGATGTGCAAGGGTAGATTCCCCTCAAGGGCCTCCAGGATGGTGGGAGAGTGAGACAAGGCCAGACCCTTCCCAAGGATCCCTGAGTGGGCCTTACACACCTGAGTGGCAACAAAGTTTCGAAAGTTAAGTGCTTAGTAGAGATAGCTTCTTCTTTTTTCTTTTTTTTTTCTTTTTTAACTTAAATAAATTATCAGGGAAGGTTTAACTTAAAAGACAATATACCTGAAGAGAGGCTTCCTCAAGAATCTCAAGATCTTCCTCCAACTCATTGCCTACAAAAAATTAAATCATGATTATACGAGTTATGCAAAAGGCTGCCTCAAATGCACCGATTTTACTTTTTTCTGTACCTATAGGAAGGGCCAAGTCTTTCTTCATTAGAGCCGCAGCACACACACTACCCAGGTAGGCCAACTCCTTCTCCAGTTGGATAATACCCTGAAATTTACAAAACATCTGTCAGAAAGGTATTTATTACTTTTTTACAGAGGACATACAAAGTGCTGTAAAACTACAGGCTCAGGGTGGGTGGCACAATTCACTGAAGAGCATCTGTACCTCATCAGGACCGGGGTTGAATTCATATCCCACAGCCACACACTTAAAGCCGTAGAAGCAGGCTTTCTCATCTTTCACATAATCTGAGGCTGTTTCAAGTGAAAAGAGCACTTCATTTCCTGGAACCAGATAGAGCAGAAATACACAGTAATGCATCTAACACGAGACAGTTAGGCAGAGCTCTGTAAAAACAATAATTTGTAAACTAATGGCTGCCTGCTGCGGCAGGTGGCTCAGTTAAGCATCATTAAGTAGAATAAAGTACACAAAGGATGCCAACAATTATCATCAACGAGCTGCAGCTGGCTTCATGAACATATGTTGGATTAAGAATGTTGTCACTACTCAATCAGAGCTCATACTTAAGTATACAACAGATTTCATTAAAATGCTGCTAGCTCTCTCACAGTAAACAAAGAATACTGGTCCTCCTACAGAATATGCATTGTCTCTGCCTCTGTGGACGCCGTGGTATACAAGTTTTTTTTTAGGTGTCTTCCAGCCTGGAGTTCCCTTCTGTCGAAAGTAACGCACGATCCAGGGCAACATTTCACTCCGCTGCCTTGAGGAAGTTCATTAACCACTAAAGACTTATGGCAGAAATATAATAATCCTGCAAAGAATAATACCACTGTAGCGCAGAGGCTGATACACCACATGAGCTTTGAACAAAGGTCACTGGCGATGAAATATTATGCCAGTCATAAAGGACAGATGCATAACTTTTGTTACTAATTCAATAATGTTCATAACTGATTGCTTTAGTTTTGTTAAATGAAAAAAAATATTGGTCATATACAATCTGACCAGTTTAAATTTTTTTACATCATTCATCAGCCAAACTTGCTTTAAATACGTTAAAATGAAATAAGATTAGAAAACAAAAGCTGTCAAAGGTTGTGTCTACCAAAAGGTACTAATAATTGTAATATAAATAATAACACTATTTATATGTTATATAAACATCTGTGCCTATTGTACATTTCTGTATTACACCCTAAGGTTAACCAAAATGCGGTGGTCATTAGTTTAGTTCACAGTTTCCCATTGACTCCACTAGTGTATATTGGCTTTTCTAAGCCTCTTGGTTTAGAAACATTGGAGTTTATTGGGATTCAATAACACTGTTGTAGCTTATTGTCCAATAAATGTTAACTTGCTATCCTGCTGTTTTGTTGGGGTTGGTCAGCTTGTTTGTTTTCACCTGGCAGCACGAGGACAGTGGTTGGCCAGCCTGTTGAGCCTGAGAACTTTTTGAGCTCAGTCCAGGTGTTGATGGTGTCGTGGATCAAGGGTTTGGCACTTAGGTTAGACAAGTGGAGTGTTCGGCTTGGGATTAGCAGACGCAGGACATCCTCTGGTTGTGCAGTGCCACACTGTGGATCAAACTCAATCGTGGTCCAGCGGACGCAGTCCGGGAATGATACCTGAAGCATGGTGAAACACAAGGGAAATCAGTTGCAACTTAAAATTCTAGAATTTTCTCTTAACACATTTTAAAACCAGTAAGCATGGCAAGAGATGCCTTACCCTGTACTGAGTGACCCCAGCTTGTTTGTAAGGGTGGTCACTCTCAATTACTGCATAATGGTTAGAGGTGGTACAAGCGGAGAGGCCCTGTTCAGGCTGGTT
Source organism: Mchenga conophoros (assembly GCF_057382185.1). Classification (NCBI taxonomy): domain Eukaryota; kingdom Metazoa; phylum Chordata; class Actinopteri; order Cichliformes; family Cichlidae; genus Mchenga; species Mchenga conophoros. Next base: position 17,024,267 of record NC_140541.1, read on the forward strand.
GCCAGTAGTGCTGTCTGTGGATTGGTTTGGGTTAAAGGTGGGTGGGGCGTATTTTTGGTTCAGGGCAGAGACAGCGGGTAGCAGCTCTTGAACCAAACCAAACACCTCAACAGCAGCCTGGATGTGAAAGAACAAGCAGTTAGCCGCAGTGCTACACCAGAGAGAAATGTGGTATTTTAAGAAGACAGGTAAACCATCTGAGTGTGAACTAATACCTTTGGTACAGATGCAGCCACGGGGCCTATGTAGGCCAGGATGAGGGGCAGGAGCATAGAGAACAGGCTAGAAGAGCTTAAAAGCTCAGGAATATCATCCACTGGAGACAAGAAAGGACAAAATGAAGAAAGGCCGAAATACAAGCAACCAATGTTTTTGTAATAGCTGTGTAAAATTTGCTATGCTTACCATCAACAGCAAATGCCCTGTGAAGGAGATCCTTTGCAGCTCTAACCACAGCACTGACCACAGACAGAGCTCTGCTACAGTTTTTGTCTTCCTCATTGGCTTTGCTCAGCAGCTGAGACTGGAGGTCCCCATCATACTCACTCCTTCAACAATGAGACACTTAAGTCAGAAAAAAAACAAAACAACTTTTGATACAAGCAATTACAAGATGCTAGCTTTATGCATACCTGTAATAGAGAATCTGTGGGATCTGTCCTCTGGTCTGGTTGGTCCCATTGCTACTCAAGCTGCAGGTGCTGAAGGTGAAGGACACACCATCGGAGCACTGCACTGTGGTCATCCCTCCGTCCCCATTAGCCGTCCGGCTACCGTAGTTCCGTAATCGCACTGCATACTTCACCCCCTCCTGCAACACGGTAAATTTATTAAATAAATATTTGCCTTTTAACTATAGACTGTATATAAAAATCTGTACTGTCATTTTAAATTCTTGAGTTTGGCATTTTGCATGTTGACACCTCTTTATCTCTCTTTTTTTGAGCATATAGTGCCAATTCATCAGCTAGCTTGGCAAGCTAAAGGCCTTCTTTAGAGTATATGGGCGTATCACGCTAATGTTTCAAATACAATTAGCTGCACCACAAGCCATATTATCTGTCAGATATCTGCCTTAAAAACACTCATGAAGGCACTAACGACAGAAGCACAGCTGAGAGGTCTAGTTTAATGACTTAGCCTCGGAGACATTACATTATCTTAAAGCTAACCATAAGTTAAACAGATCAATATATATTAAAAAAAATTCACCCCCTACAGAGCAGTCACAAAGAGGAAATTTGTTATTAGGGCCAAACACATTTATGTACCAGGTCGTATACTGCTTATGTACCTTAAGTGGCACAGCCTTATCCAAGCGAATTTCAGCAATATCACTAGGGGAATCGTCAGTGCTGTATGTGCCCTTCACCAGCTCCAGAGATGTCCACCTGTGAGAATGCGCAGAGTCCCCTGGGTGCTCTGTCTGCGCCTGAAGGTCAAGGGAACAAAGAGATTCACAAGAATAAATAATTCAACTGACTGGAAACTAGTTCAGCAGCACCACAAAACAAATAAAAAAGCAAAAAACCTTCAGTCACTTACATCATCAGCCAGCACCTCTAGCTCATACTCATGGATGCCCCCTCCTCCATATACGCAGACACCCACAAGCACAACGCCTGGCTTATCCACTGTCAGACAGATGGCATCCGGCGAGCCATTGCCTGTGTTCCAACTGCGGCCCTGGCTTGTTTTAGTGAAGCGGTTCGGAGATGCTTTCACTGAGTGGAGCGAGTTCAGCCCATCAACCTAATAAAGGATGAAATACTAAGAAATATAGCCAAACACACGTGACGACGAAGATAAATAGAAAGACACTAAATGGTTTTTTTTTTTAAATATATAAAAACAAAAAAAAAAAAAATCACAATCCATAATTTTAGGTAGCAATACTCGTAATAAAGTGTAAAATGACCAAAACCCTCCAAATGTCCAGAGTTCAAGCAAACACTGTAAATGATGGATGGAAAAGGTAAATAATTCAAAGGTTGCTAAAACATACAAAAGGCATTCACAGAAAAGAATAAATGAAAGTGAAATAAAACCATTTCATGCTTGGTATGCATTAGTAACTACTATTTATATCAGCCTGTGACTGCTGAGAACCAGACACAGCTGCAGAGGGACCTATCCAGGTACTCTGGAGAGAAAGTAGTTTCCGTGACAACAGACTTGGGGGGAGAGGGTTAAAAAAAAAAAAAAAAAAAAAAAAGTAGTTGTTGAGGGCAGTTGTCAAGTAACGTTACTATGGCAACAGGAGCTAAAGAGTCATGACTGCAGTACATGAGTATAAAAAGAGTGTGATGATAATTAAATGTAGAGTGTGAACGATGGAGGCCAACAGATGTCTGCCACTCATACCTAATGACTCGGCATGCTGTATAGACAATACAGAAAAGCTCTGAGCTCTGTTTTTTTTTTTTTAAAGCTGCAGTAAGGACATAGTGTGTCACTGAGAGAAATTACTTCAACAACAATAGAGCCTTGAGAATATGAAGAATATGGCACAAGACAGGACAAAAGAAAAAGAATGAGAAAATGCACGAGTGACAGATTTCTTTTCAAACGTTGGCTGAACTGTAGTGACTGGGATGCAAATCAAATCCCTTTGAAAACTACAAATCAATGTGATCAAAAAGGTTGCTTTGTCAAAGCCCAGAACAATAAGCATGTACAGATGAAATTTCTGGTAATGCGAGTGGGGCTTTGCAAGCGCACACAAGGACCATAGCTTAAAGCCAAAACAGTAGCCCCACATACAGGCGTACTGTGGGAGCATAGGTCAATGGCTACTAGAGCACATTAAGTTACCTCAGAGCCCAGGGCAGAGGCGGTGAGCTCAGAAACGATGGAGGCCAGCAGGCCACAGGTGTTGGAGACCAAATGTGGTGAGAACAGTTCAACCTCCCTCCTCAAACTCTTCCTCACAGGCAGCACCACAATCACCAGCATCTTCTCTAGTACTTCCCGGAAACTGGTCATGCCCATTAGGTTCTCCTCCGTCTAAAAGGTGGAAGCAATATTACTAACTTAATATGATTGTTTTGATTTCTTTTATAGGCCATCTAGGTATTTGGATGAGAATGTGATAGTGATCAAATGGAGTTATCTCAACATGTCCACTGACTGTATCGATAAACAACTAAACATTAACGCAGTGCCAACTCACATGGCTGAGCTTCTCCATATGGGCCACCAGCAGGGGGAAGCGGTGAGCAAGGGCCGAGTCATTCTCTGTGCTTACTTGTTTGACCAGTGAACGCAGCAGCACCTCCCCATCATAAGCAATGGGCAGGATGGAGGTCAGCTTGACCGATGTGTTACACAGAGCTGACATTACGGCTGCCAGGAGACGGCTGCTGGATGTACGGAAATTAGCCTCAGCGATATCCTGAAATACAGCAAAAATAATGGTGAGGGTCAGTTTTCCCCCCCTCTTTAAGCCTTCATCTGAAATTATCTGAACATTGTTAGGTAGAAAAAGGGTTTGAATAATGAAAGTACAGTAAAATGTCATCTAAAACTAAAAGATTTTTTTTAATGTGTCAACAAGCTGTATGAAATCATCATACTTGGTCCAGGCAGTTGAGCAGATCACACAGGCAGGCCCACTGCAGAGCCGGGGTTGGATAGAAGGAGTGGAAGCAGGCGGTGAAAGTGTTGTGGCACTCCTGCAGCACAGCTTCCAGCAAAGTAAGAGGCTGAGACAAGTAGCCTTGTGGGTCATTGTCCAGCTTGGTCAGGCAGTTGTCCATGCCTTCTGACAGGATCTTCTTCAGCAGACTGCGTGTCTTTCCTACGCACTCTGCCAGCTTGCTTGACTCCTCCACCACAGCCTTGGTGCTGGCTAGAAATCAAACACGGGAAAAGAAGAGATGTAATCAGAAGACACAGTTTAACTAAAATGCACTTTTTAAGAAACAAAAACATCACAATCACTGATTGTCTTCTAACTTTTTAATTGTTTTATAAATATAAATCTATGTACATACTATATATCATTTGTTTAATGTATAGTAACAGTTTGAATAAGACTCTTTTGTTGTTGCAAAGAAAGACTTTGACGTCGTCCATCTATCAGTCATCATGCTGTCAGTGATAAAGTGCTTTGTGTTCCTACCTGCAATGGGAAAAATCTCACAGATGTAGACCCTGAGCAGGCGAAGGCAGCATGTGCCAACAAAGCGCAGTCTCTCAAGGTCGAGCAGGGTGGCGGTGTACTGGAAACCCTTCAGCCCTCGCAGTTCCTCCACACCCAAAACCAAGGTGGTCCAGCTCCAGTGAAGGATACTCAGCAAAGACTCAAAACACTCCTACAACGAGATGACACAGCGTTGTTCAATTTTTTTTTTTTTAAGTGACCTGTTACATAACTTGCAGAGAGACACTTGGACAGTACTCACCACTGAGACTGTACGAGCAAATGAGCGTTTAAGGATATGGACTGGTTCACTGGTTTGCTGTTTGCCTTTAGATGCATTGCCATCATTTGAAGGAAGCCTAACGTTAAAATATGAAAAGAGAATAAAGCTTATTTATTGGACAGGCACCAAAAAATAAAACAAACCCCCCAAAAAACATGCACCACTTTTAACAAAATGAGAGTACTTGCCTGTAAAGCAGCTGAGGTATCTGACCTGCGTTGACATCTGTGCCATTGTTTGACTTCTTTGAGCTTTTGAACTGAAAGACAACACTAAATGGGAGGAAAAACACAAATCATGACACATGAAAAATCAACATGTGCAATGTAAAAGAATGTAACATATAGAAAAATAAACCATCAGCTCTACTGATTTATCACGGTGACTGTAAATCAGTTTTACCCATCATCAGTGGTGATGGTAGCCTGCCCATGGGAGCCGCAGTCACTGCTGGGACCAGACACTCGGGCCCACGCCACATACCACCAGCCAAGCTGCAGCAGCACCGGCTCATCAAACATCATTGCATATTTCTCCCTAAAAATAAGATCACCATCAGTTAAAGCCATTTAAAATGATTCTGCAACATTTTCTTTACTGAAATGGCCACAAAACTAAGTGCTAAAACCACTTTCAAAAAATACAAATACATTAACTATACCTGGCAGCACAGTCATAAGCCAGTACATCAGTCTCAGCCAGCAGATCACCGTCTGTCTCATGGTCACCACCATCGGGGCCAAGCTCAAACAGCTGCACAACAACAGAAACTGATTAATATATTATATAAATTTAAAAAAAAGAAAAATACTGCCCGTACTAACCCATAGACCCCTATAAGATACACCTATGGTAGTAATTTCAAAATCCTACATAACCTTGTTTTGACTTATGGTTTTCAAAAACTTGCACATCCATGCAATTAAAGCATTTTTTTGTAAAAATATTTCAAGGGACTGCACACCTTGATTTTGGCAGTGTACTCCCCTCGTCCCCCAAACAGGCCCAGCCCACCCAGCAGGATGTCTGCGTCGGCACAGAAACGGATGGCCTCCACAGAGTGGGCCGAGTAACCCCAACCACCACCGTGACCTGCAACATCGCATAAGGGAACAGTCAGGTTATGAAGGTCACAAAGATGATCACTTACTTTCCATGGCATTTTTTCTCACTGAATGTTACAGATTAAGCAGCTGCCTAGTTTGATATATTGATGAGATCAACATCAATATATCAAACTAGGCAGCTGCTTAATCCCTTCAATCAGTCAGTGCAAGTCCTGTCTCTTTCAGTCATTACTTATGAACAAGAACTAACTCTCAAAGCGGTTCACAACACTGTAGTCCTCCTTAGAGTAGACCTTCATCACGGCCTGGGTTTCTTCCTCAGCGCTGGCTACACCCATTTTCAGTTCCTGCATGGCAGCCAGTGTATCCAAGCAACCTAAGTGGAAGAAACAGCATAGTTCATCTTACTAACAAATGACAATCAACAGAAGTGGTCATAGCATTCTTGCAATCACATCATTTGTTTGACTGAGGTCAAATCAGTTTTCTCTTGAACTGATTAAAAGGTGATACTACAGTCTCCCATGAAAAACTTACAATAAGAGTTCACTCATAAAAAGAAGGAAAAACAAAAAGCCAGAAAAACAACTTAACATCCTACAGTTATATACAGAATAACATTTCTATAAAAGCATAAAATTAAGTCCAACTTGTTAACAACCAGTCTATCACATTGGATAATATTGAATGAACAGCAGCTAAAACTTGAAACACCCGGGAGCTACATAGACTAAGCTAAAGCCCCATCAGAGAAGTTAAGTCAATGATTTAATAAAAGGTAATTACAAAAAGATCATAAGGCCCATAAGCAATTTGACACTATAAATGCCTAGTGTAAAGGATTACCAAGGATGTGTAGGGCTCCATGAGAGCGAGTGGTGGTTGCTTGTGATCCTGACGGTAATGCAAGCTCTGGACTAAGGATGCTACAGCGAGCCTGCAGATCTGTTGCAGAGGGCATCCTGGCATCAGCTATCACTGCATTGTAACACCACATCTCTCTGGTGGCTGGCAAGAACCTAGAAGCAGGAGGAAATAATGACAGGGATTAAACATGCAAGGAATTAGAAATATTTCTGGACTAATGAAAGTGCAGCAAAGAGTTGAGATGAAATCCAGCTTATCCCTTGGTTAACATAAGCATAGACCTCACACTGACCTCCATATAACATCATACACTGGGTCCAGACAGAGGCCAAATCCTTGCAGGTCCTCCTGCTCAGAGTCATTGAAGGTTCTGCAGCTTCCATCCATTTTGTTGATAAGCAAGCATTTAAATGGTGGTGGCTCAGACACAGAGGAGGGCACGAGGCCAATGATGTGTTTGCTGGCAAAGATCTCTGAAGTAGCTAGGACATGGGAGTTGATAAGAGCCTCATCGATTCGCAAGAATGTCTGGTCCCCACTGGCTCCGATCCATGTAGCTTTTCGTCCATATTTGGCACCGATATTGGGCATGGGAGACGGCTTGGCATTCCAGTAGGGCATGTCCAGGATCGGCCGACCAAGCTGCCCTTTCTGGAAAAGCAAGGAGAGTGTTAAGTTTCAGAAACAAAGTGCAAAAGAAATCTGCAGCACTTGCAAAAGCAATCGTGACCGATTAAAACAAAGGTTACATTTGTTACATTTAAAAGATTACTTTTGCATTACGGTAGAATTGCAATAGATTCTGTTTACTCACCGAGAAGCTGCCAAATGTGAAGACCTGCCCATCCACGAGGAGAATAGCTGTGTGGTTACTGCCTGCTGTCACCTGCACACTCGGACCAGGAAGAGCCTGCACCAGAGTTGGAGAGCCCCTAAGCAGGGAAAAAATTAAATGAATTTGTGTGTCCACAAAACTGCAGTTAATGTATGATTGTAATGTAGTTTTCCCTCTTAATACCCATGACATTTGTCTGTTCTGCTATAATTATTTAATGTTTAAATAATACTAAAATATACAGGGATAATTACAGAAACTATTCTACGGCTAACAAATAATTACTTTTACTTGAACATACATCTATCACATTAAAGAAAAAACAAGGTCATCTGACAAGAATACCTGGAGTTGACATCCCCATGTCCGAGCTGCCCGTGCTGACCATAACCAAATGTGTAGACATCTCCATTCTCCATAAGCACCACTGTAAACCAACATGACGATTACTGTACTCTTACTAGTTGCTTTAAACAACTTCTATAATTATCAAGGTAAATCAAACCGAGTGATTGTTATGAGGGAAAAGCACCCACCTGAGTGGTGAAAACCACAGCTGACCTGAACTGCTCGCAGTTCACAGTCAAATCTCACAGCCCCCGGGGGGTAGGTTGTAATTTTGCTAGCATCCTTCTCCCCACGCTCACTGCTACCATCTATAAGGCAAACACTGAAGTCAGCACATTTGAGCACAGAACAGAGAGTGAAGTTTAGTAGCAGCTTTAGACCGCTGAGGTGGAAGCCTCTGCACAATCCTCGAAAAAACAGAGCTGGAGGGAAAAGAGGTCTTAAAAAAAAAAACGAAAGGAGAAAGGGGGGAGAAAAGGGAAAAAAGAAAAAAAAACGATAGCAAGGAGTGACACACCGTCATAACAAAGGCTTTTGATAACCAGTTCTGTTATAGCTTACCAACAGTTTTGAAAAAGAATTGAGGGTTTTTTTGTCTCTTATGAGTTAACAGGAAGTCTGGTTTACCCTGAGCCCTGCAGGAGGTCACAGCTGTGGTGTGTGAGAGGAGGAGGTTGGGATAGAGGAGTGCCATGCATTACAGTGAGTACAGTGACTGAGAATATATTCAGGATTCTTGTTTTTTTGGACCAAAATAAATATTGACTGGCTCATGGTGCCAAAATTAGAGGGGTTAAGAAATTAGTTCATTGTCACTACACTTAATATTAGAGAATAAAAAGAGTGCTCCTAAAATGACATCTTAAGCACATGAAAGCAGTTTTGGAGGTCAAAACCAGGCACTGCCATAATGCCTGTGAAAACCATGAAGAAAAATGCTTATTAGATGCAACCTAAATGACCTACACTTACAAATGCACATCAAACATCAAAGCAAAACAGACTAATAAACCACTCAGTGATTAGTGCCAGTGGGACAAGTTATGCTTCTTATGTCTTTAGATGGCACATATCATTAGTTTTTTGCTTTACATCTGCACACAAAGTGATATATTTGACATTTTTGTAGCCAAATGACATTTTTCTTAATAAAAAAAAAAAAAAAAAAAAAAAAAAAGGGGGTTCAACAGGTATTTAACAGTCACATTATATTATGTTCTCTGTCCTCCAGGATTATGCTGGTTAGACGAGGGGGGGGGGGGGGAAAGAAGCAAGGATCCATCTTCATATCCAGCAGTTGTTTTTCCAAAGGAAAGTGATGTTTTATTCCAAAAAAAAAAAAAAAAAAAAAGTTTAAAAACCCACAAAAAACCCCTACAAATATATGGCCATATTCGACTTATTTGATTAATGTCTTAACAATTTCAACACTTGAGTGTCCAAACAATGAGTGTCCAAACAAAGCTTAATGTTAAGATGACACATCTAAGCCATTTCCACGAAATGTTTCACATTTAAAATGTGTCAGACTTGTCAACTGTCAAAGCTTACTCTCCCCAGTGTCTCTGCTTGTAATGCAGTAGCTTTATCTATTTGCTATGGGGGTGACGGTAAATCCAGTTAGGCAATGACATAGCTTTCTACCTTCGTCTTACTAACTGCATCGTACTCCGTGGATGAAAACTTTGAGACCTGGTGAAGATACAAGAGTCCTGCCTTCAAAGAGTGAGAGGAGGTGGGCGGGACAGCCAGATTGGGAGATAAGTCAAAGGGGTGTCTCTGCACCCGTTGAGTTAGTGAAGACCGTAGTACCTTTGTGCTTGTCCCGTTTATGCCTTAGTGCCTGAAGGGGTCTTATTCTGGCTAGGGCCTGCTCACGCTGGTTCATAAAAATGGGACCGGGGAAAACAAGGGGGCCTGGGGGAGAAAGAAACTTTCACATGCATGCACAATGCTCACAAATGGGAAACAACACATGATAATACTACACCACAACCATACACATATGCTAGAAAATGTAAAAATTAAATAAATAAATAAAACTAGAGACACAAGCAAGGGGGAAGTCACCAAGGCACGACACCCAAGCTCACAACAGCACCTGTAAGTACCGGTAACCTGAAACTTGATTATTTATTTATTTATTTTTTTAAAAAGGATGGACATACAATTAAGCCTATTTGTTACATCCATCTCCATAGTCTCTCCTATTTGAAATGTCTATCACAGAAATGTGTCCTTTCTACATCCCAAAACAAACACTTCTTCATTAAAGTTAGTCCCCTAGCTCTGAATCATACCTCTTCCCTCCTCCAACCTATGCCGGCGATTGATCCTCTGTCGTTTCTCCTCCTGGCGGATCTGAATGTGCTCCTCAATGTTGACTCCTGGAGGGGGAGGGACAGGCACAGCTGAAAACAAAAAGGCCGCAGATACAGCCAGCCCAGACAGGATGCAGGAGGAGGAGGGAAGGCAAAGCAGGGCGGAACAAAACAAGACACACATCAATGAATGATGGAGAGACATGATGGAGAAGCAACGACTCTGCACGACACAAGGATTATAACCAAGGATGAGTGACAAGTGCGCAATGTATTCAAGCAAATGCAACAAACATTATGACATGTAGCATAAGCACCATGCCTTCATAAGCTTAGCATACAGTGCTTACATTAAGCCCTGGACAATCTTTCTCAGGTATGTACAGCTAAACATATAGCTGCTACAGTCACATCATCTATATGCATTAAGATTTTAACATGCATATGATTTGTCAGTCTTTGCAGCTTTAAGTGAAATGTAAACAATGCAGGTGGTGTTTAAGCCAAGATGAATATACTGCATGAAGGACAGAGCATAAAGGATAAAAGAAGAGCATATTTTCATGAAGGCGCAACAACCAGCGCAAGTAGCTCTCCAGTTGTTTTACATTTCCCTGACCTTTAAGATGGGGAGTTGTTTAATGATGGACGATGTATCTGATTTCATACTTTGCACAGATTTGGAGATATTGTGGTTAAAGCAGGATTCCCATTTACCTGCACTTTAATCTATGACCGATTTCTACTCTTTGATCACCTTCTTATTAAAATGGTTGAGACTTGGTACTATGGATATAGAATGAACAGAACAGAAGTGACTACACATGAATCGCTTTAATCTCAAGTTATTTAAATGTATATCAAATTATAAATAGCACTATTTCTAAGTTGGCAAACAGAGTGCTTCCTCTCTTAAAAACCAAAAGGAACGGCTTTATTATTAATACTGATCCTAAAGTAGAAACAAAAAGGACAACAAAACTGAGTACACTTATTAGGGCTGTTCGATATAACGATATATATCGGATGAGGATATAAAAACGTCTATCGTTTCATTTTACGCTATCGTTTGTTTCGTGGTGTTGCAAATAAACTGTTTACGGCAATATTTTTTCACTGTTTTGATGGTCAGTGTAGTGGCTATATTAATTTCTTAAAGTTCTCTCTTTCTCTTATATTTAATATAACCACAATACTGACGGACAAGCGACTGTTTGTATGTGTTGTTGTTAGCAACAATGATGGTAAAACCATCGCGTGGCTCTGCCGTCCGCTTGTTTATTTTCCACATAAACCTTTCACAATAAAGCTCAAGATCCTGTTGAGACTTTTCAAAATAAACTGAATCACGTGAAAGAGTATGCAGCGTTTACGATGAGAAGCAAAAAAAAAAAAGAGCCGTCAGGTGCTAAAAAATAAACCTTAGACTCAAATGTTAGAACGGGCTTTTCCACGCATCACGCCGTGTAATAAATAATCACAAAGAAAACGGCGGCCATTATAACTTATGACTAAAAATGTATAGTTTCATGCATCTGTTAAAACACTGGACTCCAGGCACATGACGCCCAGCTGGAAACACTTCACGCAAGTCAAGCTGCCCGAGATTTACAGAATTTACAGAAAATGTTAAAATTTTATGATTCATTTCGTCATCGGACGATAGATGTCTTATATCGGGATATGAGATTTTGGTCATATCGCACAGCCCTACTTATGATGTCCACTAAACCCAACTGTATAATCATCAAAATACATAGACCTGTGAACATTGGATCTTTCTCAGTTTGGGATTTATGGGCTTTATCTGTGTTTGCATTATTCCTCAAAAAGTAACCAGAAGCATTAAAAAACAAATAAATAAATAAAGCTACTGCACAATACAGGAAGAATGCAGCTAAACCAAAGCCATAGTATCACTAATGAGAAGAAGCAGTGGTCATCCACTGAGAGCAGACACTATGGATTGTAAATCTGGTCATCAAGAGAGAAAACGAACAATGCGAGGACACTGCATAACACCAGGCTCTATGGATGGTGTCAAAGTAGAGAAAAAATAAAAACAACAAGCTCCTTGCTATTTGGCAAAAAAAAAAAAAATACAAGATTAAACTTTGCTAAAGAACGAGAAAAGAAATGCGATGTCTATTGAGAGCACACATTCTTCAGTCAGATGACATCAAGATAAATCTGCTCAGCTCAAATAAGACCACAACTACAACAGTCAATGCAATGACCAGCAGCGAAGCAGTGAGGTGGGAGTGCGATAATAAGGGGCAGCATGAGAGCTAAAGGTCTTGGGGAGAGAACATTTATAGATGGCAACCATAAATGCCTGTGGATATACTAAAATACTGGCTGACAAGATAGCACCCGGTCACCAGAACCCTTCCAGCATAACAACAATTCGAAGCACACTGCCAAAACCACACAAGAGGAGAAACTATCTCGCCTCACTCGAATCCAACAGAACACCTTTGGGGAGTCTTAAAGAGAAAAATGGAGCAACATAACCACTCTAGAAAAGAGCAGCTAAAACTATTTGTCTCTGAAGAGCAGATTTTTCTTTCCAGAAATTTTGTGCAAGAGCTGTGAAAAGCCATCATTCTAAAAAGTTGAACCTTTTGTTTCATAAAAAAGGAAGAACAACCTTACTGTAAAGCATTTACTGCAAAGTGAATCGTTTGATACTCTAGCAACACTGCACAGGCGTGTACTCACTTCTGTTATGTTGACAGAATTGCAGCCTCTAATTTAGAACTGCCAGACCAGAGGGTAGTGCTGTTATGCACCGCCATCCTCTGTATTTACCACGATTGGATGCCACAGAATAACCACATATACCTCTACTCTCAGCAGTCCATGTAACTTCGTGTTCTCCTGTTTATGCGGGAAATGTTATATCCTGCAGCTTAACAATGCTGCGTGCCACTGTTGCTCTCCCAAATGCAGGTGTAAACCATGCAGAGGACTCAAGGACTTCTTGGAAATGCCGTTTCTCTATTTCTCACTGTGATTGGCAGAGCAATTTCAGAACGATGAGATATGTGGCACACAGAGAGTCCTTTTTTTTTTTAATCCTTACTTGAATATTTCATTGCCCACTCCCTTTGCACTTTTACACTCACATGAACCAAAATAGCATGGGCAGTTCTTTGGCTAGCTCCTTGCATTTGTCACTGCGCCAACACGATTAAAATCTGGGCTTTAATATGCTGGAAGATATCATTTAGCATACCTAACAACAGGTCCAATGGAATCATCTCCTTCACAGCGTCAAAGATGCCTCTCTGCCTGGCCTCCTGACCATCGAGCTCCCTGGCACAGGCTTTGCAACAGCCACACGCTGAGCAGCCAGACTCTCCAGATCCACAGCCACAGATACTGGTTCAAAGTAAACAAACAAAACAGATATTCATATCACTTTTTTTTTTTTTAATGCAGTTAAAAAGATCCCATCAGTCACGAGTATTTTTTTGGTTCCTAAGAACACAGATGCTGTCCTGATATAAGTCTCTTACCCTCCCGGCACTCTGTCTGGTCGTCCACTACTGACACAACTGGCACCGTAGCCAGTGCAGTCTCCACACACTGTGCAAACCATGCACTGGTCCAATTTCCACTTGTGCATGCCTGGCTGGCACATCATGCTCTTCTCTTCTTTCTCCTCCAACTCATCCTCTAGGTCCTCATCCATGGCTGTGGCCATGTTCTCAACACCAAATGCTACAACAGATATGTCCACAAAAAAAGAAAATCATCAGATCGATCAGAATTTAAAACAGTACTTAAATGGAAAACTCAAATTGAGTGATTTTATTATGTTTATCTGTCTGTGTGTGTTTGTCCATCTTCTCACCTTTTCCTGCCTGGCTCATGGCTCCGGTGTCTCTACCACACTGGCCTTTGTTATTCACCCCAAACGTCCACACTTCACCGTTTTTGGTCAGAACACATGTGTGAGCCTTACCCATGGCAACCTGAGTTACAAAATGACCTTTGAGGTCTGTCACCTGACCTGTAGAGAGGAAAATAATATTGAATATAAAGATTTTAGAGAATGAGCAATTCTTTTGGACACAAATTTTAATTATTGTAGAGCGTTGATTAAACCAGACAAGGGAATATTGAAATATCTATGCTCCGTTTCTGTCAACTCACAGGTGCTGTCACTGTATATAGCATCTTTGCCAAACATGTAGAGTTCTCCATCCTTGGTGACAATGCTGCTGCTGCCATTGTTGCATGCTGTGTACACGGCTGTCTTGGTCTCCAGTTTGATCATTTTCTTGGGCTTGTACGGCTTGGGCTGTCTACGACTTTTAGCTGAAAAAAAGAACACAACAGACATCACATTTAGCTTCTCAGCCAAGTTGGCTTTCATTCCGGTTTTAACAAGGTGAATGTTTGAAAACAGTCATCTCACTAGATTCTCCATCTTCCCCTTTGCTGGCAGACCCTGTGAAGAATACACTTCCATCTTCAGCCACTAGCAGCGCATGAGAGCCATCATGGCCGACTGAGAACTGGACAATCTTCGGAGATTTCGTAACGGGCAATTCCACCCATTTCCCTGCTGATGGGCCACCCTGTTTTATACCCAGACTCTGGTATTTTCCTGTATAGTAGATCTAAAATAAAACACAAGGAGACTCATTTAAACACATGCAAAAAGACTGAAAACAGTTTGGGTTTTAAAAGAAAATTTAAGATTACAAAATGTTAGTCTGAGGCTCTTATACTAAAGTTTGTTTGTGTGTATGCTGCCAATTCAAATACAAGAGCTTTTAGTCATATATGTAAAAGTCTGGTGTGGTATGCAAAATAATTTTTATGACTCAGATTATCCAGCACTCACTTTGGAAACAACTCCACTACCTCCAGTAGCATTTGAGAGAACAGTAGCATGCATTAAGCATACCCAATCTGGGTCATGAGTTAAATGCTTATACTTTCTTATGGATAAAATTCATCTGTTCCCATTGTACCCATCCACTCTTGGTAATATGCAGATAAAACGCGTTGTGAGTTTAGGTCTCTACACAAAGGAATGTGTAACACACAACTATCCTAGACTGCTATCTACTGCAGAAGAGAAGCACACTGTGCCACACTTACAAAAAATAAAAAGGCACAAACAATCACACACCCAAACCACATTCATAGTTAGCATTCTCATCTTATTATACAAGAGAGTATTGTAAACCTCTGATCACTTAATTACTTGTATCGACAGTTTTGATAACACCTGTTGATTCTACTCTTATATAAATTCAAAAACTATAGGAAGCTTCTCTTCCAGTCTGCCTTGTTGTGCCTCCCTGAAGTTGCTGACATTGTACTGTAGGGCGAGACTCACTGCATAGCTGGCTGAAATACAGGAACGCCAGTTCAGAAGCTTTTTAGCTCAGCCTGCCTATAACCACTAATAAAGGCTGTGTCCTGACAGCACAAAAAAGGCAGACATTAAGACATAAAAACAACTCTGTAATTTTGTATTATTTAAAGATAATTTAGCTAAGAGGGCTAGCAAACATTTCCTAAACATAAAGGTCTGTCTTATTAGGCTTTTGTGCAGCTTGATGTTGGAAAATCTGACTAAGGCTAACTATGTACAGATGTTATAAACTGCAGGAATGTTAAATTGTACGATGGGCTTAATGCAGTCAAACAAGCAGGAACACAACTGAGTCCTTCCCCCACCACAGGTTCACCCTTCAAAGTGCCTGGTCTGTCATTGGCAAGACAAAAGCTCTTAAGCTCAGCAGCTGAAGCGCTTCCAACATTCATTTTTGTTAAACATTTCAGACACGCCACCAGTCTCACCTTTCCTGAGGCAGTTTTCATCAGAGCAAACTCCCTGCCTGCTCCAAGCAATGCTGCCTCTTCATCAAAGCCTGTGCCTGAGAGAAGAACATAGCATTTAGAGCCAAAAACACAAGGGGACATGTTTGGAAGTACTGTGCACCATTTTTTAAAAAAAAAGAATCCCATTAAGTTATGAGCAATTTTTGACACATTTGCAACCTTGCAAACACAAGTATACTGCAGAATGCTTCCAGCAGGTATACAAAAGCATGTGAAGCTTTATTACACATATTATCTGTATTTTGCATCACTTACTGATGATGTGCAGATCCTTCTCGAGGTCAAAAAGAGAGATGCCACAAGCGTGCAGACATTTCCTTGCCAGCTTAAGCTGCAGTTCCTGCTGCAGGGCCGGGTCTGAACTCATAGTATAGATCCGTACTACAAAACCATCCTGCAGGAAAGAACACAGCTTAGCTTCATGGCAAAACACTGCAACAGTGTCACGTATGGTCCAGGCCCATTTAACAAAAGACACTTCTGTTTAGAGAAAATGCATCCCTGCTCCCATCATTACAATGGGTCACACCCAAAGTGAATAACTAATGAACTGCATGAAGAATCAATTACTCATTCATTACAACTTATTAGCTAGTCTGCTGACTTAGCCTCTGGGGATAACGGACAATATTTTGGGGGCTTTTAGTGTGGACATCTAGCCCAAAGCTTCTATCTCAATCTGCTCATCATTGTGTATATTAAAGCACATTCAATCACTCTTTTGCTTTTCATGATAGCTGTTTACATGTATGCAGCCAAAGCCCTCTCAAATAAAGTCAATAGATTTTGGACTACAAACAGAAAACAAAAAGTTTTAGGTGCAAAAAAATCTTGTCCATTCTTCACAGGTTCTACTTATTAATCAACTCAGAATTGTGTTTTATATATAAATTAGTGGAGAGAAGTACTGAAATCCCCTTCAGTGACAATATTAATAGCATGGTGTAGAGCGTGACACGCTGATTGATCACATTGATTCATGGCAGAGCGCAGGACATATGACTATGGCCGTGACGATTTACAGAAAAGAAAACAGTAAAAATGGGAAGACCTCGAGGAAATAATTATAAGATAACAGGGATATAACTGAGGGGTGGATGCTGGGACGTGGGACTATTCTGGTTTTCACTGCGTGGTGATAATGACAGACTCATCTAATGTGCTTTAATTTCCACAGAGCAGAGCATATGGGCCTCAAATCATTAAACTCCAACTATAGGTGGTTTAAGCTGCCAGCTGATCACTATAAATGCATATAGCTTCTGAGCCCCATGCAGTACTCCACCCCCTTTGATTAGTGTAGAAACAGCCTTGCTGCAATGGCAGATATATGGATTTCAGAGACTCCCCTCCCCCACTCACATTACAGAGTGCTTATGCAGATAACTGCTTGAGAGAGTAAGCTCTCCAGAGAATACCCACATGTGGTGCCATTTGCCTCACTGCCACACACACATATACACAACACACACAAACACAGCTGGACCCCCTGTACGGCACAGCTGGTGATCAGCTGAGAGTCTTTTTGGAGTGAGGGAGGGACAGATGCCTCACTGGTCCAGTCAAGTTGAAAAGTTAACCTCATTTTAACTAACAAAAGGAAACGAAGCAGATAGCACTGTTAAGAAGGTAAGGATGTCATTGCACAAGTGCGTGTAAAAATGATTTGTCACTATGAGAATTCATACCAGCTGGTATGAAGTGGCCATCTTTCCCCATTCAATTCAAGTTTGACAATTCAAAAGAGAAGCAAAACAATTCTTTGTATATAGCCCTTTTTCCATTTTTACCTACTTGGGGCGGCTTGGTACGGACTGACACAGGTTTTAAGGTTTTCCATTAAGTGGTAATATCTGGTACCAGGTACTTTTTTTAGTACCTGAAAGCGATCCGAAAATGTGACGTCAGACTGATCAGCACATCTACCATTGCCTTGATGTCTGCTTTTGTTGTAGCGTTCATGTCACATACAAATTATGTCACGGGATGCTTGGCTGTGTTGTTATAACGACCCCACACACTTAGGTTGTACTCTATTGCAATGGAAAACACACTGAGCCGATCCAAGTAGGTACTAATGGAAGACGTGCTTTTCTGAGCGAATCAGCGACTTGTTTTTTGAATCTGGGAACTTCATGGTCCAAGCGTGGTACTCCACTGGTAATCCATAGATGCTATGCAGAGCAAACCAAACAACATATACCGTCCACAGCAGCCACCGTTTTTTTGCTTCTCTTAATGTATTCTTGATATCTGATCGCACGCCATAGCGAACACTGCTGTTTTTCCGTTTGCAAATGTTTCAACTAATTTTCAGTCAGCCTACATATAGCATCCTCACTGCTGGCCTCTGCATTGGTTGAATTCCTTAATCCTGCTTTCTGCAGAGCCTAAAAGCTATGCAAATGGCTATAAATGCAGGGCCATAAATCCAGCAGTTGCTTCTGTTGTCAACAGCAAGTTTCTTGATGCTTCCTGTGTAGTCATCAGATGAGTAGGGCAAGACTTCCTGTTCCATCTGCCAGTCACCGTTAATGAAAGCAGATAACTTTCAAAGGCTTAAAGCTAAATCGTTGTTTGACAGATGATTTCACAACTGCATTTAGGCGAAATACGCTGCCTCTCTGCCTTGCCATGTTAATGGACAATCTAAGCCTGTTCAAACATGATTTGTCTATTGACCATGGACTATAAGCAAACTACAAATGGAAACCAGATAGCTTCCTGCACCGAAAGCCTTTTACCTTGCCTATAGATTTATATTAATGTGAATAAATTTGCAACTATCTTAATTCAAAATTCAAAACTACAATTTCATTAGAATTAAAAAGAAAGTGGGTGCATAATAAAGCCAGCTCTCTCCCCTGTGTTTACAGCAGACTCAGCAGTACAGATGCACAGCTAGCTTCTTCAGGGTTTAGTTAAACATGCAGGAAAAACATATATTTTGCATACTGAATCAGTTTCAGTTTAAGTTCACCACATTCTTCTAAGAGTCTAAAAAAGATGAAGTGTGTTACTGTAAAACTGAATACTGATGGGCTTTAGCAGGAACACTAAACTTACATCTTTGCAGGCTGCAATCTGGTTAATATATTCTCCATCAGTGAAGATGATGTTCTGTCCATCTGAATGCTGACCTGCAAAATTCAATGTGATGGTTAATATACCTGATATTTTGTTCACTGAAAATTTAATGCCTAATTGAGGTGTTTAAATACAAGTCAATAAATCACCTGGCATTGCAACCGTCCCCTCATGCTCCAGAGTCTCAGGGTTGATCTTCAGGGCCGACATACTGTGGTTACTTGTGTCCCGATACAACAAATACCCCTGAAGACAAAACACAGATGATCAATGAAGTCAATGACTAGCTCCAATCGTGTTTATATACACACACACGTGTATACGTACATATATACACACACGTGTGTATATAAATACGTACATACACGTACAGATATTTCAACGTTTTCTTTATTCTTATTCAACAAAATGTAAGAAAAATGTGTACATGTCAATATTTGCATTACTCACCTGAGCAAAGCCCAGCCAGGATCTTTTCTCCTTTCGGTTTCTGATTCGAGACGTGGAGTTGTACACGTGGCCCTGTGAGGAATTGAATACACACGAGAAGACAAAAACTAACAGTTACAAGCCTTAAATAAAGTCATACAAAACAAAAAAGGTTTATTTGATGAATAATGAAAATGATCTTAATTTTCACTTTTAAAGCACTGCTGTAAAAAAGTTGGAAGAAAAACCATGTTGCTCCAAACAAATTTTTTTTCCATAAACTGGGTATTTTTAAAAAAATAAAACATTTTGAAGTTTTTTGAAGCCAAGTCATTTTCTGACGCTGCAGAAAGCTTTTGAAAAATTCAAGCAATATAACTGCACAAAGCTGATATGCAGCTCTTGCTATCAGCTGATATGCAGCTCTTGCTACGCACCCTGACAGTGCCGCTGTATCCAGAGCCCACTTTGTAGAGTCCATCCTTGCAGAGCAAATACAGGAAGGAACCATCAGTCTGCAGGAGGCAGCGCTCATCTTCATCAATGGTCACCTCCTTCAGGACCCACTTGTTCATCAAGGCTGCACGTTTGATGCCATTTCCAAACCAATCCTGGATCTGAATCTTTCCCACCAGAACAGCCTGTACACTCCTCTGTAACGCGTTCAGTATGGTGGGAACCTGGTGAGATTTAGGAAGACAAGAAGGAAAACTTGCAGTTTCCTGTACATTTTTTTGTCTGTGGCATTTTCACACAATCTCCCATGGCAGCCATTACACATACTTCTGATCTTACTGTTAACACAAAAGCAAACAAACACAAAAGAAAAAAAGAAACGGAACATAGACAGGCGCAGACCCACATTTCCCAAAAAGCCTGACTGCCATTGTGATGATTCATAATCCAGTTAATACATAAAAGATAAGCAAAGAAGGGGGAAAAAACAAATACAAACACAGCCCAGTGTTTATATAGGATAAAATGTGTGAGCCTACAAGTCCCCGCTATGCCACAATCACATGTGGAAATTGCATCCAAATGCAGAAAAAGGAGAAGTATGTTTTCAGTCACAAACCCTTTCCACTTATTAGCACTTGCTGTTCAACTTGGCAAAGAATTCGAAAGAACAGCTTGGTATAGAGCAGAGGAAATAAAAAAAACATTGCAAAAGACAAGCTATGGACAGAAGCAAACAGAAGAATGACTAATTGGCGGAAGAATGCAGTCAGGGTAAAATAATCAAACCGGAGATCAGAGCAGCCTGACATTTTCCAAAACTCAATTTGTGCTGTCCAGACACTGCCCTGAGACTCCCTGCACTGAGAAACGCATGGAGCCAGGTTCCTTTATCCACTTCAGCATGCACTTTGGTAATCAAAAACATGTTTACCAATATGGAGCACATGAGAGAAGGGTTACATGTTCTGGTGGAAAATGTTTAGAAACTGAAAAGATCATATTCAACGGATTCCAGCTTGTGCTTAACCAAAGAGGATCACATAAATGTCTACTTCCAAGACATCTGACTGAGATTTAAACAGATAATCATTTAAATATTGTGAAATCTCAGAATGTACTTGTTCTAGAAACGCATAACAAAAAAGTACAAAGACTAGGGTGGACTGACACTCTTCTTACATTGTCTTTGATTTCGAAAATGAATCATAGACATGTAAAAAGAGTTAAGACACACATGTACAATCAGTCAAATTTGTTTGAATTAGTTGCTTACCTGTATTGTCTGGCAGGCATGACTGCCATTATTTGTAAGAATGGCAGAAACTGCCTGGAGGATCTTCCCCGTGTCTCCCCAGGCCACCACCAGACTGAAGAGGCAGGCACAGGACAGCGCAGTGATGGCCTGTCCCGTTGGGTCATTGGGTCCTGTGCTCCGAACCGTGGTCTCCAACAACAACTGGAAAAGAGACTCTGGCAAAGCAAAAGAAATGGTTGGAAGGTTGGCCATTTGAGGAAACAATTAAAGTGTAATATGTAAAGATGGCTGAACAAAGTAATAACGACAAACGTTATATATTTGGTAGATTCAACATAAAAATAAGCATTTTATACTTCAAATACAATATGCTAATTACATTGGAATGCATTAGACAGTACACATACTGCTTTACCTAACACATCAGGTGGCTCAGTCTGGAAGCCCTCAGGCTGTTGTCCCTGCAGCATGTCCAGCAAGGCCTGCAGGCTACGCAGGCACAGCAGAGGGTGAGAGAACCGAGTCTCTTTTATCAGCTCAAAAACCCCACACAGGCCAATGCCAATGATCTGCAGATGCACCAAAGGAACACGGTTTCTATGAGCTAATCAACAACGCACTCCAAGTTAAATTGCTTTCTTTTATATATTTTAAAACAAACAGATGAGCATGCCCTAAAAGGTTTGAAGTGGATGTTTACAGTCAATGCCACTACATCTGATCAGGGCCCCACAGCATGCAGAGGACTACGAAGGACTTAGATTTTGTATAATGACAGACCTACTTGGCTATGTGGAGAAGAGTGGAAGGCATTCAGCATTCCCCTCTCAGAATTGCTTGTTAGTGAATCACATAATGATTCAAATGTCCTTTCATGTCTCATTGAAGAACTTGTTTTGTGAAAGCTTAAAATCAGTGTAACGAATATAGTATAATGGATTTTTTTTTTTTTTAATGTACAGGAGGATACAAATGGCACAGCACGAAAAAATAATGGAAAATTGCAAAACACATAATATTTTTAAAAAGACTTTAAAGATTTTTGTAGCTGAGACTTCACTGACGCTTACGATCACAGTGTTTGTTAGCCACCGTTATTGAGCTAAAATTAAAGATCAAATTGGCAAATATATCAATACCAATCATTTCATAGGTATCAGTGATAAAACAACATTTATCTTAACAAAACTGATTAGTCAGGATTATTTTTAAACAATGAAGTGTGAAACAAAGAGTGAAAGATCACTAGATCGGGACCAGAAGGAGACAAATCCCTGAGAGGATTGCATCGTGATGGGGATCTGGTTTTTAAAAATAAATAAAAATAATAGTAATAAAAAAAAAAAGTCAAATCCAAAAATGCTGTGAACGAGGGAGCAGCAGCACTCAGTATTCATAAGATGCAAGTATTTTCATTGAGCAAAAATTTTCTGTCATGCAGATTTAGAAAGCTAATTTAGACAGTTTTATTAGAAATCAAACTGTAAAATTTGCTCCCAGGTATAAATGTCAGCCCGGCAACAGCAGGGGCACAGAGGGAATTTATTTTTCTAACAGGCACACGGAGAAAAGGACATAGTTGGGGAAGCCTCACAGGATTTGGGGTGGGGGTTGTTTGAAATCTCTGGTAACACAAACCTCAATTATGACAATAAAAACAATAAGCCCTAAAGGATCTCACAGATCCATCAAAAGAATACGCTGGCTCGCTTTAGTAGGAAGTGCAGCTAACAACAACATAAGCAGCTGATATTGCTCTTCCTTGCTTGTACCTTTGGCAGCTTCACGGCTGGTTCGCGGTACTCCTCCTCCTCCTCGCTGTCTGAGTCGCCGCTCTGTACCGAGCTCCTGGAGGCCAGCGCCAGGGAGGCCTCTCTTTGCTGCCAGTCCAGCACACAGTGCCGCACGTTGCAGTAGACATTGAATGCAGAAGGGTTGCTGTGTAGCTTGATGTCTGGCACGCAGAGTGCTCCATCTAGACTCTCGGCCTGTGTGGAAACAAGAGTGAGGAGGGTCGGTTAGAAAATCCTCATTATAAACCACATTTATAAACTGTAACATCAATATTTATAGTAAAATTCAATACACTTTGGTACAGTAAAATAACTGCTGTACATTGACAAGTAGGTAATCCATTCCTCCTTTGTGTACCTCATGACTCAGTTACTTTAGAAGGAATTTAATTTGGCCCACTGACGATACCCTCCCCACTTCTAAAGCACATTGCCTACTGACCACAACAAATGAGGTAAGAATCCCTCAGAGAAAATCTCCCGAAATCTACACCTCAGGGACTCTGTGCAGATGTTTTCTGTTACATGCAAGTTGAAACAAAATTATATAACCAAAATAAATTGGGAGTGTAAGACGTCTGCTGAACACCATATTTACACGGTTAGTTCCATCACTGTCCTCTCACGTGGTGACTGTGAAAATAAAGAACTCTTCATTCTGCTTCAGACTCCTAAGGACACTTGCTTTGTACAGACTAGGCGAGCGTTTCCCAATTTCAAGAACCGCTCAAGACCATTTTCGCGGTTGCAAAAATTAATTACACAATATTCTGATTAACAGTGCGCAAACGTGTCCTTTAGTCCACTTAGTTCGAGCTGAACTTAAAAGTTAAACTGAAAAAATGCTTAAGGATGTCTTTGCAACAAAAAAGGTGGTGAAATTAAAGTTTTAAAAGGCACTCAAGAGAAAATAAGCTGGCATGGCCAAGTTATTTCTAAAAAAAATAAATAAAAAGATAATAATAAACGTAAATCATCACTGTTGTGCAGTGAGGTGAGAAATTTATAGCAGATAATTCTTCAATTAAAAATATTTTTAAAAATCCTCATTATGTTACACAATTACAATTAAAAGGTTCAATTATTAACACTGAACAGGCAAACAGTCTACAATCTCTACCCATGCCTACTGGGATTAGAAACAAAAAGACATTTTAGAGAAGTCTTGCTGATGGTGCCTCTTGCATGTTGTTTAATTGTGTTACACTAAGTGCTGTTTGTAATATCAAGTCAGCCATCACTGATGTAAACGAGTTGGACCAGTCAACAGGGAGAATTTGCATCCTAATCATTACATCAAAGATTAAGGACTCCAATCCAAATAATCACTGGAGAAACTACAGCTCACAGAGAAACTTGATAAACTAACTGATAAGCTTTCACCATCCCACCAAGCAAAGCATTTTGATCTACAGTCCTGAGGCAACCTCTAGAGAATCACATTGATCGATTGTCCCTCTCTCCCAGTGTTGCACTTTTGGCATCACCGTCACAGAGGGTGATGTCATCTATTTGGGAAGAAAGGTCATTCATTTTCAGCTCAAATCAGCCTCCAGCCCTCATCTAACACTTATGTCTCCTGCTTTCCTACCTAGCCTCTTGTGACCAAGTGACTGTGCAGTATTTACAAAGGAGCACATTGTCTGCACGGAGCACTTAAAGCCTTTTTGAACACAGAAGACTGTAACAACCCATGAAGCAAGGAAAATATGATTTCTGAGGAGATAAAGTAAAAACCGAAGGGTAAGGTACATCAAAATCCTGCAAGCTGAAGCTGTGGGTTTAATGCAAGAAGCTCAGCAGTTTTGGCCCGTCTCTACAAGAACTGGATACCAAGACATTTATTGTTTGATTAATATTTATACAATTTTTTTTGTGTCTTGCTTCCAAACCGTTCAAGCTTCAACCCTATATTAATAAGCATGAAGACATTATTAGACTAGATGGTCATCTGATTAAATACAAAAAAGAAGGGGAAAAAAAAAAATCTGGTTATATCATGTATCAATTATGTGAATAAAAATGATTTATATGATCAAAACAATACGTTCTGATCGCTATAGACATGTCTCCATCTACATAAAGCAATTGCAGTAGCTTTTATTTAATTTTTAACTGTTACTTCTGCAGCTCATCTCTGTATGACAGCACTAGGCTTTGAGACATATTTGAAGTAGCAGCCAAACTCAATATTGTGGGTTCACATGCAGCACACTTCACCAAAATAGCTTTTTACACCATCACTACAAGAGCCGCAGCAGTATAATGATAAATTAAATTTTTCAGGAGCATTACTCATCATTTCATGCCATTTGAGAGAGCAGTGTGGAGAGCACCATCATGGAGAGTGGTATAGAATTTCCATATATGTTTGCAATACATTAGCAGTCCTAAGCTACTGCAACCAACCCTTTACTGAGCAACAAGAAGTCATGGACCACAGATGAAAGATAAATTGAAGACAAGATATCCTGACTTTTAGTCCATAGCATCATGAATTGCCTAACAGATGTACTCTAAAACAAGTTCAAACCAAACCCCAGTCAGCCTAGCAACTGTCTGTTTTAACTCAAGCTTTTTAACTCAAGAATCTGTACGTGCTAAAAGGTGGCCTTTGATGTAGCATTTGATCAGAAAGACAGAAAAAATAAAATAAGCTGTGAATTTTAAACCAGCTTATGTGTCCACCATCAGTTACCATGGTGATCTAGCCAGATTAAGTGAGAGCTATCTTCAGCTACTTCCAACAATGTAAACTCTGACATGAAGTTCAGCATACCTTGCTAACCCATTAATCAGGTTTTATACCATGTCCCTGGTCTTTTGACAGATCACCTCTGTCTGCTAGACATCCAAGCCTACCTACCAGTGATTTACATTTGTGATTAGGGTGAAATGTCTCAATCAGCGATTTATGCAGGACGCATTAACAAAAGAAATATCAACTCTCTAGGACTGCACTAACTTTATAATCAGACAGAGGTGCCTCCACTACACATGTTAAATTGAATGTGTGGTGCTATACTTGCTGATCATTGTCATCATGTTTTCTGGCTTTGTCCTGCAGTTTCTTCCTATTGGTTGCACATAGTATCATAAATAAGATCAATCATCAGCTCAAAGAGCATCTTTGATTTGAGGTATTTAGTTCTGTCAGCACATTCCCCAAAGAAGGAAATGAGCAATGACGCTTCAGCCTACAATATTTATTAAAAATAAAAATGAATTTGCAGAATTGCTTTTGTTCAATTTTGAGGAAGTCAAACAGGAAATCTCTAGATAGACTTTCTACAAAAATCTGTGATTAAGATTATTACAAAAAAGTCTATATCAAACAGATCAGTGATGGGAAACAGCCTCAAAATTCAACATTTAAAGAACTTTGCTATAATTATATTTATGATGATATAGAAAATACTGGACAAGATTTTATCGATTACTGAAGCTTGCACGGCAGTAGCATTTATTAGTCCAAATGAAATGAAGGCCATCTTCCAGCCTTCTTTTCCAATGAGCCACTGTCATTGAGGACAGAGTACCTCATTCAAAATGTGAATCTACTGCTTCAAAGTGCCAGCAGCATTACAGAGAAATAGTAGTGACACAGCATTATATGCAGTGTCACAGAATAAGTCAAATGTAATGTAGGCACAAAAGTAGTAAGATAGCATCTTAACATTTTATTTTAACCATGACTAAAGTGACATCTCCTTGTAACCATTCAAGAACTGCGCAATACTGTCACATATTAAAACTGACAAATATTTTCCACCTGGTTTTTTCTTGGTTCCAGCTTTTAATTGCTAAAGCCCTCCTTTTCCACCACACAACCATGTCATTAGTTTCCATCCACGTTTGCTCTTCCTTTTGACAGGAGCGCTCCAGCAACGCTTGATTGAGTCACTAGTTTACTTTTAGGTCAATCACCAGTTCATCCCCCCTTTTACATCCCTTCAGAGCCTGGATATACTGAACTGTGTGTTTTTGACTTAAGTGGTCAAACAAGTTTGTTGTTTTCACCTTTAGCTAGAAAAGCTTTATTGTATATTTGGCAAAATACTGCGCTTTATTGAAGGGCATGCCTTCTTTTTTCTTTTTAGGTACTAAATTGTCACTCGAGGTTGATGCACTGCTCTCATTCTCAGACATGTCTGGGATTGTGTTGTCATCCTGCCTAGGGAATTATTACTTTGCTCTGATAACACCTTATAACCTCCTTTGTTTTTAACCAGTATTAACCCAAATAATATGGCCCAGCTACCCACACCTACTGGTGACATTTGATCACTTCCTTTCCATTTTGATACTTTATGCACATTAATGTGCTGTGGTATTTATTTCTTCGTCGTTTGTTGAAATGCGTGCAGAAACGGAGACACTATTGATTATATTTGCCACGTCATTCGTCAAAATTATTTCACATTTCCCATGTATCAAAACATTCATACAGCTACAATGTCAAAAAGTAGTTCAAATACAGGAAGTGGTCACATTTATTTAGTGCGGCAACTAAAGTACATGCAATTGAGGACTGGGACAAACACATTAACTCTCAACAGTCCCCAGACTTTATTTCCTTCACATTTATTCATTCATTCATTCATTCATTCATTCATTCATTCATTTTTTAAATGAATTCAATCCAGGTTATAGATGCCTAACCTTCCCCAGCACTTGCATTATTTCACAAACCACCTGAGAAAGCTGGAAATAGTTTGCAGATGCAACGGTCTGAATATTCTGAACTGGAAATGTGCTCTTTATGGACATTTCCAAACTGTATCTCGCAAGTGCAGAATAGTTGTATATGAATATAACCTTAGGATATATTATTTAGATGTGATGTTTTAGGCATTCCTTTCTTTGAAATCATTAAAGTATTACTTACACAAAAAAAGAACTGTTGCAAGAACACTACATCACCTGTGGTGTGTGACACAGGTAGGGGAGTTCCTAGTGTACAAAGACAGCATCACATTATCTGCCATAGCATGACTAATTTAGAAAGCCCTCACATCTCTTAAATCCACTGAATGAAATGTCTCATGCTCACTGCCCGTGTTTGTCTTTAATAAGACATTAATATACAAGTTTGACAGTATTCGTTTCAATGTATTACTTTGCACGATTATGTTGGTATTATAATGACAGTTTTTCTAAATGGCACAGAAAACACATTTCACTTTACACAAGACATTACATCATCCTCTTCATTAGGATGATAAGTGTTTATGCTCTGGCTTTATGCTCACTCTACTTTCACGTTTGTAAGCACAGAAGCAGACAGGGAGGGGGGAGAGAAAAGCTTTCAAACCACGCTCTTGTCTGACTACACGAGTGTCAGAGGCGTGAAAGAGCAAGAGTGAGCACAACACATACAAATAGAGCACGACTGCCAGAGTAAGAGCCCACATTTTTATGCCTCCCTGGCAGCCAGCCTTGCCTACCACACAGAATATCTTATAGCGTTGTGAGCAATTCAACCTGAGCTGACTCGGCCACTCTACGCCGGATTGCTTGTCTGGAACACTTGAGGAGAAAGATGACGAAAGAAGTCCGAGTAAAGCCTCTTTTCTCTTCTGCTATTATCATGTTAATCTCTGTTGCTTATGCCTGTAAGCTCCTCAAAAACATAATTTTTAAAAAAAAGTCTAAGAAATATACAAGAAATCATGAAAGGAGACCAAGCTATCAAACACGAGAAAAAATTAATTAAAAAAAAAACAAAAAAAAAAACATGAGACATAATCAAAGGTGACTGTGCTTATTGCAGATTTTGTTATTAGGTCTCACTGAGTTTCACACCTTTTTTTTTTTTTAAGGAGTGACCTGGCCAAGAGGGCAGCAAAAATTGTTACAAACAAAAACCACAAAAACCAAGAGTTGGACAACTTTACAACTGCGTGAAGAAAATGCAGTTTTTATGCAATAAAAAGTTAACTTAAGTCGAGTTAACTGGGACTGAACAGCACCAAAGGCAGACTGCAGGAACTCATGGTTTTGTAGGACAAAAAAAGATGAGCAGTCCAAGGTCAAAATGTATAAATCTTAGGATTTGTTAACAAATGCTGGCCCTGCAAGGTCTCCACCTGAAAGAGAAACACAACAGCATCATCTGATGCAGGCTAGAATCCCTCTTTGGAAGGAGGAGACTGAAGCAGGAAACAGTTGCCGTGGAGATGTGGAACACATTAGGTTGCTCGGCAACAGGCCATCATGAACAAGTCAGAGCCACTCCCATGTGTCTCTCATTCCGCCTATCCACCACGTCAGCTTCTTGTGTGGACGGGCTTACTGACGCCCGATCGGCCCCGACTTAACGAAAAACAATGTTTGTGCCAAATACCCTCCAGACAACACAGGAGCTAATCTCGCCTTTAATCTCATCCTTAATCTGTTCAATTCGTTCAATAGAGTCAAGCCAGCTAAAAAGACATACCAACACATTTGCAAACATGGCAGTTACGAAATAAAACTGATGTTTTCATTCACACGAGGAGAGAAATTTAAATACATAAAGTATGTGTTATGCTTATTAAATATTTTAAGGAGCACTGAGAGGGTTATGAGTGATTATTTCCTACTACTTTTTACAGAGTAGTAGCAATGTGAATTAAGGATTTACAAGTACAGCAAAGGTTGTCCAAGTCAAAGTTTAATATTGCCTAACAGCTTTTAGACATTGAAGTGCCTCTTACCTTTGTTCTTGATTTGACTTTTGACTTGACCTTCTGTCGCCTTTTAAGTTTCTTCTTACTCAATGCCTTCTTTCCCCTGGAAGCAAACAGTGATCCGTTAGTTTTGCAAAACTGTGCTCTTTTTAAGCAAAAACTCTGGACTTCTTGTTAACATTCAAACGATGTAGAAGCTTGCTCAAGCTATCATCCAAAGGTGGAAGTGTAAAAATGAAATGTGCACAACTGGATCACTTTATTTTTAAAGCAAAGGTCAACATTGTACTTAAAGAGACAGCACATAGTAACACTTCAGACATGAGGGAAGGTAAACAATTCTTCTTCATGCAAGGTTTCAAACTATTTCAATGTCAAAATCTTAAATTCTTTCTAACGTCCCACACAACTGTGTCGATTTCATTTTTGTTTCACTCTGCAGAGCGAGCAAAGAGATCTATAAGCACAGTTCATCTTGCTTAACCGCCATAAGTGCATCAGGAAATTCACATTCACTGTTGCCTCTCATATCAAACCTTCCCAAAATAGGCACTAGTTTGTTTCTGCAGAAATTCCCCTTTGATGCCTTTGAGCTGTCACTGAAATCTGTTTTGCAGTGACTTTTTGTGGCCAGTCTCTCTTACAAATCCACCTGTCAATAAGATGTAATACGAAGCTAGAAATAGAAACGCCACTAAAATTAGTCACCACAGTTACTCACTACAAAAAAGCATAAAATATTTACAGGTTTTAAGTGTCCTATTTTTTTTTTAACTTAATAGCATAGCTGAATATTGCTTTCCAGCACCATACAAATAGCATGATATCAGGTCTCAATCAAGGCTGATCCAGATACTCCTTTTTAGCAACTTTCTCCAAAGAGCTTCCAAAACAGGCCAACTGAGCATGCCTATGACTTTTTAAATAAGCAACTTCTTAAATAAGCACTTTTTAAATAAACATCTGGTGGCAGATGTTAGTTGAAAAGGACATGAGCAACCAACTAGACAGACTGAGGATTTTCTTCTGCCTGCTCCTTCATATACACCAATTAATTCAACATTTGTTTATAAAAACAGAGTAGCGTTCAGCATTATGTTGGTCCTTGGTTAAAGCAACCATTGTACACACTGAGAACAGCAATTGGATTTGTGAGGGGAGGATGCAGCGATGATCCAGCTATTCAGTCTACAACCTGACTTACTAGAATGACGTAAGTGTATTACCCGCTTATGCTAGAACAGCAAATGAGTTCAGCAAATTCCCCACACATCCTCACCCAAACACGGCTCACGTTTCAAACAAGTGTGAGCACAGTAGCAATAAGCAGTTAATGTTTTGTGTTTGTTTCTTTATTTGTTTGTCGTTTATTTTTTAAATACACAGCAAGCCAAAGTCAGCCTCGTGACTTTTTTTCCTCTCCCTTTAACCGGTTTAAGTTAAGATAACCTGGTGAAAGGTCGGATGCTCCCAATAGCTAGCTCACAATGACGCCGTTGGGCCTAATTAGACACACAACACCACAACTTGGCCGGTGACAATGAAGTAAAATGACAGTTTAATAAATAAATACATAAGTAAACAAATATATTACACAAGTGGGGCGCATGTTTGCATTTAGCCGGATCGCACCTCACTCAAAACATCACAAACTACTCCCATGACAGCTAGCCGGCTAGCTCGTTTTGGACGCGAACCCACCCCACAGAGAGGTTTTTCGCTAGTGGACATGTCTCGAGTAGAAAAAGCTTGCGTTTTAGTCACAGTGTGTCAGTTCATAGCCGAAGCAGTTTGCACCGGGAATGCAAAGCCCTCGCATCAGGGTGAACTAACGTAACGTTAGCTTAGATGGCTCCCATAAGCTAAGGAAGTCGAAGTCAAAATTGCTACCTAGCAAGCTAACCCGCAAACAAATTATAGAGTTCCTGAAATACTACCCGTAGTTAAAACACGCGCTTGTGTGACAAAAAATGAGATGCAACCAGAACCATATATAATAAGAAATATACGTGGAAGTTAGCTCATTGGTATTGACTGACGCACCACTGAGCAAGGGTTACTCTTAGCTTCGTTAGCCTGGTTAGCCCTACGAATGACAGCCCAGCCTCCGCGATATTTTTGATTTCATTTTATCCGCTCACCTTCCTTGATTTATCCCTTGCTCTTTATCGTTGATGGCGGTGGTATAAATCCGTCTGTATCTCTCCGCCAGGGCTCGTCCTGAGAGTAAAAGCTGGTACCGAGTCCGACAATCCGACTGGACTCCGGGTGTCGGGCAAGAACCCATCCCCGAACCGACGGTGGAGAGGTCGGCTCCTGCTCCAGAAATGACCCTGACACCCAGCCCCATCGACGGCGATAAGGAGGGCAGAATCCCACCACCGGCGGCCGCTGCCGCAGCAGCACACATCATCGTTTTGCAGAACAATGCATATATATATGTATATATCACACAAAAGATATCACAGCCAAATAATCTCTAGCCATCAGACGCAATCCACGTGTCGATGTATCCGCCACATGTCACATCATTTGTCCGCTACGAACTGCGAAAAAACAACAACGAGCATCCACGGTCCTCAGCGGTTATAAGCGCAAATTGTAGCCAATCTGGTGGTGCAGCTAAAAACCCAGTGTAGTCTTGCGATCCGGCCGCAGCGTCAACACGGTGCTCGACTCCAAGGATGATCCTCTCAAATCATAACTGAAATTTCTCGCGAAAAAGCAGAAACGAAAGCATTCATTTAGAAAAATCGCATTGTCGAGTTTCGTTTTTTGCTTCGTTTCTTGAATATTTCTTGACCCCGGAGAGGCAGCACCCTCAGTTGGGCTGCCATCTTAGCTCCATCATCCCTCCCCTCCCTGGCCGAGCCTTGCGTCGCCAGCATGCCGGGATATTTTCATACGTCTGAACCGAGCGATGCTATCATTGATTTAGCTGATCAATTACTTCTCTGTTTACACAATCGCTGCAAATGCGTAGTTCACTTTTCTTTTTTACATCAGATAAATAATCGTCGAGGCTAAGGACGGCCTCATAGATCAAAGGCAAATCCGCAGGGCTATTTTTTGAACACTGTGCACAGTTGGATTGTGGACATTTAAATTGTAGAAGTCAATACAGCAAGGGCCCCTCCCAGGTTGATCTAAAATTGGCACACACAAATACACAGATGGATTGCTCTTGGAATCGTTGTCCGCAATAAGAGTGGCCTTTAAAAACAGAGTTGCATATTTTTAAAACTGCTTTGATTTTTTTTTTTTTTTTTTTTGCGTGCTGCACTATTCCATTTAGCATTGCTCCATTTACACAGTGAACCCTGTGTAACTGTGAACCCTGCCCTTTGATCTACCTTCTTGAACTTCTCCTTAGCTGGCACCAGGACTGCAGTTATCGATCTGCCGTCCCTCTTAATTGATCTTCACCGTGCTGCTGTGGGGGGATTATTCACTGAGTGTGGTTGTTTTATCTTCTCATTACTGCCTCAGAGTAAAGCTGCACATTACCGAAGTGCGTCAGCTATGCATTACCCAGATTGCGATGGTGATGGCGATATTTTAAAGGGTGACACAGGGGTGCAGGGGAGCTCCAGGGAGAGAGATAAAAAAGAAAAAGAAAAAAGGAGAAACACTGTGTTGGGTAACATCAAAATGGAAGCAAAGGCCAAAAAAACACCCTACTGCAGTATAAGGTGGAAAAGGAAACAGGTGTTTATACTTTCATGTATGATATAGCAACGGATGATGCAATTAGCAGGTCATGTTTCAAACATGCTTCGCTGCATTCCCTTTAAATGTCTGTGCATGTGGAGGGGTGATGCATTTATTTAGGGAGAGAGAGCGAGAAAGAATGACAAAGGGGTACACAGGCCCTAGTGGTGCTTTATTGGCTGCACAGTATTGCAGTGGCCCAATGACAAGAGAGAGGTAGGTCTACTGTCTCTTCTCATAGCAACCGAGAAAGCATCCAGAGATTATCAGTGTCAGAGTGCCAGCATGCATCTGCCATGACAAAACCTGAAGAATTGTGTTCTCACAGCTGTCATGTGAAATATTAGAAGTGAAAAGCAGCTCTCTTGAAGTGCATCATAGCAGTTGTAATTGTCTCTACGTGGCAGGATATGAAAAGAGCATGATTCGGTATTGAAGATGCAGTCGCATCCAGAGGCTGCTCCCTTATTAACCCCTGGTTTTCTCAGCTCTGGCCAGTTACAGTAAATATAGGGAGGAGGGGGAGGGATGCCTGGGCAGAGTAGAAGTCCATATAGGACACAAACATGAGCAGAGCTGACAGAGACGATATCCAGCCGCCTCAGACACACACACACACACACACACACACACACACACACACACACACACACATAGGAGATGGGGCTACTATTAGAGTCTAAGTAGGTTGTTAGGTTTTACGTTTTAACTCTGATCTCCTTATATCATAGTGTCTCAGCAGCATCATCAGTATTGACCTGACATAATGTGCCTTGACAAAATCAACTATATGGATAGAACTATGTCAGCCTTCATTCATCCTGGGAAATGAAATGTGGTGTTTAAAGTTCAAGCAATTAGTTTCAAACGTGCCTAATCTTTTTCAAGCATCTGTCGTATTTTGTTTCTTTTCATTCATTGAGAATATTAACGATCTAAAACCTAGTAGGACTGTGTTTCTAATGGCAGCTAATGACTCCTAATGTGTTTCTCTACATGACTGGAGAGGAAATTAATTGGTTCCTCGCACACATCGATGTGCCTCATTTATGCTTGAATGAAAGTGCTGATGTTGACTCAAACCTCTTATGTTCAAATTGCTCGGATTAGAGTGAAATGCATTCACTGCATTATTATATGATTTTTTTCCGATTGAATTTCTTCTAAATAGTGCAGTTGTTGCACGTTACAAAATTCAAGAGACCTGTGACACTTTGTTACTAAAGGGGCAGCTGAAAGTAGCTTCTGCATTTATCTGTTTGGTATTGACAGTCATATTTACAACTAACTCTTTCAGTCATCTTGATAGCACAGGTTATATTTATTCTTTTCTTCTGACTCACTAACAGTAAATCTTAAGGACATGTTTCGCCTTGAGCAACTTGTCTCACATTTATATATTTCCACGTAGCTAAGCAACCTGGAAAATAATTTCTATCATTATAGCTCTAGCGCCACCCAGTGTTGATCTTTTACTTAAACGTTGTAAAGACTGCAAAGAGAGCAGAGACATCTCGAACTCTAAGGAAATTAATCTGAGGGTTCTCAAGCTGCTCATTAATATGCAGACAAGTTAGTTAAAGACAAATCATAATCATAGCTGAGAGGGTATTTCCTTCAAAAATGTGTCTTTTAAAATCTTTGCTTCAGACTGCTTTAACCTTTAATTCAGGTCTGGATAGCCTGCATTCCTCTCGTACTGTCGCTGTTACTAGGAGGATTTCACCTATCAGTATTGTGTTGTCACACCCATGGATGTTATGCACCTTTCATACCTATGACCATTCAAGAGACGGCACTCCCAATAATCAAGCTCACACACAGACAGTGTGACATTCATGCTTCAAGACTGACTGTCACTTGACATTCTTAAGCATCGGTCTGAGACCTCCCAAGTCTGTCATTGAGCAATGTCAGTTTGGCTGGCAGAACACATTATTTAATCAGCTGAATTACATATCAGAAGAAATCTTGTTCAAAGTCTAAATGTTTAAGGCAACAGAAACAGCTAATCAATCAACAGTAGCCAAGCTGCTTTGTGACCAGGCCTCAAAGGCATAAGGTCTGAGTTTGGGTTGTTGTGAAATTTTATTGGACCTCAGTGATGTTAGATAACAAGTACCTTTATTACTATACACGTGTAAAGTATCCACTCCCATCCAAAGTGCTATAAATTCAAGGAAATGTTGATACATGGTTATATAGCGGGGTAATCTTTTTACTCAGAGGTTCAAACACAAGACCTGTGGGGAGACTCCAATTCAATGAAGGAGGGCACCAGTTTTGAAATTTTAACTGTACTTTTGGTTTTACAGCTTTTGTTACTGATAAAGACTTCCCCCATTGAGGTTCATGCTACATGAAAGTAATTAGTAAATGAGAGAAGATAACACTTTTTCAATATCTGCTAAAGACATTTATGAGGAATTTCTGGTTTTCACAATGGGTCCACAGTAAAAAAAAGAAAGAAAGAAAGAAAGAAAGAAAGAAAGAAAGAAAGAAAGAAAGAAAGAAAGAAAGAAAGGATTACTGGACAGTCTGTGCAATGAGCTACCAAAGCCTTTTCTGTAATTTTACACATTTATTTCTTACATTTTAAGCCCAAAGATAAGCATATAAGTTTAATTTACTACAGCAGCATTTTCTTAATCATGGAGAAAAATAGGGACATACTGACAAACTGCACGTCTTTCATTATATTAAGTTAGCGCAGGGGTGTAAAACAAGTGTAAAACAAGTTTAACATCCCTGTTTTGCATGTTAAGTTGGTATAACTGGTACCTTTGGCAACTCCTTCAGAAATCTACATTCAACATTAAAAACACAGGGTTCTGGTTGAGCTCCCTTCATTCAGCTGTCGGGCTATTGCAAAGGCTCTGGTTTGAATCTGCACCATACCATTTGGTGCTGTCTTTCTCCAAGCTTTACTCTTAACTGTCGTACTAAATGCTAAAACGCCTCCAAAAATATTCAAATACACACACAAGCCACTTCATTTAGTCTATCTGCAAAACTGAATGCAATAAAAACACCACCACAGGCAGCATTTACATTTAAAATCACAGGCAACTGAGTACACTCTCAGTCTCATGACCCCAATAGAATTATCATCTTACTGACAACATCAGCAAAAATATAGAGGATTCTTAATAGGTGGAATTTATAGCAGAACTACCATACTGGATTAATTTGGTTAGAAGTGTACCTAATGAAGTGAGTGAAGTGTGTGCGCATGCTTTATATTTCTATCTTCAATTTACATTATACCACAATGAGCATAAAAAAGCCACAAGATTACTTTCTAGTGTTAAAAATATATTTATGCAAGTTCAAGCCTGTAGTAGGATTAGGACAGAGAGAATCCCACACCCACGTTGGAGGTTTGCTTCCTCATCACTCAAGTTGAGCTGCAGGTCTTTCAGCACCCCACCCAGTTCCATGTTCTCGAAAAACAAGCAATTAGGAAACACTGATGACGGAGATAGAAACATGTAGAATGAGAGCGACAGAGAGAGAAAACCTATTCTCTGATTCTTCCGTAAAGCCACGCCCGTGGGTGGCCTTGAATCTCCACTCCCTTAAGGTTTAAAGCAAAAGGAATGACAAGGGTGTGATTGTGTAGCGTGACAGACAGGTGTTGAGCGCCGAGCTGGAAGTGAGAGTTTTCCATCAAGTCAAAGAGGTTTCTGTGGAGGTATGTACTCTTTCTCTGTGTGTGAATGTTTTATCAGTTTTTTATTTTAGCTGAAACTGTGTGCAATGATACTTCAGAGGTATTAAAAATATACTCGATAAATTGAGATTGTATATGAGACGAGTTTTTTGAGATGGTGTTTTGCATTGAGGCGTAAAGGAAAATAAATCAGAGAACACACTGTATGTCGGGTTATGTAATGATATCGTTGTAGTGTTTATGTCAGATTGCATTTCTTTTGAGGAAATAATGGTGCCTTACAGATAAAAAGAGGAGTCAGAACGGACTGATTTGCAGTTGTGCACTCAAAAACAATCACCCTAAATAAAGATGAAGAAATTATTTCAAGTGAAACGTGATGAAAGCGATAAAATCAAAAGTTTTTTTATTCAAAACATGAATCATAATCAAGGAGAATATGCTTGGTAAAAACAGAATGTATAAAATCAAGTGAAATTCATTTGATCAGATTCCATTAAATGTAACATTTTAAATTGTACTTATGTAACAAAATTACATGGAAACTTTACATGTAATCAAATTACTTAAAGTCAGCATTTTGGGCATAAACGTTTTTTGAGCATATTCTGCCTTTAATGTTTTTTCTCACAACAGTTCAGATCCGATAAACCACTGGATGAGAGATTTGATCTGTTTTATGATATCTTATCTGAAAACATTTAAATTATCTTTTAGAAACTAGAAGATTGTTGTTGTTGTTGTTTTTGTCCGATAATTAAATATCCAGAAACACATAACAATGACAAAAAAAAAAACTAATTGGACTCATGAACAGACAAATATGCCATTTACAGTTATAACTTCTGTTGGGGTTGTAAGTCTACCTTGAGGTTTATGATGTATGTTCGTGCTGGAGGGTGAAATGAAAGGGCGCAAGCTTTATCATCGATCGACTGTGGCCTGTCACGCCTTTCTCAGCAAAAGGTCTCTGTTTTGATGACAAAGGCGTGTTTGGAGAAGGTGTGTTGTGGGTGGGTGTGTCTTACATGTGGGTACAAATCAAGACTAACCAGTTTAAGCTTAATATTTCCTGAGTCTGGGGTTAAACAGAACTTTTGATTTACTACAGATGCAGTGTCAAACCCAACAAGGCAAGCTCATAAATCCAGTCTGTCCATGAAGGGCATGTGTGTGCTCATGACACAAGTATACAGATGGCAGAAAGCAGTGATTACTTGTTCACTTCATTATGCAGCATAAAGACACCAACGGCACATAAAAGGTTTTAGCCTAGCGTGCCACCCAGTGGCTAATGAGCTGTGCTCCATTTTTTCCCTGTTTTCTCATCAATGTTCTTGTTGTTTCACACTTACAGGTAAAATTTCAAAATGAGCGCTTACAAAACTGGTAAGTTGAGAAATATCAAAGAATAAAATTTACAAATCAAATTCTAAGTAATGCGGATTTTTAAAATAGCAGATGCAAGACTGAAAGGTTCCAGTAGTTATATGACTCTGCTGCCTATTAATTATGTTAATAATATACTTAATATATTTAAAACATGCATGAAATTGTTTCCCTTTGTTATTACACTCACTGAAATAGGTTAGATTATTGCTTGTAGTCAAAATGAGTATGTAAACTAAAAAGAATTTGTCAAAATAAAAACAATGGGGGAAAAACAGTAAAATAGACTGAAGGATATATTGCATATTATAAATATATAAAGATACATATTTTTGTATATTAATAGTGATATAAATGATACAGAAATTCGAATTACAAATAATGAACCAATCAATTTTAAAAACAGAGTAGTTTATTTCATCTAAGACTTAAAATACTTACAAATGCACAAGCCCAGTACTTATGTTCGCCCCATACATGCTATATTTTAATTTAATTTTTAAGTGCATCACAGTGAGAGAAACCACAGCTCGAATACAGCAATGTGCAGTTGTTGCAGTGTGCAGCAGTAAAGACAAGACCTGAGATGCAAAAAAAGAGTATTCATTGATTAGAAAACTTTATAAATACCTTCCTCATTTAATTTTCAGGAGCAGTGTGCTAATTAGTTTTTAATTGGCTCTATTATGTTCTGTTAAACAGGTATTAACTTTTAAGTCCTTAAAACTGTGTGTTACTTAATTAAGTAAATGAATGATAAATGTGTAATTTTTTCTGTCCTGTATTACCAGGCAAGACTTCTCTTCTAAAAGACAACAGCTGGATCAGAAAACCAGATGATGAGGAAGAACCTGTTGAGTAAGTACAACAAGGATAAAAGTTAAAACAGATGCTTACGCACACATGCATTTAGAGAATGGCAGAATTGTTGGGTGTGACTTTTGGGTCAAAGCTCAGATTTCTTTCAACCTTAAAAAAGGCCTTCTCACATTCCTCTTGCGAGTCACAGCATTGAGTCATCTCTGTGTAAATAGTTTTTTTTCTCCTACAGCCAAGATCCAAACTTCGCCAGAAGTGTTCTAGGTCAATACAAATCCAAAGAAACTCTTGCGAGGTAAAACAAACATTTAAATTCACCTTAATTTGCAGACAAATGAAGGAACACTAATATGTTCTGTGATGACTGGTTTCAAGTTAAGAAAAGAGTCTCTTATTCTTTTGCATCCTGTAAATTTTTATGCATTTCTCACAGTTTAGAGCCTGAAGAAGAAACAGCCACCAAACCAAGCAACACAGCTACATCTGTGCAAGAGCTCAGCAAGAGGTACCATTTGTGTGACACATGTGATATATTTAAATAAAAGCCATATAAATGGCAGGAACAATAATGAGTCATTTCTCTCACTGAAGGTTCGGTGGAAAGCAGAATGACCTGAAGACCAAGTTAGTACAGTTTTCTTCTTTTACAGTCACAGTTTTGTTACAGTTGTGTTATTATTAATTTGTGCACTTCAAGGCATGAGATTAAGTAAGAGTTTTTTTCTGTTTTGCAGCACTCTTTCTTCCACTAAGACCTCCTACACTAAAAGGTACATTTTTGTAAAACCACTCATAGCCCAAAATTGACTCTTTCTGGAATTTTTGAATAGGAAATCACCTGAATGATCTGCCTCTTTGTTACAGTACATATTCATCTGTGAAGGCAGATTCACCCACTGTGTACGTAAAGCTCCAGTCCATTGCATCTAATGCAATAATCAACAGAGGAGAAATTAATATAATGTGTAATCTTGTATTTCCATGTCCCTGCAGCACCACCACAACCAAGACTACTGTGACAGAGTATCCAAAGACAAGGTACACAAGGAATGCATGAACACACCAGCAAGTTAACACATTACAATGACACGTTAAGTAAATGGGTTTCACGTCTCTCTTTTTTCAGCACCAAAACAACCACAGTCACCAAGGATGGATCAACTACTGAGACCACTACTACCACCACCCAAAGCGTCAAGTAGGGAACACTGCATCAAGTTACATTATTACACATGCAATCCGTATCATATTATTGACATTTATTTGCCTTTATAGGTCTCCTGTGACTAAAACTCCAATCAGCTCTGGGACATTCTCTGACCGGGTCAGGACTTCCAGCAAAGGGTAAAAATAATGTAGTGATTTATAGTAGATGCAATATTTTAATTATTTACTTCAGTATGAGAAACAGCATCATCGTCACTCATCAGGCTGTTGAATCTGAAGTCGAGCAACTAACAAGTATATTTAGTAACATGACCAACATCAGTTTTAATCATTACAGGTTAGACTACCCAGTTATACATCAATTCGTTAAAAAAGAGCTCCACTGAAACCAAGTACAACATTTAACAATTGTTTTTATGGAATGAAATCAATCATAATGACCCTGTGAAATAGTAATATCAGACTGTACTTGCCAGAACTTATACACCAGTCCTGTGAGAAGGAAACTCTTGACGGGACTCTTTGCAATCCTGTAAAACACTAAGTACCCGCACGGATTCATTAGCTTGTAGAACAACCTTTAGCAGCAAAAACTTGAAGTAATACATTTTCGAATGATTTTATCAGTCACGAGTCTCCTGCAACATCATGTCAGTCAGGTTGGGTGATCAATTAAGTGTATTTGATTATCGGTTCCTAACTGCAACTTACCCTCTTAAATTTAATGAAAATATGAAAGGTGTAATTAGTTTTTCATAGAATATACAATTTCACTGTGTATGTGTATAGCTAAAACTAAGATTTAGTAGTATACTGAACACTGAATATTTTCATACTGACTTATTGCTACTTTCACTTAGAAGTCATAGGCCAGTAAGGCTGAGCCTTCAGATATAATAAGTCACAACAGCTTTTGCTTTACAAGCTAACCCAGTATTTTAAAAGCATCTTAGAAATTGCAGCACTTAGATGTATATTTAGAGTTTCTTAAAGAGGCCACATATAAGCACATCATGCTACATGAGAGGCTGAGTTTTTCCCCATCTTTCCAAACAGGCAAGAATACCAACCCTACTCACCTACCTTAACGACACCCAAAGTGACGGAGACAACTGTTACCCTCACCAAAGAGTAAGACACAGATTATTCAGTTAGTGTAGTATTATAACCCATGTGTCACCTGCAATTTCAGATTTATTTATATTTTTATTGTTCTGTGCAGTACGGAGGACAAAGTTTACGACACGCACCTCCCCTCATCCATCCAGGATGATCTGTCACCCACAGAGAGGTGAAGCCCAGAACTTAGATTATATTGGTCATGGCACCAGGCTTTCAGTAATTACATTCTCAGTAAGACACATTTTTCTCTATGCAGCAAAACAACTATCTCCACAACTAAGACTGTGACAGTGAAAAGCAGCACTGACACAAAGTGAGTACCATCCTAGCGCGCGCAATCCGGTTATGTTCCTCTGACCCTCTGCATACTGTTAAGATGACATATTCAAATTAGTCAGATAAAAGTCATTTTTTATATAGCAATAAATTTAATTTGTTATTCTACTATCTGATATTGCACTGTGCCATGAGATGTACTTTTGTCCAAAACATTGAGCTACCACAATGTAGTTGTCCCACAGTATTAGTCTCCTTTAGTGTTTAACAAAACATAGCTGATCAATAAACCATTTGAAAATAAATAGTATACACAACACATCTGACAGAGCAGTGTGAGTGAATATGATTAGTGTTTTTTGCATGCAGTAACTTTGGAGTAAATGTTCAGGAATCTAAATATTCCTGACATGACTAAGTTTGCTGACGTCATGACTCCATGTAAATAACTATTATTAAACTCTGTAATATGCCAGAGATTTAAAAAAAATATTTATTAGCACCATAAAGTTTAGGGAGCTTCCAAGCTCGACGCAGCAAAATGTGATTAAAAAACGACTAACAGTGTCTCTTACTTTTGTCTGTTGTAGTGCTAAAGACCAACTCTATGATACACTCATTCCAGGTTCAGTCAAGGCTGATGATAGGTAATGCATACACTCTTTCATTATGAGTCCTCCCATTTAGCCTTTATACACGCTGTAATAAAAATCTAATAAATTGTTGCAATTGTTATTGAATTTAATGATGTCGAAAGTAGAGTTGCTGAAAAGCACACAATGCACGTCACAGTATACCTTATATGTTATATATTAGGTATGTTCTTATAAATGGTGTATTGAGATCATTTAAAGTAAGTAAATTGATGCTGTTTAATTTGACACTATAATCATACGTTACTGATCATTATGTAATACCTGATATTGGCTTCGTCACAGCAAATCAATCGTGTCCACTACTAAGACTGTGACAGTGAAAAGCAGCTATGATGAGTAAGTTACTACAGCACAATACACAAACAGTGGCACCGATATAAATATACAAACAGTACAGTAAAATGTTTGGTGTTCTTTTTACTTTTTCAGTGATGTTTTTAAAGCTAAAACCCCCACAAAGACTTCCTTTAAGTAAGATAAACCTTGTATAAACCTCAACTGTTGTACAAAAGAAAACAGAATTAAAAAAAAATAAGAACTGCACATACAGTATAATCACTAAATTTACATTTCTGTCACTGCAGAGCTGAGGATCAGCTGTATGACACCCTGCTGCCTACTTCCATCAGATCTGATTCCTCTTCCCCAGTCAGGTGAGACATCTCAGTGAACATTTAGTCATTAAAAAACAAAACAACTATTTCACCATTGTGGTGGATGAAACCTCACATTTTGCCATTTTAGCAGCTCAAGCGTCAAAAAGACAGAGATTGTCACTGTGGAGAGCAGCAGAGGGTAAGCAGTAGAAATGAATGACAAAAATGACCAAAAAATTGTGTAGTTTGTGTGTAGTTTTGTCAAATTGACCTTTTTTGTTTATCTTGTCATTTAGAGGAGAAAGTCCCTCTCCAGTGTCAACATCTTCTACCCGCAGCCTCTCCAGGTAAACTAACAGAGCACTCCTGGATTACCCATTTACTTATTCAAATTATTATTATTCTCCTT
Source organism: Mchenga conophoros (assembly GCF_057382185.1). NCBI lineage: Eukaryota > Metazoa > Chordata > Actinopteri > Cichliformes > Cichlidae > Mchenga > Mchenga conophoros. The sequence continues at coordinate 17,067,512 of NC_140541.1, forward strand.
TAGAATTTCTGTTTCTTTATACCTCATCAAACTCTAATTTATTTAATCATAACAATATTTTCTACATCCAGCTCTTTCTTATCAAACTAAATCCATTGCCTCTTTATAGCTACAGTTCATACTCCAGTGATATACCCTCCACTCGCACCACCTCCTATACCATAACTACCAGGTAATTACTATCACTGTCTCTCAACCTTTTGTTATAAAAATATAGTGCAGCGTGGTTATACTCTTTCTATTATTCCTGATTTGTTCCCTTTTTTCATACTCAGTGATGACTATAGCAGCAACCGCAACACTTATACTTACTCCAGACCAGACTCCAGGTATGAAGCAAAGCAAACAAAGACATTATAAACAGTATGCGCTAAACATATTCTAAACTCCACATGCAATCTCTGGGCCATGTTATCTTTTTACAGTTATGAGTACACCAGTATCACAAGTCCCTCCATCTACTCTTCTACATCATACAGGAGCCGCAGGTATTAAATTATTTTTTGAACAAACGAATCCAAAACTTATCACTGGCACACAAACACTGTACGAGTTAGTAAAACAACACTCTTTCATTAACTCTCTCAGCAGGTCAGATGACATTCTGTCAGAGCCAACCTACTCAAAGTCTTCCGTGAAGAGTGCATATGCACCTCCTGAAAGGTAGGAATCGGGCAGCAATAGCCTTTTTAGACACTGAAAACATTTGTGTGGAAATAAGTGTGCAGACTGACTGTCATCTAGAAGCTCAGTGAAGCTGTACTTGGATACAGTGTTGCTTTGAGCAAAGCATGAATATCGGCATGCTAATGTACTGATATGCAGATTTTAAGCATCTGTCACATTAACCACCTTAATACAGCATGTCAGCATGTTAATAATTGCTTTTTAGCAAATACACCTAAAGTAAACCTAAAGATCACGTGTTTGTTTAAAAACCTAACTAGCTGTAGGGGGCATTGCTCAGCATTCAAGGCAATCAAAAAAAATTGAGGTAGAACTAGGGGACCATTTATTTCTGCTGTAATTGTTTTTGCACCAGTCCATCCAATTGTTGCTGTTATAGTTTGCTGAAAGTTAAGAAGGTAAACTTGATATTTATCCTGTCTTCCTCCCTGAGTTTGGCTCTGCCAGAGTTTTCTTCCTGTTAAAAGGGAGATTTTCCCTTCCCACTGTTACCAAGGGTTGCTCATAGGTGGTGTCTGACTGGGGTTGGGGTTTTCTCTGTATTATTGTATGGTTTACCTTAAAATATAAAGTGCATTGAGGCGACTGTTGCTGTGATTTGGTGTTATATAAATAAAACCGAAACAAAATTAATAGAATTAAATCAAGAACACATATATACAGTCACTTTTCTTTTACTCTAATATAAACACTTGATAAATTTTTGTCCCACACAGGACAGTGCTAGAGAAAGATCTGTGCACAGTCTGCCGTAAGCCCTTCACTGGTGATGCCAAGATGGTCCTGGATGACATAAATATGAAATGCCATGCTTCCTGCTTTAAAGTGAGTAAAATAATTTTAAGATGGGGCTTTCCTTTCTTTGGTCAACAACAAGCAGTGGTTGAAAAACAACTATGTCAAGACTTTACCAAAGTAAAGTCTTAGTATTGTTTTGAAATTACCAGTGACTCATGAACTCCTAATTATTAAGACCTCACAGAATATTTTTGATGTATACAGCCATTGTTGTCTCAGGATTCTGTTTCCTCATGTGAGCATTTGTGTTTTGGCAGTGTGAGGTGTGTAACATTACTTTGGGTAATCTAAAGGCTGGGGACAGCTTGTGGATTTACAAGCGTATGGTTCACTGTTCGAACTGCTTTGAGGTCACCAAAGGTAAGTAATTATTAGGATTTCTTCATTTTCCTGGATGTAAAGCTCCAGTGACTAAATATTTGTACCGTATGTATTACTCTATTTGTTTTAATTTCAAAAGGTCTTAGTTCAAATTGTACATCCTTCCCCCACAGAAAAATGGCAACGCTGATGCTCCAAATATACTTAATGGATTATTGATTATCAGCTTTGGGTGTCGTGGGATCTCATGGACTAGCATTACAATGAGCTGACAAATCTTTATGTGGGTGTTTTGTGAAATGACAGTTACATTTTAATAACATGAATGCAGTATATAATAAACTATTTAGTAGCTGTGTTGCCTTGATATTGGTGTTTCTGTATCTACCTCTATGCACCATATCAGCTCTTATTGTCTTTGGCTTGCATTTTGTAGGGAAACTTCATTCTAAAACGATACATTGCAATATTGAGGGCCGGGGGCTTTTTCTTTGTGCAATAAAAGCTATAAAGTGTCTTTATCTAATAAAATTAAAATATTCTACTTCTTTTAAGACGTTTGTGTTCATTTTCTTCCTTAATTATATACCAGTGAAATGTAATCTACCCATTAAAGTCATAATTTACAGTTAATGGAACTTGATATATTTGACAATTTTAGGATAATTATACAATATATTATCATAAAATCATCTCATGTCTTCTGCACTGTTTGGTTAATTTAGTGGGTTCAGGAACTTGATTTGGGTTACGGTCTTCACTTATGTGCAAAAATATTATGCTTTCATATTTTATTAAGACTTTTTATTGAAGATTTTGGGTTTACGTTATTAAAAAAGAAACATTACATCGATTTTATATATCCACTGTATATTCGATACATATTTTAGTCTTCAACATCTTTTCTGCATGAGATATGCTTCTAGCTTTGCCATGCAAATCAATTAGCCCAACTAATTTGTATTCAAGAAACTATATCATATTTTATTTTAGTGACATAGCCCATAATAAGGACTAAATTATGCTACATTTGAACTTCTAAAGAGGCCGAACATTGTAATGACAGCTTCAGACAGTTGCTGCAGATTTATAAGTTGCATATAATGACAATCTCCTGTTAGTACTTCAGTGGATGAGAACTGGTGACTCTGGAGGTCATTTGAGTACACTGAACTTGTGGTCATGTCACAAAAAAGCAGTTTGAGATGATTTGTGACATGGCACGTTATCCTGCTAGAAGCAGCCATCAGAGTATGGATACACTGTAGTCATAAAGGGATGTCCACTTTTGGTGATCCATGCAAACTGTAGGCTGAGCTTAACGAGTGACACCTGGTGTGGTCTTCTGCTGCTGGTCTGACACGTTGCGCATTCGTTACAATTTCTGACTCCGCCATCTGAATACAAAAAAACCCTGAGACTCATCAAACCAGGCAACATTTTTCAAATCACTATGGTGCATTTTTGGTGAGTGTGTGCACCCTTTAGGTTCATCACGTTGTATATTCAGAGATGCTCTTCTGCATACTTTGGGTGTAACGATTGTTTGTTTCAGTGACTGCCTTCTTATCAGCTCAAAGCAATCCGGTTATGTTCCTCTGACCCTCTGACATCAACAAGGCTTTTTGACCCACACACGTTTTGCTCACTTCCACCATTTTCTGTAAACACTAGAGATTGTTGTGTGGGAAAATCCCTGTAGATCCACAGTTTCTCTAATACTGAGACTAGGCTGTCTGACACCAACAACCACGCCAAATTCAAAGTCACTTAAATCTCCTTTCCTTTCCAATCTCATGCTATGTTGCAACTTCAGCAGGTTGTCTTGACCATGTCTGCATGCTTAAATGTACCTGCAAACATAACTGCATTAACAAGCAGCGAAACGGGAGTACATATTGAAGTGGTTGCCATTGCTGTAGCTACTTTTTTGTTATTTTTAAAAAAAAAATAAATGAGTATTTTTTTAAATGCCCCCCACAGTTGTACTGGGCTACTTATATTGTTTGTTTGTTGTTGTTGTTGTTGTTGTTGTTTGTTTGTTTGTTTTGGGGGGGGGGGGGGGGGTCGTTTTTTAGTTGTTTTTTTTTTTGTTTGTGTGCAAGACCGAAAGTGTAGCTTGAGAATAACATTCAGGTTATCCGCTCTGTGTGTGCCTATAATAAATACTTCCTCAGCAGTGGTGCGATGGGAGTTGAACTCCAAGCTGCTGACCAATCAGATGGAGCCTGTGCAGTCATCCCAGTAGTGATGGGATTTCCGGCTCTTTTTAGAGAACCGGCTCTTTCGGTTCGGCTCACTAAAAAGAGCCTGCTCTTTCGGCTCTGAACCGGCTCTTCAGGTTGTTTTGTTGCTTTAATTAATTTATTATTAACAATAATATAAAATTATGCACAAAAGGAATTACTAATGTAAAAAAAAAGTGGTTTTATTCATATATGTTTATTAGGGGTGCAACGATATTCGTATCGATATTGAACCGTTCGATACAGTGCTTTCGGTTCGGTACGCATATGTATCGAACAATACAACATTTGTAATTTCTTTTATCAATTTTCCTTCTGACGATGCTGTCTGTGTTGAGCGCTCAGTGAATCTGTGTTCGACTACTCGGCCTAGGCTGCACTGTCGAGCGCAGATCCACTGAGCGCTCAACACAGACAGCATAGTCAGAAGGAAGAGCGCAGGGCAAGCTAGCGAGACAGAAGTTAAGCTCTACTTGCAACAGGCAAATTGAACCTCATTCAGATCTGGGGTTTGGAATTATTTTGGTTTTCATGTGACGTATGACCCTGAAGGTAAGCGAGTCATGGACTAAAGTAAAACAGTATGTTGGATGTGCCATGCAATGCTCAATTACATTGGTGTGAACTAGTGTGTTAGCGCAGTTAGCTCGTTAACGTGTTGGCCGTCTAGCCCCATGCACGGAGCGATCGGCGGTAGCTCGTTAACGGAGATTTGCCGTGTTGTGGCGTTAAGGTCATTTCAACGAGATTAACCTGAAAGCACTAGTGGGAACACAACGAATATGACTGCACATTTAAGCCGACATCATCCTAGTGCAAAGACAAAAACAACAAGCATGCTACTAACTTTAGCCGAGTCATTTAGACAGCTGTTAGCACATGATTCTCCTTATGCTGCTGAGAATATAGCCCAGAAGAAGCGGATAGTATAGCTTTTATTTTGGAAAGAGCCATTTCTCTGTAATAAACTCTCTTTTCCAAAGATGAGTGATTCCTCAATCAGATACAGGGCTCGCAATATCGCTAGCCCGATGTCCTGGAGCTAGCGATTTTTTTCAGTCGGGCTACCAAAATCTTTCTCTTCCCTGCCCGTCGGGCTATTGTAGGAAAAATATATGTCAATGCTTTTGCATTCTTTCAGAAATGTAGCTGGGTAATTATGTCATTGGCATCGGTGAGCCACTGTCAATATGTGACATATTGAAGTCGCGTTTGAATTTGCGCTTGTTTTTTTGCTTTCACTTTGCAATGTGCGAACTGTGTATAGAGAGCGACAGCACTGATCTGTGAGTGATGATAATTTGTGCACCAATTCCTCTGACATCGTCTTATTAATCGTTAGCTTACTATGCAAACATGACAAGTGAAATCTCCCGCAGCTTAAACATGTGAGAGGTTGATCGCGCAGAGAATCGCTGAGCTTATGTGAGTGCGTGTAAAAGCATTTCAGTTCTGCTGAGCCAAATAAGACAGGTCAGGGTGAAGAAGTGACAGCCAAAGAAAAGCTTACCACAAAACGGAGAAGTTATGACAAATCAGACTATAAGGCAAAAAGAAAGTGCAGCTTTATGGTTTCATGGACAAAAGAATTTCTGTGGCTGCGATATGATGAGCTATATAACCGGGGCTGCACATAAGTGGTCCGCAGGTGCGCATTCGCTGTCAAAATAAAAAACACGCATAAGGGTTAGGGTTAAATTTAAAAACTGTACTTTTGAGTTAAAATATATATTTATAATTTTAATAAATGACAAATTAAAAATGCATGAACATTTTTTTGTATCGAAAAAATATCGAACCGTGACACCAAAGTATCGAACCGAACCGAACCGTGAATTTTGTGTATCGTTGCACCCCTAATGTTTATATATAAATATATGCGGTGGCCCCTAGAGACAAAACACGTACAAACTCCAAAAAGCACATACAAACTCCAAAACTCATTTCTAGCATTTCTAGCATAAGTGATCTAGGTAGCTCTGAACTTCCAAAACAGAGCTACCTAGATCACTTAAATTACACAATTGAAAGCATGAAAGCATATGTGTATTGTTTGTGTATTTATACACAAGCATTCATATAGAGTCAAATAAAATTTTAAAAAAGTTCATTTACCTGTTACTACCACACACCAAATCCGGTCGTTGGTACTTGCTGGCTTGTGTAGCCACTAGGTAACAAAAGTTCAACACTGCGCCCAGCATCCTGGAGCACTTCTGTTGTCTTTTGTACGTGTTTTCAGTTTTTGTGTGCTTCTGAGTTTTTACGTGTTTTGGAGTTTGTACATGTTTTTACGTGTTTTGGAGTTTTTACGTGTTTTGGAGTTTGTACATGCTTCAGGGTTCGTACGTGATTTGAAGTTTGTACATGCTTTGTCTCTAGGGGCCACCGTAAATATACTTTTATTTATTCACGCCACATAAAATGTAATAAATAAATCATATAATACAAAAACCTACTAGTTACAGTTCAACTTTTAACTATTTAAATTTTCAGCTTTTTCCTTTTAAACCAATTTAAAGTGAAACAACACAAAACACTGCAAATCACAACACAATTAAATATAAATTATAATATGAAAACAAAAATAAGATGCACATTCTCTGTCATATGGGCCTGTATGTATAAACTTTCTGAATCCTTTATCATCTGCAACTGAAAATAGTTGTGGATGATTACTATACCTTTCTAATGTGATGTTGTTGTCCCTGGCTCTCTTTCGCTCTCTCTCCCTCTGTTCCTGTGCTACTGAGTGCAACTACCGCCCCTCTTCCAAGCATAAAGCACAAGGCTCGCATGCTGAGTGAAGCCGAAAAAAGTGTGAGAGAGAGGGTGAGAGAAAGAAAATAAAACCCCACGGCTCGCGATAAGGAGCCGGCTCGCGTCGTTCACGTCAAAGAGCCGGCTCTAAGAGCCATTTCGTTCGCGACTGACCCATCACTACATCCCAGCAGCAGCAGCATCATCAGTGTGTATCTGTGAGAGTGTGTGTAGCAGCTTAAAGGGGGGAATCTGGACACCCTCTCTGAATAGAAGAGGACCCTCTGCAGACAGGCCGTGCTTTATTTTTCCGCCCATCTCAATGTGTTTTTTACCAAATGGAAGCAGAGGTGTTGAACCCCCAGATGATGGCAGACGTCAATGGCAACAATAAAATTACCAGCGCGGAGCTCGAGGTGCTCAAGCTGCAGGAACTGGTGCGAAAATTGGAGAAGCAAAACGAACAATTGCGGACTCGAGCGAACGCTGTAAACAATTGCTCCATCGGCCCTCATCTTCAGACCTCGTTGTCGTGTCTGCACGGGGGTACGGCGTGCGCGAGCGACAGCTTCTCTGCTAAATATGACGTTTCAAGTGTCCCCGCACCTCGAGGCTCAGCGGAGGAACCTTTCGCCTATTTTCAGCCGAGCTCGGCGTCTCCTGATGCCGCTGTGGAGGACAGCAGCGCCGCTGGAGACACGACTGTTTTGGATGAGGTTGAGATTTTGGACCTCAACGTCGTGCTCCCCGTCTTAGAGCCTGATAGCTGGTAACTGCTCTGTTTATGTCTACCAGTTCATTACATGCCTTGTTTGAATTTACAGTGAAAGTCAGTTTCCCCCTCTGTTGGTCTGACCCTAATACATGCTTCATGGGCCACATGACAGTGAACCAGCCATCATTTTGAGGCAGTGTATGTCATGTATCGTATGTATTGATTGCATCTGTTTTGGTGGAACAGACTTACAGACTCTGGCAAATAGAGTGACTCTTACACGAGGAGCAAAACAATAAAAACCAGATCTGACACAAGCTTTGGGCATCCCAGCATGCACTGTGCGTGCAGCATAGGTATCTATTCAGAGTAGGCAGCGCTGGATGAAATTAGAAACAATGACCCCCCTTCAGCCTCTGATCAAACAGCTCGGCTTTGTGTGTTGTGTTCAGCCATAGGCTGAACTACTTTGAAGCACAGGCTGTAGACTAAGGTATCTGACTGCTGAACCGTTTCCAGCTTTATGTATCTGGTGTGACGATGTGGAAAATGTAGCACACAGCTGAATGCAGTGCTGATGAGATACAGTTCAGCCGCTGTGCTGGTATAGCTTTACTACATTTAACACAATTACCCTTCCACCCCCAAGTCAGTGTAATGCTGTGGCCTAGTTGCTGGAGGGGAAAAAAGCCCAGTTCTGTCTGGCAAGTTTTCTTTTCCTTAGATATTTAGCTTCAGGCCGGGAACCTAGTATACTAGGATTTACAGGCACACACACAGTGACAAACGTGCAATTTCTTGGGATTTATTTAATTTCTTTTCTGGCTGACGATAAAGGTCAATTAAATTATTTTCACTCATGGTAGAGGATGAGGTGAGATGGAGGCAGAAGATGTGCTGTGGCGATCCGTAAAGAAAGAAGAAGAAGAAGAGATTTGCTGATAAATAGGTTGATAATTTCATGTACTACATAAAAATAAATTCCATCTAATTGATCATTGACTAAATTTCACAACAGAAAAGATAACATTGCCATTTGCAAGTCTATGCATTTGGTCCGTCCATTTTCCGTTTCAGTTCCAAGTCTGGGTCCCAGAGATTCTTCCCATGTTGTAGAAGCTTTTAGGGCATTTGGTTGGCATTTGGATTGTATAAAAATCACACAGCCACAGTGGTTTTATTTCACTGGGTAATAGCAGCTGAGAAATGTTGGGGCTGTAAAACACACTCTTTGAGATCTTGAGCTGCTATTTATTTTCTTTGCTCTCTAGCAACTATTTTTTGATTGCACTGCAAATACACAGCAGCCCCGAGTTAATTTATCATCTGTGTTTTGTGTGTAAAAAAAAGAACATGGGCTGCCTGTAAAGGTGACAAGATCTAACAGTTTTTTTGCTGCATTTTCCAGGCTGTATGTGAGTCCCAAAGCTAAGCTGCATGGCCACAGTTTCCTCAGCCCTCTCCAGTGGTGCAGGCAGGTACTGGACCACCCGGGGCCTGAGGTGGAGCTCGCTAAAATGACCCTCTGTCACAGACTGGACCAAGGTACAGTGTACTTAGCCCCAGGTGTGGCCACATCCGCCTCGCTGGCTGCTGAAATGTGATCATAAGCTGAAAAACACTTCACACAAAATGTTTCCATGTGCAGCAGAATTTCTTCTGCAGCGTGTGAACCGTGGGAGGTTTTCACTGCACAGAGCTCACCGGCTCCAACATTTCACTCGCTCTCTCTTTAAAGTTGTGAGTTTTACTTCACCCTGTGTTCCCAGTGAGTGGTTATTTTTGGAGTAGCAGAGGACTCACGTGTACACATCTCAGGCTGTACTTAAGATCCACTAAAGATGAAGATATTTATACATGAATTAAAGAAAGATCACCTTGGAAGAGCTTGATGTGTGTTCATGAAAGGCTAAACCCTGTGTTCACTGCAAAATAATGCAGAAATAATTATAAAGCTTTCATTAAGTTATCATCATTGCACCATCTGAACCTCTAATAACAGCCTGATTTTACTGGATTTTATGAAAAAAGTATATTTTAAGTGATGGAATTTTTACATTTTAAATTTAAATACAGGTTATAAATAAAAATAAAGTATAAAGTGTAGCCTGCAAAATAAATTATTAAAAAAACATATTTGATATACATTTTGCGAGACTTATATGTCACCTAATTACCTATTTTCATGAGTAACTCATAACTCAATCCACTCATAGTTTTCACATACAGCATTATGAGAATTAAGCATGAAACTACGGTATTACAAATATTGTGCTGTATGAGATTTCATAATGGACGATCCAGTCTTGATCTGATTTTATCTTTTCCTTTATCTGTTATATGATCATAACAGTTTGATTATTGTGATTATCTAGAATCGATAAATCTGTTATTATTGTAGCTACTTAGTCTTTGAATCAAATGGCGTTTCCGTAGTGACAGTAACTATGATATTAAAACATAGACTATTGATCTTATATTAAAAGCATGTATATTAATAACAATATGCCCATGAGCACATTAACAGCCTTTCAGTTTTGGCCTGTGCTGGTCTATATGCTTTATGGCTGTTCAAAGTAAGATGACTACATCTCACAGCCTTAAATTTTCTTTCTCCATAGCTTCTTCTGGGAAAAAACATTCCCATAAAACACATGCTGATTTTAACTCTGTCACTTACATATATGTCGTACAGCTGTTGTCACTTTCTTGAATGATGAACTAGTATCACAGGTATGTCTGCAGTTTGCGGCCGGCCTGATTGAATCACTGCAGTTTCATACTGATTCTGAGTTTTTGCCAAATCTATGAAAACCTGCCAGATCTTCTCTGCCAACAGCAAACAGCTCATTCTGCTTTTGACTCTTGTTTCGTGTTGTTTATTGGATTGGATGATTGAAGTCTGAAGAAACAAGACATACTGACAGCTTAACAATGTATTCATTTAACAAACAGGGGCCTTTGTAGCATGTATAGGAAACATACACGGCCACAATAGCCTTCCACCTCCTCCTCACATGCTGGTCACCAGCTTTTCACAGGCGCAACCTACATACTCAGCTGTGCTGCTCAACACACAAATGCATTTTTCTTGCAAATATGGCAGCATTTAAGGGGAAATAAACAGACTTTCCAACAGTTATCGTCAAGAAGCATTGTTACAACAAAGAAATAGTCGACCAAACTCAAATTTCCTTAGTTTTTGTGCTAAATGTATATGTTAATACTGTTTTAGCAAAGTCATTGAAACAAAAGTTGTTTAAGGATTAGATGGTTGAAACCCAACTTAGTTACCAACAATATTACTGCTGACAATGACGGTGCATTTTATCCACCATTGCTTTCATTTTAACACGGTCTCTGTCATTATCCTCACAGTTTTTGTTTTACTAACAGCTGCATAACCTTTACTCGTGGCAGACCAAAGCAAAGTCTTTGCATGCTATAATATCCTTTTCTCTAAGCATGTTTCCACTAAGTGGGGCAAGGGGTTTATTGAGGTTTCAGAAATGATAATGGGACATATGTACGAGCTAACCTAAATCCAAAATCATTACGGCTCATATACTTGCGTGCTATTAAATATATATTTGCTGCTGGGCCCAGTTTCAGATCTGGTGCTTTATAGTTTCTGCTCTCATGCATGGGGATATGGTTACCATAGAAACATGCTTACATTAAATGGGTTGTCGAGTCAGATTCGCTCAGCACTCCCTGCACCAAGAGCCTGTGCAAGAGACTCGTACTTTCAAAGCTCTATATGCTGCTCACCTGCGTGCTTTGACTTTAATATCCGAAAGAATTTCCTGTGATGGAATATTTTCATATTAATTGTGGGTGGTCTCCACACTGTGACCTGATAATGCATATTTGTTAGTGTCTGTGTTGATGTTTTTTGGTGTGTGTTTGTGCCTTTGACGGTTCTCTTCTTCCTTTAAAGCTGTATTCGGGGAAGGCTGGCTCTCCTCCTCGGGGTCATGAATACATCCTTGTATTTGAGAGCCAGCAGCCATTGTTGGTGCAACTGGCTGTGAATGCTAGTTTCATCCAGTGGAGTTTGAGCTTATTTGTGTCAGGAGTGCCGAACGCTCCACTTTGTCAGGTGTAACCCTCTCAGACTACCAATCAGACACACTGAATGCACGTTATGTAACCAAGCTGAATTTACTCACTGCTAGTTGGCATTAATTAACAAGAATAATAGTATCATCCTCTAAAAGTGTACCCTGTAGCTAGGGTTTTTTATATTGCAACTAATTGCTTTAATGGCTATTTATCAGAAATTAATAGATATGACAGCAAACAATCTGGTAACCCAAACCCAAATGCTCTTAGTTGCCGTTAATAAAGTGCATGTTAAGTGTAAAGTGTAAAGTGTGTGTGTTAGTCCCCATAGGGAAATAGCTCCTCTGCATTTAACCCATTCACCCAGTGAAGCAGTGGGCAGCCACCAATGCAGCGCCTGGGGAGCAGTGTGTAGGGACGGTACCTTGCTCAGGGGTACCTCGGGGTACCTCAGGGTAGCCGTTCAGTGGAGTCGAACCCCCGGCCTTCCGATCATGGGGCCACCACTCTACCTACTGTGCTATCCCTGTTATTGTAGTGTTGAACCATAAAATGAATAAAGTAATGAAAATCACATTTAAGGACTATAAATAAACCGTGTACACCAAAAAAACTAGTTCATAGTAAATCTAATTCTGATTTTGGGAATGGGTTGTAGCCTACATGCACAATCCCTGCTTATCCTGAGACCTAGCCAAAAGATAACTGCGGTTTAGCCCAATAAGCCGCAGTGGTAAGCTAAACCTCGTCTTACTGTATGAGCCTCTTCTGTCCGAGCTCAGACATTTGCAAGGTCAGTACTGATCTGCTAGAAGCAGATTAACATTTGGCCAGAGTGTCTTAAAATATATAACCCATGTACTGTATGTTTGTGCTACATGCTAAAGCAATCAGACTAACATGCCCTTCCCTGCAATCCTGTCTCTAGCAAAGCGGTGGCGAGGAGTGTCCTCCGTTCGTCCGTACAGCTGCATAGAGGGGCTCTCCACCCTCAGCTGCCCCATCCTGCCTTACACTAAACCTGCTGCACTAACTGAGTCCTCAGGTAACACCAATACACATCTGATTCCTGCTAACCACAAAACAGACACTCTTACATCTGGTAGGCTTAGTGGGTCAGTATGTACCTACAAACTGAAATCACTAAACAAACTAATTTGTTAAATGGTAAGTTTCACTATTTAAAAGAGCCATTATTTTTTTGGGGGGTGGGGGATTATTACGTTTCTTATTATCTCATTTGTAAGCATGCTGTCAGAGTTGGCCTGTGGATGGAAATGAAAGTTTGTTGATTGGTTCCCCGATTTGGCCCAAACTGAAATCTCTCAAAAACTGTTTGATTTGATGATCTTCTACAGACAAAGATGAATCCTAATGGGTTTGCACATTCACACACATACATAGCCAGTCCACTGGGTATTTAACTTACAATATAAAGTGCCTCGAGGTGACTGTGATTTGGCCCTTATAAATAAAGATGCTTGGAAGTGATTTCAACAATGGTACAGTCATACTAGATGAAACAGTCTTTGGAGACTGTGGCACGATCAAAGTGTACAATAAACTTGAACATGAGCTCATTGTTTTTGAAATGGAGACGAGGACCACGACTGCAATTAGTTGAATTTAACCAGAACACAGCCAGCGGAAACAAGTCCTCTATTGCAAAGTGACACCTTGCACACAGGATGGCAGTCTGAGACAGGTTGCCTCCCACCAGACCTTTGCAGTTGACATTCCTCTGGTTGCTCAGAAGTTGAGGGAGTTGCATGCTCTATGCATCTAGGGCCAATCCATTGGTTGAAAGCAAAAATTATCAGTGCAATCACCAGGTAATTGGATGTTGCCATCCAGGTTTTACTCTAGTGCGAGTGGGCGATAATGAAACATTAAAAAAACAGTTTTCTTTTTTAAAGAGTCATTGTAACTTAATTAATTAGTTAATTAGAATTAATTGAAGCATGCTAACATAGTGACACCTTGACGGTAATGTTTAATCTCGTTTCTCTTTAAATTGGGCAACTTTTGCAAGGTAACTCAAACCTGCGTCTCTAACCCCTTGAAAACAAAATCTAACAACATCACAAAACAAAGCAAATGACAGGAAAAAATTCACATAATGCAAAAGCTAAAATTTTGCATTGGCAACATTCAAAGCCTTTTAGCCTTTAGGGCGCAATAATCGTCATTGCTCGTATTAAAACCGTTTCTGCTGACCTCATAGTTGTTGTCTCATCCAAAAGTAATAACAACATCGAGCCAAAAGCATCTGTTGCTTCCAAAATGCTTTTGGAACTCGCTACATAACCCAGATTCTTAAACAACCTGCTCCTTGGAGTTTACAATCAGATTACACCAAACTGCAGGGAGGAGATTATAAGGTCATACCCTCAAACAGATGGAGGCAAGCACTTTCAGACTCCACCAGAAGACAGCTCCTTCAGCTCGTTCATCTGTGTTCTATATTAACACAAACAGCAGAGAGTGCAGGTTAGGCTAGTCATCAGTGATTGAATTTCTTCTCTCTCGTGCTGTGATTTTCTCCTTTGAAGCTCCGTTGCCGTCATCTGGTCAGTCCTATCTCCAGCCGAGTCTCCCTCTCAGGGCCAGCTGCAGCCTCGCTGACAGAACACCCACCTTCCTGTCAAACTCCACTCTCCACAGTAAGAAATCACCCGCAACACGTCTCCTCTGCCGTGTCATTAATTTCTACAGTTTCATCAGGTGTGAGTTACCATCCATCTGCGACAGTTATGTACACATAAATTTCACAACTCAGAGACGTGGTCAGAGAAATGCTTTGAAAGTGAATGTTGGGATGTTGACGTGCATGTTTTTGTTTTTGTTTTGTTTTTTTTAGACGTGGGCCGTCGGCACGCGGCGATTACCCCTCAGTCTTCCCTGGACAGCGAGGTGGGTGTGTCAGAGCTGGAAGATGACTCGATCTCCATGAGCTACAAACTGCAGGACATGACAGATGTGGAGGTCATGGCACGACTTCAGGAGGAGAGTGAGTGGACTGTTTAGATGTTTCATACAAAATGTGAGGGAAAATAGGAGAAATTTGAGGAAACGCTGCTACAGATAGAGGTCGTGATGGGTTGCAATGGTATTGTCAGATTGTGTGTGTTTTGTCCACTTTATATTCCGACATAGAAATGTGGTCGGTGGTTTGAATTATGGCTTACGCAAAGGACAGCAGCTGCTTGCAGAGGCACTTTGCTAGGCTTTGTAGAACTGTTACAGCAAATAATTGAATGAATTAGAAAAGCAAAATCTAGGAAACTGTTAATGTTTCTAGACTGCTCCTCTTAATTTCTTCTCATCTCTGCTAATAAAAATGATATAAGCAGAATGTTTTTCGAGGCATTTGAAGCAGGGAGCCATCGCAGCCAAAATGTTTACCAATGTGTTAGAAAGCGTGGGCTACAGTCGAGAAAAGGAAGGCAAGAAGTACGACACCCGACGCATAGCGCACTCCTACGCAGAGCTGCCTCTACGCCTGTGCATCACAGGACTGGAAAACAGCTCTGCACAAGTGCCTGAAACTGTGTGAAACTGGAAGATCCCTGAACAAAACATCACAGTCACATCATAATAACCATCATATAAGTTACTTAGTGATGGAGGAAAGGAAGGTAACTTGGTCAACTTGAGTAAAATACCGTGCATTTAACTTGTTTGAATTTTGGGTTAAATGATTGGTATGAACTAACCGCACATATATAGAATGCAGTCAGAATATATGGATGAATGAAATCTTTATTTTGAACATTTAAGTATCAAATGTTAATAACTGAAAGAAACTCACACAAGAACAAAATAAAAGACAAGTATTATATTATTGTGATGAAACCCCATTGACTGAAATCCCCCAAATATCTACCATTTCCTGTTCACTTCCTTTCCCCCTATTTAATTTATCATATATTTGTGTTCCTGATTATATAGCCTAATATTTACATATGCACTAGCTATAAATACATATACATATCTAAACACAGTCTCTTTCTACATGAATATATACATATTCATGCTGTGATCCATGATTATATATCTGCACCTATCTAAAAATATAGTTTTTTATATACAATTACCCATAATAATTTTACAATGCAGCCATTATATCAAACTGCAGTCAGAATATCCAGTCAGTGTCACAACATAGAATTTAATATTTAACACATTGCTTCATCCACATAATGCTCTATATTTTTATAACCCTTCTTCTCTTCTAAAATATTAAATATTAAGTAAGGCAGTTTGTTTACAAAATAAACATTTATTATTTGCATCTAGATGGCAGACATGGTCTGAAGAGTCTGCCGAGAAATCTGAAAACTTGATTGTGGAAAAGTGTGACATTTTGAAACATGTAGAAACACTGCTCATAGGAAACTGATTAACTGACCCTTTGCCAAAGCAGTATGTGCCAATGCTGTCCTTTTATGAGATTGAAAACACAGTTGGAGTTCATGTCATCCAAACATAAGAGAATATCTGAGACGTATGAATCAAGTCTTTCGGTGTTGATTGGACACCAGCAGGTACAGTGATAGATGGCATGGAGCTGCAAATCACTCTTGCCTCAGCATAAACAGTCCTTAATCAGACACCAACTGTCACACTGAAGTTCTTCTCTACGTACCTGCAGCCACCCACAAATTTGTTGTAAGGCATGAAAATTGTTTGACATTGCTTTAAACACTAATGCGTGAACACTTCTATATATACACTACAGCAGGGGCCCCCAATCCCAGTCCACGAGGGCCGGTGTCCCTGCAGGTTTTAGATGTGTCCTTGATCCATTACAGCTGATTTAAATGGATAAATTACCTTCTCATCATGTCTTGAAGTTCTCCAGAGGCCTTGTAATGAGCTAATCATGTGATTCTGGTGTGTTGACCCAGGGTGAGATCTAAAACCTGCAGGGACACCGGCCCTCGTGGACTGAGATTTTTGTGTTTGTTTGACAGCCACTCTGGTTGTAAACAGTAATGCACTGCCTTGTGGAGAGACTGGAAAAGATTACTGTGCAACATTGCCAATAAATGGCTGACACTAACATAAATGTTTGACCTTTACGAAGTTGAAAGGAAGTGATATCTTGATGCGCTTGTGTGCTATTAAATTATGCAGGACATTTCAGAATAAACTTCTCTATATCAGTCTGGTCTGCCGATTCAGTAAGTGAATAATGAATGAGGGGCGCCTCCAGAAGGAAATGTGTCCTATACCACGTAGGGTTCGTGCTTTCCTCGGACAAATGCATTGATTTGTCGCCCCTGTAGGCCTCCGACAAGACTACGCCTCTACCTCAGCCACAGCCACGGCCAGCCGTCGCAGCTCCAGCTTCTCCTTGCACACCCTCAGGCGCAGTCAGATGGATCTCGAGGAGGAGGACGAGGAGGACGAGGGTTACGACCAGCTCCCACCTCCCCAGCCTCGACTGTTCCGCACAGGCTCTATGCAGCGGGGCAGCCTGCCCCACTCTCACACCTTCTCCAGTTTCAGAGACTGCAGACGCAGCTCAACCACCCATCAGTTTTCACTCAGTGGACACTCCCAGTACTCTGGACCCTCTAGCCTGATCACAGAGACACAAACAGCATACACAAATAGCACAGGTGAGTGACCTGATCTGATCTGGGAACATGTCTGATAGAGGACTGTTAAAAACTCAGTGATCAGTCAGTATCTTTGGACTTCCAGTAGACCACACTTCTTGTTCTATCAGCATGTCAATCTTTATAAATGCTGAAGAGATTTTAAAATCTGATAAATGTTAATCAGGTGATAGCTAAGTGTTTCAAGATTGCATTTCAGCAAATGCAATCATTTTGCTCTTCACACACTGTTTATCTGCATGCAACCAAGGCCCGCTCAGATGTAATTAGACTAAAAGAGGAATGCAAACAGAAAGCTATTAAAGCACAGTTGTCCCTTCTCTACAGATTGCGTGTCTTTATATGCAGATATCAGTCTATAGAGATAACTGCATGACTGTCTAAGACTGATACTGCTGTTACTTTAAGGAGCAAGTATTAGACTTTCCCCCTCTTTAAAGTCCTAAGTTCAATTAAGTCAGTATAGATAAAAGAATAGTGCAACATTTTGAGTGGACCACAAGAAAAGATTCATTCATTAATGGATATGACGTGTCATTCTGCTTAAATTTAAAGTGTAAAACTAAGATGTGTTTCTACAGGAGAAAATGCTATGTATTAAATATTTGCTAAAAGCGCTTACTTTCATATTCACCAAAATGTCCCCTAAAAAATCCTAAAACTTTGAAAAGCCAAAAAAAAAAAATGCTAACTGGGCACCTGCAATACCTGATCAGCTTTGTTGATGTTGTTGCATAGACAAGCTGCGAAGAAGCATGCCCAACCTGATCCGAGCTCCCAGCATGCCTAGTGTCCCCAGCATTCCATGCCTGGCTTCCCCTGTCAACCCACCCTCCCACGGTCCCTCCTCTTTGCCAACGATGCCCTCCCTCCGGAACAGCCAGAGCTTTGACTCATCGAGTGGGCTTGCACGACTTCAATCCTCCAGTAAGACGCCTGTTTTTATGTGTGCGAATGATCAAAGAAAGGAAAAAATCACTTTTATAAACTGTTAACGCTCAGCCTAATGATGACAACTAAAAATCTACGGATTGCAGTGACACTTTTGCTTCACAATATTCCTTCAGTTCCTTCCCCAGGCCAGCTCAGTCAGCGAGTCCAGAGTGTCGGGAGTTTCCCTACAACAGCGCGACACACTCTAAAAGCGACAGCCTACGTAAGCCCCACAGTCCAGCAGGGACCCACCTCCACCTCTCTGTCCACCTCTGCCAGTCTGAACTCCATCTCCAGCAGTGCCGCGCTGCCTCAACCCCTCAAACCCAGCAGCAGCATTAGTTTGCTGCCACAGGCCCTCAAACCCACCAGCACCAACCAGTCAGCTGTCCCCCGCAGTTCCCTCCCTCGGCCAGCCTCCTTCATAGGAACAAGTGGCGTTCCACGTCCCAGTAAAATCACCCAACCCACGCGCAGGTAAGCACACATATGCTAACTCCTTTGGGTTTAAAGGAGAACTACAACAACATGAGTACTGACGAGCATGTGCAAAAAGGCACTTGATAACTTCAAATTTAGACCTGATGAGAAGGTTATCTCAGGGGATCACCAGAGGTGGTAAAATTCATCCTCTGATGACAGTAAAAAAATAATTTTCTGAGCCATGAATTGGTTAATCAATTGAAGTATATGATGACAAACCTGGTCAGACTATTAGTGTTTTCAGCATGTGGGTGAGTGGTAATGTAGCAATCTTTAGGTGTGGCATCGGTGGTTCAATGGTAGAATTCTCACCTACCACACTGGATTCACAGGTCTGATTCCTGAAACTTTTAAAAGAAACAGACAAGATTCTTTGTGGGATGATGGATCTTTTTATTTATCTTTGATTAACTTATATGCTTATATAATATTGGGTTTTTTTCTGTCTGCAGTTTGCTTACTCCTCCAAAGAGCCTGGCTGCTCTGAGTGCCCTGAGGGACGGCAGCTGGAAAGATGGCTGCTACTGAACCCAAATAAGCTGAAATTTGAGAGGTGCACAGGGTATCGCTGTGTAGGCACCAGCTGATTTAAAATGTCTCTTTCAGCAGGTCTCTAGACTTGGGCTGCGACCTGTGAGAGTGACAGATATCATGAATATAAGCACTACTCCTTGCTGAAGGACAAAGTGAGGACTGTTGAGCGTGCAGGTCCAGCAGGCTGGATCTTAACCTTGACTTGACACACCATGAAACAACCAGGCAATACTCTGATAATCAGCTGTTAAATGTGAAACAGATCCTCTCTGATATGTGTTTCTTGGTTTGTCGTTGTTAATTCTTGCATTGAGCAGAATAAACATCTCTCTCCAACCGAAAGCTTAGAAAAATATATCCCATGCTTTTGTACATGCTTTTAATGATTTCATATGATTAGTTTCGGAAGTACTATTTTTTTCAGGCTGTGATGTCAGATATGAAGTTGAACCTGAAGTTGGAATTTTGTTACTTCCCGTGCCTGTAAAAAAAAAAAGTGAAAAAGAAGAAGAAGTAATGTAATTTATGTTAGTTATACTTATTGGCTGGACCTTGCAGCACTTTGGATCAGAATTCTGATTAACACATTCAGTATTAGATCCATTAATGACCTTGTACACACTTTATCTTTTGTTTAGTTTCTTTTTATTTAATGTTTACATTCAATTCCGAAATGTTCTTTGATAAGCGTAACTGCTGCAGTGATATTGCACAAGGAGCCCTCATGCTTTTAATGGATGGCAAGAAATTAAAGAGGAAGTGAATTTTTAAAGTGAATAAAAGCATTTCAAAACGTTTTTTCATTCTTCTTCATTAAAATTGTTTGTAAAGAATCGAGGGGGAAAATAGGTAAATTGCAAAAGGGGAAAGGGATTGCAGCCAGTGATGAGCTGTGGAAACCCTACCAGGAGCATGTTGCCCACGAAGGCATAACTATAGGCTCTCTAGGACACAGAAACGCCTCAATTCTTTTTGTTTTTATGTCTGAACGCCTCCAGTTGTTTTGAGCATCTCCCACTAGTACGAGATGCCTGAGCAGACCAAGGAAATTATGTCTCCTGGCTGGTTTGGGAACAGGTGGCTGGGGACTTAGACTTCTGCCCCCCATGACCTGGCCATCGAAAAGTTGCGAAGGGATGGATGAATGGGGAGTTGTAGCTCTACTTACTGCAGTTCAAACTCTATGCCTTCTTTAACTCAGATATGACTCAGCTTAAAAGCATTTGGAGTAATGGTGGTCTAAGGGTGAAACCATATTCCTGTATTCTTCCCTAGTAAAAATACAATACTAAACCAAGTTCAGTCCTATATTCCTTCAAGTGTAAAGTATATCTGAATGCTAATATCGCTGATATTATGGAAGCTACTGCTCAAAAAATAAATGTAGAATTCAGTTTTAGCACATTACAGTTAGGGGGTTTTGAGGTTTTGGAAGATTCACTGTGGCAGCTGTTAGTGTCACAAGGTGGTCACAAAGTGACTAATGTTTAACAAGTGAGTATGTTGATTTTAAATCTCCAGAGTAACACTCAAACACGCCCTACTTTAACATACTGTACCTCAGGAAAGGTGACTAAAATCTCTTATCTTTTATCTTTTGCGCAAAATCATTAAACCAGACCTGAAGACAGATATTGAGTGCACAGTGCTGACCTTTTGGAGTTTTTGATAATGCCCAACAAAGCCCAGGAGGTATGTCTAATCTGCTTTCTTCTGCACTTTTGCGCAGATCATTTATACTAGATCGTTTTTCTCAATGGAATCCCCCTCCCCTCTTTTTTATTTTTTTTTGCCTACAGGATGCTGTGATCAATCTAAAGACGCTGCAGGAGATTTCCAGGCAGCTTGGTTTTGAGTGGACAGTTTTGGCATATGAGCTTGGCTTCAACAGAACTGAGATAGGACGCTTCCACGCCAGCTCTACAGAGAAGAGTGTCCAGGCCAAGGCCATGCTGGAAAGCTGGTAAAGTCTGTGTGTATACTTTTGAAAGTAGCATGTGCTTTGTTTAGAAACTGGTGTTTCTAAATCAAAAGGCAACATCTGTTTATCTTAGCAGTGTTTAGTCCAATTTTATACGTCATCTGAAATCATTGTAGTCTTAAGAAATTGAAGCAGATGCCCAGCAATCTCATGTGAGAAACTTAAATAACTTATTTGTGTTTTATCATGGTCACTTGGGCTCTCTAGACACTCTGTCACTTTTATACAGTTCTTTTTTTTTTGGCTTTTTATACATCAGTGAATTTCTCTTCTTTCCATGAAATACTTTTTAGAGGTCCCTCTTTATTTGCAGGTACGAGAAGTCATGGGACAAGCCAAATAAGACCAAGCTGCTGCAAGACGGACTGGAACGAGCTGGCAGACGGGACCTGGCTGAGAGACTGCATTGCCTTCACTGGGGTCACCAGAAACTGAGTCAAAGGGTGGAGCTTCCCTCTGCCTTCCCCTTCCTCATCACAGTCCACAGGACCATCGACAACCGAGACGCACTACGTAAAATCAACGACCTAAGTCGTAGATTCACTTAAACCTGGGTGAAAACGCAAGTAGCTGTGGCTATGTCTGTAATTTGTGTTCTACATGTGCATATGTGATACTGCAAAGAAGCAAATGGACTCAGAGTCAATTAACCAACAAATCATGATATATGCTACTTTTTGTAGTGCAAGAAATTAAAGCTTTGCAATAAGGACAAAGGCTGTCTTTGGAATCCTAAATAAACTTTTGATTTCAAAAAGTTTATTTATTTTAATTGATGTACAAACGACAAAGGTCAAGACAGTTTATGTGGATCAACTGTGTATATATGTTGTTATAGTTGGCTACAAAGAGCACAGGTGTAAATGGAAAAGTCTGTAGTAAGGTATGGCTGATGGGACCATTTTAAGGAGAGATAATTATTGGTGGATATGTATACTGCATTTAAACAAACATCTGACCATAAAGGGCCAATATGCACATGTGGCTGAATGATGCATATACTAAACTGCAGTGCAAGGGACATGATTTTTTAATGATGGTATGAATCCATATATTTCATATTTTTTATGCATAGTGTCTGGCTGTCACATATACCACAGAGAAGAAGCTCTAATGTGTTACAGCAAATCAAATAAATAGCCCATGCCAGACTATAGAGACTTCAGTATTAATCATAAATGGGGTTTGGGGAGTTATTAAGCATTAAATTAAAATATTATAGTTTTATAGTGGCAATATGTGCTGGACAACTATCTAACTGAGAGCAGGGACTCATAAAACACATTTATTGATTCACGCTGAGAGTTGGATGAAAGGATGACACCACAGATGATGATACCGCCTTCACCTCAGCTTAATAATCTATTATCTATTTTTAGAATTTAGTTTACTAAACTTCTATTAGTTAGTTTATTAACTAATTAACACACACACACGTAGAAAAATATTTAGTATACACATCCAGAAATGCATATACTATTATATATTGTACATATATTTATTAGTTTCAGATGTAGCCATTCTTGTATTTTGCTTGTTTACATTATTGTATTTTGCACAACTCTGTTGCTTGTGAAGCTCGCACACAAGAATTTCACTCACATGTGCTGTACCAATGTACCTGCACATGTGATGTGACAATAAAAGTGATTTGATTTGATTTGATTTGATTATTATCTGAGGACAAAATGTAAAATTTGACTGTAAAAGGATTACATTAATAATTTTGCTTAAAGGCAGTAAGGACTGAGACCACGTGAGCAATTAGAAATAATACATAAGGATTAATTGAAGATATGGTAATGATATAAAAATGAAATAACACAATTACATAAAAATACAAATAAACATATAAGAAATATAGATATATTAAGATTATTACAAAATAGTATTAGTTTCTAAAAATATATATATAACACAATTATATAAAAATACAAGTAAACACAAAAGACATAGAGGTCCATTGTTTAATTTCCAGAATTATCCGCTTTAGCAAAGGGGAAAGTAGTGGGAGGAACCATATTATGTTCCAATCAATCAAATTCAGTTGACCCAGTTGCACAAACCAATCAGAGGGCACTCTTTTTTAAGCAAGGTTGTATGAGTGCGCAACGAGCCAGTGTGGAAGTTAATCAAAGAAGCCTTCAAAATAAGATTTTTTAAATTTGTTTAATTTGATTTAAAATACTAATTTGCGTATTTTAAAATGAGATTCGTGGTCAAAATAGAATATTAAAACCCACCCAGAGCGTATAGCACTGCTTAAAAAGATGAACTAAAAGAACGCGCGATATCTATACGTACAACTGTACTTTATTGTAGAAGTTCTTCTCGGAATATGTAGCTCAAAACCTGGCCGTGTTGACGTTTGTGCCAGCTGCTACACTCAAAACAGAAAACAGCAACGAGGAGGAATTTAGTGAAAATGAACGTTATCGGTAAAGCAGCTCCTTGGAAGTGGTGTGCGGGTCTTTTTCTACTTTGACCGTGACATTATGCTCATTTACAGACCGACAGCTGCCGGATTTCAGACATCCCGGCGACCGTTCAGCTGTTAAATCGCTGTTGCATTTATCCACACTGCTTATGTTTGATTTTCACGTGTAAACGGACGTGTCATTATCAGAGCTCGGGGAACTTGGCGTTACCGAGCATGTTTACCGCGTCACACGGTGCTTTTTGAAACACTGGCCGACGTGAAATAGCTAACTAATCGCTTAAGTTGCAACAATGGCCTCGGCGCTGAGTTGCTTCAGTGGTCCCGAGGTGCTGGAGGACGCCAATCACGCTCGGGGTTTGATGAACGGGTTGAAGTTGCTTTACGATTGCCGGCTGCTCGGGGACGTTACTATCGGAGTTGAGTATGAAGAGGAGTCTTTGGAGCACAGCGGCAACCCCACCAGAGGTGCCATCGACCAACTTTTCTTCTGCAGCCGCAACGTCCTGGCAGCTGCTAGCCCCTACTTCAAAGGCATGTTCACCGGTGGGTTAAACGAGAGCGTGCAGGAAACTGTGGTCATCCGTGGGGTCGATCCTGAGTCTATGTCCGTCATCATCGATTACTGCTACACGGGCAGGGTGACCATCACGGAGAGTAACGTGCAGAGGCTGTATGCAGCGGCCAACATGCTCCAGCTGGAGTACATCAGGAAAGCTTGCTCCTGTTTCATGACAAGGAGACTGGACTTGTCTAACTGTGTGGGGGTACTGAAATTTGCTGACACCTATGATAACCCCGAGCTGAAGGAGAATGCGCAAGCTTTCATTGCCAGGAACTTCGGCCTGGTGTGTAATGGGGGGGATCTTTGCGAGCTGGACCTGAAGCAGCTGAAGGAGTTGCTGTCTCTGGACACCCTGGATGTGGATTGTGAGAAGAAGGTGTGCTCGGCTGCTCTGCAGTGGATCGAGGTGAACGCAGCACAGAAAAAAGAGGATGCGCTGCAAGCACTAAAGTGTGTCCGCTGGAACTTGTTCACTGAGAAGGACAAGTGTTACCTGGAGAGCCTCATGGCAAGGCCTTTCATTGAGAAATACCTGGCATCATTTTTTAACAAGTCCCCCGAGGACGGCTGTGTCATGTCTGCTACTCTGGATGTGCCAAAACACAGAATAGGTGTGAGCGCAAAAGAGATGATCCTCTTCTTTGGCCTACCTAATGACAACATAATGTGCTGCGACCCATACTCGGAGGACCTGTACTTCATGGCCCCTCCTTTAGAGGATCTGAGCAGTCAGGATTACAAACGCTCCACCATGGAGTCCTTAATCGCCTGTGCCACCCCTGAAAACAACTTGTACTTGGCGTCCCACCTCTCGAAACACTTCTGGCTTTACAACCCTGTGCTCAACAGCTGGCAGGAGTTGGCAGAGAGGCCACTGGGCAGAATACATTCTGGAATGGGCTACCTCAACGGGCATGTGTACCTTCTGGGAGGAAGAAACCCGGTGACGGATGCCAGACTGAAGGAGGTGGAGTGTTACAGCGTCCAGAGGAACCAGTGGACGTTTGTGGCTCCTCTGCCTCATTCTCTGGGTAAAATGCAGGTGGTAGCCCTACATGACCACTTGTACGTGGTGAACAAAAGGCGAATGCTTTGCTACGATCCCAAGAGGAACCGCTGGCGCCACTGTGGGTCGCTGAGGCGAGACAAGCTTCACAAGGCCTGTGTGTTCCAGGACCAGATTGTCTGTGTGTGCGACATCCCTGTGGTGAAAGCCTACAGCCCCACTAGGGGTGAGTGGAAGAGGCTCGGCGACATTCCCATCGACAGCCGAGCTCTAAATTATCAGGTGATCCAACACAACGGCAAGCTGCTCCTCCTCACTCAGACTTTACTGCAGCACAACAAGAACAGAGTCCTCATCCACGAGTACGACCCGGCCAGGGACACGTGGAAGAATATCATGGCGGTGTACGTGTCCACGCTGGGGCCCGTATGTGTTTCAACGCGTGTTTACCCAGCGTGCCTTAGCTCTGCCCACAGCTTCTCCACAGAGGAGGACGATGACAGTGGCTCCAGTGCAGACTGGGATTTTGATGGGCTGACAGATGCAGATTCAGACTCTGGCAGCTCTAGCTCATTCTCTGATGAGAACTGGTAGTGAAGTGTGTTGCAGTGTCAAAATTAATTAAATTATTGGGTTTTTACAGGTTGGTTTTGTCTAACGGGGAGCATTGAAGTATTTATTCAGTGTTAAAACAGTCAGGAGAAGCACAGGTTGTTAAAAAAATATTTTCATACGTGTGATCAGTAATGTTAATATTGGGATGCATAAAACCAGAGAAAATGTTTACTGTGCCTCTTTCACAGCATTTCTGCTGGGCAAATACAGGGGTTACTAATTGGGAATAATTGCAATAATTGCTGGAACTGAGCCTTCACTTAACGCTGTTACTTCCAACCTTGCTTTTCCTGGTTCAAAAATGTCAGAGAATCTGTGGGACTACACTTGATCCATGTGGAAACAGAGTGTCAGTGAAAGTGCAAGTGAAACAAAAGTTTAAGGAGTAGAAAAGGGGAAAAAAAATTATGGATTAGCAGTAGTGCTTTGCGTCTTTTGCGTGCAACACCTAAAGGTTTCACATGGATGCCACATCTGTAATGCTTTCGTCACATGCTTCCTGAGGCCCTTCTCTCCTAGCTCGTAGAGCCTGTGAGAGATTTGTCCACGTCAAACTCGAGCTGAGATATTCGAGTGATGTCGCTTGACAAAGCTGTACCAGAGAGCTACAGAAGAACCTAAAGCTCTACGAATGTGCCCACTAGTACTCCTAAGTGGAGAGCCGCTGTTAAGCTTTAACATTATGTTACATGAAGAGTTATTTGGGTAAGCCTTTTCTCTTTAGAGTGAATAAATGAGCATGCAAGCTTAAGATCAGCGTGAAATCATGGCTTGAGTGTTTGTCATATCAGACATCTCAAGTGCCTCTTGTTTATGACTATGAACGAACTGGTTATGAACTGGGCTTTAAAATTTATGGTCCTTTTTATGTAGTTGATGCACACAGCGACATCACACACACACACACGGGCGGTGCTCCAAAAACTGCTGCGTGAAGTCTAGGAGCCAATGTACTGTACACTCTCTCAGGTTTAGCCCATTTGCGATGACAGAGGTTCCTTTTTAGATGTAGTGCGATCACAATGTTTTGGTGACAAATGGTTTTGTTTGAAATCACAGAGTGTATGTGTGTGTTTTCTTATCTATACTTTATTTTTAATGTGTGTGTTGCAACAGTTTTTTTGGGGGGGAGGGGTTTTGAGTATTGCTTGGGTGTGATGATTTATCTGCTTGCCAGAAGACTGCAGAGAAGCCATTGTCCCAGCCAAGCAACCCCTACGCTATTTGCACTTACTGAGATAAATGGTGGAGATAAAATATTACATATCCTCATCAGCAGAATAATGAATCACACAAAAACAATGACCATAAAGTTGAGTCAGCACCTCTGAAAACACTGAAGAGTATAATCATGAGTGACTCTTAGTCAGGGGTTTTTATCAAGCAGTTTTGGGAGTAAAGGGGGAGGAACTGTGGGTAATGACATGCAGCGAAGGCATGGTAGAAATAGAGCTGCTGGTTCCAGAGCTGGGTTTACAAAATAAACTGTTAAAATAGTGGAGTCCCGACTGTCTCTCTGATGAATAATGAAGTTTCTTGAAGTAGATGGGGTGCTTGGCTGTGGATTATAAAGCTGTTTTTGGTAAATGTGTCAAATAAACATCAGTGTATGCTGCAGAGTTACAAGTGTGTGTAGTGCTGAGTTTTACAGAAGTCGTATTTATTGCCACTGCGTGGTGAAACTGGAAGGTTTGGGTTCTGAAGAGTGTTCTTGTGAGTATTGTGAGTTTAATATGGTGCAAAACAGAAACATGGTTCTAATTCTAGGAGGATTGAGTTTTAATAGAAAAATGTGTCATTAATGAAACTAATGGTAATACTTTTTTTTTTTATGAGACATTCATGATGTGTTGACTGATTGAATTGCTACAGAAAAGCAGAATGATTTTTTTTTTTTTTTTAAATAAAAAATCTTATGTTTGTATTTATTTGAGACTGTCTCTGTTTAATGGATTTCCATTGTTAGATGTTCTCTTTGTTTTGTAAGTTGTACAAATTTGTATGAGGTTAATATATTTGTGCTCTTGGAGGATACCTACTGAAGTGTTTGTGGTTGAGTGATATGTCTGTATGTAAATAAGTATAATAGCATACATGATTTTAAAAATAAAAATTTATAGATTTAAAAAAACTTTTCTGAAATATTTTGTACTGACTGTGCTGAAGTCTTGATCCACCCCTCATTTCTTTTTTCCAAGTAGTTAGACTTTCTAGTCTCTTTTTTTTTGTAAGTGTTTTTTCTAAGAAATAGCGGAGGGTGGGTTGTTGCTGTTCCTTGAAGGCAAATCGGGATTGGAGAGATTGGCTGCCATGAGGTCATTCTCAAGGAGAGGAAACAGAAAAAAAATCGACACAACTGTGCTGTCATTTTTGTGTATGGCCAAATGACATAAAACCTGGACTGAAAATCTGTGTCTTGCGAAGTGATGGATCCAAATTTGACATTTCTCACTCAAGTCATCATAAATATTTACAGAGGAGATCAGGAGAGAGGTATGACAGTGAGCATCTACATGCATCTCCAAAACACAGTGGAGGCTCTAAACTGGGGCTGTACTTCAGCCAGCGGTGTTGGGGGTCTAGTCAAAACTCATGAAAGTAATTATGACTGCAGTAAAGCACCATCAGATTTTTATTGGAAAGTATCTGAAATACTGACTTTCAGACTTGAATTCGTCTATTTTTTTATTTTTATTTTACCACTTATTCAATTCAAAATAGGATACAACCCCCCCCCCCCCCCCCCCCCCCCGAATAATTCAAAAGAAAGGAAAGGGGAAAATAATCTCTAACCATATTCCACGTTACATTTTTTAATTGTTCTTTTCCTCTAGCAAGTTCTCTATCGGATCTCTACAGAATAATGTGTACAGCTAAATAACACAAGAATTTGATGAATTGCTTGTATTCTGCACGTAGCCTACAGCTACATTTAAGTACATAGGTTCAAAGGTACTCTCCTTTGGAGTCTCGCGATATTTCAGAGCTGTAGCGCCGTCCAGACCGCGAGAAGATGAGCAATGGCAATAGAAAACAAACCTGGGGAGGAATTTGACACAATTTTCAGTCGAAACGATTCCCTGGAGCTCTCCTCTCACCACGAATACGACACTACACACGCTCGGATTTTCAAGATAATAGTAATAGGAGACTCAAATGTGGGGAAGACGTGTTTGACCTACCGGTTCTGCGGGGGCACTTTCCTGAAAAACCCTGAGGCAACTATCGGGGTCGATTTCAGAGAGAGGACGCTGGAGCTGGACGGAGAGAGTATCAAGGTGAGAAGTCCTACATTTCAAGAAAGGCACACGGCAGATACCTGTGAACGTTCACTGTTTTTTTTGGCTATGTTAGGTTTATAGGTCAGCTCACAGAGCCTGACCTGGAGTCTGTTTTCAGCCTGTAGGCATGTGATGGAGCTTACTTTGACCAGTTGTTAAAATGAAGGCTTTGTCACCCCTATGAGGCCATTGTCATTGTTCACAAGAAAGGGAATAACGAAACTTGGTGTAAAGCCAGTTCATAGTCATTTCTGTTCTTCCACATATAAGTGTTTATCTTCATTCTATCCTCATTTGCCTGGAGATTTCCCCCCTTTTTACGAGCTTCCAGTCAAAGTGAAACAGATCATGCCCCAGTCTGATGAAGTGATCCAGATGCAACACAATAACAGGTCACCCAAGTAGATTTTTAATAGTTTTTCCCGCAAATTTAAACCCATTTTTTGGAGATGCTGTCAAAAAAGGTCTATTTTGGAGCACTTTCCACAGCAGACAATTTGACTCATCACAGTGGGAACATGCAGTCTATAATAATGACACTAATGTTAGCTCTGTCTGTCGGTGTTTCAGTAAACCATGACAGTGAGTGAGTAAAAGGCAGTGAGCCAGGATGCACATTACCCGATTGCCGATAAAAGGAATTCAGCCATCTCTGGTTTAATAATTTAAACTTCAGGTTCTCCTTCTGTAAGATGCCCAAGTGTCTGCTGCAAAAATGCCCTAACTATCCTAACTTAACCAACATTTGTTTGAGCAAGTGCAAAAATCCAGTCTGTGGTGATAATGTATAGCTTATTCTGCTGTGCAGTATCCTTCCATTGTTTCCCTGAAGCTGCTAAAACTTTGTTTTGAAAAAAAAAATCAAGATGCATCATGCTGAATCATTAAGAAAAAACCAGTATTTAACTCTGCAGAAATAGAGATGTATATTTACACACACACACATAAAGCATATGTAGTAAGAACAAACGTTGAAGGTTGGAGCTGAGCAGCATAAACAAAATAGGGAAGCTGGAATGACGCTTTGCTGCCTCCTATTGAACTGGCTGGCAAAAGCACAAATATAAAATAACACTGGCCATATGCTTTAAATAGGACTCTGTGGCATCATTTTTTTCTGCTGTGCTAGTTACAGATTTGGGACACAGCAGGTCAGGAGCGCTTCAGGAAGAGCATGGTGGAGCACTACTACCGCAGCGTCCACGCTGTCATCTTTGTGTACGACGTGACCAGCCTTTCTTCCTTCGAGAGCATCCCCGAGTGGATTCAGGAGTGTAGCCGGCACTCCGTGGGGCCCCTTGTGCCCCGCATCATGGTAGGAAACAAGTGTGACCTGAGGGACCGCCGGGAGGTTCCCACATCAGCCGCACAGTGTCTCGCTGACAGCTACAACTTCCCACTGTTTGAGACTTCAGCCAAGGACCCATCTGAGAAGGAAAACGTGGATGCTATCTTTCTGACTTTAGCTTACAGACTGAAGAGCCACAAACCCCTGAGACTAAAGCAACCCAGTGAGAGCAATTTGAGGCAAATGTGGAACCAGAGAGAGCGGGAAGCAGCAACTTGTCAATGCTGAGGTCACCTACATCCTCCATGGATGTACTTGGATTATTTAATACTATAATGGCAGTCCTTCAGGAGTGTGCTGAGAAAAGCAGATTTCAACAACACGAGGCTTAAAATTTACAAAGCACTCTCAAATCAGTTAGCTAGAAATGATAGAAGCTTGGCAAGATTTTACAATTTTCCCTGCCTGGTATGAGGCACAGCTAAATTAAATAAACAAGTCCGTAAAATGCATGAATGCATATGGAGGTATGCTGAGTATTTGTAGCCCAAACTGCACTTCGATCGCCGAGTCTGCAAACTGAAGATTGCAGAGCGCACTTTAGTGGATGCATGATCATAAATGATATGCAGCCGTCGTCAGTACAGCAACATTACTGCACTACAATGTATCTGCAGCTCTCAATGCAATTAAAAGACAAACTTAATGAAGAGAAAATTTGATTTTTTTTGTGTGTGTGTAAAGGGACCAATAAGATATGCTGATACTGTGACAAACACTGCAATTGTGCAATTGCAATTGAAGTGATATTTTAGTTCTTAAAAGTGCAGTGTGAGACTTGGTGCTGTTATTGAATGTATTTGTGTCAGCTCATGCACATGGAGAGCTGTCTGGAAAGAAAGCTCAAGAACACAAGGGATAAAATATAGCTGCTCCACATAGTTCACTTGAAAAGCATGCCGAAAAAGAAACTCAGTGGATCTGAGGAAAAACACCACAGCTGACTGTTTCATTTGTTGCATGTATACAATAATAATAATACACTGTACAGATGCAAATCAATAAAAGTGGTTGTTTCAGTGTCATCTTTTCTGAATGTTTCTGGTGTTGTTTGCCACTTGAAGTGTAATGTCACTGCTCTGTCAGTTATTGCTTCACAGCAATTATTTTTCATTTTAATTCATGACCTGTAGACAATCTAGATCCACTTTAATTTCTGCTAAGGAAAAAAAAGTCTCACTTAATCACCTGAAAAGGATCGTGTTACATGATTAAAAGTTCCAAAACTACAGCTACAAGCTTTGTAGTGAAATTAAAGACGATATCTTGCAGTATTTGACACGTTAGCGGCGACCAGTGGCAGACTTGTGCACGACATAGTTCTTGATAAATTAGCGAAAACATGTAAAATGGCAAATCCGTCACTTGTAGCTAATTTTGTAGTTATACATAGAATACATCTAACACATTTAGGCCTTACTAGGTTAGATTAATACGATCACAGGTCGGCAGCTGAGTTGCTTTCATCGGCGACGTCTAGGGTGTCACATTTACCAGCCTGCAGCAAATCCGTGAAAGCAGCACGGCAAAAAGCTGTTTGTATTCCTCGCGCGGCGTCTCTCCGCGGCCATGGTAACACTGTCCTCAATGCTGGACATCTGATTAAAAACATACAAGCGAGGGCTTTTCATACAGGTATGAGATTTTTTTTTTCTGTGAACACGCAATTAAAATTTAATTTAGCTCGTCGTGAGTGTGTTTGTCTACGGGAAATTTGAACGCAAGCTGGGAGGATTAAGTACCGTTTGGGTTATTGGCACAGGATTCGTTTTGTTTTCTCGTCTGTGGCCTAGTAGCAAGCTAGCAAAGGGCTAACGCCGGTAATATTATAGGGTGTGTTAAAAAAGAAGCTGATTTGAACAGAGGTTTCATTTAGTAATCAGGTAAAGCGCCCCGGGCAAATGTGTTCATTCAAAACCGACATCAGCTAGCTTAACTAACGTGCTTTACCGGGTGTAGCCGTTTCTGAGTTATCTGATGGGCAGCCGACATTCAAGGAGCTGCCCCATCTTGTTATGAGATTCGGTTATAATGAGGACACTTAATAATAATAATAATAATAATAATAAAAGGAAGAAAATGTGGAGGCTTTAGATTGAAACACTGAACTAGCATTAACCTTTGAACTCTTACTGTTTCACTAATCAGGTCATGCAATTGCTTGTTTCTTTTTTCCATGTAGCTGTTATAAATCATGAATCTTGCAGAAATATGTGACTACGCCAAGAAGGGCCGTGAGTACGCCTTGCTTGGGAACTATGACTCCTCCATTGTGTACTACCAGGGCGTCATTCAACAGATCCACAAGCACTGTCAGTCCCTCAGAGACCCTGCACTTATAGTCAGATGGCAACAGGTGAGTCCCCTGGTATATTAGTTACTGAACCTGAGACTTCAGTTCAACTGTACGTAGGACTTAATCCTGGATGAAAAGCTTTCCTTTGATGTCAAAGGCTGGTTTTTTTTGTTTGTTTGTTTGTTTGTTTTTTGTTTAAGGTGCATTATTTTAAGAAAGTTTTCATTTGTGTAATTTCTCATGTTTGTTCCGATCTATTAGCTTGGTCGTCTCTGGTGGACAAAACACATGTAAAAGCATTCTGTAATGTTGCTGGTGTAAATGCAGAGACATTGTAAGAGAGAAGCACGGCAGTCAAAGAATCCTGAATTTAAAACTAACTACCCAAATTGTTACACACACACACACACACACACGCACACACACACACGCACGTGTATGTATGTATGTGTGTGTGTGTGTGTGTGTGTGTGTGTGTATATATATATATATATATATATATATATATATATATATATGGCGTGTGTGTGTGTATATATTGTGTTTTACGCCCTGCTTCATGAAGGAGTTTTTTTTTGTTTTGTTTTTTTTGGCCTAACATTGTGCATTGTTTCGTTTTTGGGTTTTTTTGTATGTTTTTGTTAGTTCAGCTGCTGTATTTTCAGCTGGATGGTCAGTGATGCAGTGCACCTCTTCCCTTTGTTTCCAGCTTAATAAGGAACTGACTGAGGAGTACGAGCAAGTGAAAAGTATCATGGCAACGCTGGAGAGCTTTAAGTTAGAGAAGCCGACTGACATCCAAGCCCTGCAGCCAGAGGAGAGACTAGAAGATCCAGCTGTGTGGCCCCCTCCCATCCCTGCAGAGCACAGGTGTGTGGATGTGTTGGAGCTACGTTTTTAGCTTCATGGATTTTTTTTCTTCTTTTCCTGCGGTCAGTTAAAATAAATAAGTGAAGTTTTGAAAATGTGAGCCAGCAAACATATTTAGCGTTATAGTAAGCATGTCACACTGTGATCTAAAAAGGTTTGGGTTATAATTTTGTTTTAAACTATTCTCCAATCTCACCCGTTATTAAACTAAATGCTCAGTGCAGTGTCTTAGCCTCACTTCCTAAATTCTGGAGGAAAAATTTTATTATTCTGAGTCCATTAATATATATAATATATATATAATACATATAATACCAGGAAAGCTTAGAAAGATTCTTGCAGACTGCTATCTTTTTGTCAGTTCTCTCTTTTGTTCTTTTCATGTTGAGTTTAAAACAACAAAAACACAAAATATGGACTTTTCCCCTTTAACTGCAGATTACAAATGCTTTCTTAGTGACAAACTATATCTGTATTTAACTTACTGTACATCAGTTTTGACAGAGATGATTGTTACTGATGCTACCCAGAAACTCTGTGGAACACAACATCTCCATAAGGAAGCGCTCTTTAAAGTACAAAGAGACATATTTTGCATAATCACTTTCATCTCTACAAGCACAATGTGCCTCTGCAGAAAAGTAGCAGAGCTCGTTTATAACTAATGCTCTAAAGGAACTTTTGGTAAACCGATGGGAACCTGTGGTTGATGGCTCTCTATGTAGGTGTGTCCTATTATTATCACACTATTATCCATTAGTATATTCCTGCGCGTGTGTCTCTGTAGGAATCCTGTTCCAATAAAGCGGCCCAACAGTGGAGTGAAGCAGCAGAGGAAAGAGTCCCCTGGCCTGCAGCATCGAGGGGCAGGGCCGGGAGGCCGTGCTCAGGCCAATGCTAAAGGAGACCGGCCGGGATTCACAAAATGCAAAGATGATAAGGTTCAGACTCCAGCTGTGTCATGGTTTAGTGAACATATTGATAAATAGGAAATGAGTAAGTCTGTGCTCCAAACACATCAGGTTTTTGTTCTGTTTCTTTTCCACCTTTTTGTCTCCATCAGGGAAAGAAAGGGGGAGATGTGCCGGGGGATGAAGGGCATAAGAAGTTTGATGGCACAGGATATGACAGTGACCTAGTGGATTCGCTGGAGAGAGATATTGTGTCCCGTAACCCTAACGTGCACTGGTATGGAAGTATCCTCTGATACTTATATAATACTTCTCAGGTTCTGCAACGAGGACACATTTCAACAGTGCTGCTGGCTAATTACTTTGGTAAACTGCAGGAATGACATTGCTGATTTGGAAGATGCTAAGAAGCTCTTGAGAGAAGCAGTGGTGTTGCCGATGTGGATGCCTGATTTCTTTAAGGGCATTCGCCGCCCTTGGAAGGTACACACACATACACACACACACCTGTGATTTTTCACATATTCTCTACATGCAAACTTTATCTAGTTCCTTACTGGGGGTTTTAAAAAATGAGCGAGTAATTGCAGAAGTATATAAAGATGTTTTTCAGCTGTGAGATACTCACTTTGTTCAGTAGCACACCTACCATTTTGAGTATCTTGCAGCATGTTGCACCAGCTACATCAAAGTTTGAGCGTTAAGGTCAACACCAACTTCTACATCAAGACTAGTTAGCTTCACACTAAATCTAGTACTTTATTCAAGTGCGCCATTTCTGTTGACACTATCACTGTCAACTCAAGTCAGCCTCAGTTCGGTTCTGCAGACTTTTGTTTTATCTTGCTCCTTTCTGTCCACGTGTTTCCAAACGTTCCTGTATAATTTCCTAAAAAAATATCGTCTCATTGTATCTGATCCTGTGAGATTTGGCCTCATGCAGCACATTTCTCTCTCTCACTTGACTAATTAAAATGTCAAACTTATCATTTCTCTTCTAACGTTAACAACTCTGCCGTGGGATAAAAGATTCCACCAACAACTTAACAGTTCCAAGTAAATACAGCATAAAATCACGTTGAAGGCGTTCACAGTCAACATGTGCTTATTTTAAATAAAGACAATAAATAATAATATTTTGGCTCGCCTAACAGTAACATTAACAGTAAATGTTAAACAAGTCGTGCCTGTTCAGAATCAGAAAGTGACGCCTTCCTTTATATTTCTGTCTTGTGTTCATGCATGCAAATTTCCATAAAGTCGAGGTTCAGCGAGTGGAGAGGGAGAGCACGCTAACACAGAGAGCTTGAGAAACATCACAAAAAAACCATTAAATAATCAAATAGTTTTCATTTGTGAAAACTTCTGCCTCAAATAAATGACTGATGAGGAAGATGAAGACACATTTTAAGAATAAGAACCAGTCTGCAAATGTCATTTGATAAAATGGAACAACTTGCATATGTAATGTCATTCATATTATCTCTAAACAGGTAACATCTACCAATACACTGCAGAATGCAGTTGGCTAAATTCAGAAAGAGCAGTAAGCTTCGGAGATTGGCTGATCACGTAGCCTGATCACAAGTAAAATGCGGCAACTAAAATATTTTTACAAAGTCAAAGTCTCCACAGACTCCACAGAGATGGGAGGCTTCTTCTGCATCAGCCTCGTTTAAACTTTCATCATGTGAGACTGCTTCCCCTGAGGCCCAACCATGTGAGGGTTAATACTTTATGGGGGGAGTTATAGCAGCACAATGCTTTTCATTTGTCTTATATAGGCATGCATAATTAAAATTCTTCACTAACTTTAAATAGATGGATAGTCTTTCTTTTTCTTTTTTTAATCACTGAAGGTGAAGTAAAATTAAAGAGCGATAAGTCAGTTGCAGAGGAAAACAGGTCAATGGTTGTTTTCTCAGCACACAGGTGAGTGGAGGTATGTGTTTTGTTAGCACGCACATTTAGGTCTACGCAGTTCCGTTTTGTTCTGTGCTCTGCAGCACGTCTGAGTGTTTCTACTCCTAATGCAGGTGCACATACGCTCCCATCTGCTCCTGCTGAGATTCTGATCAATACCCACCGCAGTACTGTTTTATATTCCGAGTCGCTCGACTCAGTCCTGCAGTCAGCATAAGACACACTAGCCTAAATTGACTGAGGCATAAAAATAAAATTTCTTTAAAATGAAATGGATTATGTCAGTCGTTCTTCCTTTTGTGGTTTCTGTAATCTCCGTAGCAAAAGGCGCCAAGCAGATATAGAAATGTTAGACGGCGGAGTGGCAGCGATATTAAAAAATGGTTATAGAGGAGATTTAAATCAGGGTTTGACACTTTTGTTTAATATAACAGGCTTTTAAATAACATGCAATTATCCAGTCTCAAACAGGGATTACAGTCTACGGGAAGGCAATCCATTCACATTCAGACTAATATCCTATTCTCACAGGAGCGAGCTTTAGAGGTGCTGGTAAATGGATTTTTTTCTTTTCTTTTTTTTAACATCTGGACTGAGCTAGCCCCCTCCCCCCCAAATCTCCTGTGTGCTCAACTATCGTGATGTTTAACTTGGTATCGATCTTCTCATGTGAGTCTTGACAAGGCAGCCATTAAGTCTATTTCCCAGGAAGTTCTTAAAAGGAATGTGGGAGCCGCATACTGATATAACAACTGTTAATGGTCGTAGTGAACTGAATACTGATCTTCTGTGTTTGCAGCCTGATCCTTTCTCTGTGTGTGCGTGTTCATTTGTTTACTTGTCTAATGTTTTAAGATTGTGTGACATTTTGCTTTTTAGGGTGTATTAATGGTCGGCCCTCCAGGTACGGGGAAAACCATGTTAGCCAAAGCCGTGGCCACAGAATGTGGGACCACTTTCTTCAACGTGTCCTCCTCCACGTTGACCTCCAAATACAGGGGCGAGTCGGAAAAACTTGTCCGTCTGCTGTTTGAAATGGTGAGCGTGTGTGGAAATAAGCATTTGGGCCTATGGGCAAAATGCTGAACCCTTGCATTTTATCTCCTTCCCTGTGAGTGTGCGTGTATGTTTTTTGAATGGGTGAATCAAAGTGAAATTACGAAGCACTTTGGATAAAAGCAGCACAGAAGAATGCGGCCGCTTCCTATTTACATGTGTGTGCACTGCAGCGGAAAGGAAACTCACAATGCGAAACTTCTTCCTTCTCAGGCCCGATTTTATGCGCCAACGACCATCTTTATAGACGAGATCGACTCCATCTGTGGCAGGAGAGGAACATCTGATGAACACGAAGCCAGCCGCAGGGTCAAATCTGAACTTCTTATTCAGATGGATGGTTAGTGGATTAGAGAAATGGGTGAAGCTGTGCGCGGCTTGCTGTTACAGTTAATCAAGGATATTGCAAAAATTTGAATTAGAAGCAAACGGGACAGGTGTCATAATGCATTTGTCCCTTTGGCGCCTCATTACAGCTAAATGACTTTTTGAGATACTTTGAAACTGAATGTGTTGCGTAAACAAGCTGAAAATTTTGTTTTGTTGTTTTTTTGCGAGCAGGTGTTGGGGGAGCCCTGGAGGGTGACGACCCCTCTAAGATGGTGATGGTCCTGGCTGCCACAAACTTCCCTTGGGACATTGATGAAGCTTTGCGACGACGGCTGGAAAAGCGGATCTACATCCCTCTGCCCTCAGGTGACCTCACCAGGCACAGACTGACAGCACAGAAACTAAGATGACTGATGACTTTGTAACACCGTGGACTTCTAATCATTGTTTTATGTGCCTCTCTAATGCTTTTCATTCCCATTTCTCCTTAACTGGTTTTCAGATGCATTGCCCTTAAATTAAAACAATTTTTGTGTGTATTTGGATGTAGCTGTTGGTCGTGTCGAGCTTCTAAGGATCAACCTGAGAGAGGTGGATTTGGCTACAGACGTAAATCTGGACCTCATTGCTGAGAAGATCGAGGGCTACTCTGGAGCAGACATCACCAACGTCTGCAGGTGTGCATGGTTTAGAAACTGATTATCAGTTTATGTTTCATGTTTTATATACAGAACACAGTAAAGCAAATGCTGCTTTGTGTTCTTTGTTTCAATATGCTCGTACCTAAACTATTAAAAGATTGTTATCACTGCACGTTACTGTTGGGGTAGCATGTAATAAGTGGTGAGATGGCAAACTGTTGCTGTGGAGCTAAAAACTTCTGATTGGCTCTGGGTCTTTAGCAGAGTTCCCAATTTGCGAGTGCTGTGTAAAACTAGACTTTGACTGATTTTATATTCTCCTAATTCACTTTATCCAGAGTGGCTTACGAATGCTGCTGTGCAATTTATCTTTTTTAAAAGCCTGAAGCAAGAGTAGTGCTGCTTCCTCAGTGATCGTCCTGCTAGCACACTGGAAGCTCAGGCTTTTTCCTCTCTGTTTTTCACAAGTACTGCCACAAAGCAGTTTTCGTGCTCAGCAGCCTCAACCTTACAGAGCTTTTGGAAAAACTCCTTCCGGGGTAGGGATTTTACCTTGCAATTTGAAAGGTGTGGGCCTTTATGTCTCTTCTTCTTGGTCAGTGGACAGTTAGGGTTATATCGCCACCTATTGCTTTGTCATGTTTTGTGGCCTGCACCTGCATGTAGACTAAATTTAAGTTACAAATCGTTGTCTTTTTAGTAAACCTCCAATTTTTGAATCACTGTGGTACTTTAATCTGGCCCTGAGAAAAAATAATTTTATCTAATTCATAACTGCAATGCCTTCTTTTAGTACCTTTCCATATAAATACCAATCAACTCAGGAACACAGGCTGCTAGTAATTTGCTTCATCTCTACCTAAATGTATAACTCTGTTATTACTTGCTAAATAAGCAAATTATGCAAAGAGTAACTGCACACACGATAATGATAATTTGACTGTCAGATCATGAGGTCACGTCGTCCCTGTTGTGTTTTTATCAGCTCTGTCTCTTCAAACACGCAGCACTGTTTTGATTGTAGTGCAGTGTAGCAGTTTTTTTAGTGTAAGACTTTTATCCTCACTGTCCTGTCCTTGATGTGGGGATCCTTTCTGCTGTAGCACTGGCAGGAATGGCAGGCATTTCATGCATCCAAAGCTGTCTCTGCTCATCTCTCCCTCACATTGTTTCATTGACCTTGGATGCATGCTCATTGTCCAACATACAGCGTAGCCTGCAGGATTTCATCACAGCTCAGGTACAATCCTTTCTGACAGGGCTAAAACACAGCAAATGTGTAATTTAAAACAGTGCAATTATGTTTGGCGTGCCAAGACTAACTGTCTTCTGTCTGCCTCTGTCCACTCCCTGCTTGTTTCTTTACACATACGTCAGGGACGCCTCCATGATGGCGATGCGTCGTCGAATCCAAGGCCTGAGCCCCGAGGAGATCCGAGCTCTGTCCAAAGAAGAGCTGCAGATGCCCGTGACCATGGAGGACTTCACACTGACACTCAAGAAGATCTCAAAGTCTGTTTCTGCTGCAGACCTGGAAAAATACGAAGCCTGGATGGCTGAGTTCGGGTCAGTATAGAGATCGGTGGTGATTAGAGCCAGAGGGGCGAAAACCGTGAGAGGAGGACTGCTAGCTTTGAAAATATTTAAGGCCTTGAAAAGCAGCAGTGGAGTGAGCGCTTGTATTTCAACAAGTCAGCACATCAGGGATCAGAAAGACTGGTGCCTTTTAGGGAACATGAAAAAGGTGGCTTCACCCCTGCAATTTCACTTGCTGTCCAGAACTGTGTTTGTAGAGATGTCAGTCATCCAGCCCACTCAGGTGACCCGATGAAGGCTGGGTAAACCTCTCACACTGGGAACTTTTATGTAAACTACCAGCTTAATACACACAGGGAATGTGCATAAGGTTTTATACATGAGACCTCATGCAAGAACAGTTTTACACTGCAGAGCTTTCAAGTCCAGCATCTAAGAACACCGTTTGAAACCGTGTACAGCTGTTTTCACACAAGACTCCCTGGAAAAAGTCGAGGGAATTAGATCTGAAAATTATCCATAGTTGTTCTTTCCTACATGTGGCACACAGCAGGAAACAGTTACCAGTTAGATTTGCTGTAGGTGAGGGGGCCATCTGAATAAGGCAGGAGGCAAGACACAAAATGTGTGAATACACCAGACGAACATTTAGCTGCGCTATTCTCACATTAGTGCGGGCTGATTTCACACAGGCTTGAGCGGGCAGGTTAAAACTGTCTCCGATCACATGCGCCTCTGTGAAGTAATGTCTAGAATAATTCAAGGTGTGAAAACAGCTAAACGAGTTAGATATCCTATCAGACACACGTTGCACCCGGACAGTGACTTGCAAATAGGTCACCGTCTTACAGAAATATTGGTGAAATTACTGCAGCACAGCAGGCAACATTAAAGAAAATGTCTTTCAAATTAACAAAAAATCTCTATATAAAGTGCACGAGTGGACCTCTCATGAATTTCATTTCAGAATGTGAGAAGTTCTCTTAAATCTGTCACTTAGGGACAAATCTGT
The DNA here is from genome assembly GCF_057382185.1 of Mchenga conophoros. NCBI lineage: Eukaryota > Metazoa > Chordata > Actinopteri > Cichliformes > Cichlidae > Mchenga > Mchenga conophoros. The sequence continues at coordinate 17,108,489 of NC_140541.1, forward strand.
TCTTGCACGAGGCCCCCGTGTCATAAAAAACTTCTTGAGGAGCTCATGTATTTATTGCTGACTGAACAAACTTGAACTGAACCTCAATATTGTGGTAGGTTTAGAATAAAGTGTTGCACTGGCACACGGCGCAATATCTTTGTGTCTTTTGACTGAGTGATTGTCTGTTCTGTTAAGTTTTATGTTGTGTTGTTGGTTTTAATATCTGTTTTTAATTAATGTTATGTTTCAATGAGAAAAGCATATGTAGTCATACTTTTTGAAAAGAGGACATGAGCACTGGAACCATGAATTATTTTTTCTGTTTGTTTATTTGTTTGTTTTTAGTTAAATTAAAGAAAATACTTACCTCACCAAAAATCCTTGACTTCTGTTTTTAATGTAAACACTTAAACTTAGACAGGTTATGTCTTGTAGAATAGAAGGGACACTCAAAAAAGGCAAACATGAAGCAATTATTTGACATTTGAAATGTTTGGGTTTTTTTTTAAGTTTATTAATTCAAATATTTAATCATTAAGGAAAATATGCTTTGTATGAACCAAATAGATACCAAGCAAGTAAATTCCATTTGATCAATTTCAAGTTAATGTCATGTTTTATACTGTACTTGTATAACAAAATTACATGAGGAAAAAAACAGAATTTTATTTTTTGAGTGCAGATGGTATGTTTATATTTTCCTTTTTGTTTTTATATGTAATTCTATACCGGCTACTCTTGGAAATGCTGCTGCTAGTCACACAAAAAAGAAAGAAAGAAAGTCCTCTTACGTTTTCTTTCTCCAGAAAAAGCTGCATCACACTATTGGCTGAACAGAGATGGATCTGTTGGCATTTGAGCCAAAAGTTGAGGTGTCTTCGGAAAACTCTGTAAAGCTCCTGTGCAGGTTAAAAAGGCATGACAGCAGGTGTGATGTTAATGCAGCAAAGTGTAGATTAGTCTGTGTATTGGGTTAGAGATGGTACATCAGCCTGTTTACTACACTTAATACACTATGACCACCGTACGATTTGTATGAGCTGTAAGATTTTCTAAGATGCTGGCTTTTGTTCTTCTGTTTTTCCTGTGTAGTGCTCAGGCGCTAATAGGTTTTTCTAGGCCAACAGATGTGCATTTGATGTCTGAAATGTCTTTTATTCAGACATCACACAAATTGGTTCAAAGCGCAGTCCTAGCCCTGACTGTTTGTTCTCCGATAAATGTTAAACAGATTTTATTGCAGGTGGATTTATTGTCAAACGGCGTCTGTATGCTCGAATTTTCCAACTGCTGAAATGTACTGGAAGCTAATTAGAAAAGACTGGTCAAACGGAAAGAAAAAGGAGATTACTGTGCCTCTGCACTCTGACAACAACACTCTGACAACCTCGAGATAAAAACCTTCACAAAAGTGCAAGGATGGCCTTGACTAGACTTTTGAGTGACCTCACAAAACATGTTTTTTGCCACAAGCACAAACTAATTATGAAACAGTTTCACACAGAAATGAAGAAGCAGTGTCATTTTATACAAAAAAACTAAACAAAACCTCATCAGTAGGGCTGTTCATATAACGATATCTTTCATTTTACACTATCGTTTGTTTCGTGGTGTCGCAAAATAAACTGTTTACGGCAATATTTTTTCATTTGATGGTCACTGTAGTGGCTATATTAATTTCTTAAAGTTCTCTCTTTCTCTTATATTTAATATAACCACACTACAGACGGACAACCGCCTGTTTTTATGCGTTGTGGTTAGCAACAACGACGGTAACACCATCGCGTGTCCGCTTGTTTATTTTCCACATAAACCTTTCACAATAAAGCTCAAGATCCTGTTGAGACTTTTCAAAATAAACTGAATCACGTGAAAGAGCAGATTATTTACGGATGAGAAGTAAAAAAGAGCCGCCAGGTGCTAAAAAATAAACCTTAGACTCAAACAACAGCTTTTCCCCGCAGCACGCCGTGTAATAAATACAAAGAAAACGGCGGCTGGTACAACTTGTGTTTAAAAATGTATAGTTTCATGCATCAGTTAAAACACTGGACTCCAGCTACATGACGCGCAGATGGAAACACTTCCCGCAAGTCGAGCTGTCCGACATTCACAGAATTTACAGAAAATGTTACATTTTTGTGATTTATATCGGGATATGAGATTTTGGTCATATCGCACAGCCCTACTAATCAGATACTAAAATCTCGACAGTAGTCTTCGGTCCCCACTCTGAAGGTGGGTTGACCGTATATGTTGTATTAGAGTCTAAATCCCAGATTTTATCTGCATTGTGCCAACATTGCTATTTATTTTTGCATGATATGACATATCCTTCTTTACAACAATACATAACTCTATAAAGGTTTTCAAACTCTTGTATATGGAAATTTTTAGTAACATTCACTTGCTTGCCAGTTAATTGTGTGCATCTATATTTATCTGAAAGGACTGTACCCATACAGCTGGAGAGCTCACTGAAGGTATCTGTTTAATATATGATTACACAAAAGTAGTTTTTTTTCCAATATTTCCACACTATATATATAGTACTGTGCAAGAATCTTGAGACATGCCTCGTGTCATTATATTTTGCCAGAAAAATTGTCAGTTGGTAAAGTGATGTTTTGAAACGTGCAGACATACATGGTAGTAAAGAACATAAGGTAAGAACAGAGTTTTTACAATATTTGGTGTGACCACCTTTATTTCTATGACACTGCTGAACTCATTGAAGCAAGCTCCTGTAGGAGTCTATAGGAATAGTTCTCCAGGCTTTTTGAAGCTCTTCTTTGGATGTTGCCTGCCTTTTTTTCTGTCTTCTGTCGAGATGATCCCACACTGCTTCAACAATGTTGAAATCCAGGGTCTGGGGAGACCAATCCATGGCTGATAGTGTTCCACTGTGTGTTTTTCTATCCAAGGGATGCTTTTCATTGGCAGTGTGTTGCTGAAAAATGAAGCTATTGCGAATTAGATCCTTTCCCCGGATGGTATTGGATGTGTGATCAAAACCTCATGGTACTTTTTTGTGTTCATAATTCAATTAATTTTGACAAGATCTCCAACACCAGTGGCTGAAAACTCTAATTTTTACTAAGTTTTTCTGCCAGAGTGCTCAAAATGTTAGCTTTCATAATCAACCATGGCCATTTTAATAATCAATAAAATATTGTTTTAGTGATGTGTTTTCTTGTAGTTCACAACCACATTCTTGCATGTGCCTTTCAGTATCTTAGGCCATTCCTTTTTCAGCATAGGCCACTCAAGAACCTTCATATGATTATTGGTGAACTATTTCTGGATAGCTTTGGCCTTGTGTCTGGGATACAGTTACACGTAAACCCAAACAAGAGGCCGATTGTTTTATGTTCTCATCAAGGATCAAGAATCTAGCTCACACTTTTTGTGATCCTGTGCCTGTACTAAAGGAAGCAAAACAAAACAAATTTCCCACGTGTGGGACTAATAAAGGTTATCTTATCTTATCTTAAAATTGAATTGCATGCACTCCTGTCCTCCTCTATATAAAGACTGCTACCATGTGGCCAAACAGCTCGAGTTTTGTTTTGCCAGATCACAAACTGGATGACTAGAAAGCTTCACTCTTCTCTAAGCGCTGCTTTCCAAAAGCTAAACAGGTACACTGCAGCTTCTTTCTGGTTCAGGCTGACAAGTTCTCCAAGATGGCCTTGAAGGTCATTCTTAGATTACTGCTGACTTGAACAACCTTTTTGGACCAAGGCTGAGGACACTTTGGGATTACAACCTTGACATAGTTGGAGTGCTCTTGAACTTCTTTATGAAGGAATACGCAGTGGTCTTGTGAACTTGGAATCCCTTTCTAATAGCCTTGTAGCTTTGAGTGACCCACTGAGGTTCTTCACCTCAGATAACATACCATTTAGTATTTGTTTTGCAGTGGGGGCTTGTACTGCTGTTAAAGCCCCACAGACGATTTGGAAAAACTAAAAATCTAAGGGTTCGGGCAGGTGAGTAAGTGACGGACAAGGTAAGCGACTCATGTTGTAACTGACGTCAGACGCCGGAGATTTTGGCGGAAAATTAAAGCAAATGGTAGTTTAGATTTGAACAAATTCATTTAAGCTTCAGCATTACCAAATACACTTATCAATTGTCTTATAACTAACACTATTTGTCTAAATAATCTCCAACACCCTGGAGAACAACGAGGAGAGTTTAGAGACTCTCCAAGATTACATCGATCAGTGCTTTCAGGATCTCGTGATGAAGAAGACCCCGTGTGCAGCTTCTCCGGCCAAAGCTGAGACGCCGTCGTCGAAAAGACAACGCCCGGCAGATTCCCCCGGCTCAACATCGCCAGCCGGCAAAGATATTGCCGACATATTGGAGTCAATCGACAAGCGATTGTCCAGTTTCGACGCAAGGCTGTCCTTGGTGGAGATTCTTCATCGAGAATTTAAATGCTTGCGAGAATCCCTGGAGTACAGCCAGCAGCAGGTGGAAACGCTTGCTGCTGAAAATGCCACGCTAAGGGAGTCGGTGAAATGTCTCACAGATAATGTTACCCAGCTCAATAGAGAAAATAAAAAAATAAAAGAAACAGTTATCGATCTACAAGCTCGTAGCATGCGTGATAATCTGGTATTTTCTGGTATTCCAGAAGCCGCTGGAGAGGACGCGGAGACCACGGTAAAAAGCTTCATCAAAACCCACCTGAAGCTGCCGGAGGACACTGTGAAGAACATCGTCTTCGATCGGGTACATCGCCTCGGCCCCATTCGGGCTACGGCCGGGAGACCACGTCCTATCGTGGCCAAATTCGGCCACTTCAAACAAAAGCAACATGTGAAAAGCCGCGGCAGGGAATTAAAAGGAACGGACTTCAGCGTGAACGACCAGTTCCCCAAAGAGATCTTGGAACGACGCAGGGTCCTCTTCCCAATCCGACGCGGCTTCATCCAGAAGGGCTCCCGCGCTGTCATCGCTGTGGACCGGCTGTACGTGGACGGACAGCTCCACCGCGACCCCAACATCACTCCGTGGCTGTATTAACCTCACACCAGATAAGAATCAGCTACACCATTTCCCTATCCACTCACACTAACTTGCATTAACATCTGTTTAACTTACCAGTATCAAATCGCATCTTAAAGTGTGATTTCATAGCAGAATTTTCTTCTCGTTTTTTTTTTTTCCTCCTCTCTTTTCCCCCTCTTGGTTTTATGCTGCTCATCCCTGTCCTTGGTTTCTTTCTTTATTCCTTTCACTGCCTCGATCACCTGCTTCGACACTCATCCACAAACATCCTTTATTTCGACACATACGCACCATGCGCTCAACGGCAGCACATTTACATCAGTCAGACAGCGCACACAGTCATATAAGATACACACACACACTTAAGCCAAGCCTACTCATATTAGTAACTATGCATACACAAAGTCAGACTCAGGGAGCATCTCGCCACACATTTTTTCTCTCTCTCCTTCTCTTTATTTATGAACAAGTGACGTATTCTCTCCACCTGTCTAAGCAACGCACACAGCATACATCCCTAGTTATACACAAACATCTATGGGTACACTGAGGTTCATTACATGGAATATAAATGGAGCTGGCTCCAGAGAAAAGAGGTTAAAAATATTTAACCAACTCAAAAAACTACAGGCAGATGTTGTCCTATTACAAGAGACCCACAGACCTCTTAGAGGTTCGAATGAACTTAAAACACCTGAGTTTCCTAATGTGTTCTCAGCTTGTTATAATTCTAGACAAAGGGGAGCAGCAATTTTAATACATAAAAATATTAATTTCACAGTACTCGATACAGTTATAGATCCAGAGGGCAGATTCTTAATCATTAAACTATCTATACGTGATAAAAAGCTATGTATTGCAAGTGTATATGGTCCAAATGTTGATGATCCCTCATTCTTTCACGGTTTTTTCAGTGCACTCTCTGAACACTTAGATGGCACACTTGTTCTTGGAGGTGACCTCAACCTTGGACTAAATGAAGACATGGATAGGCTCAATACAGCGGGAACTCAGCGTAATTGGCAGTCCACAAATATAATCAAACAGTATATGAGCGACTTTGGTCTTTGCGATGCATGGCGCTCCCTTCACCCCACCAGTAAGGAATATACTTTTTTCTCACATGTCCATCACTCCTACTCTCGTCTGGATTATTTTTTGGTCAGCAGCTCACTGCTGAACGACATTTCAGACACTGAGATTCACCCTATAGCTGTCAGCGATCATGGTCCTGTATCTTTAACACTAATGCACAAGAATAATACTACGCCAAGAAAAAACTGGAGATTTAATATATCACTACTTAAAGATGAAGACTTTATTAAATATTTTAAAAAAGAGTGGACTTCATATTTGAACTATAATGACACTCCCGAAACATCAGCTTCTGTTCTATGGGAAGCAGGGAAAGCTGTGATGAGAGGTAAAATAATTTCTTTCTCATCACATAAAAAGAAAAAAGAAAACAAAAATATTCAGGAATTAGAAAAAAACATCAAATCACTAGAAGAAGCCTACGCGTCCCACCAAGATCAGGAAACATTGAACAAAATACGCAAAACAAAACTAGAATTAAATGAGATAATTGATAAAAAAACAAAATTCTTAGTACAAAGACTACGCCTACAAAATTATGAACATGGTAATAAATCCGGTCAATTTCTAGCAAACCAGCTAAAAATAAATAAAGAAAAAACAACTATATTTGCTGTTCAAGATTTATCTGGGAACACAATATATGATCCGATACAAATAAACAACATTTTCAGGGATTTCTATAAAACGTTGTATTCACCACAAATAAACCCATCTAAAAAAGAAATTGATCAGTTTTTGGACAACATAACTCTTCCAAAATTATTGGACACTCAAGCAATGGCACTGGATTCACCACTGACACCAGGTGAACTCCAGGAAGCCCTGATAAGTATGCACAATAATAAGGCTCCAGGTCCAGATGGCTTTCCTGCAGAATTCTACAAAGAATTCTGGTCGATTCTAGCACCAGTTTTCTACAGAACGTTGTTGGAAATTAAAGAAAAGGGCAGACTTCCATCAAATATGAATTCTGCAAACATTAATCTCCTGCTAAAACCAGGCAAAGACCCTGTATATCCCTCAAGCTATCGTCCAATATCCCTTATAAATGTAGACCTTAAAATAATCTGCAAAGCTCTCTCAAAGAGACTGGAGAAAATAACCCCCCTCTTAATTCATCCTGACCAAACTGGTTTCATAAAAGGTAGGCACTCATCAACAAATACACGTAGATTACTTAATTTGATAGACTACTCATACAGTAAAAACCTAGAAACTACAATATTCTCTTTAGACGCAGAAAAAGCATTTGACAGAGTTAACTGGAAATTTCTATTTGCAACTTTACACAAATTTGGTTTTGGATCCTCTTTCATAAACTGGTTAAAAATATTATATAATTCCCCAACAGCTTGTGTTAGAACAAATGACCAGACATCCTCCAGCTTCTGTCTCTTGAGGGGCACCAGGCAGGGATGCCCACTCTCCCCTTCACTATTTGCAATTTTTATTGAACCACTAGCAGCAGCAATTAGACAGAATTCAGTAATTAAGGGCATAAAATGCAAGAACGTGGAACATAAAATCAGCCTTTATGCGGATGATGTGTTACTCTTTCTCCAAAATTCACAAACCAATATCTCTGGGGTGATTGAATTGATAAACTCTTTTGCAAGAATATCAGATTACTCAATTAACTGGTCAAAATCTACAGTCCTACCGATTAATTGCTCCTTCCATAATTCCTCTTCTACACCACTGCAATCGGGAAATGTAAAATATTTAGGTATTAATGTTTCTCCCAAGCTTGCAGATCTAACTAAATTAAACCATATCCCACTTTTAAAGAAGGTAGAAGATGATCTGGCTAGATGGAAATGTCTACCCATATCACTCATGGGAAGGGTTGCCGCTATAAAAATGATGGTCTTACCAAAAATAAATTATTTATTCTCAATGATCCCAACTAAACCGCCACAAGATTGGTTCAGATCTCTAGATTCATGTATGTCCAAATTCCTTTGGAAAAATAAACCCCCACGTATAAGCTTAAAAACACTACAAAAGACCAAGGATAAAGGAGGAATAGAACTGCCTAACTTTCAGCACTACTTCTTAGCCAACAGGCTTCAGTTTATCTCAGGATGGCTAAAACACACCCTCTTAGATGAACCTTGGCTAGATGTAGAACAAGCACTCTGCAATAATCTAGAGATCTCAGACCTACCATTTATCAGCTCAAACATCCAACGACATGAATGCTTTAAAAGCATCAACATCAGCTCTTCTCTGACAGCATGGTGGGAGTTTCTAAAATTGACGGCGTCTTCATTAATCCCATGCAAACGTACACCTATCTGGAACAACCCTGACATATTACAAAACAATAAACTTTTCAGATTGGAGTGATAAAGGAATCAAATATTTAGAACATATACTAGAAGGAACAGAATTTATTTCATTTGACGGACTAGTTACACAATATGGGATCAACAAGAAAAGATTTTTAGAATATCAACAAATTAAATCCATAGTAAAAAAGAAATTTAAACCGGGTCAAGTTGAACTACAAACACCACCAAGTGTGGTTCAATTTCTTACTCTTAAACCCCCCAAATTACTATCCAAAATATACAGAATGCTTTCTAAAACAGATGAATCAATATCACTTCCTATTGCAAAATGGGAAGCGGATTTATCAGTTAACTTAGACCTAAACTTCTGGTCTCAGATTTGCTTAAAAACCTTTCATCTAATTAGAAATCCCAGTCTTCAATTAATTCAATACAAAATATTACATAGAGTGCACTATACAGGTCATCGGATGTTCAAGATGGGCTTTACGTCTACCAACAACTGCTCACACTGCCAAACCAATTCACCGGACAATTATATCCACGCTCTTTGGTTCTGTCCACCAGTTCAGAAGTTTTGGCGCGAGATATGTGAAGACTTATCGAAGTGTCTGAAATGTAACATTCCAACTTCCCCCTTAGTGTGTTTGTTGGGCAGCTTAGATAATGTCACTTCAGAAAAGAATATCGCCCATATGGTTTTCACTGCCCTATGCATAGCCAAGAAAACAGTCCTCATGAACTGGAAAAATAAAAATAATCTTAATTCTAACCAATATAGAAATTATCTATTAGATTACATTAGTCTTGATACAGCCTCTGCCACCACATCAGATCAATTGCTCTGGGCTCCTTTGATCAGCTCCATCACCTAGTGGGGGTGGGGGGTCATAGTTTGGTCCCGCCTTCACTGTTGTGATTGGTGTGGGGGTAGGGACAGGCTTAGGGCGTCGGGGGGTTCCCCGGAGGCATCTTCCTTGGGGGGCTCAACCCGGGGTAGCGGTCATGTCCGGTTAGGGGCTCTGTTGGCTCTCCGGTGACTGTTTCCTCGCGACTGCGTGCAGCGGGGCTAGGTCTGTGCTGACGGACGTGGGTTACTGACCTGGTAGCCTGGCTGCCCCTGGGTGGGTCCGGGATGGGCGTGAGGTTCTGGGGGCGCTCCGTCTCTGGGCTGGGACCCGGACCGGGCCTCGGGGGCTTGGGTCCTGGTTGGTGTGTTGCCGGGGTTGTGGGCGGGTGGGTGCATGGGGGCCCAGCCCTGGAGCAGGGTGCCGCCGGTGCGTCGAGCCACCTGGGGGGGCTCTTCAACTGGTGGGGGAGATTGTCACATCTTGCAGGAGCTTTCCTCTCCTCAGGAGCTGCCTCTGCAGGAGGAGGAGATACAGGAGAGGTGGAGGAAGATCTCAGCCTGGGTGTTTATTGTCTTTTGTAGTCTGGAAGATGAGTGGATGGTGGGGTGGGTGCAGTTTTCTCTGTGGTGGGGTTGGGTGGACTGTCCCGGGCTCTGTGGGGCCGGGCGGCGCTGCTGCACTGGGCCCGGTCTGGATGGGCCTGGGCCCCCTTTCCCTGGCGGGTCACGGAGTATGGGGGTGCCTACTGGGGTCAGCGGGGGAGCTGGCCCCAGGGAGGGGTCACTTGCCCCTCCCTTCCTTCCCTCCCCATCTCCAGCTGCCTCCCTCTTCCTGCTCCACCACAACCACCCACACATGCAGGGCCTTGGAGTAGGGGTATGTCACCAGGGTGCAGAGGAGGCTACCCCCCCCCCCCCTCTGTCCCCTTCTGGCTGCCTCTGCCTCAATTTTATCCCACAACTTAGACATTCACATTACTCACACTCTCATTACACATACATATAGGATCTTGGGGGTGGGCACGATACACGGAGTCCAAAGTACCATCAGGGTGTACACCCCACCCCTGGCATCGTTGCCCACCTCTCAATTTTAAATACACGTAGACATTGAGGGCTAGCAGGAGGGACCATGCGCTTACCTGCTGCTCTCTGGCAGGTAGCTCCAAGCCCTCCTGGGTTTTAAATGCACCTTAGAACACACATGCATCAACATTACAATGAGCGGGTGGAGGGAGGTTCGGAGTCTTCTCTCACCCCCGTTCTCTGCGACCTGCTGGAGCAGGGGGGCTAGGACTAGGAGGAGGAGTTGACCGTCCGACTGCGGTCTGGAGTGTGGAGCCTTCCTGCTGCTGCGGAGTCGGGGCGGTCTGCCTCCCCCCACCGCAGGGAAAAGGGTAACACCACCTGGGTCTGGGTGCAGTTCCCCCCTCCAGGGGCGGGGGCACCTAGACCCGGTTTGTAGAGTACGCTTGGGGAGTGTGATCGTGTGTACAACGTCTCTTTATGTCTGTCTCCACGTTGGTTGAGTGTGGAGTAAGTGCATATGAGAGCATGAGGGTGGGAATGGATGTTTGTATCTGTGTGTGCCTGTATGTCTGTGTCTATATGTCAGGTTGGGTGTCAGGCGCCACCTCTCTGGGGACATCTCAGGCCCTCCAAGGTTTGGAGGCCTATCTCCCCCTACCACCACTTTCCCTGCCAGTGGCGGACCCCCTCAGACATCGGTGCGTTGGTGGTTCTTTGTGTCCGGGGATGGGCGTCCAGCTGGCTGCCGGCGGAGCTCACGGGCGCGTCACTGCAACTCCCCCTGGCTTCTGCTCCGCGGCTGCTGAGTGAGCCCTCATCTGGGACTCTCCTCAGCTCTTTCCGGGACAGTGGCGCAGCTGCCCCTCTGTTGGTCTTCCTTGGTCTCTTGTGTTCTGGGGGCCTCTGGATGTCTGGAGTTTTGATCTCCTCCACACCTGCTTCATGCCCTGGAGGACGGGGCTGTGGCCCCCCCACACCCTCTAGCAGATTATTACATGAAGGAACCTTTTAAAAAAAACAAAAAACAAGCGCGTCCATGCTCACAGGTGTACACACGGGTGATCACACCCACAAACTACACCCTTTTTGGCTCCTACCTCAAAGCACACTGTGTTCTGTTGATCTTATGTGCTGCACAATAATGTTTAACATTTAGTATTTACTGTCATATTCCCATATATCATTGTGATGTTGTTTATTCTATTACTCTTGTTCTCTTCTGCTTGCTTTCTTTTTTCTTTCTCAGCAGGTGATCCAGGTGATTGATATATGCATTTTTTTTCTCTGCCCGTTCTGTTGGTTTTTGTCTTTTGCCCTTCTCCCCCGTCCCTCTTCTCAGCTGTTTCTCTTTCCCTCTTTCTTTCGCCCCTTCTTTCCCCCAGTCAAGTCTGTCCCGTATTCAGTAAGTGAAAATAAAATAAACAATAAAAGGTGAATCAAATGGACCATTACGGCAAGGCTGGGATGGTCAGTTTGGTAAAGTAAATCCATTGGGCATCTTTCTTTGCCTTTAGACAACAATTCTGATGGCAAAAGAGCCAAACGGGACAGGCCAAAAAAAAAAAAAAAAAAAAAATCTAAGGGTTCTAGGAACTTTTACATTTTCAGTTGTAATTATAATATACCAACATTTTTTATTTAAGCTTCTAGGAATTTTTTGCACTTTTGAGTGCAAAACATGAGTACTTTTGTACTCACATTTTGTATTATTCTGTCTTATTCTATCTCAATTTTTCTCCACCACGAGCATGGCCAAAGAGCTGTCAAAGGATGTTAGTGACAGGATTGTAGAGCTGTGCAAGGCTCGAATTTGCTACAGGACCATCATCAAGAAACTTGGTGAGAAGGTAACAACTATTGGTGTGATTATTTGGAAATGGAAGAGATCTAAAACTATCAATCTCGCTTGGTCTAGAGCTCCATGCAAAATCTTGCCTTATTAAAAGAGTGCCAGATCACCTGAAAACTACACTGGAGGAGTTTGTTAATGATCTGAAGGTAGCTGGAACCACAGTCACCAGGAACACCATTGGTAATGCACTACAGCATAATGGATTGAAATCTTGCAGCAACCGCAAGGTTCCAGTGAACAGCTGAGTGATTTAGACAAGGCTTGGGAGAAAGTGTTGTGGTCGGATGAAACTAAAATCGATCTCTTAGGCATTAAATGTGCCTGCTGTGTTTGGGACTTTGGGGCTATTTTTTCTGTTAAGGGTACAGGGTCCCCAACACACTGGATGGGGCCATGTACCATAAAATATTGGACAAAAACTCCCTTCCTTCATCCAGAACACTAAAGATGGGTCATGGTTCTTCCAGCAAGGGAAAGAGAACTTGTCTCCAGTCTCCAGACCACTATCCTACAGAAAATCTATGGAGGGGGCTGAAGCTTTAAGTTGCCAAGCAGCAGTCAAGAAACCTAAAGGATTTAGAGTTTCCTTAATTGGGGAGTGAGACAAAATCCTTACTGAGACACGTGCAAACTTGGTGATCAGCTACTACAATAAACATCTTACTACTGTACTTAGCAACAAGAGTTTTCCCACCAAGTACTAAGTCATGTTTTGCTCGGGGATTAAATACAAATCAATTTCTAACTTTTGTATAATGTGGTTTCTTTTTTTCTGGAATTTCTGGTTGATATTCTGTCTCTCCATAAAAATTAGAGACTGTTCATTTCTTTGTAAGTCAGCAAACTTAACAACACACCAATGCATGGTACTCACTTTACCTGAATAACCTTTGGAGTGTAAATTTTGACTGGTAATGGAGTATTTGTTATTTTCACTCACTTTAAGAAGCTTTTACTGGAGTCACCCCCGAGGATCTATATTTTTCTTCCGCCACTGAGGAAATTCAGCATTATTAAAAACTGTTGGCGTCATGCAGTAATCGATGCTGCTGTTTGATGCTAAATGAAAAAAGAGCAGTGATCATGATTTGAGAGCTGTGAGCAGGTCTAGTGACGCCGTGCGGCTGCATCAGAGCAGGGGCGCAACGCGACAGCTCGCAGGAGACGTTTCTGTTTTTTTCTGCTCCCGTTAATTTTTACCACAGCGGGTCCAGCGTAGATCCACAATGGAGACCAAACCGGTCATCACCTGCCTTAAAACTCTCCTCATCGTGTACTCGTTCGTATTTTGGGTAGGTAGCCTTTTTCTATCCTCTTAAACACAAAAGAAATACCCTGCGGAGGAAGATGTCAGTCCATCTCAATCCGCCGCTGCTCTGTTTTTGTTGTGCGCGATGAAGGAGTGGACAGTGCCAGCATCATCGACGGATCCATTCCGTCGTTTGAATAAACGCTCAATTTTGATATTAATCCACACAGGTGAAATAAAGCCGCCTATTTCGGCGTCTGTGGGACATTTATCTACTAGCGGGCTATGTAACGGGGGTTAAGGTTACACACAGCCCGTTTTGGCTGCTGGGCGTCATTGCGTAGCTTATATCACATATAGCATCATGGTTGGTATCAGTTAGCGAGGTGGATGATGTTAACATCACTGCGATGGTTTAACTCCGGCGTTAAGGGCCTGGTCTGTGCAATGAGGCCCTGGTTAGAGCCCATTTTCCCCGGCCACATACTATAGATTTCGGGGTCGCTGGTATAGATTCTTAAAGGGCCCTCGCACCGTCGGTGTAGCCTCAGTGGTGGAATTTATTTTTACTTCATCGTCAGAAACAAGTGCACATGATGCTACTCTGTTGCGCTCCAGACTCAAACGTTACATAAAGGACTACAAATTATGAATAAACTACCAAAAATATGCGATTAGCTGATTCATATTAATGCGTGAAGGCATCAAATTTAAAACGAGTCATTGTGTACTAATTACTTATTACTAAAGGTGGCGCTCACCAGACATCCCGCTATATTATCGTCGCAACACTTCACTCTACCATATTGCGATTTTTAAAAAATTTTTTTTTACATTTTGTGATGTTAATTTTATTTATGTAAAGGTAAAGGCCCTACAGTAATACAGCGAAATCCCCAACAATCAGACGCCCCTCTGTGAGCAAGAGATTTGGCAACAGTGGGAAGGAAAAACTCCCTTTTAACAAGAAGAACCCCTCCACCATAACCAGCCTCAGAGTGGAGCAGCCATCTGCCACGACCAGTTGGGGGTGAGGGTAGGGAGACAAGACAGAGGACGTGCTGTGGAAGATAGCCAGAGATTAATAATATCTCATAATTAATTGCAGAGTGGTGCATAAACACTCGGTGAGAGAAAGACAAACACTCAGTGCATCATGGAAATCCCCAGCAGTATAAGTCCGTTAGAGAATAACTAAGGGTTGATTTAGGGTTTATGATATTAAATATTGCGATTTTACGATCGCAAATAAGGTCCTCAAAGTTAAACACTCAGGATCTGTTTTATCCAATAAGATAACGTTATCTCACTTCTTTTTGTCTTCAAAATGATATTGTCAACACTCTGACTAAAACCTGGAATAAATGTTGTAAGACAGCATCAGGGGCTCAAGTTAGCAATTACATGCAATCTGTTTCTGATAATACAGCGTTTATCGGTGATAAATGATCAAAAATCACACATCCTTTGCTGTCTGCATAGACATAAACCCACATTTAACTATTATATTTGTGCTCACCAACCTTTCTGTTCTACAGGAATGTTGCTGTTTGAAGCAGCAGAACTAGTTCCACTCATTTAAATGTAGATTTGTGTGGTTTAACTAACCACATAAAAACTGTTGTGTGTGTGTTTTATATGCGCTTTGTCAGCTTTTAAATCATAATCTGTAGAGCTGCATAACAAATATAAGTGCGGTGTAGTCAACAGGATAGTATTTCTATCTGAAATAGTGGATTGTAAATACACAGTGGCAGTGTCATATTGAGATACAGCGTTCCTGTTAGCAGTAAAATACCTGTTAGCTTTAAATGTGACGTTAATGCAGATACTGCTTATTAGTTTTGTTGACTCCCTGTTTTGTTGTGGTTGTGAAAGGATGTAAATATCCAGCACTTTGCTGAAAGCGGTGATGCAATAAGCAATTACTCCAAATTATTGTTTTATGTAGCAAACACGTAGAAAAAGAGTATTTTTTGTCTGCCCAACAGTCCATAAACTCAAAATATTCAGTTTAATATAACATAAAGAGGGAAATTCATTAAATCCTCCCACCGAAGAAGACAGAACAAGATATTTAATTTATATTGAAATATCATTCAAATGTGTTTCAATATACATCAGTCAATAATATATAGACTACATAATTGTTTTAGGGTTTTTTTATTTTTCCAATTTCAGTTGCTGGCTATGCAGAAGAGTTGTAATTTTAGGGTTGTCCTTTGGGTTTGTGCTGTTGTGTTGTATGATACAGTGCTGTGCAAAAGTCTTGAGCCATCTCTTATATCTTTCTTCTTTTTTTTTCTGAGCAGCCAGACCTTCTTGTCATTTTTTTAAAAATGACTTCCTGAAGGTCTTTCAGAGTTTGTCATTGGACACTGGCTGCCAGCCCATGCACCTGACCATTTTCAGAGGAATATTTTTGTTTGTTAAGCCACAAAATAATTACCAATGAGCAGTGTTGGGTAAGTTACTTTAAATTAGTAACTTAGTTACATTACTAGTTACTTCTCTCAAAAGTAACTCAGTTACTTCAAGTTACTCGTTACTTTCAGAGTAACTAGTTACTAGGGAAAGTAACTTTGGTTTTACTCAGAATTCTCTTGTTAATGTGTTTCTTCCATAACTTTGCCAGTCTTCTAGCTTGCTTACTTGCCACAAGTGCACTGTGCCACCTACCAATAGAAAGGAAAAAATAATGTGCACATTTCCACGAGAGAAATCCCACGCCTGGACCGTCATTGACTGCTGCCATGATTCTAGCCTACGTCACAGCGTCATGTGCGCTTTTTACATCCAACACAAAAACTGCAGTCGTGGTGCTTTCGATTGTACTCAGAACTCGGAAATTCTGCCTTCTGAATAGGAAGATGTAGGTAACACCAGACTGCAGATGAGCTGCATACAGGGCTGGACTGGGACAAAAAATCGGCCCAGGACATAGGAAAAATCATAAAGCCTTTGAATGAAAACAAACACTGTTGTGACAGTGATGTACACTGTTTTCATGGTATATATGTATCAATGTATCAATCTATCAATCGTTTGTTGTAAGACTCAGATAATTATTTTTTAAAAGCGAGACATTTTAAATGAGAATAAGAAAGTATTTCTTTGTGCCCCCCTTTCCCTGTTAACGCCCTACATGGCCCCCTGGTAAGACTTTGCTAGATCCGCCCCTGCACAGTTACCAGCTGTCAGCTACATGAAAAAAGGATCCTGGTGTTATTTGTCTCTCAGAAACAGTTCATAACTTCCCTTCAACTCATTCATGTCACCTAAAAGGTAAACCTGTTTCTCCATCACAGCTCTGATGATTCAGTAAGGACATCTCCTGGTTTCATCTTCATGTTTCCCTCTCATCACATATTCAAACCGACATCATGACCAGCAGGTTTACAGCTGTGGCTCCAGCAAACATCAGCTGATACTAGAAATTAATATTAATTAAATTCTAACATCAGCTGACCAAGCTTAAACGTGCTGCTGTTGTTTACCGCGACATCAGCTGGTTTCGCCTTTCTGTGGGCGATAAACAAACAAGAGAGAAAAGTCGATCAGCTGATCATTGATCAGTTTAATGATTGAAGTAGAAACAGGAGAGGGAGGGTGAGAGGATGAGAGGAGAAGAGGCAGCTGTGCAGCAAAGACACAGAATAACTCCACCTTTGTATCTTTTTCATTGTAGCTGAAGTCTGGGACAAATCGCGTTCCTTTTCACCTCAATATGAAACGCGTAATATTTTCTCTGAATATGAGATGATTCCGTTTTTAGGGGACGGTTGGCAACTCTAATATTTAACCTTATGAACAAAACAAAGTTCAACATCAGTAACATCATAGCACCCACCCAGCTGTATAGAAACTCCCTCATGCTAGCTAGTACCCAGTAGGAAAAAGTCAGCACAACGAAAATAAACTTGGTTCATATCTGACCCAGATGGACTACAGGTCATAACTTCTTACCTGAAGTTCAGTTCACCTGACACTCGGACCGGCAGTCGCTTCGGGTCTCTCCTCTTGCCTCCCCTTTCCCTCATCCACCTGCTGGCCTCCACCACTTGCTAATGTTATTGAATCTGTGGAAGCTCCGTGATAGCCACCACACGAAGTAACGAATAACGACCCTATCTAAATCCCAGTAACGAGTAACGCGTTCCTGGTTTTGGCATAATAACTAGTTACCGTGCTCGTTACCACAATAATAACGTAGTTACTGTAACGCGTTACTTAATAACGCGTTAGTCCCAACACTGCCAATGAGTCATTCAACTATAATAAAAGGCACCTAACTCACTTTGTTAAAGCACTTGATTTATTACCATTTATTTATTAATGAATCCATGAAAAATGCCTAAAAGGCTGTCAGGAACTAGACTAAAAATCAGTGGCAACACATCTTATAGAACAATAAATAAAAATGTGAAATTTTTGGTTAAGATCATGGACAATATGTACAAAACAATGAGTGTCTACAGCCATCTGTAAAACTCAGCGGAGGCTCTGTCGTGGTTTGGGGTGGCTTTTTCGCCAGTGTTGTTAGAGATCTTGTCATGGATGGGCCTCCCCAGAGCCCGGGCCTCAACAAGAAATAACAAGAAAACATATCTAAGAGGGGTCAGGCTGTGTTGAAGCATAAAGGTTGTCATACCAAATTCAAGCTTGTTAGAGTTGTTTGAATATTTTACACGCTTAATAATGAAAGCGCAAATACAAATTATGCAAACCAACACAGCGCTACAAAAGCCTTAAATTTGTAGTGCACAATCAATATTTCTGCCAGCTCTTTTTTTACTAGGGTGTTAAGCTGCAAATTCTTTTTCCGATTCGAAAATAATACAAAAAAAATTGATTCTGCTCAGTTGTATTTAACACTCCTTATACTACTTTTCCCGAGGATTTGAAACGGCAGATCACTCAAGGAATCGCTAAAACCAAATTTTGAGATAAATTCGTTTGCAATTAATCCGTGAAGTGAGGAGTGAAATGCTATCTCTGTTTGATTTGCAGTGCTTTGGATTTTCCTCTGTTTACCTTTTGATTATCAGCCCAGTCTTCAAATATGATCATGCAGGGAACAGTACAAACATAAGGCAGCACTGAACACAGTACTGTGTGACTGATCTTTTTTAGCCATAATTGCGCATTACAGACTTATTCCCGTCTGTCTTTTTGGTAGCAGCCAGATATAGCCAGGGGGAAATGATCTAAAAGCTCCCCTCTGCACTCACCCTGAACATTCACCCTAGAAAGCTAAAAAAGAAAACCCAAAAGCTTCAATACTTTCCTTTGAGCAAAACCTGAATAAATCCTAACTGAATTAACCCTAACTTTGTAGAACGTCGTTAAAGCTGAGATCAGCCCTTCGAGTTAGGATCTGTAGTCGAAAAACTCTTGAATAGAAGAGTTGTGCTGTGTCTTCCTACATTGTAGACATGCACCGGTGTCACGCGTGTGAACTTTTATATTTAGTCTGGATTGGATGGTCTTTTAGCACTCCCTTACATCAACAGCTTCAGGTTTCATGCTTCGTGCGCCAAAAGTGCAGAAGAGTCTCGCGGCTCACTGGGTGTCCTCAGCCCCTTAGGGCAGAGCTCGGAGAGAGCGCTGGCACCGCATTTAGTGCAGAAGAAGTGTTTCTATGGGTTTCTCGTGGCAAATAATGTCATAATTGGGAAGAACACACATACATGGGTGTGCACATACTGGGCTGGGGAACGCAGAGCAGGTGGTGGAGTCATATATTTTGTCATTGCACCTTCTGTTTCTTTATGAGGCCGATGAAGGGAGGAGGAGGAGGGAAGAGAGAGGAGGGTGACCTGTTTTAAACTCTGTGCTGGAACCAGGGTGGCCAGTCGGGCATTGAATTTCAAACAAAACACCCGAGGGTGGGTGGGTGGAGGGGGGTGGAGAAGGAGGAGGAGGCAGAGGTGTTTGAAATTCAGCAGCAGAAGTGAAGTCGAGACGATTTTGCCCCATGCTTCTCTGACTTGATTTCCCAGTTGACTTTAAAATTAGCACTTTAGCAGTGACAAGATGATCATTTATTGGTATGCAGCGGCAGCGGCTCTTTTGAGGAGAGACATTTTGTCGCTGATGGCCATAAACAGTGAGTAGATCGTCATCAAGAGGACTGTTCTCCGGAATGACAGTCTGCTCTGGCTATTAGATTCACTGTTAATAGAAAGAGTAGCTGTCATTACTAAAGAATCTAATCATCAGCCCGCAGTCCTTCAGTTCAGCTGAGCAGGGAACTGAAAAAAACAGCTTGCTTACATATGTTAAGTTGCATCAGTTTAGCCAACACTTTGTACCTTCTTTTATTAGGTCTGCTATTATGACAGTATAATAGCAGGCCTGTCCCATTTAGTCATAGTGTTTAAACTTTTGCATCTGTGGAGCCTCTTAAAAATCCTGCTTTTTTTCTCCTTTCCACATTTCGAAGCCCATATATCTTTCTTATATCACATTGTGTTATCTGAATGCTTTCAGTGTCCTCTGGTTTTCCAGTATAGATTTAAATTGAGAGTGCGGAGGGGAAAAAAATAGATTTTATGAACCAGAAATGTTCTCTCCACTGTATTGGCTTTCAGGGGGTAATGTTGCAAATCACTGTCCACAGCTGCTTTATGGCACTATTGGATTTTTAAAATGATTTTTGCATCAGTGAAGTGATGAAGTGCATTTCTTTGTCAATTATTTAATTTGAAGCGTCCATCTATAAAGTGTCCGAAAACAGTCTCTCAACAAAATGTAATTGCGTCGATTATTATCGCATTACAGAGGTAGGCGAATCGATCATTTTATGCTGATGGTCTAAAGCAGGCGCGTCAAACATACGGCCCAGGGCCCAGAATCGGCCACGCAAAGACTCCAATCTGGTCCACTGGATGACTGAAAATATGATGTCGAACATAAATTTTTGTACTTTACAAAAATGACAAGTTTTACCGCTTGTTCCTCTGATAAAGACCTCCTCCACAGCCATTCATAAGGCACCAAAGCAGCGAAGTAATAGATAAACAGTTAAATGACTGTTTTTCACTGTCTATTATAGAGATTTCTGTTAAGAAAAAGAAGAAAATGTTCATCAATCAAGAAAAACAAAGAATAATAATAATAATATAGTTTCACTTGTCCGGTCCACTTAAAGTCAAAGTGGGCTGTACAATTAAAAATGAGTTTGAAATCCCTGCTCTGAAGTCTCTCATTTGTAGAGTGTTCAATTCAAGTTCATAAGGGCGACAGACAGCCATGCATATGTCACAGAAAGTTGCCTAAAAATGTGTTGAATTTTATTATTTAGTCAAGATTAAATGACTGTAAAAGATTTCTGTTTTAAGGTATTTCAAAAAAAAAAAAGATCATAGTTGTCAAATGCCATCCTGCTTTTGCTCTCCACATGGACTGTTTACCTGCAAGCCTGCTCGAACATAATTAGTTTACATAATATAGTCAATAGAACCATAAGCACACACAGATGGAAACCAGAAGGCTTCTGCTGCCAAAAGTCTTTTTCCTTGCCTACTTACACCTGATTATACATATAATGAGCATTACTCTATTACTAATAATTGGATGAGTGTATATAATATGAGTTGTAGTGATGAAGCCACAGAGATTCTGCAGCTCTTTAGCGTCTTTTAGCTTTTTGTTTTGTGACTTTAACAGTTTGGTTTAGTCTCACTGCTTTCAACAACCTTCTTTCCAAATCTGTGAGACTGGTATCAGCCAAAAAAGCTGTGATTGAGCTACATTTCACTGCATGCTCGCCATCAAACTGGGGTCAGATAAATTATGCAGCTCAGTGGTTAATATTGTAGAGCAGATAACAAGACAGCTATTTGATAGAGACCAAAACAGAGCGAGAAACTGAATTAATCATTCATCAGTTCTTGCCTCATGTTTGTACTGAGATCAACTTTAAAGTTACAATATGTCAATTTGTAGTGCTTTGTGTGTTGTTACAGTGCAAATGATTTAAAGACAGCACAAGTCAACTTATGTGCATGCACGGAGTAAAGTGCTGAAATAGTCATTGTCAGACCCAATGCTGCTGCATGATGCATCGAACACATAATGGGTAGAACCATCCAGCCGTCCATTTTTTTCACACTTATCCCATTCAGGGTCGTGGATGCGTGGAGTCTATCCCAGCTGTCACGGTGCGAGAGGCGGGGTACACCCTGGACAGGTCGGCAGTCTGTCCCAGGGGTTATTGGATGAATCACTCATGCAAATTATTTTTACAGCCTCAAACAAGGAATTTGAAGATACAGCGCTAGTTCAGTTAAAGTGCTTTGCCTCTCCGTAGGCCGTAGCTGACCTCATTGTCTGGGCGTGCCATGATGCTGATAGGAAAATTCATAAGCGCATTTTTGCATGAGCAACAATTACGTTGAGCCATTTTACTCCGCAACTGCATTTTATTATTATATTCTGAAGCTACAGGTCAAAAGGACACCTAAGGTTTGCTCAAAACCTGCAAACAAACAAGTCAGAACAAAGCAGCTCAGTCAAAGCACAGGCTGGCTATTAGTCACGGTGAAAGACCTTTGTCGAGGCATTGTGTGTGCACCCTGCCAAGGGGGCAAAGTGTAAATGTTGTTAACACCACCATTAACCTGCGGAGGCTTTTCTGAATTTACAGGCAGCCCCGGTTTCCGTATTGCTGTTAATCATTTCTGTTTCGCTTCTGCATCAGTGACTAATAGCTAAGAGGGAACCGCAGAGAGCCGAGTGTATTTCTCTCATTAGCTTTAAAGGTTTCAGGCTGCACAGAGACATTTTGTACAGGCTGCTCCCCCTCCAGTCAGAGGGCCATGGCAGCAGGACGGCGAACAGCCTCCTCTTGGAAGAAAGGAGGTTAGGATGATGAGTTGGCCCTCGCTGGAGTCAGCTCATCAGCAGCCGTTCCACACCCCGCTCTCTTTCTGATGCCAGCAAGACATACCCAGCTGAGACACACGCCGCTTCAGCTGCCTCGTACAACACGCTCTTTTATCCGTAGCCTTCATTTGAAATGCTAAGAGAGGCGCAACAGGAGGAAGCGTCTCGCCTCGGATCAAAGAGCTTCTTTGATTTGTCCTCTTTCCTTTTCTCTCTTCCTCTGTGTATTGCTGTGTGTGTGTGTGTGTGTGTGTGTGTGTGTGTGTGTGTGTGTGTGTGTGTGTGTGTGTGTGTAAAGCAGGTGATTGCCATCCTGTACTCCAGATAAATGTGTGTCTTCGGTCTCCCGTCTCCTCCTCCTTACTCTAATTGCACTCCTTTCTTGTTCTGTATTGATCCCCTTCCTCCTCCTCCCTGTTGCCGTGGCGCTAAAACACAACTTTTTGTAAACCATAATATCGCAGAGGTGCAGCAATAAAGGCCTGCTCCGCAAATTTCATTCTTGTTCTCCGTGCTTCTCTGTTTAACATCTGTCTCGCTCACAACCTCCACCCTTTAGATAACAGGAGCTATCCTGCTGGCGGTGGGAGTATGGGGGAAGCTGATGTTGGGCCCGTACATCTCTCTGATAGCCGACAACTCCACCAACGCCCCATACGTCCTCATCGGCACCGGGACAGTCATCATTGTTTTCGGCCTGTTTGGCTGCTTCGCCACCTGCAGAGGAAGCCCATGGATGCTGAAGCTGGTGAGAGGCTGTTGGAGGAGGAGGGGGAGGGTGGAGGGGGTGTTATGTTGCAGTGAATGGTGTCGATGCTGATTAATTAGCTTCAGGTCACATTATACAGGGAATAATGGTTGACCGCTATCCCACAGAGGGGTTGCTGCAGGGCACTTTGTTCCATTAATGACAGTCAAGTAAATGTGTTGGAGTGTGTGTGTGTGTGTGTGTGTGTGTGTGTGTGTGTGTGTGTGTGTGTGTGTGTGTGTGTGTGTGTGTGTGTGTGTGTGTTGTGTAGTAGTACAACCATAGGCAAATGATATTCATCTAAAGCAGAGGGTTTTCACACTAACTATGCAAATCTCCCTCCTCCTTCCCTTCCTTCTCTGCAGTATGCCATGTTTCTGTCACTCGTCTTCCTCGCTGAGTTAGTGGCGGGCATCTCTGGATTTGTGTTTCGCCACGAGGTCAGTATGCATGTACCAATTTTCTTTCTTTTTTAAGACTGTAGCTCAGTAAACAGCCTTTCTCTTGTTAATGCCTGTGCTTACGATCGCCCCTAAACCGCAGATCAAGGGAACCTTCCGCAGAACGTACACCGAAGCGGTGAAGCACTACAATGCCGAGGATGAGGCGAGCCGTGCCGTCGATAACTTGCAGCACAAGGTGAGCCCTCATCCTCAAGATTAAATAAATGAGACATCGTCACTTTAAAGTGGTATTTTTCCCCACCGCCACCGTTGGAGTCTACATATGCTTATGACAGTGGAGCAAAGGGTTAAGGATGATTGTGGAGTTCTGGGGGGTAGGGTAGGACTACTCATGAGACCCACAGGCAGTGGAGTTAAAGAGGGTAGAGGAAGCTTGCATTGATTTGACACTGCAATGACAGCTGACAGCAGCAGGGGAAATAACAGTTTTAAAAAATCTTGACAGGACGGAAATGATTGGCTCGCACATAGGGACTGTGGCAAAATCAGATTGATTTAACTGTGGAAAGAACACGCCTCTGCCAGCTGATGTGATGCGTTTGGAGCAGGAAAGGAGCAAGAGATGGGATGAGAAAGAGAGAGAGGATATGAAAAAAATAGTCTAAAGCGACTAAAGCTAAAGGTTCACAGATGTCAGTACACGTTTTATTTTTCTTATTGCCAACAAAGCCAATCAAACAATTGTTTTTTAAGCACTGTTTGTGTACAAAAAGCCACATCACATTATAATCAGATCCATGACTCGAAGCCCTTTACAGCACAACCCACATTTGCCTGGCTTCAAAGAACCGAGGGTCAAACCGTCGCCACCCCAGTTAGTGGATGTCATGCAGTGAGAAATTCATTTCCTGTAGACCGAGAAATCTTTCTAGAAAGATTTACAAAGTGTCTAAATCAGGCATAAGACTATTAACAATGGGCACTGTTGCTTAGCTGCCATACACGGCTCATGCGTTTGAAGTGTGTCGGTCTGATGCTGAACTCACTCCTTTGTAAGCAGCGTTTGCTGAAAACGAAATGACACTGCGCTGCGTGGTGGTGTGGTGGTTAACACCCATTGTCTTACAACATTACAGTGTGTATGTTCTTCCTGTGTCAGGGTGGGTATTCTGGCTTCCTCCCACAGTCCAAAAAATGCTTACTAGGTTAATTGGTGACACTGAAGTGGGTGTAGGTGTGAATGGTTGATGTACATAAGAAGATGTGGGAAATTGTTGAACAAAGGAAACTGTATTTTTGACTCGTCGTTAATGTGGATTTATTGAAGGATAATTCTGATCTTTCTCCGTTTCCGCCTCTCTTCAGCTGCGTTGCTGTGGCGTTTATAACTACACGAGTTGGATTGAGAGCGTGTATTATCCCTCAAATGGCATTCCTGCCAGCTGCTGCTTCAACTCCTCTGACTGCCACCTCGAAGACCTTCGCAACGCGACTGTAGCCCCGAGCAAGGTGTACCACCAGGTCAGTTTTTGTATTCTGCTTTCCTCCTTCTCATCTATCTGCTGTCAGACAGTCGATAAAACTCACAGGTTAGAAGGTAGCTATGTTTACATCAGACGTCCTCACGTGCCTTTTCAAATCCCTGCCTTCTCCATATACTAACACCTGCCTCAGATACGTTCCCACATACCCTTCTTGCCTCTGATTTGCTCATATAACATGTCCCCGTACACTCTGCGGACTAACCTGCCCCCTGTGTTCCAGGGCTGCTTTGAGTTGGTCACTTCTTTCATGGAGACCAACATGGCCATTATCGCAGGAGTGACGTTTGGGATTGCGTTCTCACAGGTAGGACTTGAGGTTTTTGCAGGTGACGGCGTGCACGTTTGGTGTTTGGTGTATAAATAAATCCTCAACGCGCCGATTTTTCTGTCTTTCAGCTGATTGGCATGCTGCTGGCCTGCTGTCTGTCCAGGATCATCACAGCCAATCAGTATGAGATGGTGTAGCTGATGTGAGGTGGCAGGTAGGAGCCATTAAAAACCAAAGATCACCTCTCCAAGTAAATTTAAAGAAAAACGTTGTTCTCTCTATTCTACAACGTGAACTCTTCTTTATCTTTCAGAGAGGGAGTCGAAGAGAATTAGAGACGAAGACTCTTGACACACGACCAGAGTAAATTCCTGAAACTCTACCCAACATCCGAATTGGAATTTACGTCCCTCCATCTCTCTGCCTGTGATCTTAATGTAATATCTTAATGTATCTTACTGTAAAGCACCATTCCATGACTCACTTGCACCACAGCTTTCTATACCACACGTTCCATCGCGGCTCGATGTAGAAGTTGCTCACCGGCACGTATCTCAGATCAGGACGGCCCACGGCAAGCAGGTAGACCAGAGTTGTCTTGAGTGGACAGCGGTGTTGGTCTCGGGTAGATGAGCGGGCTCAAACTTGGTTTCTCAGTTGGCTGCAGCATGCTTAAAAAAAACACTGCACATGTTTGTACTAAATGACTTTGCTAAAGCTTGAGAGCAATCCTTTTACTAGGTAGATTCTGTTGTTGCATTTGACTTTGCTGTCGCTCATCCTTGTGTATCCTTTGGTTGTGACACTTTGTGAATTGATTACATGCACTGAGGAGTATGTTTTAGGTTTATATGAAAAGTGAGGAAGCCGAAAAAGAAGGGGAAAGATTATTTTTAACCTTAAGACAAAGCATGATATATTTTTCTTGTCTAAAATAATGTATTTAGGTAGTTTAAATATGAATGGCACAGGTTTAATGGTATTTGGAAACTTTAGTGTGGGATACAAATACCAAACTACAAAATAACAGTCAACTTTGCGCACATTTTACAGTCTGTCATTAGTTTTACATGGAATGAAATGCAGTCCGTTCAGCGAGTCACACCTTTGAGGTCAGTCTAAAAGGCCTGGTCACACCAATTGCCAATTAGCATATTAGTGTAGATAGCATCTCTGCATCTAAAAGAAAAGGACACTCTTTCAAGGATGCCAATGTTCCCATGTCGGACAGAGAAGACAGGCGGTTTGAAAGAGGATTTAAGGAAGCCATCTATGTCCACTGTGAACAACCAGCGTTGAACAGAGGTGGTGGTTTACGACACCAACTGTCTATAATCCAGTTTTGAGATCCCTTCCCAGACGCCTTAACGCCCACTCACATCCTGGGCTTTTTGACCTCAGGAAATCACATGATAGGGTGGGGCTAGGTTTCACAGTGGGTTCACCTGAAACCTTGGTCCACACCTGTTTTCACACCTTGGCTCGTGTGATTAGGTAGAGGATCAATAGAGGTTCCATGACCTTCTTGGGGACATTCCCATAGGACTTCACTAGTTGCTCTTAAAAGTGAAGAAGCTTCTCGGATGAGAGGTGAAACGTCTTCCAGGAAACTTAAAGAAGTCCAGACGCTTGTCTTTCCAAGCTCCTTAGATTAGTGTAGATGCTAACTCAATCAGTTTCTACAAAACACAGATTATACCATTGAAAGCTGTCTGATAACTGTATCTACATTTTTTGGTTGGTAGATGAGGGTTAAAATAAATATTAAAGAAAAAAATTGGACTATCCAGTTTAAAATTTAAAAAAACCAAAACAGAAAAACATGCAAACGTCACCTAAACATCTTTTCACTACTGCAAGTTCATTTAAATGTACTGATTTTGCTTCAATACTGGTGTGACCGGGTTTTTTCAGGCTCTGAATTAGACCTCTAGTAATTAGTAATCGTTAAGGTTACTGCTCTTCAGCTTCCTTTGAGGAGCAATCAAAGGCCACATGTGCTTCAGCTGGGGTTTTTTGAGGGTCATACTTGTAAACCTGAATATGAATTAAATACAGAAAAAAGGCCCTGACTTTTACACAGTCTCTGCAAGCACATTTAGAGTGTTGCTGATATAGAGAACAGATGGAAAACAGGATGAAAGTTGTCTGCAAGGGGAAACAAGCACTTATATGACGCATACTGACACTTTAGTGATGTTTTAGTACTCGTGTTCGTGTTATTATATGTAGAAAATGTAGAAATTACTGGCAGATTTTAGCTTTAAAGAGACCCGTCTTACTTTTTGCTTCGTTCTAGTGGTTAAGAGCTCGCAGAGCAGCGCTTTACAGCTTGCTAGTGTCATGTCGAATCATTAGGGTCGCCAATTGTTTTCTGCTGGTTTGAGCTAACGTCAGCGGTCTGCTACGGCAAAGGATGCCAGATTTAGCAAGAAGACACGTGTTCATCTACTGTATTGTGTGTGGTGCCATGCAACATGCTTAATCATCGTCATCATCAGCTGTAGATATGTATCGGAAATGTAATTTATATGACATACCGTTTCTCATTCTAATATGCTAATCAGTATAAATGTTGTGTCACAGTTTTGAATCCACACTTTGTGCTGTATTTGTTTAATAGTTTATAGGAAGACCCCGCACTGAAAAAAAGAATCGTGGCCGATGTTTCGTTGAGAGTAACGCGCAGTTTAGCTGTGTATTTATTAGAGTTCGGTTGGCATTCAGTTTACACTTTCACCAAGTGGTTTTTTATCTCTCTTTCGGTATGCGTGTGCGTGTGAGACTTTGTTCCTCTGTAGCTGACTATCTCTGTAACTTTGAGCGTGCGTGTAAGCGAGAGAGTGCGAGCGTCTAGACTCTGTGGATCCTGTTGTTATTCGGTTTTGGTCAGTATTTGGTTGTGGCTTTTCAAAGCTTGTTGCTTTTGAAACTGTATATTTATTTAGTGAATGTATGTTTTCCAGCACCCTTAAACTTACTTTACCTTTCTCTGAACTGATATTTTCCTGTAAATACTAAATTGTAATACCATCCTGCTTACACATGGGGTCACTAGACACCCGAAGAAGAACTGCACCATGCCGTCTACTATCGACTAAGTCACCATCAGTGGTCTTATTATCAATAAATATACAGAATAACACTTTTGTTTGCACTGTGGTCATTTTGCTTCAACAGAAACGTAACTGGGGATTTTTTTCATTTACAGTACTGTGCAAAAGTTTGAACCATCCCTCATTTATTTATATGCTGCAGGGAAAATGGCAACATACATTGACAGCCACTCTTCCGTTGACACCGTTTCTGATGAGTCTTCAGTGAAGAAGAGTAAGGTGCATCTCTAAGGTTTCTTTTGGACTTTTTCAAATTTCTTAATGTGACAAGACTTTAAGATACCTTTTGCATGCTGTAGATATTATTTGTTTTGTGACATGCTGCTTGTAACAAAATGCCTAAAGATACGATTTACAATTTGTTCCGGCTCATCCCTTGAATTGGGTGTCTTTTTTAAGCTTGAATGAGTCATGGGTCGGTGTTAAGTGGAAAGAAACATTCCTCTGAAAACGCTCAGGTGCAAGGACTGCACTGGAAATGAGTGAAAAAGTAGCCAATGTCCAAAGAAAAACTTTGAAATACCTTCAGAACTGCTCCTCAAGACCACTTCAAAAAAAGAAAAACTACAATAAAGTCTATTTTATTTTTTATTGCTTTTGACTTTTAAGAATTTTGCACAGCATTGTAGCCATTTCTGCATCATGATTTCCTGTTGTTTCCATAAGACTTCTTCTAACAATGTAGATTGCCATCACCAGTGTGTGAATGTGTGTGTGAATGCGTGGATGACTGAATGTGTAAAGCGCAAATACAGACCATTTACCATTTAACACGAAAAAATCCCCACTCGGTTCACTAAAAATATTCACTTAAAATTGGGAAATTATATCTAATCCGTATTTGATTCACTAGATGGCTCGTAATTTGACCAGTGTATAGGGCCTCGGTTTAAACGAGAAGTAGAGAAAAGATCGGATTAAAAGTAACAACATGTTAAACGTAGGCTAAATAGACGACAAGCACCTATATGGTGTTATAATAATACCCCCTAAAAAGTAAAATGAAAATAAAATAAATGAACAAAAATGTAAATTTCCATTAAACGTGATCTCATCCTATAAATAATTTCACTTATGTTCTTCCAGTCCTTTCAAAAGCTCCCTCTTCCCGCATCGCTGCACACTCGCTAACGGCGCAGGTGGCCGTTTCTTTTATCTTATCACGCCGTGCTCGTCCACATGATGGCGCCTGGTTATCAGCTCAAAACGGAACTGTGGAGAGATTTCACCGAGAGAGAGAGAGAGAGAGAGCGTGCGGAGGGAGGGGGGAGAAAACACGGAGGGGAAACCGCATTTGTCAAAGCGCCGCACACACATTCCCCGGTCTCTGTGTGTCTGTTTTCCTCCCCTGCTGCAGCTGCTGCTGCTGCGGGCTGCGTCGGAAACAAGGCCGGAAAAAGCGGTGCGACGATAGGGGAAGAGAGGCTGGTACTCGCGGGGAGACCGCGCCGACCGACTGGGCTCGCTCCAATCTCGTTACGCAAATTACCGGCAGAGCGGCGCGGCAGTGGGTCCGCTAATGGAGCGTGCGTGCCGTTGCCTCCCGCGCCCTGCCTCGCCCTCGCCTCCGCCTCCCGACTGCACATAATGGGTTATAGGCTAGAGGGAGGCATTCACTGGGGAAGCGCTATTACTCACACGCACGGCAGACACACAAAGCGCCGCTCCAGAGCGCGTCGGTGTGTGCGCAGTGCAGCGGGTCTAATTATGAGGAGATAAGTCTGCTTATCGTCAGTCCACTTTAAAAAAAAAAAAAGAAAGAAAGAAAGAAAAGAAAAAAGAAAACACAGAACATAAGGAGAATTTAGAGTCTTTGCCTTCTGAAATGAGCCAGCGGACGGAAATGTGACCGCTCTGAGTGCGCGGTGGATCAGCAGGGCGGTCAGAGAAAACTACTGAGGTCAGGAGTTGTTGGGGGGCCCCTCTCCACCCACGCCCCTACCCCCCCCCCCCCCCCAGACTGCAAATTATAACCAGACTCTGTGGGAAAGCCTCAAGTCTCTTTTAATATCCTTTAAAACCCGTTTGTTGGGCTGTGTTAATTAGGTCAGAGTATTGCAATAAAGTTCAATACCTGAAGCCTCAAAATGACCGTACAGTTGAATCAATGTCCCTCTTAAACAGTTTAGAGCAATAACGATCATGGAAAAAAAAGTTAACTGCTACGACTGTGTTCATTTTAGCTTAGTATAACCATGCCGCATCCTATTTTTCCCCTAAATGCGATGGTGTGCACAAGACTCTTTCCCTATGAAGTTGCATCTACCTCACTTTAAGCCTTCTTTTAAGCAGCTTGACTTGACCTAGTTATTGTAGTTTGGCAGAGACTTTTCTCAAAAGCATCGGGACGCTACCAAAGTCGGAAAAGCACAGTGACATATTTAAAACTGAGGACGGCTTTCCTCCGATGAGCTTTAGCAGTCGCATTGTCCTGTGCCGGGGACATACGTCATTGTTTTCATGGGTTTTATGACTGCACTGTTCAGTTTACTCTGCAGACTTTAGAGAGTTCATTGCACAACAAACAGTCATCAGTAAGATGTTTTATTCAATAATTCAAAGATGCAGAAATCTGAAAAGAAAACCAAAAACCAATCTTAACCAAGGTCACTGTGGCAAGGTGTTGATACATTCAGCAATCCCGAAATTCTCCTCCTGACGCTCAAACAGCTTCATTATTTTTAGGCCTTTTAAAACACAAAAGTCCACAGCTTTGAAATGCGTGTTAACGTAATTCTTTTGGGGTAACTAAATAGTCCAAATGTGCTTAAAATTTACAAATAAGTTACAATATTACATGAAATCCAACAACTGTACAAAAACAGGGAAATCACTCACTGCAGTATTGTTGTAAAGTTTTCAAACCCCTGTCGTGGTATCCCAAGTATCTGAAGTCCTTCTTACCTGAAAACATTATGTCATTAGAAGGTTCCCATTTATTGTCGTAAATGCTAATGTGCTACATTGGACGCTGCTCCTGATTTGTCTCAGTGATGGCTGCCAGCCTTAAGCGGCGCACGAGGTTCAGTATGAAAGACAAGTTGGGTTTTTTTAAATGGCTGATTAAAAATCGTATTAAATCCACAACAGGAATTACTTTGACTGCTTCGACACACACCCACACCCACACCCACACCCTACCGTCTGCACCCCACGGTGACGCCTTATTTACTGTCTTATAAAGTAAAATAGGAGGCCTGCCCCATTCCACCTGTCTGTTTGTGATGGGAGCTGTTGTCGCTGTTGTTCTCGCAGCTGTTGTTGTTCTAATTGCTGTTGCTGCTTCGCCTCAAGCTTCCCCGCTTAACTCAGACACCCCTGCCTCACACTTTTCAGCAACATGCAGTTGTGATGACAAGTACTAGAGTTCCCACTCAAGCTGCCTGTTCCTATAGCTCAGCACACCACTCTAACCCTCTCTCCCAACCACCTCCCCCTCCTCCTCTATCTCCTCTCTCTCCCTTACTCTTTGAAGCCTCGGGGATGATGATGACACCCGCCGTAATCGGTGGATGCTCAGCTCCTGACATGACACACAATTGAGAAACTCTCCCGAACTGATCCGGGTTTGGTTGTTGCATTCAGGCGCGGTACGTCCTCTGACAAGTGGAAAGGCCTTTCACGGTAGAATAGAGGAATTCAGTGAGGTGGGGTCCATGACTGACAGGTCTGTTGAGAAAGCAAAGCCAGCTCCAGTTTCACATCTCTCCTCTGCAGTGGTGCACATTTGCTCTGCTGACCTGTTTCTTTTTTTTTTCTTAACTAGATCTGGGATCAGCTAATCTTCAAAGCAGCACTAAGATTAGTTCATTTGTTTTCATGAGGCTTTGCAGTTTTGGAGCGGGAGGGATGTGGGACAGGGACAAGGCTCCAAGCACATTTGCTTTTATCCAGAAAAGGTCCTTTGTTTAAGCATTCACATTTTTACTTCTTCAATATTTTGCCTTCACTCTACAGCACAGTACTGTGCAAAAATCTTGAGACGCCCTCCTTTCTTTATAGTTTCCTTCCAAGGTGCTCGACTTTCTTTTAATTTGTGATAGTTCTCCAGGCTTCTCCAGGGTTTGTTAAGCCATTTAACACTGACCTATGAATCATTCAAGCACAAAAATTGCACCTAACTCAAGGAATGAACCAGTGTTGAGGCAACTTAGCAAAGAAATGGCACTTTGTTACTAGTCGCATGTTGTAAAAAGAAATCATTTGCCCCCATGTTTTTAGTTGACTATGAAAAACACAGTTTTACACATCTCGGCATGCTGTGCAGAGTGTCCTTAAAAGATTTTCGAGGAAACTGGAAAACTGAAAGGAAAAAGAAGAAATGTCAGGCTTAAAACACAACAGATAAACAATGATAAGAATGACAATGATCCCAAACACACTGAGAATGCAGTAAAGGGCATAGATGAATAGAAAAACACACAAAGGAACACTGTCAGCCATGGATTGGCCTCCCCGGAACACAGGCCTCAACATTACTGAAGCAGTGTGGATCATTTTAACAGAGAACAGAACAAAAGGATTGTTAAAGAATGTCAGAGATCTCTACCTGAAGACTACTGTGTTGAAGAATAAAGGTGGTCAAACTATTGATTTTCAAGCTTGTCAGAGCTGCACAGACTCTCTTTTGGCCTTGTGTACTGTATTTCCATACATGTTTGCACGTTTCAATAAATCTCTGCGCCTAGTTCTCATTTTCCTAGCAAAATATAAAGAAATGAAGGCTGGCTTGATACTTTTGCATATTGCTGTATTTATTTATATGTTTAGGGCACTGAAACAGATGATAAAACACAGAGTACAGTGAAAGTCAAAAATAAACAAAAGCAGCATTACATTAATGCTTATATGCTACTTTTTGCTCATACTGCATTTCACAGGGAAATATATTTTGTCATGCTAACCTTTGCATTATAATTTAAAAAAGTACAAATTGGTTTTTGCTTAATATGAATAAGTATGAATCAATAATATGTTATAGAGCAATAGAATAATGACACACAACCTTTCTGCTTACATAGTGAGTAGTTTGATTCTTATACTTTAAGTATGTTTCATTGGTATTAGTAATACTTCCTCCACCACTGGGTGTGCGGTGGAAACGATATGACAAGGGACATAACAAAGAGAAGCTGTAGGTAGATTACGAAACACAGAGAGACAGAAACCCAGCAAACAGGTTTTTGTCTTCACATTCTCACAATTCTTGCTGAGTGAGACTTCTTGAATGCTGATGCATTTACAAAGAATCTAGAACAAACTGTGCCCGCATACATCATCTCCAAGACACACAGCATGATTCAGGCCACCCCTTTATCCGTGCTTTAACTTCCGACACATCCTAACATCATTCATATGAGCTTATCCCTGTTTTGATTTAACACATTTTGATTTAATGCCTGTCAACATGGTGGAATTTTATTTTTGCTGACGGTGGTATGTGGAAAACATGTGTGTACAGTTTCACCTTGGCCAGAAGTGTTTACCAAAGCTCAGATTTCAGACTCCCACCGGGTGCACCTAGTGTATCAAGTACTAATGCTGGGCTATTTCTGATGCAGGGGCTGTGTGGGAGTTCCCCTGTTTACCAGCAGCTGAAGGGCAGACGAAAATCAGCTACCCACCACCACTGCTGGAAACCGGCTGGTGCAACAGTTCAGATTTTAAGCGTAATCTCACAAACCTTGACAGCGCTGCACCTGGTTTATGGACTAAATTACCCCGAGAGGAGTTCAGCAGGCCTGTTATATTTCTGTTAGTGTGAGACTGGTACTCAGTAACGAGTAAACCTGTACTCTAATCACATTTTTTGTTACTTTAATTGCATTTTTGTTGCCATAGATGCACAGTATCCATGGTATTTCTGCCTATTATGGGTATTTTGTACACAAAATACACCAAAAAAAGAAAATGCTTTATGAAAAAACAAGTTGACAGTATTATAGACTGTAAGCATACTGTATATGATTAGCATAAGAGGACACCAGGCAACTTCCCTGTGCTATTAAACCAAATAAAACCTGATCCACAAAGAGAAAAAGGAATTAAAATTCAAAGATAATTGAGTGATAGATGTTGCAGGACATTACTGCCCCCTCTTTCTTAAAGCATTAATTGTGTAATGACTGTTTGCACTTGACACACCCCAACGTTGAAACACCCAGCTTTATAAAGTATTTAACACAGGCTACACCCCCTCCACCTGCAACAGTAAACACTTATACTAACGTTTAATACAGATAAAGAA
Source organism: Mchenga conophoros (assembly GCF_057382185.1). Taxonomy (NCBI): domain Eukaryota; kingdom Metazoa; phylum Chordata; class Actinopteri; order Cichliformes; family Cichlidae; genus Mchenga; species Mchenga conophoros. Next base: position 17,143,081 of record NC_140541.1, read on the forward strand.
CCACTGAATACTTCTATTATACTGCTGCTTATAATTTGCTGATGTCACTGCTGTAGACTTGCTGCCTGTGCTTTTTTACTCCAGATCATGAACCCAGTAACTCTACATTAGTACCAGTTCTACCGGAGTGTCTTTCACATACAGAAAACAGGCACTACGTGGTCGAGCTCTCAAGGATTCCAATAACTACACTATAAATATACATCGTTGAAAGGACTTCTTCCACGTGTTGCTTCTGTGCTCTTTGCACGACTACCGTCTCCTCATTGGTCAAACTCGGACTTGTCCCGCCTCCGGGTCATGATTGGTTTGCCTGGAAACCAAAGTGATGGGCTGATGGCTTGGATAATGAATATTCATAATACCGGTCCGCACGCTACAGCCTCACCCTACGTGCCTCAGCTGTGTGCTTCATCGGAACAGAATGTGGGATGTGGTGATGTAATCTCAGCGACTTTTTTACCGGAAGACAGCGGTACACTGTAGGTTTACAGGACGGCACGTTGCACAGTAAGTGAAGTTTGGGATGAAATTGTTACGCGTAAATACGCACCGTGAAACATCGCGTGTATTGGGCTTTAATTGACGTCTGAACTCGATTTTGAGCTTTTTCTCGAGCTTTGCATCGGTGTTTGAGGTTTACTGTGGAATGTGTTCTAGTCTACCTGTCAACATAAAGCCACGCCTTTTCTAGAGAAAGCGCCAAACCTCTGTTCTCTGCTCTGTGCCATTTCAGGTCATTTGGGTCCGATTACTCTTGGTAGAACTCGACAAACAGGTTGTGGCACCGCCTTGAAACTACCTGTGTGTATATATCCCAGCGCTTTCGACGCGTTTCAGAACGATCGAGAAGAGCAAGCAACTGAGCGATAAAGCTCAAGAACCGAGCACGACTACCAGAGCAAGTCGCATGATTGCTTGAGGGCAGCCAATCTTCGCTGGAGCATTAACAGAAAAGCAGCCTCTGCGTAAAGCCGATCAGCGCGGTATTACAGCTGGGCACACACAGAAGAGAGGAAAGCGAGACAAGACATTCGGATCATTGCTTTCACGTTTGGAGGAAAAAAACAACTACCGCCAAGATGATGATGATGCAGCTGCAAGAAACCACAACTCAGAAAAACTCCCTCTTCAACGCCATGAACAGCTTCATCGGGGCCGTAAAGAACATGGACCAGACCATCCTGTTACCCAGCCTGCTGCGGGATGTCCCGCTGGATGAGGACAGCCAGATGAGCTCTCTGAAATCAGAGGAGGACGAGGGGGACATGTACAGCTACTACCAGCTGCTTAAATCTATCCGCGGGGAGATCGAGTGGGGAGTCAGGCACGGCACCTCCGACGAGACGCGCAAAGAGAGCATGAAAGTCACTCGCTCTCACTCCTCGATGTCGATGTCCTCCCTCTCTTCAGCCTCATCCGAGGAGGAAGACGAGATTGAAGACGAGAATCTGCAGAGCCAGTTCCAGTACCATCTCACCGGGCTGCAAATGGTGCTGTCCAAGCTCACTGACCAGGCTAACTCTCTCACCAAGCGCTACAAGAAGGAGCTTGGCATCGGAGGTTGGGGCCAGTAGAGCCCACATAAACTCTGACGCACAGACTCTTTTCGTTAACTGAATGACAAAAGTGTCTTCTTTGAATAGGCCTTCATGCTGCTGCTGCTGTTACTACTGATGAAATTCATGGACAAACATTTGAATGGTAGAAAAGAAAGCAGCTATTTTTATCTACAGGCCTAAATGGTGTTGGTCTACTTTGTGGTCTTGACTGTAGATGTGTTGATCTTGGAGAAAGCATTTGCGTGCTCATCACACTTGACTATATTTTTGCACTCCAAAGTGTCACACGCAGAATGCTTTCAGTTCAAGTGATCCACAGATGAAACGTATTTAAGCCTTTTATTTAATGTGTAATTTATTACCTCACTCTGTATGTTTAAGAGCCAGATGTTATTTCAAAGTTGGAGAAGAAGTGGTCTGTTGGATCTTAGACTGTTCTTCTGAACCACCTCACTGACAGGGATACTGACAAAAGACTTAGCGTCCTATCTGTGACACTGATGATGTTAGTGTGTTCAGATGAACTGTATGTATTGACTGTTGTTTTAGTCTAATGTGTCTCATGTAAAGTTCTTTGGAAGGAGGCAGATGCTTATTGTAGCTGCCCATGATCGCCTCATGTCCTAAATGGTCAATGAACTGGAAACGATGGATAATTCTTCTGGATGGAGAATAATGAGGTTTTCCATGAGATACATTAGTTATTGTAATTTTACCCTATGTCCATCTGTCAGTTTAAGCCGATGCTTTTGTATGCACCTTATGCCCCATTTTTGTACTTGGTAATATTTGTCTTTAAAATAAACTTTTATAGAAACTTATTGCACTTGTTGTGTTTTGTTTTTTCTTTTTGTAAAATCACTGCAGTTTTACATTTTAGATAAAAAGTGGGAGATTATTATAGCGTATTATTTTGTTTTGTCTCCCTCCCCTCACTCCCAACCTTTGTGGCAGATGGTCACCCTGCCTTGAGCCTGGTTCTGCTCTCAGTTTCTTCCTGTTAAAAGGGAGTTTTTCCTTCCCACTATCGCCAGGCACTTGCTGATTGTGTGATTGTTGTGGTTTCTCTATATTATTGTAGAGTCTTTACCTTACAATCTAAAGTTCCTTGAGTTGACTTTTGTGTACAGATACTATACAAATTGAATAACTATTGAGTAAAGACGGCAAAAAATTGAGTTATTTCTTGATTTTTACTTGGGATTTGCTTTAAAGCTAAACACCTAACACAACTGATCTTTCCTCTTTTGATCACAATGAAAGCCTGTAGGCTATTCTTAAACATTCAGAGTGTTGGTAATGTTAAGAGTTGCCACAAATTATGCATTATAAACTTGAACCATCTTTTTAAAATAATATGCAACATGAACATGTATCCAGAGATGGAAAGAGCCAGGTTATACATTACAAAAGAGAGAGAACGGAAACATCCAGACTTCCTGGTTGCATTCAGCTTCAATCCTTGACTTTTAAAAACGACTGGTTATCTCACAGTGATGATGGTTGTGTAAAGTCATTGTTCTGAGCTCTTATCAGCTGGTGACAGATAAAGTATGAGTTTTGTTAGAGTTATTTTATCATAACACCCAAATATTTTGTTGCTCAACTGCACTTTTGTTTTGTTTCTTTTTCTTTTTTGATCATTTGTGTTGTTGTTGGGGGAAAAAAAATAGGTTATGACGCTGTAGCATTGTCTGCATTTTCTAAAGACAATCTCTGGGGAAAGGTGGATCTCAAAACCAGCAAGGGAATTAGTTGATCTTTTTGTATTTGCAGTCAATAGAGTGCCAACATATGCAGCCTGACCCAACAATACTGCAGTTTTGTCCGTGCTATGATAACCTCTCAGGTTAAAAACCAAAAGATTCACAGAAAGGCATTCTGACCTTCAGATTTACCACAATTGCATTCAGCCATTTGGAATTTAAAAACATGTTATAGAGTAGAAGTAGAAGGAATGCTACCTGCCAGTTAAGTTTCGAGTGACAACACCTTAACCCAACTGGGCTCTGTGTGATAAAAGGCTGATAATATTACATGTATTTGAATGCGTCGAAAAAGACTTGTTACTTCCTTTTCTTAAAATCTCATTGTTTCCTCTGGATATTTCCAACTGACTAAGTGTATGACACAGAAAGAAAATATGTAAAATATTTGAAATAACATTGTTCAATCAGCATTTTCCTGCAGTCTGGGAATACCTGTGGCAGTTTAGGTGTGCTCTGTAACTACTTTCATCAAACTAACATTTTACAGTATGTAAGCATTTTGGAATGCATGAAAAGGAGTGCCAAGTCTGTTGTGAATATACACATGTGTTACACATGTGTTACACACTAATGTAACACCCAGAAAACACCCAGAAAACAGATTTCCTTCACTGAGGTAGTGACAACCTCAAAGACCAGCAGGTACAGCTGGAGTTCCAGTGTAACAATAGGGCAACAAAGATGCACGCACCCACTTTCCACTTTGATTCTCTGTTTCATTCACACTTGTGTAGAACTGCAGAAAACAAAAAGCCACAATCATCAGCAAATAAGGCAATTTGAAAGGAAAGGTGACATTTGAGGAATGAAGCGCACTTAATACATTCATCTCTGTGATGCAGCCAAGCTCTCTACAGCTAACTGAAATAAAGATTTTTTTTTTTACTTTTATTTAACTTGTATATTTAATTATACCCAATGCAATGCATGAACAAAATCTACAATAACTAATAGAAAGCTACTAATGGCTACTACACTGGGTATCTCTGCCTGTTTGATATGGCAGATGCTCTTCCTGATGCAGTCCCAAAAGGAAAAATTGCTCCTACGAATGAACTGGGAATCATTAGGTTGTTAAGTGAATGTGTAAACCACTCCAATATTGAGACACAAAACATGGAATGAAGTGAAAACATTGCTTAATTTTCTCTTGCCTGTCTTGTTTCAGAGAAACATAAAATTTACACATCCTTTAAAATGCATATAAATAGAGCCTAGTCCACAAAAATAAAAAAAATCTCCAAACATACACAAATTGAAAATACATCTCAGAGGTTTTGCACAAAATCTAAACCCTGCCCATGCGAAGGACAAAGGTAACATGCTTTGCTACATTTATCAGTAGTCTAAATGAGCTGGCAGTTTGTAAAAACATCCGCTGAGATAGTACAATCTTATCTTAATCTCAACCTTAAAATGGCTACCAGAAACGACCAGAAAGGCTTTTGTTGTCAGTCACCAGACAGTAATGCTGCAACATGCTTTAATGGAATCACAAGGTTATGTTTTGTGGGTTGTGCTTGTTTATGTTTGTTTAATTATTTGTGCCCATAATCACGTTAGACATGGGGGACTTTGCGACCTCTTAGTTGCATACTAAAGGTTAACTGGTATGAGATATCTTGCTTAAATAAACATAAGAATGCAAAACTTTGTTCATGTGAACATTCACTAGCTTACTCAGCGTAAAGGTTCTTTTAATTTTGGGGAGATGTTATGCTATAATAAAAACAATCTTGTTATTTCATCATATTTTTATGGCCATATAAACCTTACACATTTCACCATAACACATCAGGACAGGTAATGTTTCTGCTTTATTGTCCCTTTGTTAAACTGGAGAACAGAGGTATGGTATTGTATATTTATTTTGAACATATTGAAATAGTGCAACAACAACAGAGAAAAGAGAGACACAAAAACTGAGCAAAACAAAACGAAAACAAAACAATAATACTTATAAATAGCTTGCATGTTCAAAAGGGAGTAGGAGGAAGCATAAACTCATTTAATCCCACCCCTTTCCAGTATTTGATAACTAATCGTCAACACTTTTTCTTTCTGTTTATGCCCCATCCATCATAAATTCTTCCTTTGTTGAATGTATTTGCATTTATAACCCCACTAACACACCAAAAGATATACAAATTTACAGATATATACATATATAAACATACATAATAGTGGGTCAGAACACCTGATCAAAACCTTACCTCATCACTGTACTTTTCAAAAACCATATTTTTGTATGGCTTTCAGAAACATGGGCTACAAAACGTCTGCACTCGATTTTTTCGCAAACAGTGTCTATCAGTTTTGTCCCCTTGCGCACACGGTAGAAACAGGAAGTTAATGGAAAGCTACAGCAAAATAAAAACAAATCGAAGCGAAATTGGCTGAAAATCGCTGCGAATCAAATATGGCCAGTCCAGATCCAAAGTCAATAAGTAACGATTCACGCTGCATATTTTTTAACACTCATTCAGGAGACTATCAATGCGTAAGTAGTTGACGTCAGTTAAACTTCAGCTTTTGGCTAATTAGCTAGTTAGCCGCGAAACGTTTTACCGTTTTTCTCTTCTGGGGGACTCTGCTGATTAAAAGAGAGTAAAAGAAATGTCCCATCCTGTTTTTAGTTAATGATTAGTTGATAAACAAAGACCTAACCCCTGCTTGGTTCCTGCTGCTAAGCTTTGGCACTTCACCCGATTTCATAGGCGTCTCCCATGCTAGCTGCGGCTAATCAACGTTAACGTCATTTCAGAAACCTACTGTGAGGTCCACTGGCTCATTAAACGATAACTGCACTCACCCACACTTAACCAGCCTTACACTGAAACACTACTGTCAATACGTATTGTTAACATATCTTAGTTTATATCTAAGCCGTAGGCTTGGAAAGAGTACGTTCATATGTTTGTCTATATAAAAATGATACGTGAGCCAATTTAGTAATTTTAGATGTTAATTAGAATTTAAATTCATTCAACTCAATTAAATGAATGAATGAATATTCTTTATTGTCATTGTCACAGGTACAATGAAATTGAAAGATGTCGCTGGTCAGTGCAACATCACAAAAGATAAATACTTAAAAACTATAATTAAATACTTAAAAACTATAATGATAGGATATAAAAGATAGAAATACATATAAAATACAGTATTCTCATACCGTAGATACACCCAAGCAATCCAGGCCTAAGGCCCCATACAGACACTCAACATACGACCTAGTTGATATATCACTCAAACAATCAATCACTCAATCAATTTGTTAGCGCATCCAACAAAACATGTCTGAAAGCATTCCAACATCAAGGGCACAAATGACAACAGGGGCAATGAAAGTCATCTACTTTTAGTAGCATTGAGACATGATATTGCAATTGGGTAGAAACTGTGTTTGAGTCTGTTAGTCCTTGTGTATGTTGTTCTATACCGTTTACCTGAAGGCAGCAGTTCGAACATGGAGTGTCCAGGGTGTGAGGTGTCCTTTATGATGTTATGGGCTCTTTTGAGGCAGCGGGAACTGTGTAGGTCTTTCAGTTTGAGGAGAGGGCAGCCGATTGTCCTTTGGGCAGCGTTGATTACTCCCTGGAGTGCTTTCCTCTGAGCCACTGTGCAGCTAGCGTACCATATGCCTATGCAGTACGTTAGTATGCTTTCGATGGAGGCTCTGTAGAAAGACACCAGCAGTCTCTGTGTGATGTTGTTCTTCCTAAGCACTCTCAGAAAGTACAGTCTCTGTTGTGTCTTTTTCAGTAGCTCAGAGGTATTCACACTCCAGGATAGGTTTCCCTCTATGCTGACTCCCAAGAAGCGGAAGTCTGCCACCCTCTCCACACAGTCGTCGCTGATGATTAGTGGTTGGATTTCTGTCTTGTGTCTTCTGTAGTCAATTATGAGTTCTTTGGTCTTTTTCGTGTTTAGGAGAAGGTTGTTATCCTTGCACCATGAAGACAGCCGCTCCACCTCATCTCTGTAGGCAGACTCATCTCCCCCAGATATGAGCCCCACCACAGTAGTGTCATCTGCGAACTTTACAATGGCGTTGCTCTGGTGGGCGGGGGTGCAGTCGTGTGTATAAAGCGAGTAGAGCAGTGGACTAAGCACGCAGCCCTGTGGCGACCCAGTGCTTAGATTTAGGGCTGGAGATGTGTAACATCCCACTCTCACTCTCTGTCTGCGGTCGGTGAGGAAGCTATTGATCCACTTACAGGTGCTGTGAGGAAGCCCTAGGTCTTTTAGCTTGGCGTCCAGTTTGTATGGAAGAATGGTGTTAAATGCCGAGCTATAATCCACAAAGAGCATACGCACATAGCTTCCTTGCCTCTCCAGATGTGTTAATGCTACATTGAGTGCTGTTGCTATGGCGTCCTCTGTCGATCGGTTTGCTCTGTAGGCAAACTGGTGTGGGTCAAGGCTGCTGGGTAGGGCTGCTGTAATGTGGTAACGCACAAGTTTCTCAAAGCACTTCATCACCACCGGGGTTAGTGCCACTGGTCTATAGTCATTTAGGCTAGAGATATGAGATTTCTTGGGCAAGGGTATTATGGTGGAATGTTCTTTTTTAAATGAGTGCCACCACTCATAGATTTCTGAGGAAGCGCTGGATCGTTCGTGGAGAACCATTTAGGCCTAAATGATGTGTGCTATCATTGGGCTGCTTGTTTACTAAAACAAAGTTTGTTTACTTTACCAAAACTAGAAAAAGTCGATTTTGAAAAATATTCATTAAATAATCCTGACCACCAAGTTAATGTAAGTAAAAGATAGTCATCATTATGCTGAATACTCATTCAAATTCAATGCAAATTCAGACAAGGCTTAATTTATATTAATGTAAGCAACTTTTCAAATTGTCACACCTTTTATTCTTTCTTTCAGATTTTCACAATGTATACACAAGTCTTTGTTCAAATACATTTTATAATTCAAACTATAAAGAGGCAATAGATTAAACGCTTTTGAGATTTGAGATAAACTATTGTTATTAATTAAAATAATATAACAAGGTTTAAATATACTGAATTTTTAACATTTATTTGCAGTGAGTTTTTTTTAATTTTTTTTATTTATGGTAGTGCTAGACCTAGAATTAGCGCTTTCTGAGGAAAGAATGCCAGCTAAATGGAGTTACCTAAACAAAGGAAGGAAACTGAAAATAATTTGTCTTGTTTTGGTTATTTTTGTAACGGAGTTGCATTGATTAGAGCGACAGTCTCGATCTGATCAGGACAGAAACACAAAAGACTGACTGACCTTTGTTTTACCCGTGGTGTTCGCACATGATCCGATCATATCACATTCTGTTTGTTGTGTCATATCACTGTTTATTCTCTTCCTTTTAAACGCTAAATAGGTTTTGGTGGCGGGGTTGCACATGGGGTCATGCATAATTACTGTTCTTTAAAATAGGTTGGTGTCAAATAAAATTGTTTAACAATTATAAGAGACATGTATGAAGAAATGAAAGCCACATAAAAATTGTATTTATAACTAATTTTACCTCTTGACATGCAGTTTGGGCATCAAGAAGTTGGGACAAGACAACAGGTCATTTTTGGGGTTCTCAAGAGCTATTTTGTATTTTAAATAATATTTTGGAACCACTTTATAAAGCTAACTTTACATTTTGTTGGAGAGCAAGAGTAGTTTACACAGAAAATGCGTGTTTTAGTATTTTGTGCATGGAATATTTTCAAGTTCCTGGGTGGGACCAGAAGTGTCCTTGTAGAATGGCTCAGTAGCTTTTACTCCACAATATTAATTTATTAGCAGCAGCTGTTTATCCTCCTATAAATGAAACTACTCAGTCTGTTTGAAGCAGTTAATGTTTGTACAACATGAAGGTAGTGCTAACATGTTAATACATCAGTAGTAATTATGCAGTGATAGAATAATGTAACAGAGTTTTATGCAGATATTGGCAGCATATCTGCGGTCAGTGATCCAGTTTTATATTCTGAATATCTGATTGTTGTTCATTGCCCTCTCAAAACCCACCACCTCTTTGAATATTATGGTGTTTGTATAGTGTCAAAATGTGTCAGAGAGTTGTGGGGTTTTTTTTGTTTTTTTACTATGGCAACAGCAGTTGCTTCAGGAAGAACAGTCTCTTCCTCAGCAGGGGGTTGGCAAAGGGCATCATCTGTCTGAACTGCTGAATCTCCTCTGCCTGCCACCAGTCCTTTGAAGCTAATTAAGAATACTGCTGGTGTTTAACCTCCTCAAATTTCCCCATATCACTTCACATCTTTGTTCCTGTTGCTGGCCCTCTGTTCTTTGCGTAATCTGGATTGAAAGTCTGATGGTAGGCTACCGGTACATAGAAACTGCTCCTCTTATCTCTAATCCAAGGCCAAACCCTGCACTCTGGCGGCTCAAACTCTGTGTCATTCCTCTGCTGCTTTGGGGCTGTAGTGGTGTTGAACTGCCTTATGACATAGACAGAAAGCGCAACTGTTAAAACAGCATCTATCAGCCCTGTGCTAATATTTACAACAAAAAAAAGAGACAGAGAGACATGGCAAACAATCACCTTAAACCCAAAGTGGCTTGAGGGTTCAATCAGCACCTCTCTGCAAATTCAAGTGCCAAACCTGGATACTATAAGGCACTAGACATACAGGTGGTATGGAGTGTGCACTCTTTAAAAGGTCATTGATAAATAAATTTATCAGGCGTAGCTTTCTGCCTAAACCAAAGTTGACATGAGCTTGGGAGATTAGATTGGAAAGACAAAATCAGTACTTTTTCTGGTACACTAAATTTGCTTGTGTGAGAAGGTGTGGGTCTCGTGTGCCAGCAGTATCAGGCTGCAGGTTATCATCAGTTCTTGCAGCAGCTCAGCTGCGCTTGATAAAGTGTGCTGCAGTAGGGCTGTCTTGTGCGGCGCCCAGATCAGTAATGATGCAAAGGTAACTGCAATTTCCGGGGAAATAGCTGACTAACGCACATACAGATGTTCCTCAGTGAAGAAGGTAGCTATCTGAGTTTTTGGACAGTTTTTATTCATCGATTTCTTACTTTATCCTCTCATTATTAAAGATTGTGGGAAAGATGTTAATGCACATGTTTTTGTTGGCTTAGCAACACCTTGACAATGAGCCTTTCAGTTTGTGGAAATGTTTTGTTTTCAGACACATTGGAGGGTTTTCAAGCATGAGCGGCCCATTTGAGGTCATGTGAAATCAGATTTAATTTTAATTCTTTAATTAGGCTATTGCAATTTGATTTTGATTTTTGTTTTTTGTGAGCCATTCATAGGTGGACTTGCTTGTGTGTTTTATGCTTCATTGTCCTGCTGCATAACTTAAGTGCACTTGACCTTCAGGGCCAGACATTCTCCTTCAGGATTTTATGGTAGAGAGCAGAAGTTGTGATTACATCAACATCTGAAGCAGCAAAGCAGCCCCTGACCATCACACGGCCACCACCTGGCATGATTGTTACTTGTGTTGTATTTTGAGATCTTTTAGCCTATTTCACTTAGTTAGATAGATTATATTTAACTGATTTGTCAATTGAGCAGGTCTAGCAGTAATCAAGTCTGGTTGCGGCTTTTTGAAAATAAACAGCCTTTTTCCTCAATAATTCAAGTCATCATTTAATACCAGATCAAGATAAGTGGAAGGAGACATATGGCAACAAATATACACCGACCCTCTGAATGGATTCTGCTACATCGGATGCTTTGCAAAGAATTTGGTGGATTTAACACAGTGTGTGGTTGATTACCTTTAGAGCTGAAATCTTTAAGTATTTAACTGATGGGTTCATCAATTAAAAAATATAATTAGCAATACAGTATAGTTTATACACAATCAAATAAGAAAATTAATAAATACTTTCTTGTTCCAGCTGCTTAATTGTGAGGATTTGTTGGGGGGTTTTTCTGACTCAGCCCCCGTGTCTAACCCTTCATTACATAGTCAAAGTAAACAGCCATATATGTTAAAATAAGGCTGTTTTCACTGAAGGTTCGTTACTTTGTCAGTTTTTAGTAGGAATGAGACTCAGAGGTAAAACTCACAACTATGATATGAGGAGAAAAATAAAAAATAAAAAAATGGAATTATGAGCTTTTGTACCCTGAGTGTTGTTAACATTCCTGCAGTACTACATTGGAAGTCCTTCACATGAAACGAAGACAACAGGAAGGCCACACAGACAAAAAAGAATGTTTGAAAAATATGCCTTTAAATAAATGAAATCTTTCCTATCTTAAAACCTTTGAAAGTCTTAACTTCTAAGTTATGCATTAAAGGAAGACTTAATTTTTTGCAGTAAATTTCCATCTTTTTTTGAAAGGGCTGGATATGACGCAGCATTTGTTTTTTGCGGAAGTGATTATCAGACTGATCGAAGGAGCTCCTTGTTATTGTTGATGTGTCTCTTCCGAGAACACACGTGTTGGATGTGTGCAAAGGGCCAGTGCAGCGATGTTGCATGTTGGATTGTGCGGACATGCCGTTGTCTGTTTTGTATGCAAGGCTTCTGCTGCTGGCTCGTTCATCTACCCAGACTGACAGGACTGACTCACATATAATTCATTCTCATCATTCTTTCGCTTTCTGAGATCAGTTTCAGGTTGCACACAGCTTTTAGCAGAAAATGTAGAGTGTCAGGTTCTAGCTGTGTCTGTGTTTCATTTCCCAAAGCTTCCTCAGAAACCCTTTCTTTATAGTGCATTAAAATAGGTTCATGGACACTGTAGATGTGTCAGGTGCCTCCAGTTTTGATGCCCAGGTTGCCATAAGTGTATGCAAATCCTGTTCTTTTTTTTTAAGCTTGCATGTTTGCATTTATGTACACAAACACAGAGAACACATGCTAGAACAAATGGCAGACGTGTAGCCTGAGCTTATCAGGCACAGCGTTTGTACATCTGATGCTGTACGTGCTTCTAGTGCTTTCCAGTGCTTTCCAGTGCTTCCAGTAGATCATACAGAGTACACTACAAGGAGTACGCATAAGTCAGCTGAAGATGTTTATATGATTTATGATTTATATATTTTTATGATTAGTGCACGTGACCTGGACACTAATAAGATTCATTTTTTTTGTTTTGCAGGGGGTGATTTTAACAGTAAAGCGAGCCACAGGAACCTTCTCGTTAGTAGGATGGTGAATATATTTTGACTTATATCTTCCTCAAATTATTCTTTGTGTTCAGGGGTTGATTTTTTCTACATTGCTAAGTATTTAAGATATACAGACTGAGTGATGTGAGAATTTTGAAGACCGTTACCAATATTGGTGTTTGGCAATATAAAAAAGAAATTTGATTTTATTTTTCTCTTTCAGACACAAAAAAAATATTTCTTATGTGTCGTTTATTTACTTGTTTACACCCTGCCTGATTTGCATGGATCAACTGGTAGCTTTGTTTTTGGTGTTCCAAAGGTGTGACAAGGAAGTTGCAGACTGCCCTCTGATGGATAAATTATGCAATGTCAATACTCAAAACATGGTTGAAGGGTGTTTCTCAAATTAAGGATGACAAAAGGATGATGTATGCATCGCATTTGCACTGCTCACACTGATCTAAAATTTGTGCTTTTAACCAGAGCCACAGAGTTGAAGGAGGACTTGATGACTTGATGAAAATTGAAAACAAAAAAGAAAAAGAAAACAAAACAGGCAACACATGGGGCAGATTCCATAACACGAGGGATGACTGCAGTATTTTGAGCTACTTTGACAATGAAAATGAAATTGCAGTGCTTGTGTTCTCAGACTTAGCAAACTTGTAGATCAAACCCAAAAATCACCCTTCTGCATCCTGTTTGCTTGACATTTCTTTAAGAGTATTACTTACTCATCCATGAATAGATAAATTAAGGTAATCAAGTGGCCATCAGTGCATTATGTAGTACAGTCAGTGATATTTTCCAACACAGTATGTAGGTGTTAGTGGTATTTGATGTTGGTGATAATTTGCTTAATAGGTCACTGGCCTTTCCACAGTATTACATATTTGGCTAAGCTGCTCATTAGAATTAGTCATATAACATTTATAGAATATAATTAAGAGTGCTTGATGATCTTTTTTGCATTGATTTTTGGAGATGATGTGGGTTGTGTTGGGGTGGATGACATTATAACAGCAAAAAATTCAGTCACCTTTTATAGGAATAATACCAATAATGAACACTGTCCATGTAAAGCTTCCAGTGAGCCTTGAGGTTGCTTATGTAGGTAGAAAAAAAATAGTTGAAAATAGTAATGAAACTAAATAATTTATATCAAAATTTTCTGAACCCCCAGGCTGGTAGCATTAAGAGTTTAAGTGGACAATTATTTTAGTTAGCAGTTCATATATTGGACTCTAGCATTGATACTGCTTTGACTTTACAACATTTAACCCAGGTGGTCCTTTGTTGACACGGATTAGGCCCGCCACACGACTCTAAGCAAGCCGTAGCGGTTTAGTTTTTATTAATTTCAGCCTAAACAAGCTTTCATGCTTAGTGATCTTACTACAAGCTAAACAGTATTAGCAGTTAAGAGTACAAGAGAGCCCGCAGGGTTACGTGCTGGAGTTGTGATGATGTATAGAGCAGTAATTGGTCTGTAATGCTCAAACCGGTGCCCTTGTAATTAGCCAATCTCACTGATGTTTTTCTTCTCTCTCCTCAGCGTTTTCATGCTGTTTGTAATCTGGCTGCTTCGCAGGTATCACTCTTTGGCGCAGGTAAATTTGTACCTACGGTGTTCAGTATGTGTTTGACACTTCTTTTCCTGTTTGCTTCATTGCCAGCAGAAAGATGTTTAATTAGCCATGGCAAATCTTGGCATAATTGAATCCAATTAAAATGCACCAGATTAATGACATGTGGAGTTAATTGACTTAATGGTCATTCTGCGATAGTGGTTGCTGTCTTGGGTTTTTTTTTTCTTTATTTGTTTTTTCTCTCTCCAAATGAAGAAGTTTAAATATATATAAAAAATGTTGGCTAGCTTTTTCTCCACTTTTTCATTCGTCGAGTCAAAGGGAGTTTTTCTGCAGTATGCTGCTCTTTCTGTTTTGTGTTTTTGAGACCATGTGGAATTTTTTGTGTTTTTTAAAGCCGGTCCAGCAGGAATGTCAGGTTTAGAAGCAGTGCATATTATCCTCTTAATCTGAAGTAAATGACAGCTTAGTGTTGGGCTCTGATGGATCCTATTACCTCTGGAGCAGGTTGCAGGGAGTGACCTCACATCCCTAATGCTCTTCCTCCTCCTCTTCCTCATCCTCCTCCTCTGCTCCTCTTATGCCACATAAACCTTCTCCTTTAGTCCATCCACTTTCAAAGGTTATCTGTCAGTCAATAGTCTTTAGTGCTCTCAAGGCCCTCCTGCGCTCTTTTCCTGTCTCCACCTCTCTCTGTTCACCCCCATCCTCCCCACCCCTCCTGCTCTGTAGCCTTGGCCGGGTCACTGTGGGACGCAAATTGATAAAATACCCTGTGTGTGTGTGTGTGTGTGTGTGTGTGTGTGTGTGTGTGTGTGTGTGTGTGTGTCTTTTTGTGTGCAGCCACTTCCACACTGTGTTACCACCTTTACAGGCAGAATTTAACTAACATCTGGCGAGCACAACCTTCCCTCCGGAAATTCTGCAGCGTACAGATTATTGATTCATTTCATATAAAATACAATGATTTTGCTCTAAAGCGAGTGGAAATACGGAGACTCTCTCGTATCTGATATTTTCACTGAGTTGTCACCAGGGATCCCAGTCTGTCAGTTACATCAGTGATCATTCGAACAATAATTTGCCCCTTCTCTCTAAGTGAATATAAATACGCAGTCTTTTTTTTCCACCTTGGATGTTATCTTAGAGAATAATCCTTTGTCTTTTTTTTAATTTCCACTGTACAGAAGATGATTCTTAGCCTGACTGTAGCCGCCGCCTTTGACAGCGTAGCATATGTCATGGTGAGTTACTCTTGTGTCTTCCACTAAACACACACGCAGTCTTTTTTTGTTTTCAGCGGTTGTAAAAATGTAAAACCGTGCTGCTTTTCTTTCTCTGCCCAGGGTGAGTCCCAACCAGATGGATCACTTTGTGATTTCCAAGCCTGGTGGCTAACGTATTTTGGTAAGAACAGTTTAATTGAGTGTTTATTGGTGCAGTTTGCATGACAAGCATGTGTAACAATAGACATCAAGCAAAGACATCAGATAAATATAAGGGAAGTTGTTTGTGCATTCAAGTGAGCTTTCCACTGTTGATCAAATAACTGCTACAACCCTGCTTTTCGGTATTAAAATAGATCCTTAAATCAGAAATATTCATTACTTAGAGATGCTTACTCATATGTTGGTAATCAGTGTGTTTTTTCTCAGTCATAATATGAATGGATATGTGCTTTTGTTGCATTTGGCATTGTGATTGTGGCTATTCTGTTTTATGCTATGGATTTAAAATTAATTCAGGGACTGTGTCATAGATAGCCAGATAAAATTCCGTTAATTTCCACCCAGCGCGTCCTACCCTGAGTTCTCCAAAAAAGGCAATGATCATTGTTGCTAACAAAGTGGTTAGGCCGGCTCAGTTTTTACAAGTATTCACACACAAATATGTGCCAAGTATGGGTGTGTAATATTTGCGACTGTGTTTTGTAGTCATTGGCCTGTTGCTACCTTTTTAGTGTACCTCCTTCAAACCAGAGGGCGGTGCATTAAGAAGTGTATGAGGAGACGATTCTCCGCCAATGACAATACAGGACTTCTGATTTCATTTGTGACAACCGGGCACACCTCAAGGTTCTTAGTGTTCATTTGCTTCAGGATTCTCGGGTGTATTTGCTTTGCTTGCATTTGTTGCAATTAGCGTTGATTAGTTTAAAGATTCTTAGTTAGGACTGGCTGTTAATACGACGCTACACCAGGCTCGTTTTATTGGTCTCGCTGGCAGACACTCACCTACACGAACACACACGCGCGCGCAAACACACACTCAGATTGATGCAGGGTAATGGGCGGTGAGTTAGTGCTGCAGGGTTTGTGTGTGTCACCTTGGTTTATCATGAGGATCCTCGCGCTGAGGACAAACGGGCGCACATAAACACCAGCTGAACCGGCACTTTGTTCTGTAGCACAGCGTCGAGTCTGGCGGGAGCCGCAGAGCACAGCTCCGCTTTTAACTCCCACCAATAAAATTTTATGAAATGTGTTTGAAATAGAGGAAGGCGGTATCAGGGGCAGCAGCGGGACAGGAGGTGAAGCCGAGCTGTATGTTGTCCAGCTCGAGAAAACCTTTGGCTGCCTTCTGCTTATGTAAAATGCATTAGCTATTGCAGTGATAGTAATTTATTAAAATAATGACATAAACAGCCATTCTTCTTCTTTCTTGGCAATTGCACAGCAATCCCAAAGGTTCCCTAAATATAAGGGGAGCATGCGTAGTGGAAAATATATTTGTGTAAATGCGAAGCTGTCCTTCTAGACTCTTCCTCGTCTCTGTGTACACCCATTTTCCCGTGCTGCTGACTGTGCCTTCCTTCTCCTTTCTTTATATCTTCTTTTCATTGTTTTAACACTCGCTGTAGTCCACTCCGCCACCTCCACCCCTGATTACCCTGCCCCTCACTTTACTGCTCTTTTTTTCTCCCTCCCTCTCTAGTCTTATCTCCCTTCTGCTTTTCTACAGTTCATCATTATCTCTCTTTGAGCTCCCACCTCTCATCCATCACCCTAAGCTACAGGTTTCCCTCATATTACTGCTGAATGGGCCTTCATTTATCAAAAAGTGGAACACATGCACACACGCGCACACACACACACACACTCACTCTCTCGCTCTCGCTCTCTTTCATACATAGGTGTATGTTTGGACACACGTTTGCAGGTGCATGCTGTGTGGCAGCGAGCTGTGTTGTAATTTGACCTTGGTGTTTTTCTGTGTGTGTGTGTGTCTGTAGACTGGAGTGCCTTGGCTTGGGTTTGCCTCATCACACTAAACCTCTACCTCAACCTGGTCGGAGAAATAAGCACCAACAGATATGAAATGTAAGTAGGGAACTACTTGAGGATCTTTTTTTATTTTATTTTATTTGTATAACTTCTTTTGATTTATCGTTTGGTTTGTTGTGTCTTTAAATGTCCTTTTTTCTAACCTGCTTCACAAAATGTAAATGTATTCAAATTGTAGTGTTTCAAGAGAGCAACGACAATTCCTCATATTGGAGAGGATGCAATCACTTGTTTATCACTTATCAAAGATGTCACTGATTGTATTTTTTTCTAATCTTGCCAGTTATTAATAATTTGATCAGTTATTTAAATTTAACATAATCCGTTTATCCCTCGTGTGCATGAACAGTTCTTTTTCTTTCTCTCTGTGTCCACATTTGAATGTTTATTTGTGTCTTGTTTTGGGCTCTTCCTCCTTCGCGTGTGTCTTGTATGTCCATATGCATGTTTGGTCTGCCAGAGCATGTGTCTCCCCACAGAGCATTGACAGACCCCTCCTCCTCCTCCTTTTATGTTCCAGCCAGCCGACACTCTAATTGAAAAGGGAGTGAGTGTCAGCCGTTAAGTGCGTTCTAGTGTGTGTGTGTCTGTGTGTGTGTGTGTGGGCGCGCATACCCATCTTCACGCTTTGTGGCTCTATGTCTCTATGTTGCTGTCGCTCAAACTCCCATGAGCACTTTCCATGGCGCAAGTGTGAATTTGCCTGTGTGTGTGTGTGTAATATTTTTGCATTTTTAATGCCTAATGAAAGCTTTGTGAGAGAAATGCACAATCTGAAGGGGGGGGAAAAGACGCAACTATGCGTGCTACGTCAAGCCAAATTGTTAATGGGCGTATCCTGTTGATGTGTCTTGGTGGTCCAGAAAAAAAAGTCCCACCCTTGTGTGCGAGAGGGTGGGCCATTAAGATGTGTACGCCACCCACCACCACCCCCATGGGAATTTTCCTGCATTGATTAGCAATACGCCAGACAATATAATGGTGGTATAACTCAAAAGGTGACGGTTTTATGGGTGCTGGCAAGGGGCAAACTTGGAGGCCAAAATGAGCTTGCTTCAGAGCCTTATCTGCTGCATACCTCTTATAAGTCCCGGGGGAGCAAAGTGGGAGGAGGATATATCTGTATATTTGCGGCTGGTCGCACATGATGTGAAGAGGGGGAAAAACACAGCGCTTTAATAGTAAGAGCGAAGCAAAGACGGCGTGTCAGTGGGGCTCTCGTGTGTTGACTCTGCGGAGAGAAGCTGCATGTGTTTAGGAGGCAGTATGTGGCTTTGCATCCATACGCAATTACGTCTCAGCCCCCTAACCCAACCTCCCACCCTCTCGCTCTCGCACTCACATTCACAGGGACGACACAGCGCGATGGTTTATGAATGAACAAACTGCTAGAGGAGATGGAGAATGGAGGCCGGATGATCTAAGAATGATTGAAGTGGATGCAAGAGAGGATAGGAAGTGTGCACATGCGCTCATGTGTGTGTGTTTGTGTGTGTGTGTATGTGTGTGTGAATGTTTATGAGGATTTGAAGTAAGAATTCGCGCAAACCGAATGTGCTGGGCGATAGAAGCTAAAGGGGTGGGGGCGATAGAGGAGTGGTGTGAGGCAGTGAGAAATGAGATTGAGCCTCGAGAGAGATTTCTATATGAGCTCGTGCGTGTGTGTGTCTGCACACGTGTGGGTGTGTATGCAGGTGTGTGAAATGCAGCACGCATAGCAGTCCTGCTGTGTCTCATTAAGCCCATGTTGAGCGCAGCTCCGGACCTCGTCATCTCCCTCTCAAAGCATTGCAAGTGTGTGATGCGTGTGTTGCAGCGTGCATGCTGGTGCATGTGTGTTTGGGAGGGGGTGGGGAGTGAGGGCTCTGTGAGCTCTCAGCATTGATTTCCTGACAAGCCCCCCCACATATGCACCAGTTGTCATGCCATACACTGGCAGCACCGATTTCACCGTTTGTATCCTCCCGCCTTGTCTTTCTTTGTTTTGTTGTTTTCTTTCTGGCCTCTTGCTTGCTTGTTTTCATCTTTCTCACACACTTCCTTCTCATGTTCGATCTAAAGACAAACTCTGTCTGGATCCATATATTTACTATGTCTCTCTCCCGCCTACTTTTCTGTTCTATTTAAACCAGCAGCCTTTCCTTTCTTCCTGCTCCTCCCACACACTCAGGGCTGTCCATCAGCAAGAGGGTCGGGGAGAGGGGAGCGTACAGTGCGCCCCAGTGAAATAGAGTGATAAAGTGTGTGTGTGTGGGTGTGTGTGTCACACAACTGGAGTGGGATTGAGCGTGTGTCAGCTGTGTCACCACTGCTCGATTGACTGTACTCGGAACAAGTCAGGGCAGGACTTCCACTCTATTGACCAGGCGACGCTGTACGCTCTATGAAGTATCGACTCCCACACAGACGCCGAAGACACTGGCGCACACACCTCGTCTGGCACACACACGCTCAAAAGGCCGTCACCGTCACTGTTATCATTTTTCATCGATAGCCTGTATGAGGCTCTCCAGCCTCCTTAACCTCCTCCCTTTGAAAGCAGACTGTTTTTATAGTGCACAAACATATTTTAGGTACACAGTTACACTTAAATTGTCCATCCACTAGGATCCCCTTGAGTGAGAATCTGCATCCTGCTTGTGGTTTTGATGCAGGGATTTCCACTGAAAATCATCTTTTCCCCAACAGTTAAGCTAATTATGGTTTATATTACCATGAGTAATTGGCTGTCTGGCTGGTATAGACATTCGTCTGGACCTGAAAAATGACCCTAGTGTGAGTGCCAACAAAGGGATGAAGTGAAGAAGAAAAGAATTGATTTATTTATAAGCTTTTTTTTTTCCAGGGAAAAACCTGCCGAACCCTCTGTGCTCATAATGAAATAAATGTGTTCCTTTTATCAGGTTTTACCATCTGATGGCGTGGGGGGTACCTTTGGTCATGGCCTCGCTGCCGCTGTTCAAGGGTTACTATGGCCCCGCAGGAGCCTGGTGGTGAGTACGCCCCAGCTAGAGTGTAGTTTTTGTGTTTTGTCAGCTAGTGACCGTGTATTTTCCATTAAATGTCTTTTCTTTCAAGGGAGGCCACAGCACTGGCCTCATTCCAACTCTAGATTTGCTTCAACCATTATAGGAGTTTATGTGCTTAAAATTGGCAATTATCAGCACATCTGATCACAGTGCAACACCTCCTCGTGCTCTCCGGTTCTTGTGGTAAATGGGAAAGGCATTATTTGTTTGGAGGGTTGTTAAAGGGGGTGAGGAAAAGTGGAAGAGGCCAAGGAGAGGAGGCGGTGGAATGAGAATTGGGACAGAGCCTTAATCTCCGGGCTCGGCTCTCTCTTTCCACTCTCGGCTTATTAATAGCTACAGCTGCACAGCTTCTCCCCTCTGCAGTCACACAAGTCTCTCTTCCGCTCACGCTCTCCCTTTTCCTTTGTAACCCCCTCATCGCTCTCTCTCTCTCTCTCTCTCTTCCCCCAGCTGGATCACAGACGATCACGTAGCCTGGAGATTTGGGATGTAAGTAGACCCTTTCAGCACCGCCATCAAAGCTTCCCCCACTGGGGGAGATGGGGAGGAGGGAGGAGAAGGGCTGTCTCTGCGGGGAAATGTGAAGGGTTGCATGTCAGGGGAGCCTGCAGGGTTTTTTCCCCCCTTGGTGCAAGGCCAAGAAGTGTGTGTGTGTGTGTGTGTGTGTGTGTGTGCGTGCGTGCGTGCGTGCGTGTGTGTGTGGATGTTCCTGTGTCTGCCTCTGCCTTGTCAGATTTAGGGGAGTTGCTACACTGTGTATTTAAGTGTTTAGGACGGCTATGAAGGATTATGCCTGTCTACTGCTTTCTGCAACTGGCCCTAAGTCTGCAAGGGCTCTGCCAATCTGCCGGTGCAGACACGTAAACACACACACACATACACACAACAACACTTTGCTATGAGCCAAGGTAATCGCGTTGCTGCTCGCAGCATCAGCAGGGAATCAATCTTTTTAAACAAATAAGCACACAAACGTATACACACACACAGAGGGAGACTCACTCAGACAAATACACACACGCACACATATATAGAGAACAACACATAGCTATCAGCTGTGCTAAACGAGCCCATGTCTCTTTTATCAGTGCTCCTCTGCTCCCCGGCTCTTTCTAGTTTTCCACGCTGTCGTGGCCCAGGGGGACGAGCCGCTCAGAGGATCAGGGAATCTTCATTAGCCTTAATTACATCAAACCAGACGAGAGATTAGAGGCCAAGGCAGCACCCGTCAACGGACAAAAACACATGCACTCACACACACACACAGCCTGCTGACACCTTGTGGGGGGCAGAGGCTGTAGCATTAAAGGTGAAAAGTGGAAAAGACGGGAGGGGTAACATACATAGTCTAGTTGGACGGAGACAGGGAATTATTCAGCACGAGAAGGAAAGAGGATCGGCATTGCAGGACGGGAAGGAGAAGGGAGTCAGAGAAATAGATTGTCCTCGTGTCTGCCCACGCCCTGTAGTGCGTCTTCATCAGAGTTCAGCGAAGCGCACGGGCAGAACAGAGGAGGCAGGGAAGGTTTGATGGAGGAGGGGGTGTGCGAAAGGGAATGAAAAAGGAAGGAGAAAGCAAAGCGGAGGACAGGGCTGTGTGATGAAGGTGCAGAGTTTCAGGGCTTGAGTCAGCAATTGGAAGCACTCGAGCTTAGCTGAGTCAACGCTCTTAGAGGTCCCCCATCGGTGTGTGCCACGGGCCCCACTCAAGCATAAGGCTGAGAAATAACAGTGAAAATAACTTTGCAAGTGGAAGTTAATGGTTATGTGGTTGTTTTAGCTGCATTGCTTTACAGATGTTACAGAAGTCTGTGGATCTGATCAGTACTTTGGTTCAGATTTATGCAAAAATGCGTGCAGATTTTCTTACAAAATGCATTTTTATACCTGTGATCATTGTTATATTCTTTTGCAGCACTGAAGTTCTTCACAGCGGCAATGCAAGACTTTTTTTTATGCTGCCCATGTTTATTTACCATTTTGTCCACACCTGAGAAAGTGTGCATAAGGGCACTAAGAGTTAGCTTGGACTGGACACCTCATTTCTTTGCTTTTGGTCATCATGTGTTTCCAGTTATGTTTTTATTAGACATGCCCCTAAATTTGAACCTAGCCTATGTAGTAATTTCAGTAAATCTCCTATTATTATAAAGTGCTGTCACTGTCGGTTTTATATTGCAGTCTATGAGTTCGGATGTAACATAAGTGGGGGCTTGTCCGGGATTTGACCCATACCCATAGATCTCCTGACTGATTGATCTCCTGGCTCTTTACTTCAGTTCTAACATGAGGCTACCATTTGTGGTTTTAAATAACAACAATTTTAGCACTCACACGTAGATCTTATGCTTACTTCAAGTATGTAAAGGTCCAGGTGGGACAGAGCGATGTTAATTTGATGATCAGTGGGTAAATATGAGGCTCCATTTGAATTCAGTTTGCTGTCCATTTCTGTTGTGTTCACCCAATGACGCTGCACGCTTGGGTTGCCTTTAAGTCAAAGCACCTCTAGCTAGGCTGTAGATACCTTATGGCTTTTCCATTAGTGCATCAAGTGAGACCCGACCTTCACCCTGAACACACTTCTCCTCCTTCCCTGCTTCTAAGTCTCCACCTCTCTTTCTGTCTGTCAGGCCATCCTTTCTTGCGTAAGTGGTTGATCGTGATCTTTCCCTGTGTGCTAGGATCTCCCGGGTCAAAGCTGACGGCTGCAGTTGATCATTAACCTGCATAGACGGGTCTCTACCATGCTCTCGTCTTCTAGCAGGCACTTCAATTAAGACTTCTTTCAACCGAGCCTCATTCTTCACTTCAGAGCCGTACTGGAGGGAAGGCCAGGCTAAGGCCGAGTGATTGAATTTGTGCACATCTGCGATGATCTTTCTTTCTGCCACTTTCAGGCAATCCACTCTTGCTCACTGTTGTCCTCTGAAAACCCCACTGTGGTTATCCGTATTTCTATCCATCTTTCCCTAGTCGATCTATCGGGGGCAACGAATTTCTGCTGTTCCTTTCATTCTCACTGCGACCTTATCCCTCTGCTTGCCTTTTAATCACCCAGAGCTTCTTTCTCATTTCTGCTCTTTCTGGTCCTGAGCCGCAATCCGCAGTCATCTATCCACCTTTGCATCCTCTTCTCTATTCATCTCATCACTTTTATCATCCTCTGCCCACTCTGAATCTTCTCTCCCTCTGCTTTTACTTCTTTCTCTGTCTCTCGCCGTCTCCCTCCTGCTCTGACTCTCTCTCTCCGGGTAGTGCTCAGCTGTAGAGCACAGCGGACTCTAATGGCAGATCATTATCATGCTAATTAGAGCACTTTGTAGCTGCCGCCCGTCATTCTCTCCTCCTCACAGCCCCCCACACTATCGTTAAAAAGGCCATCCCTCCTTTTCCCCTCTCCACCAACCCACCCACCCCCCAAGCTCGTCTTTCCATCATTAACAGGACGTGCGCTGGCGTAATTGGACGCTGTTTATTCCGGAGAGCGGGTTATTAAATCACACCGGGGTGACGCTCGCACAGGTCTCCCCCTGAAACGCTTTCATCAGTGTCCCATGCCGTTATTGAACCTGCACAGATGCACACATGCAGATGCAGTCATACCAGCTTTCAAAGACAGGCAGTATCCTTTGTCTGCCGATGTTCCCTACAAGACATAAAGGCACATAAAGGAGCCTTTCCCTCAGCCTGTTTCCTGCATTGAAACAAACGCCTACTGTATCGGATTCCTCCTCCAATAAAAAGTTTAATTTAATAATGCTCAGTGAGTTTCTTTCAGTCCTCGGGCATGGAGGACAACCATGGGTGAGCACAAAATAGACAGACGAGTCAGTGTTTCGGTTTGGAGTTGGCGTGTTCGTCCAGTGTCTGCGTGAGTTCTGTCTGAGTAATCTGGCTTCCTCCCACAGTGTAAAAACATACACATTAGGTTAATTTGTGATTCTAAATTGCCCATAGGTGTCATTGTGAGTGTGAATGGTCATCTGTATCTATGTGTTAGAACTGGGATAAATTGCTAGCCTGTCCAGGGTGTACCCTGCCTCTCAGCTGGGGTTGTCTCCAGCCTTTCCACCACACTGAATTCGATAAGCAGAGGAAAATGCATGGATGGGTGAATTATTGGATGTTTGGATTCTGCATTTGCCTATGCCAAGGACTTTGATGATCTCTGTTGGACATTCATCCATTTTATAAGCGTGTGTCTGTAAATTTAAGGGTCTGAGACAGACTCTTTGTTTTAATAGTCAGCTGAACCATTTTGTCTTATCATGAGTGCTATAATTACTCTTGGTGGCCTTGTTCAGTACTGTCCAGTATTTTTTGCCTGTGTCAAGTGCAGGTGCAAGCCAGAAAGTTGTATTGAAAGTTGAATTTGCATGCATAGGACGACACAGGTGGGGGATTGGCCAGTCATATTTCATGTCAGCCCTTGAGACTTCTTTAGATATGAGGTAGGTGACAAACACAACAGTTGTGACTGCTCAGGGTTACCTAGACTGAAAAGACAAGTTGTGACCAGGAACCTGTATATCAAAGTGAGACAAAGACCTGTTTCACAATTACAGGGAGAGGTTGAAACTCCTCTGAGCTTCCCTCCCAAGAGGTTGCATAACATAAGACTGCCATTCCACCAAAAGTAATCACCTTCATTTCCCCTGCTCGTCTTGCTCGCTTTCATCCGCTCTGAAATACCTGACATATTATTCTCCCACACCTCCCCTTTATAAATTGCAACCCTTGTCCCATAGGAATGCCATGCATTTACAGCATTGTGACTTTGCTGGAATGATCTTTTGTTCTTCATCTACCTCTTGACTCAGTATGTAAAACTATATGGAGTGAGGTCCAGAGTTGCCTCGTCAGGTTTTTTTACAGTCTTTGGTGACTGTGTACATACTGTGTGCCCTTTACGCATCAGCTGTTTAGAATAATGCTTTCTAGTGTCAGCCAGCGAAACAGTCTCACCTGAACTGGTTATGGAAAAAGTACTGATAAACTCTAACCTTTAATTTCTTTTTTTTTAGCTTAAGTTTTTACCTGTTAAGTTGATATAATCAGCTTCTTAACAAACAACTGCCTATTTAAATTCCTTCTTATAGGGGCCTACATTATTATAAGAGTAATGTGCCTGTCTGCTTGGTGAATGCATGTCGTATATTCACGGCCCATTTGTTCTTTCTTGGTCGTTTCCCATCCTCTGAGAGAAATAGCTGCCTCCTCAGCTTGTAAATGCTCTTAAGTGTTTACCAGCAAGTCTTTAACTATATTTCCTTTTGGTGCTGAGCAAGTAGCACGCAGTGGACTTCAAGACATTTTTTTCCAAAAATGCAACACTTCTGCAAGTAAAACTGGTGGCCAACAGCTAAAAATTGAACTGCAGAGCTCTGTAAAGCTAAGGAAAGCAGCACAGAGGTGGTCATTTGCTTTAGCTTCTTTCCTCCAAGCGATGTCGTTTACTTTATCATAATGTTTTTACATAGTCATGTCATAAATGTATGTTATATAAATTTGTAAGTTGGTGTATACACTCATATTGATAACGCTGCCTAGAATGAAAAAAATGTATCTGTAGGCAGATCATGAGCAATGATTTTATGCGACACGCCAGCTAAACATAAGCTTTTATTTAAGTCTGGACTAAATCCTATAGCAACAGGACACGTGGCTTGCTTTTGTGTTTTCCTAAGGTGTGAATTCCTTAAGAATGCATAAGAGTATATCACCGTAATCATAACTTTTGATATTGTTCATGTGATTTCATGTCACACTTTCTACAACTGAAGCAAGGAGGCTAAAGAAATAACCTCCACCGACAAAACAGCAAAAATGATCTTTTAATAATGTTTCTCGTTTGGAGTTTTGTTATTGATCTGTTACGCCTGTGCTTTGCAGATGGTACGTGCCTCTTTTCGGCCTCATCTTCCTGATGATCTTCTGCTACGCCAGGATCATCTGCGTGGCCAATAAGAGAGTGAGTACTCAATATACGTCTATTTCAAGACAACTTAGCCGAACGTGACGGCGCTGTGAGCTTTTAAAACCTGGCATTAGTGGAACTGCTCTGTGGGTGTACTGATGGGGTGGGGGTGTAAATGTTCTCACTGAAGTACAGATATAAGAAAAAATTCCCCAAAACACTATGCGCTATGAAACGATCCTATCCTGTTGATCAAAAGTCATGTAAAGGATAAATGTGGTTTGTGGAGATTTGAGAATGTGTGGCATATACTTAGCAAAAGTACATGAATTCAGACAACTAGACACATTTAAACAATTGTGATAATTTCATAGTTTGCTTTCGTTTTCATTTTCGCTTCCAGTGCATTTGGAAAAGGTAATAATGGTTGTTTGAATGTCAAGCAGCTCTTTAAGGAAGAGAAATGACTACAGGTCAAAACTGCTGAGATACAGTTTACAAGAAGCTTGCAATATTGTTTAAAGGTAGCAAGGAATAATCTCATCTAACTTTTTGAGTGAGAAATGTGTTTCGTGATGCATTTCTGGGGACTTTTTTCATACTGGAGTAACGGTGTCATAAAATGTCGTCCTGGTTCTATACTTAAAGTAATTTATCAAGCAAGAATACCTTTCTTTCACTTGGTGCAGCTGCTACATTGTGCCAATTTCTGCTTTTTTATTCATTTTAAATTGGTTTTTAAACTGATGCTTGGACAAAACATAAAATATAATGGCTTTGATTTATTAATTATGCTAACATTTACTTGGTCTAACTACTAGAATATGAGGATTTTATGCTTCTCTAATTTTTGTGTGACTCTAAATTGTCTACTTTGGCTAATTGGAATTGATGTTTGGGCAAATAAATTGTCTGAATTGATATAATTGTGGACTTTCAGTTCTTGTGTGATGGGCATTTTTTACCGTATTCAATATTTTGTACTGCAATCCATTAAATTGTGCAGGAAATCAGATAAGTTCATTTACCACTTAGTTGATGTGCTCACCATGGTAGCTTGTAGTTTTGCGTGGCTCTTCATCGTGCTCGGTGCTGTAGGAGCCCAGGGGCAGCATTCCACAAAGTTCGCATAGCTGCCATTCCCCTGATCTGACGACACCCCACACTGCGGCCGCTGGAACAGCGACGGTAGACTTGCGTTGCCACAGTATGCTCGTGAGCGTTTGACGTGAAGGGAGGACGAGGCCAAAGCCTCATCAGACTCACAGTCGTTGTGTTGCTGTTGAATGTTAGCATTCATTGCTTGGGCTGCACAGGGAACGGTGGAGTGAGAGAGATTCTGCAGATAGCCAGGCTGCAGGAAGACGACAACGGAGACAGACAGCAGGTAGCTGAGAGGCAGGGAACGGGAAAGAGACTACACTCTTTATCACGCCTGCGATAAAGAGAATGAATGAATGTCGCTGGTTTCCAACCTGCATCTCATAACTCATTCAGCTCACAGTATTCAGCTATCACTCCCTCTACCTCTTGTCTCTATATCTGTTTCCCACCTTCCTTATTCTGAATCCCTTTTTTGCATTCATTTGTCACTCTCTCTCTCTCTCTCTCTGTGTTCCCGCTCATTTTCTCTTCCCCCCCCCTTTTCCTTTCCCCCTCCGCGTCTGTCTCCCCCTTTCACTCTGCCGTTTTGCTTTCTCTGTCGTATTTATGAAGAGCTCAAGCCTTATCTCTTTTCAGCTGCAGGCTGTCTCACTTGAAAGAATTTCAAAAGCTTTGAAAGCAGGGTAGGTGGCGACGCTATGGAGAAAGGGATAGAGACGAATAGGCTGAGTGAGGAGAGGTGGGATGTTAGCTGGACGGAGAAGTTTTTCCACCTTCCGATTTCACCGAGGCAGATGGGCGTGGCGAGGGAGGGGGTTCCAAGTCCTTTACACCCAGATTGTTTAAAAAAACAAAACAAAACAAAAAGAAACAGGACACATTCTGAGTGGCTGTGCGAGCTCATAATAACTGGAGGGATTTGAAGGCTAATGAGTCATTTCGGGCCACACAGAGAGCTCTGGGAGTGTGTTTGTTTTACAGATGCAATTTGTACATGTCCACTCCCTTCCTTCCAGCCCTCACCCCTCAACACGCCACTAGCATAACCGCTTCCCTTTCAGTAGCGTGGCTTAAGAGAGACTGCAACGAAAGCCGGGTATGTGGAGACCTGGCCAAAGCCTAATGATATTGCCACTTATTATCAGCGTTTGTTGATTTTGATGGATAGCGGTGCTCAGCTGGGCAGCAGAGGGCTGCTGTGGAAACAAGTTGAATCTAATGACCAAACGGCTGTCCTTTTTTTTTTTTTTTTATCCCCGCACTGCACAAACACCACGGTCATGCATAGATTTACAATGACAATCACGTCAGCACCGAGAAACCATGGCAACATTGAGTTAATAAATAGCAGAATAGAAGAGCTGTTAGTGCATGTTGTTCATGCTGCCTTTTTGTTCATGCGTATGAAGCTCGCACAGGGCCTCCAGAGATTTGTCTCTGATGTCTTGGGTTACATAAACCTTCTGGCTTCATACAGCCCCCTCCCTCCTATCCCACCATCGCCAATCCCCAGTCCTGTGCATGGTTGTGTGCATGTGTGTTCCTGCGCCTGCCTGTTGACATTTTCCATTCATTCCCCCGAGAGAGGACGCAGAGGAAGAGCGAAAACTATTCCCACGTTCTTTCCAAAGGCCTCGTGTCTGCCATGTTTGCTCCACTTCTTTTTTTCCCGACACTTTTTTCTAAACAAAATTCTCTTTTTTCGCTCCCCCACGCAACCCCCTCACACACACCCCTACCCTCCGCCTTGTTTTCTTCTTCCTCTGTCAAATTGTGTGCACTGAAGCTGATCAGGGGTTTTTTTTGCAAGATGCTGGGAGCTGTTTAAGAGCTCCCTTCTGCCTCTAAGCTGTGCGCTCGGTTGTGAATTGGGTAATTTTGCTGAGGCGTGTGAGAAGGTGGTGGGATTTTGCATTGATGTGGTAGTCAGTGTGATATTTGTTCAGGTTTCTCACTGCAGGCAATGACCTCTAAGCACAATGTCACTCCTCAGTAGGAAAACCCATCTGATTAAAATCGGAAAATCACTGCAATTTTTCTTTTTTTCCCCTGCTTTTTAGCTGCCCTGACCTCTTTCTTCCTATTTTGTGTCTTTTCTGCACAGATGCAGTCATGGCTGGGAACTTTCAACCCAGAGCGAGAGAGGCGCAAGGTAATGGTCTGACCATCAAATTTCTTAGCACATACACGCACATGTACACGTATAAACACAGAATGTGAGGATTAGCGTGTCTGTAGGATTAGCTCTTGCCTTCACGCTGGGTAGGTGTCAAACACAGCAGGGAGCAATTTGACCTCTCAAATCTATTCCTGTGTGAGCTCTTGTGTATGTGTATATAAATGTGTGCATGCACGTAAAGGTGTGTTTAAGCTTCATTTTTAAATGGAGCAGGAGATAGGTGTAAATCAAGACAGATTGAGAAGTGCGACATGAGGAGGAGGAGAAATAAGGGGAATAGAAAAAGGGAAAATTAATTGGGGAGAGGGTTAACCTAGCCTAGTCTGAAGGGGCACTTCACTGATTTTACACATTAGTGCTGGGTTATACGTGAACAGAACTGTCTCGCGAAAGTGACTGGAGACATAACTTTATTTAAATGTGTAAACCACTACACAATGGAGCCACTGTTTAAATGTGAGGACAGTCAGTTCTGCAAGCTTCTCATAGTGTTGCCACAAAACACAAAATATTGCAGAAATTAAATAAAGGATGTAGGCAGGAAGGGTTTATGAAATAGCTGGTTGCATGATGGAAATCTAAGATGCTTGACCTGCACTTGAAAATTAAAAGCCTCTTGTCTCCGCTACTTTGATTTTTAACAATTTTCTCATCTCTTGTGAGACACAGAGTTTGGAAAAGCTGAACAAAAGTAGATTTCTTGAAAATCCTGGTATTAGAAAGTGGATCGTTAAACAGGTTTTTGCCACGTCTTTTTACCTGGTTCATTGACTGCTCATGATGCATTGTTCACCAGGAAGACTATAAAGCCTTACTTCTCCCTAACCAGGTGCTATTGAAACAATATGACTAATGCATAGTAGGAAAAACTAGCAGCAGCAATCCCTCGCACTCCCTCCGCCCTCCTCCTTGTTTGGTGTTGCCTCTCCGCCCAGCAGGGTGAGGTGTCGGAGGGCAGGTTAGGGTTAAGGTTATGTAGATGCTGCCCCTAAGTGGCAGACATAATTACTGCACGGTGAACTGGCGTAACCTTAAGCGGAGTCGCGTGTGCATGAATGTGTGACCACACACACATAAATGCACACACACACGGTCTTCATGTGGGCTAATTGCTATGTGTAGCACAGAGTGTAAATAAGTCAGCAGTGGTTTTTATCACACTCTCTTTCCTCGTATTTCTCTTTCCCGGTCACTCCGCTCATTTCCATCTGTTTTTTTTCCTCTCTCCCTGCCTTTCACTTCACGCTCTCTCTCTCTTTTTCTCCCTGTCTTTCTCTTTCTGTCTTTCTCACCCCCTCTCTCGCTGTCTCTCTCACTGTTGTGCTCATACCCAGCATGAATAAAGCAGCAAGCCAGGTTCATGGACATGAATATTTATGAGAGTTTATGCACGCGCTGCGATGCTTTAAAACAACAACAACAGCCTCCCAGATTGTGCTTGCCAAACCAGTGAGCTCCTGCTCATGTGTGTACGAGTGTGTAGCAGCAGGTGTAAACTAGAGAAAGCGATTCCTGCTGGGTGTCTGAAGACCGCTGGCTCTGGTGATTTCCATTCACTCTGCCACGTCTCCCTCCTTCTGTGCCTCACACATTCTCTGTTACTGTCACACGCACACATACACTCAAACCCCTAATGCCCTGTGTCCACACGCATTTCCCAACCCTTTTTTTTTTCCTCCCTGACTCAGCGCAGCATCATCCCCCCTCCCGCTGTCTGAGTGCATGTGCGTCTGCATCTGGCTGGAGTGGTGACGTACGTAACTAGCGCTGGCAGTTATCAGTGCTGTAAGTCACATGTTGTGACCCATCTGTGTGTGTGTGTGTATTTCTTGAGCAATTTGTTTGTGTTCATGCATGAGCACACATGATTGCCACAAGGTTTTGAAGCGGCACAGGTCAACGAGAGGATATTCGGATGACGGTTTTTCAGCACCCCTCACACATGCGCGCGTGCGCACGTTTAAATACATTTGCACAACTGCACACACAGCAGCTCAGTCCCGTCGGGTAGCAACAAAACTGGCTGAGCAAACAGCAAGTCGCTTGTTCGTTATCTTCTCAAGATGTTTGTTTACCGATCCACACAAGCTTTGCCTTGAGTAACAATGCAGTGGCCTCTACTTTTATGTCTATACAAGTGTGTGTGTGTGTGTGTGTGTGTGCGCGCGCATGCATGCACAACCTTGCAAACCACTGAGGGTTCGCTCTATGTGTGTGTATTCTAATTGGTCTATCAACTTTTTATTTTATTCTTGGCCAGCAAAAGGGAATAGTATGTGGTTTTTCTCTTAAGGGCTCTCAGTAGGACGTTTGACTTTTTGACAAAACACACATACCTCCTTTTTTTAAGGGATCAGCTGTCCAGCTGTTAAACGATCAGCAGTGATATACAAATATATGGCTGGAACACAATATTACTAAAGCAGTTCTTCCTCTTGTGTTACGTTATCGATGCCCTGCCGCCAGACATCTCTATATTTAAACGCACAGGGTGTCTAAAAGGATTCCCCACCAGCTTCACTTACCAAAGTCGCTATTTAATAAGTCAGGCTTATCAAATTAATGGTAGTAAAATGAATATAAGTGAAATAACTTTCAAAGAAGATGAAGCAGTTCACAGAAGAGGAAAAAAGCAGACAGTGGCACAAGTCAAATTAAAGAGCTAATTAATTTAATTATTTTTAAAATGTATAATAAAGTTCATACATAGATAATGACAGCATGCATACTAATGCATGCTAATCTAACACAGATATCATAATGTATTTTTGACGACTGCCTTGTAATAGCCTAAATATTGCAGAATCACTGTATCGTGATATGTTAGATATGGTGAGCATCATACGTGATGCAGCATGCAAAAGCCGGCCAAAGACACAGGCCGAGAATCCCCACTGTGCTCAAAAGCAGCCAAGCAATGACACAGTCATTAACAACCGGTCTTTCCAACTTCCACTGCTCTATTTTAAATGTTAGTTATCTCAAAAGTATGTCCTGTCTTAAACGTTTTTTTATGCACAAGCTGCAAATAAATGATGCAATATTTTGACCCAAACCCTCATCCAGCAAACCTCTCAGCTGCGAGGGGACAGCACAGCCACACACACACACACACACACACACCTGAGGGTTTGAGCTGGCCAGTTCGCCGGCAAAATTTACCGATAGTGATGCTGGTGACTTTTCTGTGTTCAGCCTACAGCGATGAAGCTGTGTGGATTGTAATCAGTCGCCGTTTTCTTGTAAACCTAGCCAAGTTTTTTTTTTAATTTTTTTTATCAGAAGTGTAATCAGTTACGAATGAATGCACAACAAAGGAGTGTCTGTTTGCATCATTACTAAACCACAGTAATTCAAAGAATCGGCAACGTTTGACATCTTCAAGATAAAAATAATCAGCAAAAGAGCACTTTCGGGTCTTCTCAGCCATGTTGGCTTAAAAGTTGTAACTGAAAGTCTGAAATACTGCAGCAGATGCTGCTGCTGCGCCTTATGTGGTACAGCTTTTTAAGGAGAAACATTTTCCATCTATTATGTTATTCAGTTTTAGTTCCTGAATTTTACTCCCAAAAATCCTTTAAAAAGTCCTTGAATTTAATGCTAAAGTGCCCTCAGTAAACCCGATCCTCTTATTTTTAGAGGAAGTTTTTCCTGAGACGAGCGCAAGCCCGGGTGAGTGCTGTGCTTGGTGGTGGAGGGGATGGGTCGCTCCCGATTGCTGTCTGTAATCTAGCGTGTGTCATTAACGTTGGGACCGCTGCGCCCTCTTCACATAATTACGGTTTCATTCCCCCCTCTGCTTCCCAAGCAGCGCAGGGGCCTCTGACACTGGAGGACTGTGATTAAAAACACGAGGCAGCGGAGGCACTTTACCCACACTCTTCCTGTTTCTCTTCAACCCTTCTGCACCCTTTCCTTGGCTCACTGAAATTCCTCAAATGCCTGTTTCTACGCCTCACCGAAATCTGATCTGAGATCACTTGGCTCCAAGCAGTCTTTGAAGTTGTTTTTTTTTTCTGGATTTATTTTTTCCCCCCAAAATATACACACACATGCTCACACAGCCACAAATTGCCTTTTGCATGCAGCATCCTTCAGGCTGTCCTTTTCCTCTTCCACGTTGCAAAATTCTTTGCAGTATGCGTACACTCAAGTGCCCAACCATACACACACCATACACACAAGTTAGCAATTGGCAGATCTTGACACGGCCAGTGACGACAGGGCTTCCCGTGATAATAGATGCTAATCGGGCTGAGCTTGGTTTTTGCCTTGGGGTTGTGCTGTTAAAGACAGTGATGTGGAAATACGACTGGTCTCTGTTCAGTAGATCACATACAGCCAGCCTTTCTCACACAGTGAAACACCGCCTCTTGCATTTGGTACCCCCCTCAAGAACACACACGCATATATGCGTAAGATAAAATACCACTGGATTTCATCTGAATTGTTTAAAATGCTTGCGTTAGAGCCTGACTGCCTCAGGGTTTTTCTGGTGAGTAATTAATTTCCTCCATGTGGGGGTAGAGACCAGAGCTTGTGGGCCTGCCTCCTGGCTCCGACTGTGTGTAAGTGTGTGTGTATGAGAGAGGGAGAAAGAAAGAGAAGGAGGCTCTGCGCTGGCTCCGCTGCTGCGACCTAGCCTTGAGGAGGAGGAGGGGGGCGAAAAAACAGCACAGCGCAGAAAATCAATCCAGGGGCCGCGCTTCTCAGCCTCTTCCGGACGCAAGAGTCCTCCTCTCCCGGGAATTAGATAACGGCTTGTAAAAGCTCTCCACCACCAGCCTCTCACCCCCCTCCTCGACTTTTAGCTGCTGCTGCAGCATGTCTCTGTCTTCCTCTCAGCTTGTCCACGAGATATTGAATTCATCCCCTTCACATTTGCTGCAAAGTATTTGCTTCTCGTTTAATTGAAATCCCCGCTTTCTTCTCATAACTGTGTGGATGTTGCGTATTATCAGCAGGTTAATATTTTATTAGGTTTTAATTGGCCTTTGTTTCTCGCCCCTGCGCTCTGATCTTCCAGTGAAGACACTGACGCTGCGCGTGCACATGTATGTGCGCGACGCAAAGGCGAGACGAGAGCATTAACGTGAGCATTTGAGTTTCTCTACATGGGTGAGCAGCCAATTTTCTCTCATCTAGGTTTCCTTGGCGGAGGAGATCAAGCCGTTGAAGTGGTATCCCTCAGTTTACCTGCTCGTGTCCATCTTTCCCCTCATCAACAGGTAACACACAGACACACACCTGTGCAGCTATAAACTCTGTTGTTTTATTTGCATGGGGGCTTCACTCTGCTATCTTATCTCCTCCCACCCTCCAAGCCCTGATGTGCCTTTCCCATTCTTTAGCTCTCTCTGTTATCTTAACTCTCGGAAAGCACTGCTCTCCCTCTTTCCGTTCGTAGCAGTTGAACGCTAAAGGAGGGCGTGCGTGTGTGTGTGTGAGAGGGAGAGAGAGAGAGAGAGAGAGAGATGGAGGTATAGAGCGTTTTATTGGCTTTTATAAAACCTGAGCTTCGTCGGCTGAGGGTTGGGTGGGAGGAGGCGGGTGGTCCAGTAAATGATAACCCCAGCGCTGTTATTACTCCTTCCCTCCCTTTCCTTTCCCTTCCTTTCCTTACTCCTCATCTCCCTCCCTCTCCTTTTTCATTTATTTGCCCCCCCCCTCCCCATCTCAACACAGCACTGGTGTGATTGACAGGTCAGGGTTACTAAGTGATTAGCTGCAGCGGCTCTGCTTGTCGCCACGGCGATGTAGGCGGAGACACAGGTCAATTACAGGGTCAACGTCTTTCAAAAGCTCTGCTCAAACACTGCCCATCACCCTTCACCCCCCCCCCCCCCCCCGCCCTGCTCGCCACCTCACCCTTCCCTTCTCCCCCCATTCACCTCTCCATCCATTCCAGACCCTTTCCTCCCGTGCCCCGGCTGTCGGCTGATGAAGATGACAAACTGCATCCTGCGCTAACGCTGCCCCCCCCCCCCCCCACCTTACACACACCACCCCCTTTCCCTCCCTTAATGCCACTTTCTCTTCCTCTCGCCTTCTTTTACGCTCAAAAAGTCTTTGTTATTGTCCTCTTATTTTCACTCTTCCTTGCTCAGGCGCTCCATCTTTCTGCTGCTGTGTTTTTATGTCACCCCACTCCACCCCCTCCCTCCCTTTTTCCTCCTCCTCCACTTTTCCTCTCCTCAGCGACACAAAGCCCCCCTCTCTCTCTCTCTCTCTCCCCTCTCTTGAGCAAATACGCTCTCGCTCAGCTCGGCTCTGCCTTTCTCCAGAGAGCGAACGAGTAGAAAACGGGAATGAATTGCTCTCTCGTCGTCCTCCTCCTCCTCCTCCCCCGTTCAGCAGCGCTGGCTGTATATATCTCCGGCTCCTATTAATTTGTTAGCCCCCCCCCCTCCCCTTCCCCTACTCACTCGCCTCCCTCCCCCTGCCTCATATCCTCCACCTCTTCCTCCTCCTCTCTTTCTCCATCTCTCCCTCCTTCCTTCCCTCCCCTCTGCTGAGTGCTGGAGTGTGTAAAGTGTTTGTCACGGTGTCGTGCCGATGTCGCTGTGCTCTGCTTCCGCACGGCAGACAGCCTTAGTGTGTGTGTTTTGTTGTATATGAGAGCGTGCGTGCGCGTGGGTGGGTGGTTGGTTTCATGTCGAGGCGAATGTGCTGTCTCTGCTTGTTCCCCTGTGTGTGTGTGTGTGTGTGTGTCGGCGTGAATGCGTGCGCACTTGTTTGTCCGCCTCAACCGGAGTGTGTGCTTCTTCGCGTCTGCCCGTGACAGCTCCCATGTATTTGCGTGCGTGCGTTTTTTATTTTGTGTGTGCATGCCTAGCGCGCGTGTGTGTGTGTGTGTGTGTCTGAGTGGGGGATTATTTCTATCTGAGCTCCAAAGCCTCCTAAACAGGGCTTAGAGAGACGGCCCAGGGCAGCAGCTAAAGCCGTCGGGTAGAGCTCTCTCTTTCTCGCTCGCTCGCTGTGCAACCCTCTCTGCTGCTCTCTCTCTCTCTGTGCCATTTCTCCCTGCCCTGATCCATTGCGTTAATACACAGACACTCCCACACACAAACACACTCTTGTTTTGGCCCTCATCTGCTGCTGCCACACACACACACAAACACACACACATACACGCACATAGTCACACGCCACACGCAATTTTAATCTGTTCCAAATGCACTCTGGTAAATGTGTTAATTCGACACCAGCTGTTGCGAATTGAAATGGGAAAACGCTCCTATTTCGTGTCGCCCGCGCTTGCACACACTCGCACGGACAAGCCATTTTACGTCATTTCGCCGTACACATCCATCTCTCTCACACGCTCGCTCTCTCGCTCTCTCGCACTCACTCATTCGCTTGCCCTCATTTGGCAACACAAAAGTAGCACCAGACACTCGCACCTTCGCACTCATCCCTCCTCCTTCTCCTCCCCTTTCTCCTTCTCCTTCTTTCTCTCGCGCTCTCCCACTTCAGTCTCTCTCGGCTCTTTGTGTGCGTCTGTGTGTGTGTGCGTCTGTGTGCGTGTGTGTGTAAGCACTGCCTGGGCACGACTAGAGTTTTCACAGTCTGCTTCTCACATCGCCTCCCCTGTGTGCTTTATGGTGTGGGTGTGTGTTTGTTTACAAGGCTTGTCTAGATTCCTACTGTGCGCGCTTGTACGCTTGTTTGCATAAATAAGCCCTCTCTTCGGAACCTAGCTGCCGATTTCTGTGGTGCGTCGCAGCTCGATGTGCAAGTGCTCCTCCCGGACAGCCTGCTCGTCTTTTGCCAAGACTTCTTGCTCTCCTCAAAAGCACCCCGATCCCCTTTTAAACACCAAAGCGCACCACCAAATCGGCCTTACCATTCAGTGCTTTTTTTTTTCTCCCCTTCTTTTTCTTTACAGCTTTGTCTTGAAGCTGCAGCTCCAGTTTTCAAAGCCGCTTGGCTTTGAGCAATCAGGGTTACGCGCCTTGTGCAGGGGGGCGCTTCAGCGTGGATAGATTGGCCCTGGCGGCAGGGCTTGAACCGGTGATGTGTCTGTAACCTTGAGTTCACCCTGCCGCTCCAGGAGGTAGCTTGCATCCTCCTAGTTATTCTTGGTTTCACTCAGTGCTGTCTGTGTGGTTTTCGTGGTGTGTGTATAGGCCTATACGGTGCTAGCACAAGATTTTTATTTTTTTATTTATTTATTTTTTTTGTATGGGCTCCCTACAGCGCCTAGCCCCCCTACACCCCCACTCGTCTTTCTCTGGAGGAGATCTGATTTCCCTGCTCCAGGCGAGCAGCGAGAACAAGACAGTGTGCGCACGCATCTGTGTGTGCTTCAGTGCGTGTCTGCACTTTTGTGTGTGTGCGCACACGCGCTACCCGGGCCAGGCAGACCTTCCCCATCTCCGCTCTGCGCTTTGAAAAACGAGGGAGGAAATCTCAGAGCAGCAGTTATTATTCATCCCTCAAAGAGAACGGGGAGGAGGCGGGGGAGGAGGAGAGAGGGAGGGAGGGATGGATGGATGGAGGGAGGAAGAAAGAGAGAGCCAAACGGGAGGGATGGAGGGAGGGGCGTGGGGGGGATACATTAACTCTTATCACACTGTATTCGGCATTCTGCATCCCAGGATGCGCTCTTGCTCTCCCTCTCTCTTTCTCACTCCTGCTTTCTCTTCCCTTTCTACAGTCCCCTCCTTCCGTTCCTTGCCTCTACGCTTCTCGGAATATCTTGCATTCAGCGCATATGGACGTGTGTTTGTGACTCCCCGTGTGTGCGTGTGTGTCTAGTCTGGTGTGTGGTTCGTACTGTATACCCTTACTATCTTTTGTGGTGTATTTTGTTTACTTGAACAAGTAAGCTGGTGCTGAAAGGCAGTATGTGAGGTTCCAAACTCTCATCTTTCTTTGTCTGCAAGCCTTCTTTATTTATCCATCGCCTCACTTTCAATTTACAGTGTAAGAGTGGCAGCGTTGTCCTGTTTGCTAAAATAAGTTTTGAACTTGATATAACTTGCAGATAAGTGGTGTTTTGTTTTGTTTTTCAGATCTAGAGGCAAAATGAACCATTCTTGTCTTTTTTGGGATGCTTTGATTTGCGGTTTTGCAGGAGTGACATGACAGTCTATAGGGATTTGCCACTAAAGTTGAGATTAGCTTGGTTTAAACTGTAATTGCGCAGAGTGAAAGTTAACATTTTAAGAAAGCACATACTTAAGAGTGAAACCTCTAATCCTTTAATTTTGACATTTTATTTTAACCTATTTACACACAGAGAACATCAATGTTTGCAAATCTGACCTGTCTGTAGCATCAGATGTCATGCTCTTTGAGCAACCCGATTGCCTGTGCGATAGCGTAGCCACAGACAGCTGTTCGACCCACATAATATTTGGTGGTTATGTGACCATGCCTACTGTGCGCGCCTGCATGCGCACACTTGTATTTGCATCACGGGCAGTGATTGGTGTGCAGCTGGAGACGGAGAGCCACACAGCCATTCGTCTCCCATTGAGCAGCAGTGACTCTCCGCTATTCATCCCCATTTAGCGAGACGGCGAGATGGTCTACAGGGCTGTGTGTACTTCACACACACACACACACACACACACACACACACACACACACACACACACACACACACACACACACCAAGGCTGAATTTTCAGTTTTGAAGTAGAAACATAGTTGTAACATGTATCTCTTTGCATACATGTAAATGACACCAGCAGAACACACAAACACATTTGCATGACCCCAACACATTGAAATGTACTGACCTGACTGCTCTTACATACATGTAGGTCATGTAGACAAATATCCATATATAGGCATACAGGGTCATTCTGGTGTATATGCACATGAACACATATGCATATGGTATACACATGCAAAACCTAAAGGAGATACTGGA
Source organism: Mchenga conophoros (assembly GCF_057382185.1). Taxonomy (NCBI): domain Eukaryota; kingdom Metazoa; phylum Chordata; class Actinopteri; order Cichliformes; family Cichlidae; genus Mchenga; species Mchenga conophoros. Next base: position 17,182,495 of record NC_140541.1, read on the forward strand.
TAACCTCCCTCACACTCTGCCGTATGCAAACATAAACACATACACACGCACCCACACATACCCTGTTCCCCCTCCCTCTGCTCTTTCAGGCACGTCTTTAAATATTCATCACTCTGGCTGCTCTGCGAGTGCCGTAAACGCTGCCTCACACTCCAGGGAATAGCTAAAGCCTACTCTATCATCTGCTCTCCCTCCCTCCCTCCTCTCTCTCACAGACACACACACACGCGCACCCACCCCTACAGACACGGACACACTTCTAGCCACAGCCGCTCACAAGGACGAACTGACTCGCACAAACACTCTGAGGCACAGCCAGTGGCATCACTGGACGCACAGACACATGCAGGTACATGAATCAGGTGCAGGGAAACACGTATGCTTCGATGCACGAAGAGATTTTGTTTGTGTGTGTGTGTGTGTGCGTGCGTTTACTGGCTCCCAGCACAGTGCGTTGAGCGGTGTTGTGTTCCAGGAAACAGGATGTCTCTTTGTTTGGGTTTTATTCTGTTGGTGAACGTTAGCCGCTTTAGTCCCTGGGGTCTGTGTATGCCGCTTTGTCTGTTACCGTGTGTGTGCGTGCGTGTGTGTGTGTGTGTGCGCATCCCATGCAGGTGTGCCTGTTTATGTGTTTCAGGATTATTCCAGAAATTTTGGCAAAAATGAACGTGTTTGGACCAAGCATGTGCAGTTGTCTATAATGGGAGCATTTACACCCATATTGACCTTATGCTCAAAGTAGATCATCTTCCAGTTTTCAGTTGTAGCGCACACGCATGCAGACACACTAGCACGACGCACATGCAGACCGTGGTTTCATCTACGTGTCGTTACACCCAGGAGAAAGAAGATAAAGCGCACCATCCTCTAGCAGATAGTTCCCAAGCAATAGAGCTGAACACACATTTGCGCGGTTGATCACATGTTGTCACTGTACAAAGAAAAGCCTGTCCTGGGTTTTTGCTGCCCTAAAGGCCACCACACATGTATCAAAGAGACGCAAGCAACCAACGGATCAACAGGTCAAGCTTTATGTAAATGAATTTCAGGCACTGAGTTTAAAAAACCCAGTGTTGAGTGTTTAAAAAAAATCTTCTTTATTGCTTTGTCTATTGAGATTATTGAGAGGAAAAACCACAAAGATTAGAGTTTTTACGTGTGAAGAATCTGGATTCAACAAGTGGATTCTACCATATTTTGAGTCCTTTAAAAGGCTATCATGGCTCGAAGCACTGTGAAGAATAATTAGACGAAAATAAACTGTGACAATGTCTAGTTCATTTTTCATCCTCTCTGTTTGAGATTAGTGTTTGTCTTTCTAAATGTTTTAGAAATATAGATATAATAGAAACCTTTGAGCTGGATTTAGTTTTAGGGGCTTAAAAGCTAAAATCTTTCTGAAACCTTCAGGAAAGGCAGTAGAATATCATGTGAGCTTGGCATACATTTAAAAAATTATATATAAATCTCCTTCTTTACTGTCCTATACTTGCATTGATTTTGTCCCACCTATAATTTATCTTAGATATCAAATTCAATTTTACAGAATTAGACTTTCTAGTCAAAGAAAAGTTCTGATTCGCTGTCAGCAGCGGCACCGCAGGGAGAATGAGAGCCTTGTTTGGGCACTGTGAAGCATGTGATTTGTCTGGAGGGAAGAAAAAAAAAAAAGAAGTAAGGCAGTCAGTCATAGAGCGGAGGAAGTGCAATCGGGTTCAGGATGACTTCTCTGTCTGGCTGCCCTCCACTCTGGGGAAGGAGTTCTCGTCCAAGCTGTTTTAAGTGCGTTTCACCCACAGCTCTGAGGATGTTCGGCACAACAATTAGAGGCAGACAAAAAAAAGAAAAAGAAAAGGTGAACGCTGATAGAAGGAGGAAATGGAAACGGAGGGAAGGAAAGTGGTATAGACTGGCAGGGTGGGATATTGGAGGAGATAGGGAGAGGCAGTAAATGAGGGATTTTGCAGAGAATGCGGAAGGTGAGATAGACGGGTTCAAAGAGTGAGTGACAGCTTGATAGATGGAAGGTCTGAATAAGTGAGCGAGGCTTCGGAGACGCTGCGCGAGTACTAATGATTGACTGCATGCTTACAGGTGGCAGCAGGCTGAGACTTAAGGCTACATGCGCCCGCGAGCGTGAGCGCAGAAGCGTGTCTTCGTGTTTATTGTTGTTGACCATTTGCTCCCGATATTGTGTACACAGCATCATCCCTTTTGTGAGACTTGCTCAACTACGCCGCACACACAAAACCCCGACACGCGCGCACACAGCAGCTCAGCCAGGCATCGCCCGCAGCCACACTCTCCTTCTCACCACTGCCTCCCTCATTCATCTTTCATTAGCCTGGCTCACACAGGAGAAACAGCCTACCACCCCCTACCATCCTCCCCCATCCTCCGCACGCCTCCACCAGCCTCTCCATCTCTCCCTTCTCTCTATCTAACCTCCTTGCACCCCCCCCCCCCCCCCCCCCCCCCCCCGTGTCTTATCTTGGTTTCTCTCGCACGTAATCTCTTTTGTTTGTCTCACTCATGTCTTGCAATCTGTCTTTTTAGATATCTCTCCTACTCCTCCTCTTCCTCTTTCCCTTCCCTTCTCTCTCTCTGCCTCTTCGGCTTCTTTTTTAGTCTTTTTCATTCAGCCTCGCTCCTTCACCCCTTTGCCCTCTTCCCTGCTCCTCCTCCTCCATCGCTCTCGGCCCCTCGTTCCCCTCCACGGCCTCCTCACTCTTCCACGTTTTCACCTCTTTTATCGTCTTCTCCGTTTTCGCTCCCGCTCTCCCTTCTCTCCTTCCTGTGCAGCGCCGTTTCTCTGACACTCGTCTCTGCCCAGCCTCCCCCCTCCCCCCGCCTTCCTGTCTCCCTTTCTCTCCCCCTCGCCTGCTCTTTTTCTTCCTTTCATTTTGCTCTCCGTCTCTCCCTCGATGGAGGGGAAAGGCTCTTCGCCTCTAATTGCGGCTGTTCCGTTGCCATGGCGCGTGTTGCTCAGCGCTGCGAGGTGCTGTCTGTGTGTGTGTCTGTGTGTGTGCGCACGCATGTGTGTGCGCCTGCATGTGTCTGTGTGTGTGTGTGTGTGTGTGTTTGTGTGTGTTTGTGTGTGGCAGGCAGATGATTGCTTGCTGCCAGCTCTCGTTTCCCGGACGCCGATCGTGTTTCTTTGCGGCAGCAGGAAAAAAAAAATGAGACGCCAGAAATAGCCCCCCTTCACACAGACCCACTCACTCTCACCGCTGTGCTGTCAGAGAGACACACATACGCAGGCAGGCGCACACACACAGCCGCTCACACAAACACACATCCACTGCATTTCCTCTCCTTCTGACATTCTCGGCGTATGTGACCCAGGTTAGACTGAATGTAGACACCTATTTTGCACACGCACGGGCAGTGATGTGTGTTTATGTGTATCCACATGTGTCCAACTTCCTCTTCGTGCGTGTCCGTGTGTGTGTCTTTGTGTGTGTGTTTCCTGCGTCTCTTAGGAGGTTGTGTGGGGACTCCTGATTTATTTCACCTTTAATGGGAAGTGAAATGAATGTGACTAGCAGCTGGTCTGGTCCTCGGAGATATCGCGGTAGGCTAACCCAGAAAACAGTTCTGAAATGGTCCCTACTCTGACAAGCACCAGGATACGCCACTCTACGCTCCACTGGCTGCACTGTTGGTTTTATTTTAAGCTTCGTTTAGACGTTTAGTCGACACCTTTATCCAGAATTACGGCAGGTAGATTCTTGTTGCCGGTTTATATTCGACCTCTGGCCAACTCAACTTGTGCTTTTCTTTCTGTCACAACTTTTTAAAGGGTTGTTGGAAGGTAAATGGAGACAGATTAATGGCAAATAAACCTTGCAACCTCACGCTGCAAAAGAGGATAAGAGAGGATTATAACCAGATTTGTGGATGAATCTCCATAATCATCTTCTGTGCTTTTCTCCTGCAGTTCTCACTGGGCTTTTAAGGGAAAAAAACAACAGCCTGTTTATGTGCCTGCTTGGTTTTGACAAAGTTTGCGTAACTTAAATCTAAAAGTTTTAGGAGCTGTTTGTAAGACTGCTAAAAAATGAACAAAATGTGCACAAATGACAAGAAAAAATACACTAAAATCTCCTTAATCATCCATCCTTCCATCTGTTCATTCATCCATCCATCCGTTTTTCTACTGCTCTGGATTCCAGATCGTGGGGGTAGCAGTTTAAGCAGAGAAGCCCAGACCTCCTTTTCCTTTCTCCAGCTCATCCGGCGGGAATTAGGTCTTCCTGATAGAACATGCCCGAAACATCTTACCTAGGAGGCATCCAGGAGGCGTCTTAGTCAGATATCTGATCTATTTCAGTTAGTTTTGTTTTATGTGGCAAAGTAGTGGGTCCTGCCAAACGACACAACTCGCCCTATCACTAAGAGAACATCCAGCCCTCCTTTAGTGGAAACTGATTTCTGCAGCTTGTATTCTCAGTCTCATTCTTTAGGTCACTATCTAGAGCAGGGGTGTCGAACTCCAGGCCTCAAGGGCCAGTGTCCTGCAGGTTTTGGATAACATCCTGGGTCAACACACCGGAATCAAATGATTAGTTCATTACCAGACTTGTGGAGAACTGCAAGGCACGTTGAGGAGGTAATTTAGCAATTTAAATCAGCTGTGTTGGATCAAGGACACATCTAAAACCTGCAGGACACCGGTCCTCGAGGCCTGGAGTTCGACACCTGTGATCTAGAGCTTGTGGTCTTAAAGATGAGGGTGGGAACATAGATTGGCAAGTAAATTGACAGCTTCACTTTCACACTGAGCTCTCTCTTCCCTACAGTACAACATCTCTCCGGTCGCTTTTGGTGACCGTTTATTCCCTGTCAAATGCACCGCTGTTTTAGTTTTTCTTTGACCTGTTGACTTTTGTTACTTGGCACATCGTACCACTGCTATCGCAGCTGGGTTGAGGTACGACCATGATGGTTTTTACTGCCATAATAATGATATAAAAGTTACTGCTCAGACAGAGGGAGATGGTGCAACAGTTTCTGTGAGACTGTGGAAAAAACATCTTCTCTTCCTATATCAATACTGATATGACGGTATGGTTTGAGTGGTGCTACCTATCGTTCAGGAGAATATTAGAAGAAGTCTAACCTCTTGTGAATTGCTTGGAGTTGAGGTGAACCAAGCTCTCTTCCCACGCTTAAGCTTACTGTCACACTGTTTACAATATGCCCTAACCCAGCCCGTGGCATCAGGTGATGCTATACTGTCTGCATTTCCCTCAGTATGCAAGTAAAAATAAAAATGCCTGAATGTGGCAAAAGCATATGGGCACAGTGCCACAAAGGTATATAGATCCTCAAAGCTTAGATGGCGACATGTATCCCTTATATCTTTATGCAGTCTTTTTTTGTTGGGAAACAGTCTGGTTTTCAACCAGTGCCGACTGTTTCATTCACTTGTTAAAAAAAGAGTTCTGTCAGCGCATAATTTAAGCTTTCACTAATTAATTAATACATTTTGTGAGTAATTATTAATTCTCTGAGCAACTCGATGGTAAAGCAGAGGGGAACCCTCAGGACCATTTAGACTTTCTCAGAAGGATTTGTTGCATTTAGCTTCTTTGGTTTAATAATAATAATTCTGTTCTAATTTGAATTTCAGTCTAATTTTCTATCAGGTTTCCTTCATAAAATGGCATAGATACCATCCTTTCTCAGCCGGCTGCAGGTACCATAGCTGGATCGCTCACTGATTAGGACTTCATAATGGGGCCAAAGACCATAGCCGTGTGTGTGTTTGTTTAGAAAGTGACAGGTACATGAAACAGTCACATTTCCTTAGGCCTTTCCAAATGGCCAGGCGTACCTTGCTTGTAGCATAGATGGAGTGAAGGCAGGGCATGATGTCTGTAGCCACTACGACTCTTTCCCCTTTTCCTTTTATTTTGGTGTGTGTGGCTAAGTTTTGACAGAGCTGAAGCCTCCGCTCTCATAGTTATGGTCCTCCACTGTGGCATGCCAATTTAAAACATATTTGTAATAACAACCATAAACCACGAGGAGACTGAGTTTCTCTGTCATCCCAACTCAAACAGAGTGAGACACTTTACGCAGTTCTCAATTTCTGCAGTTGCATTTGCCCAAAGAAGCTTAAAATCGAATCCATATTGGCAATTAAAGATCATTTGTTCTTGAATCTGGACCTTCAGTATTTGGGTCAGAAAGGTGCGCCAAACAGATACACAAAGACTCGGGATCAGTATCAAGGCAAAAAATAGAAATAAACACTGAATCGTGCATCCCCCTTTTCTATAACGAAAGATTTTGGCAGACATTGTAGTCGGTTCATTTATACTAGAAAAGGGAATTTGGCATCATTAAACTTCATGGTTTCTGTTAAATTAGCAATGAGCAGACAGCAGTCAAATTCTATGGCGTGTAAAGAATTTAAATTATCAAAAAAAAAAAAGAACTGGACTGTTGTTCAAGCAAAAGATGTTAGTGTATGTAACAGCTGTAAGGAGCCTATGTCTTCATAGCCTCCATACATTTTATGTTGTTAGTGGGGCAGTTTGAACTCTTGCTGGCAGAGCTGGGAGCACATCTGAGGAGGTGGGGAAATCATTTCAGAGAGCCGATTGACCCGCAGCATCTAGCTGTGTGTAAGAGGTAAAATAGTGTTATTTTACTATTTGTGTATCCAATACTGGTGCACATTTTGAGCTACAGCACACTTGTTGCCATGTGCAGCGGTCCGATTGGTCAGATATGCTTATTTGAATCATAAAAATTAAGCTTGATTTGATATTTGCAAATATTATGTTAACGTGTCCAGTGACTGAAGGCCTTTATTGACACATTTAAGGATCAGAGTTTGGTTTCACTTAAACGTTGAGATTATTGAGTGTGGTTACATCAGGAAAAAATAATCATTTATGTATTATTGCTCCAAGAGACCACAATTAAAATGATGGATAGCCTCTGTTGCAAGTTTTATCTTTTTCTTTTCATATTTAAGAGTGGCTTGCAGGTTGGGAATTTATCTGTATGAAAATGAAGCAGAAAGCAGATTTAGCAAAACCGTGTCTGCAAATGCACTACAATAAAAAACATTCACGGTCGTTATTGTAGTATCGGGTTGGAATTTGCTGTAAATAAACACACTGTAATGACACAAAAGTGCGAGTGGCCAGGCTAGGTTAAGTTTAGGAATAACAAATGGATCCGAAAACGTATAACCTTAAAATATTTTGAAAATGCAGGGTTTTTTGTAATCATATCTCGCTTGGGTAACATAAATCAACGCTGTGTTTTTAGTTGTCACGTTGGCGAGAGCAAGGTGGAGGAAAAAGCTGGCTAATTTGGAAGTTATCAGACGTTAGGAAAAAAGCATGTACAGCGCCTCGTTTATATTTTCATCAAGCAGAAACTCAGGCTCTGCTATCGCTGCTGCTGGTAGTGTAAGAGGCTGCTGTTGACAGCGCACCTGAAGCAGCTGTGTGTACCAAAGAAGCTGCACCAGCTATTAGTTTCATACAGCTGCGACATCCCAACTGGAGCTCCATCTTATCTCCGGGAACAAAATCTTCCCGTCTAAAAATGGGTGGTGCACGCAGCCTTTTTCAAGACCGTGATGCAGAAGCAAAAGAAGTCTACATCCACAAAAGAACTCAAGCACAAAAATGAGCTCAGTAGTTCTTATTTGTTTTTTTTCTGGACATGATGTCCTGACAGACTGGGCAGAAAATTGTGAAATGCCATCTACTACTGAGGCCTGATTTAGACTGAATCGAGCCGACAGTTTGGCCCATGTGCGTGGCTGACGTCGAAGTGTTTATGCTTGTGTTGGTGGACTTGTGTGTTAATTGCTCCATGGTTTTTGTGGGGTAAAACATTTTTGTTGCTCAAGTTTTCCAATTCCTTTTTCTGATAGGCAGAAATTTGCTGAGATCCTTATATTGATGCTTATGATTATCACCCCTCACATTGAGGTGACAAATTTCCTGCTGAAGCATAAATCCCCAGTAAGAAAGAGAGGACTCCTGTTTGGGATATATAGTGTTTTGTTTTTTCTTTTTTTCTTTTTTATGTCTCTAGAAATGTAAGACATTGCATTAACTTTTTAGTCATTTCCAAAAAATAATGACAAATATTAAATATAAATCAATTTGCTCCGATTTTAGTTGATTCTCACGGCAAGTAACAGAGTCGCTCCTCTTCCTGGCACCTGGGTGCTTCTCAATGCTTGCTTTGTGCTTAAATGTGTTAAAATGGATTTATCCATTGCCTTTTCAGTGCTTAAACCATCTGCCATCAAATGAAACTCCTCTGAAGGATAACCCTGCCAATGTAAGTTTATGTGTTTCCTATTGGAAATAAATCCTGTTGCAAGCCCTGAACCTACTTTGGACGTCTCCACTACACAAAGCTTTTTGTTTATTTTTGATCTGGCCTTCAGTGTCCTGTTATTGTAAGTAGAAAGTTTCCAGTCTTTTGAGTAGTATTCTCTAAAACATTATCTGCCTCCTGTGCAACTAGAAAGTGACAGTGATGTAATAGCATCACGACATTTAACATTGTTTTTATAAAACACATTTGGTTAGTCACCAGGAGTTATTTTTATTAGCCTGGCTGATGTCACTGCAGCCACGAAGACTCGTCATGTTCATGTGCAGGGTGCAGTGATGGCTCAGTATTTGTGGTGCTATTGTGAAGTGATTGCTACAGAGAGTGATTTAAAGCACAGCGGTGTTAAAATTGCTAAAGATTTCCCCAATATAATTGTCATTTCAAAAACTAATGAAAAAAAATCTCTCTGAGTCAGACAGTCACATAGGAATAGGTGATTGGAGAGTCCCACGTAACTTTGTGCAACCACAATACAAGAGTGGCCCACCCAACCCCCAAGACACAGATGACTTTGGCGACCCTGAGGTCAACCACTGTGGCCACTTAGTTCGTGCTGCACACTAAACCCAAGAACACAACACATGCAGAAAATGCCATGAGCCGCGCGGCGGTTTGATTCTCACGCTAATAGATCAATAAAAGACATTAGTGGCGGGCTAGCCCAGCGAGCAGCGCTAATACAAGGTTAATCCAGGGTTAATGGCTGAGCAGCATCGTTCTCAGAGGCAGCCATTAGTTCTCAGCCGCACCATACAATATCAGGTTCTTCTCCTAGTCGTGCCCCAGGTTTCCAGGCGCGGGGAAGGAAATTGAAAAGAAAGGAATAGCGGCTCACTCTCACGAGTCAAGATGAAAATGAGATATCCAGATAGATGAAACTGAATGCAAAGAAATGGGGGCGATATCTGAGTGAGGCCGAGCAGCGTGCGGGGGAAACGTGCGCGGAATGAAAAAGAAGGGAAAGATGGGATGGCGAAATTGTGGTCAGGAGAAGTAGGAAACTGAGATGAGAGAAAGGGGGTGAGAAGGAGAGGAAGGGAGTTGAGCGCTACACATCTCCCTGTCCTTGTAAAGTGCTGCGTGCTGTCGAAGCGGCAGCCAAGAATGTGTCAGCCCAGCCGTCTCACGCTGCCTAATGGGCTCTTAAACGCTGATATAAAGCTCACTCGCTCTTTCGCCCTCCCCTTTTCCTCTCTCTCTCCTTTTTCTGCCTCCGCCACTCACTCTCATTACTTCTCGTTCTCACCCTGTCCCTCACTCTGTCACTCACTTGTCCTCTGCCTCTCTTTCCCTCTCTTTCTGCTGCTCTATCAACCTCTCGCTCTCTGCCGTTCCCCTTTCCCCCGTTGCCGTCTTCTCCCTCTGATTTCTCCCTGAATTACTCCATCGTCACGTCTAAAGCTCTGCTCCTAGTTGTCTCTGTATTTACAACTTTTTTACGGGAGAACTTAAAACTTCTCTGTCTTCTCTTTTTTTCCTCCTCCTCCAGGCTCCATAACGCCTTCTACCCTAAGGCACCGTCCTTCTACCTCACACTTCTGCACGTCCTGTCGGCACCACTCCACGGCTTGGCCAATGCCTTTGTGTTTGGCCTGAATAGGGATTGGTGGAGCCTCCTGAGCCCAACTGGCATGCAGGTAAACTTCACACACACCTGTGAGAACCGCATCGTTATTTAAATCTGGAGGCTATTTATACATAGTGGTTACGCTTGAATAGACACTCTTTCATGTGATTGCATACAGTAGTCTGTTCAAAGACTTGCACTGATGCGAATCAATCCTGGGTGACAAAAAATAAAGGTAAATACATGTCCGTGTCACTTGAAAATATTTAACCCAACACGCGAGGAACCAATCAGGCTGTTGCACTGACACGAGCTCTCAATCGAGGCTTATACTGGTTGAAACTGTGCATTTGGTTAAATGCTTACAGTTCAGCGCTAAGTATGCAAACATGGTCACAATGTGTGCATTTACATGGACAGAGTATCCCAGGTTACCTAAGCTTATCCTGGTTTTAACCATATTCAGGATATGACACTTATATACATTTGATTAGGCATGCAAATAGTTTCTCACAGTTCATCTTCATAGCTACTAAACACAAGCCCAGGTGGCTTTGACCTGACTTGTCTCACTCTACATGTTGAGAAACAGGCATTCTGCAAACTGTCTTCTGTAGACTTGAATGTCTTGCTCCCACCATTATTTGTGTTTCTATGAGGTAACTTGGCTGGAACATTCAGACACCTGGATGTGCTGTATAAGGGTACTTCAACATGTTCAGAAGCATATCCAGGTTTCTTAACACCTAGAACAAAGGCCCATTCAAGTGTCAGAAATAAAGACGCAAAGACAAAAACAGAGTACTTCTAAAAGATTGTCATAACCAGGATACGCATGTAGACACACTCAGCAACCACCCAATATGCAGCTGGTTAGCAGGTATAATTCAGTTTAACTGTAAAGTAATAGACACGTGAATTAAATGGGCAAATTTAAATCTGTGGTGACAGATTAAAAGTCTGGGATCACCAAAGTTTTCCAATACATTTTAGTCCTAAGAAAAAAACATCAGCTTTGCTGTGACATTTAGCAAAAATGATCGCTGGGATTACTCATTTGAATTATGTGAATTTCAGATTGAGCATCATTGTTATTCCTGCTGTTAGCGTGGTTTAAAATCCATTCCTTCAGCAGATCTATTCAGTCGGCAATGTCACAGATTCCACGTCTGAAAGGAGCTTTATAAAGCTCTGAATGCCATCTGTCCTCTGCAGTGTACCTTTGCTTACTCCTTTCAGGGACTCAGGTGGCTGAAGCCCATCCCAGCAAAGACATACGAATTGAAGGGCATCGAAATGAGTGGCTGAATTTTCTGTTTATACCAGTGTTGAAATGCTTACGTAAGGAAGATGTTTAAGTTTAATGATGTGGTAATTCTACAAAAGTCATTTTACTTTTTTTTCCTTCTTTTTTTGCAATATCATCTTAGCCCTCTTCCCAGTGAGAAATAATTGCTTCAGGATTTGTAATTAGGCCATTTAACTTCCCACACTGACTGTTACCATCTGTTACAGGTGTTCACACGCCACCTGTACGGAAAATGCTTGTTGGGTTTTTGGTACAAACCCCCCCCCCTTTTTTTAAAGTGTAAAATGGCAAATTCAGGGCTTAGGAACATGTAATGAAGACAAGCTTTTCCAAAAAAATTACGTGTATATATTATATTTAATTTCTCTCTTTTTTTAAATTTGAACCACAAACCTGCGTGGTTGCATTTCAATAAACACCACAATCAATAGGGTTCTCCACAGATTTATCTCAATCTGCAAACATTGACTGTATCTGCAGATACGAGCCAGAGCAGATATTGAACCGCAAACACAGAAAATTCTTTGTGGTCTTAGCTCACGCGTACACAAACACGCACGCACACACACACACACATATTGTCGCCTAGTCAGTACCACCAACCACGCTGATAACGGGTCGTGAGCGCAGTGTGGAAGACTGGAATGTGCAGTGTGACCTTCAGCCCAAATGTCAATGTTGCACTGTGGTGAGCGGAGAGAGAGAGAGACAGAGAAGTGAAACGGAATCTCAATGTGTTCGTAAATCACAGAGAAAACGCTGTTTGCGCGTCTCACGGAGAACGAGAGAGAAGGTGAGAAAGAAGATGACAGAGCGAGAGCGAGTGAAAGAGAGAGAGAGAGAGGCGGCGTGTGTTCGTGCGCTATCGTGACTAACAGCCGGTTGTTATTCATCTTGGCATGCGGCTCCCAGCAGCCCCCACACATCAGGTGTGAGATTGGCGGGGAAGAGAAGGGGGCGCGGGGGGGAGGGGGGGGGGGGGTTTGGGAGAGAAGGAGGTGGGGGTGGTGTGGAGGGTTTTGCAACAGCGTCAAAACATTCCTCTCTCAAAGCGACGAATCTGCGCTTTCAACCCTACCCCCCACCCCCACCCTGGCCCTCCTAACCCTGTCTCCTCGTGCTCACTCACCAGCGCTCTCTCCCTCTCTGCCTCTGTTGCTGCTTGCCTGCAGTACATTTGCATGATTTAAAGGGTAGGCACCTTTTTTCCTTCTCCCTAGGCTGTCTTCACTCTGCTCTCTCATGCCATACGTACTTTGGAAAAGTTGTTGGTGGCTGTTGCTTTGGGTAGGCGGAGAAAATCAGTTTAATTAAAGGTGACCTGTTATGCTCGTTCCCACCTTCATGTTTTTATTCCTGGACTCCGCGATAGTAGTCTTGCGTGATTTACAGCTCATAACGATCCATCATTATTCCGATTCACTGCTCCTCATAAACAGAGGCTTTAAACAGCAGGTGGATGGGACCTTTGTGCTCACAGGCAGAGCTGTGTGCCTGAGATGACTACATTAGGGACAGCCGCTCTTTTTGACGTCATACAGTACCAGGAGCAAAAATGAAAAACAACACTGTCAGGGTGCCCGTGCTGACCTCTGTCAACCGTCGAAAGCAGCATTAATGGGAACTCGAGCAGTAGAACCGCACCACAGATAAATGGTAGAAGGTGGCCTCGTCTGATAAATCACATTTTCTTTTACATCACGTGGATGGCCAGGTGTGTGTACTTTGCTTATCTGGGGAACACCTGGCACCAAGATGTGGTATAAGAAGAAGGCAAGCCAGTGGAGGCAGTATGACGCTTTGGGCAATGTTCTGCTGGAAAACTTGGGTCGTGCCATCCATGTGGATTTTACTATGATGCTATGATTATTACCACCTACCCTAAGCACTGTTTCCCTGATGGCTCTGGCCTCTCTCAGCAGGATAATGCTTCCTGCCACCAAGCAAAAATGATTCAGGAATGGTTTGAGGAGGACAAGTTTGAGGTGTTGACTTGCCCTCAAAATTCCTGATTGCAATCCAGTCAAACATCTGTGGGATGTGCTTGACAAACAAGTCTGATCCATGGAGCCCCCACCTCCCAGCTTACAGGACTTGAAGGATCTGTTGCTAACATCTTGGCACCAAATACCACAGCTCACCTTCAAGCCACTAGTGGACTCATGCGTCGACTGTAATGTAATGCATTTGCTGTATCTGCATCTGCACCTGTACTTTGGGTAGAGACCTCTTAAAATGTTAGTTCACCCACAGTTTTTAATCTAACTCCACCCCCACGTATTAAAAATAAAATGAGGAAAAAGGGTGAGAAAGGGTGAGGAGAGGGCTGCCCACTCTCTTTTCCAGTCCAGAGAAAATGGAAAGAGACACATGTCTGCCACAGAGGGTTTATTTGAGGTGAAGAAATCCGTAATCAGCTGAAACAGACATTAATGTGGTGGAAGGCCATGCTGGTCCTGACCATCCTGGTCTCGTGCTGCATCAGTTCAAGCCTTTGGCTCCAGCGCGGATACTGCTTAAAGCTTCTGTGTGTCTTTGTCTCTCACTAAAAAGGGGGCATCTTGCCACCTTTATTGCTGAGCTATGTGAGGGTCTGGTGATGCTTTCGCAGCCCTCAAAAGCACAAGTCCAAACCACTGCACCAAAACTGAAAAACCCTAAGTAGAGCGTTTGCAGGAAATGGCAGACATTCATGTAAATGAGTTTCCATCATTCAAGTATGAAACACTAAGGGGTGGGAGGGGTTCTCCCACAGCTGATTTGAGCTGATCTGAGACATGTTGATGAGCCCTAAACAGTCTGACCTGTGGCAGTCTGGCTTTGCAAGGTTTAAAACAGTAGATTGCTTATTGAGCCATTTTCAAACAGTGACATTCAGGTTTTTATTATTTGCAAAGAAATGTCATTACCACCAGCACTGACGTGTTTCATCCCAGTAATAGTGACAGTAATATCATTAAGTTTATAGCTCAATAAACTCAACATTTAAGTGCGGAGTACCTTTTTAATATCCAATATGTTCAGTCATTCAAACATGCCTGGTACTGTGCCATTGGTATTTTTTAAACCTTGATACTGGACTCCAAGATTTTGAATTGTTCTCAGTTTATTAGGTTCCCTTTTGGCTTATGCAGCACATAGCAAAAAGGCATTATTATTGCTTTCCGTGGCCCTGCCAGTTTTGTTCTGCTCAGTGCATAGATAGCACATTAGGATGAGACAGTGCAGATAAAAGCACTTTTGTGAGTTCTAAGAAAGGCTCACGCATTTTATAGGGTATGGCAAAAATGTGCCATTTATTTGTTTCAGTGCTTGCAAATGGCCACTGGAGCAAATTGGCAGCAACGCTGAGTTTGGGCACCACATTTAGATCCCTCAAAACATCCACAATTTGTTCCACTCTCACTATGAAAAGTAGCTGCTTTGATTTGAATGGTGACATGTGAAAGATCGTGATGCAGAGTTTGCTAAAAATAACTAATTTACATGTTTTTTTAAAAACCTTACAAAATAAATGATCTTGGCAGCCATTCGAGCAGCTCCCATGTCAACTAAAAATAAAACTGCAGGATGGAAATGAGATTAAATTTAATGGCATTTCAGGTTGATTATTAGGCTAGCATGCATGATTGTGAATACCACTGGGTTTCCCTGAGTCTAAACTCGTAGTGGACATGGGTCCTCGTCACTAGAGACATAAAAGCACAGCACACTCTGCCTGCACGATGTCTATTGGCCAGTTTCAGTTGAGAGATTGAGCAAAAACACAGGAAGCGCGGTGGCTTTCAGTACACTGTTTACTTTGAGCCATAGAAATTGTAGCTGTTAAATTTTTCAAATAGCCTTTGCTGCATACACCCACACATTTTCACTGCCATTCATTTTTTCCCCCTAAATTTAGTTAGACACTGACCTTTAAGGTGAGTAAGCCTACCTGCCAGTTATGTTTCGTACTGCAGTGCAGAGAATTACAAAGTTAAGTAAAAGACTCGGCACACACCAGATTAAAACTCAAATCATGACACCAAAAAACAAAAAAAGAAATCGGACCAGGTCGTGATTTTAGCAGATATTTCCATTCCTCCTCGCTTCCTCTTGAAGCTAAATTTAAGCGTGAGGAGAGTCGGTCTAACTAAAACTAAAACTAACACACTTTCACTGAGAGGCCTCTTCTGGTTACAGATCTGATTCATGCATTCACACAACCAGGTTATTACTGTGAACAGAAGCGCATTTTTTTGTTTTTTTTTGTTTTTTAAAACCCATTTTCTTCCATTAACCTGCTTCTTTGTCATGGCATCGCTTTCTTTATCTAGTCCTCGGTTTCCCCCACCCTCCTCCTCTTTCGCGGCAGTGAAGCCGCTCTTCTGTTTCTCCCTCTCTCTGCCCATCTCTGCCTCGCCGTACTCTTCTGCTGTCTCCTCTGTTCCCAGTACCCTGTTACAGCATCTCTGGCATTTATCTATCTTACATTATTTTTGCTGCTCTCCAGCATCTCCCTCCCACCTGTGTACTCTCCGTCTCGTTCCCTCTTCCTCTCGCTCCTACCCTGATATTGATCTGCATTCTAGCCATACAGCTGAACCGCCCGTGGCTCTGCAATGAGCTCACATCTCACTTCTCCTTCTCTGTGTTTATGAGTGTGCACGCAGGAAAGGAAGCTCTTCCAAAGCCCTACATGTCTCGGTATCGTGGCAATCTTAACGCAAAGCAGGCTGATTTTAAAACACGATTGTTGTTGGGGTTTTGGGGTTTGTTTTTTTTAGTGGAAACACCGCGTGCCCACACGAGCATGGCCCCCTTTTGTCCACCAATAACCGAAACTGCGCATCACAGCTGTCGTGTGTTAAGGAGAGGCAGACAAAGCCTTGTTACGCTGCTGAGGCTCAGCTGGTTAAACCTCTGTTCAGTCCTCCCCCTTGCTCTCTTATAGTGTATGTGTACTGTATTCCCTTCTGGCAGGGCTGCCAGTGAAACCCCAGCAAAATATATATATATATAAATAAATAAATAAATCCAAACTGCAGCAGCACATCTGAGGTTCAACCAGCCAAAGACGGCATATGTCACTCTGCGTTTCTTTACTCTTTTCTGGGTATTTCAGCAGAGTAGCCATCAGCACATCTCCCACTTACATGAATAATCCCATGCAGGTTTGTGAGCAGTCCTATTCATATGATCTGCAATGGAACAAGAGTCTTGGTAGCAATGTGGATTTTAAAATCCCAGTCTAAACTGGTCTAAACACCCTTCATCTTTCCATCCTACTGTAGCTCACATTGTCCTTCTTCAATGAAAAACCTGTGAACTGTGAGCTACTCTGGCTTGGCTCGGTAACAGTACTAAAAAACAAAACATCTGCCAGTTGAATAAATGTAAATATAAAACAGCCAAACATCTGATTCGGTTTGCATAATCACACCATTCAAAAAGCATAAAAACAGTTGCTGTGCATTAATCACATTCCCGTTTCACAGTCACTAGCTCATCTGACAGAACCAAAGTCAGTGGAACCCAGAGACGAGATTTGTGCTGTGAATTTTGTAATGTTTGCGAGATTGAAAGGGGACAAAAGTCCCCCCCCTCTCACCCAAACAAGCTTATGTAATTGTTCACTCTTGAGTTCCATAGGTAATTTTCTTTGTTAGATCGAAAACAGCCCCACACTGAGGGGATTTTCAAGTACCAGTGAAGCAATTAAATGCAATCAAGGAAGGGAAGGGTGGTTTGACTGCATTATGAATGATTTCCAGGGCTTAGCAGAAGCCAAAACACAAGACAAGGTATTTTGGCAGCTTAAAAGTTAAAATGTGGACCGTTATTCCCACTTTCATTTGGAATGGTGACTGAGATAAACAGGAAAATTCCAGATTTCCAGATCCAGTGTAATCTACTAAACGTTTTCCCGGTTTCAGTATTGTTGGCTAGGGCACTGTGCATCGATATCCCTGCTCACACGTACAAACTCAAATGAGCAGAATCTCATTTGCCTCTCATGAGCCTGACGTTTGTGAGCGTGTTTAGAAGCGTGCATATCATTTACATGCTCAGGCTTGACTGGACAGTTAGGCTATTTTCTCCCGCTACTCGCACACATCAAAGCAGTTCATGCTTAAGTGATGTAGGGCTGCACACTTTCTTCTTCAGATTTAGACGCTCATTAAAGTTTTATTGCACTGCCGTTTATTTTTTTTCTTTTTCATATTGTTTGAAGTACGCTGCTTTCATGGAATTTACAAAAGGTGGAATCTAGCGTTGTGCAGGATGACCAAAGATTCTAGCAGAGCCACAGTATGAGTCTTAAAATTAACTCTGCATAAGTGGGCCTTTACAGCGGCTCGTACTTCTCACACTAGTATATAGAATTTTAAGCATTTTAATGTCACCATAACAAAAGTTTTACTGTTGCGTCCCGAGGCAGAACATTCAATGCTTAACGACCTCAGTTGTTCCTCGTGCCATCCTATTCCAGCACACACTGCATTGAAAAGGCGGGATTTTGTTGGTCACACCACAGCGACCTTCACTTCCCACTCAGTCTGCTCAGCAAATCTCCCTCCGTGCAGTCTCGTCTCTTAGCCAAAATGAAATTGAAGTTGAATGGCCAACGTTTTGACACATTAAAGATTGTAACATGGATGCTTTAAAAAATAGCAGACGGGGTTAAAGCGGTCCAGAGGTGCATGAGAAAATGAACTTGAAGGGGATTATTGGTTCTTATGGCCGGCGACCCACAGCTTCACGATGACGCCTTGGATATGCAAATCTGGGGTTTAATATTTTCATTTTTATCTACCTGGGGCACTGTTTTTAATTTAATGGCCAAAAACGTTTGAGTCTTGAGCTTTAGTGTGAACATCCTTTCTACACCAGTATAAGTGTTGTGTACTAATTCCAAACTGTATGCGTGTCTGTTTTCTAGCTGGCTCTGCAGTCACGGCTCTGTGACAGAACACGGATTGGAGAGTACTACCCCGGGGCGGTGCGCTACACGCAGGCTAACCTGGCCGACCTCAGCGATGACGATGACACCAATGTGCTCTTCTACTCTCCTGACATGACCCTGAAAGACCGAGGGCCCTGAGAGAGCGGGAGGGAGGGAGAGCGAGGGAGACAAAAGAGATGGAGGGAAGGAACACGAAGGAGGGTCAGAGCCAGAGAGAAACGCAGCAGATTAGAAACTGAGAGGGAGGAAAAAGAGGTAGGGAGGGAATGGAAGGGAAGATTGTGGGGGACAGTCAGGCAGATAGGAGCCGGAGATGAGCTGTCAGGTTCCATTATTAATCCCCATCCTTTACTATTTAATATCCTAAAGACACACACACCACACATACTGAACAGAGCTCCAGCTCAGCGCATTACTACAAGAGAAGGGGAAGGACTAGGGCGCTGTAAAGATCCTCTCGATGTTAAACGCATCTGCTT
Organism: Mchenga conophoros; assembly: GCF_057382185.1. Lineage (NCBI taxonomy): Eukaryota > Metazoa > Chordata > Actinopteri > Cichliformes > Cichlidae > Mchenga > Mchenga conophoros. The sequence goes on from NC_140541.1 coordinate 17,201,178, forward strand.
CTTCCCAAAAAGGTCTTGAAACGATTTCCCTCTCTGCATCGTATTCTGTACGTCTGCAGCATTTCGGCATGCCACAACAATAAAATGGAGAAAAAAAGAACCCATAAGGACCGCTGAAAGGCAATCATAACAAGGTGTTCCTTTAGCATTCTCTTTTCACGTCTCTGCAGGAGATTAGTTGAAAAGGAGGCCTTTAAGATGTATCCCGTGTGTCTGACGTGAAAGCATCTGCATCTACCCTGAGATTGATCCTGCTACTGAACAATTTTCTTGCCAACAGGGGGGATGTGGGTGCGGAGTTGAACTACAGAAGTGGGAGGGGTTATAAACAGTCAAGATGCCTCAACAGGGCAACTAAATCCCAAAGCACCCATGTCACCTTCCTCACAGTATTTGTTTTCTGCCTGTTTTTTGTTCCTGTTGATGCAACTGCTGCACATGTATTCACTTCTGGAAGGTTATTTTGTATTTTTTTTTTTTAATGAAAAATACTACACTTGTTTGTTATACAATATTTCTAACAGATCAATGTATTGTACATATTTAACTGTACACTCTATTTTTGTACTTTGCCTTGGACCAGATGAGATGAAACTTTTTTTCTTGGTCCAGATCTGCTGCTCGGCAGTGTCCGTCAAGCAGAACCGAATTCAACACACACAGCCTTATGAACAACTACAGAGAGATGCTTTTGGTCAAATAAATCCCCTGGTAGACACACACACGGATACTTTTTTATTTTTTTATTTTTATTTGTTTCTTTAAGGTGCCTCTGCCAGCCTGTTTTGAAGTAAGGAACAGTGTCGCTGATTGTCAGGCTAATAGCGTGAACCACCTGCTATGCTCTGCCACAGCCCATTTGGTTTTTTCTGGTTTCAAGCCTTCGTTACGGTCGGATCTCTCCCAGCCGTCAGCTCCGTCTTTGCCAAACTGAACTACGAAAACCAACTCTTGACCTTTTTGTTTTAAATCTTTTCTGCCGAGTGTCAGCCACACCTGGGTGAAACTTTGGTTTGCAGTTCACAATCACACCACCGTATCACCCACACTGCCCCCCCCCCACCCCGGCACTGTTGCTGGTTTGATTCGGCTGCGCACTCCATCAAATAAATGAGCAGGAGAGACATTTCATAACAAAGCTGAGACTAGGCCTGTTTATTTCATTTTCACATTGATGCCATTCCTCATTCCCACTTGCCTGCCTGCAAAGTGTTTGTCTGTTTATGTGTATGTACATTCAGGCCTGTTTTAGGCGGGGCCTGCTTAAATAATGGATATTAATTATTGGTCGGACTCTACCGGACCCTGCCCATCTCCAAACGTTATTAACTGGATTTTGATTAATGGATCATGGGCAACGTGTCCTCCGGAAAACCAGATCTTTTTCCTCCACGTGCATAGACAACACAGCTTGCCCACAAACGTGTGAACACATCGAGCCCTGCGCCCCCACTTCATATAAAGATCCCGTGAAATAAGCGAATCTCCCTGTCACGCAAGAAGAATTATTATTCCCCCCTCATATCGTCGCATGCGCCGTAATTGGATACAATTTAACACCCGCGGCCCACGGGCATGTCAGCAGGCGCACTGCCTACTATTAGCTCGCCTCGCCTCGCCACCCTATCATTTGTCAGATCAGTGTTTGTGTGCTCCTGGTGCCTTTGTGTGTGTGTGCGTATGTGTGTGTGCGTGCGTGTGGCTCGAGAAACCGGAGCATTTGTTGGAGTCCGGCCATGACCTAGCTGTGACGCACAGAAACAGAGAGGAGAGGAGAAGTGGAGAGAGAGGGGAGAGGCGACAGCGCAGCAGCAGACGCTGAAAAACAAGCTGGAGCTCTGTCACCTCTGAGCCAAAGGGAGGCAGGCAGGCAGTCCTGATGGGTGTTTGTGGCTGCTCTGCTCTGCTTCCACAGGGAGCCCTGTCTGCTGTTTTTTTTTTTTGTTGTTGTTGTTTTTTTTGTTGTTGTTTCTTTAGAGCCCCGGCAGTATTTACAGGCATCGTTGGGGGAGGGTATAACCTCCTAATACCAGCTCACTGGCTGCTTACAGTAAAAAAAAAAAAAAAAGGCTGAAGAAGGTTAATGAGGAGATTACAGCATGACTGATCTAAATAATTGAGTGGAAGTTGTTGCAAATGTAGAGAAACCTGTAAACTGGGCTCCTTTTCCCCTATGCCTCTCAATTTGTGGCCTAGTGCAAGACCCCTACCCCCTTCTTCTTATTATTAACCTTTTGCCCAGGTGATCAACCAACAGGTTAATGTGGCCATTTTTTGTGGTCATAAAAACAATACCAAATGCTATAAAAGTTGACTGCAGTGTACAAAAATCTTAAAACTGTCTTTCACGCATGGTCATCAAATCTGGCAAAACCAGAGTAGCAGCTGCAAAAGTTTCTTACTCTGCTGTAACAGTAAGAAACTACTCTGTTTTTGATATCTGCATAGGGGCACAAAAGATGGATTTTAGCCTAGTCTCTTCTTTTAAGGTGTTGGTATTGGTGTTGTTTGAGTGCCTAAATATCTAGAAGAAGAGTGTGCAAAATCCTCAGGTCCTCTTAACGCTGACCTTGGGTCTGTGATCATTTGCTCAGAGCAGATCTGATCAAACTGTAAATACAGAACAAATATCACCAAATACCAAAATTCTATTTTTGGGGAGCACAGCTTTATTAAGATGTGAAAATGCTCTAAGTGTATGTTCCACGTGGTTTTTCCAGGCGTCACCAAAAACGAGACTGATTTGCCCAATCACAGTGCAGTTTGGAACAAAATGATTCAGTGTCTACACAAATGTGAATCCACTTATGTGACAGATACCATCAGGTTCCATTTAGAGTATGAACCAGGATTTCGTAAAAGCTGAAATGATCAATTTCCCCCAGATGCTTCGACTCAGCCGGTTCTCTTCTCAGGGGGTGTTATTTTGACTGCTGGCACGGATCATTAACGCACAGTGTCCTTTGGCTTCTGTGCGTAAAGCGCTGAGATGGTCGCTCGTTCCCAACTCATATTTAACGCACAGGGCTACCAGTTCGAAGGGGAGGGTTTTACACGGAACCACGATCCTTGCCTTAATATAACCAAGTAGTTTTTAGCGCGAAAACCAATCAGGAAAAAAAACGTTAAAAACGCTGGTCTGCAGGAGAACAGGCCTGCCACTAAAAAAATTGGACCCTAATCTCTCTGCCATTGCAGTCACGACTGCTGCGTAGAGATGTCGAAGGTCACCTTCTGCGTAACGGCTTTGACAAAATCACGTCATATTACTAGAAGGCACTGAGGTACCTACGAAGTTCTAGCCGCAGACCAAATTAGTACATTAAGAGAATTTTGAAAACAAAAAAGTTGCATCCACTCGGAATTCAGTATAATGTACTAGAAAATAGTCCAAACGCCCCCCACCATCACGCATATCCCCAAATCCTTATATCTAATATTTGTGTTGCCAACGCAAACACACAAAGCCAGAAGCAGCTTTGCTTCTTTTCTGTCGATCAGTTAATCGACCAGGCGTCATTGTTCCAGCCCTATAATCTAAACATCGCATGCAGTCACTCCTAGTGCTGCCAACAGGCTGCACGATCCTTTCAGGTTTTTCATTTTAACCTCTGAGGATTTGGTCCAAAAATATCAGTATAAGCTGTGCAGAAAACCTGCCTGTGTGTGACTCGAATAATCCCCTGAAATTCGAGAAACACCACCAATGACGTGACCTCGGTGGCCGCGATCTTTCCTATTTATAGCTGTCGCTTGCGAATCGTCTGTTTAACGTCCCTATCTCCCAGCGTGTCGACCGCAGGCCCGCTACTGCTGCTGCCTGAGCACAGTGCAGCAGCGAGCGGCGCTTTAAGCGCTGCGATCCGACCCCGAAAGAGTTAAATTAATCTCTTTCTCTACCCCCGCTCTCTCTCAACACACACACAGGCTGCCACCGCCCCAGATAACAGAGGGGCGCCTCTCCCCAGCCAGCCAGCCTCCGCTAATCGCAGTGGCAGGAGGGGGGAGTGGAGTGCCGGCGGCCTCTCACAGCGCTGGGCTTTTTATTGACGCTGTCTGCCTGTGTGTCTGTGTGTGTGTGTGTGTGCATGCTTGTGGGTGCGTGTCAGAGCGAGAGAGAGCTATAAAGAGGTGTGTGCTTGTTTCCGTGCGCGCGCGCGTGTGTGTGTGCGCTCCCAGCCAGCAGCGGAAAGCAGGCAGAGGCGGGGAACTGGGAGGGTGGGTGGCGAGGTTATGAGCGGAACTCGACAGAGGCCGACAGACGAGAGAGAAGGAGGGGAGGATGAGGAGGAGGGAAGGCAGGGAGGGAGGGGGGGGGAGAGAGAGATCTTTCTTGTACTGCGCTGCTGAGAGCCGCCACCGCTTCTCCTTCCTCTCAGATAAGGTTCGTTTGAAGGTTTTCATATTCTCAAAAAAAAAAAAAAAAAGAGCGAGAGAGGGAGACGGGTCTGTTCAGTGTTCTATGCGCGCGCATTTGGAAGCGGGGATTGCCGTTTCTAATCCCCACCACCCCATCCAAGGTCGAAATAAGAAATGCGTGACAGGGATCGCATTTTTTTATGTCATGAGCCCACTGATTGATCGCATCGATGAATTTAGCAGCCCTATTGATTAGGGCTTAATCTATAGGTTAATGTCTCTCAGCGCTCCAATTATTCTCTCTCTCTCCCTCTCTCGCTCGCTCTGCTTCTCTCGCGAGCAGCAGCATTTTGGCTCGGAGCCACGCTCGCCCTGCCGCGCCAGGCTGTAATTATCCCCGGTGAGGCCGCGCTAACACAGCGTGGCGCGCCTGTGGGGAACCGGTTAGCCCTACAACACCGGGGTGGGGGGGCAGCGGTGCGCGCATGTGCGTGCCAGAGCGTGTGCGCGCGCTCGTGATCGTGCGCTGGTGTGGCACAGAGGGAGAGAGAGAGCGGCTTCTGTGTTGATATTTCGGTAGCCTGTATCAGAGCGCATTTCGAGTCCTCGCACGAACCGCGGAGCTTTGAATTGCAGATTAGACAAAAGTGATTTAAAGCAACTGATGGCGGGGCCTTACACTTAGGAAGGAGAGGAAAAGAAAAAAAAGTCACGATTAGTTATTAGATATGCAAATGAGCCCCCCCCAGGTGTCCACGCTTTAGCGCAGTCACCGTTTTTAAGGTGAACTCGAACAAAGCAAAACATCAGTGAGTGTGGACTGTCGTGAACGGCGTGCTGCAAGCGAGCATAGATCTATTGATTGCACACGTGCACATGTCCGGGCTTGTGCGTGCTAGCGAGTGTTCAGGCAAGTTTCTGTGTTTGAGTTGCAGTAAGCGATCCATAACGATCTGCAGGTGGATTGTGCTGATTAGTACCGGCTGCTGTGGACTGAGCTGCGTGCAAAGAGCTTCCTGCAATCTGAGCCCGCCTGCCTAACTGGAGTGTGTGCATTTGTGCGTGCGTGTGTGTTGGCAGTGAGCCCCCTTTAAAAAATGTGTGTCGGCGCTGTGTGGCTTTATGTCTCCGTTTTTAGGCAACTGACAAAACGTGCGCCGAAGGTGCACATGTGAACTCACCATGCGAACTGCGTGTTTTGCCAGGCCGCTGCTGCTTCAGTGTCTGATTGCAACAGCAGATGGCTGGATCGCTGTGACCCCCCAGAGTGCAGCACTTTCCACACCAGGATGCATCTGTGTCTGCGCGCGTGTGTGATCACGCTGTTTTGGTTCTTTTAACAAGATGCACACGTTACATGCGTGCTTCTCTGACATGACATAAAATGGCAGTGAGAGGAAGGCATCACGATTTAAAGCGGGATGTTTTTGTCACTCTCATCCACTGAGAGGGTTTTCAAAGGCACATGCTGTTCTCGGGGCTGGCTTTTCAAACCGCAAAGTTCACACACAGCCATAAAAGTGAGGCCATTATGAAAAAAGAAAAAAAGGGCTGGACTCGCTCTCCCCAGACCTGTTTATGTGTCTCCCTCAGACTCTCTGTCAGCGAAGGTGTTTTTCTGGAGCTGCAGCTGTGTGTTTTTGTGTCCAGCGCCAGAAATCTGGTTTGGCCTGCGGTTTCTCCCAGCAATATTCATCCTAATCCAGTTTCCCAGTGAGTGATGGAGAGAGCCACTTGCCATCAGGGCCCCTTGAGTCAGAGCTGGAGGGGAGAGAAGAGAGAGGAGGGTGTGTGCAGTGATGTCTGTCTTTCCAAAATACCCTCTGACTTCCTTTTTCCTGACTCTAGACTCTGTCACGTGAGCACTGTAGGTTTTCCATATTTGTAAACGATAGAGAATTCTTGGTGACTTTGTATTAAATGGAGCCTCATAATAAAGCATACTGTCGGGACGGTTGGACAGTTCTGAAAAGTAGCCCGTCGAATCCCTTTATAAGCCAGTATTTACACTAACAGCACAAACAGCCCGTGCTTTGCTAGGAGATCTCAGGGTTGCCAGGTTGGATCCTACCTGCAAAAATCTGGGCAGCAGAAGTAAATGGGACATATGGTGCAATGTGGCTGAACGTGTAGAGCATGACACTCACTTTGCCAAGGCTAAAGATGGTGTTATATGTAGTGGGGGGAAATAAATGTTGGCATATTTCTTTAGCCTGGAAAGAAACATTTTAGCAGAACCAAAATCTGGCTACAGAGCTATGAGGGCAGTTTGTCACATGCCAGCTGCCGCTTGTAACTACATAAATAATACATCTTAACCAGGATAGTCCAGAATGCGTAGTTTAGAGTCTCGGCTTGCTGTGTTTGATGGAATAAAAAGATTATTGTGCGTCCTGGGCCTTTTCTTCAAAGTGTTATTGCAATTTCGTTACCTCCCTTAGATCCACAGGAAAAGTGGAGGAGAAAGCAAAACACCAGCAGTGACTGAATGTTAAAGTTTATCTTACAAGTCTCATTCAGCCAAGTTCATTATCTTCTTTTTTTCTTAAGAAAGACTCAAATATTGCCTAATTCTTCTATTCTTGTGTAATCCATTCATTGTCATGCTCCTAAAACCAACATGAAAAGTCTATTGGATGGTGTGTGTTATGTGTTACACACAGTCCCATCTGTCAGCAGCTCCTGTTCAGCCTCTCCTAAAGTGAGGTATTTGAACGACAAGCTACATCCTCGCCAGCTGGTGAAATAGGAGTGGGCAACAGCTCCTGGGAAACCGTGACGTGAACCTGCTCTGTGGCAGTGAAGCTTTCTGTCATCGTTAACCTTCAAGGTCAAAGGTGCCAAGCATGCGGCCTGTGGGCTCAGAAGTGGTCCGCTAAAAGGTCCAAATCTGTCCAAAGTGTGAAGATTTCTAATGAAAGGCAGAGGAGGATGTCAGGACTTCTCATTGCATTTTTCTTTTTCCTGCACCAGGAAGTGTTGTGTTGCAATCCAAACAAGAGGTCTGAATCATTTTCATTTTTCAAACTTTCCTGCTTACAAAGATAATAACCATGGCCTACCATAGCAGTGGTTACACCATAGGGCCGTGCCCACGTGTTTCACTGGGTCACAATGGTAGTGTTTCATTGTAATGAGAGCAAAGAGCCCATCATACTTCTGTTTCTTAACTGTTTCTTCTGTTCCTTCTTTGTGGAACCAGCTCCCAGTTTGGGTTTAGGAGATAGACACACTCTCTGCTTGTAAGATTAGGCTTAAAACTTTCCTTTTTGATAAAGCTTATAGTTAAGGTTGGATCTGGTGACCCTGAATCCTCCCTTAGTTACACTGCAGTAGGTCTAAGCTGCTGGGGGCTTCCCACGATGCACTGAAAATTTCTTCTTCACCCACCTCTTTTCACTCACTACGTGTTTATACTCCACTTTCTGTGTTTTCAGTGTGTTTTTGTACTGTCTCTCTCCCATCACACCAAACCAGTTGCAGTGGATGGCTGCCCCTCACTGAGCCTGGTTCTGCTACAGGTTTCTTCCTGTTAAAAGGGTTTGTTTTTTTCTTATCACTGTCACCAAGCTCTTGCTCATATGGGGATCATCTGATTGTTAGGATTTTCTCTGTATTATTGTATTATCTATACCTTACAGTGTGAAGTGCCTTTAGACACCTGCGCTTGTGATTTGGCCTTATGCAAACAAAATAAAACTGAAGTGGATAGAGCCCACTCTAGATGAAATTTTAGTTCATGTTCTAAATGTGGCCCGTGAACTTAAATGACAACTTAAATGTCAGAGTATGGCTTAATTTTGCAGTCACATCAGTAGTGATTTGATTGGAGTCTTGTTGCAGCAGCTTTAGAGTTATGTCAACAACAGTGCATGACTCAGTCCCGTGCTACTTTATCTGATAAAAGCTGACTCAGATTTAGATTTCTTTGTCAGACTTTTTCTGCTTCTTTATGAATGTTTTCCTGTCTCTCTTCTCTCACCATCAACTGCTCAAGGCAGACAGCTTTCCCCTCCCCGAGCCTGCTTCTGACAGAGATTTTTTCCTGTTAAAAGGGAGTTTTTCCTTCTCGCTATTGCCAAATGCTTGCTCACAGGGTATCATCTGATTGTTTGGCGCTTTCTCTTTTCTTTTGAAGGTCTTTATCTTACAATATAAACTACCTTGAGACAACTGTTCTTGTGATTTGGTCCTGTACAAATCAATCTACATTGAATTGATTATACTTTTTCAGGTTCTGCAGAGCAACACCTGGTGCGTCAGTGGACAAGCATCATTTAAGTGAAGCAAGGCGTTTCCTTTTTTCACGCTATGCTGAAATTATTCTGAATGCAGCCTTGTTGTACAGCAGCACCAGCATAGACAGTTCACTAACTCAAGCTTTTTCATTTGTCTGAAGACACACAGGCGAAAAAGAAGTGTTAAAAAAAAGTGTGTCTGGTTGTACATATGTGGTCATAAAATGAAGGAAGGAACTGCAGAGAGGTTTAACCAGCTGAGACTGAGCAGAGTAACCCGCCTGCCCCACTTCTTGCCAGATGTTGGCTGAGATGCATGATTTTATAGGTTGTTGACCAAAAAAAAGAGAAATAAAAAGCAATTAAACCATTTTTCCTATTGATTAAACATTTCAACGCGAATGACAATGATTTTAACACCTCGCAAACGGCGCTTTCACATCGAGTTGGTTAAGCGTGAACACGGGGCTCAGCTGTCTTGTGGTTTAGCAGCTGTGGTTGCAGTGGGATAGGTCTCATTTTTGAGAGGTACAGGTGGAGCTGATCAGAGCAAACGTGCCCGGCAGTTCACCCTGAAGTTATTTAGGTTTGGGAGAAAAAAATAAAAAATAAAAGGATCTTTAAATTGCCTGCAATAGAAACTTGCACCATGGCTTTTTCACCTCGAGTTGTGTCCAGCCTGAAAAAGCACTGCTCTTGTCGCGCACCCAGCTACCTTTTCTTTTCATTTCACAGAAGAAGCTCTTCTCTCAATTCCACGTGCTCTGACGCCAAACTTTTGGCCTTTGCGATGAATTGAGCTTCTAAACGTGTCCATATGTGAGTGCTCTGTGAGCTTTGTTTATTTGTGTGTGACTGTCTGGTTTAACTCCTACTTTCAACAGCTGTGGCAAATGCAGCCAGACCTTCCATTGCCAAGTCTCCCTCTTTTCCTACTCCTACTCTGCTTCTGTCTGTCTGTTTTTCTGTCTGTGTGTCTGTCAGTTGGCTTTCCTCTCTTTCTGCCTGGAGCTCTCTCTCTCTCTCTCTCTCCCCTACACACACACACACACCCATGCAGGCACACGATCCACACACCTCAGGCTTGATATTCATAGCCTCCTCCTCCTTTACTTGACATGGGAGCCTTAACAGATGTGCCCCAGCCTTGAGCAGCTTCCCCCTCTCTCCCCCTCTTCTCTCTGTGTCTCTACTGCCTTGTGCTTCGCTGATTTTACCTTATCTCATCTCAGGGAGAAAACGGACCAAACTGGCATTTAATTTGAAAATAAAACAGTGGAGTCAAAATTAGAACATTCACGAAGAAGTGGATGAAATAAGGAAGCTAAGAAGATGCTGCTGTTAAAAACATAACCTCCCATGTATGTGTGGTTAGGTTAGAGTATCGGGCCATCTTAATTACCTTCACTCAATCAAGAGGCAGAAACAGATTTACATGCATATATGTAACTTTTCGTTATGTCTCTTTATATATTTAAACATAAATGTCCCTGTATCTGTTACCAAACTGCACATTGAGATCTAGAAACCCAAGTTCTTCATTGAACTTTTCCTTTAGTCAAATACCTATTTTCATTTTTCATCACTGAATTATTCTCGGTTAAAACCTCAGCTATTCCTGTTTTGGAGTTTCGGCGACTCTCGTGTGTGTGTGTGTGTGTCGGTGTTTCTGTGTGTGTCTCTCTTTGCGCGTGCGCGCGCAGTGAGTGCCGTGAGCTGGAGGCTTATGGTAATTGCGGTCTCCCGACTGGCCTTCTGGGTAGAGCTGCGCGAGTGGGAGTGGAACGAGCCGCACGGTCTCGGCAGCGCTCATCCATTCTGTGCGGCACTCCCCGTACAGCTCCGTGCGTCCTCGGTGCGAACCGAGGGCTCCGACCGGGCTGTTGTCTACGATCCTCGAAGGAAACGCGCGGGACGGAAAGCTACGCGGAATAACCTTCAGCAAACCCTCTGCGACACAGATTCCGCCGTCGGAGAGGACATGGAGTGACGGAGAGCTGGAGAAAGGGGCTTTTTCCGAGGACGGCGTGCTCCGCTGAAACCCAACATGGCGCTGCTGCGCGGTACGGCCGAGCTGAATTAATTTCTCCGCGATTCCGCCGACCTCGTCACCTGTATCCTTCAGGGGTCCGGGCCATACGGCGCAGTGCTCTACGACTTAAAGGACCTTAACGGATTTTCTTTAGTGGATTTCTCTTTATCCTGCCGTTTGTTTTTGCTCGGCGCAGGATCTTTTTTTGTTTTTGCTTTATGGAAACCCAAGTGACATTTTCAGCAGCAAAAACTCCTCTTGAAACATAGTGGAATGGATGAGAGCTGCTTGTAGACAAAAGAATAAAGACCCAAAGCTTTATATGTAAGACTTGTTTTGTTTTATGACAAGTGAGTAACCTGTTAGGCACTTTTAGTTGTTTTTTTTTCTCCCTCTGGCCGGGATCGTCTGTCTCCAGCGGACAGGACCGTGACCGGGCAAGTCTACGTACGCACGGATCGCTGCCCTTCCAGTTAACTTGGGGAAAAAAAACAGGGGGGGAAAGAAGAAAAGAAAAAATAAGGCGTGAGTCGGGGCGCGCTGAGCACGGTTGGAACTTGCACCAATTAACCAGGTGAGGCAATCAATGGCAAATCAGAACCTATTTTCCTTAACGTGTGTCTTTGATGTGAAATCCCTCGCGTGACGATCGAAACGTGTAGCGCTGTTTTTTAATGGCAGTATAACGTCCAAGGTGTTTTAAATTATCCTGTGTTTTCATGTGGTGTGTTTTTGATTAAAAACAGTCCCCTCGTGGGGCTGAATCTAAGCGCGATCGTCCAGTGTTGTGCGCAGACTGGGGAGAGGATCGGCCACTTCTAAGAATAGCGCATAGGGTGGTCTTTGTGCGTTTCGGCGGGGCAGTGGCATGTGGTTGATAAATAACATACGCGCGCGCGCGCACACACACAATTATCCGAGCATGAGTTTGTCCTTTTAACAACTGCCCTGTCAAGCTGATAGAGGTGAGAAGGACATCCCAGAGATTAGCGAACTTGAAAGTGGCGCCGTCCTCGAAGGTGACTATTCAGGCTTTTCGCACCCTGTTGTGTGACGAAGAGCGCGAGTGTGCCTGTGGGGCTGAGGGTAGGTAGTGTGTGTGTGTGTGTGTGTGTGTACGCGTGTACGTGCGCGCACACGGGAGCTTCTGCGCTAAACAAGGTTACGGAATCCAGCCTCGCCCTGCCAAAGGCGAGCGAGCGCTGCTGCTCCGTTTATGCACAGTTCAGTTCAGTTGGAGGGCATCCCCGCGGTGTGTGTGTGTGTGTGTGGGCTGTTGGTGTGCCGCGGAGTGTGTGTGTCGCGGGGGAGGTTTGGTTTGGACGGAGTGGACTGATAATCTCTTGTCTCATCAAAGGTATAGCGCTGGGGGAAGAGACGGGACGCGGGGGCTGCACCGCTCACCTTCGTGTCTACTTGATGGAAACCTCTTTGTCTCTCGCTCTCTCCCCACTCACACGCCGAGTCTTGCAGGTGTTTTCGGATATGACTTTGCGTTACACTCATACAGGCACACTTGCTGTATGACTAGGCTTTGCAATGCAGGGGATTATTCTTTGCGCACGGAGACTCGTCGTAGCGCCAGTTTGGATCTCTCCCCCCCCCTTCCTACCATCTCCACCTCTCCTCCTCCTCCCGGAGCTCCGATACGCGCTGCTCTCTTGCACAGAATGTGTCACCGGGACGCTTTCACTTAGAAAAAAAAAAACCCAAACACTTAATAATAATAATAATAATAATAATAATAATAATAATAAACTTCCCGTAATTATCGGTTTCTTCCCCCCCTACACACACACACACACACACTCCACTTCACTGACTTACACTGCGCTAACTTTAAAAATCGTTTTCGCCACCCTCCTCACGCTGTTGTGCGCGACGTCAATCAGCGCGATCCGCTTCTTCCACTATTGCAGTTTAATTGAAAATAAGCGCCGCGAGGCGCGTTGGATGCGTTCCAAACTGAGTCGTCTTTTACCTCGCGATTCTTTGAAGCTCCTCTGTGAGCAACGCAGACTGCGTTTCACGCGCGTTTATGCGAAGTGGGGCTTTTTGTTTTTTTCATTTATTAGAAGGTTGATGTTATCGGACCACATTTTCCACCGCAGACAAGACGGTGAGAGAGATTCGTATCTGGGGAGTTTTCCTTCCGTGCTGCCCTGCCTGCTGCCTGTCCTGGAGCCACGCATGCACTAATTAGGGGACGCTCTCTTAGGACGATCGATGTGCCTCATATTGGCTGGCTCCAGCTCATTGACGAGCTGAGTGAGGGAAGCAGCTACTGAAAAGACCACTTCAGCCCCCAGCAGCCAACCCGCGCAGGATAAACGGTCGAAGAAACGCTTGCAATAACGCGAACGGCTGCCGGCAGGCTGCAGGAGCAGGATGGGACACTGTAAAGGGGTGGGTGTGTGGGTGGAGGGGTCAGTTTCAGGTGGCTTTGAGTCAGAATAAAAGAGCTGTTTATATATAAATTAAACGTCGGTCTTACTTGGGATGGCAGAGAAAAGCTGGACAACTGGAAGGCATTTATTTGTTAAGTTATAAGTTAAATGTGACTTTGCGTGACAGTGGGGCTAATTACTTACTGAAAGGGTATTTTTAAGTTTAACTTCTATTATAATTGAAATAACTGTTCAACAACTTTTGCTTGTGTGTTCAGTGACGATCTCAGGTTTAGTCCGACTTGGGTTTTTTTTTTTCTCGGTGTCCAAATAAAAGTTACGCACGGATTTCATTGGGGCCCGTGGAATAAACACTATCTGCACAAACTTGGACGGCTGCTTAGTTTGGTTCGTCTGCAATAGAGTCTGGTTCCCAAGCGCTGCGCGCCGTGGAAGCCTAAAACAAATACTTCGCATTTGTGTGGGCCGAGTTTATTTTTAGCGAAAGCTCGTCGGACTGTTTTGCGCATCATTTTTCCACTGTGCGCCGCGAAGTCAGTGTGGGACTGATCTGTTTTCCAGGTGTCGGAACACAGAAAGGGAGGGCTGCTTTCGCTAGATTGACATACTTGAGTTTTCTCTGTTTCACACGAGAAGACTTCACACTTCTTCCACAAACAGTGTTGTATTGCCAAGGCCCATTAGCTGACAGAGTGCGGTTCAGTGCCACCCCCCCCCCCCCCCTTTAGCAAAACAGGATTGCATCTGGTGCTAATTTTATTAATTAGACATAATTTAGAATCAGAAACGTGCAAAGAAAAGAGGGGGTTTATTAATTACTTTCACCTTTGCCAGCGTCACCTCGCTTGCATACGTGCAGCCAATTCATGTGCAGGTTTTTAATCAGCAGAGGTGGGGAAGTGATGTGTGAAGCATTAAAGACATTTGAGCAGGCAGACGTGGAGAAATCCGCAGTTGTAAAAAGCACAGAGGTCCGTGGGCGCACAGTTCACCTGGAGGCAACAGCAGCCTCGGGGACTGCCGGACTTATTGTCCCGCTGAATGATGTGTGACAGCGTGTCAGCGTATTGCCCCGCGGGGGGGCTGGAGATCTGCTTGCCTTTAAGAGAATAGAAACAACCCTCATCACCTCCATTTTAAACCAATTAACCCCCCCGGTGTTTGTCCGCTTCTAATCCGGAATCAATAGGGAACACGCGGGGAATATTGTGAGCAGAGAGAGCGTGTCATTACAATCACGGGACCCGCTCCTGCTTATCAAACCTTCTGTGCTCTAAATAGTCCGGGGGGGAATTCGTCAAAAGAAATGCCCTGTGTCCCGGTAAACATCCAGACAGAAATATGAAGGCGCTCTTATTCTTGTCGCGCTCCTTTGTGTGTGTCTGTGTGTGTGTGTCTCTCACGCGCATGGATATAAAACAACAGGCTCGTCGCTGCCGGCGCTGCACTCGCTGCTGAGGCGAGATGCGTGTGAACAAAAGCGGGAGGCACGGCAGAGAGCCGAGGAGAGATCGGTTTTCCAGGCGCTGCGCAGCTCCCGGAGGAGACGTCACGGTTTGATTGAAGCTATGCTCCATGCTGGCCTCCCGGGACCTCGCGATGAAACGGGAGAACCCACCCTCCCCTCCGCCTTTTCTCCCCCTTTCCCTCCTCTCCCCTCTCCACCCACCTCTCGCTCTCTCTCTCTGAGAGAGAGCTTTTTGTTTCGACGAGGTCTGGAGCTCACGGGTCACTTACCCTCCCACCCCCTCTCTCCACTGCTTTACCCACAGAGAGAGAGGGGGGGCACATAGCATTATTCTTTCCTCTAGCAGCTGCTTTCTGGCGCCGATGACCCAGGGATGTTGGTTTAATAGCGATTTTTTTTTTTTAGACATTTGCTTATTTTACAGCAGCGATCGTTGATAAATGTCATCAGTGGTGGCTTAATGTAACGTGAACGAGTGGGGGGCTGTAATTAAAGTCTAAATCTCACTCTGAATGGATTTAGTTTGCTGACCTCGCTCTGGCCCGCGGTGTGATTGATTTAGCGGCAGAGTGATGATGACACACCTCACCTCCTTCCTCCCTAGTCTCTGCAGGCTCGGTCTTGAAGCTTTTTTTCCCTTCTCTTTTTTAGACCGCGTTGCGCCTCGGGCATCTCTGACGAAATCCCACAGACTCTTGGCAACGCAGCATGTTAATAGCGACAGGAGTTTATTACGCCGACAGTCTTCAAAGCCAGGAATGCGTCATGCGCTGTCTGCACGTAACATCGCACGAGCCTGTGTCGGCCGCGGAGCTTCTGACCTCGAAGTGGGGAAGGTGGTCACGTGGGTCGTACCGTGAGGGTAAACACTTAATTGTTTCAGCAGAGATTGTCTGGCCTAATTTACAGGGCGCAGTTAATTAAGCAGCGCGTATGAAAAGAGGCAAAACATCCTCTTGTCTCCGTCTGCGCGAAACACTTTGGAACTTCAGCCTTTGGAAAGTAGCGAACAAATAGAGGGCACATGAAAGAGGATCATTCCTTCATCATCATGTGCTTTTATCAGAAACACATGAAAGCAATGCCAGCGTTTCCAAAAACCTCCGGTAAACGCGGGCCGGCTCGTGCATGCGCATCTCTGTTACAATCGGGTTCTTTGGTGGCATAAAGAGCCATTTAGTCCTCATTTGGCCTGGGATGAATAGAGCCAGTTCAGCAGCCGCCGCCCGAGCCCTGGTGACAGCACTGGAGGGAGAGCGAGGGGGGAGGGGGGCTCACAATGTCGCCGTTGTTGACGGCCGTGTTGCTGCGGGGGGGAACTGAACCGTGCACCGACTTGCGTGCGGCTGTGCAGCGGCCCGGGAGGACGCGGGGGGCCCTTGTTTACAACTGCGCCGCTAATAATGTGACAGCTGAAGAGGCGCCGCCATCTCTCCTTCCAGCTCCGCGCTCCGGCAGCAGCGCGCCTCTCCTCCGAGTCCCCGCACAACATTTATCTCCTCCATCTCCTGCTCACTCCCCCCCTCCCCTCCCTCCACTTTGCGCTCACAGCTCTGTTAAATCTGAAACTACAGCGTGTCAGCTTTCCATAGATTGCGCAGCCTGCGCTGAGATGATCAATTGGTCCATTTGGCACACGTCGGCTCGATAATCAATAACCATTAAAATTGGGCCGGCGTTCTCTTCCGAGGTTTTTTTTTCCCCCCTTTCCCGGCTCATTACGGTGCTGGGTGTTAATGCCGGGGATCGGGTGACCTGAGGCTGTGGAGTTTGTAGCCAGACTGTAGTTGCTGTTCACGTGTTTTGCCGCAGATGTTCTCCGCCGTGTGCGCAAAAAAATTCCTTTCGTTTCGAGTGCGTGTAAACACACCGCCGTCACGGTGATCCCGTGTGTGTGGTGGTGGGGGTGCGTGTGCGCGCGCGCCCGCATTTAATCCATGTTTATCCCCACCCCACCCCCGTCGCTGCGGAGATTATCCTGCGTCACAGTGCATTTTTTTTCTTTTTTTTTCAGAGCTGATCGCAGCTCTGCCGCTTCAGAGAGTCTGGCAAAGCTCCAGGGACAAAGAACGAGAGGGCGCCTATGTAGCCTACATTCTCCCCCGGCGCACAGCAGAGACCTGCCACCCGGTTTCCTCGTTCAGTCTGAGAGAAATTCAACAACAGGGTCGCGCGGCGGGCTGATCGTAAAACGGAACAGCCGTGCTTAATATATGCCCCGAGCTCTTTCACTGAAACGTTTCTAGGCGGTCATTTATCAACTTTTAAAAGGAGATGAGGCCTGTACACGCGCGCGCGTTATTGGTATGCACACAACCACTGCGCTGCGCGGGGAGAGGCCTCAGCCCTGGAGGAAATGATGAGTGGTGCCGGTGTTTGTTCTGGTGCGCCTGCCGCGGGTCACTGAGAGTTCAAGTCGCTGTCATCGGAGACGGGAAACAAAGGAGGGAGAAGCGGGACTGTCTTCTGGCTCTCCTCTCCTCCCTCTCTCCTATTTTTTTTTTCATCAGTCTGTCTCTTCGGCTTTGTTTACAGCTGCTCCGTTGAAACGCAGCGCTGAAACCAGGTTCCGCTAAAAAACACCCGGTGGTTTTCAGTTTAATGGTGCGCGTCGGGGCTGCGCTCCAGCGGTCTGGTTTATAAACGCAGCAGCACCGACCGCTGCCCTCCCCCCTTCCCCCCTCCGCCTGCTGCAGGCCAGCGTGATGGATTGGACGGCCGTCGGGAGTTGTTTGTTGCGCAAACTATTCTTAGCCAGTGGGGTTGGGCGTCAACACGCTGCCTTTTCCCTTCTCTCCCACCTCCTGCTTTTCTTTTCATTCTTTTCTTTCCATCTATCCACTTACAGTGAGAAAGTATGTCAGGACTTACTCCCGGAAAATCCTCAAACACCTATTTTACAGGGTTCTAATGACACCTTATCTGCTCGCGTCTTGATAGCCTGTGGGCCCTGATTTAATCTTTTCCTGCCTGCACACGCGATGTGGATGTGAGCTGAGCAGCAGGTTTTAAAGCGTCTAAAACAAACACCAGCCCATTTATCATATTAACATAAACATATGACTATATATCCCACTAATGTAGGAGGCAGAAAGAAAGCTTTAGCGTTTTCGTGCAATTCTGAAGTTATGCGGGAGATAGTCCGCAGACACGCATTCTCCCCCTCAGCGTTTATCAGGTGCCTCATCCTGACTTTTGCCCCGATACAACCTCTTATCTCGGCCCTGTTGCTGCTCATTTCATCTAAAAATAGTCTAGGTAGAGATAGTACTGTCATAAAACGCTCGATCTCCAAGTTGCTGTTTTTTCCTTCCAGAGAAGCTCAGCAGATTTATGTGTTTATGATAGTTTTCTTTCATTTGGACAGAAACGCCGGTAAAGGTTTGAATGAGGGTGTTTTGTGTCCGCTGCTGTTGTAGCTGTTGAGCTCTGGTTGAGCGCAGACTTTTCAGTGCAAGCGCAACACGATCCGCTTTTTGACAGCGGCACGCAGAGAAACGCGCTGAGGAAGGAGCGGTGTGATTTCTGAACAGCGTCCCCGTGCACTGACGAAACTCCTGCAGCTGAACACGTGGTCGTGCACACGTGCGTATACACCGTCTCGCTTGTGCCCACGAACTCTCACACAAGCTACCCGTTTCGCTTCCGACGCGGATGATGTTGACGGTGGACTGGCGGCGGAGCTGTGGCTTAGGGTGGTGGTGGGGGAGGATGGGACAGGGAGAAGCCGTGTCGAGGGGCCCACAGCAGGCTGATTAATGTGCCCCGGGTCACGGCAATAAAAGTGGCGTGCCAGCGAGGCGCAGAGGCGTTTTACTGCAATGATCGAGGGGCCGTGTTTCTCTGCAAAGCTTCATTTCCCCCCTCTTTAAAGCCTCTTCTCTCTCTCACCGTCTCTCACCGCACTCCTGTATGTGCTTGCTTACCACGGCTGCCCTTCAGAAAAAAAATATTTTTATTTTTTTTTTACCGTAATTAGGGATCGAGTCAGAATTCAAAGTAAAATATTTCCCAAATCGTGAAAAGGGGATCAAATTTAAACAGTTTTTTCATCCTTTCATCTGTTTGATGGTTTTATTTAATTTTTAATCTTTTAGGGAAAAGCTGTTAAGATACCACATGACCCGTTAAGGGTCCGAAATACTTTGACATTTGCGCAATTAAAATCTTTGAAACCCTGTGTGTGTGTGTGTGTGTGTGTGTGTGTGTGTGTGTGTGTGTGTGTGTGTGTGTGAGACATTGTTTTTCAGGGCATTGTGATGTCACTCAGGCAGTAACGAACATGCAGGGTTGACATCGGTTGCCACTTCTCTTTAAAAAAAAAAATCCTAGCTCTTCAGAAAGTTTCTGTACATTTGCTTTCGCAGCAGTTTAATTAAATTAGGCGTGTTTGGTTCTTTTCCCCCTTTTGAAATCGAACTCATCAGCACCCAGCTGAGAAAAGCACAGGTTTAGCAACCAGTTGTTGAATCTGTTGTCTTCAGAATTTGTTGCAGTAATGAATAATTGATAACCATCCTCTTGTAACTTCTCACATTTTCCCTGTCATTACAAAAATACAACAACAACCCTGTTGTACTCTGGTGCTTTAAGAAAATTCTAATCTATACTAAACAGAAGACATTAAAGGACGTTTCACACAAACGGGGGTCTTATGAAGATTTCTTTTTCTTCTTCTTTTTGTCACTACCTCTGGGGTTTAAAAAAAGTTTCCTATTGTCAACTTAATTTTTAAAATTTATGATTTATTTTTCAAATCTATGGTTTATTAAAAATTTTGCACAGTCGTCTCTTTTCTCTTGCTGCCTGATATTCTTTTTGTGTGCTTGTGTGTGTGTGTGCGTGTTCTGGTGTGAGTGTTTGTTGATCTGAAGCTCTGTGTTGGCGGGTGGTAAATGGTCTCCCACCGAATTGGTCTGTGATGCATAATCTTCCCTCGCTCTGCTGGCTGAGGCAGCCGAGGGGGCAGGTCAAAGAGGGCATAGAAAAACCAGTGTGTGAGGAACGTGACTGAATAGATGCAGCTTCACAGTGCACGTCTAGCCCAAGGGTGGGCAGGTTGGGGGTAACGGGAGGGGGATATGGGGATGGGGGAGATGTTGACAGATTAGAAGGGGCGGGAGTGGGGAGCCCACACTGTGCTTTCATCTCTAGCAAGCGCTTCAGTGGACAGTGCCATTTTGTTGCTCTTGCCTCGTTTCACTTGCACATCCCTGGACTGCGTTTAATCCCTGTTTAGCAGAGACACATTTGTTTAAGTCTTGGCAAGAATTAAAATGTGTTTCCTCTTTTGAAATTTTATGAATTCGCTTTTTTGTAATTGCTTGTTTGGTTTTTTTGCTTTTGCAGCAGCATTGCAACACAGCTGCGGTGCATGCTTGCATGTGTGTGTGCCTGTTTGTGAGTGTGTGTGACGGAGCCAAGACACTGACAGCTAACTGTTTGCTCATCTCCACAGGGCAACATCTGTTCGTGATGTCGATGCTGAGGCACAAACCAACCTGGAACTAAGACAAGGGAACCATATCGCACGAAACATGGCAAGTCCCCGTGCTCATCCCCATGTACAGATTGTACTCATTTGTCGCATAAGTCACTTTAGCAAAAACAAGCCAAGATTTTCTTTTTCAATCTTTAGTAGTATTTTTTTCTTTTGTTTTTGTGCTGATGTCAGGATATATATATATATTTTTTTTTTTTTTGTGTGCTAATAGATACTTTTTCCTTTGTTGCTGCAGGTGGATGCAAGGTTGACGCCCCTGGCAGCAATGGGGCTGGACCGAAGCACTCTTTTACACGATGGGCTTCATCTCCATGGTGGGGTTGTGTATCCAGGGATCAGAGCACTTCAGGCAGAGAAGGGCAGAGAGGCGCCTGCACTTCCACTTACTTATAACAGGGATGGACTCCCAGAACTCATCTACAAGCCTGATGGCCCTCTGGACAGTCGTAAGACGGCGAATGGATACCTAGGCCTCTATAAGGGCGCTCATCCAAGTCTCCACAAGCCCGTGTTGGTTCCTGGAGCCGAAGGTCTCGGCTTGGAACGCAGAGTAGGGCCTGGAGAGAAAGCATCTGAACTGGGCTTGGCAAGTGCTGGTGGCAGCTACCTCCGCATGCCATGGCTCAGCCCTTACCCCGAAGCGAGCATGTATCCCTTCATGGACACATCCAAGTATGCAGCTCTAAGCATGTACAAAGCCTCTTTGCTCAGCCAACCCAACCCCTATCTTCCCCAGCACCTGGCCTATCCTTCTCTGTGTGCAGCCCAGGGAGGCAGTGTTACCCCTGCTGCAGCGGTCTCTGCTGCTGACAGGCTCTATTATATGCCTCCCTATCCTGCTTCACCCATCTCTTCACCCCTGGTGGCACCACCTATGAGGATTCCTGCAGTCACCGTGGCCCCAACATCACTGGTACACTGCCAAGACAAGGGGCTTGGTGTTGCACCTCCATTTGCACAGCAGCTTCACCAACCCTCACCTCTTTCTCAGCACCATCAAGCTTCTATAGACAGGGACCGCTCACCTAACAGGAGTATCAGACCGAGCAGACCTCCGTCCAGGAAGGGCTCTAGCAACAATATTAATACAAGTAGTATTATTACTAGTGGTATCAGTAGTCTGCCTACTGATTCCTCTCCTCGTGTTTCTTCTCGCCTGCCACAACCTCCCCTTCCTCCTGCTCTCATCGACAATTCACTGGATTTGCAAAGGCCGGTTGCCAGGATAGGACAACCGGTGTCGTCCACTTCCTCAATATCTGCCTCATCCACATCCGCACAGTCCATTCCTCTTACGTTCTCTGTTAGCAGCATGGCATCAGAGCAGCCCTCTCCTGCCCGACCCAGCCCCCACAAATCAAGGCCAAGAGATGGGGCCCCTGAACCCAGAAATGCAGGAGTTGAGAAAAGACCCAGCAGGTCTCCCTCCAAAGCCAGCTCTGAGAGACCAGCTCACCAACCACAGGCAACCAAAGACCCAGCAGAGAAGCCTTTGGATTTGTCTGGAAGAATGCTAGACTTTGGATTGCCCTCCAATGGATTCCCAGTTAAGATGGACACTTCAGGTCCACGTTATGGACTTCCCCCTAACAGAGAGCTCTTAAAAGAAAACCTTTCCCCTTCTCCCCATCCACATTGTGTGGTCAGCAGCACTTCTTCAAAGGTCTCAGACAGACCAGAGATGATCAGCACTTTACACTCCACCTGGGTCGTACCTAGTCCATCACCTTCTCACGCACAGCACACACCGGGCCTGCCCACCTCTCCGAGACCTAATACAGACCTGGGTCTTTCACAAACTAAAGGCTCTTCACCCTCTGTTATCAAAAATAAAGGTCTGGAGAGAGTACTCCCTCAGCAACGTAGCTCATCCTGTCCAAGGATAGAAGAGCCCAACCACTCCTCGACTCAACCATCTGGCACTTCTGTGGTCAACTCCAGGGCTCTTTCTCCCAAACATAATGGTGAGTGGGTCAAACACAGCCCCAGCCAGTCAGAACCTCCACCAGCTGCGGGTCACCACAGAGAGGGAACAGAGAAGCCCTCCCAGACCAGTAAGAGAGCTGAAACAACCCCAGATGTGCCATCTTACAAGAGGCACTGTGTAGAGAACGGTCATCCTCCTGGCCATCTTTACCTTCCACAGAATGAGGCTTATCTAAACCACAGCTTGGCTTATGCCAACAGATACCTACCTTACCCCATCACAGACAACATGACAATACATTCTGTGCCAATTGGAGGAAAAGGCCCAGTTTACCCTCACCCAGTACTGCTGGGCAGCAACAGCCTTTATCCAACCCACCTGGCAGCAAAACACCCTTTACCATACCACAATCTCCCTGGTCCAGGAGGAGAATATCTCACTTATAACTCACAGGAGATGGCCCATCCCTTGATGCAGACACACTCTGACAACAAGCTGGCAGAAAGGGCAGATGCAACACTGAAGTCCCGGGGACAGGAGAAATCTCGGGGAACTGTTGAAGAAGGTGGAAGCCACAGAGATAACAACAGTGGGAAAGAGATAGGCGAAGGAAACCAAATGAAGCCTGACAGGGAAGCTGGAGCACAAGGACAGTGTGGCAGTCAAAGCAAACACCCCTCTTCCTCTTTAACATCCAGAGAAAAGATTGTCTGCATTGACCTTGTACACTCAGACACAGATATGGAGACTACACCATCAGGCCACAAACAACATTCTGCCGAGACCAGCACCAAGGCTTCCCAAAATGAATGTTATCATAGTAACCAAAATCTCACAAAGACTGAGTATGAACCAAAACACCACCTTTCCCTTCCTTATCCAATCCACTCCAGACAGAGTCCTAACCTTAAGCCCAACCACAGTGACAGACAACCAGAAGCTCCCTTTGGGAGAGCAGAGGTTCCCCAGGACACTGGCTGTGCTGGGGCAACATCTAGCATATCCCCAGCTTCTCCGTGCCTGGTTGCCCAAGCAGAGGAGAGCTGTGAGGAGCAGAGCCCCAGCCCAGACCTTGAAGACCAAGATCAGAGCACCTTGCGCTGTGCTCGAACATCAGGGGAGCGCAGCTCTGGTAGGGACAAAGGGGACAGGGGGGACAGCAGAATTTCTCGCCTTACACAACACTGCACAGATATGGTGAAGAAATCAGACCTGGAAAAAGTCCCCAAGAGAGAGACTGAAAAAGAAGACAGTATTGTTGACCTGGGGGAGTCTCAGGGAGAAGGGGATGAGGAAGAAGACGGTAGCCAGACTTCATCTAAAAACTCTCGTAGATCCAGCCTGGCCAAAAGGATTGCTAACTCCTCAGGCTACGTTGGCGACCGCTTTAAATGTGTCACCACTGAGCTATATGCTGACTCGAGCAAGCTGAGCCGTGAACAGAGAGCTCTGCAGGTAAGGCTGCAAACAACTGTGCACGTTTGTGTATACATGCAATACGTAATGAACTGGGTTTAAGATAATTGATGGGATGGGGAGAGGTTGTTATGAGCAACTTTTCTTATGTGCAGACATTTCAGACATACTTTGATTTCTAACATCCACACAGGAATAAAACCTCAAAGGCCACTCTCAGTTTTCCCCTGCTGCAATATTCAGATCAGCCTATAGAGCACACCTTGCATGGAATTGGCATACTTTGCATACAATATAATTGCTGTCACGCTACTGTCCTGGCCGTAGATTTGATTGTCCCTTTATAGTTTATCATTGTCTTAGGGATCTGGCCAGTCGAGACCCTCCTTAATGGGGTGGCAGTTCAAAGGTTAACCAGAGCTGCTATCTTTGTATGTTGATTAGTGAGCAGCCATTGTAAAGGTTATTTCTGTGCGTGTGTGCGTGTTTGTGTCTCCGTATGTGCTTGTCCTTGTGTGACTGCCTTGGGGCTAAAGCATGTTAGTGCTGAGTGTGCTAAAGAGACATGTACAGTAGTTTGGGAGAATGACTGTGGCACCCTCACAGTTCACACTGCCTTTGGCTACGCTTAACCCCAAGGTTAGGGCCAGTGGAGGGCTTGCAGTGTGCTTAACAACCAACAGCTGCCCTCTTCAGGGTTTCTCTAAGGCTTTCTGCATGCCCCCATCTGCCATTCACTATCCTCACCCAACCCACCTCCCTCCAATGGCCTGTCCTGCCTGGTTGCTGTCTAAGGTCATAATTCTCCTCATCCCCGCTCCCGCCATTGGCTAAAATACCAGCCCTCCTAACAAAGATCACATGACCTCTATAAACATACTATTACAGTAGTATCACCTACATTTAGCTATTATCCACTGTCATTCATACATGCACACTGAGCTATTCATTTCAAACTGTTTATGTCTTTTGGGGTTGCCTTTTGCTCAATGCTGAGCACAGAAACACAAAGACACACTATGCTATATTATCCACTGGCTCAGGGGCAGAAATGTTAATAGGTTGCACATGTCTGTCTATGTTGTGAATGCACCTTAGAAAACTGTGGTTTTTGTCTTTTGTCATGCTTGTCAATCCACAGCTGCAACTCAAAGCTATCAAACACTGGATTTCTGGATGCGTAAAAAAAAATCAGATGTGGTCTGCTTGGATCACCCCCCTGCCGCCAAAAAAAGAAAGCAAGCAAGACAGCTGAAACTGAATTGGTGTCATCAATTATACCTCAAATGCCCGTGTTATTTCCATTCAAATTTTCCAATTTGTCACTGGTGCAGTTCAGAGATTATTTGATGGTTTTGATGCAGTGTTAATTGACCTGTTGATTCACTTTAATTTGATTGTTATTTTTGTTGGGATTGTGGCTACCTGTTCTGTGTAAAAGAAACATGTGGAGAAACGTAACGTAAATTCATTTATTTAAAAAAAAAGAAAAAGAAAAAGATGAAATGCTGGACAGATATATTGAGCCCCCCCCCCCGTTCTAATTGCTTAGATGGAAGTCATATCACGAGAGGGGAGTAATATAAGTCAACCTGCAGCTAACTGGGAGGTCAGTTCTTTACATTTCTTATCACATCTGCCTCTGACGGGCTCTGTCTCCTTTGTACTGTGTATCGCTGCACACTTCTTTTTTTATTTTTCCCCTCCCCACTCCCTTCTTTCCTTCTTCCCTCCTTTTCATCTCCTCTCTCCGCCTCAGGGCTTAGATGTATATGTTTCCAAGCCATGTTTATGTTTCAGGAAGGGAGAAGCCAGGATTTAAGCCCCAGAGCGCATGGACTGACAGTGGCTGCAGTAGTCTAACCTGTGTCTTGACGCCGTGCTTGTGATTTATCTGTCCTCCTTTGTGTCCTGCGTGTATTTGTGTGCGTATGTGTGTTGTGAGTGTGTGTGTGTGGGGGGGGGGGGAGTGGGGGGAGGTTAATTCTTTTGGCATATTCTTCTTTTGTTTTTTAAGACGATGTGATTTCTCATGCTTTTTTTTTTTTTTTTGCTTGTGTAGCTGTTGAGGCCAGATTTAGGCTTAGAGAGGTGCGTGTGTGTGCGCGGCATGGGCAGATGATGAGTGGTTTTCATGGGTTTTCTCTGCATTTTTGTGTGTGTATGCACAGCGGGCAATGATGCGGTTCTCGGAGCTGGAGCTGAAGGAGAAGGAGGGCAGCGGTGTGTGTATGACTGCCTCGGCAGCAGGACGGGAGCTGGCAGACGGCCAGTGCGGAGAGAGAGTGCTGGAGTACTGCCAACACACCACCAGGCAGGGAGAGAGGGAGGGTGAGTAACCCAGCACCACACACACACACACATATACACAAGGCATGCACACACATACATGCAGACACTCTGCAAATGAACACTCACAAAAAAAAGGGACACGCACGCAAACAATAGGAGCGTACACACTCGCTCTCATGCACTTGCAGCAAATGCTGAGGCAAGACCGGGTCACTCTAAAAAAAGACACTCTTCCACTCACACACAGAGACACAGACACACACACACAAGCGTGTCCGTGTGTGCACGCACTTTTACACAAGCTAGGCAGCGCAAGCCAATGAGCGGGCAAGAGAGACAGCGAGGGGGAGTTTTATTTTCAAGAAGCCTTTTGTGCTTATCTGCGCAGAGAGACGATGGCGAGGGGAGGGCAATGGGGGAGAAGGAGGGGCAGGGAGTGCGTGAGTGAAAGCTGTGGTGGGGGGGGGGAGTTGGTGGGTGAAAGCGGATGGGAGAGCGCAACGGAAAGAGCGGGGTGGGGTGGGGAGCGGGGTAGTTACATTGGCTGGCAGCCCAGCTGTGTGTTGGAGCGAGGCCGCAGCTGACGTGTGAGCCTAATTATGGCATGGAGAGAGACAGAGAGGGAGTCGACGACGAGAGAGGGGAAGGAAAAGGGGGGGAGGGGGGTAGAGTCACGCTCTGTGTGAGAAGGGCGTGGTGCGGTCATGGAGGGGGGGGCAGGGAGATGACGAAAAGAGGGAGAGGGAAGAGGGATGGGAGTCACCATGCACAACATGTGCGCAGGATGTTTTCGTGCCTCTCTCTGCTGGAAGTGTGCACGGCTGCACTGAACCATCAGGCCGCTGGCTCGGCTCGCATCAGATTAAAAAGTCTTTACCTCATCAAAGTTTTACTGCCTGTCTTTAAAGCAGAATAAAAGCGGGCTGGTGTTTAACTGGCATTCTCGCTCCGTCAACCCCCACCAACCACACCTTGTGTCACCCTGTTTCCCTGCTTGTTTTCTGTCTGAAATCTCTTCCCGTGTGTCTGCACCCTTCCCATCATCTTATGTTTATATTTCCTCTGTTCGCTTCATGTCCCCGTCTTCTCTGCTTTGCTCAGGTGTCCGGCCGGCATACACAAACAACAGAGTTCCAGTCCTTCAGAGGTGTGGAGGGCAGAGGGAGCCTTTATCCCATCCTCATGAAGCCCAAGATGGGGCCAGAGGTCCGGGCCAAGGAGGGCTAAAGGATGGTGTCAGGAAGGGGATGAAAGAGTGCGAGGAAGGTCACTGTATGCCACCCACACTGACGCCATCAAAGGGCTTTCCCGACGAGAGGACTAGCCCTGGCTTTGGGGTCACCAGGAAACGCCCCCTTGGCCTCAAAGCGGAGGACGAGGACACAGAGATGGAGGGAGAAAGGGTGATCCACTTGGAGAAAAGAGCCAAGCTTTGTACGGGTGAGAATTTCACAAACAAGCGTGCATCTCGCATGCCTCAAATAGCATCCCCCTTCTGCTCTTCATCCGCTCTCCATGCATCCTTAGAATTCCGCCCAGTTAGTTTTCCTTCACCGTGTGATGCCGAGCACCGTTTCATCCCTTGTTCTTTTTTTAAAAAATCCCACTTTTATAATCACTACTTCCATCCCAATCAATTCCACCTCACATCCGTTCCATCACAACACGCTCTTCCTCCCCTTTCCTGCTCTCTGTCCTGTGTTTCGCTCTGTGTGGCAGCCAGCTCTGAGAAGTGTTTAATCCTGCCTTTGAGTGGAGTGCGAGAGAAGCGACGAAGAGGGACAGCTATTCCCTCTGTCTCTCTCTCTCTCTCTTCTTTCAGCACTGCCGTTCCTTCGCTGTGCTTACCCACCCTCTTCAAAGCTGCTCTTTTCTTCTCTTTTCATCTCCTTTCTTTTTTCCCTCATCTGTTTGGGTTTCCTTTTTATTTCTTTTCTCGCTGGCATGCGGTATCGTGCTTGTTCTCCTCGGCACTGGCAGACGAGTCAAATACCCGTCCCCTGTGAATTTCATGGGGGAGAACCCTCCCTCTGCTTTTCCAGCCTTTATTGCTTTGTTTCTCCACCCGACTCTTGACTTCTCTCCCCTTTCACTCCGCAATCTGTCTGCTCTACATCCTGCTCCCTGCCTCTCTTGCCTGGGTGTGTGTCATATGTAAGGCTTAGATGGGGTTTTACCAGCCATAAGAATGTCCTGATTAATGGCCTTTGTTCTCTGTGCTCTGTTGCTTGCATGTCAATATCTACAGTAGTTCTGCACGTTGCAGACGGTGACAATGACGGCTTTAGAAAGCAGAAAACCTTTTAATCCAAATGTCAACTCAGAGACACTTAGAAGAAATCTTTTAAGTAGCTCATAATGCACTTTTCAGACTACCTAGCGTTTTTTTTTTTTTAAATGACCTTTTAATAATAACCGAGGCTCGAGAGCTTGCTCTTCACATCTTTGCATCGAGGTTTAAACGCAAAAACCATCAAACTGTTGCGTTTCAAGCAACATTCTGTGTTTGTGTTCATCTGCAGACGAGCGTGAGAAAGCCAGTGCGGACGACGACGACGACGAGGAGGTGCGGAAGCTTAAGGTCTGCATAGAGCTCAAGGGACTGCGACTCAGCAAGCCCGCCGCGGGCGCTGCTTCACCTGATGGGTCCCAAATCAAGCAAGAGAGGGCATGGCCTCAGCCCCGATTGGTTAGCCCTACCCAGGGCCTGCGCGAGCGCAAGATCAGGCCCGGCGAGCACGAGGACAGAGCCGCGGCGCAGAGAAGCGAGATCAACAGGAAATGGGGCTGCGAGAAGCTGCCTAATGGTAAGAGTGAACCACCAGCCGTACAAACCGCCGAGTTCAGCTAGGGTAACGGAAATCTATCTTTGGCTCACGTTTCACTTTCTTGTTGAGCAGTCTGTCTTTAGGGGATTTCCCAAAAGCTGTCAGGGAGCACGAGGGGGGGGGGGAGATTCTTCCTCTTGCCAGGGTAAAGGCTTGAGGAATCAAAAAAAAGGGGGGACGCAGAGAACCACAAGATAAAATGCCTCTCACCACCCTCCCGGTGCGCAAAGATTTAGGCTTTTTCTTTCATGTTCAGCTGATCTACAGCGGGGTCTCTGTGAGGACGATTAAAAAGCAAATGAGGGGAAGTGGCTGGTGGAGGTATGTGTAGGCAGGTGGAGTGTGACTAATGTGTGATCAATGATTTTCTTTTTCTTTCCCCTTTGTTGGGTGTGTGAGGTAGAGGGGTCTTACTAAAGCCAGGGCTTTCCCTTATGAGAAATGCAAAATGGCGTCTCCGAGGCAGAAGAGAGAATAAAAGAGCAGTGGAGAGATTAAAGGAAGTGAATAAAGCAGAAGAGGGTTTGAGTATTTTTCTGTAGAAACCACAGACCATTACTGGGCACTGATTCTTTTTTTTTTTTTTTTTAAATAATATACATTTATTTAATTACCTCTCACCTCTCATGACTGTGACAACGGTTGTGTTGATAATGACTGTGGTTATTCCACTGTATCTGTGTGTTGTTTTTTTTCTTTTTTTTCCCCTTCAGAAAACCACTAGTCACATGAAATGCATGAATCTGCCTGTTAAGGATATTGCATTGTAAAAAGCTGTTGTCTCTGCAACAAATTGCTGTTATTAAATTGTTATTCTAAAAGTTGTACTGCAGCAGAAATCAGACCTAGACCAGATCGCCAAGTAGATTAAAGCGGGTTTGCAACGATCCTTAGGAGCAAATGTATTTCCAATAAGCTTTTCGACATTGAGGTTTCAAGGGCAGCTTTTTTATTTTTGTGTAAATATGTACTATAAGAGGCTGAAACCAGACAGTGCCACATTTGTTTAAGGAGATTACTCCTAGCCGTGTCCTTGCTGCAGTGAAGAAGTGCACAGGAATCACTATAGCGGTGTTTATGCGAGCTTGCGTGCGAGAGTGTGTGTTTTTTATTTATAATTTTTTTTTCCCTGGGCGAGCAGGCATGCTGCGCTCCCAGACAGCTCTGTGTGCTCATTAATAAACCAACAGAGGGTGAGAGATGGCCTTGCAATACTTTCCTATCCTCGCACTCGCTCACTCTGCCTTCCTCTTTTCCTTCTCCAGGAGTAGCTGCTGCCGTCGCTCCCCTCCCCCCCAGCCAGCTGAAGGACAGA
The DNA here is from genome assembly GCF_057382185.1 of Mchenga conophoros. Taxonomy (NCBI): domain Eukaryota; kingdom Metazoa; phylum Chordata; class Actinopteri; order Cichliformes; family Cichlidae; genus Mchenga; species Mchenga conophoros. The sequence goes on from NC_140541.1 coordinate 17,230,964, forward strand.
GCGCACCCGCCGAACCCCTTCTCAGGTGACCGTGGCCTCAAGGAGTCCAGGAGGGGCCCCCCCTCTCCGGCCCCAGAACAGTCCGTGGGAGGCACCCCTCCCCTCAAGGTCCGTCGCCATAGTGACACGGACAAACCCAAGGGCAAGCGGCCGTGCAAGACCAAACACACCAGCCAGAGGGAGCGAGAGCGGGAGAGGGAGAAAAGGAAAGAGGCAGCCGCCAGCAGCCCGGGCCAGCGTTGCGGGACTGAGCTGGGAAAAGCTGAGGATGACAAGGTGAGTGCGACCAAGACGCAGGCGTCTGGATGTTTGCAGCGGCAGACTCTGTTTCAGTATGCCTGTTGGCGCCTCTGATTATGCAGCTGGGGACGGGAGGGAGGGACTGAGGAAGGAAGTATGTTTACAATGTTTAGAGGACTGCTGGAGCTTTGACCTCCCCGCGCCCTCAGCGGCTCCCTGCGGAGGGCCCCGCATGCATGTGTTTGTGTCTCTGGCCTTAATTGTCGAACGCGTGTCATCTTTTTGTGTGTGTGTGTGTGTGTGTGTGTGTGTGTGTGTGTGTGTGTGTGTGTGTGTGTGTAGGTAGGTGAGAGACAGGGGTGCGAGTGTCTGCGTGTTCGCAAGCATTCAAAAACCCTGGAGCAATTATATATCACACTCACTCCTGAACACAAAGCTACACACACGCACACTTTCTCGCACTCGCACAATGAGGAATGTGGCAGCTACGACTGAGCGTTTGAAACGCCGAGTTCAAAAGGAGGAGGGAGGGGGGAGAGCACGGGGGAAAAATTGAGCGGAAAAAAAAAAGAAAAAAGAAGGCGAGTCGTTTTCCGCCCGTGCTGCTCTCCTCCCCTGCTCCTCCTCAGCCTGACAGCTGCTTCGACATGGAATTCCACTGAGAGGGCTCGCAGTGTTCGCACACACTCAGTCAGACACGCACACACTCAAGCAGGCAACTCCCTCTCTCGTGTGTTGTGTTCAGAGGGCTCTGTTGGTTTAGCAGTTAAAGAAAAGTGGCGTGCCAACCTGCACTGTTTTAGGGCGTGAAAGCTTTGTGTGTGAGTGTGTGTGTGTGTGTGTTTTCAGCGATGCATAGCGTATCTCCCAGACACAATAGTCATATATAAACACAGATGTTGTTGATAAAAAATCAATCTGAGTGTGTATATATAGAGTAGGTATGCTGTTAAAGAGGTAGTTTGGAAGTCATGTGAGGATAAGTGGGGTGGGGGGGTCTAAACACATGGCTTAAGAACAGATTTGAGCTTCAAATTTCAGTATGAATTTTGGGCCCTGATTTGAATACTTAAACCACCTTTTTAATTGATTCTCCTTTTAACTTATTTAAAAAAGTGGATATCATTTCCTGTGCATGGATGCACATTTTAATTTCCCTCCGTGCGCGTGTGCGTAGTCTCATCCCTGTCCCCTTGGATGCTCGTGCTCGTGTGTGTCTGTCAATGTCCCGTCTGCTTCGTGGCAGGGACTGTAACGCTCTCTCCCCATCTCTCACTCTCTCCTCAGCTGAGTGAGCAGTGCAGCGCTCCGAGGAAGAGAGCCGCTTCTCCTAATCATTATCCCTGCTCTCCAGTCAAGCCCTGCTCCCCCACTGCGCTCTGTCCACCCTCCCTGCAGCTCCAGGCTAATGACAGAGCGGGCGGTGTTCCACCAGAGCCGGCGGGCTTGCACAGAACCCCCCCTGCCGAGCCCTCCGTGGTGCGTCCGATCCCGCCAGAGGCTCGTCGGCTGATTGTGAACAAGAACGCCGGGGAGACGCTCCTTCAGAGAGCAGCGCGACTGGGCTACGAGGTAATAGGCTTCAGTCGAAGTCATCCTCCCTTCTTATCTGCTTTCTCTCTTCGCAATTTACACCCTCAGACTTTGTCTTTTCCAAATCTCTCGCTTTCTCTCTCCCTTCTTAAATTGAGCTCATTTTCTCCACCTACTTTGTTCCTGTCTGTGACTCTGCCAAACGTCGCTTTACTCTTTTTTTTTTTTTTTTTTTTTCCCCTTCTCAGAGTTTTTGAGATTCTTCTTTCATCTGTCCTATTCTTCCTCTTCTTCCTTCTTGTATGATTTCCTCCTATTTCGCCCTCACTCGCGATTTCTACTTCAAATGCTCCATCTTTTCGGCTCGCCCGCTCTACTCTTTCTCTCTCTCAGGTTTCCGCTCTCTCCCTCCCCCCCTTTCCTCTCAGCGCTCTCTTTCTCTTCCTCTCTTTGTGACTCAGATTGTCGTTGGCACCCCTCCTCTTCCCCACAAGTGCGCACACACACACACACAGCCTCCCCTCTTCTCGCCTCGCTCCGCTCTCACATCTCATTAATTTTCCGTGAGGCGAAGTGTGACACACACCCCGGCGCGCACACACGCACAGAAACGAGCACGCGCAGGCAGCATGAAGGGATCGGTGGGATCATTATGCGCAGACTGATGCTCGCTGCCTCTCCGTAGCATCGGGAGATTTTTTTTTCTTTGCTGCCGATCATTTGCTCCTAAACCAGATCCTCATTCTCCCCACACGCAAGAAAGAATGAGACTTGTGTATATTTTACCGACTCTTTCTCGCTCTCTCGCAACTCCCATTGCTCCGAAAGCTTTTAATTAAAGTTGGATGGCCCGCTCTCTCGTTCTCCCTCATCCCCCGTGTTTCTCTTCGCGAGCCTAAACGTTTCTCCCCCTTGTTGACAGATGTTACAAATTGATTTATTGATCTGAGTAGTTTTAATGCTACTTGAGCTGCGGATTCCTGCTCTCTCAGTGTGTGTGTGTGTGTGTGTGTGTGTGTGTGTGTGGGCGCCTGTATGCGTGTCCACTCCTTCGGTATCTCCTTTGATGCCGCCTGTGTGCGTGCGTGATAATTTTTATCACCAGCAGAGGAATCTTCTCAGAAACTGTAAATAGGTGTGGGTTTCTTTTGTTGCTCATTCATGAGTTGCTTTATGGTTGTGTGTGTGTTTGGACACGTTTATGATGATGAGGTACGTGCGCGCGCGCGTGTGTGTGTGTGTGTCAGTGATTATGTGTGTGAGTCTGAATGGGAGAGAGCGAGAGTGTGAATGAGAGGTAAGCACTGGGAGTATAATCGCGTTCTAATGGCCCTCTAATGTGCCGTGGTGACTGTGGTTAGCAGTGGCGGCGGCTGTTTTTCTCCCTGGCTCGCTCGCTCGCTCTCTCTCTCTCTCTCACTCACACACACACACTCTCACACACACAGATACACGCGCACGAACAGGGTGCAGCGCAGCAGCAGGGTTCAGTCAGCCGTGCTGGAGAGAAGCTGGCTCGTCTCTCTGATTTATGCGTCTCTCTCGAACGTTTTTTTTCCCTCCCTCTCCTTTTTTTTTTTTCATTCCCCCTTCGCATTTTTCCCTTCCTGCGCTCTGCATGTGGAGAGGGAATGAAGGAGGAGGGAGGAGAAAACCTGAGACTACACAAACAAGGCACTGACCGCTGCGCAAACAACCCCCTCTCTCCCACCCTTCCTTTCTTTCTTTCTTTCTTTCTCTCTCTCTCTCTCTCTCTCTCTCTCTCTCTCAGGAAGCTCGTCTCTCACTGCCTGTGTGCGATAAGCCTGGGGCAGGCCCCTGGGGCTCCCACACATGCACACACAAGGACGTGCTCAGGAACACACACACCAACTATGCATAAGGCCTAACACACACACACACACACTTGCATACAAGCCTGTAGATGCGTACAGCGCTTGTCTCACGCTGGTGTTTAAGCGCTGCGAGCTCTGGGCTTATCACATGCAGGCAGAGAGATATGAGGGCCTGCGAGACGGAGGCACGCACACGAACACAGCTCACATGCCGATTATGAGCATGCGACGGAATACGTGCGCGCACGCACACACGCACGTTCTGACCCAGTAAGCACATGCACAGGCATCCTGACATGTTTCTTCTCCATATGCCACACAGACAAGGCGACTCTCGGCGTTCGCTATCGCACACCCACATAGACCTGAACATGCAAATTCAGTGTCTCCTCATGCACGCACAAGCCACTAAATACACCGCTGCATCTTTTTTGTGTGCGTGTTTGTGTGTAAATCGGCACATGCAGGATGCAGAATCACCTCATGCATGCGATTTTAGCACACATGCACTTCTCCGTGCTGTTCTCGCTGCCCGGGCCGACACTGTGCATATTTCACGTTCATTTAGTTTTGCAATCCGTGCCTCTGCACATGAAAGCCCACTCTCTCTCTCTTTCTCTCTCTCTCTTCCTTCCTCCCTCACTCCCCTTTTATTCTCTCGCTCTCCCTCGCTCTCCGAGCATTTGAAATGGTAATGAGCAGAGATTCTGCGGATGTCTTCATCCCTCTAGTGCTGGGGCTCGGGGCCCCTCAGCTCTCTGCCCATTGAAAGCTCAGATAAAGGTGCAATCTGTCATTTATTCTCCCCATGAATCGCTTCTGATTTTTCTCCTCAAATCCATGTATGATCCAAGCAAAGAGGAAAAAACTGGATTGCATTTTAAGTGCGTAGTTGGACCAGAAAGCGTGATGGAAAAACTTGGAAAATGAAATCACTGTGATCAGTGGTTTTTGTGGTAAAGTACATCCACAGTGACTTAAAGTTCAGCTTTGACCGATGGCAAGCAGTCCCGACAGTGCTGACCTTTGATGGAACTACAGACCAAAAAGTCCAAAATTTAACACGTTATCACACTAACTGTATTGCATTTCATTAAACAGACTAATACTGCACATCTCTTTAACTAAACAATTTTAAGCTGAGGTCGTTAGGGTCGTTAGCTTACTCGTCGCAGGCCAGCTAGCTATGACAACTGCTTTGGCGGGTTCGCACCATCATGTTGTTGGGTAGTAGCAGTATCGCTTGCTAACTAGAGCTAGTTAGCAAAAGATTGCTAACTAGCTTCGGACGTAACATCAACGTTTTTTGCAAACTTACATTTGCACTCTGTCATCTTCTGATCCAACGAAATACCAATAGCTACTAATCTCTGAGTGACAAAGGATTATGCTTTCCGTATCCACAAGCCTGCTTGGGTCCAAGTAATGTAAATTTCATCATCAGACGGTGAGTGTGAAGTTCCGTGGGGGCGTCTGCGTCTACCTGCTTTTGGTGACTGCAAGGAGAATTTACATTACAGTGCAGCAGCTACGCATGCTCACAAAGTGGTGGACTTCAAAGAAGCATAAAGCAGGGGTTATATTTCCGAGTCTGCTTGGGACTTGACGTAAATTTCATCATCAGACGGTTAGCATGAGGGTCTGAGGATTCAGTACAACTCGACTGAAACGAGACGAGTCGCCCCCTGCTGGTTATTAGCAAAACATTTTGGGCCGTCTATGTCTAATATACAGAATATGGTAAACAATAACACAACTGTAAACGGTTATTGCAAGACCATTCGCATACCACAGGGTATGCATGTGCAGCAGGCAACGGCACAACAGGATTGACGAAATTCAAGACAAGGTTTCGTTTTTCCGCCTGGACTACCAACGAGGTGGAAGGTAGAAGCGGCAACAAGAAAACCAAAACAGACTTTGCGGTGTTGCAGAGAAAATGTGAGGACAGTGGCAGGACCATTTTTCATCGTTAGTAAAAGCCACTGGCATTGGCACAAGAAGGACGACCTCAAAAGAAAAGTACGCAAGCTTAGCTGTTATGGTTTGATCAGTGAACGCGGGTGTTGCGTTATCATTGTTTGTCCAAATTAAAACAATATCTCATTATTTTCACACAAAGGTTGGGTCAGCAGAGCTTCCATAGGTTTATTTTCGGGGCTCTTAAACCGGCCGAAGATTTTGGACAGCGGATGTGAAAGCAGAAGTTTTAAAATGAAACTGGATTAGTGTGGACGTACCCATTTAAAAGACACCTGTGGAGAAGCTTTAATGTGCAGGTTACTGATGAGAATGGGACATCCTCCTGTTTTCATTCTTCTTTTTAAATTGGCTTAAATGGCATATGTGTGGCTGAGTGTGAGATGAAGTCTGACTGACATCATGAGTAGTTGCATACTGAGGCTTCCCGTCTCCCTCCAGCGGTGCCATTCTAGGAGGGCCGGGCTTTCACGCACACTTTACACATGCACTCAATCATCCGCACATTTCACTTTTCTGAGCACGCACAAACTTTGCTGCCTAGACTTCATCATTCAAAGGAAAGCCACTCGTGCATCTGCGCACGTGATTCATCTCGACATGACCACATGTGCTGTATGCGAGGACTCTGCGAGCCGCGAGGGGTTAAATGTCTGAGTGATGCATTGATTGCAGGCGAGCGCAGGGAAGCATTCTAGAGAGGGAGATTAGAGGACGGAGCGAAAGAGCGAGAGGAGGAGGAGGGGAGGGGTGTCTCATTTTACTGCGGAGGAGTGCGTGTGTGTGTCTGTCTGGCGGGAAGCCGGGGCTCTCATGCTAAGCTCCTCGCTCTCTCCCAGCGATATTAAACACGGCTCCGGAGGTTTAGCGCTACGCCTCCTCCACAGCCACACACAAAAAGGCACACAAGCGCACAGACACAGACCGAGGAAAGCTGCATATCAACACTCTCTACCCGTCAGTCTCTCTAACACTTGCTCTCATTCACTCTCTCTCACACACACACACACACACACACACACACACACACACACAGCAAGTGGAATCCCCCAGAGGGGAGCTTGAGCACAGTGCTCCTGAATCTCTCTCCAGCAGGCAAACAGAGCGTTGGCAGTGAAAGAAAACCAGTTGGAGCGTCTCTCCACCTTCCCTCATTTCTCTCTCTCCCTCTTTTTATTTTGCACTTCTTCCTTGCCTGCTTTCCCTCTTCCTTCTCTTTCTCCATTATCTCTCCCGCCTCTCTGGCTCGTCCGATCGCTCGCTCTATCACTCCTTTCACCCCTCCCCGTTTTCACACCGCCACCCACCACCCCTTCATCTCTTGTTATTATCAGCTGCAGCCCAGAGGACTGCCCCGGCAGATTTCATCCACAGATTCATTTATCTGTCATCTGTCGGGGTGTTGCCTCTCGTCTGTCCCGTTCCGCGTCCTCTCTAACCCTCTGCTCGTCCCTCTGTCAGTCTGTTTTCTCTCTCCGCTTGCCTTTCCTTCCCTCTTCCTCCCTCCAGCCACCCTGTTCTGAAAGCGCGAGTGAGAGAGAGATAAACACTTGGACTAGATGGCAGCCTAGAATTAGCATAGAAATGGAAGTTTGGAGTCATTTCCCAGGTTCAGATGAGCAGCTCTGCTCCCCTCGGCACAGGACTGTCAGCAGGACAGGGTATGAATGTGTCTGGATATAAGAGTCACGTGTGTGTGTGTGTGTGTGTGTGTGGTTACAGTTGGATCCATAAGTTTAAAAAATCTATATATTTATATATAATTTTGCTTCTATATACCACTACAATTGATATGAAACATAGCAATAAAGATGTAAATGTATGCAGCTTTAATTCAAGGGGTTTTAAGACAAATATTGTGTTAATGTTAACGAGTTCAAGCTATTTTTTTTCTATATTTCTACGTGACATTTCCATTTTCACAGGCTCAAAAGTGAAAGGACAATTTACTGGTGTCGTGGAGACGGGCCACTCGTGGTCACAAAACTGCTCATTTCATGCAAATTTAAGGACATATTGGATTTCAAAGCTATTTTAACGTCTGGATATATCTATTTGGGTTTACAAATACTAGTAATAGCCAGTGCCACACTAAGTTGCCTATCCAAAAGTGCACAAACTAACAAAAAAAAGCACACTTGTCTGACTCGAACGGGCCCTGTATCGACACACTTTTAGGCTGCTTTCTGTCTCTCTGGCTCGTCTCTGTTTAATGGCAGCAGACGCTGCTCCAGTCCAATAAAAACCAGTCTGACTACTTAGTGCTGGACCTCCAACTGTCACAGCCCTAGACCAGAGAAAACGCTTCCAGCTCTTGAGCGGCGCTATCAAATCTCTTTGTTCCGCTTCCATTATGCTGTGTTCAGAGCCCAGCCATTGTAACTGGCTGCCACAGCAGCGTCCAGGCCCAACCATGCCCCACACACACACACACACACACACACACACACACACACACGTGCATGAGGAGAATCTGGCAGGCTAAATACAGTTGAGTCACACTTGGTCTCCTCGATGTGTTTGGCGCCAGCTCCAGTATTATGGAGCATTTGTGTGCGAGCGTGTATGTTTGTCCAGCACAGGAAACACACTCAGTTCCTCCTTTCCTTCATTTTTCTCCCTCAGGAACCGTAAAGGGAAGGACTGTTTGCGCATGCATCTGACTTGTGTGGCTGCTCTCGCAGTGTTTGCTTCGCAGATGCTCACACACTAAGCCCTGCTCTCTTTGTTGGCTCTTTTTTTTTTTTTTTTAGGAGGTTGTGCTGTACTGTCTGGAGAACAGAGTGTGTGAGGTGAATCACAGAGATTACGCCGGTTACTGCGCGCTCCACGAGGCATGCGCCCGCGGCTGGCTCACCATAGTCCAACACCTTCTGGATTACGGGGCTGACATCAACTGCAGCGCTCAGGACGGCACCAGGTAAACGAACTCTTTCATGCACGTGCACACTTGATCACAAACACCAACGGTTACATAAACACCCCTCTTAGGAAAATGCAGAAATGTAGGGATTTTCTTTTTTTGGTTTTACATGAATTCCCGAATAAAGAAAACCAGGGCTTGGCCATCAATAAAGTGACGCGAGCTTTCTCATAACTAAAATTTCTGGGATTTATTTTACATTATTGTACAAGAGCAGTGATTTGGCTGATTAGCTGCACTTTTGGAAAGGGAAGGCTAGTACTTTCATTGCAGTGTTATTAAAATTTACACTGGGGGGTCTGTTCTAAGAAACTGTGCTCAGGTCTTACAGGAGTATTGCCCATGCAGTTTTGCTTTTGAGATTTGCAGCATCTGCAGTAAGAACAACAGTAGTCTTATAAATCTGAATTTCATTTTACTTTATGTCTCGCTACGTCTGAGTTTAGGGAAAATCTAAAAAAGGAAAATATAGATCGTTCTTGTAAGTTTGATCAGAAGTGAATTCCCAAAAATATCCTCCACACCATGTATAAATTTTATCCATAGATTTTGAAGGATATGTGGATCCGAGTTTAAAATATTTTCTGAAGAAGGTAAAGAAGACATTTCCCTCTTATAATTTTAATTTGATATGTATTTGTAAAGATATGATGCAAAATGCAATTTCCCCCCTAATCTCATCCTGGAAAACCACTCCAATAGTTAATCAATGAACTTACTTCCCTGTGTGTGTAGACCGATTCACGATGCCGTGGAGAACGACCACCTGGACGTGGTGAGAGTCCTGCTGTCTTATGGCGCCGACCCCACCTTGGCAACGTATTCTGGCCGTGGCCTTCTCAAGATGACCCACAGCGACAGCATGGAGCGCTTCCTCACTGGTAAATGTGATTTTCTTACATATGAAAGAAAGAAATTGACATTGAGTCCTTGACTTCAGATTCTTACATTTGAGTCTCATTTTGGCACGTGTGATAGATGGCTTGCAAACAAAGCCTTCTGAGTTAGGCCATCATATGTAGGAATTATCTGCAATATGAAGAAAGACAAAACGGATCTTAACAAAAAAAAGGTTACTTAATACCTAATTTAAGATCCTTATTAAAATTGCAGTGTAGTAAGAGCTAAAGTTGGTAGAATGTTTCTTCTCTCATGCAGACAAAATGAAATGCAAAAGCCACAAAATTTGAATATTAATGTGCCTTTGACCACAGATCATAAAACTCAGCAATGCTAGAAAAGGGAAATAAAAGCCAACGCGAAGCAAGGATTTCTTTTTCAAAAAACACACACGCACACACACAAAAAAACAAAAACCAGAAGGCACACCGGAGTGTGGCCATCAAAAGGTGAGGCAAGGGTAAACTGTTAAAGAGATCGGTCACGAGCCCGGTTCCCGAAAGCTCCCATCTTGGCTTGTTTGCTGTTCTTTCAGCGCTCTGACCTCTGTGCAACCTGTTGGTGTGAGGCCCCCTCCGCAAATCCTCCCAACTACAGCTCGACACGTCCGTCGCTGTCATCCCCGTCTCCCCTCCAGCGACCTCCCTACCCCTCCTCTCCCCCTCCCTTCCTCCCTCGACCACCTGTTAGACAGGGAGTCTGAGCCCGCCAGGGTGCGTGCTGCTGCCTCTGAGCTCCTCTATCTGGTTACTTAGCAACGGCAACTGTGTTTGCTCAGCGTACGTGCGGAAATGGGCTTTGCTCTGGCTAGAGACTCTGCTTTTGTACGTGTGCATGTGAGCGCCTGTCTTTTCACAAGGCTGCCACGCTACAGTCTGACGTGTGTGTTGTGAGGGCTTGATGTTTGTACTCGGGTTGAGTCAACACGAATCTGTGCACAGGAGGAGGAGGAGGAAATGAAAGCACACACACACACACACACACACACAAACAGGCTCACGTTTCCCCTGTAGCCAGCTGCTTGGCATTACCTGAACTAGTTAAAAGCTATTGCCTGAGAGACACTCGGGGGCTCGTAGCGAGCAGGAGAGACGATCGCGGAACGGAGGCGAAAATAAAACAGGTGGCAGGAGGAGGTTTATGCGAGTAGGTAGACGCCTGCGAAAGCTGGTGCTGAATGTTGAAGAGAACGCGGGTGGATGGATCGATGTCGGCAGGGAGATCGAGCACCGGAGAAAATGAGCGAGTGCAAGCGATTGCTGCCCTCCCTCCACCTGGTCCCACTCATCTGGAGGCCGTTAATCCCTCCAAACACACGCCAGACGCCCCACGCCTCAGCACTGGCACAAAGCCCAGCTCTCACTCTGCAAGTGTGTGCGTGCGCGCGCATGTGCTGAATACACACTTTGCTCTCGCTGGGTGTGCTTATCCAGCTCCCTCTGCCTGTTTGTTTCCATCGCTCTGTGTGTGTGTGCGCACTCGGCGACTGTGTGTGGTTCTTGTTTGATTCCTGGCAGCAGTCTGCAGGCCTGCTCTGCACTGAGCCAGCTCTAACCCAGCGGAGACAGCCACTCTCCTCCCCCGTGGTAGAGCCGCTGGCCCCTGACCATCAGCCCTCCCGTCCTCCCCTCCTCCCCCCAAAAACATTTGCTCTGTTTGTTTCTCTTTTCTCTCTTGACACTCCCCCTCACCCTCCTCCTCCTTCTCTCCTCTTTTTTTCCCTGCGCTCTTTATCCATTTTTCTGCTGTATTCTCCAAGGGCAATTGTATTTGCCTCGTTGCCTGTCCCCAGGGCTTTGGCTCTTGAATAACAGGCTTCGCTCCTCTCCTCTGTCCGTAGATTATTTTGCCGACCTTCAGGGCCGCTCAGATGACGACCCAGGGCTTTATTGGGAATTCTATGGCAGCGCTGTGTGTGGTGAGTACTGATCAGCAATCTGCGTGTGTCCTTTAGTGCTTACAAAGTCTTTATTTTTAAACATCATCAGTGTCTGTACGTCGCACTGGCCTCTTTTAGGCAAGGCAGCTTTATGGTAATGTTGACGCTCACTAAAAAACGATCCGTGCTTTTCCTTTTTTCTGTGTCCAGAGTCTACTGAAGAGGGCGGTGTCTATGACATTTTAGCAGACGCCCCAGGTCCAGATGATGAAGATGAGGATGATAAAAGGGAGGTGTTTGAGTTCGAGTTCTCCGACCGACCTCTTTTGCCTTGCTACAACATCCAGGTGTCCCTCTCCCAGGGGTGAGCATTATTCTCAAAAGCAGATTACATTTTCAACTCTGTTTTTTCCTAAATTCCTAAACGTCTGTTAATTATTCTCTTTCAGGCCAAAAAACTGGCTGCTATTCTCCGATGTGCTCCGTCGGCTGCGGATGTCCGCTCGCGGTTTCCGGCAGGCCTTCCCTCACATGGAGGTGGTGACGGTAGCGGAGGCGGAGTTTTACCGGCAAGCATCTCTGTCCCAGCTCTTCTCCTGCCCAGAAGAGCTGGAGGGCTTCCATCCCGACAGCAAGGAGCTGCTGGACCTGGTGGAAGACAGCGCAGAGCTCGCAGCCCTGCTGGGCTCCACGCTGGAGTTTCTGGACGACCGCTGGGATCACCCCGGTGACAAACTCAAGGACAAAATCAAGGCTGTGGAAAAGTTGGGCTCATCCTGACCCTTTGACCCACTGAACCTTGATCATTATCGACTGCAGTTTGCTTTAGAACCGAGCAGGGGTTATGACGATATGCCTTAGCCTGACCTTTAGTTCCTGCGCTTCGGCCCGACTCTGGACCAGCACTGGTGCACTGTACAGATGGACTGACCTACTGGCTGATGGGCTGCTGAAACATTTCCCTCTGTTAACTGAGGATCAATATATTTGTGACTCAATAGACTTAATAATGGTCTTATTTTTATAAATTAATATATGTATAAATAAATATATAGATATATATATATATATACATAAATAAATATATAATATCAAGAGATTTTTTTTTTTTTGCTCACACGCCCCTCTGAAAGATTTTGTATGGCAACAGAGCGTAAGCGTGTTGTCAGCAACTGGATGCCGTGCGTGAGCGCGCGGCACATTGCGCATGTGTGTAGTTGTACAGAATAGTACCGAGGCTGTGCTATTGAATGTGGTATCTGTGTTTATAGGAAGCACATGATGTCCTGTTTTTCTCCCCCCAGCCATCCCCTCCTCAGACTTTAGTGCTCGCTTGAGCCTCAGGGGCTTTTCTGTTGTTGTTGTTTTTTGGGGTTTTTTTCTGGATGTTCAAATGTTGCTTCCTGTTTAGTCTGTAATTTAACATGCAAACTACAAAATTGTATAATAAAGTTTTAAGATAATGTTGATATTCACCCCTTGGCACAGCTTGTACATAACAAGGAGGCTACTGCAGTAAGGTAATTTTTGGTGTGTCCAGTTTTGTTTTGTTTTGGGTTTGTTTGTTCTTTTTGTTCTAACTTTGTAATTAAAATATCTCATAATTTGTATTTATATTTTACAAACGAAGTTGCTTTAAAATAAATATACAAACCGCAAGATGATCTACGCGTCCTGCTCCTCGTTAAGTCATTCATGAAGTCATTTGAATTCTGAGAAGTTGAGCGGTGATGGGGGCCCTGTCGATTTCAATCTGTGTGTATAATTACTCCTGTGCCTGATGGAAGTGCGATCCACCACGATCCTCTATTGCCATCTCTTGGAAATTTTAAGTATTGTAGGTTTAGTGCAATTTATTGCTGCAACCCTGAGAGAACAATGTGCCAACTCCCCTTTTGCCGCCTATGTGGTGAACAGCTGCTGGCTTGCAGCGTCCTCTAGTGTATAAATCTGCAAACGCCACCCATTCAATGGGGCTTCAATTCTAAATCCCAACTTTTGTGTGGGTGCCGATGCTTTTTAATGTTAATGGAAATCCAGGAGGTTTTTGACTGCATCAAGGCAGGATTGGAAAACACAATATGTGAGTGTGTGTCATGATTTGATTACTTGATTAGCCAAATTAAAAGTTTTGGGTTTTTTTCAATGGCAATAATCACCTAATGATCTTCTTACTATCAGCAAAATCAGCAATGAAGTTCTCCTTCAAATGAGCAGTATCACTGAGGCTGCGGATCTCTATTCATTTGTGCCACAGAGCTCTACTGTTGTACACAAGTGACTTTAAACTTGGACTCATTGTTGGTGCCAGACAGACTAGTCTGAGAGTTTCAGAAAGTGCTGCTCTACTGGGATTTTCCCACACAAATGCTTAGAATGGCTTGTAAAAGAGAAAATATTAAGTGAGCAGCAGTTCTCTGGGTGAAAATGCCTTGTTGATGCCAGAGGTCAGCTCATACGAAGCCAACAGTTACTCAAATAACCACACACTATAACCAAAGTATGCAGAAGAGCATTTCTGAATGCGCAACAAGTCTATCCTTGACGCAGATGGGCCACAGCAGCAGAAGACCACACCGGCTCCCACTCCTGTCAGCTAAGACCAAGAATCTGAGGCTCCGGTTCACACAGCCTTAACAAAACTGGACAACAAAAGGTTGGAACGGCACTTGGTCTGAAAACATTGTTGCTGACCATGTTCATCCCTTTATGACCACAGTGCACCATCTTCCAGCAGGATAACGCTCCATGTCGCAAAGCTCTGATCACCTTAATCTGTTTTCTTGAACATGACAACTTACTTCAATGGCCTCTATCGTCACCAGGCCAGATTTGAAATGGGAGATTCACATTGTGAATAAGCAGCTTCAAAATCTCCAGAAACTCTGTGATGCCGTCATGTCAATATGTTCGAAATATATTCACTATTTACTATTGTTTGAGAAATGTTTTCTAAATCCACAGTGTCCATCTTCCATAACACGAAAACGAGAGTGGGAAGCACCACAGGCACGTGCAGTGGGAGTTTGCCAAGAGCACGTATATGTTACTTTATTCACATGTTTAGGTCTTGTAGTGCTGCTGTGTTTCTGTGGCACATAATTCTGGAAATGTATATTTCAGCTAAGCAGTTTGGAGCCAGGTGATAAGGTGAGGTTGTGTTTGATAGTGTTATTTCGTACTGTAAGCCAGCTGTCACTCAGGAGTGACGGTAACATTTCAGCATATTGTTACTCAAGTGGTCCGGGATGGGACTCAAAATCTCGTCTGGGCTCTGCAGGTTTTTGTTTTTGCTAGACTCGTGCTATTGGAGTTTTAATAGACAACATTTTCTGCCACTGTCTCCTGGAAGATATTTATAATGTTTCACTCCATGTGAAAAGAGACAGAAATGCTGTAAATTTGTTCAAAAACAAAAAGAAGACCACTTCAGACTCTGGCTGCTTTCCAACCCCTGCACAGTTGGCCAATAGCCAGTGAAGGTGGTGAATGTCAAATTGGTAGTTTCAGAAAGTCAGACAGGTGTGGAAAAAGGGGGTTTCCTAAGGCATCTGAGCATTCGGTGAGCATTTCTGACAGACTGCACAGACGCCTTTACGGTATAGGAATAACAGTTGCTATCCAGGGCTGCGGGCAAACTATAAAATATATTAAAAAAATGCAATGCAATTGTCAGCTGTGTGCACTCTACTAGATAAGCAATGATTGCATGCACGTTACAGGGTTTGCTGGACTTGTAGGACTAGCCCACAGCCCCACAGTGAAGCAATCTGCAGTCTGCATCACAACTTCCACATCCCCTAAATGTTTAGATTAACATCGACACATCCGTTCAGGAAATAAATATCTGGATAGACAGACTGCTGTGGATGGAAACAGCAAATTGCAGTACATGAGCATAAACCAAATCAAGTTCTTCAGACAAAGTTAAAGATAAAGACAAACTAATATCATTGTGGGGATATAAGATGATCTTAGGACTTCTTTTTAAGTCCAGCAACATCACTCAGAATGCTCAGTGTGACTGCTTGCTTTTGCTTAGGTGAGGAAAGTCTGAGATGAACTGCTTTCTGCATGCAGGTCGAGAGGAAACGGCCCATTGCAGATATCCTGGTAAAGGTGTCAGACTCGTGTCAGGTGTCAGAGTCTGTCAGACAGCTAATTTAGATGCTGAAGGCGTTAGTTTGTCAGCTGAGACTCTGAAGAGTCATATCCTGAGGCAGAGGTTGCAGGAGGGTCACAACTCAGTGTCAAGAGGATCTCTACTCTGACTAACTTCCCACTTTACTCAACAGCAGGATGTAATTGCAGATAAGGGCTTTGTCTCTGAATATAAACCTCTAATAAGCACTTATTATGGGCACTATTAAGTGGAAAAATTGGGATGACACAGAATACGGCGTGGATATGCTCGTCACCCACGGTGAAGGCTTTGTTTCTTCCTAATTGTCAGTAAAATTCATTAGAATGGAGCCAAGCAGACTGAAAAATGAACGGTTGCGTGCAGCTCGATTTAGTTGGTAATGTCTGAATCTTGGGGTTTTTCTCCATTATTAATGAGCTCCCAGAAATAGTCTGATGATTTAACTGATTTATGGAACTGAAAAATCTCAAGCAAGTGTTGTGATAAAATTTGATCTGCAGTGTCGATAAATCAGCGCTGAAACGTCTTTTAGCCACTGCAACCCTGACAAAGGACAGAAAGAAAAGCTTACCACTCTTACTAAAAGGCAAACCAACCAGGGGGCCATTTCTGAGTGCCACTCTGCATGCATTCTACTTTTCTTTTCCTGTCAAAGTGCATTTGGATGGCTTGTTGACATCTACAGGGATGCAAATGGACACACTTCAGCTTGTGCACAATTCTGACACGCTCTTACTTAACCCTCAGTCATTTTTTTTTCTCTATTTGGCACGGCATTCTTATGAAAAGTCATGTTTTCTCTCAGACATTTCTTGGGTTCGATTTTCGAGCTTTGCATGGAACGATTTGTAATCATTTTAGAATTAAGACAGCATAACGGATATCAGATGACTTTTTTCACCGCATCATCATCTCTGGAGATGATGGAGCGGTTATCTTATTTTGACACAGCCCTCAGACTTAGGGATAAAATCACGGCGACTTAACACTGAACGTGTGGAAATACGGAACCGCCTTAGGCCAAGTCAGAAAACAGGCGTGTGCTTTGCTTTGTGCCAGCTTCTAAACAAACCAGTAGGGCCACAATGATAAAGGTCAAATACTGATTGAACATATCCACAACTGGCAAGTTTTGTGTGCTTTGGTTACTACATTGATTTGGACCCTGGTTACACCGCATTCCCAACAATGCTGACAAAGTGCAGCTGTAGAACCATTTCCGTCCCTTTGAACATCTTTCGATGTCATTTCTTCTACCATACATTTTTAAGTGCTGAGCTATCACCAGCTTTTCTGTAGTCTTTTTTCCCCGATGAAACGCTCTGATCAAGTCATAACTTAAGAATTCAAGGCGTGTAGATGAAAATGAGGAACTGCCAACTGTAGTTAACACACAACTCACACTCATTTTCATATCTTAGTGGGGACATGTAATTGACATAATGCTTTTCCTGGCATCTTACCCTAACCCTAACCATGAAAAATGAATGCCTAACTCTAACCCTCTAAACCTAACCATAACCTAATTGTCACCCTGACACTAAAACCACATTTTGAGTCTCAAAAATGCCTTCAAACTCATGGGGATGGGCATTTGGTCCCCATAAGTGACAGTTGGTCCCCACAAGTATAGTAACACACACACACACACACACACACACACACACACACACACACACACACCTTCTCCCAAACATAAAGACAAAGTGCATTCGATTCCATTTATTCCTGAAAGACTGAATCTCTAACATAATGGAGACCACAACACCTGCACTTTACAGCAAGTTTGCTGCTGGTTTTAAAACAAAAGTAGCATTAAGTAGCGTTTCTATTTTTGTCTCGATTTGCTGCCTTTTATTTTATGTGTCTGTGTGTTTTTGTCTATGCTGTATATTCACGTGCTTTTTATGTGTCTGATTATTGATTATCACTGTTGATTGTCAGCATATAGTGGTGGTCTATGGGTTTATGTCTGTTTACAAACCATATTTCTCCCATGATCATAATAATGTTCAAAGGAACAAAGAGAAAAAAACCCTGGATGGTTATTTCACTGTTTTGTGTAGCTATAAATATTGTTGGTTTCATCATTTAACTATTAATTTACAGAGGAAATGAAAAATATTATTAATGCCCTCAAATTTACAATTTTATCCACAGTAATTCTAGTTTGCAGATATACGAGTCATTAAAAAAAATTTTTGTGTACAAGGCCTTTGTTTATACACCAGCAAGACAATTATAGCAGAGTAAATAATCTCATATATCTCACAAAAACTTGTAAGCCCTCCAGGGGATATGTTTTTTAAAGATAGGATAAGAAAGGCTTTATTTAAGGCAAAGGTTGGGGTGGAAAATTCTAGTTTTGACTCATCAAAACAACATAGTTATTAAAAAGTAGCTTTAACTGGGTAGAAAAACAGTATAGCTTAATTACATAAAAAATCCCCCAAAGAGCTCAATTAAATAGAAAAACAAAGCAAAATAGAAACTTATTCTAGTTTCTTGCAAGAGGTCACCACAGCAGATGGATCTGCATGTGTAGTTTAACAAAGATTTTTCCTCTGAATGCCCTCCATGACATAAGATTATTCATCAGCACCACAGTGTTTCCTCTTAGTCTTGAGCTTTCAGGTGTGAAGCAAAATAACAAATAATAATAATTTAAATAAATAATTTACTGCATAATTTAGGAATTCTGTTGTTACAGAAGTTGAAATCATCATCATCATCATTATTATTATTATTATTATTATTATTATTATTATTATTACAGCTAGGTGGCCAGTTGGTAAAGGGGTTAAAGTGGAATTTGGCTGTAGTGGCTCAGCGTGGGGAAAAGAATGACACCTGAGAATCACAAGTCAAAATTCTGAGAAAAACGTCAAAGTTCTGACCTTAATCTCAGAATTTTGACTTTAATCTCAGAATTCTTACTTTATTTCCTCAGAATTCGTCAAAAGAAAAAAAAAGAAGACATGCCCACTTTTTTTCTTTTCCAATGTTCCTTATCCTCTTCCGTATCCTCCGTACTTGTCAGCTCTAAATTTCCAGTTTATTAAATATCATTGAGCAATCCTTACCTTTAAACATGGCTAAACTGGACACTACAACACAGTGTGGTGTCGCAGAAGTGGCGAAAAGGTGAAGCTGAAACGGTAAGAAAAGAAAATTAAACTAAAAATAAATGCAGCAAAATTTGATAAATGAACATGCAATATGTTAGTTGGGCCTTCAGCTGCAACAGTAGTACCAGCAACAGCTCAGTCTCATAGGCACCGGAAGCTGTTCTTGCTAGCACCATCCATTGAGAAGTGCAGGAGGGAATCCCAACAACAACGTAAGGAAGAGGTGAAATTAGCCTGGTAAAAAATTATATGGAAGGAGATACTTCGGAAGTGAGCGACTCAAGGGTTCCAGTAAAATGAATGCTTACTTTTACTCAAATCCACCATGACACCTCATGTAACATGTAAATTTAAGAATATTTATTTTTTGTTACTTTTTAAACGTTATTTCTGTCTCTAGTGGAGTTTAATTTTATATTGTTCTATCTTTTTAAAAATATATATATCTTATTATATCATATTTTTTAGATGCTGGGTGACTTGTTTTTTCCTCATCGCACTCACTTCATTGTAATGTTGACCCAGTGTTAACCACAGGTGGCTAAAGTGCAGACCTTCCTTGCTTGAGTTGAAGTACAGATACCCGTGTTAAAAGCAAACAAACAAAACAACTTTACTCCAGTAAACCCTGAAGTACTGAAGAAACTTCTTTACTCAATTAAACATGAAAGGTACCGGTGTTGGAGTTAATTCGGCGTTGGTTTTGTGCGCAGAAACATTGGGTAGGATGTTTTTCCAGGTAGGATGGATTCCCAGAACACCTCGGCTCCAAAAATGTACTTAAAGTAAGACAGTAAATATTAGCTCCTTGAAGGACAATTCTTCTAAGCATTTTTGTACAAAGGTAACTGAACCTTGTGCTATATTAGTGTAATAATAAAATGATATTAGTGCATGAAAATACAAATATTATTAAAATATACACTCTATTTCTAATTATTGTAATGAGCTTGAATGGGTGATGCAGAACACATGCAGTGAAAGATAATTTAGGACAATGACTATTTTTGTTGCGTACATCATAGAAAGTGACTACACCACTAACAATAAAATGAATACAGTCAAGGTTACCGTGGAATTCAGCACGTAGGGGAATCCTAAGAGCTGTGTAGTGGCTCGGTATTGGGAAAAGAATCAAGTGAAGTAGAATAGCGCAATAAAATCCATAAAGCAATATAAAACAAAAATTGCTAACGAAATACAGTAAAACAGAAGCACAGCAAATACTAGATAAGATTAAGGTGTATATAGGGTGTAAAGTTTAGTTGAAGTATAACTACGATGTAATAAAATCTCCTTGGAGAAACATCACAGAGACGTTTGGTCGTCAGCGAGTGTTGTTTCCCCTCCAGTCCAGCAGGCGGCGGTAGCGCACGTGAAGTCCTACAAGAGCGAGACGCAGGTCAGCTGATCGCTGCTGTAGAGGAGAGAGAGACGTCTGTGAAGATCTTGCGAAGGATGGAGTCTGTTTTTACCGTCACTTTGACCTTCTACTGTCTGTTCACAGTCGGTAAGAAATACATAATAATAGTTTTTCATTACTGACGTGTTGGGGTGTTTTCCTCCCCCCACGTATTTACGTGTAATAGTAAAGTATCTTATATGCGCTGAATGGCAGGTCGCTCGCCGAGCCCGGAACATTGTTAGCGTTGCCGTTTAACTCATTGTAATATTTCTGTGGCCAGACTCGTACGACCGTGCTAATATAAACGAGGAAAAGTGGAATAATAACTCTGCGGATGCTGAGAATCATTGTTCGGCTTTGGACTATCATCAAGCGGAAGACCACAGGGTTAGCTTGTTGCTAACGGAGATTATAGCTCAGTCGCTTCTTAAAATCTGCCAGTGACGACGAGG
The DNA here is from genome assembly GCF_057382185.1 of Mchenga conophoros. Taxonomy (NCBI): domain Eukaryota; kingdom Metazoa; phylum Chordata; class Actinopteri; order Cichliformes; family Cichlidae; genus Mchenga; species Mchenga conophoros. Next base: position 17,251,383 of record NC_140541.1, read on the forward strand.
ACGTGGTTAATATTCGTAAGGACGAGGTTGACAAATCCGTCCAGGTCATGTAAAAATGAAGAAAGTACTAAATATACGGCTTCCTGGTAGAGGGTTACGATTTTACAGAAGCCTGGGTGGTCACGTGACATGGTCTACGCCACTGGTTCCCCTTTATTCACCATCAGCTCTCTGTCACGAGTTCTTCCTTCATCCACATGAAAGGTGAGGGGCGATAGTTACTGAGCAGGCTGCTGCTTCTTGTGTTTGCTGTAACAGTGAGAAACTGTGCGCCATCCTCCAGCAGCTCAGGGCTGACAGTCAGTAAACGTTATAGTGTTAACGCCATATCACTGTTTAAATACTTTTAACTGTTTCCTTATTCCTAAGGGATTTGCAGAGATTTTTAAACTGTATGCCGTTCCAGGCCTCCCATTTATCCAGGCTTGGGACTTCCATTGTATCAAAAAGTGATTGTCTGCCAAAAAATTATTGCCCACATTTGAACTGTTGCAAATGACGTGTTGACCTATAATATGTCAAACATATCTCTAATGAATGATATCAAGTCATTTTGAGCCAGAATGAACATTCCTGTCACAAGGTTGAAGACGTAGAAGTTTATATATTCTCTCTTTGTCCATGTAAATTTATCATGTATATTAAAAATGTCTTTTTCAAGAGATATCTGACCAGTAGGGTAGCAGAAATGGCAATCACAGTGGCCAAGAAGGACCGGATTGATTATAATGTAGGAACAGTAAGGCAGAGTCATGCAAAACAGGTAATTTCTTTAATTACGCATATCCAACTAAGCGTCGCCGCTATATTGTCATGGTGGACAGGTCTGCAGTCTGTCACAGGGCTAAGGCGCAGACAGACAACTCTCATTCACACCTACAGACACACTAGAGCCTACAGTTAGTGTAAACCTGTGCATGTCGTTTGACTGTAGAAACCATGCAACCATCTGCAAACCCATGCAGACTCCATAGGCTGGATACAAACCAGTGAGGCCACAATGCTGCCCTCTTTGGAAAAACAGCAAAAAAGAAATATGTGTCATTATGAATCACATGTGATATTTATAGATGTAAAACAGTTTACTGCCATGAATGTGTCAGTCTGGTTCTAACACTAACAAATATTGGCCCTCTTGGTTTGGTAAGAAAAACTGACATTTACTTGGAGTCATTAACCCTGGTAAACATAATTGGCTTTGATTTTATTGTAATGTCCCACTTTTCATAATTATATTGTAATGTTTTGCTTTCATATGTAGCTAATAGATCTAGAGGATCTAGATTTACTGCTACTGAAGCCTTGAAACAGATACTTCAATCAATCAATCAATCAATCAAGGCTTTATTCGCCACGTGCAGGTTGCCCTGCAGTGAAATACTTTAGTGCGAACAGCTCATGAATTTCAAAGCAGTTCTACAGTCCAACACTGGTCTCGCAATCTGTTGGAGAGCCGCGAGCGTCGCCATACTTGCGCTCTGTGATGTTGTCATTCTTGTGCTCAAAGAGCCGATTCTGAGAACTCACGACTTAATGGTCAATATGTTGATAAAAATCACTCTGTATCTGTGACAGGTAAAAGAAATGGTACAATACAAGAAAGTATTCCTGTGTAACCCGACTGGATCGTCTTACTCACTAAACTAGCCTGAGGGGTGATAGCTAAAGTTCTTGCTAGATGGTAAATATTTTAAGTAATGCTGTATTCACTGAGTCAGTATTCAGTACAGGAGCAAAAGAAGTTTCCGGACAGAATTGGACAAAATTCGTTGTAATTTAATTTTTAAATCATTCACAGAAAAAGTAGTACATGTGCCATTCTTTCAAAAACTTGTGCATGTTGCCATGTGACGCTTCTTTTTGTTCCTTTTGTGGGAATTTGTGATTGCAAAATGGCCACATTTTAAAATACAAAATTGGGCAATGAGTTGGATACAGAAAGTGCACCGGGCAACAGATAGTGACTTCACTGGTTATTTTAGTTTTGTTTGAAGTTTGGTGGTGATTGGGATCAAAAAGAAAGCTAAGCTAATAATTATATTTGTAGGTGGTGATATTTTTTTTTTGTCTTACTTTAAAAAACAAAAACAAAACCGTACCCTATTCTTTTCCACTTAGATTTACAGTCATGCTGTTTTTCCCCTCAGGTGTCCATGGAGACAGCTTCACTGTGCTGCAGGCTCCAGAGTTTGTGTCCTTCCAGAAAGGTGACTGGCCGGTTTCTGGAGAGAAGATTCCAGACCTTGTGGCTTTAACCATGGGCTTCTCAGTTCAAGAGGTGATTCGTTACTTCAACTCATGCTCCACAGTTTTATTAGTGTTATAGAAGAAGACTAAGCTCATAATTACGCCAGCTTAAGCTCTACTATGCGTGTCCAATTGCACAGGATCTATTGTGGCCAGGCCTCCAGGCTGGTCCGTTGTTCCAGCGGCCCCGGGCCAACATTCTTGTTGTGGTGAGAGGAGTGGATAGCCTGGCTCTGCCTCAGAGCGTGGCCTCATATCCCCTGGAGAATGTAAGTATGACCGTTTTTGTGCATCAGCTTTTTATCTTGGTATAAATAGAAGTGTAGACCTGTATATGAGGGTGCTATCTTCTTTTCTGCAGCCCGTTCCCTTCACCATGGATAGTGTTGCAGAGACTGTACACTCTTTGTTTGCTGAGGACACCCCTGTAGTCCTCCAGCTGGCCCCCAGTGAGGAGGTAATAAAAGTCTGCTGATGTACTTCTTATCTGAGACATCCCTCTTGAGGCACTGTTAGTTATTTACTTTGACCTGTCTTTCATTTCTTTCAGCGGCTCTATATGCTCGGCAAGGCCAATGCTGTGTTTGAGGACTTACCCGTCACGTTGCAGCAGATCCGGGCCCGTCTGTCCCAGGATGGCTCAGTGCTGTCTTCTCTTCCCCTCAACTCTCTCAGCAGAAATGCAGAGGTCAGTTCTTAGCCACGTTTAAAACCAAAAGACTTAGTTCTTACTAGAGATGGACCGATCCGATATTACGTATCGGTATCGGTCCGATACTGACCTAAATTACTGGATCGGATATCGGAGAAAAATAAAAAATGTAATCCGATCCATTAAATATCACGAAAGCACCTCACAAAACTTGCAACGCGCCGTAACTCGCCTCAGAACGTTAGCACGTCGGAGCAGTATGCATCACGTGATAGAGCGGCTGTGGCATGCGGGACCTGTCGGTGGTCTGGATAGCATGTGGAGCTTCGCTAGCAACCCGGCATTTCATCTCCGACAAAGTTATCCCCGAGAGAAGTAAAGCAAGTGTGTAAGTCCATCTCTGAATGTTTGTAAAGCATTCCTGCGTTAAGCTTAACAAGCGATATATGGAGCGACTGCCTCCTCTTGCTGCTACTTCAATCATGAAACTGCTTAACGATCAGCTGATCGGCTTTTCTGTCGCGAGTCCGTCTCTCTAGTTTGCTTTTGGCCCACTTTGCACCAGAAAGAGGAAACCAGCGGCTGAACAACAGCAGCACGTTTAAGCTTGATCAGCTGTTGTTAGAATTTATTTAATATTACTTTCTACACCAGGATCTTTTTCTACGTAGCTGACGGCTGGTAACTGTGCAGGGGCGGATCTAGCAAAGTTTAGCCAGGGGGGCCGATAGGGCATGAACAGGGAAAAGGGGCACAAAGACACACTTTTCTTTATTCTCATTTAAAATGTCTAGCTTTTAATAAATAATTATCCGAATCTTACACCCAAAGTTTTAATTTGATGTAAAAGGAATAGAAGTCCATTACTGTATATAGAAACTATTAAGTCTACGGTAATATATATACCCTAGTAAGCTATAGTACTTTTTCCTTTGGGAAGGTACCATCTGTGCAGTCTGCAATTTTGCTGAAGAAAGATGTTGAATCTATTTAATATTTCTTGAAAAATAATTGATTGGAGTTGGAACCCTATTAGTTAGGTTGCTTAATATTTATGCTAAGTACTCTTTAAAATACCAGAATAGGGAGGATGGTGTAGGTTTAAGTTTATTAGATTGATCAGTATTGCTGAACTATGAAACTTTTTTTTTTTTGCATACAGGTATAACAGAATAGCTTTAGTGTAGTTGTTGTTTTAAACTTGAATATGAACTTATACAAAATTCAGCAAGATATTTAAAAAAAACAGTTTTGTTGATTAAAAAACACTATATCGGATTCATATCGGTATCGGCAGATATCCAAATTTATGATATCGGTATCGTATCGGACATAAAAAAGTGGTATCGTGCCATCTCTAGTTCTTACTCCTTAGTTAACCAAAATTCCTTCCTTTGCCTTTCTTACCCTTTTATTCTTATTTTTGTTAGGCCGATTTGCTCTTCCTGTCTGAAGTCCAAGTACTGCATGATATCACCGCTCTGGTGAGTTGTTCCCTCGGACTGAAGCAATTCTTTCCACTTACAAAAAAAAAGGAAAAAAGAGTTGTGTTTGACGCAAATCTTTTCTTTCCCTCCTGTAGCTGCAGAGACACAGACATTTGGCTAAGGACCACTCCCCTGACCTGTACTCGTTGGAGCTGTCTGGCTTGGAGGAGCTGAGCCGGCTCTATGGTCCAGACTCCCCTCAGTACCGCGATGCCACGGCCCTTCTCGCTTCTGTCCTTCAGAAGGTTAGAAGAAGATCTGAAGAAGCGATACGCCTCTGCAGCTAACAATTTAACCACATTTTAACCGTGTGCGTTTTTGTTTTTTCATTTCAGTTTGGGCAGGATGTGTATGGTCTCTATGGCAACAGCTCTGTGGTGGAGGTCGTTACAGTGAAGGCCTTTGAAGCTCCTTTAACCAGGAAGTCCCGCTCAATCCTGGAATCCAGACAGATTGTAAGTCTGGGTCAACCTACTTTTTAATATATATATATGCCAGAGGAGATACTTGCTGAACATGACATAAATGTACCAAATTAGAATGGGTTTATTTACATTTCAAGCACATTTTCTGTAACACATGTAGTTTAGAGGTCTGCGTCATGTAGCAGAGAATAGCAGCAAAATTACTTTTCTTTTCGAGAGGCGTTCATTCAGCTGTGTGGTGATTCTGAGTTTGTTTTGTTTCTTAGCTGCGGACACTGACACTTTAAACTAGTTCCAAATAGCTGTTTTAAATTTCTTGACTACTGCAAACATTTTTCAGAGTAACCGAGGCAGCCTCTACAACCTGGCTCACAAGTACGACGTCGAGTACGCCGTGGTCTTCAACATCGTGCTGTGGCTCATGATCGTTCTCGCACTCGCTGTCATCGTCATCGCTTACAACCTGTGGAACATGGACCCGGGCTACGACAGCATCATCTACAGGATGACCAATCAGAAGATCAGGATGGACTAAGTTCTGCCTGTCAAATCTCCTGTTGTCCCCTTAGAGCCCTCTAGTGAATGTTTGTGTTTTGTGTGAGGTCTCATTTAGTGAATAAACTGTGAGACTCTGATGGGAGGAAGACCATAATACCACTCACGTCTTTGTTTAGAACTCTGGCTGCAGAACCTACAAAAATATTAACATTTCGTTAGCGGCTCCTCAGTTTATCTACAGCGGTATCGTTCTTCATGTCCTGGGAGAACAAACTGAAACTTCCTCTCTATAAACTCACAGCATTCCTTATAAATTTAACCACTCACTATCTGTGTCTCATCTGTTTTTCTTGGTGATTGAAGTTGTTTTTTGTTGTTGTTGTAAAAAATATATTGTAATATGAAAGAAGGAGATTTATCTGGTTTCTCTGTGAAATTGTTGTGCTTTTCTTTCTGTGGGAAACAGTTTTAAGTTAAATGAAATTTTATGTGTATATATTGAATATACAAATGCAACTGTATGAGAAACGGCTGTGCTCTTGTAAAAAGATGTCAAGTAGACTTCAGCGTGCTTCTATTCTAGATTACAGATGTGTTGGGACACAAATACTGGATCTAAATGTTGTTTGTTAGGATTGGATTCGAATAAATGAAGCTCTGTAAATTGCAATATGTGAATGACAATAAATTATTAAATGGATCACCCTGATTTTTATTTACTCCTATATACCACACACTGTGCATAATTATGAAGCTTGATTAAGGTTTTATCTAGTATCTACTAGACAACACCACTCTCCTGGGTTCTCTGCATTGGCCTCCTGCACATGTTATTTTATTTTAATATTTTACTGGCCACTTAAAAGTCTCCTGGATTTGGCCCCAAGCTGCTAACAGTTATTGACCCCATATGAGCATGAGGCTGTATCCCAATTCAGGGTCTGCAGCCTTAACGTATGCAGCCTTAACGGTCCACAAGGGCCACGTACTCAAAGACCGCTAAGGCCGGAAGTGCGAGGCTTGTGAAATGGGACGGTCTAGCCTCCGTCGCGCTGCCCAGGTTGCCTAGCAACCAAGATACTAACAGCTGGAAACGTTTCATACAGCATTGTTTGACAGAAATGAAGGAGAACATATTTTGTTCATTTGTTTGCTTGTTTCTACATGAGCTTTGATCATTCTCTGTAAGATTAAGGTCAGCTATTGAACGGCGTATATTTTAAAGTAAAGGCTTTAAAACCAAGTTAGTACAAACATCACTAATGTCACATAACTTTGCCGACATGTGGCCAACAGTAATGTTTTAATGTTCTTCGTTATTAAACATTTGCACATAAATAAGTCACATAATATTCAGTACTTACTTAAAGTTTACTCTTCGGGGCCCCTCATCCGCTGTGTTTTTTTTTTTCAGCAAAATTATCCACACCCACCGCCGCGCTATGCATTCTGGGATATGTTGGGCCACGAAGTCTACACCGCCACGCCCTTAAAATTCAGGGAAATGAAGGACGCATTTGAGGGCCGCATTTCGAGCAGTCTTCGTCGCGTCGCTGTGACGTAATCGGCCTTAAAATGCGGCCTTTAAGGCTGCAGACCCTGAATTGGGATACAGCCTGAGTTGTCTTGGATCCACATTCAGAGTACTTACAGCTGTTCCAAAATCAAGAGTTAAACCTAGAGGTGACTACTTTTGCCATCAGGGATCCTCAACTTTAAAATGATCCACCCGAGGAAATCGCTTCTTAAAGCTCATTTCAATAGACTCGCTTGTATTTGTTTATATTTGTATTCTTTTTGGTGACATCCCTTCAATGCCTGCCTACCCTTTTAGTTTTTTTGAATTTGTAGTTCTATTAAATCTGTAAAATCTGTTTTGAAAGTTGCTGTATAAGTAAAGATTATTATTATTATTATATTTTATTAGATATCCTGTAAATGTTACGTCAACCCCAATTCTGTATAATCATTCTTATGTCACCACTGCACAGGTATTGCTCATCGCACATCGTCTTCATTACATGTTCAGCTTTCGTAACAGCTCAGCCAATCAGAAAGCAGTGTTTCTTGAAGCCCCGCCTCCGGCACAATATGTAGTAGGTTGTGAGCTTTTATAACCATTCGCGGACACAGGAAGCTGTGTGTACCTGTTACGGAGAAGTTTACGAAAAGTACAGATTGACACTGGACAGAAACGATGGTGTGACTGCTAATAAAAGGTAGGAGACTTTTCTGAAATCCCTGTTAAACCGTTTCGCGTCCACGCGGTGTTTACATTTTTTCCACAATAAGATCTACCTATCTATGTGACTGTATATACAGTGTATACATGTGGCTTGACTGTATATTTATATATTATATATTTTATATACACACACGTATAGATAGACAAATATGTACAACAAAACAAAACATTACACAAAGCACACTCATACTCATAGAAAATCGTGTTGTTTTGTTGTGTTGTTGTTTCATATTGCAGCTAGCATCTACGTGGTTAGAAGGATCCGGGCTTCCATCGCTGAAGGAGAGCAACAGGAGAAGCCCATCCTGACACCATGTAGTGCTATAGGTAAGATAATAACCAACTAATGGAAATAAACTGCAAGCAGGAAAAAAGTTCAAACTGTCTATGACTGTGGATGTCGCAGATCTTCGTTAAATGTTAGCTGAACTGTGCCTCTATTTATTATTTTTCATTCTAATGAGTCATTTTTGTCTTACACTTATGCAAAACATTAATTTAGTAAACAAGCAACACTTATTTTTACCAGTGAACTGCACATATAACATAGTTCTTAAGACATTACATCGTTAAGCATGAGATTAGGGTTACCGGTATTAGCGGTAAAGACAGTGTGCGTGTAGATTTATGCAGGAGCATTACACTGTAAATATCACTGACTCCCATGTGTTTCTCTTGTCATCTTAGCTGGAAAGAGAGCGGGGCAGGGGTTGAGAGAAAAAGCCTCTGCTGCATCACTGAGCCCAGGATCTGATGAAGGCGTCTTAGAAGCAGCAGGGCCGGGGACGTCATCAGAGACAGCTGTGCAGAAATGTGGCTCCTGACGTTAAAGACTACGCTGGACACTAGGACCATGGACAAGTCAATAAAAATAAATAATCGATTATTTATTTAATTTCATTTTTGGGGGGTACTCATTCATTTTATACACTAAACAGTTTATGTGTGAAGATCTACATTGTTATTTTTCTTTTACACAAAAGCAAACATCAAACAAACAAGAAATATTATTCCAGCACTGTCCATGTTGTATGTTGTACCCAGTGGTCAAATTTTTATTACTTGAAACATTTTGACTTGCCACACCATGAAGTTAGCATAGCTAATAGAAAATATCATTATAATAACATTACCCAAAATCTGTTTAAAAAAAAGTCTGCATATGTTATCAAGTGTGAGTGGTAGGTCAACATGTTCTCTGTAAGTAAAATCTGAAGTTTATCTGCTGCAGTGTTTGAAGGCCGGCTCACCAACCTCTTTCCAGGGGCTGAGCTGGCCTGATGTTTCTGCAGTTACATCAATAAATTATAAAAATGCTCTTGTGGTCATATTTTCTTATATAAGGAATAAGAATGTACCAGTAAACATGCATTGACAATAATTGTGAAAAATGAAAATATCTATGTAAAAAATGAAATCTTCAATTATTTTATTTTAGTAATAAATGAGTGAGTGGCCGTTCTTTCACTGAGTTAGTTAAGTTAAGTGAGTTTTTTTTTTCTACAGCTTTCAGAAACAATTTTGCTGTTTGATTTCTACATTTTTGAAAATATATTTATTTTTTATTTCAATTATGGCTGAAGGCTGTGGCTGAAGCAAAAACGCAGGTGGGGGAGGAGCTTGGAGAGGTTTTCGGACCGTCTCCAAGAATTTCTGGCAAAATTGTCAGGCAACTCAGGAGGGGGAGCGATGCTCTACTTGCACTGTGTATAGTGCAGGTAGAGCACTGCTGACTTCGACTGAGGATCTTTTCAGGTTGTGGAAGAGATATTTAAAGGATCACCTTAATCCCAGTGGCGCATCTTCCGTGGAGGAAGTAGAGTCTGGGGACGAGAGGGATGACTTGTCCATCAAGTCCATTGGTATGGGCCATTCGTTCCTTTTACAACTGTTGCAAGTGCTTGGGCCACACACCCGGTAATAAGTGGGACTCTGCCAGGGCTGCCCTTTGTCACCTATTCTGTTCATAATTTTTATAGACAGAATTTCTAGGCATAGCCAAGTGGTGGAAGACTTCCACTTGGGTGGTCTTACAATCTCATCTCTTCTTTTCACAGATGATGTGGTTCTGTTGAATTCATCAGGTGATGGCCTCCAGTTTGCACTGGAGTGGTTCGCAGCAAAGTGTGAAGCGGCAGGAATGAGAATCAGCCCCTCCAATTTTCGGTTGATCTACATCCCTACCCTCACCTAGCACTAGATTGCAGATACAAGCAGCGTAAATGAGCTTTCTCCAAATGTTGGTTGGCCTCTCCCTTAGAGATAGGGTGAGGAGTTCGGCCATTCAGGAGGGACTCAGAGTAGAGCCACTACTCCTACACATCGAAAGGAGCCACTTGAGGTGGTTCTGACAGGGATGCCACCTGGGTGCCTCATGCCTGAGGTGTTCTGGGTATGTCCTACTGGGAGGAGGCCCTGGGGCAGACCCAGGACACGCTGGAGAAATTATATCTCTCGGCTGGCATGGGAATGGCTTGGTGTTCCCCTGGATAAGTGGAATAAAGTGAATGGATGGATGGAATAATGGTGAAGTGAAAATCCGAGTTTAATCCTTAAAATTACTTTTTTTTTTTCGTGCTGGGCCTTTTGACTTTTTCAAGCTGGAAAAGCACAGGATAGAAATGGCAGCATTATTGGCTCCATTCAGGGAATACTATAATGTCCCATGACAGCCATGTTGATGAGAAAGCATGGATTACTGACTGTTGAATGAGTTGTGAATAATTACATCATGGATTTTTCTGCTGTATGTACAGATTTATCCTGAGAGATTTTGTAAAAAATCTTTTTGTGGAAAAAAACTTGATAGATAGGTAGATAATTAAGTTTAAGCACCATATGTGCTGAAACTGTTGTAAAACTTACAGCTGTATTATTGCTGGTCTAACATTGGTATGCTTATTGCCCCTGGTAATTGGTATGCAGTTTAACAAAAAACAAAAAGACTGTAAAAGTGGATGGTATATTTTTTATATATATGAATTTTGGGTCCTGTGGGTGCTGGAGTAGCAGACCAATTAAACTATAAGTTAGTTATTGTTCTGCTGGGATACTTGCTGGGATGCATCTTGAAATTCATCTTCATGTGATAGTGAAACATGTTTCCATGTTTCCACTTGGAAGAAGTGGAAACATGGAAACAGCCATCAGTTTTCCCAGACACAAATCCAATAAAATCAACTACAAGATTTGCTGAAATGAGACGAATCTACCGGCAACATCACAGTATGAGAATTCATAATGAGGGAGAGTTTTTGCAGGGGATCTACACAACTGTTGGCAGTTTTGGTTGTTTTAATTGCTTTATTGACACGTACCAGCCACCTTGGTAGGTATTCTGTGCTAGTACCAAGTTGGACCTCCTTTTTCCTTCAGAGCACAGATGCAACATTTTCTTGGTCCATTTGATGTGATAGCATAAGATAGTTGTTGCACATTTGCTGGCTAAATATTCATGATGGGAATTTTCCTGTTTCACCACATCCCAAAGGTCCTCTATTGGATTATGATCTCGTGACTCTGAGGCCATTTGAGTACAGTGAACTCACTGTCAAGCCAGATTTGAACTTTGTGACTCTGGTGTTTTATCAGAAGATTCATTGTGCATACCAGAGTCATGGTCAGAACACGGTCAGCAACAATAAACAATATTCAGTTAGCACCAAGGAGGGATTTGTAAAACCAGGCAATGTTCTCCAGTCACCCTTTGTCGAACTTTGTGGACCTCATGGAAACTGTTGCCTCTGTTGCCTTTTTTTTAGCTGACAGGAACTGCACCCAATGTGCTCTTTTGCTGATGTAGAAGACCACACCTACTGTACACCTAAGTCTTTGCATTGGGAAAGAATGTTTTTTTTTCTTATTTCTGATGTTTCCCAGTGCTTTACTGCAACAGTCTTCAGTTGTTTTTTGTTCATTAGTTGTCTTTACCATGGGAAATGCACCTCAACTGAGTTGACTGTCTGACTCTAAAACACCATAATATTGTACTTAAAAATGTTTCCAGTTTTTCTTTGTTCCAGATGCTGTTGACTTAGCCACTGCCAATGTCCTAATATTCCTAAAGTTAAATGTGATGGATCTGTTTTGGCTTTCATCTTCGTGACTGACTGTTTAACTTGGACTTAATGTGTGAATCCTGTGTCCACACATTGTGGATTCACATAAACAACTAGCAGATGTAAATACTATACTTGGAATCAACTCTAGACCTTTTAGAAGACAGTAAAACTTTATTGTCATTGCACAGAAGTACCTGCTTATTTTATGAAGAAATAATGAAGGGATCATACATCTGTTATAACGCTTGAGTGAATTGTAGAATAATATTTGAGCCTCTGACAATAGGAGCTACTCATAAAAAGATAAATGTAAATGTAATTCCTCAACTGTGAATGGAATATTTTTGTTCAGCCCCCTCGAATTAAAGCTGACTGTGTACATTTAAACTGTTTCTTGTTTTTTTTTATTTCAAAACTAGACTTCTCCTTTAAATATTAGACAAAAGCTGCTAAGTTTTCCTTTAATTGATGAGCATGATCTAGCTTTTATTGCGTTATTGCAACTGTGGTATGCTATATCTCAGAAGTAGTGGTGAGTTGTAGGGTATGGCTAAAAAAGAGAGAAAGACTAAGCCCACCATGCTATATAAACTTAAACCTACACCACCCTCCCCATTCTGGTATTCTAAACGGTCTTTAGCAAAAATATAAAACAACCTAATTTATAATTACATATACCTAACTAACAGGGTTGCCAACTCCCAGCAAAAAAGAAAAAAAAAAAAAAAAAGGGAACCACTCCCCCACCCTCTGTTTCAAGATGCTTAATTGACAAAACTGATTTTAATTTAATGCACGTATCAAACAAATGCACAGAAATCTATTACTTTTCTCCTGTAATCAAATAGATTCAAAATCTTTCTTCAACAGAATTGCAGACTGCACAGATGGTACCTTCCCAAAGGAAAGAATACTATAACTTACTATATACTAGATATTACATACTATTTAATATAGTATACTTAATATTTACTGAATACAATAATGTATTTCTACACATTTTACATCAGATGAAAACTTTGGTTGTAAGATTCAGATAAATATTTATTAAAAACTAGACATTTTAAATGAGAATAAGAAAGAAAAGTATGGATCCTGGTGTTATTTGTCTCTCAGAAACAGTTCATTTCTTCCCTTCAACTCATTCATGTCACCTAAAAGGTAAACCTGTTTCTCCATCACCTGTTCAGCTCTGATGATTCAGTAAGGACATCTCCTGGTTTCATCTTCATGTTTCCCTCTCACCACATATCCAAACCGATATCATGGCCAGCAGCTTTACAGCTGTGGCTCCAGCAAACATCAGCTGATACTAGAAATTAATATTAAATAAATTCTACCGACAGCTGATCAAGCTTAAACGTGCTGCTGTTGTTTAGCGCTACATCTGCTGGTTCCCTCTTTCTGGCGCAGAGAGAAAAGCCGATCAGCTGATCATTGATCAGTTTCATGATTGAATTAGTAACTTTCTAGCTTAAGTAGTTATGAAATCCCGTTCCTTTTCACCTCAACTTTAAGGTTCGACCTCCTCTGCTGTAACTGGTCAAGCCCAGATTCGATCATGACCAACTGGCCAATCCACCACCATTCATTTATATCGTTAAAAAAAAAAAGAAATAAACCCCCATCGGCCCATAAAAACGAAAAATCACGAGCGCCCCACCGGGCAAATGCCCTGGTCTCAGCCCGCTCAGAACACCGGCGCTACAACACCGCCTGGGAACAAACTGCTCTTCACGCTCTTGTTTTGCTCTGGATGCACTTCCGGGTTTCACCGGATGTTCCTAAGGAATATTGCAGCGCCCGTTGGGTACACTATCGGACTGTGGAAAATGTGTGCCTTCTGTGACTGTAAGGTGCAGGTGTACACGTCCGTGGGAAAGTAGGTTTCCAGTTTCCTGATACTGTGCGTTGCACTTGCGAGCGGCTGTGGCCTGGGGTAAGCTTTAGCTTTCCTGCGTGTTTCTAGCATCATGGGTAAGCCATAGCTTTAACGCTGCTAGCTGTAGCCGAGAGCTAATCAGATTGAATCTTTCTGGTGTGTTCAGGCAGAGAAAATAAACATAAATAAACACGAGGTCTGCACGGTGACCTCCGAGGTTACAATGTGCCGTGTTACAACCATAATAAAGGTTGGCTGTTTGGATTGGGAGCAGCATGTGCGCTAAACATCAGCTTCAATTACAAAAGAAAGCTGGAGTGTTGCTTGCTGAACTGGCAGTGTCGGTCGCTTATGGTTAGCTGCAAGTCGGTACTGTTACAGTCACAACACTGAGTTTTATATATATTTCTGAGTTTGCATTTCATCATTTTGGCTTATGAGAGTCCACAAAGAAACTGATTTATAATTCATTTAACTTCATAAGATCTGTCGATGGTGGTTGATGCAAAATAGGAAATGCATGTGAGTTTAAACATATAGGAAGTACATTTTCTTTTGATCATGTTTGGCAGCAATTCGTGTGGTCTGCCAAGTGCCTTTTTCCCCTTTTACAGCAACATGTGATGTAGTTTCCTTTTGGAGAGGGTTTATTTACTGAATAATACTTTTTCCAGGGTTTGAAGTCAGTTAACTGACTTCAAACCCTGGAAATACCCTGGAAATACTCATACTTTTGTGATACACTGGCCAGGATAACAACGTGGGCAATGTATCTGCAATATTCTGCAGTCTGACACACTCTGAGAGACATTTATGTCAGATGCATAATGACATATGCCCATTGACCATTTTATTAGGTACACCCGTTCAACTCAAAACAAATACAGCCAATTACATGGCATCAATTTGAGGCATGTAGATATGGCCAAGAGGACCTGTTCAAACTCTGAGCATCAGAATAAGGAACAAAGGTGCAGCAGAAGACTACAGCGGAGTGGCAGTTAAGAACAGGAAACTGAGGCCACATTGTGCACAGGCTCACCAGAATCGTCCAATCTCTATTGTCCGATTCTGGTCTGGTTTCTGCTGCAACATTTTGTTAGTAGCATTATAATTTAAGGTAAACAACATGAAAGCATGTGGTGGAAGTGTAATAGTGTGGGGATATTTTCTTGCACACTTAAGGTCCTTTAGTACCAACTGAGCACCGTTTAAACATCACAGCCTACCTGAGAATTGCTCGCCACGTCCATCCCTTTATGACCAGAGTGTAAACATCATCTCAGGTTTGGTTCTAGCAGGAAAGCGCACTATGTCACACAGGCAGGGCTCTAGACTAACTTTTTGCCATGGTTGCACTGGTGCGCCTAAAAATAAAATTTAGGCGCACCAGCACAAAATTTAGGCGTACAAGCACAAAAGTTAGGCGTACCCAAATTTTTTAACTGCATTACTTAACACCGCAGTTTTACATGTTCACGTTTTTTTTTTATTTGTAAATGATTAACTAACAACCTTTCAAAATGATTAACTTGACACCCCCTTTGCTGCCCAAATTAACAGCAGCTCCATCAGCCCCCATAGCAATGATTTTATCCAACCAGTTACTGCACTGGTCCCCAAGAGCAGCAAATGCTTTCTTTGAGGCAGCATAAATTCCTAAACAAATTAAAAAAAAACCATTTACCTCTCAGATCAAGAGTTTACAATGCAGTCTTTTTCAGTTTGAGTTTCTATATTCATGTATTATTGCTATGTTTAATTTTCAATGATAAGAACATGCTAGATATGGTTAATTCAGTAACACGACGTAATATTATTAATCATATACATAGGCTACGTGACATGACATGGCTTACCTTGGGCATGGGCATGCTGGACCTCAATATGTCCAATCAGTATATTCGCTGGTCTTCCTTTTTGCAAGATACGAGCGTACACAATGACACATTCTTTTGAATCGATGTCTGTGTCTCCATCGATCAGGAAGGCCATGTATGTACTGTTCGCAATTTCCACTGACGTCTTTTTTTTCAGTGTGTCAGCGATTACGCCTATAAATTGGGCGCACGCAACATCATTGCTGTATGTGGGGTTTATGTCCAAGCCATTTTTCCTGTGAAGAGTTATTTCTGACTTGAACTTAGTAAACGGAACTTCTTCTTTTGCAATATTGTAGGCGATGTTAAACTTAATGATCATCTCGGCCTCCTCCGATGACCTGTTTACTCCTGCCTGCCGCTGAAAGGCAGTGGGGAGCGGGGACATTTTGGCAGAGCATTTATCGCGGCATATAATGTGTCTTCTCGATGCTGTATGCTTTTTCAGCGTTTCAATTCGAAACGTATTAGCACCAGTGACAAATGCTGTGTTGCCGGCCATGGTCTTTCCACACTCGCGACAATAAATGCAGTGCATCATATTGTCAGCTTGGCTGTATCTTAGCCAGGGAAACTGGTCAAGCCACTCGATTCGAAATCTATACATTTTCTCACTTTTACTTTCAGTGGACTCCGGCTGGGAGTCGATCGTATGTGGCTCATTTTCTGATGCCGTCTCCGGACCAGTGTTTGACAAAAACGGAGAGGTTGATGGCTCCGTGTCAGAGCGCTGGCTCAGAATTTTGGACTGATCAGGCCTTAACTTAACGAAAAAGTTATCAATTTTTCTTTTCATATTTTCTCAATACCAACTTCATACACTTCTGACCTGGGCTACTCACCCTTCTCTATCTGCCCGCACTTTCAAACATAAACACAAGTAGGTCTGCAGGAATATCTGGACCACGGCCAATCACAGAGGTCCCCGCCTCTGAGTATCTCTGATTGGTTTAGAACACGACATGGGCATAATGTGTGTCTGTTGTTGAACACACGGAGACTTTCAGGGTTGCTGAAACTTTTTTTTCCGAGAAAATACTTGGTCGCACCGGTGCAACCAAGTATTTTTTATTAGTCGCACCATGGAGAAATTTGGTCGCACTCTAGAGCCCTGCACACAGGTCAAATCTTCTCCAGCTGGTTTCTTGAACTTGACAATGAGTTTATCAGATCTCAGTCGATAGACCACCTGTGGGTTGTGGATGCGAAGTTATTAAATTTGCAGCAACTGTGTGAGGCTTTTATGTCAATGTGGACCAAAATCTCTGAGGAATATTTCCAGCAACTTGTTGAATCTATGCCATGGAGAATTAATACAGTTCTGACGTGGGGGTCCAACCTGATAGTAACAAAGTGTATCTAATAAAGTGTCCGGGGAATGAATGTATTACTCTATTTATTTATTTTTAAAGAAAGCTTATTGTGGTTCTGGGGTTATTATTCAGTTTTAATAATGTTTGAGTGTTTAGCTGAATGTGTGGTTTGCCATGTTCCCCCTCATTTTTCTTTTCTTTTTTCTTTTTTTTAAACACAAGCTGATTAACTGCTGTTTATTTAACCATGTATGCGTGACCACAACAAGTCATGAAGTACTGATGTTTTTGCCTGAGCAAATAAAAAAAACACAGTGTTATGTCACGTTTCATTAAATCAGGCTCAGTCATTTTTGTTCATAAAATATTCCATAAAAACTGGAAAATGTGTTTTGTTTCAATGTTCAGAAAACATATCCCAAGAGGAAGCAGTTATGTTGTATTCCTGTGTTAATATTTGTCTCACAGCTAACTATAGGTCATAAAACTATATGTCAGCAAGTATTTCCTGTTTTAGGAAGTCATTAGTCTTCCCATTACGCACATTTTTCTCTGTTTTATCACATTTGTCTAAATTTTATTAACATTTGGCAGGAATCTGTTAGCATGTCCATCTTTTGGAAGTTATTTGACTGAGCCACCCAGTTGGAGTTTTTCTTCCAACAAAACTTGTTGTTTGTTAGATTTATACCATTTTCACATTCACATGCAGGCCATTTTACATGCTACTGTTCTTGATGATGATAATAATAATAATAATGATGGCACACTATATGGCTTTTTTCACATTTGTCTTTTTGTTTGCTTCTTGCAGTCTTGTTGCTGTGCCTTACCCGTGGACCATGATGGAGCAAAGGAGAGCCTTAACTATTCCATTTACAGTGGGCAAGGATAACCTGGTATATATATCACCTATGTTTTATGAAATACCCACTTTCCATTTCATCCATTCATTCTTGTGAGCTTGTGTGAGTGTGCCGTTTTAATTGTATTTCCTCTTGGCCCAATCCTGTGGTGCTGATGGCTTCATTGCTGCATTCATATCCTTTGCTGATCACAAGCACGTTGCAAATTGGGATTCTTTTACTTTCTCACATGTTTGCTCTTGTCAGTCTGATAATCAGTGAGCCCACTCTCTTCCTAGTAAGGGCTGGAGACCTGACTGATTGAGGATAGGGAGCTGTACTTAGTGGATTTCCTTGCATAATCAACGCTTAAAAGCTGTTACAAGGATTGCAACTAAGAGTTACTTTGACTCCCACTGAAGCTGCTGATTATGTCTTCGGTGAACTTATTCATTGCTGGTGTTTGTAAAATATCAGAAAACTAGCAAAAATAACACCTCTTAAGATACCACAATGCTAAGTTCTCCTAACAGAAGTCTAGATTTAGTTTACAATGACAAAACGAGAAGCAACAGATGCTTCTTGAGAAACAGCTGAAAGTGGACAATGCAGGTCTTTTTGCCCGAGAGTCAACATTTTTAAATAGGTGTCAGCTGACTCGTCCAACAATTCATGGGTTAGGGAGCTTTGACTGCTACCCATCATTGTATTTGAACTGGAATTATAGACGCTAGCTTATACACACCGCTTTAACAGCAGCTGGTCTGACAGTTGCAACTGCATGCAACAAGCTTAGCATATTTCCTTAGTTGTGTGAAAGAAATCTTGTGCTTTTGTTTATTGCATTGCAATGTGTTTTATACAAGCATGGTCACTAATAACCATATTAATTTTAGATGGAAAATCCACTCAGAATTCCCATGACATGTCTTTCATCAGAGTATGGAAAATTAGAAAGACAGGTACAGCGTTATCTTTATGCTAACATGGTTATTCTGGGTTATTCTTATAACTAACAGTGTCTGCCTCCTCTTTGAAAGGTTTCCTGGACTGCGTTTGCAGATTGCAAATTCAGAAATCGCAAGTCACCGCATAAAAACGGATCCACGAAGTTTGATCACAGCCATGCAGCTATGATCGCACTGGACATGGACAGGTAAGGAGGCAAGAAGTGTCGTGTGATGATTTGACTTTTTTAAACTGCGGACTAAAATATCTGCTTATGATTTAAAACTCATAAATATGTGCTGTTGTCTACACTGAAGCGTATTGCGCTTATGTTCTCTGTAAAAAAAATAAATAAAATAAAAAATAAAAAATTTTTCTTTGCAGTCTTAAGCATTCACAAAATGGGGCGCTCACAATTAATAATGAAGTTCTCCAAGGTCTCTCTTAATCTAACCTTCATTACTCCAGGACAACAAAAATAAAAAAGTGTCACTGCAGTATTTCTTCAAAATTAGAGTAATATCATTTCTCTGCAGAGCACTTGCAGGAGCAACAGAAATGGGAGAAGAAGGGTAAAGAGTGCTGATAAATTAAATAGATGGAGGTGGTCATTGTTCTTTAAGACAGGTGCTGCACAGTTAGTATACGTCCATTAAAATGCCTGTTTGGGCCACCCAGACATATTTGCCTTTTCTGTATATATTTTATAAATTTTGCACAGTGGTCAGAGTTGCGGTCCATAAAGGAAACATTGCAAACACCATGACTCAAAGCCAAGCTTATCATTTCTGCACATGTGACTTATCTACACCATTAGACCGCACCCTGTTGATCAGCTGGCACACATAAAGTCTCACGTGCAGAGATAGATGAGTTTTAAGCCTGAATACCTCAGTGGGCTTGATGGGAACAATATGCGGAGAAGACGTCGTTCGAGGAAGGTTGTGAATCAACGATTCTCTGCTTTCTCCCACAGGAGGAAGCCTCTTCTGATCCTGACAGATGTCCTGAAGACAAAATTCGGCATGGAGTATATGGAAAGGACAAAAAAGACTCATAGTGCGAAGAACAGAGGACAAACGCCAAGCAGGCGGAGGGAGAGCGGTCAGTGTAGAGAGGAAACACCGACCTACAGAGACACTAGATCCAGTCAGAGGGAAGCCAGGAATAACAGGAGCAAGAGTGTGACACCCAAGCGCAACCAGAGGACTGTCACTCCAACCTCCCAAAGGTGGGATAGCATTGTAAAAGAAGTAATGTGAAGGACTATTAGTTAGATGAAGCAGTCGGTCTCTCTCAAATATCCTTACGAGCAGTAAGTTCTGGTAAACACCGACCAACCCAATAAGACGAAGGGGGGGGAAAGTAAGTTAAAAAGTGTATGTCTTTCTGGCCACTTTCATTAATTTTACATCTTTAGAGGCTTGTAGAATCTGCAGTAGCTCATTTTAATTGGGGAAACATATTTACATACAACACACTTTACACTAAAGCCAGCATACTTTTTTTTTTCAACCCAGACCCGAATGGAAACGCCCAATTTTTAACAGTTTGCTAAAAATAGGAATAAACTGTACAGCATAATCAGAACATCTTTTCCCGTCTTTTTCTCCACAGGTTGAGCCTTAGAAGAAGACCACAAAATGTTGACAACCAAGAGGACAAAGAAGAAAGCAAAGATATCGAGGAGGTGATAATAGGCAAGGACAACACAGAAGATGACAGATTTGCTGAAGTTGTAGGTGGGTAAACATGAAGAGTTGATGCAGTTGTTGGTTTAATGCTGCTGGCGCTCTTTTGTGACTGACTTTGTTGTCATAAAGACAATGTTGGATTTAACTGTGAATAAATCGTGTACTCGAGACATTACCGTTCCATCCACCGCTGGTCTTATTTCCAGAGTAGCTTTAAAAAAAAACAAAAGTTATATAGAGCAAAGGACATCACATGTTACTCTGTTTACTTATCAGTGTTTAAAGTTTAGTAATCGTTTTCCTGTTTTTGACCTGCTTTGAGGACAGGGAATTCCATTCATAGGTTGTCAGTGGTGTATGAGTGTATTTTAACTTTATATGTTTGTCATGCAGACTGTGGGTTGTCTTTGAGCTGGGAGCCTGCTGAGGATATAGTGTCCTGTGACATCAAAGACAGGTGGACTGATTCAGAAAAAGATGCACAGCCTAGTCTGGTGAGTACCACTTTTAAAACTCAAAATGAAACCAGGAACAATCAACCTTGATTAAACTTAACCAATCCCCGGAGAGCTCAGCAGGTGTGCACCAGACTATGCAAACATGGTAGCAAATTTTCTTGTCAGCCTTGTGCTTTGAATAAGGCTTTGAGTCCTTTCCACGCAAGCAGTCAGAGTCTGAAACACTGGAAAAACAGAAACTGAAAGCCAAAGTTGATTGGCATACTTCCTGGCCATAACAATTGAGATCATGTGTGGGGAGATTCTGGCTCTAAAGTTAGAGATAAAAAGTAGAGACGCGTCCTAACCAACTGCAGGCTCAGTGATCAAGAACTGGCAGGTGACAAGAGAAAAGGTGTTGGCAAACCAATAGAAAATGTGACTGTTGGACAGATTAGGTTGAGACAGAAGCTCACTTCCTCTTTGAATTTAAGAGATTCAGTGATATAAGGAACTTTTTCAGGAGATAAAGTGACGGGGCACATCTTACTTCCCAGTACATGTTAGCATGTTGTGACCTGAGCCTAAGAGTTACTGCATGAATTCCACCCCTGTATCGTTTTAGTGAATTTAGTGCTACAGTTAACTAGATTAGAACAAAAGCTGGGAAACGAGTAACCTGCCTCAACACAGACAGCATAGACAGAAGGAAGAGCGCAGGGCACCTCCCCCACCCTCATTCAGATCTCGCGTTTGGAATTATTTTGGTTTTCATGTGACGTATGACCCTGAAGGTAAGCGAGTCATGGACTAAAGTAAAACAGTATGTTGGATGTGCCATGCAATGCTCAATTACATGGGTGGGAACTAGTGTGTTAGCGCAGTTAGCTCGTTAACGTGTTGGCCGTCTAGCCCCATGCACGGGGCACTCGGCGGTAGCTCGTTAACGGAGATTTGCCGTGTTGTGGCGTTAAGGTCATTTCAACGAGATTAACCTGAAAGCACTAGTGGGAACACAACGAATATGACTGCACATTTACGCCGACATCATCCTAGTGCAAAGACAAAAACAACAAGCATGCTACTAACTTTAGCCGAGTCATTTAGACAGCTGTTAGCACATGATTCTCCTTATGCTGCTGAGAATATAGCCCAGAAGAAGCGGATAGTATAGCTTTTATTTTGGAAAGAGACATTTCTCTGTAATAAACTCTCTTTTCCAAAGATGAGTGATTCCTCAATCAGATACAGGGCTCGCAATATCGCTAGCCCGACGTCCTGGAGCTAGCGATTTTTTCAGTCGGGTTACCAAAATCTATCTCTTCCCTGCCCGTCGGGCTATTGTAGGAAAAATATATGTCAATGCTTTTGCATTCTTTCAGAAATGTAGCTGGGTAATTATGTCATTGGCATCTGTGAGCCACTGTCAATATGTGACATATTGAAGTCGCGTTTGAATTTGCGCTTGTTTTTTTGCTTTCACTTTGCAATCTGCGAACTGTGTATAGAGAGCGACAGCACTGATCTGTGAGTGATGATAATTTGTGCACCAATTCCTCTGACATCGTCTTATTAATTGTTAGCTTACTATGCAAACATGACAAGTGAAATCTCCCGCAGCTTAAACATGTGAGAGGTTGATCGTGCAGAGAATCGCTGAGCTTATGTGAGTGCGTGTGTAAAAGCAGCAGGATTTATATTTGACTACGATGACCTGGATGACTGAGAACCTTCACAGACAGATATATATTTTAGTTCTGCTGAGCCAAATAAGACAGGTCAGGGTGAAGAAGTGACAGCCAAAGAAAAGCTTACCACAAAACGGAGAAGTTATGACAAATCAGACTATAAGGCAAAAAGAAAGTGCAGCTTTATGGTTTCATGGACAAAAGAATTTCTGTGGCTGCAATATGACGAGCTAAATAACCAGGGCTGCACATAAGTGGTCCGCAGGTGCGCATTCGCTGTCAAAATAAAAAACACGCACAAGGGTTAGGGTTAAATTTAAAAACTGTACTTTTGAGTTAAAATATATATTTATAATTTTAATAAATGACAAATTAAAAAGGCATGAACATTTTTTTGTATCGAAAAAATATCGAACCGTGACACCAAAGTATCGAACCGAACCGTGAATTTTGTGTATCGTTGCACCCCTACTCAGCAGTTGTTATTCCGTGTCTAAAAAGTGAGATTAAACATTTATTTTGTTTTACTGTATTCTAAAAATGGCTCTGTGATCTTTCAGTTTATGCTGTGTGCTCAGTAAACAGCAGAAGTGATACATTATACTTTATGTTGTGTGATAGAAGAGGAAAAGAAGGGATTCGGCGTCCCAATGCAATGGAACGGAGAGCCCCAAACGCAACCGCGAGAGCGTTCTTCAGCTCACAGAAGAAGATGGAAGAGATGGAGGAGCATTCTCTGCACCCATTTGTCACGAGGACAGTAGAGAGGATGGTGATTTGGAGAGCTTGGAGCATTGCATAGTGCAGTTCACGGTGGGTGAAGACAATGGAACAGAAGTTCTTGTCCCAGTCATCAACCCTGATCTGGAACGCGAAGATTTTACTGGCAGCCCAAGACAAAGCCTATCATCCACACAGGACAACGGGAATCAGATCAGTCCCTCTGAGCCCAGTGAGTACACCCAACAAACGTGTGGCTTCAGTCCACTGCTGAGTGTGTCTGAGCAGGCCAGAACCTGGCAAATGAATACCAGTCTGTGTGTGTGTGTGTGTGTGTGTGTGTGTGTGTGTGTGTGTGTGTGTGTGTGTGTGTGTGTGCGCGTTTGTGTGCGTTTGTGTGTGTGTGAGAGGGCCTCATTTAAACAAAACTTCAGTAATTAATTGTGCTGCATCTGCTCAGTGACTTTGAAATTGACTCACCTTGAAATAGCGGCCATCAAAATAAAGTGTGTTACTAAGTCATACATGTTATAAGCGGCTCTTAGTCAGAAAAGTTGCACAACCAATATTCCCGATTATGAGAGAGAAAGCTACTGCCTATTTACAGCATGTGATGGAGAAATAGGCTTTTGCTGATTGTTTTAACAGATTAAAAGACCTGCATTTGTGGTGACGAACCGTTTCACTCTAACAAAGTACAGCTATACTTTTGAGCGTTTAATTCTCTCAGCCCTCTTCACAAAGACCAGGATTTGTGTGTGCGTATGTGTGACACAGAGGGCGCTATCTGTTGGACTAGTTAAATGCATCTTAAACTAATCTCTTAATCAGTAATGGTGGTCAGATAAAATGTAAATGATAACTTTGTTTATGTAGCAATAAATACATGTAATTTCTTTCTTTTTTATTTCTCCACGGCTGAAAGCAGTACTGATAATTTTGGTGCTTATTGATTCTCCAGTTTTTTAAATAATTTTTTTCCCAGGGTTCATTCAAAACCAGGTTTTGGGGTCCATCCCTACTAGGAGGCATCCTAGGAGTCTGATGCCTGAACCAATTCAGCTGATTCTTTTGAGTGTGAAGCAGGATGTTATTAGGTTGTAACCATTAGTTGCTTTTTGCATACATTCACCAAAATTAGTTTGAAAAGTTACTAAAAATGTCAAAGATGTCAGCTACCCTGAGGACTTACTTATTTATCAAGTTAACAAGCTGTTATTTTAATGCCTTAAACACTAAAATACAACTTCTCTGTAGCATCCATGTTCTTTCTATGTTTATGAGGCACATGAACACACTGAAGACTGACGCAGGAAAAGGGGCCATCCGGGAGCACGTGAAAATACAATTAGCAGCTACAATGTTTTCACTGTTTAGCTTACCCACGTGCCTTTTCCTGGATTACTACTGTCCTCACTGTGGCTTTAAAGCCCATTACATTTCCATTATACAGTATCAGATAGGGGCTTATGTGTCCTCAAGCGTTTTGTACTTTTAGAGAATTCCAAAGAAAAGGTTCACTCTGGCCTCATGTTGTCTTAATGGTTGTTTCAGTTGTGCTGTCCAGTGACGATGAGGAGGGTGGAGACGTTTCTCGGGGCTGCAGCCAAGTCCGCACACTGGTCGCTGTGGAAGACGCAGTAATAAAGGGTCAGTCGTCACAGGAAGCTGAGGCCAAACAGCAACACACTGCTGACATGCAGGTTGGTAGAGTGTGTTCAGTCCAGCACAAACACATTTCATATGTGATCTCAGTTTTTATAATCCCCTTATATATGTTCTTTTCCTTTTTTATATTGTGCAGACAACAGCCTCGCACATGCCTCTAAACTGAGCTGAGCTAATGCCCAGATTAACATGACATCACAAAGGGTGTTTTACAGACATGATCCGGGGGCCTAAGGTTTTACTTCACCCCAGGGTGTCCAAGTCACCAACTGCTAATTAAAAGACAATACTTTGCCTGTGCGGCAGCCACTTAGTCTTGTATCTGACCCAATGACATGAAGGGAGAGAGGAGCCATGCACGTGGATGTCTGGATATAATAAAAGGAAGAACTTGTTCTTTTCTAAACCATTATGTTATCGATTTCACAGTCACGTGAACTAAGATCACTCTACAGCTGCTTTCAAAAACTGCCACCATTGTAAGATCGTGGCATTATAAGGAGAACATCGAGTTTCAAACCTGGTACATTAACAGTGGTTTATAGTCAATGCATTTAACACATGCATCAAATTTTGGCAGGAAGAGTCACTGAATTCAGCTTTAAATAGCTTTGCAGTGCATGCAGTGAGTAAGAATATTTGTGTGTGTGTGTGTTCTTTAGCTGTAGCACAGTATCACAGATCAGTTTCATTTAGTGCCACAAAAAGGTTGAACAAACTCCTGCAGAATAGACCACCAGGTGACCTCCTGCGTCTTCTCTTTCTTTCTCATTTGAGCAACATATCAAGACAAATATCTCGATATGCTATTTTTCAATAGACAGCGGAATACCTGCAAACTGCCATGTCATTCTTTTAACCACCACCAGATGGTGCCAAAGCAACAATTTTATATAGCCTCTGCATGCTGCCCTTTAATCATGCCACTAGTTATCTTTGTAGTCTGTTATTATCCTGACATTACCGTGTATTAATCTGTTTGCATCGTTGTGCGGCTTCGCAGCCTGCTCTATTTCCTGTAAACTTTGCATGTGTGTGTCTGTTTGTGTTTTGCAGGTGTTTGTTGTGCACAACACTACTCTTCCAGTGACTTCAGCTCCCAGTTTCAATATAGACTATTCCTGCATGGAGTTGCCCTTCTGTGGTCTGCACTGTGGAGTTTATCATGGAAAAGCAAATGGACCCATCGCGGTAACCCTAATAAAATGCAAAGATGGGCTTTTTGCCGTAAGCATGCACAGAATTTGAAAATCTAATGCATCTTTCTCTCTGTTCACAGATAGAGGAGGAAGAAATCATCATCCCACTCAAAGGTAATATTTATAAATATGTTTTGATCTTAAGTAATTCCTTTTCCTAATAACTTTTAAAGAGAACCTCTCTCCATCAGCTTTTCTGATCATTTTTTGTGCCTTTGGGCAGGGTTGTATAAGCTTTGACACAAAAACAAGTCACCTCATTTTGTTTTGGCACAGTATCCTCTCCTAGCTTTTCACTTATTTCGCTTAGCTTCTTTGTGCTAATGCGTCAAACCCTCAAGATCCCAGTAGACTTTCACCTCTGAATCTGTAAAACTCAGTCAATTTATGGGTTCATTTAATGACATTTTAGCCTGCCTTTGTGTGCGTAACCCTTGTTTCTATTAAAGAAGAGTGGTTGAACATTATTTTCCAAAGCATTAAAAACAAAAGTATTACTTAGCTAGAAAAAGATTTATAAAAGGCAAGAACAAAATTGTTACCTTATACTTTAAAAATACTTGCACAAAATATACAAGCTGTTTGTCAATTTAACAAGACAAACATTGTAAAATACCAGAAACAAGAATAAAGTGTAAAGCTGTTTGTAAAAATGTATTGTCCTTACGACCGTATCTTGTGTTCAGACACCAGTGAGGAGCTGGAGGTGAAGTTGACCTTTGAGCGTTTGGAGCTGAGGAGGTACAGTGTTTGGGAGCGACAGGAACTGGAAGAACGACAGCTGCACTTTAAGGGTGATGAGGAGCCCACACCTGCTGCTGTGCTGCTATTTTGTGTGTCAGAAACTGCTGCCGCTTCGGTACAGCAGGACCTCCGCCTGCTGTCGGCCAAAAAAGATGGAGCTGTGAACACTGGTGAGACTGCTGGATGACAAGTTCAGGGTTTTGGTCATTTAAACTTAAAAATGCTGAAGGTTTCTGTTATATAGTGCCAGCATTCAGCATTATTTCATATTGCGCTCTGTTTTAATAGGGAAAGCCAGCCCTTTCATCCTGCTGACTCTGAGAGAACCTCTGGAGGGAATGGAGGGAGCTTTTTTGCGCTCTCTCCTGGACATTGTCTGTCTCAAGACTCTGGCAAATGAACAAACCAATTTAAGGCACAGTACAGACAGATTTAGTGAGTTGGGAGACGTTCTGTCTCCTGTTCTTTCTCTGGATGATAGCATAGAGCTGATTAGAAGAACTGGACTAGACTCTTTCCTACTCTCCATGCTGGGTGTGACAAACACGGACACAGAACCTGAAGAAGACAAAAAGCCCACAGCACAAAAGACAGACTCAGTTTTAGAGACAGAGATTGCACCAGAGCCAGACACAGAAGCACCTTTGCTCAAACCAAAGCCTGATCAGGAAGAACAAAGGGTTGAATGTCCCTCTGATGTAAGTGTCTACTGGGTGGTTCAGTAAGAGTATACCACCCCCCCCCCCCCCCCCCCCCCCCCCAAACCGTTTTTTCTTTACTGGTACTCAGCTTGCAAGCCTGCACATTTAGCTTGTGCCCACTTCACAATCACCTGACAGCCACTGGTCTGTGATGTGCATTTCCCTCCACAGAAGGAGAAAGAGGAACCGACTCCTGTGTATACAATGTGCCATCGTAGAACCAGAGGATCCTACTCTGTGTCACTGTGTAAACCAGGCTCCAGCTGGACTAAATATAAACATCAGGGTCTGGCTCACAGGCAAGTAGCCTAAGCTAAGATGCTTATGAGATTCATCAGTGGAGGTTTGAGATCTGTTCATACAGACCACCAGTATATTTAAAATATTTGTACAGACAGGTCCTTAAGTATTTGGACAGTGGCACAAATTTTATAATTTCTGCTTCTTTACACCAACACAGAGGATTTGAACTACAGCAATTAAGCTGTGATTAAAGGTGTATGTCAGGTACTTTGATTTTAAGTTGCCCGGACAAGTGAGACTAAATGTTAAAAAGTTACAGGAAAAGTTTGGGTAGTTCCTTATACAGACTGTCCTATTATTATAATAGATTTTATAATTTGAGTTGATTAATTCATAGAAATGTTTTTTTTTTATATTTTTAAACTGTGGACCCAGTATAAATAGTGGAAAACCAGGAACTTTTGTGTTATTTAACTGTTTATCTGTTCATTACTTTGGTGTACTATGAATGAAGTCTTCAATGGGCTGATGTAGGTGTTAATTCAGGGAGGTTGGAGCAGTTTTGTGGATAGTTGTGGCCTGCTACTTGTTATTTTTTGAGGAAAACCAAAAACTCATGGTTGACCATGAAAAACAGGTTAAGTGGATGATCGTAAAGCTCTCATAGGTGAGGAAAACCCTTTCACAACACATCTAGCAAATTCGGGAATATTTATAAAGAAGTAGCTGTATCACCATCAAGGGCTATAATCAAAAGATGCCTTTGTGACAGTAAATACAGAGGGGCTACAGCAAGATTCAAACAGCTAGTATTGGTCAAGAACAGAACAAACTGGTTAGACTTTGCTAAGAAACATCTAAAAAACATCTGGTCCAGCTGTGGAGTAGGATTCTGCAGAAAGATTAAGTCCAGATGAGCGTGAACCAGAGTGATGGGAAGAGAAGAGTATGAAGAACAAAAGGAAGGGCTCGTGATCTGAAGCATACCACATCATCTGTCAAACACAGTAGAGACAATCTGATGGCATGGAAATGTATGGCTGCGAGTGGAACTGGGTCATTGTTGCTGATTGATGATGTGACTGCTGATAGAAGTAGCAGCATGAATTCTTTGCAAAATGCTTTACTACTTGGATGCAGTCAAAATCCGGGAACCTGGATGACCTTTATTAAAAAGGATAATGACCCCAAACACAAAGCTAAAACTACCTGAAAACAAGGAACAGAAAGTTCTCAAGTGGCCAAGTCAGTCTACTGATCTCAGCCCAAGCTTATTTTCCACTTGGTGAAAGTAGGGCTGGGCGATATGACCCAAAATTCATATCTCGATATTTTTTAGCTGGATGGCGATATAAGATATATATCTCGATGTTTTTTTTTTTTAAGCCATAAGTTAAGAACAAAAAGAGAGTTCTTAGTCACACTGTGTCCCAGATGTCACACGGGCACTTTTATTTACATACAGCGTAGATATTACTCAAAAATAAATTATCAGCATATATTAAATAATCATGGTCCATAAATAAAAGAAAACAATGTTGTTTTTGTGCATAACAAAAAGCTCACAATTGTGCAGTCAAAATGTAAACTAATAGACGCTGAGCATAATAACAAAGAGACAGATTTCACAGCTGCACCACGTCTCTGAACAGGTGCCATTTGTGGTCCTTATACACACACAGTACGTATCACTCCGCGAGGCTCCTCCTCTGTAGCCGTAATTCTCCGACAATCCATCAAGCAGTGCAGCTCCGTAGCTTAGCAAAGTCATATTAAAACATTTTTTGACAGATTGCTGAGCGCTGTGTACCACATAAAATCGGTTCGCGGTCAGTAAGCACAACCAGAATTCATACATAAGGCGCACTGTCGATTTTTGAGAAAAGGAAAGGATTTTAGGCCGTGCAGCCCCTCCGGGCTGCATGTCGTTAGCGCGGTTAGCTCGCTAACACGTTGACGCCATCCAGCCCCACGCACGGTAACTCGCTAACGGAGATTTTCCGCTTTCATCTTGTCATTGCCTGCAGGTGAAGCTATGGGGGAGTTGTGTTCAGTGCAGGAGAGGCGAGGCCGAGTAACGTTGCGTAGAGACAAAAGTGGACGAAAGAGAGGCAAACCTGCGGCTCCACAAGTATAATTATAACGTAACATAGACTATATCGATATAAACGATATTGTCACATCTTATATCTCGTATGAAAATATATCGATATTTTTTAAAAACTCGATATATCGCCCAGCCCTAGGTGAAAGCAGAGAGCTCCACAAACAAACAGCTGAACACAGCTGCAGTAAATGCTGTCAGAGCTTCTCAAAGGAGGAACCTCTGGGGATGCCAATTGACTGCAAAGTATAATTCTTAGTTAATTCTGAGCCTTTTAAAATTGTGCTATGTTGTAATATCCTAAATTGCTAAAATAATATTTTATTGAGCTCCTCGAATAAATTTTAAGCCTCCACTTTGATCACATTGTGATTGCTTAATTTCGGATCCACTGTGGTGATGTCCAGAGGCAAAATGATTAAAATGTTCAAGCTGTAACACACTGCGAGGAACTTATTGGGATTATATTTATGAACGACAAGAGGAGAGCAGGGAATATTTTGACTGGACTAACTTAATTCTTAGATTAATCACTAATCAATCACAAAAGTGAATGAATAAACAAACTGCAAATTATTTGGGGTGTTAATACTACTATGAGGTCCCCATTTATCGTAATACTAATCTGACTTATGAGATCAGTGCATCCTCATAAAAACACTTTGAATAATATGTATAACCTAAAAGTTCTGATGATCTAAATAACGGCTCATTCTTATCTCCTGCTTCCTTACTTAGGTTGATCCAGTTTCCTCCTCCGCCAATGAAAGGAGGAATCACTGTTACGATGGAGGACCTGCAGTGCCTTGACAGTGGGAAATACCTTAACGATGTTATCATTGATTTTTACCTCAAGTATGAACTTTTATTTTTTTTATTTATTAAACAAAAGGCATTAATTGATTCTGAGTCTTGGGATAGAGATGCTTCTAAATTGATCGTTTTTGATTTTTGTGTTTTTAAAACCAGATACCTCCTCCAGAACGCATCTGCTTCAGTGGTCGAGCGCTCCCACATTTTCAGCAGCTTCTTCTACAAGCAGCTGACGCGGCGGGACAATGCCAGTGAAGGTGGCAACAGCGACTCGTAAGTAACCCTGATAGAGTTTGCAGTCTGCTTTGGGGTGTACTGATTGTGTGAAATGTCTTCACTTAAAGTGTTCTTACCTTCTTACGCTTTACTGGATTTAACAAGATAGCACAATAACTGCCAGCCGTTTAAGATACACTACATCCTCCTTAAACAGTATTATAACCTGCAGTACCTTTTGAGTTGGATGCATTGGTCATTAGTGTAGATGTCCACATCTACACCATCTAAGCTTCAAAGACCAAAATGCAATGCTTAATAGATTGCATGTTTAATGTATTTAGACCTGATATGTCCTGTAATCAAGATTCATGTTACAGGCACGACTCCAAAAATGTTTTTATTGTTTTTATTTTTGTTTGTATTCAGCTGTCAGAGACAGAGGCGGCACCAACGCGTGAAGACATGGACACGACACGTCGACATCTTCAAAAAGGACTTCTTGTTTGTACCTGTCAATCAGGAGTAAGTTCAGCACAGGAGGTGTTATTTGCACAGTTTTCTTCTCTTTTTAATTTTCAGTAAATCTGTTAAACACATCACATGACTCTCTCCATTTAGAGCTCACTGGTATTTAGTTGTCATTTGCTTTCCCGGACTGGGTGAGCCTAAAATCGAGGGCTGGACAGGAAAGAGCAGCGACGTGACGGAGGAGTCTGAGAGTCAAGATGATGCGCAAGGAAGTAAAAGCTTTAATGATGATGTGGAGAAATCACATATGCGCAGTGACAATATAGACACAGACACAGGTATTTTTGACTCATGCCTTCTTTGTCTTTGGTGTTTATATGTGGTGTTTATACCAGTGACGACAGAAAGGTGAAGGTAATCATTGTGTGTCGTTTCGTGTCTTTTAGAAAATACCCAGGAAGAATTCACCAAAGATTCACCACCTAATCCAGTAGTAAGATATAATTCAGTTACATATAAGAATATTTAAAAGTGTCTGTTTGTTCCTGCAAACCAGCTCAGTCTATTTTTGTCTTTGTAGAGTTGTACAGAGCTGACGTGGCAAAAGAAGACAGTTTGCAAAAGGTGAGTTTTTACACCTTTTTAGTCCATATTCTAAAAAGAAACTCCTTTTGTCCTCTGATCATCTGTTTTCTGACCTCTTAACACCATTTATGTTCATGCACTGATAATGGTTTAGTAGGGTGGGTCTAGATGGGGTGTTTTATTAGGAAAAGCAGCCCAATGCTCTAAATTGTGGCTGTGTGTGACTTCCTGCCAGGCTCATCTGCTTTGTGTAGCTTGACATGACTTCTATCCAAAATGTATTAGGCGCATATGTTTAAGCAGAAAGCTGCTTCCAACATACGTCTAATGAAGTCATAAGCATCGTCGACAGTTACTGGTCAGCCACCACTGGCTGATTTAACCCGTTGAGTTCAGTTCAACATGCCGCTCAATGTGTTGGTTTCCCTTGTTGCTGGGCTTCAAAAATGGTGGTTTAGATTTTTGTGAAGGAGTTGGTCTCATGAGTCATCGAGTGATGCCTTTGACCGACCAATCGGTGGCATGCAGTATGATGTCACATCTTTGGAGCGACTCGGCTTGTTTGGAGCCCCGGCTGAGCAGGTACTAATAAATACCTGCTACCAGGTAGATGGTTGGATACTTTTTGATCCCACAAGGGAAATTTTTGTGCTACAGCAGCATGATAAAGAGTAAAAATAGTACAGTGTTCAATCCAGAATAATAAACAACACAGTTAAATAATAGGGATATGGCTCTTATACTATGAGATGGTGCAGGAATTTATGTATTTACAACAGTGGTTAAAAAGGCACTACAACTTAATGTAAAACCCCTAACAGCTGAGCTGAGCCAAGTAGGCACTTGCGGAAAAGAGGCAATGGTCTTTGTGTGTTTTGGAAGTTTATGTGGTTTCCCCCCTGGTCTCTGGGTATTTAAACACATCTGAACAAAAAGACTTTACAAATGAAAGCTTGATATAAAAGTAAACACTGACTTGCAGCTGTCTGTCCTCTCTGTAGGCCGTGTATTCTTATCATGGATTCCCTTAAACTTTCTCTTCATGAACGAGTCTTCAAACTGTTGCGGGAGTAAGTATGACACCTTAAACCCACAATTCTGAAGCTGGGTATGCATGGGTATGGGTCTGTGTGAAATGTTATTGTATTTTTATTTTTTTTTTAATGACACATTTGTCTGCCAGATACTTGCAGTCAGAATGGGAGGTGCGTCGTGGGTCACCGAGGGACTTTGGTCCTGATCAGATGAAAAGCTCACACTGCCACGTCCCCCTTCAGGATAACAGCAGCGACTGTGGCCTCTACCTGCTACAATACGTTGAGTGCTTTTTGAAGGTAAAGCACTTTTTTAACGTCACATTTAGTTTAGCTAATAATGCGTTCAAGGACAGCATAAATAATTCTGCTTCTGCTTTCAGGACCCCGTGGTGCACTTTGACCTCCCACTACACCTAGAACAATGGTTTTCACGGCAGCAGGTGCGAAGGAAGCGAGATGAAATCCGAGATCTTGTACTTAACCTTTACCGACATCAGAACCTGGATAATAGACTAGGAAAGCAGCTGAGCGGTTGAGCACATCACATTCCTGTAGCCATTAAAAATCACTGCTCATACTGAGCAACGGTCATTTCAGCGTGAACTGAAAATATTTCTTTTAAAGCAGATTCTTTTATTTTATGCATTAACTTGAAAATGTAAACCTTTGACTACCTGGGGGTCCTATTAGTGAATATAAAAGAATTGGCTAATTAAAAATAAAGGGCAGAAAAAAAATAAAAGCATATCTAGACACACAAATCAATCCAGACTTTTTACTGTTTGTTTTTATACTGATAACTATTTTATAAAGAAATATTAAAATTCAATTTTCTATGTAGTATGCCCAAGCAGATAATGTGTGAAAGCATAACAGTGGTAAAACTTAGTTTGCAAAGTGATATATTTAAAAAAAATTTTTTTTAAAGTTCTATTAGGATCCCCCTTGCTTTGATCTTTGGTTTCTTTTAAGCTTTTGTAGTTTGAATTCAGCTTGCTGGCATCTGGTAGACATTTCGTGTATTATCCGACTGACAGTTCAGTTCAGCTCAGATCTGTTGTGTGTTTTTTCTTATCCAGGTTGTCCCTGATGTTGCCTTCTTTTGTATCAAAGTTTTATTAGATGAGATTTACTTTAGACAAAATGTAAGAAGCGTCGGTGTGGTATTTAATAGACAGGAGTTTTCTTACTGAATTTCATTAGAAAAATATATGATTTGAAACCACAGGACTGTGCCTCTCCCTCCCAGCTACAGACAGACCCGGCAGTCACCCACTTCTCTAATTAAGTTAAAGTGTGTATAACAGTGTGTGTCTGTGACTCTCTGTAGAGCCCGACCAATACTTCATTTGAAAAAAGTCTGCTAATCTGATATATCGGCCAATTTTTTTCTTCTTTTCTTTGTGAAAAATAAACAGATGTTCTTGTTTGAAACACAGTAGGAAAGGAATTAAGTGCAAAATTGCCGTTGCTTTCATATCAAATTGCTTCACTGGCCTGTGCTGTTATCCTGCCTGGGTTTGTCCTGCAAAATGAGTTTCAAGTCCTGGTTAATAGATAACTTTATGAATTTAACATGAATACACCTCGCAAAAAAAAGTTTAAGGGCACACACGCTGGCATGTGTAACGTTCGATGACCTGCTGAAGACCCATTCAGTCCTTTATTAATGTTCTCAGTTTTCCCTTTTTGCCAGATTGTTCAGTTGTCGTTTTCTTGTGTAACACCTTTATGGTGTTCTCTTTGGGATTTTTTTTAAATTTTTTATTTTGTCAGATGAATGTACAGAAACTGATTCCAAAATACATTTGGTTTCATTTGTATATTAAAACTTGTAGAAAAAATGATGCTTGTTCTGATGTGTCTTTTTTTTGTTGCTGTTTATATTTGAAACTAAATTGCTTAAGTTAATAAGCCCAGTCTGGTCCTTGTGAAGAATGATTTACAAACTGGTGCATTGTGAAGCGTTTTATTTTGACTGGTGAGTTGGTACACACGCTATGTTATTGTCAGTAGTGGATTCTTGTTACCCCACAGCCATTAAAGGGTGATGGGATATTGTTGTCACCCAACAAGGCAACGTAAGAGTTTTCAAACTGAAAACTCTGAAAATCTTCAGAGAGGTTTTCTGAAGGTGTTAAGAAAGACGTCACCTAGGAATTGTGATATGAAATTCTGGAAACTCCAACATTCTGTTCTGTTTGAGTTAAACTATCTGCTGCACATATTTTCTCAATCCAGTATGATCTTAGTTTGTGACTAAGAATTTCATGTTTTTTCTTTTTTCAAATTATTCTGAGATTTACCTGCGTCCCAGAAAGTATCACTAAATGTCCTTAGCAATGTGAGTTTTTTAAAGATTGTTTATTATTCATTTTTTGTTTGCTTGTTTGTTTTGATGATGCCTCAGATTTTAAAATGTAAAAAAAACAAACCCCAAAGCATTTTGGTATATGAAGCTAAAATTTCACATTTTTAGGCAAATCTAAGATTATATGAGAGATTACATGACCCACGTTTTAAATATCACAATAATTAACAATATACTTACTTTTGCTTAAGGATCATATTATTTTAATTTCAACCTCCAAATGTGTGTTCAAACACTCTTTGTAAATGCTACAAAAAGTTGGTCTACTCAAAGGCAAGAAGAAGCAGATTTCCAGTTTGAAAACTGTTTAAACCCCATCGAAATAGCAAGTGGCTAAATGTCATCTCTTGAGCTCATGAGTCTGAGTGCACATTTAACTGGGTGACTGCCAGTTAAAGGGACTCTTTTTTTTTTTCCCCCCAAAATGACCTTAATGGCCAACTCAATCCTTGACCTGCCTCACATTCCTCTACATACATAGAGTACATGTGGCTGCTCTTTGGCCTTTATGTAGCCATTGTTACCTCCTCTCTGACCACGTTTCCTCCACACTAAGTACCCTCCCCTCCCAGTGTTGCTCCAGTAACTTCTTGGTGAGTTCTCCTAAAAGACTTACTGTAAACAGGATTAGAGAGCATTAAAAAATCCTCCTCTCTCTCAAGTGCCATCTGCCTATCTACCTGAGCCAGGAGCTGTCCTCTCAGCACCATGGGAAACACCTCTCCCCGGGCACAGAGGAAAGCGCGAGCCCACAGTGTGACTGTGTCAGCAAATGGTTTGTGATTGGGCTTCTCTTATTCTTTGGGGTCTTCTTTGGAGAATTCTGAAATATGCAAACTCGTACTCAGTTTGTCCTACTGCTGTTGCGTGACTTGAGACGAAACGCGTATCTCCTTGATCCTTTCCCAAGGCCACGGATCTAAGCACAATCACGGATTTAACATGAGCATCCTCTCGTGGAAATGTGTTTTCTACCCTGCTGTGTTTGGTTTAATGGTCATATTTCTGGACCTAAAGACAGGTACGTGGCATTAGTTGACTTAAAAATCAAGCGTTCACTACTTACCTAAATGCACACACAAACTCTATATTTTAAACTTTGTTGTTGTTGTGCACCCCAGATGCAATGATGGAAGGTTCCTCTATGGGATACCTTGATCTGCCTTATACTCAGGAGCCTGTGGTGTTTCCACGCATCACTCACATATCTGAGGTGAAGCCATCGCGTGAGAGCCACGCGGTTATCTCTCGACAGAAAAGGAACATCCTTTTTCCAAGTGGAGTCAAACTGTGCGCGCAAGAGACCGCCGAGCAAGTCATTGCAAACCATCTGAGCTACTTTCATCTCAGAGGTAAGACCCAGTGTGAATCGGTGTTAAAAATGAATATTGTAAATGGAGTTTCATTGTCACTGTCACACCAAGGTGTGAAGATGGCACCAAAAAGAACAAACAAACTGATTTTGAGAGATTGCCCCCTCTGTATCTTCCCCTTTGCGTGTCTACAGTGTGAAAAGATTTAATTCTCCAGTGGACGAGAGAGTTAACCTTTGCTGTGTTTACGCAATAAGATCCATCAGACTCAATTAGACTTCATTAGATTTGTATCAAAACAGATTGCTCCACTTATTGGGCTCATTTACTGAAATAACATTACACCACACACACTGGTAGCATCTACACAACATCAGGTCTCCATTAAAAGAAGCCGTTGTTACCTACACTGCATCTTACCAGCCCTGCCGACGAGTTCTGGTGTGCTTTTAAAGGATTATTGCACAATTTAGCACTGCATTATATATTTTTATATTATCTACCAATAACCCACAATGCAATTTGACAGCCAAGTTGCATATTAGTAGGTAATGCTGCTTTAAAGTACTTCGCTTGGAATAGTTCATGAAATTAGCAATTCACGCAGACAAAAAATACAAATATTACACAAACAACAAAAAAAAAAAGATTTTTTCTAAAAAGCCAAAAGTTACAGTAAAAACAGACATTTAGCTCTTTCTTATATGTGTGCATGGGCAGGTTTGTTATGCAAGTTAGATATGGATTTAGAAGTGATCACTGCAGCCTTGTGGACACTGTTAATTAGAGAAGAAGATTGGAGCATATGTCTGTGCACTGATTTTGGATCAGCGCCCAGTATGAGAGTTATATCACGACATCAACGTGGAAATGGATAGATTTATGATTTAGCTTGGGCCCCCAGAAACTCTAACTAATGATATCAAGATTGTAAATGAGTCAAACTCATAAAATATGATCTTATTTCTCAGCTAATGAACGTGTGTCGTGGTTTCCTTGTCAAACAAGCATACATTTAAGTTAGGGTTCAAGTTTCACCCCAATAAAAATAACTTGGAAAACATTACTATGAAAGAAAGTTCTCCAGATAAATTTTTTAAGAGGGTGCTGTCTTTCTCTGGTCTAACCAGTGTGCCAGGAGACCATATGGGAGGCATTTAAGATCTTCTGGGACCGCCTCCCAGAGCAAGAAGAGTACCAAAGCTGGATGAGTCGATGTCAGGAGGGCATAGTCTCTGCACGGGATATTGGCAGCTACTTTAGTACGTCAGAGGAGCATCAGACTCTGGCTAAAAAGGTAACTAAATAACAATAAAATGATATGCGATTAGTACAAAACATGATTTTCTCTGGAGCTGGCTCATGAAACTGTTTTCCACTTCCAGAGAATGTCGCCGCCCAGTTTGAAGAGGTAAAAGAAACTCTCTGCTTTGTTTTCCCCAAAGTGACCTTTTAATGATGCGTTCATGATCTCATTATTAAGTCTGTGTTTTGTAAATGTGTCACTTTTACCACTATCTGTAGTGAGCCCACCAGGTCCTGGCAACATATGTGCAGGTAAGGTTGTCAAAGCTCTTCAACCTTACCTGTTCATATTCCCACTCATCACTTATCAAACATGATTTTTCACATTTATTTGTTTTGGCTTCTTTTTTTTTTTTTCATTTATGTGTCATAGATTTAGGTATGTGTCTTTATGCTCACTGTCTGTTTGAGTTCTCTCTTTAAATGATAATATTAACAGGGGTCCAAGCAAAGAAGCTGTTGAGATACAACCGTACCTGTTATAATTCTCATCGTTTTTTATTATTCATGTCATGTGGAAACATGAAGTTTGACTCAGACTCCAGTTTGTCTTTGCAGTGTTCTGTAAAATGGCTTGGCCTGAGGTCAGCTGTCTTCCATCATTTTATTTTTTCTTACTCCAGCTACATCTTTGCTGTCTGATGTTTAAAGAATATGAGATTTTTATTAAAAAAACCCATTTTGTTTCACCATGTTCATAAAAACATTTTTTTTGACGCTTTAAACAGAAACCAGCCGTCCTAAAACTGACTCAGGATTATCTTGGGAATTTAAAAAAATAAATAATCGTTGACGTATCTGCTGAAGGCTTTGAGAAATCAACCTGAAATTACTGAACGTGGAACATGTTTACCTTTTCTTGGTTAGTGGTACAAAATTTGGTTTTGAAAGTTAGGACCTCGTAATACATGCATCTCCCCTAGTCCTCAATCAAATGTTAGCAACATGCACATGATTTGGATATCACATGTTTCCCATCGTGCCCAGAAATGCCAAACAATGTGTCTGCAGTAACATTCACAGTTGTATAAACAGCATCGATTTCACCAAATGTTTGAAGGTATTTGGTAAACACATGAATCACGTTTTTTCCCCCCAGAATAATATAATTATTATCTTTTACAGCTCATTTGAACAGCACACTTAAAAAAATATTTTTTTTTACCCCCCAATAAACACAAAGTCAAATTCATGTGAAATATATAAAATCAAAGGTTTATTTATTCAGATGCTCTAAATTTATGCAAATCCAGTACATTTCATTTGACAAGATTCCATAAATTTAACATTTTACTCTGTACTTCTGTAACAAAATTGCATACAAAATATACAAGTAATTAAATTAATTGAAAGGAAGTTAAGAAATAATTTATTTATTTATTTTTTTAGTGTAGTGATTATATATCGATATGGTTGAGTCCTGTTAGCCAATGGTGCAACAGTTTATCTAATTTAAATAAACAATTACAAATAGCTTGACTGCTTCTGACTTGCTTGGATCTCAGTCTTTGCCTCTTTTTTAAAATCTTTTTTAACAAACTAAATTAATAGACAAAAATCTAACCTTCAATAATTTTCAGACACTGGGAAACTGGATTTGCTTCCATTAACAACTTATTCCGACCCTACATGCAGTGTGCATAAGCCATTAATAGTTGTGCTTATTGCCTTTTTATTATATCATAATTGTGTAACGTTGTATCGGCGTCGCTAACATGATCCTCCTGTGTTTCACAGCACTCCAACACCAGACATACCAGAATCCGTTGAAGCTCCTGAGCTAGGTCAGTGTTTTACCTGATTATACTGGCATCTGTAGCAAAAATCCCCCTTTTATTTAACCACCCTGATATAGATTTGCTGTTTTTGTGTCTGGCCCGTGTCTAGTGTGCAGTTTTGTATTTTGGAGTGTGCATCCTTAAGTGCTCGGTATGTGAACTTGGCTTTAGGTCAGCTGACCCTTAGATTTAGCAAGAAGTCCGGGTAAGGACAGTCTAATCCATATAACTATCACTAATCATGGCACTTGCCAAACGTTTAAGCTGACATCCACCTCAAATAAACCGACAATCCCTTTTTCTTTTGCATATGAACTTAACCACCTAGAAGACACAGCTGAAAACAAGGAGGAGGATTCCCCTGCCATTTCACCAGGAGTAGAGGAGAGTCCTGTGAGTGTAAACACAGATTGCTTGCAGACTGGGATTGATCATTTGCCCTTAATTAAAGTGCGTCTTTATCTCTTTCTCACTACTCAGCTTTACAATGATATAACCGTACAACCGCCTACTCCTGCTCCGCTGGAGCAGGTTGTGGAGCTAAGCATCCTCTTGTCAGGAGAAATGTACAACGAGAGCCTTGCTGATCCGGCCAGCCTCCAGTACCAAACACTCAGCAGACAGCTCGCTGAAAAGGTTTGCCTCTAGCTCTGGCTCCTCATGTCTGTTTCCCTTTATATCTCCCATCTGAGCCTTGGCGCTGGCCTGGACTCTCTATATCTACTGGTTTATGGTCTGTGATTGAAGCACTGTTAGTTTTAATAACTCGCACTTTAGCAGTAGTTAAACTCAAACTGTTAGGCAAGGGCTCAAAACACACTGACTTTATGATACACAGTTGGTTAGGGTGAAATAATAATGTGCTGAAAATCCAGCTTCATGACTCATGTCTTGGGAATACATAAACTTCCGCACATGCACGCCGCTGCACAGGTATCCAGTGGTTTTACAGGTACTTGGAAGATTCAGTAAACATGCCTACAGGCCTTTTCCCTGGCAGCGGATGCACAAAACCTTGCAAATGAAAACATTAAACAGACAATTTGGTGCATTTTTTTGTGCACACACGTGTATGTGTTTTGCATTTGATGAATGCTTTCAGTATTTTTTTTTCTTTTGATTTCTGAGCTGCTTTTATTCTCTGCGGGGATTTCCTGGACAGCTAACATCTGCACACACCTTGACATACTGTAGTCTATAGCAAGAAACGTCATGCATACAAGCAAGTTTGCGTGCCTTGAAGAGATAAAGAAGAAAAGTGGAGTGGAGGGTAAGATAGGGACTGATGGTAAATGAGTGTAAAGAAAGAGGAAGTGGAGGAGAAGTCAGCAGACGAAAGACCCTGGAGACCTGTACGCATACTTCTTCATCTCTGGAAGATTTAATAAACTGGGTCAGTGAGTCTGCAGGACGACACGACTATATCTATTTCTTTTTTCATGTTAGTGTGGTGAAGCAAGGCCTTGAAAACCACTACAAGCTGTTTTCTATGAGCAGTTTGTCTTTTAAGGAAAATAATCCGGGGACGACATTTCGAGTACTTTGAAGTCCTTTTGGAACAATAAATGAGATTTATTTTGGCAAGCAAGTTCATTGTAAACCACTCAAAATAAGAAACAAATTAACTGCGGTTTCCACTCTGATGCCTGGTCAACTTTGTCTTTGCAGATAGAAGACGCTCTGGAGGGGCTTCCTGGATTTAAAAGTGTGTCTGTAACTGACTTCAGGTCAGCTTCTCTCCAATGATTATGGCTGTCAGAACAAATGGCCTTTTAAAGCCGCCTCTTTTTGTAATACTTGTATCGTGATTTGAGCTCTCGGCAGAAGTTTAACAGATCTCGCTTGTTTCACACAGGCCGCAAGATGGCGCAGAGGGGTGAGTCATCAGTAGTTGCTCTGGTACTTCGACCTTGAATAGCTCTCCCCATCCTGTGTTGTGTTTAAGCCCACAGATCCCTATCAACCTAGATAGAGCTGTGTATGTGTGTGACCCCAGCTTCATCTCACACTGTGTTTACCTGTGAGCGTGGGCACGTGTTAAGCTGTGTCACTAGTTGCCTGTGTTAATGGACTTAACGCAGTCACTCACCTGTTAAGTGGGATCAGGGTGGATCGAACCAAGTGAGCAGGTGCTCCTGTATAGAGACGATAATCTGAGCTTTACCTGGAAGGATGGAAATGAGTGGGAAATGGCTATTTGGAAAGCTAAACTGAACTGGTTTGTTTGAGCTGAACAAAAGCAGAAGGGGATAAATGACAGTTTAAGAATTTAGTTTGCAATATGCTGTGCTGGATCGTTGACTGGAACGAGGAACTTCCAGGAATCGTTAAATCCAGCAGCGCCTAGAAGCTTCGATATAACTTTTCATAAAATGCAACTTTGTTAGACATTTTTATTGTGTG
Organism: Mchenga conophoros; assembly: GCF_057382185.1. Classification (NCBI taxonomy): domain Eukaryota; kingdom Metazoa; phylum Chordata; class Actinopteri; order Cichliformes; family Cichlidae; genus Mchenga; species Mchenga conophoros. Next base: position 17,293,356 of record NC_140541.1, read on the forward strand.
TGCAGAATAAACACATTGGCTATTATGCACTGATTATTGAGCTTTAGGTGTGCTGGTATTTTATCGTTGGACATATAAACCCAATTCCACAACATTTATGATGCTGTGTAAAGGGTTGGGACACAAAAATCCATAAATCCATATTTAAGTCATGGCAGAACACAGGAGACATATCAAATACTTAAAGTGAGGCTATTTCATGACAAATATTAAATAATTTTGAATTTGATGGAATAATACCACCAAAAGATAAAAAGACTGGCAGTGCACAAGGGACAAGGCCAAAAATCTGTATTGGAAGCTCCTGGTCTTCAGGCCCTTAAATGCCACTGCATGAAAATAGCCCATTTCTTTCATGGAAATTAATGCAAGAGCTCGGGAACGTTTCCAGAACATTTCCTCAGCACCATCCACAAATGCAGGTTAAAGCTCTGCCATCCACAAAAGAAGCCATACGTGGACATGATCTCAGTTCACAGGCATTTTAAAGATTGTTTACACAGCGGTGAATTTGTGTTTATGAAATCCGCAAATCATTGCATTCTGTTTTTAATTTACATTTTACGCAGCGCCAAAACATTTTTTGCAAAGGGGTTGTATAAAAACAGTCTTCCCTGCTGTTTACAGCTAAGCTACGCTAACTGGTCAGGGCTTCATATTTAACAGTAAGATTTGAGAGTAATGTGTTTCTCACAACCTCTGGAAAACAAGAGAAAACAACACATGTCGTCTGTTTGAAGTATTCATTTATTATTCAATGTATGAATCTGTGTAGAAAATTGTAAATACAAAAGGCCTGATAAATGTTGTAGGGTACAAAGTTTGTTGTTGAGGTGCAATGAAATCAACGTTTATATACCTTGTATGTTTGCTCACATTCAATACCTGAATAAACATAGTTATAATAGTTAGAAGCAGTCAGTTTTTTTGGTAACTGTACTCTGAATATTATTTATTCATGAAATTATGGCTATACATTAAATAGGTGAGTAAGAAATGAATTTATTGCTGTAATCAACCTTGCATGCAACTTCTAACTCCAACTTACAAGGCACAGCAGGAGCAGAGCGCTGCCTGACTGCCCTTTTGTGAACTGGATCTCCTTCTAAATGGGGCTGACTTTGGGTCAGCACATGCTCAGCTGTCTGCCAGTAACCCAACAAACTGGGTCAGCATGGACATGGAGGGCTCCCAGTAGTCAAATGAAGCCTGATAGATGGCTTTTTCCAGGCTCTGGAATCTCTTGTGAGGTTTCCATGTTTATTATGATGATATTGATCATTCTGCTGACTCGGCTCCTTTAGCGCTATACAGTCACACTCCTGCGTTCCAAGCAAGAATAAATCACACGATTCATCAGTCATATGTTAGCGTTCTACAATTTTTAAAAAAAGGTTTATCATTAAATCAAGCTAATGCCTGAACAATTTTCTTCCTCTTTCCCTCTAATACCTTTAGTGTAATTGTGTGCAAAGGATAAATGTAAACTATTGAATGGGATAATAATATACTGGTCATGAAAATGCATGAGAAACCCTCTCTGCTTATTTTAAATTAAATATTTAAACTCGCTGCTGTAGTGGAGCGGTAATGGGAGCTTTAAAGGAGAGAGATTAGAGGTGGGGATTATCAATAACGTAATACATTTATAGTGAAGAATTCAATCATAATTAGCATAACATAAGTACAATATGAGAGTGCAGTTGCCCAAAATATAGGAAAATTATATTAAAATTGTCCCTAGGCCTAACCTGGATCACTATATGAACTTGATATAATATAACAACAGCATACTTGTGTCAGCAGGTTTGGTGGTTTGGTGGTGGACTATGCCGTCACAGTGGTGGTGAATGGAGCAGGAGTGACCGCTGAACAACTGAACTACCTGACCCTACAGTCGAACCAAGTGGAGAACTCCTATCGGGAGTTCAAGGAGCACCCCACTGTGGTCCTCACCATCAGTGAGGACAACAAAATTTTCATTGAAGACCTAGATGACAAAAAGCTGGAGAGTGGTAAGATGATGTGCATTACTGCCAGTCTTCCTAAAGATATTCCCTAAACTGATACGCTCATATTTCCACTATACTGCAGAGATTTATTTTGCCAGCATGGCAGTGGAGTCACTGGGAATGCACTGGAAAAGGTGGTGCGTGCATCGCAGGGCAAACCTACATGTGTCATGTCAAATAGAGACGCTGTTGACATTGCACTGATATTAAAACACACCGTTCGTCACTTGAGAAAACATTCCAGGCTTTTAATAGTCTCATCTGTTTTTTATTTGACTCTCTTTCTGTCAAATGGACAGAGACAAGTTTCAGTCCCACAACTGGGCCATTTTTAATGGACAAATAACAGTCATCAGTTATAGGAACTGTGTATTTATTCAGTGTGTCAGTTAAATCCTCGTCATTAAATGGTCAGCAAAGGAGAACTCAGCAGAAAGGATGTTTGAAATCTGAGCTTTAGATTTTTAGGCTTTACTGTAATCCTTTCTTTTTTTGGGCATACATATTTTGGATTTCACAGTGAACTCTTAAAAATTGACTTCACCTACTTAGCATTGCTCTCCTTTAAAGATGGTCAGACTGGAAGCAGGCATATTCAAAGCAAAGATATGGTTTATTTTATTCCCTATGTTTTTTTGAAGTGTCGATATGTGATAATAACATTGCCCACAGTGCACCATGATGCTGAAAATACAATAAGAGAATACAAACATACAGTCATTGTTAATCAGTGCGTTTGCAATAATGTCATTGCTGTTTTGTTCTCCACATGGACTGTTTACCTGCTTTCCTCTAAAGTTTATCATAGATATTGATCAATAGCATTCACACTACTTTACGTATCCCCCCAAATCCTGTCCCTTGCCTACAGATTCTACATATTTATGCAGATGTCTGAGTTTTGAGAGACTGAAGCGGGGATTATTTTAACCTTGTGAGTCTGTGAATGTGTTATCCATGCAAGATATGCTCCTGGAGACACCTTCTGTGGCAAGAACTATCTCAAAGACTGTTTGAGTACTTTTGCAATTTTTTATGTTGTCTGTAGACGCGCAAAACTGGGTCACAAACTTTGGTTGGTCCAACTGAAACTATAAGCCAGTCCTGTGAGACTACAGTGGGATATAAAAACTGCATATACAGAATCACAGGTCAGGTCTGATTAAAAACAAAAGAAAACAAAACAATACATACTGTATTTCAATAATAGGCTGTTTGAATCCCTTGTGTCTGTCTTTAATGTCTCTTTCCAATCCATGAGTACATATACAACTACAGTCCGTCTTGCAAAGGAGTTGATCCAGCTGTGCAGCCAGCTTTGTGGTAGTTTCTGCTGCAGTAAGTGTTTTGAGCTGTTCATTTTCCCCAAATGATCTCAACATAGAGATGCAAACAGACTCACAAAGTGAAAACAAAGTTGCAGATGGTAATATTGCAGTAACTACTACTGAGTAGTCAACATGTCTAAATGTTGGCGACACTGCAATGGAGAAATCTTTGTCTTTAGCCAAACAGACGTTGCCTCACCTGTGACCTCATCCCATTCACCCAATCACAGACACCTTTACACAATGATTTTTTTTTTTTTAAATATGCCACCTAAAAACTCAGGCAGTCAATATCCTACCTACCTTTTACTTTGGTCATTTAATTATACGTTAACATATAATTAAAGAAATCTCCTGTGAGATTTCTTCAGCCTTGTGTTTTTAAAGACTGCAGGTCATTAGTTTACTGCAAAGGCAAGCACTTTTAAAGATGGATGCCCTCTCATTTCCATATTAGTTATAGGCTGTGACATCTAAAATGATGGCTAAACATTCTCATATGGCTGACACATGTGGCTTGGGGACTTAAAGACACAGCTTTGGCTTTGTTTTTTTTGCCTTGGTGGTGATGCAATAATAGCCTTGGACCACAGTGGCTGATATTTATTCCAGATTTTAGCACTGATTTGTAGATATTTACCCCTGGAGGTGACGCCGTCAAAAAGCAGGCAGTCTGTGCTGAAACACTAACAGTTAACAGAATTTTGAATATGCTGGCAGGCAGAAATATTTAGGCTATTTGGCACGTTTGTGTGTTGTATGTCAGTTTTTGTTAATGTTTGTTTCTTCTGTGGTTCCACAGTGTCTGAGATTCCTCACTCTATCAACACTGAAGACGGAGCCATGGTGAGTAACAAGTTACCTCCACAGCTATCATGAAAACAATCTCTCTCCAGGCGATCCAGCTGCTTGGAATTTGTACATCGCTTTTGTTAAAAGACACCGTGGTGAAGACCCGTAACTGCCTTGAGATGTTATCCAGACTACACCAGCGCAGGTAGGGGATGAGCTCACTAGCAAGGATGAAGTGAAGCTTTGAGGATTAGTTTGGTTCTTGCTGTAATAATCCACTGCTATTCTTGGGCAGAGACTGCAGTGCACCACAGCGCCATGAGTCAACAGAGACTGCACTTGAGAATTTATCTAGACAAGCAATACCATCTAAAGTATGTCTCTGTTCGTGCTCTCTTGTGTTTGAGTGTGCTTTTAATGATAATCACAGTTCGGTTTGCTTTGGTCACATTTTCAGCATAGCCTGATAATTTGACACATGGTATGAGGTTGGAGAGTTTCTACCCTGATTTGAAGTTGGAACGGTTTAAATAAAGATTTCATTTGGTTGTTATGAGAAATATGAATCTTATGATAAGCCATCAAACTAAATAGATACAATAGCAAAAGTAGTATAGTAGAAATTCTTTAACTATAAAAAGGAATTAGGGAATTAGCTTAATGCACTACAAAAACACAAGGTCCATGAGCAAAACTAAGACTTGGACCACTAAGACTTAATGTGAAAGCACAGGAACAAGAACATATAATTATATATCTATATGAAATATAGATTGATACAGTTATTGAAATAAAAACTCTGCAGTTATTCAGAAAGACTTGGGTGGTTTAGCAGCAGTTAATAGAAAGAGTACACACACACACACGCACTCAAAAACTCACAAAAACTGTATGCAATTCTCTAAAAAAATATATTAATGATAGCTGTATGTGTGACTATGTCTGTGCACATTTTCATTGAGATATGCCAACCTATAAGGAGGTGATAGGACACATAGATGTACAGACATATACATATATATATATATATATATATATATATATATATATATATATATATATATATATATATATATATATATATATATACGGTACAATCATTATTGTAAGGTAGCTCAAGTTTCAGCTGTGCAGTCTTCAATCATCACACACTTCACCAAAGTAACGTGATTTAACCAGGCACCAACATTTCCTCTTGGTTAACAAGTATATGCAACACAAAGACACATTCATTAGAATACATATTGAAAGCTCCAACTATCCACTTTCTTCCTGTTACTCAATTCAGAGTTGCAAGAGGGCTTGAGCTTGTCTTACCTGTCACAGCACAGGCTGTCAATCTGTTGCAGGGCTAACACAGAATGACAGACGGCCACTTACTTTTGCGTTCACACCTAAGGTTGGTTTACAATCACCATGTAACCTAAGCCAGAGTACCTGGAGAGAACCCACACAGACACAGAGAAAACCCACATAGAAAAGCCCCAGAATGGATTCAAACCCAGGACTTTCTTGATGTGAGGCAACAGTGTTAAACACCGCAACACCATCAACTAACTCTCAACTAACTTTGTTCAGTCTTTAATTACACACACAGTGTTTACCTCAACACTAGATGTGGTTCTAATAAAAGATGATTAAGCAGTATTTCACAACAAAGCTTGGTTAACATACCAGCAGTGTCCTTAAAGTTGGCATTAAGCAATCACTCCATTCTCTGCCATGGCTCACACATAATCCTCCTGATGTGTCTGGCTTTGCATTAAGTCAGGCATTTACTATAATTAACTTTCATGATATATCTAGGTGTCTTCCTGTTGAAAGGGAGTTTTTCCTTCCCACTGTCACCAAAGTAAAAAGGGTGTTTGGGGATAAGATTAAAAATCTCTGCCTCTGGTGACTGGCCAATCAGAGCTCCTGTTTGTGATGCAGATCAGTGCTGTTGATAAGCCGCCAGAGGTCCTGACGCTGGAAGAGGACATCAAAAGTGAATCTTCAGAAACCAACACAGTGGCAACAATAGAAAATAATGTTATTGTTCTAGAGGAGAGTGAAGTTGCATCTCCTGCTCTTGATCTGACCTTCCGTATACCTGAAGCTGCCGGTAAGTGTTATTTGGGCAATTTTACATATGATGCTTTATTTTTCCACATAGCATTCCAGCTATACAAGACTACCTTTTTCATTAGTTCTTATATCATAATATCATAAGATATCATATGTCAGATATCTTCTATAATAGAGAGTGAGTTTCTTCTTATCTTTGTTTTTTCAGGGATTGAGAAGGAGGGTTTGTTGCTGGAGGATACTGTGCAGATTTTCTCTGTAGAACCTCCTCCACCTGAAGACCTTCCAGCTGAACTGCCAGGAAGCGTCACACTGCCTGAACCCCCAGTAGAAATTGAAGCCTCTGGTTCAGTCCCAGATGTTTTGGAGGGGCTAATTGAACCATCTACAATCACTCCAGAAGAGGAGGAAATGTCCCTTGGGGAAACTGCTTCAGAGGAAGAGGTGAAAACAGAAGAAATCACCATAAATGCAGATGTTACATCTGGAGCTGAGGAAGAGACATTTGGACCTACAGCTGTACCCATGGAAGAGGAGAATCCAGATGATGTTGTTGAGATTATAGAGGAACTTGAAATCTTTACTGTCATAACTGAAACCAAGGAAGAAAAGGGTTTACCTGCCCAAATACCAATTCCAGATGCTGTAGATATAACTAGTGAAGCATCACAGCCAGAGCCAACGAAGATGAGTCTTCTTCCTGTTGGCGATAACTCCATTGAGGGGACATCAGAAGAGTCTAACCCTGCAGATATTCCACCTGATAATGAGGAGGCTAACACTCTAAGACCAGAAAATTCAGCCATTAATGTGCTGTCGGCCAGCCCCGAGGAACCTGTATTTGAAGAGAATGGCTTGGAAGAATCAGTAGAAAATCAGGATCACGAAAGAAATGAAGAGGCTCTGTCTGAAGCTCCAGTTGTAGTAGAAGAGCCTCCAGAAACTCCAGAGATCTCTAGAGAAGATCTTACAGATGATGAAATCTTACTGGTTAACAAAGATGTTCCTGAACCACCAGTGACAGATTCTCTGGGCCCTGCCCAACCAACTGCTCTGTCTCCAGAGAGGGAGTCACCCTTTACCCGTATCTCTTATGTAAACCCTGATTTTGATGATGAGCCTGACACAGACATGCCTTTACTGGTGGAGGTAAAGCAATAGAATCAAACAAGATTTGTTTTGAACAAAAAATGTATGCTGTCTGCATCTGATAATCAAATCATTTTACTTTCTTATCGCCTAGATCCAGACTACTGATGATGGCTTGGACGATACCACCACTGGAGACCATGGTTATAATGTGGTTCAGTATGGTTATGGTTTGATTAACCACACAGAGGAGGGCAGCACCGGATTCCCAATAGGTGTGGGCCACGGCACAGACCAGGCTAGTATTGCCATGCCTGTAAACCCTGGACGAGCACTAATGGTTTTCTTTAGTCTGAGGGTGACCAACATGATCTTCTCAGAGGATCTCTTTAACAAGAGTTCCCCAGAGTACAAAGCTCTGGAGCAACGCTTCCTCGAGCTGGTAAATGCCTGCGTCTTGCAGTATTTGTTATTTTCATTATTCACAATCCTGTGTAAAATCCTTTTGCTTGTAACATCAAACTGCACATTTTTCAACTGTTCCCTAGCTTGTGCCCTACCTACAATCCAACCTCAGTCACTTTGAGAACCTGGAGATCTTGAACTTCCGAAATGGGAGCATTGTAGTCAACAGCCGGATGAAATTCGGGAAGCCTGTGGCTCGTGGCGTCACAACAACTGTCTACTTAATCTTGGAGGACTTTTGTAACACAGCCTACCAGACCATGAACCTGGCCATTGACAAGTATTCACTGGATGTTGAATCAGGTATGCTCTCACTGACAACCAGTGCTGTCATAAGGACAGCACTTCTTCTTGAGATCCCTGTCAAAGGTCTCCTAAAGAAATCACTATTTCTGTTCTTGTTGCCAAGAACCACTGTTCTATGAGAAAGTCTCACCTGTCACCAGCTATCTTTAGCTACTTCCTTGCATGTATTTGGGGATCTAAATTAGCCTTTTTAAATGCTTTTATGCTAGCATTGTATAACAAACTCATGAAAAGAAGGCAATTGGCTTATTTCCATAAATTTTAAACACTTACTTCATTGTCACCTTAGAATATTGCTTTGCAAAGTATTCTAAGGTATTCTAAGGCAAAGTATAGCACAGTGCGCAAAAGCCTACAAAACCTTGCCAACCCCTTTTTCCCCTTGCTGAGTTTGCTTCTGCTGAAGGTTTCTTCCTGTTTAAAATTAGCTCTCCGTAAATAAAACTGAATTGAATTGAACTGAATTGAATTATTGTGACTTGTGGCAGAGCTGAGCGTCACAAACAGATAAGCTGGAATGAGATAATCAGGCTTCCTTGGACTGCAGCCATGTTGACACATATCATTATCTACTGTTCACTCTGACCAACCGGTTAGTGTGAGTAGAATGACATATCCCGGTATAGTAACTAACTCCAGGGTTCAGCTGGATTACATAAGCCAACTAGTACGTGTCCGTTTGTTGTTAGCTATTTCAATTTGTAGTTCATTTGTAGTCTGAGTACTCTTGACCATGCACATTTGAGAAGGTTATTTTATTTTACAGGTGACCAGGCCGATCCCTGTAAGTTCCAGGCGTGTAACGAGTACGCTGAGTGTAAAGTGAACAAGTGGTCTGGGGAGGCAGAGTGCGTCTGCAATGCTGGGTATTTCAGCGTGGATGGCTTGCCCTGTCAGAGCATCTGTGAGCTGCAGACTGACTTTTGTCTCAATGACGGCAAATGCGACGTCATCCCTGGCCAGGGAGCCATCTGCAGGTGGGTGACAGGCGGGGATTAGGGGAAGTGATCTGAGATTGTGTGCTGGATAGTGTGTCTGAGTTTGCAGATTTGTGAGGCTAGTACTCCATCACATAAACAGATTTTCAAGTGCTAGCTGGGTCTCCCCATAAATCTAGCTGGCCTTGCAAATTATAAATAAGTAAATAAAATGAAGATTATGTTTTATATCTTTGTTGGGTACAAAATATAATTAGACCAGCCCAGATTTATTTTCTGACCTTACCCTCTCCCATACTCCGCTTCAGCTTCTCTTTTGTTTATTCCATCTGCTCTTCTGATGACTTAGTGACTCAGAGCCTTTCGTTGCCCTGCCCCATGACTTTGGTGTGCACTTCCACCATAAATTCTCTTTCTATTTTTAAATCATGGGTCAAAACCCATCTGTTCAGAAATGCATACCATTCATTGTAACATAGTCTTAGTCAATTGTTACTTTGATCACTGTTGTGTATATGTCTTTAATTTGCTGTACTAATGTAATTTGTCCTTGAGGGTTTTTAAAGGTGCCTAAAAATAAAATGTATTAGATTTTAGCAAATCTGCAAAGGCTCAAAACTTTGCCAGTTAATATTCAGTTATCTACACCAGAAGACATTTATTTTTGTTGCCCTGTACATACTTGAAAACAGTAACGCTAAGATGTGATTAACATGGTGATTAATTTTCTCTGCTCCAGGATAAAAGATTTCAGTTTAATGTGATATGGTCCAAACCCTTTCTTAAATTTTATACTACCTTAGATGCTTTTACATATTTTCCAAGACATTCCTGATGATCACAGGTTTTGTTTTGTGTGACTAAAGATCTGTGCATATGCATCCAAACATGCAAATTTGTATGTGGTGTGTAAGTTGTGCACAAGATGACGTGCCAAGAACAATCCAACATCAGTGACAGAAATATGTCCAGTGGCTATGTTCACGATTTTGTATGTGGTGTGCTTAACTTGAGTGATTATGAACAAACAAGGACGGGCCTTTGTTCCAAGATGAGTGCTTAACATTTGTTTCACACCCACTACCACATCGTAAAACACACAGGCAGCTCCAGATGCTGTTGGATCGTTGTTTACCTCACACCGTCCAACAAAAGTGTTGTGGTGCTCCAAACGAGTGGTGTGAATTGTTGATTCTTTATTCCAAAAGTATTAATGATTTAATGACTTGTTGTTGTCAGTGATGACTTTTTAAAGATTTTTGTTATTCAGTGAAAGAAAGAGACGTTACAACATGACGCATGACGTGTATGTATGAATCATGATGTGGGATGCAGCATTTTCATCTTCTGCTGTTTCCAATGCTTCTCGTCTTTTTCGTTTTTTGAACACTGGAAAAAAATGTTATCGCGGTTTTGAAAAATTTCCAACGTCATCCCCAGGTGTCGCGTCGGGGAGAACTGGTGGTACAGAGGAGAACATTGCGAGGAGTACGTGTCCGAGCCGCTGGTTGTTGGCATAGCGATTGCCTCTGTAGCTGGCTTCCTCTTGGTGGCCTCTGGAGTCATCTTCTTCCTGGCCAGGACTTTACGGGATCAGTATGACAAGGATGAGTCAGAGGACCCCATACGGTAAGGAGTGCACGTCAAATGCTGTTAGTACCCAAAGAGTCATTTCAACACCACAGAGCACATGGGGATGGTTTAATAATGAAAGAATTTGGATTTCTGTTGCAGTTAAGAGTTTACAGGATATTTGTAATGTTGTTTGACTTTAGTAATTATGACTGTGCTTTTAATCTCGCTGCCTCTCTGTAAAGCTGTTGGATTTAGATTTCTACAGTGGGCAAACCATTCAGAAGGCTCAAGGGCATGTTCACGACTGAGAAACCAGCTTTTCAGTGCACTCCACACCTGAGTATCAATATAATGCATATTTCACAGAACTTCAGTTTTTCATTTACAGATTCATCCACTGAAGCCACATTTAACAGTTTAAATAGTTTCAGTTAAGATTTGGAGCTGTATTTAATGCGTATGGTGCATGCTACAGTGGAAAATGTTAACGCCTGGTCTATCGTATTTGATACCTGAGTTTTGTGTGATACCAATTAAAAATCATATATGCAAATCATTATTTATTTATTCAAAAAAATTGCCAGAAATTTTTTTTCTGACAATTATTTCATGGTTCAGTCTTTAAATGGATATTAAATTTGATTAAAATAGGAAAATTAACACTAAATCCTTTTGTCAGTCAGTCTTAAATGGAAAGAAACCATACTTTATGGTTTGATAGTGAAGAGAAATACTTAAATTTAGTCTGTTTGATGACCAACCCTCTTCCATGCAATCAGCGTGGTTATTTTCTTGAGGGGACAGACTAAGTTGAGAAATCCCAGGCCAGTCGCCACAGTCAAAGTTTCCACTGTACCATCTCTTTATCCTTCTAAACTTACAGCGGTACAGCCATCGTCTCCTGCTGCCTGGAAGTTTGGAGTGTCCTGCTTTGCTCCTTTCCTGAATTCCTCTGACACACACACACACACACACACACACACACACACACACAAAGATCTGTCTGGCATGGATCCCGGACCTGTCTGTGGAGAATGACTGTGCTGACCTCAGCCAATTAACTGATCAGATATGGTGCTGATCTATTGCTGAAAAGCCTTAAACACATAACACATTAGGCTTTCTACTAGTCTGGAATCTGACTTTCTGGCACAAGCAGGCTGGCTTATCTAAGCCTAATAAAGGCTATTCCACAATAACATCTTATTTACTGAGACCCACAGTGTTACGGAGGATGTAAATCATTGTGTAGCTGATGAATAAAAATGTGTGTGTGTGTGTGTGTTAATAATGCGTGGCCTCAAGATAACTAGTCTGTTGTTTACTGGCCACACTATGTGAACTCTATAATGCTATTATTACGCATGAAGCATGGATAAATTAGTTTTAATTCCATTATATTTTGATTTTGAGAGGCTTTATTGTTGAATTCATTTTACCCTATCACATGTCAAGGCAGTCGCTTGAATTTGGCACACACTGGATCCTATACAGAGCAATCAGAACACCCTCATTAGAGAGTGTGTGCTAGTTCAGCGAGCGAGGAGTAGACAAGGTTCATTTCTCCTTTGTAAAACTGCAGCATATTGCATGCAATATTTTCATATCTGGTCCACATCTGTTTTTGTCATTATTTAAAGCTTCTGCTAAACAACATTTGTCAAATTCATCCATGCCTTACGTGTTATAATAGCCCTATGGAGCTTGGCTGCTATAGTGAGTCAACAACAGACTGCATTTCTCATAGCCACTCATCAATAAGTGCTACAACTTCTTATTCCCATGTACTACTTTCTAATGGGCACAAGTTATTGATGAAACGTACAATAACATTTTTCATGGCCGCGGAGCTCTTTTCCTGACTTCTTCCTCCTGGATGTGTGACTCTGTTTCCCACCCTTTCTCTACCATGCGACTGACTTCACTGTTTGTGTCATTTTGCAGGCGAGCAGAGAGTCTCCCATCTTTAGAGAGGGCGACCAAGTACAACCCCATGTATGAGAGTGAAGCGACCACAGGCTACAGTCACTACTACCGCCGCTACCCTGAAGCTCCCGTGTACAGCAGTGCCAGCGCTGAGGCCTCCACTGACTTCAGCAGCGAGGAGATACGACACATCTATGAGAACAGCGAACTGACTAGGGAGGTTCGTGAGAGAACTACAGTCCAGTGGTTGAATTAGAAGAGAGGGTTGTCTTTTCTTTACCTCATTATTTCTTTTAACTCTTGGATTAGTAAGCAGAAGTAATTCCCAAGTCACCCTGTCTACTCTGTACACATAAAACACCAGGCTTAAGTTTATACAACACTCAGAAGACTGTTTGGCTCGAATTTTGTGAGAAAATTGCTGTTGCTGTTTGGGCCAAAAAACAAAAAAAGAGTGCAGTGCAGCTGGGAATTTTGAGGAAGTTACACACCAAGAGCAATACATATTAATTACACGTTTTACCTGTCTATGATGAAAAATAATTAATATCAGGTTTTTATTGCCATCTGCCTTTTGTTGACTTAAAATTCTTTGTGGCTTTTTTCTGATGTCATGTTTTCACTAAGCTGCAGCCTGTTGAGTTTACTGTTTATCTGCCTGTGATGTAATGTTCCTTCTGGACATATATCCTGTTTTTCTGTAGGAAATCCAAGACAGGATACGCATCATTGAGCTCTACGCTAAGGACCGGCAGTTTGCAGACTTTGTACGGCAGCACCAAGCGTAAGCGGCTCACTTGTTATCCTCTTTTTGGACTATGATCAGATAAAGAAACGGGCCAAACAAACCAGGCTGTGAGGAGAAGGGGAAGCGAGTTTGAGATACAGGAGGCCAACAGGACACATTTATCATTCCTAAATTGTCACCAGCCAGACCTGGAACTGATACAGTGAGGTTGAAACCATTACAAGATGCAGACATGTATTCCACTGCCAGCTTGCCTGGCGATAGCAGTTTCCCCGTGGTACTGATTGTTTTTAAGCCGTATCTGGTAATAGATCACCTCCAAACCAAGCTGAGTGAAATTGTAGTTCCATGTTGAATGTAATAAAGTAACTTATCAACCTCAGAAGTATCTAATGATATTATCTAATGTTACAGCATGGTGGCTCAGTGATTAGCACTGTTTTCTCACAGCAAAGGAGTCCTGGATTTGAACCCAAGCTGGGCACTTCTGTGTGGAGTGTGTGTGCTCTCTCCCATGTAATCCTGCCCATCCAAGCCCAAGACTTTCCCAAAAATAAGAGTTTCACTTCTTGCATAAATAAAGGTTAATATATGCTTTTTCTATGCCTCTGCATGTACTACAGTGTCCTGGATACCCAGAGAGAGAGCTCCTCTACACAGATATGAAGCCGTCCTGTGAACAGTGAGGTATTTTGCCTTAATCTGAACGCTTGTTCTTTCTTAGATTAGATTAGATAGAACTTTATTAATCCCTCGGGTGGGTTCCTCTGGGAAATTCGATTTCCAAAAAAGCACAGCACCGACAGAAGTTACAGAGTTACAGAATATTATATATATACACACACACACACACACACACACACACACACACACACACACACACATATAAATACAGAGACAATATAAATAAAATATACGAAGGGGATAAATAGAATAAATAGGAATAAAAAATAAAAATACAAGTGAATTGCACATTTCAAGTATTGAGTCTATTGCACTGTTGACTATTTACAAAAGTATTGCACAAAAGGTATTGCACAGTGAAGTGAAGAGGCACTACAGCTTAGTTGTTCCCCCCTCCTTTGTCCTCCTGTTTCCCCTCCCTCTCCCCTCCAGAGAGGAGTTAAACAGTTTGATGGCGTGTGGGACAAAGGAGTTTTTAAGTCTGTTAGTTCTTGTCTTTGGGAGAAGCAACCTGTCACTGAACAGACTCTTCTGATTGTTTATGGCCGTGTGCAGAGGATGCCTGGCATTGTCCATAATGTCCATCAGTTTCTTTAATGTCCTTTTCTCTGCCACTGTCACCAGAGTGTCCAGCTTCATGCCGACCACAGAGCTAGCCCTCCTGATCAGTTTCTCCAGCCTGGATGAGTCCCTCTTTGCTGTGCTGCTCCCCCAGCACACCACAGCATAGAAAAGTACTCCAGCAACCACCGACTGGTAAAACATTCTCAGGAGCTTCCTGCAGATGTTAAAAGACCTCAGCCTCCTGAGGAAGTACAGTCGGCTTTGGGCTTTTTTATACAGGTGCTCTGTGTTGCATGACCAGTCCAGTTTATTGTCCACCCACAGCCCGAGGAACTTGTACTTGTTGACCACCTCCACCTCCTCCCCCTCTATCTGAACCGGCAGTGGACCTTCTCTGGACCTCCCGAAGTCCACAACCAGTTCCTTAGTCTTTGAGGTGTTGAGTTGCAGGTGGTTTGTGTGACTCCATGCGACAAAGTTCCTCACCAGACTTCTGTACTCCTCTTCCTGATCATCCCAGATACACCCCATGATGGCTGTGTCGTCTGCAAACTTCTGAATGTGGCATAATTCAGAGTTGTAGCAGAAGTCAGAGGTGTACAGGGTGAAGAGAAGAGGGGACAGCACAGTTCCCTGTGGTGCTCCTGTGCTGCTGACCACTGTGTCAGACGTGATGTCCTTCAGCCTGACGTACTGTGGTCTGTCGGTGAGGTAGTCGGAGATCCAAGCCACCAGGCAGGGGTCCACCTCCATCCTGTTCAGTTTTTCCTGAAGCATACAGGGCCAGATGGTATTAAAGGCACTGGAAAAGTCAAGAAACAGGATCCTGACCGTGCCTTTTCCCCCATCCAGGTGTGAGTGGGCTCTGTGTAGGAGGTACAGGATGGCATCCTCCACTCCGACACCCGCCTTGTATGCAAACTGTAGTGGGTCCTGGGCATGTTGTACCTGTGGTCGGAGGAGGTTGAGGAAGAGCCGCTCTAGAGTCTTCATAAGATGTGACGTCAGTGCCACCGGTCGGAAGTCATTCAGCTCATTGGGCCGGTTCTTTTTGGGGACCGGGACGATGCAGGATGTCTTCCATAGGGCGGGCACTCTCCCCAGTCGCAGACTGAGGTTGAAGACTCGTTGTAGCGGCTCCCCAAGTTCAGCAGCACACGCCTTTAGCATCCTAGGACACACCTTGTCTGGGCCTGCTGCCTTTCTGGGGCGAAGCTTCCTCAGTTGTCTCCTGACCTGATCCACTGTGACACTGGGAGATGTTTGGGAGGAGGGGAGGGGGGGAGATGTCTTGCTGCTGAGAGAGGGATTGGAGGAGGGGGGTGTCATGGTGTCAGGAAGGGGGGGAAGCGAGGGAGGTAGGAGAGTGGGGATTGGACTCTGTAGTGAAGGTGAGGGTGAGGGTGGGGGGGTTGTGGGCTGGTCAAACCTGTTGAAGAAGTTGTTGAGTTCGTTTGCCTTCTCCACAGTCCCCCCCACTGTGCTTTTCTTGGTGTTGTGGCCTGTGATGGTTTTCACACCATTCCAGACCTCCCTCATATTGTTCCTCTCCAACTTCTGCTCCACCTTCCTCCTGTAGGTGTCCTTTGCTTCCCTCAGGCAGCGTTTCACCTCCCGCTGTGCTGCTTTCATCTCCTCCTTCACTTTGCTCCTGAAAGCAAACAATACTCCTTTTAACAATACTCCTCGATATAGTTCTTAAGAATGGTGATCAAGTAAGAAAAGAAATGTAATTTCTCATACATTTAAGAACAGCACCAGTTAATTCTTAACTTATTGTAATTTATCTTTTTCAGTAAAGAAAATTTAGATAACGAGAATTCAGGAAGCTGATTATTATCTATTTTGTACATAAGAGCAGGAAAACAAAAGATAAAAAAGATAAAGGGCAAGTAAATGACAAGGGGGGTTTAATACTCCAAACGAATTGATTGATTACCAGAGCAGATTGCCTAGGTTGGTGTAAACCGCACCGTAGATGGGAAGAAACTGAGCGTGCAGTAGATAAAGTACAGTAGATAATGATAAATGACGTCATACTTTTCCATTTTGCTTTTCCATTTTCAATGACCCATGGGTTACTGGCTCTCTGCAGATGTGGAAGAAATTAAAATCACTCAGGATTTAAATGATTTTCAACAACTTGTTCAGCATTTTTTAATGTATGCTTTTTATATTCTTTTTAAATTAGTGCAGACTAAAACAAAATGTAAAACATCGGACTGTTTTCTTTGTTTTTATGAGTGGTTGAGTACAGCACTATTACTAGTATAGGAGCAGTTAAGTGGCTGCTGGATTCAGCTTCATATGGTGAAATAAGATCGATATCAGTCTTTTCATCTGTCCCCAAAAACCAAATTTACATATTTCCAACAATTCCAAACTATTAAAGCCTGGCTCACCAGTGCACTCACAGCATATTGCACATGAATCACAGAGAAATAAGACATTTCCTAAAACTTAATGTTAAATTCATTTTGCTGAATCAAGAGCATGTGCTCAATCATTAGAGATAATACATTCAAAGGCAAAATATAGTAACTATATAGTTTTGAGTGTGTACCATACTGTATATTTTGTTTTGTTTGTAACTTTCATACTGACACTCCTCTCACCCTTCACAGAAACGCACCTGTGTTTCTCAACGTCAAGCTCCCCGTCAAGACTGTCATCTTTTCTTTGCCACAATTCTCAGAGCCTGGATTGCACTGCTTAAACTGGACTGTCTCACAGCATACGTCTCTCCACAAAAAGTCTGCGTCCGTCTCTGCCTGTGCGAGGGCAGAGGTGCTGATGCTTCTTCCTCCGCCCTCAGTGCCTTCTCTTGACAGGGTGAGCTTGTTGTGACATCAGGGGATGCGTCTGCTGCTTATTCATCGGACATTTCCCTGCAAGGAAAAGTAGACCGCATCCTGTTACTTGAAATTTTGACAGATGAACTGCATCAAGTAGTATTTTTATTTAGTATGGGCTCTTTTCATCATGCCTACCTGTCCATTCTTAAAAGGGAAGAACATAAATACATGTGAATATGTATGTATTGTATGTATATAGCTAAACTGATGTCTGGTAGGGAAGATTTTTCTCTTTACAGTAGGGATTCTCAGAGAGATACTGAGAAAGCAACTTTTTTAGTAAATGGTGCTATTTTAATATTAAATGCTCTTTGAAATGTAGGTCTGCAATGATTCGCTTTTACAATTTAAAAGCAACACCAATAAACCAATTATGTATATTTGGATATTATCCTACATTAAAAGGATAGTTCAGCATTTTCAGATGTACGCTTCTCAGTTTCTGACAGAGTCTGTCAGGTTGGCTTTAACATATTAACTCAAGACGAGCGTGTTTTTATGTAGATTTTTTTTAGTTTTATTTGGGAAATTTACTTGTCAAAGTGAAACCAGAAAGCTGGCAGTGGAATTCTGATCAGTCATTCCTGAAAAAAAGCTAAAAGGCCACAACTACAACTATGTGTAAAGAGAACAGTATTAATCTTTGAATTCATTTGTCTTCAGTCCAATTGCGACAGGTGAAATAGCTGAAAAATAGCCACACAGTCTGCCTTCACAAGCATTTGTGAAAGAATGGGTCTTTGTAATGAGTTCTCTGATTTTGAGGATATGATGCCACCGTACAACAAATCACTTCATAAAATTTCTTCCCACTACAATCAACTGAAATTGGTGTAACAAAAACTCCAAACCTCCTCTGTTGTTAACATCAGCACCGTAACTGTGCGCCAAGAGCTTCGTGTCATAGGTCTCATTGGCTGAGCAGGTCGTCCAGATGTAATGTGTAGGTGGGCAAGTACTTTTCTACATATAGTGTTATATAAATATTGAAGATTTGTTACATCTTTATAGCCGTCTGTACAAAAATATGCTTCACTATGTGCGTCAAAGAACAAAAACATAAAAAGAGGGTTTTCGCCACTTGAAAAACTTTATATGTGGATTTGCCTTTAGCGGTGCTCCAGACAGAGCCAGGCAATAAAGTTTCTGCTTATATTCAGTTTTTGTACGTTTGGATGTGCAGATATCGAAGAGGTATTCATCTTCCTCTAAACATACTCCAGGAACAATGTATGTGACAAGATCAAACTATTCCTTTAAGGTGGCCAAAAGCAGCGAACTTGTTAAGTGTTAGACTGTTTCTGTTTCTCTTCATAAATGACAAACTTTGGTGTTTGTTTATAGTGTATGACAAAGCAGACAAGAGTGAAAAAAATGCTGGTGAGGGAAGAAAGGCAGAGAGCATGAACCTTCTACAGCTCAGAAATAAGTGAAAACACGTTTCAGTGGAAAAATGCTCCAAGGCAAGCGGCCCAGGGATTTGACCAAATGATGTGCTTTCAGATGTAAAATGCAATGCAAACTGGAAGAACAGGAAAAACTAGGATGAGCGAACTGATAAACAACATATGCTCTTTGGAAAGATGACCTCAAGCTATGTCTTCTGCTGAGAGAAGCTGTACGGTTACCAGCGATTTTTTAAAAAAGTGATCTGTCCTTTGTCTGCTTATCTGGCCACGATACTCTTCTTTAATCTGAAACCTTCTGACAGACTAAACCCAGTGCTTTCTTTGGCATTCCCATCCATTCCTCCCTGGATTTGTTGGACTTGACCCTTTTGGTCCTTTTAGAGGACCCTAATAGCTACAACCCAGTTAGTTTTTATCGTCATCCAGTTTATCCGCTGATTCTGTTATAGGAGGCCACAATATTATAATGTTGGATATAAATAATGTCCTAGCTTCTTGTTTACATAGCACATATCCCATCCTTTGGTCTTCTGTTAGAGCTCTACACAAGTGAGAAAAACAACACTGGTGGAACGGACTCTTATGATATTGTCATGCCTTTTGCAACTTATTTTCAATTTGTATATGTATGCTTTTTTTTGTCTGCATACAGTTTTTACCACCACCATTTATAACATCCGCTACCTGGACAAACAAGCCAATCATCACATACAGTGTCCTGCCATTAAAATAGCAGTTGTCCTGTAGGATGTAAATTGTGTGTGTTTGCAGTGTTTCAACATTTTCTTTTTATACTGATGACACCATGTTAACAGTGTTATCATGCTGTGCAGCTGTGTAAAGGACTAATAAGGTGTAACAAGTACAAAAATAAAATATTTTATTATAAAATGAAGAATCCACTCCTGTGTGAAGAATCACGAAGCACATTTACGTTAAAATTTTACTTTCCATTTACCACCATGGTACTGGACATTATTTACACACTGTCTGCAAATTACGATGTCATGTTGGCAACTGCTAAGCATAAACCTAGCAGCAAATATTACATTTCAGTCAGCAGGAATCTTGTTAAAAGAACATTGCTATTTATATTCATCAGCCACATTGTTAGGTACACCTATTCAACTGCTGCAGTTAATGAAAATGTGTATCAGCCAGTCACATGGCAGCAATTCAGTACATTTAGCTAAGCAGAGATGGCCAAGATGACCTGCTGAATTTCAAACCAAACATCAGGAAGGAAAGTGATTTCAGTGACTTTGAACATGACATGATTGTCAGATTGTCATGGTGTCAGATGGTCTGGTCCATAGGTCCATACCAGGAACTGCTGATCTACTAGGATTTTCCCACACAACCATCTTAGGGTTTACAATGAATGCTCTAAAAGGGAATACTTATCTGACATGTTCTTTGGTTGAAAATGTTTTAATTTCAGAAGTAAGAGAAGAACGCCCTGACTGCTTTGAGCTGATTGGAAGGTAACAGTAAGTCAAATAACCACTCGTTACAAGTATGCAGAAGAGCATCACTGTATCAAAACACATCAAATCTTTAAGCAGATGGGCTACAGCTGCAGAGCACGCCTGGTATCACTCCTGTCAGCTAAAAACAGGAAAGTAAGGATTTTCACCAACTCATCAAAATTGGTCAAAGAAGACGTTGGCTGGTCTGATGAGTCAAAAAGCATGGATCTATGCAGTTCAAGCTGCTGCTTGTGGGGCTGACACATCTATCTACTGCTATCATACCACTAAGGAAAAATTGTTTCCAGCACCCTGTTACATCTATTCTATGAAGAATTAAGGTAGTTATGAAAGCAAAAGGGGGTCCAACCCAGTACTAGCAAAATGTACCTTTTCAAGTGGGCAGTGAGTAAATATCTGCTTTCATTTATATTTGGTGGCATTGCTCTGTCGTTAGACAGAACAGCAGCTGATGCAAGATCCAAACATACTGAGCTCAGCGGACCTTGCAGGTGTCAGACATGACATCAAAAGGAGGAGGTGGGTTGCAAAGTGGCTTGCATATGTGCAGCGACTGCTGGCAGGCAGTCTAAGGCAGCTGAAGTTGTGTGCCTTAAATAGCATTTGCCAGTTGGATATGAAGAAGGAATGTAGAAGAAGCTGAATGACTACATGATGTGTGCTGGCACTGAGACCAGCTTTTATTAGTTGATCTGCCAGGACTGAGAGGTGAGTTTGATGTTGTCTGTCTGGAGTATGTTTAAAAAATGCTGCTTGCATGTTGACACAGCTGAAATAGCAACAGTCCTATAACAGACTCAATAATTCTCCGACATTCTGAACACCATACTTTAGTCTCTTTCGACTCTGAGAAAAATGAGATAGAACTTGAATATATTAGTACAGTTCTGAACAGACACTTAAATATTAATACTCCCATTGCTGCTTGTACAAAGATTTCGCTAATAATTTTACTTTCTCCTGTAGAGTATGAGGCTATCCCACATAATCTGAAGAGCAGACAAACCTCAGCACTGCAGGTTTGTCTACTACATGACAGTTTCTAAATTAGTATGTATGAGTAATCAGTCTGTGACATACACATATATACAGATCCAGGATCTGGCTGCGTAATTTAACGCCTATGCACAAGCCTGGGACACTGTGTAAACATACCATTAGTCTGGTGAAACAATACAGATCTGAACAGTGTGTCAATGTGCTGCATACATAGAAAATTGGATGCAGCTGCCCTCTTTTTGTTATGTTTTTGGTATGAGCTATTGTTCCAGAGGTTTGGATTGTATTTGGTGTGGTTTGGTGAGGTCAGTGGGTGTTCCAGCTGTCAGCAATAACATCACTTAATTTTAATATTAGAAAAGCTGAATCACCATGGTAATCAAGCAGGAGGGTGTGCCTACTTTTGGTCTCAGAGTGTTAAATATTAATAAAAATGGGAAGGAGCACTGAATGAATCTTGATCATTTCCAGTTTGGACTGTTTATCAGGTTGACATTGATTCATAGCTGGGCAACATGAGCGAAAAAGGGAAAACACCAAGTAATTTCATTAGAAGATTGACAAACACATATGAAGTTCCAGCAGTGAGGGGAAACTCCTGAACTGCTGTGGCTGACGTCTGTTCAACCTACTGCCAATTATGCGGGTGTCTCTAATTTATGACAAACCAATTTCTTCAGAAAAAGGTTTGGATTTTCGCAAACCTTGTAACCCTGCTGTATGAGTAATCACAGTAAAATAAGGAGTAATAAATTATCATTTTCGGACCATTTGGTGGCTTTGGGTGAAGATCAGTGGGTGTCAATGCCTATAAAATGTGAAAACAGGAAAATATAAGATTCAGTCTTTAGCCTAGATGGCCTTTTTGTGTATTTTATCTGTTTCATAGTTTCTCTGAGCTCACTTAAACATGACATCAGTTTTGAAATAATTTGCATGTATGTTTCTATTGTACATGTATTATATTGTTTGGGCACATGCCAGAAAGTTGATTTTGTTCATCTGGACGCAGTGATTTTAGTGGGAGAAAAGCTTCATCAGTCAAAGAACTGACTTTTTCAGTCTCGGTTTACTGAAGGTTTTCCCAGCCATATGAACACTACAGTTTCACAATGACTCAAACTAGCACCCCTGCCTAACAACGAACAACGAGCTCAGCTTCGTTATTGTCAATATGCAAATTGCCTAACTGACTATGAGTACTATTCACAGAGATTTGTGGAATGGCAGCAATCACAGCACCGTAAAGTCAGGAAAGATGTACTCTTAGGCCCTCTCCCTGCTTCAGAGATGATTGTTCCCTTTTCACATAGATAGCTTCCCTGACTCTGCTCAAAGCAGCCTTTCTCCCTGTCCAAGAGGAAATGCACATCCTCATCATTGAAAGACTGGCTCTGATGAGGCAGCTTTTCTGTGTTGTGATATCTGCTTAGCCAGAAGTTGTTTGGTTTCCCCAGTTTATATCTTAGGCTGGAGTTGCCCTTTTTCTCTCCTGGATTGCCTGGAGAATTCTTTAGGCATTTTCTCAGTTTTGACAAATGGCCACCTGGGATAACCACATTTACTCAGGGCCTTTTGGACAGGATATTCTGCTTCCCTTGCCACTGTGTCTCTGTGTTGTTGTGTCCAGATGACACCCAGTTTGTGCTCCAATGGATTATAAGAGTCAAATTTCAAATACTGTACGCATTGGTTTATGGTAATGGTAAATGGTAATTTCACACTCTAGTCATGCAAGTCTGTCTTTTTTTTATATCCTCTCTGGTGAACTTGATATGTTTGTCCACTGAGTTAATGTGTTCAGTGATTTGTGGCATGTCCAATGACTTGTTTTTCACATAAGTGTCATCCGCATGCCTGGAACAGTGGCTCGGTGGTGTTCTGTGGTCAGTGTTGGGAAGGTTACTTTTAAAATGTATTCCACTACAGATTACAGAATACATGCCCCAAAATGTATTTTGTATCGTATTCTGTTACGTTACTCAATGAGAGTAACGTATTCTGAATACTTTGAATTACTTAATATATTATCATGCTTTTTACAACTACATGAATGTGAGTTATTACTATTACTGAAGGTCCGCAGCTCCGAACCATAGTAAAGGGACCTCTGGTCAATACGTCGTTCCGTGTTGGGCTCTTAGCCAAAAAATAGCTTGTTGTCTGGGTCAACTTTGCTAGTGAGAGACAGAGAGAGGCGTTGAAAGGCTGCTCCAACGGAACTTATTGTTTTCGGAGGAAAACACGAACACAGTGTACAGTCGAGTCTTAATAGCTTACTTACAACTGGGCTCGTCAGGCACTCTTCTTGGCTGCAGTGGTTATTATTATACTTACATGCTTCCAGCTCCCGTTTCAGCTCGATGACAACTCGTACTTTTCCACTCTCCCTTTTCTCCCTCCTCACGCTCACAGACACATAACGTGTATGGCAGTCCATTCTCCCTGCAGCACGGACTATACTGCCCATGAGGCTACATTCTTTAGGGATATGCCTGTAGCATTCTGCCTATTAGCTTAGCACAACAACAACAACAACAACAAAAAGGCGCTCTCTCACCCAGGAAACACACAGTCACCCTGTAACCGTGGTAACCGTAACGCTGCCGCCTGCAACAACAGAACATAGCTGTCAAACAAAACCCAAAGAGTCCTGACCCGTGACAATATGAAACAGGAAAATACCGCCGTGTAATCCATTTATTTCAACAAAGTAACTGTTAACGTTAAAACGTTAAATGTGAAATAAGTCAGTCTGTGGCCATACATTATTACCAAAGGAAAACTAACAAAAACAGAAACGGGCAGCTATTAGCTTCGGTTTTTTGTTTTGTATTTTAGCTAGCAGTGTTGGGATGCTGTCACCTAAATAACAAACAACCAGGGCAGCAGGGCCATCAACGACAGAAGAAAACGGACTTTAACATCAAACAGTGAGTTACATCTTTCTTGCCCAATGAACTAGTGTGTCTTAAAATCATTACATAGTTAAGTTAGATTTCCTATTTTCTGTACTTATTTGTAGTTTAACCTCCTAAGACAGGAACTCTTCCACGACATGCATTTGTAATTTCTCTTTGATATTTGGGCATATTGGGGCCCGATGAATGTAAAAACAAAGAATTACCAGATTTTTTTAACCTTATTTTTGTTTTTAAGAAAAATAAGAGCCACATATGAGGATATTCGTTTAAATTTTTGATAGAACAGTAGCAGTATTATGTCCTCGTAAGTGGATATCAGGCCCATGTAGAGCAAAATTTAGTATTTTAGTCTAAATAACCCAAAATGTGATGTTCACATATGTGGAAGCCAGGTCCTAGGAGGTTAAGGAGCCTGCTGCTGAAAGTTTTTCTATTTGACTGGTGTGCTGTGACAGGTGTTGTCCAGTATGTTCAGCGGTTTTTGAAACATCCTTCTCTCAAGTGTTGTAGGGGCTACACAACACTGAGCCAGGCTTTCTAATCAGCTTGTTTAGCCTCCTGGTGTCACTGGCTCTTGTGATGCTACCACAACTGCAAAGTTGCACTGGCAACACCGAGAAAATATGCAACATTTTACATTTTGCTGCACACATTAAAAGACCTGAACTTTGTCAAGTAGAGCCTGCTCTGTCCTTTTTTGTACACAGCCTCAGTGTTACACTTCTAGTCCACTCTGTTGCAGCTCTTCACCACCTCTACCTTTTCTAGAGTGGTGTTCAAATTAAGCCTCCTTCTAAAATCCAACAATTTCCTTTGTGTTGGCCTCTTTTAGTACCGCAGGAGGAAGCCTGCTAATGTACTGTGCTGTATGTTATACTTCAAAGTGGCTGGCCTTCAGAGCAGCTGGACTCCAGAGCAGTTTTAACTACTTGCAGGACCTCTTTTCAATTTCTATTACCGTATCTTTGGATCAGTAATTTCACACACATCAAACAGGGACAGCGCATGAGCATCCATCGTGTCGAACCATAATTCACAGCATTCCTTGAAGTATAAACAGGTGTTTTGCATCAATTTGTTTAGGTATTAGCAGCTTGTCAGTGAGGTACTACAGTCAGGTCAGGGGTGTCAAACATAAGGCCCCGGGGCCAGAATTAGCCCAGCAAAGACTCCAAATGAGCCCCACTAGAAACTTTGGAAAACATGAACAACCTTGTTATGAAACATGTTGCATTTTGTCTCCTGTAGATGTGAAAAAGAGTTTCCTCCTAGCTGAAGTTGTTTCCTACATGCAGGCTGGTGGTGGACACTTATATTCCTGTCAGTCTGCGATCCTGCTGTGCGAAAATCTCTGGAGCCAAAGAAATGGTGTTCGGGTCAGCCCTAGACATTTATGATCAAGTTGTATTAGAACTTTATCACTTTTAATAGCATTGTCTTTCTTATTATTCATTCTCTCCTGCTCCTTTCACCAGGTCCCTCCTTGTCATTACTTTTTTTTCTCTGTATGCCTGATCAAGACCCATAATTGTTTCCAGTGTATCTCTTGTGGGAGCGAGTTTGAGGGATGGAAGGCGGGAGCAAATCAGATCAAGGAAAGAGTCAGAAAAGGCACATGGCTTTAGTACTTCTCTGTTTCAGTCCACGTGCTTCACCAGCAGTGTATTGCATGTAATGGGTTCATATGCATCTATGTCACCTTTAGCTGTCTCACTGAGTTGATGGACATTGCCACAGGCCACAGCCTTCTCAGTTTTAAAACTAGACCAAGCGGCTCAGTTTCAACAGATGGTTGTGTGAATTGGCATTGTTTAGCTCACTGTTTCACGTCTCTGTAATCACTGTGAAAGCATACAAACTTTACGTGTGGCTGAACTTTGGGAAACGATTGGCCTTTTATTTCTGCAGTATTTAAAAAAAGAAAAAGAGAAAAAATATATCCAGTGGTGCTCTGGAGTCAAGTTTCCATGAGCGCTTCTTTATTTTGTTTGTATCTTAGCTATATGTTGTTGAGATGAGGCAGTGTCCTACTGGTGGTACCATGAGTTGGAGTTAATGTGCCAAGAAAGGCAGGAAAAGAGAGAAGATTGCTCACTAATAGACATGGACAGTATCTGAAATTAACATGCTGCAGAATTGTTTGGTCTGTTTGTGCTGTTGGCAAAGTGATCAGTCATCTTGGAAAAATAGCTGTTGCAGTCGTTTAATATTTATATTTCTCCTATTTATTTATACAAATAAGTAGGAGATAAATATGGGACTGATTTTATACATATTATTTTTATGTGTCCCCTGCGATGCATAGGTCCTGCTCTACTATAAAAATATCATTTTAGTCCATTGACAAACAACATGATGGTGTCATATTTGAATGGTAATCTTTTTAATGAAGTACATTTGTTAAAGAAGTAGATGATGTTGTTCTGAGCATGATACAATGCTTTTAAAATGTGCTTTGCATAAATGCTAAAAATGTGCCAGTTTTCCTGGTTTGCTTGCTAACGGGACTGGTCAAGTTTTTGTTTAACAAACAATAATAAGAGTAATAATATCATAATAATAATATTGTAAGCCATCATCAGACTCTTCACTCTTTTCTGTATTGCCCCTCTGCTCTGTGGCCCATGAAATCACATAAATGTGTGTCATTCTGCATTTGGTTTTCCATAAAAACTTTTTTGGATCATAATGCTGACACCAAATCTTAGGCAGTAGATGGGCTTCATCCAGGTATCAGTCAGGTAGAATATTTGCTTGATATAATTCATTATAGAGTTTAGCCTTGGATGTCTCTGCACTAGAGTCTGGAGATACATTTTAGCACAACAGCGTGTTGATTTCATTTTGTTGTTGCATCCCTCATTTTTCAGCCTGAATCTATCCACAAATCCCTCTCTGAGCATAATTCCAGTATTTTGACGATTAAAATGATGTATTGCATTTTGCGTGTTAGATTCCTTTTCTTGCTTGGCAGTCACAGCCTAGGGCTTCTCTCGCTCTCACTCTGTCACCCTGAGACCTGGTGTTTTGTGAGGTAACTTCTCTGCGAGTGATTTATACGACACAGATGTTCAGGGATGAGCTCTTGGGAAGTAGTTCAGTGTCTGTGTGATGAGTGTAATGCCTTTAGCTGTGAAACAGAGGTGTCTAAAGAAGTCGGAAAGGAAAACAGTTAGGATACTGTTTTCTACTCTTTTTTTTTTCTTCTTCAGAGGAATGCGATTCCATTCTAAAAGCATCCAGACAAAGCAAATTTGTGCGGTTGTGCATTGTTAGAGTCAAAGATTTTATCACAAATGTATAGCATTGTCAGATGAACTCAAGCTACACTCTGAGTGAGGTGTGTCCACACAGAAAATACTTGACTTGTAGTTTTGCGCTTTCCTCACCTGTGCTTGACCTTTCACAAGTCCGATGCTCCAGTGCAGCTGCCCACACAGGTGGTGTGGAGCTTGCAGGAAGTCATTTTTCCTCGCTAACACTGATTGGTGTTATTAATTTTCATGTAGTAACTGATTTTTTTTAAGATTATCCGCTATACCTTCTCTACAGAAGCACAGGCTTATCTTAGGTCACAAGTCTTTCTGTCACAAACAGCTTTGATTCTCATCCTTCTTTAGTCAGGGTTAGGCTCGGAGCAGGATTTTTGGCAGCAACACTAACCAGCTGAGTATTTTTCAGTATCAGTTTGATTTGTTGGCACCATTTGTTCCTTTGTTTTGGTGATTGTTGGTATGTTGTTCAAACACTAAAGGTTCAGTCATAGGCTGGAATAGTCACAGGTTTAAAAAAACAACAACAAACCTTTGATGTAGTGAGGGATTTGTCCCCAGTGACATAAAAAATGCAAAGTGAATACTTTTTTCCAACACTTTTTCCAATTATGATCCTTTTCAGTTACACGTGTGTAATGGAGACTGCATTATTTATAACTGAACTGGAAATACAAGAGTGTGAAAAACATGATCTCAGCTATCTTGTTCCAGACTTTCTGTCAGCAGAGTCCTCCTCGGGGTGAGTGGGAACAAATGGTTCATAGGGAAAAGGATGCCGCAGGGAAACCTCTGGCACATCTGCTTATAGAGGGAGACATGTATTGCTTGTTTGCATTAGGAAGAAGCTGCTTGAATGGCCTTTGAGCTCACTGTATTACCCTATTTAGATTTCAGTAGCAACACTGTTAAATCCTAAAAATAGGGGAAAAATCCCTAATAACAAAGTAACAAAGTTCCTTAATAATGTCTGAATGTGAGGTTATAGTTTTTTTAAAGCAATGGCTTTATGACATCTGGATCTTTGTTGTTTTTGGTTGGAACGGTCTGCTCCGTACTGTTAATGAGGGAAGACGGTCACTCAAAGTGAGATCAAAGTTTCAAACATTCCTCCTTTTTTAGTCAGCTTTCTGAGTGAAATTACAAAACTCTGGCTTCCATGGACTCACAAGTTTTAAGTAGTGACTGAAAGAAAGAGAATGCCAATACAAGCAGCTATAAGGTGAGAGGCTCAGTCACTGTGGAGAGCTGGTATTTCTCCACATTGAAAGGACCCAATTTGGGTGGTTGGGGCATCTTATTTAGATGTCTTCTGGGTATTTCTTGGTTGAGGTGTTTCAAACATGTCCATAAAGGGAGAGGGCCTGTAGAAGACTCAGGATATTCTGCAGAAATGATATCTTTTGGCAGCCTTGGGAACTGCTTGATGTCCCCCTGGATGAGATAGAGGAGGTGGCCAGGGAGAGAGAGAACTGGGGTATTCTGCTTAGACTGCTGCCCTCATGACCCAGCCTAGGATAAGTGGCAGAAAGTGGATCAGTGGATGAATGTCTGTCCTGAGTATAGTTTATCTGTGAGAAAACTGTGTTTAAAATTAAAGTCAAACAATGATCAAAGCCAAAGCTGAGCCTCTGTTTGCTGTAACAGATTTTTAACGTTGACTACTCACGCAAAACCATCGAGAGCCAAATTTATTTCAGGGTCAAATGGGTTCATTAATTCCATTCACTTCTTCTCTTTTTAAAACCATTATTTCTGAAAGGATAAAGTTTCTCCCTATAGTTTATTATCAGTATTTTCTTTTTTTTTTCACATTGAGTTCTTATTCACGTCCACCAAAAGTGCATAAGGAATTAATCTTTTATTGGCCAGTGTTACAATGAACAATAGTTATAGAAAGCAGATCTCTTTGTTTTTGTATAGGCACCTAACACTTAAAATTATGAATTTATTCTTAGTCTGAAAAACTGAACTATATTCATTATTAGAAAACTGCACTCACACTCCTTTACTACTGTGTGTTCTTACTCTGAACACAAAATAAGCATGCATGTCACATTACAGTCAGTTTTTAGTGTTTCGTGCTTCTTTTGTTCTAGACATGCATAGACCAGCCAATCATGGTTCTTTACTAGGCACTTTCCACTATTTGTAATTGCCATATTCCCTCGATCTGTACCATGAGGCATGGTTGCAAAAGTGAAAAATAGTTCAAAAAAAGAAAAAGTTGTGCTGATGTGTTTTTCAGTTACCTGGACACCTCTGTTTGCTTCCTAGCAAGAACTGTGGTCAAGACTTGTTCTTTTAATGAAAAAATTAGGAAATGACTGATGGCTGATGGTTGGAACAGTCCTGACATATTAAGTTCACTAATCAACAAATTGGTGATAACATCAGTGTTTCTAATACCACAAACCTCAGAACAAAAACCTGTGTATTACAAAATGAATCCTTTTGCCAGGAGTATTTGGAAAGTGAATTCTTGGGAAGAAATGGTTTGACAGGAAGTTACTTCACATAATTAGCCCTGCATATAGATATAAAGTGAGCTCTTGAGTGTCTCCTAGTCAGACGTTACCTCTAGATAAAACCAAGCTGGCTGTTTTTCCTCTGTTTCCAGTTGTTATGCTAAGCTAAGGTAGCTGAGTGCAGGCTCTGTCTTAATAAATAAGAGCAGAGGCATTAAGGAAGACATGCGATCTCACTTACGGAGCGCTTCAGAGGGGAGGTGAAGGAAAGCAGATTCTGTACCACTGCTCTGTTTCAGACCCTTAGTTTTTTTTCTTGGCCCTTCTGTTAAGGTACGTCATATCATATCTGGGGTCAAGAGTGATAATGTTTTAGATACATTGTGCTTTGTGGAGGAAACCATAGCTTACCTACAAATCTAACACATAAAAACACATTCTGGGCTCAACAGGAGGGGATGTTTTACATTAGCAGTGATTACAATAACCGTTTGAAAGAGTATCATGGTTCATGTAGCTTTTTCCTCACAGATCTGCTTTTCCCTCTAACTTTTGCCCTTTTTTCTGCCTGCTGTAATTGCCCAAGTCTCTTTTGTCTTTTATTGTCTACACCCCCTTGTGAAAAAGGACATGATAAAAGGATGTGATAAAGGCATGGTGGCTTGGTGGCACATAAAGTGTCTGCAGAATATATCTGATCTTAACCTTAGACAATTTAACCTTAAGCGAGGCAGAATTACTTTCAGGTGTGTTTTAACAGATGTTCAACTGTCATAACAATTAGATACCATTCATCTGCTTTAACAGTACATGTTAACGTCCAGGCTGAGGGTTTTGCATTTAAAAAAAAAATAAAATAAAGTCTCTCCACTGAAGTTGACACATTGTGGTTTTACTGGGGATTATGTGTCTGATTGGGTTTTGGTTGAGTGCACTGACTTCCTGCTGGCTTGGTAGATAACCAGGAGAAGTGCCAGAACATAACACATAATTAAACAGAAGCCAGCACGTGGTTTATGTGGTGGATTATGTTTTTAAAAAAATATTGTGTCTTTTATTATTTCACACAGATTTAGATTTTGGTAGGAAGTCAGGGAGTGGTGGGTCATTCTTACTATTCGGTGCCATTTGAGTCCTAATGACATAATATGGTATATTTAGTGTAAAACTTGTCTAATGCTTATTTCTAAACCATTTTCTTGTATGTTTAACCCCCCTCTACCATAGAACACATTGATATATACACAGGATAAATACATTAAAAGTAAATTACTTTTATTTTAGCACAAGTCACTAAAGTACTATGTCCCCAGTCATGCTTGCTCGACTTCAGTTACAAATATAACTTAAAAAAAAAAAAAATCTAGATTTTTCATCATTTCTGGATTGGCTTATTTCTAATGTTCCTCATCAAATGTTCTTTTTTATTATTAATGCATGTTTAATACTTAAAATCTTTAAAAAATGTTGTGTCCCTGAATCAACTGTCACCCCTGTTACTCTGATAAGAATTCCATAGAACACATCACCTGATTATTCTTTTAGTCACATGACACTCCCGGATGTAACATATTTTGGAGGGAAAACTTTCAAGAAGAAGACGAGTAAGTACCACTCTTTAATCAACCCTTTTTTCAATGTTTTAGCAAGATTTTGTAATGTGGCAAAGCATAACACGTCCAACCTGTTACGCTTATTAATAGTGGAAACAATTTTTTTTTTGTAATTTTTATAATATGGCTAATAAACATGTTAAAAATGGTTCTTAGTGGTCACCATGTACTAGCTTGTTGTTCATCATACTAGTAGTAATGGCTAAGTTTAGCATAAAATCTCCCCCCTGTTACCGTCACCCCTGTTATTGCTATGCACTGTAACATGAAATTTCCTTGCAGATTTTAAAAAGGGACATTGTAGCTTTTAGAAAATGTAAATATTACTATAACTGTGTATTCAAAACAGTTATTAATAGAAAATTGAATGTCCTGTAACAGGGTGGACATTTGGCACGTCATGGGTAAAGACTTTGATTTAAAAAAATATTATAATATAATATCCTTAGCTGGACCAATACATTTTTCTTATAGGTTGAAAATCCCTCTTTTAGATGAAATGTTAAAATAATTCAAAATTTTGTATTTTTTGATGAAGAGTGATCACACTGAAATGGCACCGAATAGTAGGAATGACTCGTGTATATATTTTTATTTGTGCTGTACATGCTTTCTTGAATAAATTATCAAATAATTAAATTAAAGTTTCTTTTTTGCTTTTATTTTAACAGCTTCACTGTCTTGGACTGCAGCGGATGACGTTAGGGCGGCTTTCCAGCTCTCAGCACATCTCCAGAGAAGAAGATGAACGACTGCTGCCTCCAGCTGCTGTCCAAGGCAGCTGAGTTGGAGTGCATCTGATGGTGGGATGAGATGCTCTCTGGGGAAGCAGCTGATTTTAAGGATATGAACAACAACAACATAGCCAGCGAGGCAGCCAGTAGGGAAAGCACAAGATGAGAAGGGCCAGGGGTAAGCGACTGAACATTCAAAATTCGAGTGAAAGGATAGAAAACAAGTAAATCGGCGACAAATACCATTGTTCGCTGACATATTAAAATGAAAAATCTAATATTGATCCACAATATACATGGGTGGTCAATACTATAGATGCATGGCCTACTGAAATAAGAGAAAAACTGAAAAAATATTGATGGATTTTACTAGCATCATAGAAATCAAATCATTCTTGTTTATTCCAAATCAGCAGTAACTGGAATGATGCGCCATCAGAAATGAGAGTTGAAGCGTCTTCATATCTTACTAAGAGTTAAAAAAAGCTTGAATGTATAATAAGTACCTGAAGCTAATACACATTTTTATTTGATATGATACATGTGCTGTTATGCGGAATGAATAAAGGCATATATTTCTATTTTCTCTGCTCGGTTTAGGAAGTGATGAGCTCTTTGGCCAACTGCTGATCTTAGCAGTGCTAAAAAATCTTTTTGCTGTCTGGCCAATATTAAGAGTTGTTTGTGACAGACATATTGAAACCAGATGATCCTGTGCCCAAATACATTTTCCAAGTCTTCAACCAATGTGTGTGTGTGTGTGTGTGTGTGTGTGAAATCAAGACATTGCAGCTTGCACACCAACCTGTCAGCTGGAGATAAACAACTCACTTGTGTGATGTATCATGTATAATGTAACACAATATATTTATGTGTGCGACCTCTTCGTGTCCTCATTGTCCTTCATTCACTGATTGCTGAAGGATCTTTCTCTATGGTCTGTTGACACTGCGAGGTCATGGATCCATCTACTGGGAATACAGTGCAAACTTACTGTAAGTAATTGCGTCTGTGTGTGTGTGCGTACATATGTTTGCATGTGTCTGGATATGCTGTGTGCGTAGTCGGCCAGGTGGATTAAAGAATGTTATGAAAAATGTAAGAGACCTGCGAGAGAGAGAAGGGCCAGCTGGGGTGATTGTGGAACTTGGAAGCAGAGACACTTTTTCCAGTCTGCACATTAATCGCCTGCTTACAATTAGACCTAGATGTA
This sequence comes from Mchenga conophoros, assembly GCF_057382185.1. Taxonomy (NCBI): domain Eukaryota; kingdom Metazoa; phylum Chordata; class Actinopteri; order Cichliformes; family Cichlidae; genus Mchenga; species Mchenga conophoros. The sequence continues at coordinate 17,326,827 of NC_140541.1, forward strand.
TTTGCTCTTCTATTCTTCTGTGTGTTCAGAAACTACTAACCATACTAACTCAAAGAATTAAACTTTTATATTAAGTCATTTAGCGACATACCAGGCAAGTACCAGGTTGGAGCCCCTTTTGCCTTTAAAACTGCCTTAATTATTCATGGTACAGATTCAACAAGGTGCTGGAAACATTCCTCACAGATTTTGGTCCATATTGATGTAATAGCATCAGACAGTTGCTGCAGATTCATCAGCTGCACATCCGTGATGTGAATCTCCTGTTCCATTAAATCAGTACAGTGACCTCACTGTCATTGTCAACTACTAAATGTACTTTTAGACAGACAATGGACATATTCGGTTTAAAATTGTTTATTCTCTGAAACTTTTCACAGAGACTTTAATATTTTATTTACTAGGACAAAATGCATGCTGCAAATGTAGTTTAAGAATATTCCAAAGCTGAGTTCACTAAAATAGCTCTGTACTCTGACTCTTTAACTTGTGAAAAGAAGTAGGGAAATTTCAGTTGACGGTAAAGCTGTCATAAAATTTGTCTGGTTCTCTTTCAGCTGCTTCACTCCTTTTTACCTCTCAGCCCTAAATAGCCGGTGGGTGGCGTGGACCCACTAAATGCGACAACTGGAAAAAGAGGTGACGTTAGGAGCTTCAATTTTTTAAAATTTATTTATGTATTTTTTATTAACCTGTCCTGTCCTGCTTTGTTGTTCGAAACATATTTTCTTTCCCAAGAGGAACACCGAAGACTTTCTGTAGCCTCCTCGTTATTGAAATAAAAAAAGTAAAGGGTGAGAAAAAAGAATGGGGGTGGGGGAAAAAGTCGAGGATGAAGTAAACAGACACACTGGGTCTCCAACTGCTGCTTCTGTAACAAAGTAAACTAAGATGATACACAGAGGTACACTAACAAATATGCAATTTTGCTGTGTGTGTGTGTGTGTGTGTGTGTGTGTGTGTGTGTGTGTGTGTGTGTGTGTGTGTGTGTGTGTGAAAGAGCGAAAGAGGAATCCCTCAAACTTCAAATTGATAATTTAGGTGTATCTACCAAAAATCTGGGACGAGTTTGAATCTCATTGATCTCGACTTATTAAAGGTCAGACGTTAAGTTTGCTGAAAATCTTGTGAATGCGATAACTCAAGAAGGAAGTCACCTAGGATTTTGAAATTGCTACCATAGGTGTGTCTGCAAGGGGCTGAGGGGTAACATGTATGTTTTACCCTTATGTCCTGCTTGCTACCACACTAGAGACTCTCGCAGTGAGCTGAAATGAAACAGATGTCTACACATTAAGAGAATAAAAGGTCCGTGGTTCCTTACTTTTGTGAGGGACAGGATATTACCTGAACATTTTAGACTGAAATCTATCACTTTTACTTTCTAATTTTATTTTACTTTTCATTTTTCCTACAGTTATTGTTTATTTGCATTTCTAATGTGCTGATTCAAATTAGTGAAAAAATGGCCCCATAAACATAATTTTCTTCTGACAGCTGGATCAAAATCATGAGCCACCCCACAACTGGAACCATTTACTGTACATTCTTTCCTTTGTCAAATGTCCTATTTTCACACACAACACATTTTCCACATGACTATCAACGGCACTAAGACTAATTCAGATACGATGAGACGCGTTCTGTTTAACGTTTAAACATCTGTTGCTAGTCTAACTTAGATTTAGATTTACTGAAGCGTTATGTTTAGACCTCTAAGTGACAGAACAGATAATAAAAGTAAGACTTTTGTGTTGTCTATTGTTATTGTTTATATCATATATTATGCTCTCTGATTTTGAAGATAATCACTATATATTTTCTAAAAAAATGTGCGCTTTCAGTGTGTGGTGGCCTAAAAAATAGTGGTTGAATGTGCATGGATTTTTTTTTTTTTAATTTAAGGTTTTAAATGTTATTGGAAAGAGTTAAACGTCAGAACCAGGTCTAGAGTTCATCCCAATGGTCTGGCAAATGCTCTAGCAGGTACTACCTGAGGCTGGCTGTTTCAAATCCTTTTTTCAGTGGCTGGAAACTATTTTAATGGGAAACACAGGGATGAATAAAAAAAAGAGTTAAGAGCTAGAATTCTCCTCTTCTCCAGGCCCAATTAGATGTTGGCCTGTTTCTGTCAGAAATCTTTCAGCAGTTTTTCAGGGAAGCATACTTTATGACACCGGCACCACATCTCTCGAGTACAGTCCCCTGAGAGAGCGGGAAAGAAAAAGGTTTAAAGAAATTCACAGTTCAGTTTTCACATATGTTACAGATGACCTGCCAGTCATATTATCCCGTTTGGTAATGAAGTGAAATATTGTGTAGAACTTGCTCCTGGTAAATTGCTGGATAATGTCCTCATTTGTATCAAATTAAACACAATCAAGCATTAGCATGGTCGTTACAGACCTGGATCTGAATGCTGCCATGGAGAATATCTCCCACATGCTGCACATGCTGTCAGGTTGTCTGCAGTTCATTGCAATCTACTGTACTTCACTTTACGTAGGGGCCTTTCTGGTGTGTATTTATTCACAGTTCGTTTTGCTGGATACAGTTGTTCATTTTTAGGTGATGTTAGGGTTTGTGCCAGAACTCTCTAATGGTTTTCACTTGTGTTTTTTACAGCAGAAAGTTTTTCTCAAAGGCAAGTGCAAGGACATATGGGAATCTAAATGTTAAAGCTCACTGATTTAGAAGTGCTCATTTAATTTATCCTTATGCTTTAACCTTTATGGATGTTTGATATGGTTTTCAGTGTTTGTGTGACTGAGAATAATGTTTATGTTTCTGTGGCAGGAACATAGACTAAATGGACTGGAATTTTATAGTGCTTTTCTACTATTAGTGACATTCAAAATTTCACACTGTACTTTACAAAAGTCAGTATCTGGTATGACTTCCCTTATTCTTCAACACAATCTCTCTTAGGGAAGTGTTCTTACAATTTCTTTAAGTAGTCTTCAGGAATAGTTCTCGAGACGTCTTGAAGGAGATTCAAAGATGGATGTTTCTGCCTTTTGTTCTGTTCTCTATCAAGATGATCCCACAGTGCTTCAACAATGTTGAGGTCTTGGTTCTGGGGATGCCAATCCATAACCGATGGTGTTCCATTATGTTTATCTATCTTTCTACACTCTCATTGTCATCCTGAAAAATGAAGCCTTTGCCAATCAGATGATTTCCAGATGGGTGAAGTCTGATGGTTCTGCATCCATACCATCAGTTTTGGACAAGATCTCTAGCATCACTAACTGAAATGCATTACCTCCATCACGTTTTATAGATGGCTGTAGACGCTCATTGTTGTACCTTTCTTCTGACCCCCTTCATTCATATTGATGACAATTTCACCCAAAAGTTCAAATTTTGATCCATAAGACCTATTGCTGCTGATTTTCATTCCAGTTCTTGCGTAATTTGGCGTTCTTCATCTTTTTCTCACTGTTTCCCTTTAGAATAGCTTCTTGACAGCCACCCTTCCACTGAGACCATGTGTGATGAGTATTCAGTGATCAGCAGATAGTAGATCCAATGAAGGTCCAGCTGTATCTCCAAGGTCCCATGTCAAGTCCTTGCTGATTTTTTTGTCCTATTTCCCAAGGACAGGGCTTTTAGATACTGTTCGTCTGTTGTAGATAGTTTTGCCACTTCTTCCTTTGTCCTCCTTTTGTCCAGCTTCCCCAGTTTTTTAAGGACACACTGCACACCCAACTTTTTGACTAAAAGCTCTTGTTTTATCTAAGGAATTGTTCAATTATTACTAAAGAAATGGGAATAAATGAATTCAGTGAATGTGCTGCTAGTAACAAAGTGCCTAAAAATACAATTTAAAAATGTTGAGTTGTCTGCTGTAAGTAGACAGAACACTGGTTCATCTCTTGAGTTAGGTGCCTTTTCTATGAATGATTCATAGGTCTGTGTTGGTTTATCCTGTCTTTCTCCTCTCACCCCAAACCAGTCACAGCAGATGTCCCCCCAAAACCAAGTGCTCTCTCATTTAGGGGTTTTTTTTTTTTTTTTTGATGGTCGAGGTTTTCCTCTGAAAATGATCAGGTTCAGAGACTTGACTGAAAATGAGTGAAAAACTACCCAATGACCAAAGAAAACCTCTTCAGAAAAACCAGAGAAATTGTGAACATGTTTTAAAAAATTATATGAAAGTCTGGAAGTTTTGGAAGAAAAATAACAAATAAACGAGGCATCTCCGTGTTTCCTGTTTTATTTTGAAAGAGTCTGTTCTTTGTTCACTGCATCTAGTTTACTCTCCCCTGTGTTGTCATTATGTTTCATTGTAGTCAGCTGTATCCCCATGTGTCTCCACTTTCCCTGATCACCTCATGTGTGTATTTAGTCCTCAGCCTTGCTGTGTTCAGTGTCGCGTCGTCTGTGTTCTCATCCACCATGTTTGTATTCATAGTTTTCTGTGGCATCATAGTACCAGTTTCCCAGTTTAGTTATAGTTTAGTTTCGTCACTGTGCTTCTGCCTTGTTTGACCTCCATGTCATCAGCCAAAATAAAGGCTCGCTTTTCGTTTGAACTCAGTTTCGGGTCTTCGCCTGTGTCTGCACCTGAGTCCTCCACACACTTTCCACTCGGTCTGCCACTGTGGATCGTGACAATACTTCAGTTTTAATTACATGTTAAACATATTTTCAAATGCCAAATCTCTTTTCTTTTATATAAGAGTATGCTTTATAATCCTCCCCTTCAGAGCAGAAAACTGACACTGTGAGTCAATGTGAATTTTTTACCATTGGAGAAGATTGAAAACATAGTAAACAACACAGACCACTGGCTCATGAGTTTCTCTCTGGCAATTTAAGGATATCCCTCTTCACCAGGAATTCTGCTTCAAGCAACAACTTTGCTTTACTGGCCCATCTTCAGCTGTCTCTTAGATTCACTTCAGATGCTGCTCCTGAGGAAAAACAGAGTGTTTTACTTAGATGCACCACTCTGTACTGATTGGGTTCATCATGGCCAGACCTCTGTCTGCTATGTGTTCTAAACAGTTTAAAGAAGTTGTCCTAATCTGATAGTGTTCACCAAAACTGTGAGGAAAAGCTAATGTGATCATAGAAAGTGGCTATAATTAATATTCTTTATGATAAACAAATGATAATGCTGCTTTTTGATTATTGGGTGTACATAGGAAAGCGTTTTCACTTTCTCTTGCATGGTCATGTGTGACTGTGGTTTTTATCTTTATAAAGGTTTCTGGACAAGAATGTGTAGATTATGTAGGTGAAGGCCAAGATTTTTAAAACAGAAACAAGAAGCTTAGCCTGTTTAGCCTGCCAATAGTACTCTGACTGCTCTCGCGTTTGAGCAAGCTTTGGTAATATGCAGGTAAAAGGTTTATGTAATGTGCAAAAGTGGGCTTGCATTTGCTAAAATCTAATCATAAAAGCTTTGGTTGTCATTAGACAACCTACCCAGCAATTCATGTTTTCTTCTGCTTATCTTTTCCAGGGTTGGGGTGGGAGCTCAGCTTGTAGGGCGAGAGTTGGGGTAATCTTTGGACAAGTCTGCCGCAGGGCTCATTGGAAACCCGCAGCACAGAATTGCCTGAAATCTGTCGCACTTGGTTTAAATATCTGCTGGCTAAACTGGAAGTCCTGGCATCAGATAATAGATGATAGATTTTCTAGACTCAGGTATTGCAACTTGATATTTTGCTTCATTAGTTTTTCAGGGTGTACTTAGATGATCGTTTTCTGTGTATCTTTTGTGTATTATATTATTTCACTTCCTCACAACTGATCACTTTTGGGGACAAGATATGGTGCTCTGATTGGCTGATATTTTTCTCTGTGAGTTAACTGCTGTACAGACTTTCTGGCTAATTCTGACCTTTTGCAATTGCAGTTTCACTTTAGTTGTGTGATTACGTTTCCAATGTGCTCACCTTATATATAATGACGGCCATTAAGTCGTCATTATATATAAGGACAAAGCTGTACATCTAAATTTCGAGAAACGGAGCATGCCAGTTTGAAGTTAGCCTCAATACTATGACTAAAATGCATTTTTGTGTTTCATTTTTGTTGCCTCACATTTGGTAATATTAACATCCACAGACGTTTTTACAAGGTTGGCATTTACTGTTGATTGGCTGATTAAGAAGCAGTAATGTTTTTTCCCGTCTCACTCTTCCGTGGTGATTGGGACCAGAAGACTTGTTTTTCAGTCCAAGATTGCCCATTCCGCCCTCACAGCTGCAGAGTTGACAATGACTGAACTGGGAACATTTTTTCAGGTGGAAACATAAAAATAAACTTAGGTCTTATCTATCATGTGACCTCTTGTTTCTTTATTTCTTTCAAATATACAATTCATGTTTCCCATCTGCCACATGGACAGCCTAAACAAGGGCAGTTAGAATAAACTGTGGGAAAAGAGTTTGAAAAGAGAAAACTGGACTTTCAGATCTGATTGTTTTCCTTCATATTCCATGCATTCCAAGACAAAATATGCCTTTGCCTTTGTTTCAACCTGGGCACAGAATCAGTTTTGTCTATTAACTATTGTTTTCTGTGGCTTAAACAATCCAATTCTTTCTATCTTTCTCTCTTCCTTTCCCTCGATCTATCATTCTGTGAATAAATTATAACCTTAACCCTGCCAGTGAACGATGCCGTAACCAGCACTGCTCCTGCGCCAACCCTCAACCCTTTGACATGAAGACAAATGGATTAAACCCTACAGGGACACCTGTGGTAAGTTATATGCATCTCCTGTGAGGTTGAACAAGTACTACTGTGTATCCATTTAGTGTGTCTTACTTCATCATCTGCCGTATGTTGATTTACTCTGGGTTGTATCCAGCTAAATTCTTTATTGGAAGAGCCTCTCTTATTTTTCTGCTTTGCAGTCCAGACAGTTTAGCAGATAAATGGACAGAAAAATGGAAAGAGGGTGCATTTGGTTGTTTGTTTTTTTCCTTAAGGTGTCACAGGCTTTAGTGTAAACTGTGGTTTTCATGTTCTGTTCAGCAATGATTTGATGATGTGGTGTGGAGTGGATAATTATTTTCCACTTCCCCAACCAAAGGCATTTGCTAAAGCTTCCCTTAGTTTGATCCTGTGATTTATTTCTCCTAACTCAAAGCAGCAAAAACAGCACAGAGACAAAAGACGGCTTTAGTATAGTCTTATCACCAAACCCGGAAAAAAAAACTTACTTCAGTTAGAAATTATGTCTCCTTCATCCTTCTCTTTTAAAATTTTTATATATTTTTTATTTGTATTTTGTATCTGTTTCTCTGGTGGCTGAAGCTCTTTTTAGTTCTTTTTTCCCCCCTTTTCCTTTTGATGGCAAGTGAGAGGCTGTAAAATATTTCAAGGTGTCTCCTAACACCGATCATGGTGATGATGTGACTTTGTGATCAAAAAGAACCATTAAAGAACCATTATAACAAAGTCTGCAGAAAGAAAACAATTTCCTGGTTGAGATAATGGATGCTGAGGATGTTTGAGTCTCTGGCAAAGGTTATCACACAGTGGAGGTCATAAGGATGAAGTGACAATGACACAAGTTTAATCTAAGTTAAATACTTTCACAAATGTAAAGATGGCGTTTTATCAAAGAAATGTCAAACCGAATCCAAGTTTAACAAAATAAGATTAAGTCATAAGGACAATATACTCAACTCAATATACTCAAGTGCTGAGCCAAGCTAAAAGGCCACCTCATCTCAGCAAACATTTTTTGTAAGCTTTATTGTATAGATGCATAGGTCTTTGCTGAATCTTTGCAGTAGAAACCTCTGAAACAATAAAAATGAAGTATTTTCAGTTAGAAAAACAACAGCTGAGCAGTTAAAGAACAATGGCTGACAAAGCAACCCGGCCATGTTTAATTTACCCAAAATTCAAAGCAAATTTGTTTTGTGAAACATAATCAAATACATCTGAATTGAGACGTCTGTTTGAACTCTTCACATTTGTTCTAAGCCACAGTCTCATCTTTGTGAAATTTATGACTATTTGCAACACAAAAATGCAGTGTTAACTTTCACAAACAATGAAAGATGCAATGAAGCTGTGCAGCCGTGTACTGTGTATAAACACATCTAAACAGTTTATTTGTTGATTTCTGAAGGCCTTCTGTTATTGCTCCACTGTGTGCACACCGACCTACTCTGCAGGACTTGTGTATTGTACAGGACCCTCATAGCCCGCCAATGTTCCACCATAAAACATTATTTCATCATGTGTCTTAACTTTAAAACAAAATGTGATGCTGGATTTTTACTCAAAAGATGGCAGAGCTGAGTAGTTTTCAGTGTTCAGTTCCAAAGCCTGAAAATGATTTTTACCATCGTGCACATCTGTTTTGTGATTTTTAAGTCATTTATGTTTTACATAAAGTACAACAATTGTCAAAGATGCATCTTGTATGTATAAGTGGGTTGTATTTAAAATTTGGATGGTTAAGAACTGGTGGGGTGATGGAGAACGTCTTGTTATAACACATCTCACTGACTTAAGTTGGATTTTTGTTAATGCATAATTATTACTGTTATATATACAAAGGACAATATGTTTGTTACTGTCTGCTCTAGTCCCTGATAACTATTAGGAAAATACACTTATTTACAAATCAAGATCAGTACTGTACCACATATGTGCCACATATCGAACACACAGGTTAATGAAAGTAGCTTTGCTTAGCACAAAAACAGCATGCTAGCACCAGCAGCTATGATGATCCAAATTATCCTGGAAAAACCATCACCTGTAAGTGAAAGATTTTTGAGAGAAGTCATTATACTCAATGTCTAATGTGATGCCCTACAGAAGATTGAAATTGCTTTGTAGCATCTCATATTGAAATATGATAACTATTTTTTAAAGCTGTAGAGTGATTAGAAAATTTGCTGAAATTGTTGGTCACCGTTGACCATGCTACAGTTGCGTACTGATATTGACTTATCTTGGAAAGCTCTACAGTCATGGCCAAAAGGCAGGTACATCAGTGCCAAAATTAAATTTCATTTATTTGCTAACAAAAGTTTTTGAAACATAAAAAAATCCTCACAAATGTTCTTCATTATATCACAGAAATATGTTAAAAAAAAACCCAAAACAAATAAAAACGAAAGCAGCAAAATGCACAAAAGGGAAACTTTCTGTCACTGTAAGTTGATTTTCAAAGTACAGCTACAGTCAGGGCCATGACTGTGTCTGTTATATAAATATATTCAATATAGGATTGTTGGGGAGAACAATGAAATTGAATTTACATTAACTATAATTCTGTTAAAGTGTTGTTTTGCTTTTTGCCGTGTTTAAATTTAGTCGAAGTCGTCTTGCACTTTTAATGTAATGCATCTTCACCCTATTTAAGACTGCTCAAAGAATGCCCTGTTCTCACTTACAGGTGCTTCCTTCAAAGTTATAAATAAATAAACACATACATCATAAAGTAATTGTGATGTGGGATTACGAAATTTCTAGATGCTCTGGTACTTTGCAGGCAGTGGGCAGGAGCTATGAACGTAACACTAAGGTAACATTTGCTTATTGAATGATAAACAGTTTACATTTCAGGCGATAGGAAGCATTATTAGCGCTTATTTCATTTTCTTCAATAAATTTCTTCTGCTTTTCATAACAAATCCTGAAACAATTCACATTGTTCCATCATTAATTATGTGAAACCAATAAAATCAATAATGGTCTTTTATGTAGTTGAACCCCTTTACATGCAAATACTGATTATAACATTTGAGAGTTAAGCGATTACACAGTGTCCGTAGTGTCTTTAAATGAAAAGAAACTATTTGTATGGAGGTCACTGTTGATTGTTGGGAGCGAAAAAACTGTGCAGTAGCGGAGTAGAGAGTGTGTAAAAAGTCAGACTTTTCTGATGCCGACATGTGTGTGTTTGTGATTCTGTGTCAGAGCCAGATTCTCTCTTTAAGACTGTGGATTTTTCTAGTATCCTATCTGCTGTCAGCTCTAAGCTGCAGGCCTGATCCTCCCATGTAATGTGGTTATTTATCTTTCAGATGGAGGATCCATCCTGACAAGCTCTCTCACATACATAAAATACGTGCATGCCTGCACACACACACACAGGCAAAGGCACACAAAATGAGAACCACATTGAGCTTTTGATTGCTCTCTTCTGCTCTCTGAGACAAATTTAAAAGTGGATGAATTATGTCTCTTTCTTTTCTCTGTCCTCTAGTTCCTCTAAATCCTTTTGCTTCATCATCTACATCGCTGCTGTCCCCCTTGGCTTTCCAGAAGAAGAAAATAAGATTTGCTAATTGCCACATGGCAGTTGGCAGCTACTCTTCCTGTCTGTCAAAAATCATAATGCGGCTGTGCGTCTCATTTTCAAAAATGGAATTTTTAGTCCCAGGTCTGCAGTATAAATGTGAACATTTTAAACATACCACACAAAAACCCTCCTCGTAGATTTCTTTTTATAACTTTAAAAATCTTTTGCAGATGTAGAAGGATGTGTGTTTGCATTTCATCTCTTATGCTGTTTGTTGGTTTACGTCACTTTTTAACATTGAATAGCACAATATTGTTAACAGTCCCTCGTTTCCTATGCATAGACTACACTTTGATGGGCAATACAAATATATTAATTAAACTAATCCTGAGGAAAACACTGCAGCCTCATGGCAGTGGGCATGCAGTACAATATGGTGATTTTTACACATGAAAAAGATATTTGTGTGCACACTGTGGGTGTGTGTGTGAAACTTCAGATGGTTATCCCATAGATTTTTCCGCTTTGCTGTAGAATGCAGAGCCCATTTATTTGCCTGGAAAAGTGGACTTCATGCACGACCGCACATCCTGACTGGCACATAATAAGTTTACAAAAATGTAACAAGGTCCGCAGTTGGAGAGGTTCGATAAAAGTATCATTATAGATTTCATATTATAGCAACTTGGTGAGACAGTGATGACAGAAATATCTGATCTTTGTGGGGTGGCAAGAAGTGGAGTCATCTGGAAGAATGAGCGTGTCCTTTAATGTGTGCAGTATTTTCATCCTTGAAATGCTCTGACCTGGTATGGGAGTCTGTAACTTAATAAGCCATTCTACTCATGGCATCAACAGGTTGGAAAAAGTGAGTGGAAAAAAAAAAATCGAAATTCTTGTCTTATTCCATACTCAAAATCACAACCAGTCCAAGCGAGGAAGCTTGCACACACTTGACTGAGCTGTGAAAGACCTACTCTTGGCCACGGCAGCAAACATTTTCCGACCGCCTGCACCTACTGGAGGCACAGAACTCGTGGAGGGTGCACAAAAAAGTCAAGATTTTGAAATTTTAATGTGTCACTTTGATATTGGGAAGAATTTGGTGAGGACTTCTGTGAGTGGTTTTCCACCAGTTTAAATGTGATCTGTTTTCATGGAGTATGGTGACCAATGTCCTGTGGATAAGAAATTTGAATTTTTTTCCCAAGTGTAATCAAGCTTGTGTAAACTGACAGACAAAAACTGATCTTTGCTTTGTACAACTGCTGTTTTGTTTTCTTTTTTTGCACCCATTACTGATACAGGTTTTCCAGCTGTGTGGCGCATGTTGGCAGATCTGTTGATGATGTGCTGAAAAGCCGTAAAATGAAAGAAAGAAGTGACGAATCTGTGATGACAAAAGCAGCAAGGGGACAGTGTGACTTAGTTGAGAAAGGAATGTGGAATAAAAGGCACCAAAATAAGAAAAAAGGGCTGCACAGTGGCTCATGACAGTGTGCGGTAGAGAAAATGTCTGATTTTATTTTTTCCTCACCACAAAAATAATTCAGGAACCACAGGGATCCTCTGAACCCGGAGTATTTATTACTGCTGGAAATGGTAAATGGGCTGGTTCTTCTCATACATGCACTTTTTTTCTGCAGTCAAAATCTTTCTATCTCAATGTTTTGGTAGCAGCTCAGGGTTATAATGACATTCATAATTATTACAGAGTAATTATGAACATCAACTAAATAAGTTAAGAACTTAAACATATAACCACCTCCTTCAAAACAATGTTGTAACATACATCCGTGTAATTTGGGGGTCTTGTACAAGCCCTCATATTTTAAGTCTCATGTTTTACACACCAGGATTAAATCCTTCTTCCACTTAGTGCTATTTTGGCCAGCTGTGCCATTTAACTTCAGTATTTAATTTGAAATAACCTCAAATTTACGGCACAAAAGTCAAGTTAAAAAATAATGAATAAATATTAAGCTACAATACATTTCCCAACCTTTTGGAGCCACGGCAAATATTTCACAGTAGAAAAATCGCACGGCACACCACCAAACAAAAATGTCACAAAAAGCCTATTGATAATTTTTCCCCACGCACCAGGTATTTGTCCACAGTATACCTTTTTTGCTTTCTTCTGACCACTACTCATGCTAGGGCCTTTATCTGGGTCGGAATTTTCTCCAGGACCCAGGTCAGACTGACCAGTTTTGTCTTTTCAAATAGTTTTCTATTGCTATTACACTCTGCATCCTCAGCATGACTATTGTGTAGTTGCTTCTTCCTCTTTTTCTGTTTTATTGGCAACCCATTTAATTAGAGCAGGTAGTTGTACTGCCCTCTAGTGGAAGAGAATGTAATTGTTCTGCCCATTACTCACGCTGATCGCTTAGATTACTAATCAGGTGGAACCAGATAATCTTCCACGGCACAGGGGTTGGGAAACACTGGGAAGAAAGGCTACTCTGTTACGTTTATTGAGATCAACAGCAGACTTTAAGAGTTTCAGAGTCAATAAGTATATGAAAATGACTTGGCTCTGTAACATGTTTTACAGCATCATGTACTGTAGGTCGCAACGAGTGACAGTCTTGTTAGAATTCATCTTTTTATGGAGGAGTGTGACTGCTTTTTTTCATTAGAGCATTGGTTGCAAAGCTAACAAACATAACTGTTTTTATATGTGCAAAACATTTCTTCAGAAATACTAACTGCAGGATTTGGCAGGCAGCAGTAGCGATGCATTACTGCAAATCAACAGTTTAAAATAAGAAGATGCAAATTGGGAAATGTAGGGAATTATGATGCCAAGTGGTTGAACTCAGGAGGAATAGAGCTAGGATTTTTCTTTTTTTGTGAGTCTACTGTAAAATCTGACGCTCTGAACCATTTATCTTTTATTTAGTTAACAGCTGTTTTCACTCTGAATCACTGCTGCTTAGTGTTTCAATAAAAAGTTGTAACAGAACAGCTCAGAACATCTACCCCGCGTAGTGTAATTCGTACTGTGAGTCCTGAAAGTGAAAGTCCATTTCTATTGTTGTTTGTGCTGTAAACTGTTTCAAGAATGCCGCACAAAAATTAGTTCCATCCAGCAAAATGCGCTCTGCCAAAGGGTTTACATACAAATATTGTTTATAAGCTTTGAATGTAATGTTCATTCTGTTTCATTGCAACTCTTGAAAATATGAATTAGGTCAGTTGTTGACCACATATATTTCCTCTAGTGATAGAAACCAGACTGCATTCAACAAGGCAAGTGGGATGATGGAAACCAAAGAAATTGGTGGTGTTGCAAGGCAGTGAGAACATTGGGTAAAAAGTTGGAAAAAAAAAGGCTCTTTTTTGGATAAGATATTTATGAGAGGTGTGAAAAGAAAACTGAGGAAATATAAGCGTATAAGAATAAAAGTTGTTGTTGGTTGTGGTGGGGGTAAAGATGAAGTAGTAAATAAATCAATAGCATGGTGTAAATGGTGTAAATGCTTTAACTGAAGTATTGTACTCTTTGAGGTACTTGCATTTTTCTATTTACATTTCTTGATGTTTTTACTTTGACTCCATGACCCGAGAAACAGGGACTGTTTTGTAAGGCCACAATAATACGCTGTTCAATATTAATTTTACCTCTTTTTAAGCTTATTGCTGCAATGATTCACAACAGTCCCAGTTTCTCATTTGGACTCTTGGGAAAATGATTTATCTATGCCTGCTTTAGAGGGAATTATTATTCCCTTTTTACTCTATTACATTTATTTGACAGCTATAATTGCTAGGTATTTGTTGAAGCTGGGGCTGCACTGACCTTATGCTGTGCCTTGCAAGCAGTTGTGTTTGCCGTGACCATTTTAACTGGAAGGATTACCGCCAGTCAAACAGAAGAAGAACCCAAAACTGCACTTTGCTGGAAAAAAAAGCTGTTCCAAGACTGGACAGACCTGCTGCAGACAGAGTGGAACTAACCTTATTTTGTTGATTTGGTATTAGTACAAGCAAAAGCATGGCTCGATATCAAAAACAATCACACTCACTTAGAAAAACAATCTAAGCTTGTCAGTGACAAAAAAAGCACATTGACTTTGATGCATACAGTTGCCTGTGGGATTAACTCACAGCTGTTTTGCAGTTGCTGGTTATAGCGCTCATTGTTGGACAACATCCAGACATTTGTCCATGTAAATAAGCTGCATACAAAAGGGTAGAAAATAAAATATGTGATTTTTCTGGTTATGTAATGGAGGTAATGCACTTTTGGATGTGGATGTATATTAACCAGAGTATTTTTATACCCCACCGTACTCAGAGTAGTGGCAATACACTCCCGAGCTGCTTTTTTGGTTATGTTAGTTTGCTCAGTAGTTGCCTGGCTGTTGTTTTTTTCCCATATTTGGTCCGTGGATATTCCTGTATGAACCCGCATTTACGCTGGCATTGTAAAAGGGAAAATGGCAAAGCTTTCATATTAACTTGATTTGTGGGTTTTAGATCAGAGGGGCCCAAGTTAGAAATCAAATTCTTTTGACCTGCTTAAGAAAGTTTCTTTTAATGCTCTTTTATGAATCAATCAATAATTTATTTGGTCTTTATCTGTCATGTTTCCATTCATCCCACAGAAAAGAAGTTTAAGGAAACTGGTTACACCCAGTCTTCATAACTTTTTAAAAAATTTTCACTAGTAGCCTATGATTCATTTTTGGTTTAATGGATTCTGACGTGATGAAGGCCAAAGCTATCTGTTCAGGGACTTCCACAGAAGAAACACCTCCTCTGGTAAGCAATAGCATTTCCCGTCTCGTGTAATGACATGTGGGATGGGATGGAGTGCAGTGTATTGGAGGGTGGAGATGTTTAAATACACACGCACATAAACACGCATGTGCTAGCAGATGTGTGAGCCTTGCACAAACAGTCTGTGTCTGTGTCTGTCTGTGAGGGCCGATATTCTTGGCTGACCAGAAATACGACGGGCTCAAGGAAACGCAGTCGAGCATGCACACAAACAGATGCAAAAACGAAACGCTGTGACTGTAAAGAGTGGTGATTTCAAAGAAAGCCCATGATGCAACGCTGTCACCATGTGTTAGTGATGCACAGGAAAATCATGTCCAAATGTATGACACATGGTTGCCAAAGGCAGTTGCTTTTTTTTTTTTTTTTTTTTTTCAGCTGGTCTGTGCTGCACGTGACTTGCAAAGAATGTATTTATAGAAAGGATGATGGCGTTGTTTCCAGCAAATGTAAAAGCCTTATTCTGTACGCTCACAACTTGTCGAATTTGGATGCACATTACGTCAACTTGTAGAGACTTAAGTGTGTGTATGTGTGACTAAGTGACATATTGGGGATTTAACTGGAACACACTCAGGCTGTGGAGACCTGCTGCTTGTAATCCCACATTTATTTTCACATTTAAACCACCAGTGTGGAACTTTTGTCTCCCCCTTCTGGTAGTGAGAGTATTTACACTAACACTGTCAACACATGACAAACTAAAGCCACACACATGGTAATCCCTGTTTGGCCTATTTGTTGATTGGGTTTCTTGGTTTGATGGTAACCATTCTGCTGAATGCTGTGTTTCAATGTAACTAAAGCATTTTTTATGGGTTAAAGCTATATGGCTGTATGGCTAGCCATATAGCTTAGCCATGGGTAATTAACACTGCCAAAAAAAAATCATTGGCTACCCTCTGCCACCCCTTGGAGGCTGCTTCCAACCACTTTACGCTCCGTTGTGTGTTTTTTCTTGTTTTGTATATATTCCTCTTGTCTGTCTGTCTGTCTGTCTGTCTGTTTAACATTTGGCATGGTGCACCCATAATTTCATTGTACATGTACAATGGTAATAAAGGGCTTTTCTTCTATTCCTCTTCTTCTATTCCTAAGTCAGGTAGTAGCCTACTTCCATTGTGGTTCATCTCTTGAACTCCACTCATGCAAACCACCCATTGCTGCATGTTAATGGAAACTCTGGTACTCTGTAACATACAGATAGATGTGTAAGTAAGTAAGTAAGTAAACTTTATTTATATAGCACCTTTCACAGACATATGTCACAAAGTGCTTTACAAGGTAAAAACATAATACAGTCATAAAATACACCATGAAAACCCTGGTCTAATTAAAAGCTTTTTGAAATAAAAATGTCTTTAGCTGCTTTTTGAAGGTCTCCACTGAGTCCAAACCCCGTAGAAATAGGGGAAGTGCATTCCACAATCTGGGTGCAACAGCTTGGAAAGATCGGTCCCCTCGGGTTTTAAAGCGAGTGTGGGGGACCACGAAAAGGTTTTGGTTTGCTGACCTCAGGTTACGAGTGGAGGTGTGTGTATGAATCAGATCAGCAATGTAGGGAGGTGCCTGTCTCTGTAATGCTCTAAAAGTTAAAACTAGAATTTTAAAATGGAACCTGAATCTGATTGGTAGCCAGTGCAGCGACTTTAAAACAGGGGTCATATGAGCACCCTTGTTCGAGGGGGTCAGTAGCCTCGCTGCAGAGTTTTGAACAACCTTTAGGCGGGCTAGCCCTTTCATGTTTAGACAAGTAAACAGGCTGTTACAGTAGTCAAGTCTTGTAGAGATAAAAGCATGTATTATCATCTCGAGTTCACTTGTTGACACGATGGATCTAAGTTTAGAAATGTTCCTCAGGTGAAAAAAGCAGGTTCTTACTGTCTGATTTAAATGTGCACTACCTTGTGGTGACAGACATACTCAACGTTGTTTGCGCTTGTATGGCCATTTATAGTTCTTTTTTCCATAGACAATCTTTACACAGATAATGTGATTGTATTTATAGAAGAAGATAGAAACAGACGCAAGGATATTTTTTTGGAAACAACAAAAGTGCATTGGATGAGATGATGCACCTGATGGAATCGATCTTCTCAATTTGATTCCAATAGACTACCTATTCTGATTTCTGCTTGATTTGAGCACCTGACAATCTCTTCTTTCTCTACAGACCTATACTGTTTGTATTCTCTTTTTGAGACTCTAGGTCAGGGGTCCCCAATCCCGGTCCACGAGGGCCAGTGTCCCTGCAGGTTTTAGATGTGTCCATGATCCATCACAGCTGATTTAAATGGATAAATTACTTTCTCAACATCTCTTGAAGTTCTTCAGAGGCCTGGTAATGAACTAAATATGTGATTCAGGTGTGTTGACCCAGGGTGAGATCTAAAACCTGCAGGGACACCGGCCCTCGCGGACTGGGATTGGGGACCCCTGCTCTAGGTCAGCAGTCAGAGAGGATAAAGCTGTATGATATATGGAGTATGTTTCAGCTGGAGTATTGCATAGAAGCTGAAACAGCTTCATCCTCAAGTTTTAATGTGACTCAGCTCAACTTTGCTGCACAGGATAGGGATACAAAATATTCAATGTTCATGCAGAGTTTATTTTAAAAAAAGATCTTTAACTAAGTGTTTGAGTTGCCCTCAAACATTTAGTTGCCCATTTTTCCCCTGGTCAAAGGTGACAGAAATTAGACAAAATCTAGGGTCTCGCAAAATTCAAATCCAAAGATTATTGCTCAGACAAAAATCTGATTTGACAATATGAATAAAAAGATTTTTAAACTTTCATGTAAATGTCATATTTGGGCCAATGACACTCTTAGAGGTCCTGAAAAGATTTACAGTGACGAGGTAACAAATGGAGAAATGGGGACACAACATAATGATCTAAGAAAAGAAAAGAAGGCTGTGGAGGGTGGGTGGCTTGGAGAAAACCTCCTCTCCATTTGCAGGGAAAGAGTGTGAAAACAAGAGAGTGCGGGGGAAAGGAGAGATGGGGCAGCAGGAGGAGAGTGGGTGGGTCTTGCTCCATCTGTCCCCTCCCTCTGATCCAGAGGTATAGATGGTGCAGGAGCAGCCTGCTGCATCCAGAAGTCCAGTCTAGGGAACAGCACTAGTCCCGAGAACCAGAAGCTCAGACACGTATCCAGCCACTCGGACACGTCTAGCCTGATTTCTGCAGCAGACACTTCACTCAACCACCTGTTGACAAATCAGTGAAAGCATTTATTTGACTCACTCGTGGTGTGAGATCTCTGAGATCATTCAGATCACTGCAGATCTGAGAGCCGACATCAGCAGATGATGAAGATGCAGCAGCACTCGCACATCTTTCTAGCCCTTATCCTTGCGGTCTTCATCTTTAGGATAGCTCTGTCTGGTCCCTCTGTGGTCAGAGGTAGGTGGTCTTTGCATTTGTCTTACTGTCATGTGCTTAAAAATTAGCGACGGGGGAAACTACTGATTGCATGACAAGTGAGGTATTTGTTACATATTTTAATGAGTGATCATTGTGGTTTTCTTCATTGTAGTTCTCCTTCTATAGTTTAAGATCACCAGATTACCAGCCTCCCTGAAAACACCACTTAAAATTAAATACATACAGACTCTTCAGATTTAAAAAACCTGCTGACCGAAAAATATTTTTGCTAAAGTGCCTCCACTCTGACATCTACAAAAATCAGCTTGAGGTCTCCAACTCATCAACACCACCCCGTGTATTGAGTCTTATGTCTACTTTGATTCTTGCAACATTCTTGGAAAAACACGCAAATGTTTTACATGTTATGTAATTATCCAGATACCAAAGTACACACACAAAGTAAAGCAAACTTTGAGACCATGCTTCATAGCCTTGATGTATTTTGTGACTAAAACTTGGGTGCCCTTTAAAGATTTGGATGGTACTAAAAGTGATTTGGGGTGAGAGGGCTGGAGTTGGTGAAAATAAAGGCTGCTTCCAGTGTGTAATCTGCTCACTGAAGTTGGCTTACAGACAAATCTCAGTGTGCAGCTTTGGCAGCTAGATGAAAGGGGCTGTGTGTATTGATGCTATGGGAACAGAGGGGTAAATGTCTGTATCGTTCTACTTGGACCAAAGATAAAACCTGGTTTGCTGCAAAATTAGTTTGCTTTATTGTCTGACAGATAGAGCAAAATATATGGATGTCAGTCTACTTTCCAGTGCTTTTAATTCTTAGTTATGCATTTGTGCTCTTAAACATTTTTCCCATCTGTATCTGAATGAGTTAAATCTCTGCTAATGCTAAAATTATTTACCACTATCCCACTTGAGGACAATATATTGTATAGGATGCTAACTGCAGCTGTGCCAGACCAAACATGGCCTCGTGCAATGTGGAGATTAATGAGAGAGAAATATGGCAGGAGAGAGGAAAGTGGACGAGATTAGAGGACAAGAAAGATGAATTCAAAGCACTTTAGGAAGTTAAAAAGAGGATCAGGTTGATGGAAGGATGGCTATTGAGTCATGCAGGATGGCAGAGATGGAGAAAAGGCGGTGAAGGACGAGATGGAGCTACGCCATAGGAACAAGGGAAAACAGCTGTTCCTTGCAGTTGAATCTGACATGGGGGGATATTAAATGTGAGCGCGGCGAGACCTGCATGGAAGCCAAAGTTGGGGTAAAAAGTAGGAGTCAAATTCCAGGCACAATTATCTGCTGCTAGGCTGCAAGGTACGGTCTCCTGCTGAATTACAGTAGATATTCTCTGGGC
Source organism: Mchenga conophoros (assembly GCF_057382185.1). Lineage (NCBI taxonomy): Eukaryota > Metazoa > Chordata > Actinopteri > Cichliformes > Cichlidae > Mchenga > Mchenga conophoros. The sequence goes on from NC_140541.1 coordinate 17,346,596, forward strand.
TGAATTATCCTGGTCTGGAGTGGTTCTCATTAGAGCCATTATAGGTCAGTTTTTCAAACACCTGCTGCTTTGGCTGGCACGGGGCTCTGAGAAATGTTAACACTCCATTTTGTTACATGAAAGTGACTGTTATACCAAGCTCCATAAAACATCTGTCTGTCCTCACAGGAAGAGGAAGCCAAGTCTCTCTACGTCTTTACTTCCAGGACAGAAATCCGAGAGGCCAAAATACTCTACACCAGATCAGAGGATACTGGGAAGGATATCATGTTTGTCTATATAGTTAACGCGGGCTTCAGAGCAATAATCACAAGCATTGTATTGAAATTTGGTTAGCTGTGGTGTTCAGCTGCTCTGACTCAAGACAAACTAACATGAAACCACTGTTCTGTGTCACTTCCATCCACCAAAACTACTTCAAACAAAGACAGCAACATTTCTTTTCCATTGCATTTTGAAAACAAAACAAGCCTCGCAGCCTCCTTCAGATTTGTTTTTATGGGGAGGTTGTGTTGGGTTTTGCATCTGTATTTATCATCCATTGGTTCTCAAATCAGCATGAGTGGAAAAGTCAGTCTATTTGTTCTCATTTAGTACAATCTACTACATCAAGAGAGGGCTGCTCATGGTGAAGATTTGTAGTTTGATAATGCCAGACATTTAATCATGTTTTAAAGCCAACAAACCATACGTTATGCAGATCCATGTTGCAATGTTTAATTTTAATGACCAAACATAAAAATATCACGTTGCACTCAGGTTGAAGCTTAAGAGAGCAACTGACAACCCAATTAACCTACTCTCTTTACTGCAGGATCATCCATCAGTGATCCAACACGGCCTCTCTGCAGAGCCAAGATTAAGTTTCCCATTTGAGGGTGTTTCTCTATATCCAGCCAGCAGGATTACGTTGTCTTGATATCGGTCCAGGGTGACTACGAGCAGAATTGTTTGTTGTGTGATGTGGCAAAGTTTATTGCATAATCCGACAAGTTTATAGGCCAACTCCCAGTGTTATGATTGATGTGCTTATACAGTATTCAGTGATGAATGGGCTTCACCCCCCAGTGCGTGTTTGTGTGTGTGCAACATACAGATGAAACTGATTAAAACAGGTTGGCATAGTAGCAGCTTTTTTTAATCAGTTTTCTTTCATTCTTTTTGCAATTATGACATTTTCTCTTCTTCTCAGCATTGATCGTTATCGTTTTCAGACTCCTATCCTTCCTCAGAACATGGATTTTTCTTTTTAATATCACAAGCTTTTCTTCAACGTTTCCTTAAGTCTTTCTGCCATGATCTCCACCATACTCCTAGCTGGTGTCGCATGCTATGCGTGTGTTGGTCTGCTCCTTCAGCTAAGGCAAACTAATCATTGCTCGCTGAAGTGAAATACCTACTGGCGTATGATACTTTAACACTCTAGGATATTGCCAAGAGATTTACTCAGTGCTGGATTAATCAACATCGGGTTAACTTATATGGCAAAAGGTTCATGTTCATACAAAAGTCCCACTCTCCAGCTTTAACATGGACCGATTATGCGACTCTTATTATTGATCCCCTGGGCAGAGCTGCAAAAGCTCCTCCAGCACGCTTATGTAACAGGTCACAGATCTAAACAGGAAAAAATGAATTTGTTGTTTTGGTTCCCTTTTTTGACCCTCCTTTTGGCCTGTTCAGTACTCCGTCCTTGGTTATTAGGGGTGAGATTTTAATTTCAGCTCTGAACTCTTCTAGGTGCATGTGAGAACACACTGTTTGACATTAAATGGTCCATAACTTGCCAGGTCTTTGTGTGATGATGGTTTGCTCTGATTTAAGAGAAGCAGAGGTAATGATGGTCTTGTGAGTGGCTGTCCTGTGTCCTGCCCCCCTCTGCTTTATTCGGGCTACACCCTTGCCTAAATCAAAACAAGTATTTTACAGCAGCAAACGTAAAAGTAAAAGTTACATTTCATGTGTAAAAACAGCTTGAACATCAGTGCTTTTCCTTTTCACTGTACTTGATTTATTGTCAGCACTTTGACTGGTTTCATTCCTAAACCTTTATTCATTTTTCTCTGGAAATACAGATAAGCCTTAACAGTGTGTAAGCGTTGCATGGGCCAGATGACCGGGCTTTGGGCAGGTTGTCATGGGGCAGATTCGATGTTTGCTTGTTCTGGAGTTTAAAACGTGTTGCCAGAAGTTTCCTAATATTTTATGCACTCTGAGCCCATCTCCCCCTGCACCAGTTTCTTGTTTTTATCGGAAATACTGATGTGAGAATCGAAACAAATGCAGATTTTACAGGAAACACATCGCTGGAAAAGCATAAGGGTATTTTTCAAATCCAGGGCTTCCCCCTCTTTCACTGTCAGTGTCTGTTTTGGCGTTTGGCTGCTTCCTGGCAGTATTCCTCCTGCAAAGTTCCACTATTTCATTTAACTGAAATATGAGCCAAGGACATGTGCTGTGGAGACTGTGATACAAGTCGTAATCCAAGCAGAAAGCCCATTGTTTTAAACCTTGTAGACTATGAGCAATTTAGTGCATGTAGGCTCAATTGTGAGATCCACTGCAAAAAAATATTTAAAGATGCAGAGGATGACGTCACTGAATTAAAGCAGACTGACAGTCTTTCCATCATTACTGCTCACAGCGTATTATCCAAGTGTGCACTGGTGTTTTTGCTTTACATGTGCATCAGGCAAGGGTCAGTCACACTCCTGGAGCAGCTGCACTTGTCTCAATTCTCTGATGTTTATTAGTATTCCTATTGTAAATTGGCTAATTGTTAGCATTCCTAGTTATTGGCTAGTGTGACGGGCCACATGACAGAGGCAAATAATGAGAAAAGGTAAACAAACTTTTCCACATATTGTGTTTGAAGACACGGAGAGTTCCTTTTTCCTTGACTTTATGATGATGCCAACTTTTTCAGGAATTTATGACACCATTTAATATAGATAAGCAGATTGTTTTAAAGCCAAGACAGATCATTTTCCATGGGACGTGTCAGCGCTGAAGGTTTCTTCTAGGTCACCATGAAAATACAGCCATGGTGTGCATTCTGGGGAAGCTCTCTTCCTCTTTAGTGCCTGTTCTCATCTAGCATTTGTCCTATCTGACTGGGACTGTATTCTTTGTGTTTGTGTTTGCCAGTTTTCAAATCAAGACAAGAATGTTCCAGCTTTGCTGATCTTTTTTTTTGATATCTGAAATGATCAAAGATTGGATATGCACTGCTGTTTTTAAAAGCTGCTTCAGAGCACTTCAAAGTCCTTGATCACTGCAACAAGCTGCAGTTTATGATGTTTGTAGTTTGCAGAAAACAATAATGTTCTTATCAATTTGGAAAGCAAGCAGACATGTGCCTGCTTAGAAATCACAACTATCGTCTTGTACCTCAGTTGAACTTCAACCAGACAAATCTCTGCTTTTACTGTACTTGCTACTTTGTTGCTTTTGAAGTAGTGGACAGCAGAAAAGTCTGAGAAGGTGTAGGTACTGAAAATGACAGTTTTTGTACCTCTGCAGAAAAAAGAAAGAAACAAAAGAAAATGTAAAAGAAAATACATAAATCTGATGCTGCTTCCTCAGTGAGACGCCAAAACATGAAAGTCCGCATCAGCACCACAGGAGACACCATTGTGATGAAGTTTTTGCGTCCCAACACTGACACCAGGCTGGAGGGATACATCCTGGGATACGGCGGCAGCATGTTCTCCAAACAGTTCATTCAGCTGCCAGAAGATGGAAAACCATATGAGACAGAGTTTGGTAAGAAAGCCTGGTGATGTGCCCTGCAGGACCAGGTGTTCATCAATACATTGTGTTTGCTGCTGAGGCTCAGAGGAAATATAACCTGCAGTTTGTTCTTCTGCTTTTAGATGCTGAGCCCAAGTACCTTATAGCTGTCCAGCCTATTCCTGCTAACGAGGTGAAGAAGCAGTGCACAGGTATGTCTGCTTAAAGCAAAGGAAGTTATCACCAATGTGACTTGCTGAAAGTGTTTTTTGCACATTTAGTAAGATGCAAACCTTTTCTCAGGTAAAGTGGAATTGCAGAAGCCGCTGCACCTGGTCATTGGGTCGGTGACGCCAACCTCAGTTCTTCTGTCCTGGGGGACACTGCTGAAAACCCCTTATGAAGGCAACGTCATGAATGACTGTCTGGAGGATGGGTGAGCTTAAATGTGTCATTGCGCAAAGCAGGCTTTTCTTTAAAAAATGAGACAGAACCATTGTGACTTTGGTAATATAAACACAATATAATGTTAATATCTTATCATTTAGTCTGTTTTTTTAATTTTGGCAGTTTGGCAACATTATAACCAGGGCTGAACATAAGTGGTCCGCAGGTGCGCATTCGCTGTCAAAATAAAAGACACACCAGATAAGAAGTTGGAACGCACGTTTGCGTACATAAGATGTTCTGGAGGAGGACACACATTTGTTCAGAACTCTTAAAGATGTCGAAGAAGCAAGCTCCATAAGCAATTACTTTGGTGTTCCTCCACCGCAAAAGAAGCGCGTATTCTCGGAATTTACGGATCTTATGTACGGAAACGCGCGTTCCAACTTCTTATCTGGTGGTGCGTCTTTTATTTTGACAGCGAATGCGCACCTGCGGACCACTTATGTGCCGCCCTGATTATAACTATGTCAAATGAACTGTTTTTTAATTTAAAAAAAAGTTTTGCTGAATTTGTTTAAGAATAATTTAAGAGAACCTTCATTATGTATGGGGCTATACGGAGTGTGTTGCTGTTTTTATTGTTTTTTAAGGTTTGTGGTGAATTTTTGAATGTTTATATCATATAGACATCAGATATATCCATCTTTGGGAGGTATTAGTTGGAGTGATTTTAAAAATGTGTTATGTTTGCCAGCTCAGAGGTTTTGAAGTCACAAAAGCAAATTGGAGTATTCAATTGAGCTTTGTGCAGTTATTGCTATCAATCCCACTGACCCAGCTTCTCAGAAGTGAATGAGGACATCTGTTATTCTAAGGATATGTTATGCACCCGTCCCTTTTACTGCTTGCAATATATTAATGCTTACCAGTGGCATAACTGTCACTGCAGCCAAACTAGACTAAATGCTTGTACTTTTTTCCTAAAGTACCAGTCTAGGGTTTTGAGATTTTCTTGTACCAATGCTGTACTGTTGTTACGATGAGCTCAGTAACAGCTGGTGGAATAAATCTTTCTCTGTCCAATCTCTATCCTCTCACACACACATTTGCTGCAGAGAGTCTGGAATAAGTGCACAAACAGTAAATGAGTCCCTGAAGCCTCTCGTGTTACTTAGCAGTGGATCCAGGGCAGCCTGTGCACACAGGTGTTTAGGAGTCAACAATCTGTGACACAGATTGTGTTTGATGAAGTACTACTTTTTTTTAAAGTGACGGTTCTGTTGTTTGCAACAAATCTTCCAGTGGTTAAATATTATTTTCATATGTATGTCTTATATAAAGATTAATAACCATGTGTTTGTTGGTTCTGTTAAAGGAAAGGAAAGAAACTAAGTTGTGCCACAGACTCAAGTCAAGTCAAATCACGACCTCACTGTGCAGTTCAGATGATGGCAGCGATACACAGCAATAAATTTGATTGAACCATTTTCAGGGGGATTTCTGATTTTGACTCCATCTTTTAAGAAGATGGGTTCAAGGCGCCCCATGTAGCCAAGGGAAATCCAAGAGAAATGGAAATGTGGCATGGAAAGATTCATTTGTCACTTTGCTTAATGAAATGGAATTAATTGACAGCATCGTTAGCACGCAAGGTTTCGCTAAAAAGAAAATGAAAAAATATTACAACAGTAGCATCGTATTCTCCTTGTACTTCTTGCATCATGCCTCCAGATGTGATCATTAGTGGATGCATTGTGTGTGAGTTGTTCTGTTTGTTCTGTGTCTTGTTCTCAGACACTACACAGTGCGTTACCGTGAGAAGAACAGGAAGTGGAACTACCAGACCTGTCCAACAAGCGATACAGTCATTGACAAACTGAAGCCAAACACAGTCTATGAGTTTGGTGTCCAGCCAAATTCTAAGGATGGCACCGGTGTGTGGAGCAGGCCGGTTGTTCACAACATCAGCATGCCAGGAGTCGAAGGCAAGTTTGACTTCTTTGCTTAGCCATATTATCACCTTCTGTAGCAAATACCTCGAATCTGACTACAATTATTTTAACATCTTAATAAAAACATGGATTGACAGGTAGTGCTAGGAAAAAGGTAGAAATTTCTGGGACAAATGCTACAACTCATTTTCGTATAAGAACAGAGTCATAAGAATCTGGTTGTCTCGTCGTCTGAGAGCAGGTTAAAGACAATTCAGCATTCAGTCTGACATGTGCAATCCCAAAATCTGCTCTGTTAAAGACTAGAGGACTTCAGGGCTGCAGTGCATGTTTAGATAGGGCTTCAGTCTTTACCGATTATGTGAGCATGACAAGGCTACAGTGCAGTACTGCATTTCCAGTTACTGAATCGAACCATTTTTTTTCCTTTCACATTGTTTCTTCCACTGAAGTCACTTATTTACTGATTCTTCTCTTGTGTTTCTAGAGAAGGTCATCAGGAAAATCTTTAGGCCTCCAGTCAGCCCTGCGGTATGTAATGGACACAGCCAGTTTGTTATTGAAACAAACCCAAATATTCAGTGTTTTATTCTATTCTTATGTGGATACACGTGCTACTAGAGGTCGAATAGGCTCAGTATTGCAGTAAACAAGTGTGTGTAATGAAATGGCACAGGTATACTTCCATTTATCAAAGAAAACAAAAAGGAACTGGTTGTGCATTTGGAACGGGCAATCTGCTTTAGAGTCCTTGTACACTTTGGTGAGCTTATGCTATTCTCAGGATTGTTTGCCTCATTAATTTTCCATCCAACTGCTGAATGGAAACGGCATTGATGCAGCCAGGACTGAGAGAGCAGTCAAGCCAAAGAGAGCAGTCTGCAGCTACAGCTAACTTGAGTGGGGATTAAAAAAAAGGGAGATGAGTTGGAGGCACAAGGGAGGAGGGATAATAATGCTGAAAAGAGTTCAGAAAAGAAAAGTGGCACAAATTTTCTAACAGCGCGGCTCTGCTCTATCATGCCAATCTCACAAAACAGCACAACTGTTGAGATTTAGCCTCAGGACTTGCCCTTAAAGGAAAGCTTTGAATAACAAGAGTCTCACTAGGGACTTTACCAACTTGACATGGTGTAAAGAGGCCATAGGTTATAAGTTATGCAACAAAGGAAAAGACATGGTACAGCCCAAATACTAATTCTTTTCACCTGTTATGATAGTCATAGACTAAACCCACTTTTTCTTCATGTCTTTTTTGCCTTTCACCCATCAGAAACCTGTACCTTCAGGTCCCCATTCCTTGCCCTCATTTCCTCACCTCACTTCCTCAGGTAAGCAAACAGAGAGACACTGCTGAGTTGAATTTGATACAGAAGGCAGAATCTACTGCTGCTTAGAGATCTCTGTTTGAATTCCTTTCCACTGACCCCTACCTTAAGATTTAACACTGGAAATATTAATAAAGCCATAATTTATTGTTCTGCGGACAGGATTTCCCCATATACCTCCAGCTTCTAAAATAATTTTACTTAGCTGGGCATGCAAAGTACAGTTTTTAACAGTACTCAGCACTGTATTCCAAACATCTACAAGAACTTTCCACGGATTTTCCATCTTTTCTAGCTCTTCTTTCTCTTCAAGTAATGCCTGAGTGACTCAATAAAGTTATGAAGAATTTTCTGTGGGGGTGATATCATCCGTTGGACTCCTTTTTTTATGTTCCTTAAAGTGATTTGTCTTTAATGTGATTATATGTTTGAGGTTGTTGTCATACCACAGCATGAATTAATCTCTCTGATAATAAACAAGATACTCAAATGCTTAACACAATTCCACTGAACGCAGTCTAAAAAGATTAATTTTGATAAGGTAAATCAACTAACTTTCTACAGCAATTATGATGGTGTGGAGTGTTGTAATGTTAGGCGGTGTACAGTAATGTCAAAAGGGTTGCTATTCACTTCTACATTTTAAAAGACGGTAAAGAGTATTAATACGACAGAGGGATGAAATGTCAGCATTGCATCTACAAATTGTTTCTGTTGACACCAAAATCAATTAATGCACATTTGAATTATTTCCTAATTGTTTAATATTGGAGGATTAAACCAGCACTAAACATTTTTGTGCAAAACGTTTAGTGAACTGACTCTTTCAAAACACATTTTGCTGTTTTTAAATGACTGACTAATCATGATCATTTACCGCTTTTCAGAAGTGAAAATTAAGCCATTGTAATTTTTCTCTCCTTGACTTTAATCTCTGCTTTGTCCTTGTCAGTCCAAAACAAGACCAGGGGCAGACTGCCCTTCTCCAGGAACATAGCCACACAGACGACTCTTGGTAATGATTTTTCTGACCTAAAACTGAGTTCAGAGGTCAGAAAGATCTCTGGACCTCATGTCTGACACTGACTTCTCTATCGCTGTCGTGAAAGCTAATTTTTATTATACAAACAATATTGCCCTGCACATTCTACAGGTTGTAGACCCATACCTTTTCTCTTGGTTATACTAACATACACTATTTTTCTTAGCGCCAACCACAACCACAACCAAAACCACAACTACTACTAAGGAAACCCTGTCTACTCGTGGACCTGCACCTGCTGTGATCAACAAACAGCCAATTGGTAAACAGAGAATCATGGTTCTTTTTGAAAAGCTTCATGGCTCTCATTTCAGCTGTGTAAAATGATGGACGGAATTGCACTAGTTGCATGAGCAGCTGTTTGGGCTGCAATAATGTGGGTGATCTTGGATGCATGGGATTTTAGGTAAACAACAAAAGCTTGCAGAGATTGTTGATGATGTTCTCAGGGTTCAGTTGTTGAAAGTTAGTTGAACAAGCCTGCAAGCCAAAACGATTTTATATTCCTGAGATATTAGTGACTTTTAATGAGCTCTGAGAACCTCATTAACTGCTGCTCATTCAAAAAAATTGATTTCAGTCATATCATACATATTCCAAATTATATCTCAGATATATCCACTGTATTTTTTAAAAAGTTTTTTGTATTTCCATGTCTAGCATTTTTTTTGTTGGTATGTTAAACTCTTTATTTTTATTTCAGGATTCACAGTGTGGTTATTACCATTTTTGGATGATTAGAGGCTTTTGCTTTTAATGCAGTGGAGTTGGTGGCAGTGGAAATCTGCATGAATAAACTGCATGATGGAATTTTTTCTCTTCTTCCAACAGGAACTTCAACAAACTATGTTATTCCTTTTTCTTCCCTGTATTTCACTGTCGTCTGTTCCCTCTTTTTTACATTTATGTTCTCAAACACAGGGATCTGCAGAAACACAGTGCTGGAAATGTATTTTGAAACCATGAAGGTAGACACTGAAACACAAAATGGGATATAGTCAGTTCCTCAAGTAAATGGAGATCATTCCAAACTTTTGGCCGTGTACGCCACCATAGTTTAAAATTGGATAAAATTGATCTGTTACTGAAGTTGTAGCTTTAATTCAAGGGGCTAACTATAATTCGAAATTACATCCATTTTCTACACAGCTCCCTGTGTTTTCAGGATATGCTAAATGTTAATGGGAGCAGTACAGACCAAAAGAGCAGAGACTTTGGTGCATGATCAAATCAACTGTTTTTTGTTGTCTGTTTTGTTTAAATCCATGAATCAAAGCTGAACGGCATTAACATCACTGTTTGTGCTGAGATCCACTGAGGTGGTGTATAGATATAAAGTTGTGAGAATGGAAAACTTTATAACAATACTATTGTTTTCCTCGTTTCCTTCTCTTCTTTTTTGACTTCCTCTTTTTCTTCATTCTTGCTCATTGATGGGAACATCTCATTAGATTGAACAACCAGGTTAGAATGGTCTATCAAACTTCCACACTAAGTCATCATAACCAGTGAATTTAGATGCTCATCACACTTAACAACAATAGCCGTTCCTGTCATAACACATAATACCTGCACAAGCTCTATCTGCCATTGAAATTGCACTTGGCCTATGAGACAAACATAGAGCAGTGTTGCTTGTTTTCTTTTTTTTTCAATAATTGCTCTGAGTAGCACATCAGTTGGTCTAAACTGTTGGCTCTCTTGCTTTTATGTCTTTCCTGGATGATGAAAAAAAATATATGTATATATTTTTTTTACATTTTGTAAATGGAACAGAAGATTATTTTTGAAATTTTACAGTACACAACTGTGGCTTCATGGGCATCTTTTCTTTTTCTCACATAACCCAGGAGGAGGAGACCTCTCCAGATCTGAGGTCCCATTAACTCCCAAGCTCCATCCTTTACTACATATAACAACCACCATGGCACCTGTGCCAGTAGTCCAGGCAAATGTGGAGAATCATGGAGGGCACGTACAACCTCAACCTAACTTGAAGCTCCAGCAACAGTATTCAGGACTACCAAAGCCCAAACCCCAACAGCCTCAAATGAAGCCCAGAGTTAATGCTCAACGTCTCCCAAAGCCCACTGACCAAACTGTGACACAACCCCACACAACACCCCAAATCAAAGTCCAAACCACATCAAAACTCCACATAACACCCCAGTCTATAATTCAGATCCAACCACTACCCCACACAACACCCCAATTAAAGGTCCAAACCAAACTACAACCCCACACAACACCCCAGTCCAAAATTCAAATGAAACCACAACCCCACACAACACTCCAGCAGAAAGTCCCGATCCAACTACAACCCCACACAACAGCCCGTACTAAGCTCCATGCACAGCCAAAACCCCTATCAACAGCCCAGCCTATATTTCAAACAAAACCTCAACTGCAAATCCAAACAACATTCCAGCCCAAACTCCACACCCAACCTCAACAACACCTGGCAGTATCCCAGCCTACAGAGCATACCCACCCCCTTTCACTGCCTCAGACAAAACCAAAACCCCAATCACATCTTCAAACCACACCACATCTTGAATCAGAACCACAGCCTCAGCCAACACCCTACACCAAACGCCAGGCCCAACCACTAGCACAAGAGGTACATAAGACCCAGACACAGCCTCAGAGACAAGATCAACTAAGTTCCCAAACCACTCCTGTGCCATCTATTCAATCCACTTATCCAATACCCCAGCACATTCCCTATACCAAGAAAAGACCGCTAAAGACTCAAACTCAACCTCAACCTCATCCACAAAATAAATCTCCAAATCCACCACATAAACCAAAGACACCACAACAACAGCCAGGTGTAAGTACCAGGCGCAAGTCTGGAATCCAACCAGCATCAAAACCAAGCATAATTTCTTCCCATTCCAAACCCTCAACACAACCCGAGCCCAAGAACCAAACTAAGCCCCAACCACTCTCTCAACCAAAAAGGCAGCCCAAGCTTCACCCATCAACTCAACTTCCAAAAAGTCATTCAAAGCCAATAATTAGGGATAAACAAAACTCTCCACCAAAAATTCTGCCACAGTTAAAATCACAACCTCCAAAAAATACCCAGGACCATGTTGTACCTCAACCCATTACCAAGCCACAGTTTCCATCAAAGGCCCAGTCACAACCCCAACTTCCATCTAAGCCCCTACCTAAACCTCAAGCTGGGCTTCAGCCTCACTCCAGGACCTACTCTGATCCCACCAAGGTCACCTCAAAGCAGGCAGTCCCTACGGGTAAAGACCCTACTTTTCAATCCACAATTTGTAATCCGCAATTTAAGCATTAAAATCTTAGCTATTAATTGTTATTATTTAATTTTTAATGGGGGCAGAATTAGTTTATGAAGAAACTGTTTTAAAGAAAGAGTTCTACATCTCTTATCTCAGAAGTAGCTAGAATGTATCTTTTAGTAAGTTACATATTTTGATAGTAATCCATACCTTAGTTAAACCCAAGAGGATAACTGCATGACATGTGTATGAGTTAATTCTTAAATATTGTGATCACAACTTTTGTCAATGCATTCATTTTGAAACCAACAACTGGCAAATAGTAGTAGGGTAAGCCCCCTGTAAAAAAACAAAAAAACAAAAAAACTAAAACTATGTTCACATGCATCTTATACCAGATATAAAGTGAGTTTTCTTTCACACAGCTCCTAGTCCACAAGAAGAGGGCAAGCCTCTACCAAGACCTGCCCTGGCTACAGAGAAGGCTGGTAGATACAATCATGGTAAACACCATGACAAGTTTGTCCCATTACCATCTCTGCTTTTTTGTCAAGCCACACAGAGAATGGTGCTTTGAGTTGTATTTCAAACCATTTGACAATGTCACTGCTTCCCCATCTCCATCTCCATCCAATCACCCCACACACCCTGTCCTGTTGTTGTTCCTGTCTCCATGTGTGGCTCCATCTTCAGTGCAGCACACTTCACCTCACCCCTGCCCATTCGCAAACAAATTAGTCTGGCTAGCTTTCGATCTCATTTATGGCGCTCTGTCATTTCATCCAGTGTCTGCTCCTCTGCATTCTCTTTCACGTACATGCTTTACCATTTATCCCATCTAGGTCAAGCCTTCCAGCTCCCAACTAACTAACTTCCAGTTGCCTCTCTACTCATCTAGGTCCTGGTGTTCTCGGGTCGTCTGAAGTTCCTCGTTCTCCCATTAGCTCATCTGTTCCTACAGCAGGAAGAAACACCACCCTGCGTCGCACATCGGTTCCTTCTCATTCCACTAATCATGTTGCCAGACCATTCTCACAATCCAGGACAGTCACTTCCTCTCACAGTTCCAGCACACCTGGCGGTAATGGAATACTCACTTTCCCTTCACTTATTTCTTTTTCCAAGCAGCTACCTCAGGTTATTACCTTCTCTTAGCACGCTTACACACACTACAGCTACAGAAGAAGATAAACAAACTCATGACTAGTGATTTTAGCTACACGATATGTGGTGAGAGCATACCGTAGTCAATCAATTTTGTCCTCTCCACATTCTGCCACATGTGCTTGGTATGTATTTAACACTTTTACCACGAGCAGCAATGGCGTCTATGGTATAAGGGTCGTTAACATGATTTACGGTCCCTCTCGCTGGCCAGGTGGGAAGTCTGGCCTCAGCACTGGCCAGGACACATCACATTTTACGCCACCAATGCCAAGACAAGTGCTGTGCCGACAGCCACCACAGTCCTTCTTTCTCTTCTGTATCTCTTTTTCTTTTAAACATACGCTCCTGTTCACTACCCAGATATCTCGCCTTTCTTCTTATTTGGTACTGGTATGTTTTTCCTCAGTGGCACAAAACATTATATAACAGACCTTTCTCTCCCTCCAGCAGCCAGTGGGGCGCATCATAGGGGCAATGCTCCTCCTAGACGTATCGTGTGGCCCAAAGAAAAATCTGGTAAAGACAAACCAAGATAATTGCCTTCCAGTGTTCCTAACTCACTAACCTCAGAGGCACTGTCACGCCCCATCCCACTTCATCACACTGATCTGTGCTTTTTGTCACAATGCACTTCCGCTCTGTGACTTTCAGCTTATCCGTCAATGTGACAGTGTTTCCTGGTCATGGTCTGTGTTGTCTGATGTGTCCAGTCCCAGAGGCTTTCACTTGACTGAGACTGAAGCCACACATTATGAAATCTATTATACAACTGTCTTCATATTACCAAGTCTAAAGCACATATGGACTGGTTTATGTTAGTCTGAGAGTGCTAGCTGGGAAAGGTGAATGTGGGTTGCCCCTTTTTTTGGTGATTCACATTGTTTCCATTCTGCCAGGCAGGCTCAGTTAATTAGAATAATTGAATCCATCCCAAATAGTAATGCAAACCACGTCTGGACCGCATGTATTAATGGTGGCGCTCTGCTCACTCCTTGTTGTTGGGAGTTGTGTAGAGCAGTTCAATGCTTCAGTCCCATGTCACAGCTGTTATGTGTTATTTCTGGAAACTTGGACAGTTTCAGAGGTCTTCAAGGAGTCGCAAGGCTCTCTGGAAGCAACTCTACAAAAAAAGGAACATTTATTTTGCCTGCCGCCCTGCTCATCTAAGCACAAAATCTCCCACTGACTTTGTTTAAAGGACAGCATCTACACATAGTTCACCTTCCTGCCTTTATAAAGTAACGAAGTTGTTCATGTTGATATCAAAAGCTTTGCATACTACACTAGCAGCTGGTACAGAGTGTGTGCTTTTAATGAAACTAAGAATTAGAGCGTGTCCACAATAGCTTTATAGAGCCGAGTTTCACACTGGCACTTAAATTTGAAATTGTTTTTGAAAGCTGTGCTTATAGTTGGATGCACGTGTCCGTTATTGAATCACATCCATGAAACACATGAAATCTGAGTGTGTGTTGCAAAAGTAATAACCCCGGTGTTGTGAGACGCTGGTATGTATTTCACTGGGAATATTTGTCTGGCCTGACTGTAAATCTTGGTGTTTTGTTGCATATATTTTCACATTCTAACCCTAAAGAAGATGAAGTTATCTGACAGAAACCAGCGCTCACACCGCTGCTGCTGTTTTAAATCACAGATCTGAGTCAGATGTTTTTGGCATATTGCAGGCTCAATGTGGTGTTTTAGTGGTTTTATTGTGAAACATCAAACCAAACTCACCTGCTGTAGAAACTGTAGAGCAGCTCTCATCATGTCATACACTTTGTAGACATATTGTTGACTTTCCACTTTACACCTTGATGGCTCATTTCTTGTTCAGTTAACCAAGACAGGGCTGTCAGAGCTGTCAGTTCTTCATATTACACATACCCAATCGACATAGTTTGTGATTTTATGGGCTATTTTTGGTAATAGTTGGACAACAATAGTCATTGTAAAAACAAAATATGCCCTCTTTCAATTCCAAGATTTCATGTGTCTGGAAAAATCTGGTACAAGCCAATTTCTAATAGTCCTGAAATACAACCTCAGATGAACAACAACACATGGCATATTACACTGTGTCATTATTAATTTAACAGAAACTATGCCAAAATTCAGAAGCAGTTTGCGAAATACTAACTGCATAATTTAGTAGCTTGCAGAATCACCTTTAGCAGTAGTATGTTGCTGTAGGAAGTAATCATTTCCCCTATGACTTGTAAGTTGTAGAAGTTTGTCCTGCTCTTCTTTACAACATTACTTCAGTCCATTGGAGTTTGCAGGTATTGGTTTATAAGGAGGTTGAGGTCTGGACTTTGACTAGGTCATTGCAACACCCTGATTCTTTTCTTTTCAACTATTTTTGTTGTAGATTTCCTGCTGTGTTCGGTATCATTGTCCTGTTGCATGAACCAGTTTTGCCCAAGCTTTAACTGTTGGACAGGTGGCCTCATATTTGACTCTAGAATACTTTGGTATGCAGAGGAGTCCAGGTGTGGCTGCAAAACAAGTCCAAATCATCACCCCTCCACCACCATGCCTGACAGTTCATATCAGCTGTTTGTGCTGCCATGTGCTCTTTTTGGAGAGTTATTTTCTGGCAACCTTTCTGACCCAGTCACATTTGTTCAGTCTTTTTCTAATTGTACTATCATGGACTTTAACATTTAACATGTTAACCAAGACCTGTAGAGGTGCTCAGCTCTTTGGTTTTTTTGTAGTTTATCTAAGCATTGCACGGTCTGCCCTTGCGCTGTATTTGCTGAGACATCCACTCCTCGGAAGATTGGCCAGTGTCTTCAATCTTTTCTACTACTGAATAATTTTTCTCCTTGTAGAATAATGGAATTCACGTTATTTGGAAATGGCCTTATAATCCAGCCTGCAAACCACTGCTGCTTTTATAGAGGCGCACATATGCTTATGATCAGTTAATCAAGTGAATATGATTAGCAGCACCGGGCTGCCACTGGCCCTCTTAATTCCTATGGAACCAGTAAGGGTGTACTTAGTTTTTCACACACTAGGTTTTGTTAAATAAATCATGACATGGTCTAATATGTCATATGTTGTTGTACTGAAATAACATTAAAACTTGCTGAGGACCAGATTAGTTTTCATTATGTCCTTATATGTGAAATCTTAGAATTGATGACGGTGTACTTTCTTTTTACCATGGCTGTACACTACATGTGAGTCAGATGTCCTCCTAGATTATATTTTCAGTGTTAATCATATTGATTCAGTTTGTTTTGCCTGACATCGCTGATTCATACTGACCATGGAGAAGTCAACTCCAGACAAACCCAAATTAAATGTTTTTTTGGCATCTTTATATAGACAATTATTTTTTATCTTGTTGCCAGAGTGACCATTAATGAATATCCAAGATAAGAGATGACAAATGGCTCTGGAAATGAAACACAAACTTTAAAGCAGGTTTTCTTTAAAGAAGTCAAATATGAAACGCGTAAAGGCATTTTTATGTGTCAAGCCTCCCAGAGTTTCTCTACCTCCTCTGTGATAAAACGGCATTAATTAAGGATGATTTTGCTTTTTGCAAAAGCCTAAAGTCAGAGCAGAATCTTCCTGATAAGAAAACTGAGTTTGACAGTTTGTAGCTGAGGTGTTTTCATTACAGAACCTTGCACTTCTTTGTGATCACTTATCCAAAACCACAAAAGCCAGTTCATTTCTCGTGTTCATTTAAGCAGCTCAGACTGAAATGATGTGATACTGATTTCACTGTTTGGTCCGATTGTTACTATTATTATTATTTATTTATTTTGCATTCTTTGTGGAACATTTTTATGGTCAAATCCCAAACATTTTTCTAGTGGAAATGAGTCAAAAAATGCTTCACTACCCCAGAATTCGGCCTGCCTTGGTTTAAGTATTGGCTTTATTTTTTTGTTTCCTCACTTCTCAGTTCTGTAGATTTTAGGATGAGTGGTTCAAACTTTTATTTCCAGTTTTCACACCGACTTTACATGAGCTACAGGTTGTGGTACTCCTCTGTGGCAGGATTTTACCAAGAAGCTTTTGGGCACGTCACATGCAACCTGTCTGGCTGCTGCATTGTTGCTTTTATTATGTTTATGTTGTATTATGTGTCTTTTTATTTTCTTTTAGTGCAAGTATTTCTGCGTACGTCTGCTCTGATCCATCTCCCCTTTGAAATTTGACATTCTTCATTATTTTTGCACTCTTACATTAATCAACACTTGTTTTCAGTTTAGTGTCTGTTCTCCAGTGCTGACCACATTCTGCTTTGCTTTTCTTGTGAATTTTATTCTGAAAGAGACTCTGTTTCCCACAATTCCTTGCAGTTCTGCGTCCCTCTGTTTCTGGCAACAAGAAGACCAACCTGGTGGCAAAGCCTAGCAGTCATGGTGAGGGCAACAGATGAGTGAATGCAACTGCACCTCACCCACATTCAGAGTCTCCCGAGTGTTAAAGGAGAGTATGGAAGAAAAATAATGCAATTCAAGTTTAAGTACCAGTTTGTCATAGATAAACAAGCTGATGTTTTTCTAACATATCAAGTTTTGAGTTAGTGAGGGAGAGGTTCTGGAAGACCGTTTCGTCCAGTCTTTATGTCTTTATGCTGCGTTTCATGCTGAGCAGACAGATATCAGTCTTTTTATCTGTCAGTACGAACATCTTCAAATCTGTTTCCAAAGATATCCAAACTATTGCTTTAAACTTCTTCCAGAGTGCCAAAGTTTGAAGTCTTCTTAACTGCTACATCTCCTGCACGAGCATCACTTGCTATCCTCTCTTCCCTGTAAAATAATCTTATTCAGTGTCTGTATAATGTTTTCAAAACTAAATTTTAATAGGCTTGCAAGTGTGAAAGCATTTTTTTAAATACACCTTTTCCTGCTACACCCACCATATATTCAACTTAAATTCATGATTTTTATTTTTTATTTTTCCGAGTCAGTCACAGCTGCTCTGCTTTCATGTCCTTCACAGTTTGAGAACCACCATCTTAAGCCATCTATTATATTACTAACGCACAAAACTGCAATTATGCTGTGTTTATCTCACCTTTTACATCTCAGCTGTCTCCCTGCTTAGTTTCTCTCACCGTTTTCATATAAATGCACTTAAGAGCATTAAGTAAGTGTTTTTGTGTGCATGTGAGCGCATCTGGGCACCCTCGGTCTCAGCAGTATGCATTCTGGCACCGCTCTTTCCCCTTTAAAGAACACTAGAGAGATTACTCGACGATCAATCTCTGATCTTTCAGCAGCCAGGAAAAGGCCACTGAGTTGCTCGGTGAGGATGGCCAGAGCAGATGGATTGCAACTGTGTGTGACTGTGAGTCAGACAATGAGGGAGAAGAACTGAACTCTCCTCCTGCTGTTCTGTCCTCAGATAAACCCATGGACCTGAAACAAGGAGAAAAGGCGTCTGTCCTGAAGCCGTTCCCGCTGGTCACAGCCAGACCCAAGCAAGAGCCCAAACAGCAGACGACCACCACAGCCCCTGCGCTAAACAGTACGAGCAGCACATTTTTGCAGTGTTTCTTCTGAGGAACATGATCACATGCATGCTAAATCACCTCCCTGTAAAAGGATAAAGACTGAATGAGTTTTGCAGACATTGCGTTAACAAAGACAATGCGTTGGTGATGCAGCTGGCAGATGTGTATAGTGGGGAGATAAAGAGAAAAGCAAACTTAAAAAGCACCAAGAAGCAGACAAAGAGTCTGAATGCAGGCCAGAGCAGGTGCTGGGCTAGCTGGTCACTGACCTGGGCCAAAGCTGTAAAACTAAAAGAGGGAGAGTTGCCAGGGACTCCTGGCTCATCAAACTAACCCCATCTCCTCTAAACTGTTTCCTTTCCAGCCAGCCGTTTTGACATATATGAAAACTCCTCCATATTCAGGCCCCTGCCTAAGTCAGAGGTAGACAGCATGGGCAACCCGCGCTTTATAGGTAAGATTTTAAAGTATCAATGATTTAATCAGTTCTTTAGCAGCACCAATTAGGGTCTTAATGTGACATGAATAAAATAAATTCTTAACATACCCACATACAGCTCCCCACGTCATCTACAAGACGGATAAGCCGCCAGAAGAGCCATGCTCTATCACCTCCTCCCTCGCTTACTTCCCCGATGAGGAAGGCAGCGATCAGAATGTGACCGGTCCTCCCCGCCTACCTCCATCCAACGTCACTGTGGTCACCGTGGAGGGTTGCCCGTCCTTTGTCATTCTTGACTGGCAGAAAACCGACAACGAAACCAGAGGTATGCAGAGAAAAGGCTGACATTTCCGAATGGACGGAGGTTGAAACTGCCTCCCGGTGGCCTGAGTTGTATGAGGTGGCTGGATTTCATTATACTTGTTTGCAAGTCTTGATTAAGAGTTTAGACTACATTGTAATCTCTTTTTATTAACCACGTGTGGCCTTGTGGATATTACCCTAGATCGTTCTATAAAATATTAAGATGGTTTCTTAAGCTGTTTTATAAACCGAGTGCAACAAGTGAATCCAAGGTCTGCGCCCAGTGACACATCACGACAACAAAAACACGTGTTCTGCCTCCGGTTCTCATGTGTCTCTTATTAAGATATGTCACTGTTTTCGGGACGATTTCATAAATAGATCCAGGTGAAATGTTTTAATAAAAAGCACTATGTGAGATTCTCCCTTTCCTCTTTTTCTCAGAGTATGAAGTTGTGTCCACCACCACAGGCCCGAATGGAAGGCAGACGTCAGTATTGACAACCAACCAGACCCACACAGCCGTGGAGAATCTCAAACCAGAGAGCAGGTCCGCACCCCACAGATGTCCTGATATTATCCTTAATCTCGTTTGAGATCGAACACTACATTTGTTCATATAAATCTGTAGATGAACAAATACAGCCCGGCTGAACTAAAATGCCTGACTGCATTAATAAAGTTCACCGCTGATGGAACTAAGAGAGGCGTATTAAATTGCACTGAAGTGCTCCGAGTTTGCGTCACTTAAAGTTAATTCCAGATTCTTCTGAACTCTTGCGCTCTTGCAGTGAGTCACATTTGGTTTTGCTCACACAAAATGGCCAAAGTGACACCAAAAAAACAAGACAAGACAAAAAACTGAGGAAATGTGGGTGGAGTGGGTCACTGAGTTTTCAATTAGATCTCAGCATCTGGAGTCTCAAGGCTCACCAGAACCCTCCCTGGGGCTGGGTTTGCTACATGAACAATTGCCAGCACATCTGAGCGCACCACGTGGAAGAACCATCAGCTCTGTGTGTGTTATTCTAAGTGTGAACCCACACTTAGCTGTCAAACACTGCTGTTTATTTTCATCTTTCAGCGTATAATTATTATTATTATTATTGCCCTTAATATGTATTTCTTTTCAGTTATGAATTCACAGTAACACCGAGGAATGAGCTGGGAACGGGACCCTCCTCCGATCCTGTAACTTTTAGCACAGAGTCAGGCAAGTTTTACAGACCATCTAATGCAGGTCAAATCCACCATAAACCCCCACAGAAGAAACTCATTACTTGCATGTAAATGCCACTGTACATGTTACATTCCAGGCTGTGATTAGCATTAATTCTCTTGTACTATTAGGCGGTTGCTAGTCTAATCATTTCAGCATGGCACTGGGGAGCAAGCTGATTAAGGATCAAATCTTGAGGCTTGTCAAGCTTACCAGATGTCCTCTGAGGCTCATTTCTAACACATCATGCACCTGGTGATCACAGCATTAAGCTGAATTTGCTCCATTCATTAAGCAGCTGAAATGTGTCCTCGCATTGATCAGCTCTTATGTTTTTAATTCAAAATGACAACACAGAGGGCTGAGTGGTTAGCTTAATTGGCCTCCTGCTCTTGTGCAATCAAAGCCCATCCTGTTGGGGTTGTACACTGTAAATAATATGCTAGACACTCTGAGGCAAGTCTGGATTTGACTGCCTGTTATATCTGAAATGTCTTAATGATGTTGTTCATTACAACTTTCCCTCCTGTCTGCAGCGGACCCTCGAGTGAGCGAGTATGTTTCAGGTGATTTGTTTTCCCCCTCTCTTCACAATATTTTAGCCAGCTCGACAAGTCAGAAATCAGTATTTCAGATTCTCTTGATATTCTGAACAAACCCCACAGGCAAAGATGCCATCTGGACTCAGTTTCCGTTTAAAGCTGATGCCCACTCTGAATGCAATGGAAAGCAGTTCGTGAAGAGAACCTGGTACCGAAAGTTTGTGGGCATCCAGCTCTGCAACTCCTTAAGATACAAGATCTACCTGAGCGAGACTCTCAATGGTAATTATGCAAACAAATCAGTGAACAGGAATGACACAAATCACATTACAAATCACTTGCAAACACAATCCTTAACCGGCTTGACTGGACAGCAGTACAGCCTTTTCTTTATCGTAAAAAGCATAAAATTGGCCTCAACATGTAATTATTGATTTTTTTTTAAATGAGTCTGTTAATGAATTTGAAGCAGTAGATTAGATTAGTTTAAAAGTTGATGCATGGAAATGAAATGTTTCCTCATAATTCTAAGAGGACATTGACTTGGCAGCTGCACAGGAGCTGCTTGTATGTCTGTGTAATGAGAAAAGGTAAACCAAAACTGATTAAAAAATAAAAAACAGCAATAAATGTGAAACAAGAAATGGAAATAATGTAAAAGAAAGTAGCACGCTTCATATCCAAGAAAACATGAAAAAGCTCAAAAGATTTCGTTCTGCAAAGCATCTTCGCATCGCACACCATTCAAACACTAAAGAAGAGAACGATGGTTCACATGCTTCTCTTGGTTCTTTCTTTCAAATTCATTTGCAATGAACTGGGAGTTAACTCGTTATGCGGTAACTAAACAATGACTTCCATTCTCCACTGCAGGGAAGTTTTACAACATAGGGGATCAGACGGGATACGGCGAGGACCACTGTCAGTTTGTGGATTCTTTCTTGGATGGCAAGACTGGCAGCCATTTCCTGGCTGACCAGCTTCCAAGCAGACAAGGTATTTTGGTTAGCTGTAAACAACCGCTGATTATTTAATGCCTTTAATTTAGCAGAGTCTCATCTTTCCTCCGTTTGTTGCCAGGCTTCTACAGAGCGCTGAGACAAGAGCCCGTTTCCTTTGGAGAGATCGGAGGAAAGTCGCACTCGACTTACGTAGGCTGGTATGAGTGTGGCACTCCCATACCTGGAAAGTGGTAAGAACCCACAGGACTGTCCAGGAGGATGGACTAAGTAGTGAGGAAGAAGATGGACATCAAAGACGCCTGAGTGATCCTGAAGGGAGGTGGGCTTTTCTTACGTGGACTCTGTAGACGGCGCTTTAAAATCACACCTCTGTCCTGGACGTGGACTTCTACAGAACTATTAGGCGTCACAAAACTCTCTAGAGTGCATTTCTTGATCAAAAATGTCCCTAGGGACAAAGGAATGCAGAAGTTGGAGTGATCCAAAATGTTGAACATACAATTAATCACAAGAGAAAATGTTGGGAAGCTGGCTCCCAAAGTGTAATAACTTGATATAAAGTATGATAATATTTATCAAGAATATTGAATTGTATGTGCTGGGGCTTTTGAGATAAACTAAAATACAGTATTTGTATTGAGCGCCCGCACTGGTCATGTGTATACAGACAGGTGCCAATCATATGTTCATTGTACAGGTTGACTGTAAAATACACAAACACACAGTGACCTTCTGCTGGCCCTAAGGGATTATTAACAGTTGCAGTTTGCACAGTATTAAACATCCGCTCATATATGTATATGGTGTCCAATACAGTTTATTAAGTGTCCGACAGATGGTGGCACATTTCAGGTAAAAGAGAATAATCAGTGGTTCAGGCCAGCATTTCTATGGGAGCATTTAGAAATGAGACTTGATGCCATTAATGTCGGCTTGTCCTGTATTTTACAGAGTGAAAATATAATAGTGGAAACTGCACAAGTAGAATGTGTTCTCTTGTTATAGCTCTGCAAAAGGTTAAAATAAATTGTGGCCTATATGGCTACAGTGATGTAATGCATTGTATATAATTCCAGCAATTGATCGTGTTTTATTCTTATTGGCAAACAGACGGAGAAAGTTGGGATAGTTAGGGATATTATCTCCCTCGGGCACCACAGACTGACTGGTGTGTGTGTGTAATGGCATTAAAAAGGACTTTAGATTCGCAATTAAACCATTAACTCATAATGAGAGTGTTCAAGTAAGGTCAAAGGTATAAGAGCGGAAGTTGTTTAGTCGTAGACGTAAACGTATCCTGGGGTCTCACCCCCTGTTGGCTAACAGAAAAAAAGTGCAGCCTAAAAGCACTAACACTTTGGCTTCACTTTCAGACGGGTACAGTCTTTACTTAGCACAAAAAAGTAATATAAAGGAGAAACTTTTGACCTGTTACTTTCAAGCACCTTTAAATCCCGCAAATCAACAGGTTATTTGACAATTTAAGGTTATGTGAACAGTTAACTACACCGTAACAGGTTGTAACAAGTCATTGCCTCTCAACCGGAGAAGACTAAGGTAAAGTTACCAGTCCTATCGGGAAATGGTCTGGTGTAATATATATGTTACATACATCTATGTATCTTTGTAATAAATGTGCAAACCAATGAAAACAGTTGTTTCATTTTGCAGACTTGATGAATTTCAGAAGGGACTGGCAGTGATCTTGCCAGTCCTCTTTCAGTAAGAAAGCAACCCATTGCAACATCAGCTTTGCACACATGAGCACACTTGGCATCATTGCTGTAACAGAGGCAGACACAAAACCCTAACACTGTGCTATCAATAACTGGGGATCATTTACAGTGGACAAAGACATCTAGAAAGCAATCTGTCTGGCACGCACCAGGTGGTGAGAAATATTACACACCCTTGTCTAAATGTTATTAGCTCGGTGCGCTCAGTTCCTCTTACTCGCTGAGACAGTTTGACATGAAAGGCTAACCACATCCCACATGCAGGAAAATGAAATGGGAATACCAGCATTACCACAGGTTTCCAAATCTGTGCAGGGGAGAAGAATAAGAGATGAGCCAAACTTAACAGAGACATGAACTCATAAAAACCTCAGAGAGTCAGTGTGTTGAAGAAAAGACTGCAAGACATCACAGGACCAAGAGTACCACAACCAAAACATTTAAAAAAGGGGGGGGGGACTCCAAATGGGTCTCAATCATTTATTAGGTCAGAGAAATAAATGTTACAGTTTATACATAAACAACTAATCTCACTGAAGGAGCAATTTCATTTGATATTAGTAAAAACCAGTGATAAGAGAAAGAAAGGAATAGCTAGCTTTACTGGAGGTGATATTAGAAGCTAAACAAAAAGAAAAAGTCCTCTTCATGACACAGGGATCTATACCTCCCATAGGCCATCACTTAGCTAGTGCTCCCCACCATCACTGACACATCATTAATACCGACACGGTGGTGAAATTGATCAAAAAGAATAAAATAAAACATGACTAAGGGGTAACTTTTCATCGAGATAGTGTTTTATGAACGCATCTATGCTGAGGAAATTCAAGACAAAGGCTTTTGCTGTAAATGCAGCCTGAATGCTGATCTTTCTCTCGAAATGAAGAGTTACCATGGAAAGGACAAACAGTTTGTGCAACGGCCTGTTTTGGTTTTCCATGTGTGTGCATACAGACTGGTTACATTTTTTACCATGGCAGACACAAGAGGGCTGAGCAGACGACGGAACTGGAGGGAAAAGACGGGAAAAATAACACGAGGAGCATACACCGGGGCCAGAACAGAGTGGTGTGTTGGAGCGACAGCGTACAAACACTAACCATCAGACTCGGGATGGGGGTGCTTTTTTAATTTTGGATTTGATAATTGTACAAGGGTAGGGGAAGAGGGAAGGTGCAGGGCAGTAAACCAGATTTCTGCACCCACTTCAAACAGTTGGAGCCACATATAGGATGATGATGGGATCAGTAACATCTGCTATCTTATTTTACCGGTACCCAGGTCCCGGTTGAGTGTAGCCCTGGCCATAAGGGGGGCGGTTTCGGGCATAAGGGTTGGCAGCTCCAGGTGGAGGGGTGACAGTGTTGCCTGGAGGGGGGGTATATCCTGGGCGGGGCTGGAACCCTGAGCCGGGCTGAGAGTTGGGCGGCATGGTGTAGTTAGCAGGTTGGGAGGCCTGTGTGTAGTTTTGTGGTGGGAATGCTCCTGGTGGGTACTGCTGGGTGCCCTGAGGTGGATGGGTCTGCTGCTGCTGCCCACCCTGGAATCCTGCTGCTGGCGCTGCACCAGGAGCTGGAGCCTGCGAGGAGGGAGGAGCATAGTTTTGGAACTGCTGCTGTGGCTGTGGAGGGGCTCCGGGCTGAGGGTTGTATCCAGCTGCGAGAGGGGAGAGAGAATCCTTAATTCTCTCCAGACATAAAAGAAATCGGCTACACAGAACAGCAGCTACCCGTTTATCTGCTAGCATCACTTTTAATCTTACCAGGGTACTGCATACCGTACTGCTGCTGAGGTGGGGCACCTGGCTGCTGAGGAGGGTATCCACCTGGAGCTTGGTATTGCTGGTACACTTGACCTGAAAAGGTGGGGATGATCATGATCAGTGCCAAAGAATTTAATTTTGTCCAACAGCAATATGACCACTGCCTATTGGATTTGTATCCTCATCACCAGCAAGCGTGGAGAAAATATTGGACTAAACAGTGATGTTTAACCTTTATACTACGAACACTGCAAGCTGGCTTTCAAATCAGCTTCATGGTTTTTTAAGAGCATCTTTTCAACAGCTAATTTTGGTGTAATAGTGTAATTCTAACCACCATTATCACCAGGCTACCTCCACAGACATTTGGGAGGATTAAAGATTACGATAGACCAGGGGTGCCCAATCCCAGTCCTCAAGAGCTACCGTCCTGCAGCTTTTAGATGCATCCCTACTCCAACACAGCTGAATCAAATGGTTTGGTTACCTCTTCAGCATGCCATCGTGTTTGGCAAAGGCCTGATAACAAGCCATTCATTTGATTCAGCTGTGTTGGAGTAGGGATGCATCTAAAAGCTGCAGGATAGTAGCTCTCGAGGACTGGGATTGGGCAGCCCTGCGATAGACCTCAGATAATTGGATGCAGTTACAACAGCTCGAAAGCCCCTTGGTTGCATCTACACTTGGCTTTTTTTGTTTTGTTTTTGAGAGCCAATATTATCTGATCCACCCCAGACACACGTGGGACTATCTTCACGGAAACACCTGTGCATCGGGATAGAATAACACACAACTCCTTTAATGAAAACAGCTGGAACCACTTTGATAGAAGTATCTGTTGTTAATCTCCCACAGAGACTGCTCTGTGGCACATTACAGTAAAATCTGTCTTCGAGCGAGAGAGAAAGATGCACGTGCAGGAGCAGGCATAAAATAAATAAATAAATGAATAACACTGCAGGCTTGGAGACATAACCCTGGATTTTTTGCAAGAAAGAAGACACGTCTGTGTTTGCAGACAGTGACTTCATGGCTTTGCACCGCCTACGGACAAATGAGGAGAATGATCAAGTCTAAAGGTCCAATCATCCCAATACTTTACTTTAAATAGTAATTCTTACGAGGCCTTTAAACCCGGAGCATCGTCATGCTACACCCTTTAATACAGTCAGTAATCAGGAGTATATCTTTCATGACAGGGAAAGGTCTTTTTGTTATTGTTACTTTCATTTGCTCATTACATTTTCCATCGAATGCCTTAGAGTTCAGCAAATGTGCAAAAACTTGGCGAACAACTGTTCTCTCCCTTAACAAGGCCTAAATACTACTCCCAAATCTTTGGCCTGGCAAATAAGTAGGGTGACGACGCATGAAAAGCACAGCGAGAGAAGGCATAATGAAAGAGGGCTGGGTTCACTGGATTATTAAGTGCTGGTAAAAACTGGTGCTTATTTTCCACAGTTCTTAGGTGCTTAAAATCTCCTTTGAGCTTTCCTTTGGTGTAGATTCTCTATCAGATTGTTCTGTACTGTACTGTCTGCATTCAAAAGTAAATCCATATATAACGACATGCTCCAGGCGAATTACTCCACAAAAAACACATTCCATACAGCACAAAGTAATGTCTGCTGGAATATTCAGCCTGAAAACTTTGGACTGGTTTGGGAGACACCTGACAGCTAACTGCTTAGAAAGACTAACTCTTTGATGTCTCTGTATAAACACCTCAGTGGTGTGGCAACCATGTGTTATCTTCTTACATGAATATTACATGTGTGGCGAGGCACGTGTGTGAAATTGGCTTCTCCTGTTCTCCTCGCCTGTAATCCATCATCAGAGTTATGCAACAGAGATGGAAAGATGCACGGCTGTCTGACCTCTCCAAGAGGTCAACCATCAGGGGTGAAAGATGTGATAGGTAGGCTGAAGAATTACTTTCACTTTGGCTGCAGGCCTGCTGACCTCTCCACTTGTCTTTAGGAGGAATAATGAGGTCCTATTTTTAAATAAACATTTCACATCGAACCCACATCTGCCCATCTGATTAAGAGTATCGTGTAACTGTTCTGAGTCACTGTTACATGCGCACGTGTTTACAGTTTCTTTCTTTCTTGCAAAGATGTAAAAGATTTTTGCCAAGTGTCCATCAAAGGATAGCGTAAAATCTTTACCATCTGCTTATGGATCTTGTTAGCAGAATTCTTATGGTAACAAGTAACCCAGGTTTGCATTAAAAGTGAGCTTGAGGCTACTTTTAAAAAAAGCCACACATGCTCAGTTGGCATCTAGTCTCACAGATCACCGTTTTACAAACTCTTGTGCATTGACAGGCTGCTCTGATTTGCCTTGAGGCTTTTATACTAGTCTGCAACCGAGGACAGGAATAACGTGAGGGAAAGGGTTGACCGAAGGAAAAGAAGATGCCAGCCTGCTGCATGCAGGGCATAAAGACAGGGTTTGGAAGATCATTTCTGCAGCTGTTAAGAAGTTATTCTTTACTGATCTGTGGGAGCTTTCTACCTGCACAGCAAAGTTAGAGTGAAGCATGGTTAAAGTTTGCTCAATATCGTGTGACGTGTTGAATGAATCTCTTATAACTACCTACATCCAGCATATAGCTACACAACATCTAAATCTTTTTTGTTTGATGCACCCACACATCAGGCCTTCAGTGACACAACAATACACTAAAGCCCCCTCCTTGCGTTTGCTTTGGTTAATAGCAGATTACTCATAGTATGTATGGAAGATTCTGACTTTAAAATGTTTGAACCAAACTAGAAACGGAGAACGACTTCAAAGGAAAAGTCGTGGCTTGTTCTGAAACCAACACCTTTCGTTTACTTTGAACAACTGAGTGTCTTCTCTCCATGCTACTGGTGACCACAGCTACATATTGTCGACCAAAGCACTTGACTCCTCTCTTAATCTTCCTTTGACAAAAGGACAAAAAAAAAAAAAAAAAAAAAAAAAATCCTGATCTTTCTGTTTGGTCTTCTGAATAAAACAGTGTGCTGCTGCTGCTGGCTAACCATCCCCACTCTTTCTCTTTTGGACCAGCTAAACTCTTATTATGCCCTCTGGATAGGTTCTGGTGCTCTAACCAGGCCAAACCGCAAACCACCAGCTAAATGGAAGTCATACAACTCGTGTGCTGATCTTCAGCGTAGCAGGTGTGGTCAGGAGTCTGTGGAGTGCCTGCTCAGAGTGAAAGTTACAGCTCTCACATGAGGCTATTTCGTTGCTCCACTGGCCTGCACATCCAGCTGAGCCAAACCACAAGCTAAAAAACAACCCAGCACATTCGCAGCAATAAGTGAAACGATACAAAATGCTTCACCTCTGTGGCTGCACCTGTCTGGCTGCCTTTTATAACAAAAAAAAACAGGCCAGAAAGTGTTAAGTGAAAAGTTTGAATATGGAGTGATAATGAGAACAAGACAGATTGGCATGTAAAACCAAATCCCCCTGAGAGCTTGATGCTAGAATGTAGTTCTGTTAACAAAATACTCCCCCCCCCCAAACTGCCTGGTATGTTTTGTTCATTTGTCTTTTTCAAGGATGATTCAGAGTTAAAGACTGCACCGGAGAGAGCTACGATAAGGCGAGCTGAAAGATGAATATTAATTACATGGGGATGCTCATGATTACACTGTGTTTAAAATTAAACTAAATGTTAATTAGTCATTATAAAAAATATGCTATTTCAACTGCAGAATGGGTCTGATTGCCAAAAAAAACAAGGTCAGAGTAAATGCAATAATCAGTAATATGGGAAATGGAAAAAATTTATTATATGTCAATGTGAGGCACAGTACAGTCAACCTATGCAATGAAATCAGTGGGGCTCATTCACTAATGTGAGTGCAAAAAAAGATATAATAGTGTTATAGGCCCTATATTGCTTGTATAGGGCAAACAATAGTGATGCCCTATACAAGGCGTGCTTTCATTCTTGCTCAAGATCAGCTACATATGCATTACATGTGTGTAATCCAGCTCCAGCCCAGCTCTGAAATAGATAAGTGGTTAGGAGCTTCAGGCTGCAATAACTGGGCTAGTGAATGCTCCATCACCTGAGACAGTTAAAGCGCTTTTATCAAAGTACGCCTTTAAACTGATCCATGATCACAAATGTGCACCAAGTGTCAAGAAAGTTTGTGGTTTCCATTTAGCCTGAACTGGTGACATGTAGGCAAAACCGTTGCTTATTAGAAGATGTTTAAAGAAAACAGCACATTAAAGGCTTTTCTTGGCTAAATATATTTCTTTTTTTATGTGCCTGTTTTTTGGTTTGTGTTGGAAAACTGTTAAATATGACAGAAATTAAATTACTTGTCATTTGTGCCTGCAGTGTACGTTGCTCCACTGTTGGATGTTATTGTAATCACCCACACTGCAGGGCCTCTGACACTCTGTGCTCTGAGGTAATTTTTGCTTTGTACAAACAAATTTGTGAAAGGAAAAGACTGATGAATTCCACATTTGTGTGTGAAACGCTCCTACACGCCATTTAAAGACAAATTTGTGCAAACACACACACTGTGAATGAGGCCCAGTGTGCTCTTTTAAATTCAATCATATTTCTCTCCATTTGATCTGTTCTGATCCAAACAATCTTCCTCAATTCCAGAAATTTCCACTAGCTCTGGTCTACTGTGTTTCGCTGGCAGGATGAAAGCTAAAAGCTTAGTGAGCAGCAGTAACAGCTGGTGCATCCTTCCTACTCTACATCTTTACTTATTGGTAGATTACACACACATAACTCAAATCAGTGAAGGTAGACTGAAAAATAGTTCAACAACACAAACTGGGATTGGGAGTACTTGTATTTAAACAAAGCAGTTAAAACACAATGTACATAATAAACTGACAACTGTGTGCATTTGCTTTACCTTGGAAAACCTGCTATATCCTTTCTTCAGTTTCATTTTTAGTCAGAACTACTCTTTGGAAAAGAAATACTCCTGGATGAGCTTTTGTCAACATATAGGCTCAGCAGGCAGTCGCATTTTTGTAAGGCTACTTTGGTGGCAAATTTGGAAAAACATTCTGTTTAACAGCACCACTATAAAAAGTAATTGCTTAATCTGCCACACTGCAGGGGCCTTTGACACCCCTGTGCTTATAAAGACATTATGTAACTGTGCTTACTTTTATGGAGGACACATATCTCTGTCAAAGGATCTGTATGCTTTTTTTATTTGTGTATTTTCTACAGTAAGTGCGTGTGCACACATCTCACCATCCATGCCTGCTGGGGGTCCCTGCTGCACTCCAGCATATGGAGCCTGTGGCTGAGGGGGCACTCCTGGCTGAGGCGCTGCAGATGAGGAAGAAGCAATGCTGTCAGGGGTTCCTGAACGCTCCTCTGCTGCAACAGCTGGGGGAGCTGTACAAACGGCACACAAATGCACAGACGATCAGAAGACACGCAGATGCCTGATATAGAAACTAGACAATTAAATGAAATCAATTTTCAAAGATAGCATTTGCACTTCGGCTCTACCTGGGGCCTGGTCCTCGCTCAGGCCAAAAGAGGAGATGACATTCTTGTTGACCTCATCCTGGTTTTTTAATGGATCAAAGGCCGACATACTGGCTGCACTGACTGGAGTGGCCTGTTTCACTGTGGGGTCAGCTGTCACAACTTTTCCTTCACGCCCATCCACTGATTCTGGAAAGGGAAGAGGAAATGTGATGCTAAGACAACATTTTAGCTTGTTAAGATGCCATGGAGACAAAAGTGTAATAAAACGAATAAGGGTCTGGGTGTTTCTGACAAACTGCAAGTTTTCCAGATTACCCTTTTATATTTAACTCAGTTGATCCTTAAAGGCCAAAAACTATATGAGCATATTAGTTAAGAAGTAATGAAAAATATTTTAAAAACTTTTAATGTTGCAGCTTACAATATTAAAGCTTTGGTCGCAGCTAGGATTAGTCGGAGAGACCTTGTTTTTGCTCAACATGTGCGCATATGTGGGCGTGATTGACCACACTCGGGCTGGACTGATCTAGCATGTAACAAATTTAGAGTCAAACTGCAGACAAATATTTGTTTAAAAAAATAATTTAAAAAGTGTTCAATTAATCCAACAGTTAATGACTCCAGTAAACCGTCTCAGTTTGGTGCCAATGTCTTTGCGGGATACAGCTCTTATAACGCCAACTACAATACTGTGGACTATGAACCACTTTTATTAGTTAAGGAGGTCACGCAGTCCACATTACCAAGATTATAGTGAGTCCCAGAGATCTAAAAGTAGAAACTATAACAAAAAGAATCACAGAACCACCCGGTTGTAGAGTTGCTAACGACCCAGTGAGTTGTTCATAATATGAATTCGTGTACATGTTTAATTGTTTTTTCTATGACTACACTATACTGCATTTGGCAAAAGGCTTATATTATATAACAAGCTTATATATAGTCTATCGTGTGTGAGTGAGTGTGCTTACCACTGTCTGGGGCTGTAGCAGCCAGACCAGGCTCTGTCGGGGGCTCCAGGGTATCAAGGAGGTTGTTGACTTTATTCCTGAGCTCAATGAGCTCCCTGCGCAGGTACTTTACCTGACTGGACTCCAAAGGCCGCGGCTGACCATTAACTGCAGATAATAAGATGAAGAAATCAGAAAACGATAATTTATTTCAGTAATAAAGCAGAGTAAAATCTTCTCCATCCGCGCTCCTGTTGAGCACTTTTAAACTACAAAACTCCCACCGATTTTGTTAACTACTGAAACTGCATCTTATTCATTGTGATATCTTACTGTCTAGGACTCCTTGGTCATATAAATCATGGTTTGGATGATAATCGAGAGTAGAATATCTGGGTCAGAGTGGACTCTAATGCAGCAGAATTGGCTCACACTCTCAGAAACACCAAAGTTCCTCCAGACTTATTAATAAAACTGTTTATAAGGATTGACGCCTGACAATAAACTCATGTGGTGAACTTCACATTATGCACTGGACGGAAAATCACAATGGAAATAAATAATTAAAAAATGCCTGGCAGCTAAGAGGCCAGTCAAAATAGCTCAACACATAATGGTAAATTTAAAACTATCTGACTTCTACACTCCAGTTGTTTGGAAGCCAATAAGGTATCTGCATGTTATGAGTGATGATCTGTTGGCTCCATAATCTAAATACCTGGGATTACTGGGATCATCTATCACATGGTTACTTCCACAAAGCCATTCACAACGGCTGCTGAGCTGAACAGGAATCGCTGTCACCCCACCCTGACAGCAAAGCATTTAACTAAGAATAGAGCCGGGTTGTTGGCAATAAACTGAAACCTGCTAATCTGCAGGAAACATGTGACAAACCTCTTCAAAATAGTCAACTCTATATGCCCTGTACCACATCTTCTCACTGACCAAAGAGTGAAATTTCCACTGCAAAAGGAATGAACTGGACGTCGCTCCGCATTCCTCTCTCACACAAGTTTCTCTGTCTGACTGAATAATGCTGAACAGAGACGGATGGGCTCATGAGGCACTGTGCTGAGACGCAGGCCGTCATGCGATTCCAGCTCCTCTCCCTGCCTCTGAATATCAACACATGTTGGACGGTGTAATTTCCACGTGAGGTCAAGACATGCGATTACGAGCCAGGGCTCTGTTTTGATTTGTAGGAACTTAACCAACTTTTTCTCTTTTTTTTGAGAAGAAAAAAAAACCCTTTCTGCTTCCAGCCTAATAATAGAGGCTACAGCAGGAGTGACTGAGAGCAGAGCACAGGAAACAACATCATGTTGTTAATACAGTTTAGACAGTAGAGAATGTGTGCTGATGCACTTCTAATGTTGTGAAAGAGTTTTTTAATGACAGATTTGATGCTGGTTTGCTATGGTTACGAGTCACACTTTTTCGCAGCTGCAAACACCCCAAAGTTTGACTTAAAGTAAGCTTAAGGTGGTACCCAATCATAACTATTCCAACATGTTCATTGGATATTTAACACACTTCAGTTCACGTCGCTACTGAAAACTTACTGACTTTTCATTGCCCTGGAGCAACTTTTTCACAAAAAGTACTTATCGCAAAAACATATAGACAGTACTGCTACACAGTCCACTCAGATGAGGCATGCCTTCCTGTCTACAATTCAGTGAGCAAGCACGCAGTTGACACTGAAGCACAATCAGGTGCTCCAAGCTTCAAATATTTGTTGGTTGTTACGGTCCAATCTCCAGAGCCCAAAAACAGTATTGGTATGCTGTTTCTAAACTGACAAAACTCCAACACTATTTAGTTACAGCCAGGAAAGACAATCCTCTAAAACACAAGCCAAACACTGGACACAGTGTTGTGTTAACAGAATAACAAAACACCTGTACTGTAAAAATGCCTCCCCAAAAAGTTTGATTAGTGAAAGAATCAACTTAAAATTTCACAGGCTCAGAATATTCCTTCTCTTACCGCCTAGCATTAATACACAGCTTTGCTGTGACTGAAAGAAAAATAAATCTGAAAATGTGGCATATCTGATCATATACATTTCAGTCAGCAAGGATTATCAATACACTTCAGTATAAGCAAAAGTGTACCTTTTTTCCTTAGACATAAGAATAATTAACTGATGGCCTATTTTAAAAAATGCATTTTTATTTGTAGTGTTTCATTATGGATTTAAAAACATTTTTTTCCATGCATTCATCAATTTCTACTACTAATCTGAGTTAACAGTCTAAGACCTCTCTATCCAGTTCTCCAAGGGGGCACTGTGGTGTTCTCAAGCAAAGCAAGGGCCATCATCTCTTCAGCATGTCCTAGGATCTTCTACCAGTTGGGCATGCTGGAAACACCTCAGAGGCATCCTTAAAAGAGACTGAGCCCCTCACCCCACCACTAAGGGAGGGAACCCATTTTGAACACTTCTATCTGCAGTCTCATCCTTTCAATCACTATCCAAAGCAAGTGGCAATAGGGGTGGGAATATAGATTGACTATTACGATTGTAAAATATTAAATATTAAATATTACAAATGAAATGTATAATTTAAATCTTAAGCCTCCTATTAACCACAAACCTGTAAACAATGAGGCTAAAACGTGTACGGCAAAAGCATGGTCGACACAGCCAGGCTTTCTTAAACCGAAAACTCTGATCCTTCTGCTTCAGAGAGGAATAACAGCTAAATCATACTCTGAGCTTGATGTTTGGGAAAAAAATAATTAGGAAAATTACAATGCATACAGCTGATTTGAAATTTAGAACTCTGAACATAACCTGCTTAAGGTTATGTGTTCAGCATATTTACTATAGTGATATATTATAGCAAAATAGCCAAGGGCCCTGTGATAGGCTGGCAACATGTCCAGGGTGAGCCCTGCCTGTTGCCTGCTTGTAGCACTGCACTGAAAAAGGGATGGATGGATGGATGTAGCCAAGTTAAAACAAAAAGAGAAAAGAAAGAATAAACTCACAAACAAAACAAACTCGCCTAAGCCCATTAATCTCAATGTTGAGTACACCTCTTTGATCAAAGTCCACTTTTTTACCATTTCACTTATCTTAATCATACTTTGGGAAAACTAACATACTAAGTCCTAAAAAAATCCCAGAAATTTCATCACAATGTTTTTACTACTGACAGCAACAAGGCCCGAATAACATGTTAGGGTGAGGCATATTGGCTGGTCAGGTAACTGATTATTCAACGAGTTACACCTGCTGAGCTACTGAATGACTGCGGAATTATCTGGGCGGGGCAATGGTTTAGCCCAACAGGTTGAGGTGGCGACCCATAAGCTATAAGGTCTTTGCAGAGGCTCTGGTTCGAACCTGCTCCAAGCTATTTTCTGTCAAGAATAACTGGTACAAAATACACACATCTACTACCTGTCATAGTTTTGTTTGTTAAATCGGTGCTAAGAAACAGTGATTCCAAAACAAATTAAGTCAGAAGGGAGTGTAGATCATTTTCATTTGGACAGTAACGAGCTGAGGTTTACTGTGTGGAAAAATAAGCTAGACTGCCCTCCAGTGACTGGCTGCTGTAACAGCTGAAGTAAGAGACTAAACATCTACAGCCTTGAATTCGTCAAGGCAAAAACACGCATATAGTCCATAAGAAGAAATGTGTTCATTTCTTACCAAACAAAGTCAGTTTGAGTATTCTACTACACTGGATGGCAAATGAGAGGTCAGAGCTGTCAAAAATGGTAATGAGGTCATCATCTGTAAACAGGAAATGGGGACAAAAGATGATTAACTGCACAGCAAATTGTCACTTTCAAAGAAAATATGCTGAGATTACCATCATGAAGTACACTTGTCACCAGAGGATGACCGGACCCTCACAGGCCTTTTCTGTGTCCTGACTCACCTTCATCCTTGTATTTGATAGTGACCTCGTCGTTACTCTGCAGCTTTCCCCTGAAGACACGCTGCATCATGAGCACCAGCTCATCATAGGTAATGTCTTCATTATGGATGGGAATGCGTCGGATGTCGTCACCCAACTGGGCTTTGATGATCAGCTTCCCGCTCAGGTCCAGCTGGCCGTTCATGGTGCCGTCTGACCTCTTCTGCTCCCAGCACTTGACAAAGGTAGAAGAGAGGTGTTCACACTCTCAGTGCAGCCCTGAACTCTTCTAGGCATTACCCAACAGGGAGTGACACACAGTCACACTGAACACTGGCCACTCTTTAACCTTCCAGCTCCTTAGTACAAAGTAGGGTTGTATAATTACTCAAATTTGATTTGCAATTACGATTTATTCTACAGTTTTTAGTGATTATCAAAGGCTAATTCAGATAAAATAATTATTGCGCCACATTATATTTTTATTTCCTTTTAACCCTCTTAAATCATTCTCTGCTGGGAAACTATCCAGAAACTTCCCAAACTGCATGTGTAAACAGAGCTGGCGTGAAAAGCAAAACATATCACACACCAAGGCAGTTTATTTTCATTCATTTTTATAATCTCTTCTCTGCAGGGTTCAAATGGAAATTTATTGAAAATGCAAGGATAGCAGGAGCAGGCTAAAAACAGTAACATGGAAAAATGTGTCATAACATTTTTTTTTTTTAACTGTGTGAACATAAGAGCGCAAAAACTACTTAGGAGGTATGCATACTGCAGTGCCAGGGCACCACTAGTCAGCAAAATGGCATTCACAGCAACATGTATGTCTAGCTTATAGAACAGAATATATAATTATTAGTTAAGCCCTTTTTAAAACTAGGTCAGAATAAGTAGGTCAACAGTATAGCGCTTTTTCAAGTCACAACCAGTCATCCACCCATTCACGCACTGGTGATGGCCACAGCCACCCTGGGGCGTACTGACAGAGGTGAGGCTGCCAGACACCGGGCCCTTTGATCACCACCAGTAGGCAACGGGTGAAGTGTCTTGCCCAAGGACTCGAACTGGCAACCTTCCGATTACAAGGCGAACTCCCAACTCTTGAGCCACGATCGAGCCATAACAGCTGCTGTGAGAACAGTCCTATGATTACATTAATATGCCGAAATTAACAGCTTGTCTTCACTGTCACAAAGCTCTCTTAATGTTGACTGAGGCCTGTTTGAAATTACACACAGAACAGGAGCGCTCCTCCCTTGACTTAAATGAAAACCATGTCACTCCAGAGTCTAAGGGTCAAACATCTTCATGTGAGGTGGCACCGGCTATAGAATAACAGACCTCCTTGTAGACTTTGACCCAAAATATCATCTCTTCTGATAGGAGAAAAAAGCTTTCAAAGCCATTTGGCGAATCATATAAATGATTACAAAGTAATCGCAAATTAAAACCCATTTTACTCATATCATACCGGTAAAACAGATATTTCTTTGGGGGGAGGGGGTATGTAATAAGAGGCCTGCACTCATTAAACAAGGTGGGGTTTACACACTGTGTTAAGTTAACGTAAACCTCATCGTTCGTGTACAGTCACGAGTTGGATTAACTCTGACGTTATCTCCTGATGTTGTAAGCTCAGCAATATACTCTTTCTGTCCGGGCCAGATGAGTAATTGGCTGGATGCTAGGGATTGGGTGGTAGCTAACGTTTAGCGTACAGTAACATTTAATGAGTACGACTGGGGAAAAAAATTAAACCGAAACGGAGTCTATCAAGTTAATTTCTAGAGCTCTGGAAACAAATCTTAAAATATCACAGAAGCGAAAGTAAAACTTTTATATAACGGCAAAAGTCGCAGTTATCTATCAGTGGCCCATCAACAAACAGGACTGACTGCTAACGCTTTTTAGGCCGTTTCACCACTGCCATTGCAGTGTTTACTGTATACGTTACGTACACTTAAAAAAATGAATGATCTGTTTAATTTCCTGATGTATATCTGAAAAAGCTGGAATAATAACACTTAGCTTTTCCTATATGACAATGAGTCGTCAACAAGCCGTTTCCTGTGTAACTTATAACAGCTCTACCTATAATAGAGCTAGGTAAGAAGGTATAAACTGATAATTTCCCTACTTCACCTTACATAGACTCGATCAGATCATTAACTGACGAATCTTTTGTTAAACAACTCCCTCTGTATCAGTCCTGTTTGGACGAGCTAGCGTAGCGTTAGCTCCCTGCGTAGCTAGCTAGCACCACAACAGTCCGTAATAGCATAGAAACTGCTTTGTAGTTAAATTATAACATAACTCGAAGTAATGTTTTTACCTGAACCAGACGACTTGACCACGATGTATTTCACGGGTTTCCCCAAACCGTGAAAATCTAATCTATTAGCTAGCCTAGCTAGA
Source organism: Mchenga conophoros (assembly GCF_057382185.1). Taxonomy (NCBI): domain Eukaryota; kingdom Metazoa; phylum Chordata; class Actinopteri; order Cichliformes; family Cichlidae; genus Mchenga; species Mchenga conophoros. The sequence goes on from NC_140541.1 coordinate 17,384,667, forward strand.
CCCGGGCAGCAGCATCAGGAAGTGTCCTCCAGACTGTCAACGTCAACCAGTACGTGGCATTCAGTGTGCGCAGCCGCAGACCGACTGGAACAAAGTGCGTTGAGAGCCTTCACAGAATTTCAGCCATCACCTTGAGCAGCGTTTATTTATTTACCTTTTGAACACCGGATAGCTAAGCACGCACAGAGTCTGCAGTAAAGCGAAGCTGGTGTTCTGGTGCTGCAACAGAATATCTTAAAAACAGCAGTGCATGCAGATACTGTGAACGCGCCCATTACAAAAACCAAACAAGAAAATATCATAAGAGGTAGACTTAACATACTGAACAAATAAACACATGGCAAAGCATATTGTTTAACAGTTTGTAAGTGTGTGTGTGTATGAATAATTGCTTCAATACTGTAAGTATGAACATTACATTTTCTTTAAATCATAGGAAGACTTTTTTTTGAGAGAGACACCAACATTATTCTTTTTTTTCTTTGATTGGAGAAGGGCTGAAGTCACAGTGACTGGACTCCATTTTTATCGCTGGTGCTTTGGATCCCAATCCCAACCTAACTGTGTGTGCAAGAAATCAATCTGCTGCTTTAAATAAATAAGTTTATTGAAATGAACAATCATTAGCTTTAAATGAAAATCAGGGATGCAGGATGAATCATATTACATAATCATGAAGACTAAGGAGACATAACTCATGTATTGAAAAAAAAACACAAGTTTTGTCCATTCACAGCTTTAAAAAAAACTCCATTATTTGTTTTTCTTCTCCTGAGTAGCATCAAACCATGAATCCAGCAGTTTTTTCATGTAGTACAACTGCCAGCCGTGCACTTGAGCAGCAACCACTATAGCGACGTATGCAGCAGTCACTGCAGAGCAGCCAAAAATGAAGCGGAAGGCTTTTCCTTGACGGAAGAGCTGCTTTGCTACAGGAAACATCTCCATGCCACCATATATAAGAGGTGCAAAAGAGAACAGCCCTGCACTGATCATTGACAGGACCAGGTAGCTGATGTTGTTCTTTGGGAGGGACAGGCTGCTGAAGAGCAGAGGGAAGATGCTGAGCAGATAGGGGTACTCCCACTGGTACGGCATGGACACAGTGTCCTGTGACACAATGTTGAAGTGGCTGACGGTCACTTGCGCCGCCACCAGCAGCCAGATGAGAAAGTGGACCACGTTTAACTTCCGTATCTCTGACTTCAAGGAAGCGCTGCAAAAGAGAAAAACAGACCATCAGACTGCAACTCAGAGATAATGTTCATATTTATTGACAAATGCCAAACATAGATACTTGCTTCATCTGGTACTGTGGGGCCATCCTTAGTTTGTTTTTCATGTTTGGAGAAACCTGTTAATGCACAAGACAAATAATGTAACATGCAAATGACAGCAACCAAAGAGCAGACACTCCTAAAAAAAATGGTGATTTCATCAAATTTCATTGGAATATTTAAAATCCGGAAGACAATCAGGGTATTAAAAGGCATTTAATATTTAAAGCTGCAAAAGGACAGTTTTTTACATTCGAAAGCTGGAACTAACTGGTTAACCAGGCAATGTGACAGATTTAACCTGCCAATGTCCCAGTGTGCGAATAATCAGCCTGGTAAATGCAAGGACACCGTGAGGAGAAAGATAATAGAGGATACAGATTCAGCGATAGTCATAATAAACGTCACCGTTTCCCAGCTCTCACAACATGATGCAAACAGCGATTCAAACAGAAAACGGCCGTTTTCGCGCAGACTAGTCGGGCTGGGATTTGAAGCATTAGCTGCTACTGGCTAACCTAGTTTAGCGTTTACTTTGGACAGATACGTTTTGTACGTTAGTCTAGCATTTTTATTTATTTATTTGTTATCACAGGTAACGATAGTAGCAGAGTGAACTTAGCTTACCGATGATGCTTACACCTGACTTCTTCAACGTTTGGCCGAGCCCCTTGTTTAAATTTCTATCCAAAGGAGATGTGCTGAGTGAACATCAACGACAGCTTTAAGCATGCGCACTGACGACTGACAGCCCTCGGCAGCATCAGCATCTTCTTTTCACGTCACAATCAATAGTTCTGTTATCTGATACTCTTTATTTGGTAGTATTGGTTAAGTTAATTAAGTTGATTAAGCATGATTGTCGCACTCTACAGGGCTAAAATACCAATTTATAATGTTTTTCTGCAAAAACGAAAAAGACGCTGACTTTAAGAAATTTGATTACATGTAAAATTTTCAGATAATTTTGTTACATAAGTACAATTGAAAACGTAAAATTGAATGGAAATTGGTCAAATGAAATGATTGACTGATTATGATTGATTGGTTATCTAAATATAAATTATCTCATATAAATATTTACAGACTGGAAACCTGTCTAGAGCGTAACCTGTCTCTTTTTTGTGTTTGTTTTATTGTTTTTAAGTCACACTATTAGATCGAAATTCAGTGCTACAAAGCATAATTAATATCGATGTTGATTTTCAGGCAACAGTTCTTGATGAATACACTTTAGGCATCCTGATATATACAAGGCTACATTTAGTAAATTATATTGATACGATGTAAAGTTTATTAAACCATGAGGGTCAAGTGGGTCAAATATGTTAAGCCTATAAAACCAGATCTCATGGAGGTGGTAAGTAAATGGCAGTGTGATTTTTTTTTTTTTTTACTCATATTTCTCTTCAAACTTTGATCTCTTCCAAAAAAAATACACATTTTCAGGATAGACAAAGGATATGACACTCTTGTTGTTCATTTGTCCTTTTACACTGCTTTCTGAAAACAAAGAATTAAGAAATGTTTCACCACATATGTTGTCTTAGGTTAATGAATAAATACTGCTACTATGGCTAGTGCTTACTGCTATTCACCTGCTTTGCATAATGGAATATTATCAAGTTGTTGGATTTAACATTATTTAACAGGAGTTTAATGAGATATGTGTGACAATCCTATCAATTTTTTTTTTATAAAGGAGTCTTCCAGTGCTTTCTTATTGTTTGCTCTTTAAATGTGCCATAACAGCTTTAGTCAAATGGGTTTCAGTGAAGCTCAAGATGATATCTGTGGCAATTCTTTTAATCAAACCATTTTTATTTAGAAAAACATCACAGACAATAACAACAAACTTGAAACATTGATACACATAATTTGATTACAATGACAATATTGGCACCAAAGTCATTATCATTTCCCGTGTTTGTTTTTTTTGTTTTTTTGCTGTTTATTGCATGCAAGTCATCAGCAGTAAAAATTACAACAACAACAACAATAACAATAAATTAATGACATAACTGTTGTTAATCAATTGCCGCAGCATTCAACACTTGCTTTAAGTCCATTAATGAATACAGAAAAACATGTAAAGGAAACACACTGCAGATACAGGAAACTTAATTTGGTCATCGCTCTTTTAAACATCTATAAACTGTTTTCCACATATTATGCCATCTTATTTGTAATTATACTCATAACAACTATAATGCACTGTGATATGCTTCTGTGGAAAAAATAATAATATGGCCTGCAAAACAGTCAAAGAATATAATCAGTTCATTTTTATGTAAAAGCAGTAAATAAAAATATTAACGGGTAACACTGGTTTTGACTTTAAAGGAGGACTCGGCGACTTGCAGTTCGGAGACTTGTTACCTATCAATGGGATTAGCTGTGGAATATTGTTTTGCACTATAAACCATCTGTAAACATGCAACTTTGTGTTTGTTTTCACGTAACACTGACATATAATTCAACTGTTTAGTTGGTGATAAAGAATTTTTGTTAAGTGTAAAATGTTAGGATGATAATGTACCAATATTTATTAGAGTATACTGAGTGGTTTTAATAGATCAGAGCAAAACTGTGTCCTATTTCCAATTCTAATACAGCACAATAACCACAAACCTACCTCAGAAAAATAAAACATAAAACTTATGATACATTCTTAAAATTTAAACCTCACTCAAGACCAATAATCAGCCAACAACACACTCAGGTTATTGACTTAATTTTGACAATCTATGTGTTGTGTAGCGTCTTTCTAAAGAAGAGTACACTAACTGCTGTTTCAGCTCACCAACCAGTACCAGTTGTCCCTTATACATACAATTCCTTCACTCAAGTCTTGTTCTTAACAGAACATTAGACTTAAAATGATCTTTACCCCCAGGTTTAGTCCTCTGCAACCCAATGTAGATACCAACACAAATAGAAATATATTTATCTAAAAAATAAACAAACAAAAATAAAACATGGCAATGTGCAGACTGCTGTAATGCAAACTTCATTGCTCCAATCTGAACTCTCATTTGAAAGAGATTTTTTTTCATACTTATTGTTATCACTAGAGAAAAGTCATTGATTATACAAATATATGCATGCAAAAAAATATATTTCCTGTTGAAATGAATGCTATCTTACTATTTTATACTTTCACATTATATGTTGCCACATGGGGTAGCTGCCAATTTTAAAGACATACAGGGACCAAATTTGACACAGCTGCAACAGTGTTACTATTATTATACCATCTCTTTTTACCCTCATTTACTTATACTTCCCTTCTATGTTTATACTAATAACTTCCACTCTTAAAATATGCGCATGAAAGTACCTTTGTAGCCATTTCTAAATTCTGTTTTTTTCTTCTTCTTTTTTTACATTCTTTTATACCATCCAGTGCTGTAAAAGAAAGATTTTTGCTCTCCCAATTAAACCATCTCTTTGGCTTCGTACAGATTTAATTTGCCAGATTTAATATCTTCTTTAAAATATATTATTTTGTCTTGTCTGTTGACGACACTATTTGCTTGCTGACTTTGCATTAAAAGTACGCTTAGTGTAAGGTAATCTGTGTTTTCTGTCATACAAAAATATGCTCTTGTGTTCTTCTTACCAAAGCCTCTCTCTCTCTGCAGTTTGTGGTTTTACATTGGATATAACAAGTACCCAGTGAAGGAGGAATGCACGTACTGTCCAGCATAAAGTCCTGAAGCCTGATCTGAGGGCAGCTGAATATACACAGTGTCCCCTAGCTGTAGAGGTAATACTGCACTCCCTGATGCTTGGTCTAGGAAACCCTTTTTGTATTCATCATATGTATACATTACAGGCTCATTGTTTCTCATTAAAGCAACCCAAACATTAGTTCCTTTGCAATGAATGTGGTAGGCAAAGTAATAAATACCAGGTACTTCACAAGTGAAAATTCCTGTCTGGGGGTTGTAGTTTTGGCGACCATTGTACAAAAGCTTGTCAAAGATGACTGGAGTGCCGACAGGTGGAAATGGAGTCATTGCTGTAGCTGTGAATGCTGGCATTTCCAGCCCACTGGGACCCATTACTTCTGCCCCATTGCCTCCATACTTGCCCTTCTTGCCATAACTTCCAGCTTTAACACCGTCTAGTCTTGGGCCCATCTCAGAAAGCACTCCTGCCATTTCAGGTGACACACTAGGTATTCCAGGTGGACCTGGTGGTCCAGGAGGGCCAGGCAGACCTCGTTGCCCAGGGAGTCCTGATGGGCCTTCTTTTCCTGGGGGTCCTATGGGACCAGGTAGACCTGGACCTCCTTCAACTGCAATGCCTGGTAGACCAGGAGGACCATAATCTCCTTTTGGTCCTTGAAGACCAGGGGGCCCAATTGGTCCTGCTGCACCATCCATTCCTGGGATTCCTTTAGGGCCTTGGGGCCCCACTTCACCTGGTTCACCTCTTTCTCCTTTGGGACCAGGAGGTCCCGAAGAACCAGGAACACCAGGTAGACCTTCAGGTCCAATGTCTCCTTTGGCACCAATTGGTCCTGGTGGGCCTCTTGGTCCTGGCTCTCCCTGGTCTCCTGGCAGGCCATCCTTTCCAGGTAACCCTTGAGGACCAGGCTCACCCTGGGCTCCATCAAAACCTTTAGATCCTTCTTCTCCACAATCTCCTTTAGGACCAGGTGCACCCATAGGCCCCGGGGGTCCAGTAGGGCCTGGATGACCTTCAGGACCTTTTGGTCCAGAAGGTCCAGGCGTACCAGGTAGACCGCTGTAACCCTTATCTCCCTTTGGTCCAGGTGATCCAGGTGGCCCACTCATACCTTTATCACCCTTTGGTCCTGGGAGTCCCGGTTTACCAAATCCTGGCAATCCTGGCTTTCCTGGCAAACCTGGTGGTCCTGGAAGACCTTTCACACCTGGCATGCCTGGTTGTCCTGGTAGACCATTTTGACCTGGCTTCCCTTGACCAGGTAGACCTGCTGGGCCAGGCTGTCCTTTTTCACCTGGTGGTCCAGCTGGCCCTTGATGTCCTGGATGTCCCTTTTCTCCTGGTGGTCCCTGTGGTCCTGGTGTGCCATTCAATCCAGGTTTACCAAAACCAGGCAATCCTCTTGGACCAGCAGGCCCAGGGAGCCCTGGAAGCCCTTTGTGTCCAGGTGGTCCTGGCAACCCCATCCCTTTGTCTCCTTTGGGTCCCGGCAGTCCTGGTAAACCTGGAAGACCTTTGTGACCTGGCTCACCTTTGGGCCCCATTTGACCTGGTAAACCTTGAACACCTGGTTTACCTATGCCTGGAAGTCCAGGTGGTCCTGGGGGTCCTTGAGGCCCTGGCTGTCCAGGTGGTCCTTCTTCACCCCTAGGGCCCATTTCTCCTTGAGGGCCAACAATACCAGTTCCTCCAGGTTTTCCAGGAAGCCCAGGAAAACCTGGTTTCCCAACTCCTGGAATTCCCGGTGGACCAGGAGGTCCAGGCCGTCCTGCAGGTCCTGGCAACCCATTCCCTGGAGGCCCAAGAGGTCCCGAAGGTCCCTCTGGTCCAGGTGGCCCAGGTGGCCCAGCAGGGCCTGGCTCTCCTTGGGGAATTCCCTCAGCACCACTAGGAATTGTCTGGCCTGTGAGAAATTAGTACATTATTCACACAGAAATAATAAATCTAAAAATTCACAGAGACATATTGTTTATAAAGTTTTAAAATGACACATACAAATGAATATTTGTTTCAATTTCTTTAGTTTAATATAAAAACGCCAATGATGACAGGTTGGCAGATATAAAATAGCATTTTTGCAGCAACAAGTTGATTGCCAATGGCCTGAAAACTTGGTGTGGTGTGCAGTGTGTCCCTTAAAGTTTTGAGGAAACCGGAAAAGTGAAGGACAAAAAGGTAAAAAGGTCTGATGTCATCTTGACAGAGAACAGATCAAAAGGAAGCCAACATATACAGAAGAGCTTTAAATGTCCTTCAAGAATCCTGGAGAACTATTCCTGCAGATTACTTAGAGAAATTACAAGAAATCTGTTTTGAGAGAGTTGAGGCTGTGTTGAAAAATAAAGGAGGCCAAATACTGACTTCCACCCTCTTTATAAATGTACAAACTCTGTTTTTGCCTTATATAGTGTATTTCGATTCATGATTGTACATGCTTCAATAAACTGCTGCATCTATTTCCATTTTCATAGCAAAATGTAAAGAAATGAGGGGTGACTCAAGACCTTTTCATAGTACCGTGTAACTGAGTACTTATATTATAAACTTAAGAGACATCTGTTTACTGGTCATTCTTTAGCTCGATAGTAGAGGTTCAAAATCCACATGTATGTATTGCTAAAGTTGGTGGCATAGGTCTTTAAAACTGTTTTCTTACCTTTGTCTTTGCCACCATTGTAGCTTCCCCCCTTATGAGCATTTTCCTTTCCCTTGTGCATGGGCATTGGTGGGAGCTCCTTGCTGTAATGGGGATACTGCATATAGGGCATGTCTTTGCCTAGGTACTGCTGCTGAGGAAAGCCACCTTTGCCCATGCCAATATGTTGGATATGCTGCATCGGTTGGTATGGCTGAGGATGCTGCTTGTGACCGTAGTATGCTCCTCCACTCACAAAGGTAAGAACTACAAGCTGTAGCAGGAAGAGGGGGGCAAGGAGGGGAGGCATGGCCAAGGCCTGTATGGTGGATAGAGAAGACAAGATTTGATGAAGCTCCAGATGTTTTTACAAGTTTTTTTTTATTTTTTTTATGGTATGCAGATAAGTATTTCTTGCAATATCATGAAGCTCAAGTGGGTAGCTCTATCTGCAAAGTGGAGGCAGTGTACAACCACACTCTGTCTCCCTCTGCTGGATATACGAAGGGACAATAGACTTGCCCCTGATGTGAGTCTCAGTACCTTAGATATAACATTGTTACTGGTGTACAAAAAGTTTGAGTTTTTAATTTGTTTTCAGGATGATCTCGATAAGTAGAAAGACAATAGATTAAGGAAATGAGCTTGGCAAAAAGCTAGGTTATTTTATTCCTTTTGCAGCTCAGCAGTTAGCAGCCAAGCCTAACATTAAAAAAGTGATTAGGTTTGACAATTTTACTTAGGATATTCTAGAAAAGCACAATCATTATTATGACCCTCTAGAAACATTTTTTTCATTAAACAAAAAATGATAAATGCCTTCAATGTCCTAATATTACAATTGATCTTCAAATCTCTCATTTTTACCCTCCTAGAAGAAATCTTTTACATTAGCAAACACGTTTTATGAAGAAAAAAGCACAAATTAAATATAACAATCAAATGGAAAATTTTAAGATGATATATGTCCTTTGATTCATAAAAATGCTGAAAAAATGCTTAATATGATTTTCTAAATATTTTTCTTCGATACCCCTTCACTTGTGCTTTTTCCAGTTTCAATTTGACACTCAAATTTACAATTTTTACATAAAAACCACATATTTTTTTTAAAAAAAGTATTGATACAAGTTGTCTGGATTTCTGCAGCAAAAAATCTCAGTTTTTCTCAGAGTTCATGTCCTGGAAACGATCATAATTAAGCAGTAACACAGCAGTACCTTGGATATTTGCAGAGGTGACATGTGCAATACTATAACATTATTATTATTATTACTATTATTATTATTGTGATGATGATGGAGATTTATACAGCCTGAATGAACTAGAAGATTGTTAAGAGGAAGTAACACTTGAGCGAACATTTATTTTTTATCTTGTTTTTAAAAGTGGGTGAAGTATTTCTGCCACCTATAAGCTAACTCACTGGTATGCAGTGAGTTGGCACTCACTGGCTGAAAATTCTCAATAATCGTGCAAAAATGGCAGAGAGAAAGATTCTGCCACCTGTGTTTGGCATAAGTAGACTACAAGATCCACATAAAACAAGGTGTGGCCTCCAACCTGGTGTAATAGCAAAGCATGTAATAGGAATCCAAACACTAGACCGGTGTGTCTATTACATGTGTTGCCATTATATCGGGTTTTGTCCTCTCAGACTGAGTGTGCTGAGGTAGGATCTGTTCATTTTACATTCAGATCCAATAAGTACATCTGTCAGCAAATAAAGTTGAAGCCCAACTGTGCAGCTTTTACTACCTTTTAATGTGCTTCAGTATATCCATTTTTTCAACCTTAAACTGCTTTAAACAGATAACTAAAAACAAAGCAAGTAAAAGCAACTTTTCTTGGTGCTGCTCCTCTGAGTATATACTTATTACTTATTACTGATTTAGTCTTTCTTAAAAGTATCTTTTTCATCTCAGACTGAGTCCTCTTCCCTACTCCATGCACAGCTTCAAACACAGTCCTGGTCCAAATTTTATTACAGCCAACTCATCTCTAGCTTCACATCCTAAACCACATCCTTTATGTCCTCTTCATCACCGGCACTTTGGATCTTTCCTGCATTCTGACCTTTTCTCAGCTGTCTGGTGATTTTGACATGGCAATGCCACTGTCTCCCCCAGTGAGAGCTTGTCTTTGAACAGAGTCCACCAAGTTTCTGCGGTGACAGAGGCCAGACGTGGCAAAGAGTCCACAGGGATGCCACTGACGTCTCTCAACAAGAACTGGGACTCTTTCTTTTTTCCCCCCCATGTGAACTGGAAGCTGTTCAGTGTTTCCATTATTCTTATCGGTGGCATGAAGCCTGAAGACATTACACACAATTATAAATGTAATGACTGAAAGGTGTGACTAAAAGGGCTGGGTGAGTGGGTTAGAAAAAAGACATTAACTGATCCTAAAATATTTCTTAGATTAAAATATTCAGATGCGTTTTTGCAGTGGTGATATCAGTGATGGATATTTAATACTGCGTAATGATTTTGACCAAACACAATATATGTATGAAACAAGCAAAGAAAACAAATGTGGCAGTTTTACTGCCCTTCAGGTACGTCCCAGCTCAGAGTTGGTATGTGTGTGTGTGTGTGTGTGTGTGTGTGTGTGTGTGTGTGTGTGTGTATAGATGTTTTTAAAGTGGTGGAAATATTCTGAAAAAACTTGCAGATCAGAGACACCACACAACGAAGGTCTGTTCAGTGTCACATAGCAACACTAAAGAGTTGTTATGGTGCCTGCAGAGAGATGGAAATACCGCCTGTCTTTACCTCCCGTGCTTTTCTCCAGCACATTATTCTACATAGGTGTTGCCTCCCTACAGACTTATTCGTACACCAAGGCCACTTTCAGACTTTGACATAAACATTAGGCAGCAATTTCCAAGTGTCAACTTGTTATTAGAGAAAACAGAAAGAGAGACGCCTGGGTTTATAACAAAGTGCCTCTAAATGATTCTGTTATACAGACTAAGTGCTAATATCATTCTTCTGTGTCCACACAGATGGCAGACATGGAGTCACGTATAACTGTGGCACAGATGTGAGAAGACATGATGGCGTGAGTAACGTGTTGTGCCGTTTCTCACACCTGTAGGATTTACAGTTTAATTCTAGTACTGGTGTAAAACAATGCAACTACCTCAGTGATGACAGGCAATCATTTGCAGCAGGAACAACAACTATGCTTTTCATTTCCATGCCAGGCAGATGCCACCCGTGTGTCATTTGGTTCACACTCCTCTCACAGATATTTGTTTCAAAGTCTGTTAAGAAAAATTAGACTTTCTATAATAATATTAATATTATAAATTGGAATTGGTATTTTCCTTTGCAATTGTATTTTCTACACTGCATATGCAGAAGTTTATGGTCATTCAAGCGGCTTTGGGAGAGTGTACTTTGACACAGAAAGGTTTGAGTTGCAGTCTTAAAACAATTAGTGTTGGTGGGAACACTCGGTAAAAGACACCAACACTATAGTCAACCATGCATTTATCTCCAAAGCCCCTCTGCATTGAGCAAAAACATGTTGATATTTAGCCGCTGCCTTTGCATGGGCACTCAAAGTCATGAATGTCACAACTTCATCACAAACCAAATTTTAAAATGTAAGCTGGTTATGGAGCTAGACACAAACTTCATCTTGTATATTTTATGAGATGGAAACAGTCTCTGAATCTAGGTAATGAAAGCCACGCACAAGTGCTTTCATCTTGCATTCTTTCTCATGGCCAGCAGGGGGTGACTTCTTTGACCATAAAAAGTGAGACTGCATATAAGCTTATGAGAGAATAACTGTAATGCTCACTTAATATATGTCCAAAGTAACTACTTTCCAGATAACTTAATGGTCTCAATTACTGGTTTGAAGTCTTAATTAATACAGCATGATGTTCATTTTGTGAATTATGTTTCCATTTATAAAAAAGTAGATGATAAATCAGGGTGTGTTTTAGGGTGTGGCTAAAGTGATTCACAATATTCTACTGTTTGATCTCTTCTTTTCTTGATCAGATCCATCTCTGATTTGATAACCCTATTTTCAAAATAGTAAAACATCCATCCATCCACCCATCCATCCATCCATCCATCCATCCATCCATCCATCCATCCATCCTCTTCCACTCCAGGATCATGGGAGGATGGACTCTATCTGTGGTGTCACAGTGAGAGTGAGAGTAGGGTGCACTGAAGATAGCAGCGAATCAGCAATAATCAAAATCTTTCACACAGTTTGTCATTGAGTTATTTAGTAAAACACCACAAACAGTTAGCTCAGGACAGCGTTAAAAGAGATTTATTTCTCTAAAGCTGTGTCATTAACTATAACAAAAGCTTATCCAAACACATTTGTTGAAATTTCTCTCAGGATTTCTCAGGTGTTACAGAATGAGGATTATATTCTATCAACCTGGCTCCTATAGTTGGATAATTAATCTTCATTGAGCATTACGTAAAATGAGACGTCAGCCTTTGGAGACAAGGAGTTACAAATGTCTGCTTTAACAACCCTGTTTGTTCAGCATCTGCTGCCAAGCTCATATGTGGCTCGTCACACACCACTGGGCTCTCAGCATGAGCTGCTGCTCAGGCACTTCTAAAAATAAGCAGGCAGAAGTAGTCTACCTTGTACGCCCATCTGTCATGTAGGTATTTGAATTAGTATCTGTCTGTTGAGTGTGAATCCTCTTCCTTAAATACTTCCAGATGTCCATCTTCTTGACATTTTACACAAGCGAAACACAGTAAATTCATCAGGGGTGGGACAAAAAAAGAAAGGACTCGTGGTCATCATATGAGTGTAACATGTAGGTTTTGCTTAGTCAACCCACACCTGGCGCACATTGAGGTGTGGGCTAGTGCAGGTCATACAAGTGGCAATCACTGGAATCTCATTAAAGTTACAACAGCTGCACAAATCCCTGTAGACAAATATGTAAAGAAAAAGGCAGGATGCCACTAAACTGCAGTGGGTCTAAATGACCTTACATCTGGAGTTTACCTTCAGACGTATTGACTGATTGATTAGAAAAATCAAATAATAAAAAAGTAATAATAATAATTAATAATGTAAGATGATCAGTTTTTGTCAGTAATAGAGAAGCAGTTAGGAAGCGATGTGAGGACAAATAGTGCTCTTAAATATAATTAATATAGAAGTCTGCATCATCAGTTTCAATACAAAACAATTGGAAAGAATTACACAGATGACCACAACAAGTCAGAGCTGATCAACTACTCTGTTATGTACACACAGCGATTGCGGCTGATGGATGAGGCAGCCAAGTATACACAACTAAGCGGTGTGGCACATTCTTACACAGACACACGTTCAGTCTTCCTTTGCTTTACACTGAGATGGAAATATTAGCACTGTCTCCCACCCTCACGCCTTCAGACACATCTGTCTCTGACATCTGTCTGTCTACACTGTCTGACAGACTTTTCTCACTGTCTCCCTTTCTCTCTGTGTCTGCACAGAGACATGTCTGTTCTTCAGCATCAGTCGCGTTTCTTTCCTCGATGTCTTCCCCTGTCTGTTTGCTCCTACTGACCTTTTTCCTCCCTTTGGAAACATACAGGCTCAGCGACCTGAGACCACTCAGTCACCTCCTAGACTGTGGTGGAGGTCAGAGGACAAGACGGCATGTTTCAGGAAACCACAGCGGGGAAAGTTTAGTGCACACAATATTCACTTAGCCTTTATGATACAGGCTGTCTGACAAAAACAGTTTAATCCCCACTGAAATTGCTTGACAAACCACACTGCCTTCCTCTCTTCACCGCAAACCAGCTGCAGATTCATACTTGATGCCAGCAGTACCCTTGCACTCAATCTTGGTAACTGCCCTGGTGTTGGTTGTGGTTTCTGGGCGAAAGGCAAAGACATTTGCAGCTCCTCGGCTCCCTAAATGCAGCTTTTATCACAAAGCACACCTTGTAAAATTAACACCTCCTAGAGTCAAGCTGCAAAAGTCCTCATTCAAACAAACCCTATGCACAAACCACAGCAACACAGCTACACACACACTGCCACAGCTGTGCAGCTAAATGACCAAACTGTTTACTTCTTTCCCTCTGCTTTGCTCAACCATCATTCTGGGTTTTCACAGCATTCTTTTGTCTCTTTGTCCAATGCATTCCTGAAGTTTGGTGTTGTGGGGTGCAGCTATGCTGTGCCTGCACACATTCACTGTTTAAAAAACCTTTGTTTTGTGCACACGGCCGACTGAATCTGTTGCACAGTAAAGTCACAGGCCACACACCGATTCTATACTACAATGTTTTTGTTTTAGGAATTTTTTTCATTTTGTTAGACATGGCACAGTTGAAAGTAAAAGAAGACCACTCTAATTTGTCATGTGTTGTCATATTTTGATATATTTTGATAACAACTTTTTATTGGTCATATTATATCGGGTAAAAATCACCCGGCATTAGTGATTGTGCTACTTTTATAGCGATAGGGTTAATAAACTATGTTCCCCTGAACATCATGTGCAAAAACAAAACGTATGCACAAACCAATGTAAATGGTTAGTGTCAGATTATTAATTTAAAAGTGTTTACTGCTGTTGTTGTTGTTGTTATTTTATGTTGAAACTGTATATGATGTGGTTTCCACTGAATGTGTGACCAAGAATAGTGTTAAAGTTTAGTTACCAATGAGCCACTATCACTGAGACGCCATCTTTAGATTAGTTGCTGAAATTGTTTAATACAACAGCCTTTGCTAACTGGGTCATGCAAGCAATGAGTATTCTGATAAAAGTTATGCTGTTCCATACTTTAGCAATATAAATGTGAGCTTATTACTCACAGGTACACAGTAATAAGCTGTTTATGGATACTATAGAACTGTATTTTTTTTACTATAAGAAAATAGTGACACTGTAAAACAACAGTAGAAAGCCTGTAATTGTGCCCCTGAGGACCATATGTAAGTAAACAGTTGCATTTTTGTATTGGTGTGTTGTTTTAATTAAAAGTCATACAGCTTTAAAAAAAAATGTTGTCTCCTTAGTGTACTGTTCAAGGGAAGTAACCTACCAGCTATTGTACATAGTCATAATCACAGACTTTAAGTGAGAATATAAATTTATCATTGCTGAGACTCAACCTTTCCTCAGTTTGCACTCTCCTCCTACATGTCTGATCAGGTGGTTTGATCCTAATAAGAAATAGCCAAATCTCAATCCTTTTACTGACAATGAGCCAAACGAAACTATGGAGAGATGTCAGAGAAAGAAAGCATCACAAAGCAAATTGGACCGCAGAGACAGAGCTGCTGTGGACCAAAGGCAGTGTTTGCTCTACAGTCTCTTCTCACCAAACTGCTGCTCTTACCGCCATCACATGCATCTGCAAGTTTGGCTTCAGCCTTTCTGCACACAGGCATGCACGCAAAGCATTTGAATGGATATTTGCGTCCAGCGCTGGGTTTACTGAGAAGCTCAGAGTGATGCTGTGCATGAAGGATTTAGAGGAACGCCCATCCATCTAACTTAAGGGATGCTCCGCCCGCTTCTCAGCAGCATGATGGTGTGTCAAAAATATTAATTACATCTTAGCAATGTGTCATAAAACACAACACATGAGTTAGACAACAACATAATGGAAGATGAATATTTCTGGAACTTTAAAAAAATATATCTGTAGTATAATTTTATTCCTTAATAAAAGCATGCTTTAAAAAAATCACAGACAGAAGTGGATACCTTAAAATGAATGTCATTTCTAGTGTTATTAAAAAAACACGCTATAAACAAAAAAACAAACAAAAAGAAAAAAAGTATTTAAAAGATAAGATACAAAATTTCAATAATTCCTTACCTTTGTAAATAACTTTACTGGAAAAAAATCAGACTCTCAGACAGAATAGCAGACAGCCACGCAAAGAGAACTCTAGCAAGTGAGCTCATAACACATGCACACCTTGAGGACTCAGCTTTTTATCTGCTGCAGGGTGGAGTCACTGGGGTGAGAGAGAAAGAGGCAAAGGGAGAGAGAAAGGGGAAGGGTGGGATGGAGGAAGCAATGGAGCGACTGCGATTTGACGGAGAGTAAATATCACTTTGCAAAAGGTTATGCCAGAATTTATAGTGGCAAAACATCCTCACATCCCCCTGCTGAGTGTCAGCAGTGGATGAGAATGATGAAACAGGAATGTTTCCCTCATTAATGATGTGATGTACTTGATGCAGTAACAAGCAGAGTAATTAATTAATCTATGTGAGCTCAGAGACGGTGCAGCTGGCTGCTTGCAACCACCTGTTCTGGTACACACCTGGGAGAAAAACACCTTTAAAACAGTTGAGCCTATAAATAAGTTAAACATTACTGTACCTGCAAATTAATGAACTTCTAAGGAAATTGTAACTGGTATTGTCCTCTTTACTTTTAATGTACTTTTAATCTATGATCTGCACCTACATTAGTATTTAAAATAGTGTTTTTTGTATATAGAAAACTTTTCCGATTAGGTAGATCTGCTTCCACTACTTGACTGTATTTCAGTGATAATACCTTCCAACCCCATGTGCAGTTCACTGAAACACATCCTATGTTGCCAGGAGCTTTGGTTTCACTCATGACGATTGCATTTCATCATCAGTGTTTATTCAACGTTTGTCCAAAACAGAGGGGGAAAATAACATCCTGCTGTGAACGCCTGTGCATGCAAAAGTGCGAACAAGTCAGCATCGAGTGCGGTGGAAAGCTTGCCGATGTGTACCTGGAGGGAGCATTCAGTCACAGCCTCAGACTAAAAATACTCTCTTTCTCAGAGTTTCTTTGTCCGTCTGTGACGACAGATGCTTTCCAGGACAGTTTTGACACGTGTGTTCGACAAGTTTCTTATAACAATCTAGTAACTCTGACGTGTCTCGCCACCTAAATATATACAGCATGTACACAAAGTGTGACTCTGTTCTTCAGCTCTGACTGTGCGTTGGCATTTATTTCCTTTGCGTAAACTGCCATGCTCTTTGCTCGTGAGATTTTAGATGCGGAACAGAGACCAGCAGTGTGTCTTTCCTGAGGGTAACCGCACACACAGCGCGTGTGTGCGGTTCCAAAATGACACAGTGGTGTAAAAGGGTGGATGTCCTGTTGAATCTCCAACAGCCAAGTGTTAGCTGAGTCAGCTTACTGGTTCAGGCCTGATTTGGTTGACGAGGACTGTTAATGTGGATGATGTTCTCATTGGTATCAAATATTTATGGCAAACATGTAACACAGTAAAAAGACAAATGCTCTAAAGAGGTTATCCTTCATTAAAGAGATTATCAGCTCAAACCATTTAAAAAAACAAAACACTGCTGTGATATTTGTAGATGTTGTGTAGGCCTGGTCTTAAGTCTAAATACCTCATGGCAGTTTTGATCTCTAAGGACCTTTGCTTGTAATTGTTCGCTTCCCTCCCACACAAACAGATAACTCTTATAAATGCAATAAATACACCACGCACACACAGACACACACTTTGAGTTGCAGTGTGAACCGTACACGATACCCAGGGTGTAATGAGTTGTGTGTGTTTGCCCTCGTGCTTTAACTCTCTTCCTGTTCCATTAATGAAGTCCTTTTTGTATCCTGCAGCAAGTGAAAGTAGGCCCGGTGTACTGATCAAATAGTCAAAGAAAACATTATTGCTGCTTTAACAGATAGATACTATAGTCTTTTTCAAAAGAAGTAGGTAGTTGGAAGAGCTGGGCTCCCAGCCATAATGTTCAGCTGGAACACCCCTTGTAGGTGGACTCCACGCTCAAAAAGGCAGACTAGTCACATGAACCCCAACTTTGCTATTCAAGATGGCAGCAGTGCGTGTAAACAGCAGTAAAACTGCTACCAGTGTTGTGTATTATTAATTTACTAAATAACCTACACAGGAAACTTTAAATAAGTCCCAGTACATTCATAAACTGCTCACATATATGTTTCATTTTTTGAAACTCACACTCAACTTGCCATGTGAAAGCCATAAAAGATAAGAGATGAGACTAAAGTAAATCTGGATGTTTTGCACATAATATATAATAAGTTAACAAAAAACTTGAATTTTGCTTCGATTCCTCCTTTAGAGGCACTTTTGTAAATGGCCTGTATTTGTACAGCACTTTACTTAGTCCCTAAGGACTCCAAAGCGCTTTACACTACATTCAGTCATCCACCCATTCACAGACACATTCACACACTGGTGATGGCAAGCTACGTTGTAGCCACAGCTGCCCTGGGGCGCACTGACAGAGGCAAGGCTGCCGGACACAGGCGCCAACTGGCGTCAACGGGCCCTCTGACCACCACCACTTGTTTCACAAGCTAATGACTGGAAAATCAGTAACTCACTGAAGTAGCGAAAAATGTAAAGACCAATAAAATGAGAGGGGAAATTACTTTTCACTATATTATGGAGCTGGGAAGGACACTGAGGAAGCTCCTCATGATCACATTAATAAATGAAAGCTGACAGTCGAGCTGTGCAATACTGCAAATGGATCTGATACCAAGTAAATGCAGATTGCCGACTCCAATAGCGATACAGATACTTTTAACCTATAAAAGCAGCTTATGTAGGGCAGAGCATTGTGTCATGATTTATTAAATTTATTTGCCTTGAATCATCAATAATTAATCATGAATTATGAATTCATTCATTCATTGGATAGAATACATTTTAATGACCACTAAATCACTGTGGTGTTTGCTTTCCACAATAATCAGTTAACAGAACAAAACACACCTTTCAGCATAGTTCATGTTTTTTCATGTATTTTGAAACTGGGTTTCAAAATACATGAAAAAACATGAACTATGAAAAAAAGGTTCAGACATTTTTTCATAGTTCATGTTTGAGGTGTATTTTTTATTTTTATTTTTTTAAATTAACACAATTAAGTGGGCTACATGAACATAGAGGATAGAAACAAAGTATCGATTCTATCACACTAGTATCAATGTGACACCAATACCAGCGCTGGTATCGATACGCCGATATTTGGATTGAACGTCCCACCTCTATCATACAGTGGCTGCAGAGTGAGTTATTAGGAGACTCATTGCTCAGACAAACACTGACTTGCATGCAGTATATAAGATAGAGTGGCTTTGTTTTTCCACCTGCTGGCAAGCTCCCTTTGTGCTCTGAGAAAGTTTATGATGCATATTATGCACGACTTTGAAAAAAGCCCCTGATGAGAGTTGCACTGAGTATTTGTGTTTCTGCCTAACAGAGTTCCAGAGGGACAAGCACCTAGACAATTAATTAAAACACTCATTTGGCCCAAATATAGGATATAGTTTGTTAACAGTAAAAGCGAGTAGATTGCACATAGAATGGTAGCTAGACAGAAGACACAGTAGTATTGTGTGGAAATGTGCTGTCCTTAATTATTAGATGTAACCAATGTGTGCCCATTCTGCCATTCATTCTCACTTCTTGACTATTATGTGTGACCTCTACTCTTCAAATCATGAATACTTGTGTTTAGTTCATGCACAGTACATATACATCCCACCAACTGAATTCAACATGGCAACTGTCGATGCATTTTTAAATATTTGAAGGGCCGCAAGTGTACTTTTTACAGTTATAAAGCCCATCACCATAGGAGCTGACTGTTAAGAATCTGCTTTTAACAGTTTAACAGTTGCCATCCGATAGCTTGGTCACAATTTTAGATGAGTTTATGGCATCTGAGTTTGTAAAGCAGCCACATTCCTTACTCCTTCCTTCTTCACCATGAGGCAATCTTGGAATTTGCAGTGCAAACAGGAGTAAACATCTGAAAGTGTCCATGTCACCTCATTCATAGGGACAAAGACTTGTGGAATTTAGACCTGCTAGAAGCACCCCAAAATACTTGTGATCACTAGGCATCACCAACATGTGATCAGCAAGCTATGTTTATCAATCTTGTTGGCGTGGAACCAGTTCTATGCTTTTTATGAAAAAAAGTTCCTCCGCGATTACACTTAGATACCTAAATATAGACCTAAAGTCTTAAAACACATAGCCCTTTGCTGATTCTGATCTCACAGTAAGTTAATATTTACCTCTTTGTGTTGTCACCGGCCTACCGAGGGATTCTTTAAGAGGTCAGCAAGTAAATCAAGGTGATACAAAGCTTTTCAGCAAGCGTGTGAGCCTCTTTCATTTTAGACTTTTACTATTTTGACCCTTTGCCCTCAGTGGCCAGAGCTTTGAACCTTGACCATCCTTACCCCACAATGAACATTCCCTGGAGATATTTTAGGACACATTGCTTGAGAACCTAAACTATGTCAGGAATAACCATCACTATAGTACACGAGGCAGTTAGGTCTTGACTGATTGCTATACATTTATTTACACACCTGTTGCATCACAGCTACTTTGGTTAGTGATAAAGACCAACACCAATGACATCACCATTAGCTTCAGCAGTACTGTGTGCTGTGCTGCTTACATCTCTTAAATGTCAGTGCTTTAACATCATTCTCTTGAGCATGTAACAAGCAAGGTGTAAGTTGTGGTTTTATCTGTTACTGGGCTCTTACATCTGATTTTTTTTAACAATTAAAAAAACCCAAAACATGTCAGCTTTGTGAGTTTATTTCTCAAAATCTACTTGCTTTAGAAACTTTTTGGATGCTGGTGACACAATATTGCTTTATTCATTCTTATTTTAAGATAAAAACCTTGATGTCTACATGTGTTTGGAAGAAACACAAGGTTTTTGTTGATGGCCTTAAAGAGCATCCAATGCCCTAAAGTCAGAAAGCAGCTATCACGTTAGCACCTGGTGCTTATGACTCCTTATTGCATTGGGGGTTGGTTATTATATAAAGTATATATTAAAGTTATTATATGGTGGCCCTGAGAGGTCAAATGGACTGTAACTAGCGAATACAAAATGCTGGAAAAACTAAAAAAGCATGAAAAAAAAAATCATGAAGTGAAAGTTGAGTATTTAGGACTACGTAAACGAAATGCACTAAGACACGTTACTGTGTTTTAATCACAAACATCATAGGTATATAATTTTAATCATTATATGAGAAAGCTGCAGATACATGTTTTTTATTAGCTGTTTACTGTTAGCTTGTCATTTCTGCTCCATCACATTATTCTGATCAGAAACACAGAAACACTATCAAAGTGAAGCGACCATACCTGGAAACAATAGTGGAGAAGTTATCAACTTAGTTAGCCTGTTAACTGCTAATCACTATTTCAGCAACATTCATTTTTTCACCTTCAGAATTTGTTGCCAGGTTTTCTCCCAGGCAATGTTGTAAATGTCAACTAAAGAGCCTACTGCATTATAATGAACCACTGCATAATATTTTCTTTAGGTTTAATTTCCCAACAGGCAATTAGCGTAATATGGTTTTTCCATCTATAAATCTTTAGCATTTTAACAGTTAACATATAATAGATTCAGCCAGTTAAATACAAGGTATCCCTGCGCAGCCTGCTGGTTTCCACATTTACCATACATCCACAGTTGCCACAGTTAAATCCCTTCCCCCCTCATCCTTGCTTGTGATGATCGAACTGTTGAAGCCTTTCACCCCACACCTGCCATGCTCAGAACATACTTCTTCTTTCTTGCCCCCTACCATGTGTTCTAGCGATGAATCATTGACTTTAGGAGCCCCCTGTGCCATTTAAAACCACCTCTCTCGCCACCAACAAGGTTAGAGGTTTGTTATTGAGTTTTTTAAGAAAACAAGCTTGTCTCTCACAAATTTTAGGCTGCCAGGGCTTGTACTGCCACATCCCTTGCACAGAGAGCTCAATCTCATCACTGATGATAAAGAGAGAGCCATTCTAACAAGGTCAAAACTCTCTAACCTTGCTTTGTTACTTGAGCTGGTAGCATCGGGCATCTATCATGTGTACAGTGTACACATGTACACACAGGAAAGCATGTTTTTTCACTGTGGAACTAAATGTGTAATGTATCACAGGCCTGATCACCATAGCCATTCATCATCACCTCAAACAACAGAGTCTCCACTAAGTCTGGTAGCCTGACCAGGCTAATGGTACAAGCAATACAAACCATTTGGTAACAGTCCAGCTATACCTGTACCTGTGCCTCTAATGTTTAGCTTTGGGAGTTTGCTGTGAATGTACAGGAGGCCCACATGCTCCCCCACTCACAGCTGGCATTCGCCGTCTTCACACAGCAGTGTCGCAGCAAAGCCTCATACATGATGTCTAAGGGTAAAAAACACACACATACAGCACCTGGCCCACAAACCTTTGCGTCAGTCAGCAGACTGTAACATTGTAACTCTCACCAACGACTATCCAATTATCACTGTGCAAAAAGAGATATGTTTACAATGCATGAGGTATTTTTGTGGGGAGTCAACAGTCTGTGTGGAATCAATCTGTGTGGAATCAACACCTCAAGCAGAGAGGTTAGTACAGCAAAAATGTAAAACTGCACCTATTGGGCCTGAACAGTTAAGCCAAAGAGGAAGTGTCTTAAATTGGCACTTCTTTCAAATGGCCAACAGAGGGTGGCACCTCTGATTGCTGAGTGCTGACATGATTTATGACCTTATTAAAAAAAAAAAAATCTTGATAAACTGAGTTCATGGCCTCAGTTGATAGTTTCAGGTGTACATAATGTATTTGTTTTTTGTTTGTTTTAAATATGGTCCCTTTTAAAGTAAAATACATTGCTAAATCAGGTTTATTGTAGGCTAATAGTGGTGTTACTGAATAGCAGCGCTTACCAAAACAACAGTGCTTACTGACTGAAAACTTTGGGCAATCCTCAAAAACTCATCTCAGTATCCCTGAGGTCTGGCAGAAGTGAGCATCATTTTTCAGAAATTTGTCAGATATGATTTTTTTATTCCCTATTTGTTGCTGTGTGTACAGAGGGTTGAGATTTCAAAATTGGCTATCACAGGGGCTATGACCATCTCTTATATACAGTCTATGTAAGCAAACTAAGAATCAAACAGACCAGACTTAAAAACACTGGGTCAAATATCCAGGACCAGGACTCACTACTTTTTATATATCTGAAAAATTAGCAAATTAAGAAAATGTAGGACATATAAGTCCATAACTGAAAATATTTACAAGGCGCGTGAAAATACAAACTAAATGATATAATGCTGAGAATCGAAAAATGTTCCCCATTTAAGAAAAATCTTTTAGCATTAATTTATTTTTTGCTCATATTAGGTTTTGTCCCAGTTTCTGATTTTTCTGTCCTGTGGTTTCACTGCCGCGTTCCTATTCAGCATCCACAACTTGACAAACAGACGGCGTCTCATGAGCGTTACGTTGTATGACATGCCAGACAGAGACAGGCAGTCTGCAGATTTCTGCAGTGGGTGGGAAAAACAAGTGAGTGATAAATAAAAATATTTGCAGCTGAATATAGGATTATAATACAGGTCTGAAAAATATGAGAATATTACAGGGTCAGAATATTTCACTCTTCAAGTACATGTTCTTAAATTCTTGTCTGCCTTCTTTTCCTTTAATATCATTCCAGCCTTTTCTTTTCCCACAGGTTTCCCACACGCTTTAGATATTTGATGAGTTTTACTCATTTGCATGACCTTTGACTTGACACTGGGTTATTTACTTTCATTTTCTTCATTAATTTTGGATAATAAAGAGATTTATAGCATGGAGCCAGTCAGACATGAGCATACACATGTAATCAAATGGACGTCACAACTGCATTTTTTTTTTTAACTTTGGCCTCATGTGATTAATGCGTTTCATAGCTTTGTGCGAATTCTTACACACTGCTTTTACCTCTAACCCACAATCTGATTTATTAACTGCTTGAGTGAGTGTGCGTCTCCTGCTGAAGAAGAATTTAAAACCAAAAGGCTGCCTTTAAATGACATCTATTATCTATGAGGAGACCTTTTTTTTCTCAGTTGACAGGCAGGCAAACTACCTTTTTAACGACAATATTCTCAGTCTACTCTGTAAACAGGTATTGTTCATGTGTATCCCCCCCCCCCAAAAAAAGGCATACGTGACTTTGTGGCTTACTTTTACAGACTGATAATTCATAATAAACAGCTCATTGCAGTCAGGAGTTGGGGGCTTTCCACAGTGTTGTAGAGGAAGGCATCTCTTATCTCTTAGCAACAAAGCTAATTCAAGTGTGATCAGAAACAGGATGATTGCTCTGGTGACTGATTTTGATGTAATTATAGTGGACTGCAACTTCATGATGCATCAGTGAGCATCAGGATGATTAAGGTGGTAGTGCAGGGGTAAAACTGATTCTACAAACGTGGGATTTTGCTTTTTTTTTTAATCTTCAATTTGTGAAAGTTACAACATGAAGGAGAGCACTATAGTGTGAGATATATGCAGTTATGGTCAGAGGCTCATGGTAAGTTTGGGCTTTTAATGATTTCTTTGAACGCTTCCTTTTCCACACCTGAATGACTGCACAGCATGCATCTTCAACTGACTTTGAATAAATAAAAACAAGACTTGGGTGCACAAGATCAGGATTTAGGAAAACCAGTAGATAAAATGTAGATTTTTATAAAGTTATGTTTATGTTTGACTGATGTGTGAAAATAAAACACAGAGTCATACAGGAAGGAAAAGAATGGAAATACAAAAGGGGAACCAGACAACCATGGGGACAGGACAAAGAGAGACAAGACAGGCATGGGGACATGACTGGGGAATGGGATAACTGAATATTACAAAACCAGGAGGATGAACTGGAACATAAACCGGGACTACAGAGGACATAACAAATGCTCAAGGAAACTATCAACCAAACAAATATACATAAAGAGCCAAACTAAAACACAAGAAATCACGTAACTCATGGAAAAACACAAAGCGACCCTGATGACTATGGCACGTTGTGGGGGGATGTATGGCAGCCAGTGGAACTGGGCTACTAGTGTTTACAGATGATGTCACTGCTAACAGAATCAGCAGGATGAATTCTGGATCTGCTCAGATTCAGCCAAACACTGACACATAATTTAGTTTCATCTTGCACACACTCACATACACCCTTAATCTTGCTGCCTGCACTTGCTTTCGACCTTTATTTTATTCCTGTATTTATCTGTCTGCAAAAATAGCACTACATTCACCTCCAGGTTAATTGGTTTGGTATTGTGCCATAAACACACATGCATTCTGAAATGCATTATAGGGTATTCTGCAGTGAGGTGTTACTATGTGTGGAATGCTCATAGGACTCAGTGTTGACTTGGGACAAACACAGAGCAATCTGAGATACAGCATGTGGGTAGACAGTTGGCTCAGCCTCCCATGAGGTAACTAAAGCCAAAAAGTGAAGCCTGAATCATAGTTAAAGAGAGCGTGCTTACTGCACAGTGAACAAAAAAGTTTTTATTGTTGCACTCAAAACAAGAGGAAATTTCAACTGAAGGAGAAAATATGTGCAAAATATTTATGTAATTAAATTGTGCCCCTGAAGCAACATTCAGCTTTAGTGCATAATAAATGGTAAATGGTAAATGGCCTGTATTTATATAGCGCTTTTCTATAAAAATAAAAAACAAGAAGATATCATAAATCAGTTTTTATATTCCACTCTTCTCTGCTAATGAGTCAGGAGCAGTGCCACATGCAGACAACACGTAACTAGTGAGTTTGCAGTCTGCTTCACTTTATTTCAAGCATTTTATGCTCTACAATTAAAGTCAATCAGGGCTCAGCACACACAAAAGAACTATTTAATATCTACCCATGTGAGTGACAGCACACTGGAATAATCTCTATAATAATGTGAGTGTTGGCACTGATCAGGTAGCCTATATAGCTAATGTGGAGTCCACATAGTCCCAAAGGGCCTATATGTTAGGTAGCCAGCTGCAATACTCTGTGTTATTCCTCCAAACACAGCCATTATTGAATATTACATTTCTGACATGGCAGGTCAGATATGTGTAAAATATCAACAACATTTCTCTCTTTGTTTGTTTTTGTCGGGGGGGTTTCCGGAAAGGGTTGGTATAATAGAGAAGGAATAAGCTTAGATAAAGCAAGATCGTCTTTTCTTTTCTTTTCCAAAATTATTATCAAAATTAATATGTGAAACAAAAAATTTGGAATATTTTTGTTGTGATAATGCTTCTGTACTTTAATGCATAGAAACGTCACAGGAAAAACTTTACATGAAATACACTTTCTGACATGGGTCTGTGTGTAAGATTAAAGATGATAGCAGCTCTTCAGGGTTTATTGAGCTAGACCTAAAACAAGTCATAACCAGCAAATAAACTGAAATATATTAATGTTAATTGATAATGAAGAAGAAAAGCTGTTTGCTGGGCCCAGTTTTATCATTAGCCATAACAGACTGTTGAAAGCCTGTGATGGATTAGTAGCTATACTGAAGGAGTTAATAAATGAATGAATGAGGTGAGCAACGGAAAGGAGAGGAAGTGCAGGTCAGGTGATGCTTTTGGCATGAAATGCAGGCAGAGGAGAACAGCAGATAAAAAACTGAAAAATACAACAGTTATGTAAAAACATTGAGAAATAATAATTAAATGAATGACATCAGCCAAAACATCTAGATATAAACTGAAGGCTTCTTTCTACCAAACTTACCACATATGTTCTCAGAGCATTTGCACTGTCAAGACAGACATTTCTTCTGAAACCACTGACAGATTATCCTTGATCTCCCAGAAAGAAACTCAAAACAACCAAAAGAGATATAAGAGACATAAAATGAAGGGAAGAGTAATGAACATAATATCTCAAAGAGGAATCGAACAAAGAGATGCTTAGCAGCCAAGATGAGATGAAAAAGACACACGAAGAGATACAAACATACAACAAAAAGCTACACAGATTGGTCAAAATGAAATCCAGAATGACCAGAACGAAATGCACCCGCCCACAAAGCGATGCTAAAATGACAAGTATGTGATACAAGACAACTGTGAAGACATACAAAAATTACAGACACAGATTGGAGCAAATAAGAAGAAAAGATCAAAGAGAGGCAATGATGATCACAATTAGATGTACAATCATGCAAAACGCCTGGAAGATATACAGTGTATAGACAAAAAAATAATAAAAAATGCCACAGCATATGGAGACCTGCTTTATGGTTGTTTCTGTCTTGCCTCTCACTGGCTTAAATTGGGAGATCTTAACATACATGGCCCATTTTCTTATAATCTATCCATGACCAAATGCATTCACTTTGTATCTCCAATCATACATGTTGACAAATGTGGATCAGGAATGTATCATCACCAGGAGCAGGAGGCTACTGTCTGATTCATTCCTGCATTGTCACTCAGCAGGAAGATGATTACCAATGTCTTCTTGTGCTGCATGGTTGCTACTTTAAAATAATACCTGTAATGTAAACAGGGTGGCCTGGACCCTATATGAAATGTAAATGCAGACCACACACATACCCACAAATATGCTCCATATACTGTACAAGGAAGTTGCCTGTGGTTATAGGGACCTCCTACAAGTTGATCTTTGAAGCCCAGAATACGGTATCTACTGCAGTTTATTTATCTTGTCTTGGAAGATAAAATATCTATAAAATATTTATTTTTTCCACAATTTAAAACTAGTGCCAAAACATCCTATAGTCACTAAAAATGGTACCCTGGTAACGCCAGGGAAAAACATATAATATTTATTTTCTTGTTTCTTCTAAAACAAGGTAAACGACTAGAAGGGATATCTCTACGGGAATATCTTAACAAGATACATTTAAGGGCTCATTGGCAAAGAGATTAAACTTCTTTTATTCCATGCTTGAATAATGAATGAATTTGGCCAGGGATGGTTTACATGGAAGGCTCATGAGGAATAAAAAGAAAATACACAGCACATGGACAAGGAATGTGTTCTGACATCCAACAAAGCATTCTGGGTAGTGAACAATCTAGCCCAATTCAGCTCCAGCTACATTTCAGCCACAAGAAGAGCTCCAGGCCTTCAACCAAGACAACATATTACTGAACACTTTGATTTGTTTCCGTTCCAGAAGCTGCAAAATCAACTCCTGTCTTGAATCCAAACCAGGACCACAGCTTGTAAAAAAAAATTACAGTACCTCGATTGCGCGCTTAAAATCTTTGCAGTGTGCCGAGAGGCCAGAAAAACTGAAGTGTGCATTAGAACATCACAAGCCTCAATGAGGACCACAAAACTGAAGCATCACTGTTCCAGGACACCGTTAATAACAAACTAAAATCATACGCAGTCACTGTAAAAAGAAAGCATACCTACTTTCATTTCTACGATTTGCTATATCAGGAGATAATAAAAAATAGCACGCCTTAAAATTAGACAATTACAGTTTCGGATGAGCATGAACATGACATGTTGCATAATATCATTATTTATGTAAACAAAATGACATCAAAATGCAGAAACAGTTTGTAAAGAATTCAGTACACCTGTACGACTCCCAAGGAAATATAAGAGGTCGAGCAGCAGCTAGGTGTTGCTAATCAAATGAACTTGATTAAATGATCATCAGCAAGTGTGAGCACCTCCATAAAGGTTTAGGCAGTTAACACAAGAAATCAGTTTTTTCTCTCTATTAATCTGGGAATTGTTATGAGGTCATTTCCAAACAATCTTAAGTCCTTTAATCTACAGTGAGAAAGATTCACAGATGGAAAACATTCAAGACAGTCAACAGTCCTCCCGGGAGTGGACGTCACAGCAAATTCACCCAAAGTTTAGACCTATGCAATCCTTAGAGAAACTGGAGAAAAGCGAAGAGCTGCATCTCTACAGGCCTGAGTTAGTAGTTTAAATATTAAAGTTCATGACATTATAATTTGAAAAATACTGAACAAATATGTTTTGTTTGGAAGGGTTGAAAGGAAAAAGTCTCTTCTCTCTAAAAAGAACATGTCGGCTTGACTTAGTTTTACAAATATGCATCTGAATGAACCCAAGACTTCTGGAGCACTGTTCTTTGTATAGATGAGGCCAAAGTAGAGATTCTTGTCTATAACGCACAGTGACACAACACAACATATCAACCTCATTTGACTTCATTTTTGTTAAATAAAAAGGACACAGTGTAAGATGTTGTGTGTAATTTTAACACTTGGTACGGATTATTATCTATATCCGTATTATTATTATTATTATTATTATGTCTTATTATATATACAATTATGCATGGCAGAGGGTGTACTTCCTTTTTACCATGGCTGTATTTAACCATTCATTTTTAGGAAAAGGTGTTTCTATTATTTTGAGCACTGTTTTTATGTTAGTACTATACAGAGTTTGACTATAACATATATAGCAAGGTGATTGGAGCCCTGATCCCTCTCATTTACACTCTGTACAATGATTTACTGGGACAGTTAGCATAAATATTAATAATTGGCATCAGGAAGCAGTTGAAGGCTGAAATAAATGACATAAATCACCACATATGAGAACCAGATTACATGTGGTATTGATATTAAATGAAACAAACACAACACAACACATGAATATTCCCCTTGTTTCAGTCAGAGCAAACAAATGAAAAGAGGCCTCAGAGGTCATGCAGGGATTATACACCCCGTGCATGAGTCACAAATCATTTTACTAATTATACAAACTGTTTCTTATATTTGCATTTTCATCTGCTTTAAAAACTCCAAAAGAAAATAAAAAACACTTGTAGAATAATGGAAGGAACAGGTTTCAGTTTTATGATTGACAAAAAAGACTTTGCCTGGGGCGACATTTTTCACTGCTATGTTGTTGACTGAGCAGTTGATTTGTGTATTTGGATTCTGCAGTGACTCTTTCTTGGTTGAAAAGGCAGCAGTGTATATAACCCTGATGAACAAACGCAATTCATCTATGCCGGCAATAAATAGTAGGGGACAACCAGAGGTCAGGAAAGAAACTAAAGAAGGGGAGAAAGAGAGGGAAAAGGACAAAAATGAAAATAATAAAAACTGATAATAAGGCAAGGCAAGGCAAGTTTATTTGTATAGCACAATTCAACAACAAGGTGGTTCAAAGTGCTTTACAGAGAGATTAGAAACAAAAACAAATAAAAAGCATGATTTAAAATTGATTAAAACAAGCAAACAAACAAACAAACTAACTAAATAACAAACAAACAAACAAACAAAACAGTATGTAAAAAAGAAATATAAAAAAAATCAAAACAGATAAAATCAGAACAATAGATAAAATCAGTAGTTAAAATGTAAGTTTTGAAGTTTAAGCTTAAAAGTGTGGATTTGGTGCAGCTGAGAACAGGTGAGTCTTCAACCTGGATTTAAATAAACTGAGTGTTTCAGCTGATCTGAGGCTTTCTGGGAGTTTGTTCCAGATATAAGGAGCATAAAAGCTGAGTCCCAGAGTCAGAACGTGTCTGGTTCTGACTCTGGGAACTGATAAAAGACCGGATCCAGATGACCTGAGGGATCTGGAAGGTTCATACTGGGTCAGGAGGTCACTGATGTATTTTGGTCCTAAACCATTCAGAGCTTTATAGACCAGCATCAGAACTTTAAAGTCTATCCTCTGACGGACAGGCAGCCAGTGTAAGGACCTCAGAGCTGGACTGATGTGGTCCACTTTTTTGGTCTTAGTGAGGACTCGAGCAGCAGAGTTCTGAATGAGCTGTAGTTGTCTGACTGATTTTTTAGGTAGACCTGTAAAGATGCTGTTACAGTAATCAAGCCTACTAAAGATGAATGCGTGGACTAGTTTTTCCAGGTCCTGTTGAGACATCAGATCTTTTATCCTTGATATATTCTTGAGGTGATAGTAAGCTGATTTTGTTATTGTCTTAATGTGTTTCTCTAAGTTTAGGTCTGCATCCATCACTACACCCAAATTTCTCGCCTGGTCTGTGGTTTTTAGGTGTATAGATTGAAGTTCTCTGGTGACCTGTAATCGTTTTTCTTTTTTTTTTTTTTTTCTTAAATGACATCAGAAACAGCAGTATGCGACATTACGTGATGGCAGAGCTTCAGTTCATCCTTTGTCATTTTTTTTTTTTTTTTTTTTTTTAATAAATAGGACAGGGGGAATGAATGAGAGAAAGAGGGGGAGAGAAAGAAAGAAAACCAAAGGGGAGAAGAGACGGTGAGAAGGGGGGGGAAGAGAGAGAAAAAAAAAAAGAACTCCTGGGTCACCTGTATGGAGAAAAAAAAAAAACAAACAAAAAAAACAAACAGAGGAGACAGCAAACAACAAAGAGCAACATAATAATAGAGAAAACAAAGCACCATCACAATAAACTAGCTAGTCATAGATATCAATATTTACTAAATAATAAACGATATTGTGCAGCACGCAAGATAGACAGCGCACAGTGTGCTTTGAGGCAGCAGCCAAGAAAGCTTTAGTCCGCGTCTGTGAATACCCATGTGTGCATACCTGTGTGGATCAGCATGCTTGCATTCCAAAGGTTTCTCAATGTAATGATCTGCTAGGGAGTGTGGGGGGGCCACAGCCCCGTCCTCCAGGGTGTGAAGCGGGTATGGAGGAGATCAAAACTCCAGACATCCAGAGGCCCCCAGAACACAAAAGACCATGGAAGACCAACAGAGGGGCAGCCGCGCCACTGTTCCAGTAAGAGCTGAGGAGAGTCCCAGATGAGGGCTCGCCCAGCAGCCGCGGAGCAGAAGTCAGGGGGAGTTGCAGTGACGCGCCCGTGAGCTCCGCCGGCCCCCAGCTGTGCCTGAGTGACCGAGCCCCAGGCCGAGAGGCCGGGGGCACCCCACCTCCAAAGGGGCCCGAGCGAGCCCCAGGCCCCAGGCCCCGACAAGCGGCCGCCAAGGAGTGAGCCGGTGTGTACCCGGACGCCCACCCCCAGACACAAAGAACCACCAACACACCGACACCTGAGGGAGTCCGCCACCGGCAGGGGAAGTGGTGGTGGGTGGAGATAGGCCTCCAAACCTTGGAGGGCCTGAGGCCTGTAATCGTTTTTCTTTGGCGCCAAAGACTATTACCTCAGTTTTGTTTTTGTTTAGCTGGAGAAAATTTTGGCACAACCAGTCATTAATTTCCTCAATGCATTTACCAAGAGCCTGTACAGGGCCTTGGTCTCCTGGTGACATTGTGATATATATTTGTGTGTCATCTGCATAGCTATGATAGTTTATTTTGTTGTTCTTTATAATCTGTGCCAGTGGGAGCATGTAGATGTTAAACAGAGGGGGTCCCAAGATGGAACCTTGAGGAACTCCACATGTGATACTTGTCTGCTCAGATGTGAAGTTACCTATTGATACAAAGTATTTCCTGTTTTCTAAGTATGTTTTGAACCAGTTTAGTACAGTTCCTGAAAGACCTGCCCAGTTCTCCAGTCGTTTGAGTAATATGTTGTGGTCAACTGTATCAAATGCTGCACTGAGATCCAGTAAAACTAAGACTGACATTTTTCCACTGTCTGTATTCAGACATATGTCATTGAACACTTTGGTCAGCGCGGTTTCAGTGCTGTGGTTCTGTCTAAAACCTGACTGGAAGGCATCATAGCAGTTATTCTGTTTTAAGAAGTAACTGAGCTGTTGAGAAACTGCTTTTTCAATGATCTTACTTAAAAATGGGAGATTTGAGATCGGCCTGTAGTTGTTCATTTGTGTCTTGTCAAGATTGTCCTTTTTCAGTATAGGTTTTATTACAGCAGTTTTTAGTGGTTCTGGAAACACACCTGACATTAAAGAATAGGTGACAATCCGTAACAGGTCTGACTCCAAAGTCTTTGAGACCTTTTTGAAAAAACTTGTTGGCAGGACATCTAAACAGCAGGAGGAGGAGTTCAGTTGACCTAAGATGTCATCCAGGTCTTTGCTGTTAATAGGGTGAAACTGTTTTATGGTGTTTAAACTGTTTTTCGGTGGACACAGTACATATTCTGGATCTGCTGTTGATGTACCAATTGCTTGTCTAATCTTTTGGATTTTTTCTGTGAAGAATTTGGCAAAGTCATTGCAGGCCATGGTTGAATGAAGTTCAGCTGGCACTGGCACAGGAGGGTTTGTTAGCCTGTCAACTGTGGAAAATAAGACCCGAGCATTATGACTGTTTTTAGTGATGATGTCAGAGAAGTAGGACCTCCGTGCATTCCTCAGTTGTAAATTATAATTGTGAAGTTTCTCTTTATAGATGTCATAATGAACCTGGAGGTTTGTTTTTCTCCATCTGCGCTCAGCTTTCCTACACTCTCTTTTTTCATTTTTCACCAGTGTGGAGTTTCTCCATGGAGACTTTTTCCTTCCAGAGATAACCTTCACCTTAATGGGAGCAATTGTATCCATTACTTTTAACATTTTTAAATTGAAGCTATTGACGAGCTCATTGAGCTCCCTCTGGACAGGTCAGGTGTTAATGGGAAGACCTGGTTAAAGATCTCACTACTGTCTTCAGTTATACACCGTTTTGTGATCACTGCTGTTGATATATTTGTGTGGGCTGAGATTTTACTTTCAAAGAAAACACAGTAATGATCAGACAGGCCCACATCAGACACAGTAATGTTTGAAATGCTCAGGCCCTTGGATATCAGTAGGTCAAGAGTGTGTCCTCTATTATGTGTGGCCTCTGTTACATGCTGAGTCAGCCCAAAGTTGCCCAAAGTGTTGCTCAGATCTTTAGTCCCTTTGTCCTGAGGGTTGTCCACATGGATGTTAAAATCCCCAGCAATAATTACACAGTCGAAATCAACACAGATCACAGACAGCAGTTCACTGAGGTCATTAAAAAAGTCTGTGCAGTATTTGGGAGGCCTGTAAACATTAAGAAACACAACTTTGGATGGGGCCTTCAGCTGTAAAGCCACATATTCAAAAGACTGAAAACTTCCAGGGGATAGCTGCTTACATTGAAATGATTCATTAAATAGGACAGCAATCCCTCCTCCTCTCCTGCTCACCCTGGCCTCACTGATAAAACTGTAGTTAGGAGGGGTCGTCTCGATGAGAACAGCTCCACTGTTACTTTGGTCCAACCAAGTTTCAGTTAAAAACATAAAATCAAGGCTGTGCTCAGTGATTAAATCATTAATTAAAAATGTTTTCCCAGCTAAAGATCTAACGTTTAATAAAGCCAACTTAAGTGTTTTAGAGGTATTACTTGTCCCCTCGTGTTTGGGAGCAGTCTGTGGCACACAAGGTATGTTTACTATGTTTAAAGATCTTTTAGAGTGCAGCTCTCTGTGTTTTGACCAGGCCACATGTCTCCTTCTGTCACCTAAAAGTACAGAGATTTTAAAACCTTCTAGTAAACAGGGTCCCAGCTTCTCCTGGGAAAAGTCACCACTGCCATAATCCTCGCAGCCCGGACCCTCCACACATCACACATCAGACTTCGGAGACAGGGCATGAAGGTGGTAAGGAGGAACTAAGGGGGGCGA
The DNA here is from genome assembly GCF_057382185.1 of Mchenga conophoros. Taxonomy (NCBI): domain Eukaryota; kingdom Metazoa; phylum Chordata; class Actinopteri; order Cichliformes; family Cichlidae; genus Mchenga; species Mchenga conophoros. The sequence continues at coordinate 17,418,640 of NC_140541.1, forward strand.
GGCTGAGCAATGTGACTTCGATTGCTCTGTTGAGGGTGGGGCTCGATGGCGAACCTTTGGCCGCTCTGGTGGGGGGGTTTATGGGGGACAAAAAGGGATTGGGCTGGGGGGTAGATCTGAGCCCAGCATTGACCCGCTCCATCATCTCCTCAGTGAATTTCAGGTGTGGGGAGGAGGGAGAAAGGGAGGGGGAGGAGGGTGATGGGGGTGATGGCCTGTCAGGGGTTTGGGGGACTGGGGAAGATCGTGGTCCCTGGTCCTGGTCCTGGTCCTGGTCGTTGGTGTTGTTGAGAGAGTTGGAGGCAAATAGGGACCCCTCTTCTTGCCTCAGATGTTTCTCCTTTCTGAGGCTCTTCCTGGGTGGGGGCAGATGGAGCTCCTCCTCAAGGTTTCTGCTGGGCTTTGTCTGTTCTTGGAGTACTGTTTGTTCCTCTTTATGAGATAACTCCTCGTTTATCTCAGCCTTGGCACCAAGCACAGATGGATGACGTATGGAATAAAACAAGTTGGAGGTGAACAGTTTCACCCCTGACTTGTTAAAATTAAATCCATTTGCTTTAAACAGATGCCTGCGTTCCCAAAAAATATTAAAGTTGTTGATAAAATGCACTGAGTGGTCAGCACATGTTGATATAAGCCATTTATTCAGTGTAAACAACCTGCTGAATCTCTCGTCTCCTCCTCTGACCGGCGGTACAGGTCCACTGATGAATACAGCTGCATTCAGCGAGTTTGCAGTATTTAATAATCCAGTAAAGTCCCGTTTCAGAACCTCCGACTGTTGTTTGGACACATCGTTTGACCCTGTATGCAGAACAATGTTTGTCACAGTTGGATATTCCTCTGCAATTTGAAGAATTCTCTCCTTCAGGTTGTTGACCATATCGTTAGGAAAGCAGAGGACTTTAGTGTTCTTACCGCACATCCTTAGTACATCCTTTACGGCAGAGTCACCCACAATCAGAGTTTCAGGCCTAGCCTTTAGCTTTCCCAGTGGCCTTTTACTTTTGAAAAGATTTTCGGACCTTACTTCTCTGCTTTTAGATGGATGGTTGTCCGATATAGATCCAGGGTCCTTTGATAGTGGAGCAAATCTGTTCTGCAGTTTCACATTCAGTTGTTTTGAACGTTTGTTGTTAACCTTCCTATTCACAGTTGTCCAGTCCTGTTTCCTCTCGTATACAGGGGTAGAAGAGCTTCTCTGTCTCGATTTCAGCTCGCTGTGCCCTGCCTGTGATACGTCCTCCCCCTTCTAGGAGACATGATTTATGTCTTGGTTTTGCACCAAGACAGTCCAAGGGGGGATTATAGCTTGAGGATTTATAATAGTGCACAAAGTCTACTTTCTTGGTCATGTTATCTGTGCTCCTTAGCTGTGTACTAGCTTGCTCATCGCCATTGTTTTGAATCAAAGGCAAGGTTGTTTCATTTCCACACAGTCCATTTACCTCCACGTTTACTTCTAAGCGATGAATTTTTGTCTCCAGTACTGGAATCTTCTGCAGGAGGTAGTCATCTGTGGAGAGGGAAGGCATCTTGTTGCTAGTTAGCCTAGCGGTTAGCACCTTTCCAGGGTATTGAGGCTGCTCGGTGCCCAGACGCTGTAATCAGGCTTCAGCTGTGTCTAGGCCACAGACACACGGAGCGCTGAGGATAAGGTAACTATAAAAATGTTGCTGTTTCTGTTAAGAACACTTTAGTCCTAATGATCTATAAGTGTCCAGAAGCTATCGCAGGTAAGCTCATGCGGAAAAAAGGGAAAAAATCAGCATAAAAATCAATAAAAATCAATAAAAGAAGCAAAGCATTTAAGAGCAAAGAGATGAAGCGTCCACAAAAAAAAAAGAAAAAAAAAAAGTAAAATGATACAGAAAACAACGTTCAAGATAGACAGATATGTATTATAGGACATCTTAGTTTCAGTCATTATTCTAGCTGGATCATTCTAAACCATTTGGCAATTACTATCATATAATACAAAACAAAGCCACGATGAGCTCCGTATTAGCAGAAAAACATGTGTGTGATCTATATAATAAAAATGGAAAGAAGGTCATCTTTAACCTCCTAGGACCTGGCGTCCACATCACACTTTGGGTTATTTAGACCAAAATACTCAATTTTGCTCTACAAGGGCCTGATATCCACTTACGAGGACATTATACTGCTACTGTTCTATCAAAATTTTAAACAAATATCCTCATATGTGGCTCTTATTTTTCTTAAAAACAAAAATAAGGTTAAAAAAAATCTGGTAATTCTTTGTTTTTACATTCATTGGGCCCCAATGTGACCAAATATCAAAGAGAAATTAAAAATGAATGTTGTAGAGGAGTGCGGGTCTTAGGAGGTTAAAACACCGTGCTTTCAAATGCCATACCATTGTTCATAGCAACCTTAACAAATATTCAGAGTTCCTGGTATCTATGTGACTAATCAGGAGAGCCTATATTTTATTAACTTGAGAATTAGGTTAAAGAAATAAGAGTATTATCAGAGGAGTAATGGAAATGTATAGCATTTTTGTATTACTTTTACTAAGAAGTTAAATAGGGCAAGAACAGAACCTTGATGTACTCCTTATTGCACGCCACGATATTGAGTGTGAGAATCAAGTGATATATAATATCAAAAGGATCAGAGACTGAATGCCGCTTTGTATACAAGGACAAGTTAGACAGATACATAATGATTAAGAGAGAATGAACCAAGTTTAATTATGTGAATTAGAATGTGGACAGTACTTAATAGGAAGTAGCCAATGATTAAATACAAGTAATAAGTAATAAAGTGATTAATCATATCTCCTGCATGTACCTGATACATCGTTATAGGATATTTTATTATTTCTGTGCATGAATGAGTGAGCTCCTTGTTCAGGTGTTTAATGCGTTATTATTCCCGTAAATATGTGACGAATGTGGAGGCAAAGGACACCCCCTCAGTTACACTCATCTCTGGTTTGGTTTGGAAGTCCTGGAATTATTTAATCAAAGAATTTGTTTCCAAGGTTCCCATGAAAACTACAGCGAATTCGTCAAGCTAAAGACAGCCATCTGTGCACTGGGTCTAATTACCACTGTTGGTTTGTCTGCCATAAACTGTCTGTTTGAATGAGGAGGCATGTAGGAAGCTCAGCATGTGATGTATGTATTTGTGTTGAGTGTCCCTGGAGGGTGCTGTGGTGTGAACAGACACCGGTCATACATAGGTGGACCACCAGCCATGACGCCCATACAACCATAGACAGGATACTGACTCATCAGGTCATGTACGTTTGTTTAATGGAAGAAAGATTATTAGTAGAAACCACGTTTCCTTCCACAAAACCACAGACCCTTGGATACTTAAGCTGTCCTGTTCTTCTGCCCAACATCTGTAATGATGGATGAAGAAAGACATATCATGCAGATGAACACACAAACACAAGTGCAAACACACTGAAAACATTAGATCAATTAAACGTCAGATGTCTTTCAAAGCTACATTTATTTTGGTGAACATAAATCTGAAGGGAACAAAATTTATTTGAATATTGAAACTGAAGCATGTACAGGGAGTGCAGAATTATTAGGCAAGTTGTATTTTTGAGGAATAATTTTATTATTGAACAACAACCATGTTCTCAATGAACCCAAAAAACTCATTAATATCAAAGCTGAATGTTTCTGGAAGTAGTTTTTAGTTTGTTTTTAGTTTTAGCTATTTTAGGGGGATATCTGTGTGTGCAGGTGACTATTACTGTGCATAATTATTAGGCAACTTAACAAAAAACAAATATATACCCATTTCAATTATTTATTTTTACCAGTGAAACCAATATAACATCTCCACATTCACAAATATACATTTCTGACATTCAAAAACAAAACAAAAACAAAACAGCGACCAATATAGCCACCTTTCTTTGCAAGGACACTCAAAAGCCTGCCATCCATGGATTCTGTCAGTGTTTTGATCTGTTCACCATCAACATTGTGTGCAGCAGCAACCACAGCCTCCCAGACACTGTTCAGAGAGGTGTACTGTTTTCCCTCCTTGTAAATCTCACATTTGATGATGGACCACAGGTTCTCAATGGGGTTCAGATCAGGTGAACAAGGAGGCCATGTCATTAGTTTTTCTTCTTTTATACCCTTTCTTGCCAGCCACGCTGTGGAGTACTTGGACGCGTTGATGGAGCATTGTCCTGCATGAAAATCATGTTTTTCTTGAAGGATGCAGACTTCTTCCTGTACCACTGCTTGAAGAAGGTGTCTTCCAGAAACTGGCAGTAGGACTGGGAGTTGAGCTTGACTCCATCCTCAACCCGAAAAGGCCCCACAAGCTCATCTTTGATGATACCAGCCCAAACCAGTACTCCACCTCCACCTTGCTGGCGTCTGAGTCGGACTGGAGCTCTCTGCCCTTTACCAATCCAGCCACGGGCCCATCCATCTGGCCCATCAAGACTCACTCTCATTTCATCAGTCCATAAAACCTTAGAAAAACCAGTCTTGAGATATTTCTTGGCCCAGTCTTGACGTTTCAGCTTGTGTGTCTTGTTCAGTGGTGGTCGTCTTTCAGCCTTTCTTACCTTGGCCATGTCTCTGAGTATTGCACACCTTGTGCTTTTGGGCACTCCAGTGATGTTGCAGCTCTGAAATATGGCCAAACTGGTGGCAAGTGGCATCTTGGCAGCTGCACGCTTGACTTTTCTCAGTTCATGGGCAGTTATTTTGCGCCTTGGTTTTTCCACACGCTTCTTGCGACCCTGTTGACTATTTTGAATGAAACGCTTGATTGTTCGATGATCACGCTTCAGAAGCTTTGCAATTTTGAGACTGCTGCATCCCTCTGCAAGATATCTCATTATTTTTGACTTTTCTGAGCCTGTCAAGTCCTTCTTTTGACCCATTTTGCCAAAGGAAAGGACGTTGCCTAATAATTATGCACACCTGATATAGGGTGTTGATGTCATTAGACCACACCCCTTCTCATTACAGAGATGCACATCACCTAATATGCTTAATTGGTGGTAGGCTTTCGAGCCTATACAGCTTGGAGTAAGACAACATGCATGAAGAGGATGATGTGGACAAAATACTCATTTGCCTAATAATTCTGCACTCCCTGTACTGTGTGGTCATAGTAAATCACCTACTAGCCTTTTAAGTCTCTTAATAAGGCTTTTAGCACTTCACCGTACAATTATTTTGTACATCTACAATGACACTAAAGGGCTTTTCTATTCTATTCTATTCTATTCTATTCTAGTGATCAGACTAATATGGCTCTTAATGACATTTGAAATAATCTTCTCTAATCATCTATGGACAAAAATCCCTAAAACGTCATGTCACACAAACACCAGATCCACACATTAGTAAGAAATGTGTGAGACTCAAAATTATCACTATAATTTACCTTTATAGATTTATAAAAGGGTTTAAGTTATGTTAAAAATACTAAACAGTCTTAATATAATATAGTTTTCATTTCCCAAACAATAGTAATACAAGTATTATTTGCTAAACATGTTTTATATATCTTCAGAACATATATCTGCATATATAAAATAATATGGTGTCATTGCGTATGTCTCACAGGTTGGATGTTCGTAAAAGAGGAAAAATAATTCTGGAGTTGGATGAAGTTGTAGAGTGGATTGGATTTGGGTTAAGGGAACACGGGTGATGCCAGGAATTGTTGGGTAGATATTATGTTAGGGAGAGGAATGCAGAAGGACGCACGTTAGTGGATTTTGAGAAAATGATGAAAATGGCTGTGGTGAACAAATATTTCAAAGAGAAGGAGAAACAGAAACTTAGGATGACGTACAAGAGTGGAGGAAGGTACACATGTAGACTACATCTTATGCAACCTGAAGGAGATGGGAGACTGGAAGACAGCAGGGGAGAATGAAGCTAAGCAGCACTGGACGATAGTCTATCGGACGACTTTGGAAATCAAGAATTTCAGGGGTGAATTGTGGCAGAAGTATAGCAGCAACGGATTGCAGTGAAAGGGAATAGTAGTGAGACCTGCACAGTTGAAGATGTTAAGCTGTTGGATGTTGGAAATGACCAGAATGAACAACACTAGAAATGGGTATATAAGAGTGACAACTAAGGTTGTGCAGTTTGGAGACAAATTTAGAGAGGTAAGGCTAACATGGTTTGGACATATGCAGAGGAGGGATAGTGTATATATGGGTCAAAGGTCGTTAAATATGGAAGTGCCAGGCAGGAGGAGAAGGAGGAGGAGAAGATAAAGTAAAAGACGGCTTTATTTGTCAGGACAAACAGAGAAATGAGAATGAAAATTAGTAAAAGTCAAACCATCTGAACTCTCTGCTTATTGTATTTTAACCCATATCACTCCATAGGATATCAACCTTCAGGTCATACTTATACTTAATTTTACTGCTTTTGTCAGAATGGATTTTAACTTCACAAGCTATAACACTGTTTGAATACAAATGTCCCATTTTATCTTATACTTTTATTTTATATGTTACACGTGATGTGTAACCTTATAATATATTGTAATTAAAACAGTGAGAAAACTTTTGTATCTTTTTTCTTCACATAACTGCATTCATACAACATTTAACAACTCTAAGCCTAATTTGTATTCCTTGTAGTCAGAAATTATGAAGCATTGCTGATAAATTGTCACTTTGGAACATAACAACATAAGTATGCTATTAATAAATATCTTTATATTTCCAGCACATGTTTTAACATGTTTGTAGCATGTTAAAACACGTCTCGTGCCCTATGCTGACTCCCAGTGGAGATGTTATGAAGTGCATGGATTTCATGTCTGGGACTAAAACAGATAACTTTAAACAGCACGGTTTGTCAACACAACGGACTAAATAAAATGAATTTTTTATTATGGATTTCATACACCAATGTGATTTTTACTGGTGGTTTATCATGACACAGTGCCCTGAGGGTAGGGTCACTGGAAACTTGTGACCCTGTGGTCAGTATAGCTTCCTGGTTGAATTCTTTCAAGTTCAAAGCCTCCTTTTACAGCTGAGTGTGTTAGAATACCATCAGCTTTCTACTGCATCTGCTGACATTTTTCAGCTCAGCGGGCGAGAATGGCAACATGCTGAGACTTCAAATATCTGGAGGAAATTCCATGAACTTCCCTCAACAAATAGATCAATATCACATAGAGACATGCAGATATGAATTGACTTGAATACAAGGGCAAACATATTAGTTTTACAATATAAGTAAAATGACTTACTATGCAGAATAACCTTATAAATCATCTTTAAGTACTGAAAATGTAGAAATATTATATTAACTGAATGTGTGAATTATGATAGTTCTCAGCTTCTGATTCTAACATTTATATAATTACGGTATTTGCTCAGTTTTGATAATAAAAAAATTTAATCTTAGTGTTGGCAATTCTGATCGTATGCTTGCTGTTCAAACAGACAACCTGTACAGACAGGAGCCTTACATGTGATGACTCACTTCCTTGTAAACTGGTTTCCCCCCCTCAATAATGGGTTGCCAAGGCCTCATTACATTGTCTGACATGGAAAAGAAAAGAAAAGAAAAGAAAAGAGAAGAGAAGAGAAGAGAAGAGAAGAGAAGAAAAGAAAAGAAAAGAAAAGAAAGGAAAAGAGAAGAAAAGAAAGAAGATTAGATTCACAGGCTATTTCCAGGCTAGGTAAACACAATCATCTGCTTGTTGTCCAAATATCTAATCAGATAACTGAATGGAAGCAGCTCTGTGGATTTGGGCCTCTAGACATTAGTCAAGATGACCAGCTAAAGTTTAAACAATCAGAATGGTGAAGAAAGGTGACTTAATGTGGCATTGGTTGTAGGTGTCATACGGTCTGAGTATTTCAGAAACTGCTGACCTACTGGGATTTTCCTGCACATCTTAGAGTTTCCAGAGAATGATCTAAAAAACAGAAAATACCCAGTGAGCGGCAGTTCTCTGAGTGAAAATGCATTGTCCAGACTCCTTTGAGCTGAAAGGAAGGCAAAGTAACTCAAATCACCATTTATTACAACCAAGAGCAGATGTGCAACAGCAGCAGAAGACCACATCGGATATTATGGACTTATCAAAAATGTGGGGTGATGTCATGTTTTATGCGCAGTCTGATCTGTTTGTACACAAAACATCCTGTATGGCATACAGCTGGCTGTATAAGTATTTGGATACTTCAAATATATCCTGATTGTTCCGATTGTTGTGATTTTAAATGTACTGTGGTCGTGTACAGAGGGAACATTACGAACAAATGTGGCATACTACAAAATTGTTACGGAGAAAAGTTTTATTTTTTGTGTTTTTGCTCCTGTGCACTGTCAATGCTGTATTTATAAATGTATCAGTTTAAATTCTGGATTTATATATTTTAATTCTTAACAACCACCTACTTGGTTGCTCTGACATGTACTATTCAGCGATGAGTACATGTCATGTCATGTGATGTGATGACAGGATATCATCCTATACCAATATGATATAGGGCAGTAAAAGAATTAGCCAGAGAAATATCACAGAAAATATAACTTTTCCACAGGGAAAAATCCAAACAACAAAAGGAAGCTGTTGCCAACTTGTTATAATACTATGTGACCACAAAGTGGCGCAATCATTTTAGTAGTTAGACTGGATGAGCCTTCTCTCAAAATATGCAGTTTTCCAGCAGGGGTCCTCTCTGTAGCAGTTTATCAGTGTTTTTATAATACCAGCCGGTTAACATAACTAATGTTTGATAGTTCTTTAAACAAGCTCAGCAGTGCAGAAATCCAGGAAACACTAGTGCAGCTCCAAGGAAGAGAAAGTACTGTGAATGTTTACTTCCAGTCGAGTAAATCATATACTTAGCAATCTCTGGTCAACAGAAAGATCACATTTTGTCCATACAGAACGACATATTTACATCAAGTGTGGAAACAAATTATCATTAATTTTATTGATATATAAAATGCACCTCACAGTCAATTATACATGTTTATTTTTCGCCCTCTGGCCAATGAACCCATTTAGACTGTACTGATGTTGGTGACCCAATTTTTTTAGACTAAACTGGACTAAATTGCTATCTCACTGTGACGCTCAAAGTGTAAAACAACACAAAACATTTGAGCAATTTTATGTAGAAATTATTTTCTTCTGCCAACAAAAATGAGTATGCAGCTAGCTGACATTACAGTTTAACTGAATGGGGTGAATTAAAAATCAGAAGTGCACTGAGTTTATGAAGCCCAAGTATGAATCATGGGTTAAAATCTATTTTCTATAAATATGCTGTTTGTTGTATTCCACTGGGTTGAATTATTCACCTTCCAGCCTCAAACTTCATATAGCATGTAATCTATATTGAGCTTCTAGGGAAATTTGTAAGCATGTCCCTCTAAGGGACAGCTCGATAAGTCTGCCACTGAGAATATACTGGAATTCCCCCTTGTGCACAAATGTCTCACAGAAAAACAGATAAGGAATGCAAAGGAGAGAGCGGGTGGGCCATGTGTAGAAGAAGTGGATAGAAATCCACTTCATTTACCCACAGAAAAGAATAATTTCAGCATAAGGGTCTATCTAGCTATTGTATACTTTCATACGCCCTCAATGATATCTGCCTATGGTCTACAGCACACACATGGGCCTATCCAGCCAGAGGGGGGAGAAATAATTCTGAATCATCCAACATATTACTCACATACTACAGGCTAAAAACTGTGTTTGTTGCTACATGTAACTATTGGTTACTCTGACAATTCCTTCACATTTGAGCTCTCTGCCAAGTGAGGGTGTATTGGAGAACAATGATAAGTGGATATTTCTTAATTCTCTGCAGTGTCCAGCCAAAGCCTGGGCGTATGATACAGTATGTGCTACCCACCCATTAATCAACCTTAATCAGTGTCTTTCTATAAAATCTCCTTGATAATCGGATTTCCCATTATGTAAATTCTCTTGTGTGGGATGTGTGTTTTCAGACGATACACTAATGGTGTAATAAATAATGGGTAAATGGGTAAAAAGACACTAAGGTCATTTGCTCACACAGATCCAGGAAAACACAGGACCCCTTAAGTCCCAGAAATTGCATCAAAGGTTAGATTACTGCTGATTCACCAGCAATGCATATTCAGTCGAGTGCTTTAGTATTTTCTTTGTTTACATTGTGCATAAAAATGCAGTTTAACCTCCTTGTACTTATATCAATTGTAGTGTTTAGTTTATGGAAAAGGAAAAAAACAGGAAGTGTGAGGCACCTTGTATTAGTTTCATAGCAAAATTACATAAAATTTACCATTATGTCATTTTGAATTTCCCTCTGCTAATTCTACTATTTTGTTTAATTGCATATAGATGATGTATGCTTCCTAGAAGGTGGACCCCTTCTTTGCTGAATTCCCCCATTTCTATTCATTTATTTTTATTATTTCTTTCACCACCACCATAAGTATAGAAGGTGATTTTTTTTTAATTAATTGGACAATAGATTCAGTGATATAGAATTGATATTAAATTAATGTATGTACAGGTGTACAGTCACCTGTGCATCACCATTTTGCTAGCAAATTGTGCTAATGAAATGCATTTTACTAATTCATTGTCACTTAATGTTGCCATCCACTGAAAGCAGAAGTTCTCACAGTTTGGTGGTCTCGAGCTTTGAGGTGTGTGTTAACACAATACTGCATCTTTGTGGGAGTTGACATCCCAGCAAGGTCAAACTGAGCAACGCTCAGAGAAACTGCAAATAACCAAAACCCATATCTCTGACTTTACGGGCCTCAGCTAACATGTTAAATACTAATGTTCACAACAGTAAAATTAGAAAAAAGCTGAATATGTGTAGTGTTTTATTTAGAAAGGCTGCCAGGAGAAAGCCCGTTTTCTTTAAAAACAACATGGCAGGACAGGTGATTTTTGTTCAAATGCAAACTTGCCTTTGAACAAACCACAAGACTGCTGTAACAAAGTCAATAACACACAGTGTCGTGATTGGAGAAAACCAAACATGACATATTAACACAAACACCTGATACGAACTGTCAAGCATGGCGGTGGAGGGATGATGAGTGGGGGTTGTTTTGCACTGACAGGACCTGGATGCCTTGCTGTCACTGAGTCCACCACGAACTCCGACAGCTAAAGCTCCATTTCCAAGAATTATTACTTTGTTTTCATTTAGATTATTAGTATTGTCATATGTATTGCTTTATTGCAGTTACAATCACAGTATCCTAAACATTACTATTATTTACTCTGTAAAAAGAAGAAGACTAAGATGAAGACTGAAAAATAAAATCACAGTGAGATGTGAAATAAAAAGTGTGCAAAAAATTAATAAAATGTTAAAAGCAGTAAATTCTATCGTTTCATTGTCTATCTTTTTTTTAAATAGCACCTCCTTTGTGTTGAGCACTTTAATCCGTAAAACCCAGCATGATTTGGTCCTGTTTCAACTTTTAAATCCTATTCAGTGTTTTAATAATGGAATAGAACAATATGGCTTTATACAGCAGATCCTCTGACTTGCCCTTGCAGGATGTGATCAGTTATTATTGACACCTGTGCTGTTCCTGCTCTGCCATGTCCAAACGTGTGCGAAAAAGAGATTCTCACAAAGAGAGCTTTTGTTTTTGAAACATGAGTAGACTACTCTCTGCAGGACTTTTACCTGGATAAAGGATTTCATTTCGCATTTACTAAGACTGGGAGAGTGTGGTTTAAGAAGCAAACAGAAGCACGGATTGTAGGGTCTGCAGGGTGTTGTCTAAGTGTTTCCTTTTGGTGACCAGGTGGATTTTTGGGGGGTGGACGTTTTTATTATATGAGTGCAGCAGGTGCTGAAGGTTGGGGTGGGGGGTGCTTGCAGGCAGTACAAGACCATTTAGACCACTTGGGGGACTCGGGTATCCCAGTCCAGGAGGAGGAGCCTCGGTGGAGTGGAGGAAGTAGCTCCACAGATTGGATAAGTGTGTGTGCGTGTGGAGCGTTTACCTCCATAGTGTGTTTGTCGCAAACCACTGGACTATTGAGCGATAAGAAAAGAGAAGCAAAGAAAAAATCCTCAGGAAGACACCACCCGCGGACTGTATCTCGAAGAGATGAAGGGTTGCCTTTCTTTTTATTTCCACGGTACAGGTTGAATCAGCCGGCCAGGAAGCAAGCATTATGCATTCAGACTGCAGGCTGCTATGGGCAGAGCGGTAATGGTGGGCAGGGGACCGACAGGGGCCGGGGTTCTCGTCTTGTCGATACTCATCATTCTCACCACGGAGAGCTGTGGAGGGCAGAAAGGTTTGTACCACTCGGCAGTGCAGTGACAACTGGACGAGCTGTGTGTGACCGCGGAAACCCGCGGCCATGCCGATTTAAAGTGTAAACACAGACGTGTCGATGTTTCGTGGGATGTTTAAAGTGTGTTGTCATGGTCAACAAAACTTAAACCTACCTTACATGGCCCTGTGTGTGTGTGTGCGCGTGTACGTGGAATTGAGCACAGCTCGCCACCGCCCGTCGTGATGTTTTTCTTTTTTGGTGTGAGACGGTTGTAGTAAAACCAGGCAAACCGGTTCCTACAAAAACTGATACTGTTGGGAAATAACTGCCGCCTTATAAAACGGGTGCTTACCGAATTAACGTGCTGCATGAAATGTTTTGGCTAACGTTGAAAGCAACAGTATGCTGCTTATGTGCTTTTCCTGGTGCCCCTGTTCTCTTTAAATTGACAGACTTTTTTAATGGAATCTGGTTTTTGAGGTCTCTACGAGAGGACCGCACGTTTGGGTGCTTGTGGCCTTGTTGCCTTTTTCAGGTAGCCCAATTTTTACTTTAAAGCTAGCATAACAACCCCGGGTAACAATATATTTTGGTTGGAGGATGCTAACCTGCGCTATATTATAGCTATATATATATATATATATATATATATATATATATATATATATATATTTATTTAAAAGTCAACAGTCCTCAGGTGGCCTCAGATTGGGGGTGGGGTAGCAGTGGGGGTAATGCTGTAAACACGTGGACATAGTGTGTCATAACTTGCAGTTCACGTTAACTGTACATTCACATTAATAGATGGGTGTGATGATAGACATTTGCTTTTAGTATTGTTTCTTGAGCCTGAGAGCTCTCCTTTTATGAAAGTAATCTGCACTCCTGTTAAGCACCATACAGTTGCTCGGTAACTTTTGTGAGTCAGGGTGAGGGAAGCTGCTTTGTTTTTGTCCTGTTCATCTGGATAATGTCCACTGAGAGGCTCTTACGTAACTGCAGGTCCACAGAACATCGAGTTAGCACCATGAAGCGTGACTGCTTAGTGTTATCTCAGAGCCACACACAACATCCACAGACTCTGAGGCTTTGCTTTCTCTCTCACACACACGCTCTGTTGAAACACAGCTTTTAATTTTTGAAAAAGTCTCTAAATCATCTTACATGTAATCGTTAACTTTCAGGTTCATGTGTTGTTCTCTGGAGAACAGCCAACATTTTTTTTTTTTGGTCTATAAAAACTAAACAAGAAGTAATACTTAGCCCTTCACTGAACACCATTACTGCATTGGATTACATAATTTAACAGGCACTGTTATTAAAAGTATGGCAGCATTAAAAACTTTGTTTTTGTTGTTGACCAAATGCTATAAGTTTTCAAAAAGTAAGAAGTTCAAGTGTCATTACATCTGAATTTCTTGTGTATAGATTTTGCATAAAGTATGGGAGATATGTTAAAGTGAGAAACTGGTCATTCTATAAGTGTTTCACAAGCTAGTGGGCGACTTACAGTGAAATCCCTGCTGGACTCAGCAGCACTGGACACTTCTGCATGTGCCGCAAAGGTCATTATAAACAACAGGAATCAGTCGCTCTGGAAAGCAAGCTGGGTTATGTGAGGACACCCTCACTAAATTAGCCCAAACATCTTTTTCTGTATTATGCTCTGCTTAAAAAAAAGAAAAGAAAGAAAGATACTAGTTCATATTGGTCAACATACACTCACCAGCCACAACATTTAGCTACACCTTGCTAAGTACTCGATTGGACCCCTGCCTTAATTCTTTATGGCATAGCTAAACCAAGGAAGCATTCCTGAGGGATCTTGGTCCATATTGACATGATTGAGATCTATCAACTGTTCAGCCTGTTTGAGCACAGTCAACTCATGTTATAGAGTCCAGTATGAGATGATTTGAGCTTTGCGACATGGTGGTTTATCTTGCAGGAGATGGCTACACTGTCACTGATGTCAAAGGTAGTACTCAGGTACATGATGCTCGGTTGGTGCTGAGGTGGCAGTGTACAAAAAAAAACCTATCCCCCACACCATTACACCACCACCAACAGCCTGAACTGTTGATACAAGGCAGGATGGATCATTTATTTCCTGATTGTTTAAGCCAAATTCTGATCCTACCTCCTAGACTCAACAGACCAGGCATTATTTTGTGGGTCTGTGAGTTGTAGCCTCAGTTTCCTGCCCCTAGCTGACAGCTGTGGCACCCAGTGTGGTCTTCTGCTTCTGTAGCCCCGCTACTTCAAGGTTTCATGTATCAGGCATTCAGAGATGCTCTTCTGTGCACGTTGGTTGTAATGAATGGTTATTTGAATTACTTTTGCCTTCCTGTCAAGTCAAGCCTCTGACATCATCTGGGCATTTTTTGCCCACAGAACTGCCACCCACTGGATAATTTTCTCTTTTATGGGTCATTCTCTATATTCCCAAGAAATGGATCTCAGGAAAATCAGAGTACATCAGAAGTTTCTGAAATATTCAATTCAGTCTAGTCCATCGGGCAACAAAAAGAACGTTTAAAGTCCCTAAAATCACGTTAATTCCTCATTATGATTCTTAGCTTGGTCAACTTTACAATTTCTCTGTCTAAATGCATTGAGCTGCAGTCATGTGATTGCCTGATGAGATAATGGTGTTATCGATATGTTGAACAGGACAGCTTTCGACATTTTCCAGGGTTCACATGCATTGTCATTGTTAGCCCCTTTTAAAGGCGATGCTTGCCTCGAGTTCTTCACCTTTTTCTCAAAGACACCCTCTGGAGGAAGCTCATTTGCATTGCTTGTATGCAACGTCATTGTTTCAGTCACTACCCACTGCTTGTGTCCATAGCACAAGGTAGGAATGTAGACAGACAAGCTAATCAACAGTTTTACTGTCACATCTACATTACTACACTACTTTAGTTCTTCCGCTTCACGCTGCAAAACGCCCAAGTGTGACGTCGAGAGCATCACCTGACGAAGTCAAGAGAGCAATCCTGAGACCAGCAAAGTCGAGCCACTCCCCTACTTGGCTGCTCCTAGAAATTCTCTCCATAAAATTCAGAGAATCGCATCAGAACTTTTCTGACCAGTTTATGATGTCATTGTGGTTAGAGCCATCTTTTATATACGGTCTATGGATATAAACATTTTATGTATAACAACTATTTTGTTTACTTTTTCAAAATGCTAATTCAGTTTGAGCAGACTAAAGGTAAAGCCCCAGCCAGATGTGAAGCAATAAGCTGCTAGCTCGTTGCCTGTTTATACTTGTATTGGGGATCATTTTGAACTGCGGGGTAACTCAGCAGGACAGTGCAAGTTGAACTGACTTAAAATAAACCTCAGTTGTCACGTTTTTGCAATTTAATTGCTTAAGGAAACATTAAACCTTACATATCTTTGCTTGTTTTAAGTGAAACTGAGTAAATATATCCTCTATTGCAACAAGATCTCAGTGACCATGAACACAAACTCAACAAAAGCTAGTTTTTGCCCAGTAACCAAGAGATGTGGTGTTACTTTTATACTTTAGATGGTGTAAATCACACCCACTTTTTTTTTCTTGCGTTTCTTGAAACCCAAACTGTTTTTTTTTTTTTTGTTGTTCCACAGGTGATGGCTGTGGCCCCAGTGTACTTGGCCCCGAGAGTGGGACTCTGTCCTCTCTGGGATACCCAAGGACGTATCCGAACAACACTGTGTGCGAGTGGGAGATCAGTGTGCCGCATGACAAGAGGATCCATTTTCTCTTTGCTTTATTGGACTTAGAAGACAGCGACTGCCAGGTCAACTACCTCCGCCTGTACAACGGCATCGGTCCAAACAGGAGCGAGATTGGTGAGGGTGACAGGCGGATGTTAAACTAGACTTAATGTTTTGTAGAGGGCAAATCCAAGTTGTTGTTAAAAATAAACATGCAGTAAACAATACAGAGTAAGGGAATCCTGCTTGTTTCTATATAAAGCAGCAGATCAGTCTGTGATAGGTTTTTGTCAGGTTTTGGACTGATCTTTGGAAAGCCCTTCTCTGTGCGTCATTCTAACACTGCCTATTGGGTGTCAGAGTCTAACAATTTTCTGAAATCGACAGTTCAACATTCACACCCACTCTGTCATGATTGGCCGGTGTCCAAAGATGAGAGAGACTGTACCCACAGTTTAATCATTTTTCTCTAGCTTTCCTTTCTTCTGTCACTCTTCTTACAAATAATGAACTGCCATACTACTGAAGAGACTGTGTCATTGTTATTAACCCATTATCTTAATTCTGTTGCGTCTTCCTTTTCTTGATGATGTCTGGCTTTTCACTTCAATGTTGTGTGCGGACGTTTGAAATGCCTGCAAACGCCTCTTCTTTCAGATGAGCTTGGAAAACGCGTCTTATGAGCAGATAATGAACATTATCTGTTTATAGGCACAGGAGAAATGTGGTTATTACATTAAAGGAGTTAAATGTCAGGAAATTGGAGGACCTATTGTCTTTCACTGTTATAACCTCGCCATTGTAAGTTATTAGGCAGATTTCGCCCTGATCGCAGCCAAGGGTGGATTATTTTAAGCTATGGGTGTTTTTGGGCAGTTTAATACGCTAAAGTCAGAGTCATTGCATGATGCTTAGGGAATATAAAGCCTGCTAAGGTCATGCGTTTGTTTCCAACATTGGTCTTTGCTAATACGAGGTGCTAATACATACTACTAATAGAGATGCACAGCAGCGTCTCTGAGCCTTTTTATTATTGAGTTTCTCATATTTTTACCATCAGACGTCTAACCTTGGTAGATCAGAAGCTATCAGAGCAATAAGAAAACTTTGGCCTATTATCACAAGTGTTATATTTAGTATAAACTGAGCAAAACTCGTTTTCATTGCCAAAGCCAGCCATCTTTCGTCCCCCCCGTCTGAATGCGTTGTTACGTTTGTGTTGCTATATCAGATTTAAAGTAACAAATGCTTAAAATAATCAGTTGTAACATTTCTTATGTCTTTGTGCTATTTCCAATCAAATGTTGGCTTTAAATGATTTACAAAATACTGCACTCTGCTTTCATCTCACACAGCCTCAGCAACAAGTTTATGCCTCCTAGAATATTGGTCAAATTCTAGTGAAATGTGCACATGTTGCGCTCACGGTCAAGGTCACATTTGTCATTTTACGTGCAATAACCTGTGAATTGAGCCGGATGAGCTGCTGCCTGATTGTGAAAATTTTCAATAACCAGATTGACATTGTCCCAAGGTTTTTGGAAACACTGTTGCCTTATATCAATCTAAAATATTGCTATGTATGGATGTAAAGCATTGGAAAGTGTATTATAATACATGATGGTGCACATGAATATCTCAACAAATATATCAGTCTGTGGCTGACGAGTCTGCATCATATATGTTGTTGTTGTTGTTATTATTATTATATATTTATATTATAATTTAGGCCATTATGACCATGAAGGAGGTGTTAGGTTGCTCTTTATCAGAAGGGTCTTATAAAGACCTGCATTTAACTTGGTGAATCCTGGAGAAAGAAAATTAGATTGAATTTTCCCAGAATATATCCGAGACACTCCTCAAGTCCATCTTACTTAATGAAACTGATGAAATCTTGTTTTTGTGGTTTTGTTTTTTTGGGGCATTAATTTGTGTAACTGACCAGCCTCTTTGTTTCCCTGTTCTGCTTAACAGTGAAGCTCTGCGGGTTGGGTCTGAAGGTTGAACATCTGTTCAATTCCACTGGCAACCAGGCCACTGTGCAGTTCATGAGTGGGACCCACCATACTGGACGCGGTTTCTACCTGTCCTACTCCACCACTGAACACGCAGGTAACGGCAGACTCTCAGCTCACCCACGCCGAAGTCTCTCATTGTCTTCTTATCATCCCAGCCTGCAGTAACAGTCGTGTGGTTCAGAAATCTCAAGTTTGAGCTTGTGTGCACGTCTGCTTCGGCCCCGGGGGTGGGGGAATAAGACTTGATTCAGCGATTGTGAGTTTGGGTTAATCACAGCTATTTCGTTCTGCACCTTCACATTATTTTAACAGCTCTGAAGTAATCTGGGTGTTCTGGAAAAGTCTTGCACGCAGATCAGTAACACATGGGTTTGTCTAAAAGCTGGCAACCTGTTACTGTTGGTGTGTAAGAACTGCAGATCTCCCTCCTGTTGGATCATCCAGTTTTCTCTATGTTTGTCAAAAATCCTGCCGGTGTTAGTGGATGAAAACGTCAGTCGATCAGTCCGGGCAAAAGTGATACACCTAACACCTAATTGGCCAACACTGCAACCTCTAGATGGGACTGTCTAAGTTTTCTGTTTCTAATGGGTAAAGTTGGAACAGGTCTGACTTTCTATGGCTGCCTTAAACATCTTTTTGAGGATTGTGCATGCAGTTTTTCCACTGGGCCAATTCAGATGTGTCCAAACACTTGGAACCAAGAGAATCTTTAATGGGGCTGGGCAGGGAGGGTGACTCGTCATTTTATTTTGCTAATTTAATCATCTGCCTCTTAAAGAATTCCATTTGGTAAATAACAAACTGATGTAATGGAGTTGAAAGCACGCGCATGCTAATAAATAGATATTTGGCCATTGTGCACATTCTTGGTGCTAGTTTCTGGGAAATAACCCTTCTTCAATGTCCACTGTGCTTAAAAACAGTGTCACTCTAAGTCATATTTGAAAACTAGTGCTTTTGTATTGCCTGGATATTTAATATCATATATTAGTTGCAACAAGTTAGTCAATTAGAGGCTGCAGAACATCCTTTCATGTGATTGCTCGATTTAGATCCTTTGGCTTTTTTCCCCCCAGTTTAAAAAGAAAATGGTTCTAAATATTTGTGTGTTTGTGCAAAATGCCCCTTCTCACACACCGGCTAATATGTTCTCATACTGACAGTGTTATATGTATGTTGAATGTTTTTATGATCAGGACCAATGTAGATGACATGCATGCCTCATTATCCTATATGCAAACGATATCCATGGTGATAAAAAGACCACACAAAAAAAGAAAGGTGGGAGTTGAATAGAGAACTGTGTGTTCACTTCTGTGGCGACGGCGCTCGAGGCCGCATGAGAGGCTTTTTACGATGTGGTGTTTGCTCACCGCTGAATACGAATTTAAACATGCAGCAAAGATAAGGAGCTGCTCTGCTGTGACTGTCTGGAATTCCAGCTGCAGTATGTGCAGGGTGATCATGCTAGTGGGCATCGTTTCAGATGGCTGTTTTTCTTACATAAATGCGAGAACAGCGAGGGGTGGCATGAGCAGATGCTAACCACTGAATGTGCACAATTTTGGGTTTAGTCAGATTGAAAATTAGCAGCATGCCATGACTGGGGGGAAAAAAGTAAATCTACTGTTTTCTTACTGGATGTGTTCCCACTGGGCTGTGATGGTTAAAGCTGAGTGTAGTTAATGAAAGTAGCAGGGAGGGGGTGAAGGAAAATCCAGACTTTTTGGGAAGTGGAAAAGGGGCAAAGCCACAGTGAAGCCACAATGGCACTGAGGGGTAAAAGGAAGTGAGAGTAATTGAAAAAATATTCATGGTTTGTGGTTTTATTGTAAGACTTGCATCCTGTGAGAAAGTCCTAATTGAGCTCAACTGTGATATATTACACAGTAGTGAGGTTGCAGGATTAGATGAATTGTAACGGACACGAGAAACAGCCGGTGGCAGCTCGATCCAAGGCACTCATGTTAGAGTTCTGCACAGGGACAATGGGGACAAAGCTGTACGTTAGCTTAATTACCAAGGATTTAAAATTAGAGATTTATTTCCTTAGTAAGCATCTCCCTTGTTTCTGAAGACGTGCCTCGTCATGTGGATGCTTTGGAGATAAATGGATAATTGGAGCCACAAGAAGAAAGCCGCAGCAGTGACGTGTGTGCGATGCAGTAATATTTTTGTCTTGGCGGTTATCTCAGCTCGACTGAATCACTGCAAGGCAAACAAGGCCATCAGTGCGCCCAGCCACTTTTTCCACAAAGGCGCTGATGTGCGTGATGTCGTCTTGTAACTGATGCATGCAGATGAGCGTGGGTGGACAGTTTGCACAGCTAAGTAACTGAGTAACCATGGTGATTGGGGGTGTTTGTCATTTTTTTGACTCATTGGTTGGTCTGCCAGATAAAGGGTTTTATTTTTCTCTTTGTAATGTGGTGAAGACTCCCACACACTGACCATCTCCACGAGGTTTATTTACACTTCTTAGTAGCCCACATCATCCTGTTGGACTTCACGTCCACACCCAACTGACATACCTCTCCAATAACACACATCCTTCACTGGATGACTTTAACGTGTTCGACCTGGATGTGAAAAACAACCAAAATTGCTCCAAAATGAACTGATTCCAGCTACTTAATGCAATTACTTTGCTGTGTTTATTTGTCTGCTGTGATCCAGTGAGAGTGAACTGAACATCTGCTCGCTTGAACAACACAAAATAAATAAAAAAACATTTCAACCTGAGTGCTCTGGATGGTTGCTTTTAGCCATTCTAGCAGCGGTGCACTCTGTTGAATGGTCCATCTCACCACTTTGCTTCACAGCTGTTTAATGTTTAATGTACCCACCCTCGTGGCACTCCGAGGAATCCCAGTGGGGCTTATGATTCGCTCACTGTCACCGTGAGGCCAAATTTAGTCAGAACGTTGGATTTGTCGAAATGTATGTTTAACATTAATCAGCAATTACGATGATGATTAGCTGGATATGGTAAACGGTTCAAAAGGTAAAGAAACTGAAAGGGTGGATTTAAGAAGAAAATAAAAGTGGGTGATACTTTATCAAGAACATGCAGAGACCAGTTCTGATGCTGTTTATTTGCCTTTGCAGATCTAATCACCTGCGTGGACAAGGGAATGAACTTCACCGAGGCAGAGTACAGGTAAACAGAGTTTGCTTTTTGTGCATGTCGGCGCACTGATTATACTGGTGGATATGAACTGTGAACGTGCCGCTCTCTTTTTAGGAAGTACTGTCCGGCAGGCTGCTTGACATCTACAGAGGAGATTTCTGGAACTATACCCAATGGTTACAGAGAGGTGGGTACACGCCCCGTCTATGCACAGACATACACGTGCATCGCTTTTATTTATGTTTTCTTAGCTACAAGTTATCTTTGTGAAGGAGGCGAAAGGAGCGGTGGCTCAAACGTGTCTTGGATTGATGACCTCACAGCACTCCCGCTGCGTGTGAGGTCACGGACACTAAGTCTCTGGTTGATGACCTCATGTTTAGAGCTTGAGGATGTCTCATAAGGAGCGAAGGGAGGAAGGGAGCGAGAGAGGGAGTGGTGCTGCTGGCTGACGGGAGGATAGGGAGGAGCGTGGGGTTGTGCTTCAGGGAACGAGGCGCCCCACAGGAACAGAGGAGGGGCAGGGTCAGCGGGTGAAAGGGAGGTGAGATAATAGTTTGGCTGAAAATAATAACCTTGTAATCCAGTCCAGCTGCAGGGGAGGGGGGGTGGGTGTGTGTGTGTGTGTGTGTGTGTGTGTGTGTGTGTGTTTTTTGGAGAGCAAAAAGCCTGAAGAGTGAATCAGTGTGATTAGAGGTTGGAGAAACCCTTTGTGTATGTGCATGCCTGAGCCGCTTTTGCTTGTGTGCATGTGATTCATTCATGATTGTGTCTGTGGGAGTGTGGAATATGATGGTGAGTGTGTGTGCGTCTCTCACAAGGATCAGTTTCTACACCCAGATCATAATCCTGCAGCTTTTTTTAATAATTTTACTTCACAGATTTATTCGGTGATCCATGTTCTGGTATTTATTTATTTATTAAAATTCCCATCTCCCACTTATAACACGTGTTAGCGTGGTTTCCTCTGCTGGAGGCAGGGCACTGTGGTTTGGAGCATTGCTTTGTGTTTGTGTTAGGGGTTTTGGCTGGCTCTCTTAAGGCTGCGGTATGTGTTTTTGGGGAAGTTTAAGAGTCACACGGAAAGTGTTGATTGCTTGTGGCAGCCTCTAACTGCTACGTGTGTTTGTGAATACATGCGTGGGCTTGTCACTATACTCCCCCCCCCCCCCCCCCTCCCCCACAATGCCAGCGTGGGTCTTTCCCGTAAGACGATTTTCCCCCTCGCACCACCAGCTGCTCATCGGAAGGAGCTCGTGGCCAGAGCGGGATCAGGTTTTGTCAGTTTCTCAGTGATGTGGCACCAGGTTTTGACAGGAATGCAGCTGGGAGGGAATCATTACCTTCATTGCCACTTATTATCCTCTGTGCACAGAAGTGACATCATCCTGACTCATCAGCCTTTATCTCCCTCGGTTTGAAGGTTAAGCGATTATGCTGCAAAGCGGTACTGCCTGTTTCCACTCAGCAGCTTGAAAATGGAGCAAATTTGTAATGGCACCACATGTGTGCCACATAGGAACGCCACTACTACTCAGATTGTCTTTCCTTTCCCAAAACTTCATGATTCCAAAAAGTTTAACTCTTCAAAGTCTGTGTTTGGGAGGTAGTAAAGATATGGTTTTCAATCAAGCATTTTTCTATTGATGAAACAACTTGTGGGTCCTCTGTTTGGGGGGGGAATCCATCCTCTGCCTATCCTGGGAGGCTGGAGCCTGTCCCAGCTATCACAGGGGAAGAGGCGGGGTGCATCTGAACAGCAAAGATTTTCAGACTTTATGCTGAAAATCTTTGCAAACTAATATGACCAGTCGTACATTAACAACATCAATGACAATGGCCCAACAGACTACAAGTCACAAGACTACAACATGCGGTCAGCATTCATGCAGACAGGAACGACTGGTAGAAAACAGAAACCTCAAGACTGGATGTTTCTCTTGTGACCTGCGAGGTCTGATAAGGTGAAAGAAGTGGACTTTTTAGGTGATTTAAAGTGGTTATAGTAGAAAACAAAGTCTCTCTGAGATGACACTGTTTAACTTTCATTCAAATTTCAACCTCTTTAAATGTCCTTGAGTGATTTACAAATAGCAAGAATTTGTTTTTAATCTCGTGAAAAGTACATTTCAGATGTTAGTTGTAGCTTTTATTTTGGTGAGTCAGATCTGACTCACTTACTCTTTAGTTAATCTGATCTGGTTTGTAACAACAAAAGGACATAATGATAAGAATATATCAGTTTAATCCTTTGTTCCTTTCGTTCCACAGTCCTCCTCTCTGTGTGTGGCAGCAATCCATGCAGGTGTGGTGTCCAATGCAGCAGGAGGGAATATCAGTGTGGTCAACAGCAAAGGCATCTCTCACTATGAGGGCACACTGGCTAACAATGTCACTTCCACTGTGTAAGAGATTCACCACAGTACACACATGCTCTTCTTCTCTGTTTGCTCCTCTTATTAAACGAAATGTACTTGGTCTCTGTCCTAGAGAAGGTTAAATATATATGCAAATATAAATGATTCTGACAGTTTGGTAATCATAATATTTGCTGGATCTTCTTTCTTACTCCTTAGAGGAACTCGGTCAGATAGCCTGTTCACCTTCACGACCAACGGTGAGTCATCCAGGGTCTTTGCTGTATTGTTTTTCCTATTAAGGACATGATTTTCAGATTCTGTTCACTTGCTGTCGATGACATGTTTTTGTGAGAAATACAAGATACAATTTTAAAATTGATTTGTAAGTAAGTTGCTTAAATGATTTATAGGTTGCTTAAGAAACATCCTCAGTTTATCAAACGGGGGAAAAACAAGGGAAAGAGACACTTGTTTAAAGAATTATGATGAATTTCACTTCCTTACTGTCATTATTTTGGTAGGGGTATTTTTAGGTGCTTGTATGGCATTATTTTGTCAGGGGGCTTTTTAAAATGTGATTGTCTGTAAAGAAAATATCAATGTCCGAGCTGGAAAATTCTACAGGGCTCCAAATCTTATGTCAGAGACTGGACATCCAAATATTTTGGGGGACGTTCCCCTGGAATTTCTGTTGCTACAGGCATTATCAACTAGGATGTAAATCTTGAAGGTTACCTTTTAATGTAATGCAACCCAAACTTTATTTCATTTCTTAAAGATTTTCTGTTCTTATTACTGAAGCTAAGGGTCTGTTTGTGCTTTCAGGCTGCTATGGAACGCTGGGTTTGGCATCTGGGGGCGTTGCTTATACTCAGCTCAGTGCTTCGTCTGTGTTGGACTGGAGCACTCGTGTGTGGGCACCGTCAGGGGCACGGCTCAAAAAGGAGGGACTGCCATGGGCCTCTTCTCAGAGTGACCAGCAGCAGTGGCTGCAGGTAGATCTCAAGAAGGAGAAGCGGATCACAGGTAAACAAAATTCTAATAACAAAGTTATGTTCATTCAATAAACACAACACATACATTATAGCCACTGTCTCTAATTTAGGTTATAGGCTTAGCTGTAAAATCTCACCAGGCTTCAGTGGATGATTGGCTGGTGATTCTCTGACGTTGTCTTGTGACACCTTCCTTTACACAAACGTTGACCTCATCCTCAGGATAAACTGTGACCACATACTTAATCTGTACCTTTACAAAACAAGGTCACCTTCAGGCGAGCTGATAAAGTTTGCAAACCTTTATGAGCAGTGGCTTCAGTGTTTAAGAAAGTTTGGCAGCTTTTGAGTTACATATCTGTAAATTTCTCTTTTCTTATATGCATTGTTGCTTTGTAATATTATCACAAATCAGTTAGATCAGTTTATTTCAAACATTTAACAGACTAAACTACAGTTGACATATACAGACATTCAACAAAATAAAACACCAACTATTTTAATCAACTGTATATAAGTAACTTAGATTTAATGTTTGAGTAGAAAGAAGTATTAACATATACAATCCTTCCCCCTCCTGTCTAGTGAATGATCACAATAATATCTTACTTTCAAATCACATACCCATACAGGTGCATTTATACCTATCCATTGATATATACATGTAAAGAGTGAACGTATTAATGTATTCATGTACACATATTAGGGCTGTGTGATAGGACCAAAATCTCATATCCCGATATAAGACTTCTATCGTCCCGATAACGATATAAATCACAAAAATGTAACATTTTCTATAAATTCTGTAAATCTCGGGCAGCTCGACTTGCATGAAGTGTTTCCAGCTGGGCGTCGTGTAGCTGGAGTCGAATGTTTTAACCGATGCATGAAACTATACATTTTTAGATATGTTGTAACGGCCGCCGTTTTCTTTGTGAGTATTTATTACACGGCGTGATGTGGGGAAAAGCCTGTTCTAACGTTTGAGTCTGTTTATTTTTTACCACCTGGCGGCTCTTTTTTTGCTTCTCATCCATAAATACTCTGCAGATTCTTTCACGTGATTCAGTTTATTTTGAAAAGTGTCAACAGGATCTTGAGCTTTATTGTGAAAGGTTTATGTGGAAAATAAACCAGCGGACATGCGATGGTTTTACCGTTGTTGTTGCTAACCACAACGCATAAAAACAGGCGCTTGTCCGTCTGTAGTGTGGTTCTATTAAATATAAGAGAAAGAGAGAACTTTAAGAAATTAATATAGCCACTACAGTGACCATCAAAACCATGAAAAAAATATTGCCCGAAACTTTATTTTGCGACACCACGAAACAAACGATAGCAAATGATACGATAGACGTTTTTATATTGTCATCCGATATATATCGAACAGCCCTAACACATATGTACATACACTCACATGCATATGTACATATACAGCTTTGAATGCCTATATGGACATTCAGATACCACTCAGAGCTTCCTCATCAGTATTTTAGGAAAATGTTTGAACATTTCTGTGTATATGTAGTGTGCATGCCATGGGCACAATTATAGCCCCTTCCAGACATTTGTGTTATGAGTCATTATTGTTGTTTTCAATTCAGAAGGCAGTTGCTTACTTCAGAGCCTCTATAAAAGGGGCGGGGCAGTTGCACCACTGGCAGGCCACAAAAAAATATAAAAAAAAAATATATATCAAAAATAGAATTCAAACTGGTCGTAGCAAACGGCTGCCCTTCCCTGAGCCTAAATCTGCCGCTGGGTTCTTCCTGTAAAAAGGGAGTTTTTCCTCCCCACTGTTGCAAAGCGCTAACGCAAAGGGGATCGTCTGGTTGTTGGGCTTTCTCTTTATTATTGTACGGTTTTCACCTTACAATATAAAGTGCCTTGAGGAAGTGTTGTGGTGATTTGGCACTATATACGT
This sequence comes from Mchenga conophoros, assembly GCF_057382185.1. Lineage (NCBI taxonomy): Eukaryota > Metazoa > Chordata > Actinopteri > Cichliformes > Cichlidae > Mchenga > Mchenga conophoros. Next base: position 17,445,054 of record NC_140541.1, read on the forward strand.
AAAATAAAATAAACCTTTTGCACATTAATGAAATAAACAATTTTACAATATCATGACTTTTTACTACTTATGTTATAATATAATTTCTATATAGTGAGGGGAGGTACGCCATCTCATTTACAACAGAGGCAAAGACTTGATCAAAGCTGAGATGATGATTGCATCAAAACAGATTTAAGAGATACCAGAGCTCAAGCTTCACAACAAATGCATTCCATGTAAACCATTTACTGCATGTGGCGCTTGAGAATGCCTGATGCAAGACTGTGGTTTCCATAGAACTCAGTATCTCTTCTCATCTCTGATAAAAACGGCAGGCGGTAAATACAGGATGTAGTAAATGGGGAGTGATTCTGGACACAGCCGCAGTCCTGAGCTTTCAGTCGAGTCAGCTGTACGACATCTTCCTGTTTCCTCTCTCTGTGCATGCGTCCAGGAATCATCACCACTGGTTCTACCCTCAGCGAGGAAAAGTGCTACGTTTCAGCATACCGGGTCCTGTACAGTAACGACGGCAAGCAGTGGTCCGGCTACAAAGAATCAAATTCTGTACAAAACAAGGTAATCAATAAACCCTGCTCGCTCAACAGTTACAAAAACAAAAAGAGTGCAAAGCAAAATGACGTAACCCCCTTCTTCCAATTGGTGCAGATGGACCAAAATATCACTTTAGAAGTCTGCAGAGACACTAATATGGATTGTTACCAGAGCAGCTACTATTGACTAAGAGATGTTTATGGCAGGAAATTGGAGCAGTCAGTGGTTTGAGTTAAGTGCTGTGGTAGACAAGTCTGGACACTCGGGCATTAATAATGGATGTATATGGATTTAGTGGCAGAGTTCTTGGGCTGAAACTGCTGTCTATCAGTTCCTTTCTACTGGGATTCTCAGTCTCATATTGTGTGGAGGAAAGTAATTATTAGCTTGCCAAGTTGGAAAGTAATCAGCTTATAGTGCATTTGTCCTCAAACTGAATTGTTCCTGCAGCTGTTACTACACTTGGGTTCAAACCTCTGACACAAATAAGAGAGCTTGCTATTATTTTGTGTTAGATTTTTCAAGGCAACAACAACTACGGAGACGAGGTGAGGAATAACTTCATTCCACCAATCGTGGCCCGGTTTGTGAGGATCAATCCCATCTCGTGGTACAAGAGAATTGCACTCAAGTTGGAGCTGCTTGGCTGCCAAGTTCCTTCAGGTAAATGGGGTGTTTACTGGCAGATCAGCAAAGTGAGCTGATCAACACAGATGTATGTATTGTGCAAACGTTTCGAGACACCACTCATTTCTTTATATTTTGCTAGGCTTTCTCTCCAAAGTTTTTCTTGTACCTGATTATTATTCAACTACTTAATACTGTCATATGAATAATTTAAGCAAAAAAAAAAAACGACACCAAACTCGGATGAACTATAATTGTCTCAAACTAACCAAAGAGCCAATTTTCAATTTAGATTTAAATTTAAAATCTTTGTTACTAGTTACTAGATGGTTTCAGAGGAAGAGTGGTTGGCCCGAAACCTGAAGTCTTAAGGAAAGGAAACATGGAGAAAAGAGATGCCAAATTACAGAATAAGAAAACTAAAAAAATCAGTGGAAGGGGAGGTCAAACAGCAGTGACCATTTTACATGTAAAACATGGTGGAGCTGCTTTCATGGTTTGGGGCTGTATTTCAGCTAGAGGTGTTGTCAAAGTTGGTGCAGTAAAAACATATCTGAATGGGGGGAAAAAAACACAATGGAACACCCCTAAGTCATGAATTGACCTCCCAGGGCTTGGATCTCATTACTGAAGGAGTGTTGAATCATCTTGATGGAACAGAACAAAAGGCAGCCAACATCCAAAGAAGAGGTTTGAATGTCTTTTAAGATGGACAGCTATTCCTGAAGGCTGCTTAAATAGATTATACAAATGCTGCCTAGTAGAGTTCAGGCTGTGTTGAAGAATAAAGGTGGTCATACCAAATGTTGACTTTCAAGCCCGTTAGAATTGTACAAACTGTGGATTTCCATTGAATATTTCCACATTTCATTAACTTGCTAGAAAAAAATGTTTCCATTTTCCCAGCAACAAATAAAGAACTGCAGGGTGGCTTGAGACATTAGCACCGTACTGGAAGTACATTTGTATTCATTTACTTGCAGAAAGGCGCACGACAGATTTGAGGCCAAGGATGTCCCCTCCCCGTCGTACTCCTGGCGGCACAAAACATCCACCTCACCTTGGCCAAACAACACCTACCCCAAACATAAGAAACACCACCATGCCTCCCCACACTGGTAAAGGTGCGTGCAGTTTTTGACAACAACACTTAAAAAAAGTATTTTATATTATAATAACTTTGTGCATCCCCCCCCCCTTTTAGATGTGACTCTGGCAGCAGTCCTGGTTCCCGTGTTGGTCATGGTCGTGACTCTCATACTGATTGTGTGCTGTGCTTGCCACTGGAAGAACAGGTATTCATCTTCTTTCTTCGTGTTTTTGTGTGTTTGTTTTTTGGGGGGGGGGGTTGTTGTTTTTTTGTTTTTTTTGCCCTTTTGACTTTACTCGTCTCTGGCAGGAAAAAGACTTCTGAGGGAACGTATGATCTTCCTCACTTGGATAGCACAGGTACGTCATCGCCGTGCAGGACAGCTCAGTTTGCCTGGATGTGTTTTGTGGACTTACTGTTGCACCTCTGTGCATCTGTAGCAGACTGGTGGAAAAGCATGAAGCAGCTACTGCCCTCCAAGATGGTGGAGACGGAGGATTCGGTGCGATACAGCAGCAGTGAAGTCAGCCGGCTAACGGGGAGGGGTGTCGTACCAGGGCTACATGCTGAACCTGCAGGTAAATGCTGTCGCCTGCAGTAGCTGCTGAAGTAACCAGGCGTTCTTAGTACAGTGCTAATTTTGTCGAATTAGGTTTGTATTTATTGACATGCAGTGTTGGAAAAATGCATCTGCAGCCACCCTGATTTCTTTTTTAAATATTGTTTTTATGCATATTTGTTACACTTATACATTTCAGATCATGAAACTAATTTTAATCTTAGACAAAGAAAACCAGACTAAACACACAGTGCGGATTTTAAATGATGATTTCGTTTATTGAGGGGGAAAAAGTGATTCAGACCTACCTGGCCCTGCGCGAAAATGTAATTGCCCCCTAAACCTAATAACAGGTTGTGCCACCCTTGGCAGCAAAAACTATAACCAAATGTTTGCAGTAACATAACGACTAATCTTTGACATCACTGCAGAGGAATTTAGGACGGCTCTTCTTTGCAGAATTGTTTTAATTTAGACACATTGGAAGCTTTTCCCAGCATGAACAGCTTGTTTAAGGTCTTCTCATTGTCCTGCTGCGTAACCCAGGTGTGCGTGAGCTTCAAGGACTTCCGGAAAAAAACAGAATTCAGGATTCCACCAATGACTGCAGTTAAGTTATCCTGAAGCAGCCCTAGTCCATGACACTACCACCACCATGTTTGACTCTTGGTTTGATGTTGTTCTGGGGTCTTTTGTGACCTGGATGAGTTGTCGATGTGCAAAATTTTGTTGAAATTTCTCCTATTGTGGATTGTGTGGTTCACTGGAACCTTAGAAATGCTTTTCTAGCCCTTTTCTACTTTAGCTCCAGACTGATAGTTGTCAGTGACTTTGTTTCACAGCTGTTTCTTTAGCTTGTAGCATGATGTGTTGCTTTTTGAGATCTCTTAGCCTGCTTCAGGTTCGAAAGGTACAACAGGTTCTGTTTGAGTGATTTCTTGATTCAACAGGTCTTAATCAGGTCTGGTTGTGGAGAGTGACATTTTCCACAGGTTTCCAAAAAATGTCATTAATCACATTTAAGTGGGGGAAATTGTATTTTAGCCCCCTTAATAAATGATATAATTTAAAAACTCAAAATTTTGTGCTTACTTGTGTTAAAATTGGTTTGATCTGAACCAATTAAGTGTGACAAATATGCAAAAAAATAACAAATTGGGAAGGGGGCAAATATTTATTCACAACACTGTAAAATGTGTTTCTATCTAGTGTTTTCTTTTTCACACAAATCCAGAATCAAAGACTTTCACTTCCTGTCTGTAGCACACATTCAATATCTGAGTGGTATTTATCTGATGTCCTCTAAATAAATCACACTTCTTAACATGTCTAAACTATTTTTATCAGTTAAATGTTGGTTTTGTTCTTTCTGTAGAGTATTTGGCTAAAACAAAAAAAAAAAAGGATTGAATAACATACTTTTATATATACCAGTTTTTCCCACTTCAGGGCAGAGTTAAGTTTTGAAGAGATTAGATATTCAATTAGTTCCACTAATTGCAGGGTTAGCGGTTTGATTTCCCACATCCTGGATTGCTGCTACAAACCTCTGTGCAGCTGCAGATTGCTTCTATAAAATTAGAAAGTTAAAGGCTTTTGTAACATAGAAATTCAATTGTTAATCGGTTTCCTTAGTTGCTTAGCATTCTAGAGAATTTGGGAGCAATTTCAAGAAGTAACCTGGTATCTGTATGATGCCCTTGATTTTTAATATTTCTTTACTGTACACTTTCCTTTCAGAATATGCCCAACCACTCGTAAGTGGCGTAACAACATTAGGAGCAAGGTCAACCTTTAAACCAGATGATGGGCCTTCCCCAAGATACTCTGATCCAGACCTGTATGACGCCCCCATCTCTTCAGGTTTATGCCACGCCTACGCCGAACCCCTGCCATCTTCAGGATCTGAATACGCTACGCCCATTGTGGTTGACATGGGTTTGAAGCAGCCCTCGACTTTGTGTAATTTCATGGGCACCAGGCCCGGCTCACTGCATCCGTGGACAGACAGTGGCCAGTCAGGGAGCACTGCATACGATAGACCCAAAACCTCCACTGAACTTGCCACACCCACTGAGGATCTGACTTATCAGGTACCTCAAAAAAGCACTCAAAAGCCAACAGGACAGGGCTGAAAAGCTTGAATGCACATGGCCTTAATCTGCCCCTCACTACCAACGCGACCCAGAGGATAAAGATGGGGTTGAGTTGAGAGCCGTTGAGCTTTGTGCTTGAGTCTTGAATGAACACTACCTTCGCTTTAGATTCATCCGGAGATGTCTGTTTCCTAATTGTTTCTGCATGGCCACAAACAGCTTGTGTAGTGCCATTAGAGTCCTATCACTGAAATCACAAAGATGAATGTGCTCGTGCCAGGCGTGAGTCGGAAATGGATGAACGGAAAGAGTGGAGGGTGAAAAGAAGAAAGCTGACTACTATTTGATAAAGACTTTGTCCCTGTTTTGTGATTTTTATTTTTCTCTTTTTAAAGGTCTTGCATCCTGTGAAACTGTGATTTCCATTCTGCCGCTGTCTGTTACACACTAAACTAGATCCAACTGAAATGTACCCGATGATTTACATCCATCGAATCTGAGGGTTTTCGTACTGAATTAATTGCATGTTGAGGAGTTTCTCGTTTGCAGCGAGACTCTTGCTTTCCACGGTACGTCGTTGTCTTATTTTGTTTTAAAAGCATGACTTGAAATTGTGTATAGTTCTAGTAATTCCATTACTGCAATCCTGTTTAAAAACTCAAATGATTTATGAATATTTATTTTTTATTTCACATCCTGCTGATAAGGAGAGACTCTTTAATAGTAAGCATCCCGCCACTCAGTAACGCGCTGTTATCGACACCTGACTGACAATAAATTTTGTTTTATAGATGTATAAAAGAAAAGGTCAGGAGAATCAATCCAGTGAACGTCCAAAAATCCTTTGAAAATACTCTTTGTAGTATTGGGAGACCAAACGTTGCCTTTTCTGTGTTTATGCAATGTTGATTCACAACAGAGCCGACTTTCACAATCGTGCCAACATCCCAAGTTTAGCCAAATAAACATTTGCGCAGTCTTAATGATTTATTTTTTTCTGTTTTCTACATTGTTGGATGAAAGAAAAGGTACAAGTAAAAAGCGGTAGATGAGCAAACATGTTACAGCTGTGATAACTTTATAGTTTGTGTGTTTCTTAGATCGTGTTTTGTGGATCGTGGTGATTGTCTGGTGATGAAATTGGGCGTTGTGACTTGTTCCATTATTCGTATCTCTGTGCATCAGTGTCTGTACGTGCATAAAGCTGTCGTCATATTTTGGCCTTGTGGGGTTTTTGGACAATTTACAGTGTGGCTTATAGTAGGACGTCGTCTGTAGCACCGATAGACCTGCGTTCCTCTCCTTCGCCTGTGCTACTCATGTGCAGGTGGAGGAGAAATGCAGAACAAGCTGCTTCATATCTTTTACAAGAACAACAACCTGATCCTAAAGGTGTTGTTCCAACAGCTGTACCACTGTCACGCTTTGATCGTGCTCAGTAACCAGTTTTCCAGAGCTCCAGGTGCTCCCTGGTCACAGAAGGGTTGAGTTTGTGGCTCTCACTGATTGTATATAGAAATAAAGAGTTTTTAAAAGAAAATGTTGTAGTTCTTGGCATTTTTCAAGAAGATTTACTAATTATTTGTCTGTTTCTGTTTAATGTTTGGTGAAAGAGGTTCTGGGTTGAATCCAGCCCGGCGGCCTTTCTGTGTGGAGTTGGATGTTCTCGTTGTCTGTGTGGGTTCTCTGGGTTCTTCTGCAGGTATTCTAACTTCCTCCCACAGTGCAAAGACATGCATGGGTTTAGGTTAATTGGTGACTCTGAATTGACAATAGGTGTTAATGCGAGTGTTGGAGGGTTAACAGTCTTTGTGTTAACCCTCCAACAGGTTAGTGGCCTGTCCTGGGTGTACTCTCCCTCTTGCCCTATGACAGCTTGGATTGCCTCCATCCCATCTATGACCCCGAGCTGGATAACGAAGAGAATGGATGGATGTTTTTCCTTTGTTTTTGTTCTTTTTTGTGAAAGCTTTTTAACGTGACAACCCCACACCATAAAAGATGCCTCCCCCTTTAGTCTGAACTGTGAGCTATCAACTTGCTAAATACTGCCACGTGTTATGTTCATGTTTTCTCCCCACCCCAGAAAGAGTAACATGGGTATCAAACTACTTCCTCAGGATTTGCTTGTCCAGTGTGTTGGACTGCCAGTGTAGCAGTTAACACACGGAAGACTGGCAGGAGACAAAATCCCAGTCTAAGAAGCTAGAGTACTCCCGGCCCCAAGCCTGGATAAACGGGATTGTGTAAAATCGAATCTACAATCAAATGTGGCTCAATCTGCTGCGGTGACCCGTTGGGAAATAAGAGAGGGGCCAAAGTACCTTCAGTACGTTTATTTGACAAAAACTGCAAAATTACACCCACTTTTTTCAACCTGCCCATGCTTGTAGTCTCAATTTGTAAGTCTGAAGGTAACTTGGTACAGCAATATGCTAACAACTGAACCTGTAAATGTTTGCATTTAGCTAGGCTGCAGATTCTTAGTACTGTCAAATGATGGTGTGGTGTGAAGTAGCTATAGCCAAGACAGAAACAACACTTGATTCAACAGGTCGTTTTAATTACAATCCTTTATTCAATTTTAAGATGTGGCACTTTGACAGTTTTTGCACACAAGGATGCAAGAATACACTTTGCATTAGGAAAATAAAAGTTGGATCTGTGCTTTTGTTAATGTAAGAATTCTAATAAATATTTATACATATTAACAGTACATGAGAAATGGTGTGTATTATAAAAGCAAACTTCAGCAAGTAAAAATCAAGTAAACACAGCTCAGATGTGTAAACACAGCAGCACCACGATAAACCCGTCACACGCGTGGATCTGAAAAAGAAAGCAGTTTTCCTTCACGTGCTGCCGCAAAATCGAAAACATTCCTATTTAAACCATTTTCCCCATCCATCATTTACTCACAAATGTTTAGCACTTAGCTTTTTGTTTCTTAAAAAAACAAAACAAAACTTCAAATCAACCCAGCAATAATCTCTTTTAATCTGCTTGTAAGTTTTTCCCAGCATTCCTCTCATTAGTTTCCTGAAGCACCTCTTCTTCTTCACTCCTTCATGTTCTTCCCATCTTTTCCAAACTTCCACCAGACCACCGTGAGGACGACAGCTGTCAGGAGGATCAGGCTGCTGGTTATGAGGTAAGCAATAGGCAGGAAATGGTTCTGACCTCCAAACCAGGTCACCGTTGTCAGCACCACTTCCTTTCTGCCTCGAAAATACTGCACGGGAAAGTCTGAAAGAGCAGGAGGTCAAGGCCAAAAATATCTGATCAAAGAGAAGCGTGTTTAAATTGAATAACAAAAGATGGAGGGAAAGTGCATTTGGGAGTTAAGATGCCTCTAACACAGTGAAAGGATACTGTAGGTTATATTGATGCTGTAATTGCCTGCTGGAAGCCCCTTCGTGAAGGGGTTGTCGTTTCGGAATAAGATTCCATAAAGTTTCTTGAAGTTGGGGAAAGCTGCCTCCCTCATCCATACAATGAAATCGTCATTGATAAAACCGTTGTTCATGGGATTGGAGGGATCGAGCTTGTACACGGGCTTCTGCCAGTATGGAGGTGGCGCCGTTCCTGTGGGGAAAACATTTAAAATGTGACACAAAATGATTTCTGAGGAAAGAAAAAAAAAATTCCTCCTTTACCTTCAAACACTTCGGCTAGAGTCAAGTTGTCAGTCGTTGGGTTGCGGAACTTGATGTATTTGTCCGTGTACCACGTGAGGCCTTCCCGCATCAAAGGAACCTCACCTCTGCCGTTGGGATGATGATACCACAGGACGAAGGAGTCTGGGAAAACACATGCAAGTTAAGAGTGACAGGAAGGGTAGAGCAGCTAACTGATGCAGTGTGTTTTGAGTTGTGTTTACCGTTGAAGATGCTGTTGGCCACAGCGCCACAGGGAGCAATCGGGCGTCCGCTGGGATCTTTCAAAAATGGCTCACAATATGAACTTGGGTCCTAGGGAAGATGTGATATTTAATCAAGTCGAGCATTCAAGTAAAATTCAAGCTTCTTCAGCTTTAAACACTACAACGCATGTCTGGTAGCTGAAGATTCATGCATGTGGTCCCGAAACACATGAAACACACTAAAATAAGGTCTGTTGTCATAGATTCAACTACCGAAGGTTAATTTTAACTCCGCCAACAACATGAAAGCGCTGCTTCCACTAATCACCCAGCATTATCAGGGGTGTGGCTCATCCGTACTTCTGTTTTTTTATCTTCACAAACCAAGTACAACAGATGACATGACTTAGCTTTAGTGACCATACAAGTCAAAGTTTCTGCATGATTAGTGTGGTCCTGTTTCTATAACGGCTCTTTGGGGCTGAACATCTCAGAGAAGCCGTGTTGTGGGAGGAGATGAGCATCTCCTAATGCTGCCCAGCCTCTTCTTTAACCTCTGGAGTTAGACGGATCCATCTCTTTATTCAGAACTGTCACTCCATGCATAAGGTGACCCAGCAGCTTTATGCATCACACTCAGTCAAACATGGTGGTGGTTGCCTGCTGGTCTGCAGCTGCTTTGCTGCTTCAGGACAATGGTGAAATGCTGTAGTTGATGAAAACATGAATTCTGCTCTCTACCAGAAAACCCCGAAGGAGAATGTTCTGCGATCACTAAAGCTCCAGCATACTTGGTTATGCAGCAGGACAATGATCCGAAACTTCCGAAAGTCACCTCTGAATGACTCCAGATACATTTAAATGAATGTTTTGGAGTGGCCTAATCAAAATCCACACTTAAGGCATGACCTTAAACGGGCCATTCATGCTAGAAAACCCTCGAGTGAGGCTGAATCAAAACAATTCTGCAAAAAACAAGTGGTTCAAAATTCATCCAGTGATGTGAAACACTCAACGCCAGATACAAAAACTTGACTACAGTTCCTGCTGCCAACGGTGGCGTCACCATTGATTAGGTTTAGGGGGCAATTACTTTTTCACAGATGATATTTGATATGAAACATGCATGCGTGACAAATATGGAGAAAAATAAGATATGAGGAAGAGGGCAAATACTTATTTCTTGGCATTGTCAGCATTTCTGATGACATGACGATGATACCTTTAAATTTTTCTTCCTTCCAACCGTCTGCCCATCATCTCTGGAGTCCATGTATCTGCGAAGGTTCTGATGAAAGTTACGGAGTCCGTAATAGAAAAAGACATCTCCCTGGGACACACACACACATTCACATCGTCAAGTGGATGAGTGTAGAACCACAAATCCTAAGATGAATTTAAGCTTTAAGCTTCAAAGCACAGACAACAAACGCAAGCACTGACAGTGGGGCCTGTTAGATACAGAGTGTGAGAGTAATAATCTTCACATGAGACCCGCTTCCAAGCTGTTTCAGAGCTTTGTGCCATACTTAGCGTGTGCTACTGAGGCCTCTGGAGTAAGATTATAAGTGGCCCTCAAGTTAGGATTATGTTGTCACTGTGCCGAGAGGTTCTTACCTTAAATGGTTTGTCAATCCTAAAATTGACTGTGCAGGTGCAGGGCTCGTTTGCGTTGCTCACATTTTTACGCATTTCAAAACACTGGTTGCAGGTTTCAGCCTCTGTGTAGTCCAGCTGAAAAGACAACGAGAGAGAGAGAGAGGGGAAAGTGCCGATAGTGAACTTGATCTTAAACTTTTTCAAACATAACCTTCGACCTTTCCTGATGTTGTCACACCCTGTTTTTATTGCACACAGAGGCATTGGGGCCTCTCTGACATGAACAAAGACAAATGCATAGCGCTCTTACGCCATCAAATTTCTAGAACTGAAAGTGAGTGTTTAGAAGCAAATGTGGTTTTCACTCACCTTCATTTCCTGGGTGTTCTGCACAGTGAGAAGCAGCCATACTCCCAACAGCAGACACATCAAAGCCATAAAGTAGAAAAAAGGCAGCACGGTGTTAGCAGTTAGCATTGGAGACCAGGCAGGTAACCGCTGCTGTTTGAAAGCAGAGTTGTCGGGTCTCCGAGCCAAGGGCCCGGGCTTGCCTTTCACCTTCCCCATGAGAGCGAGAGCTTTGGCTTCAGAAGAAGAACTTGATTGACAGCTGGAGACTCAAAAATTGCGTGTAAACCAGCCCTCCTCTTGTCTTCCTGTTTTTTATTTCAGCGATATCTCTCTGCACACACACTCACACACCCCTCTGCTTGCCAAGGGATTTTCCCAGCAGGCTTTGCATCGTGGGGGCGACCGTTGTGTCCTGTTACTTATTAACCGCAATTCTTTACTCAACTACCTCTTTCTGTTACTTCCAATTTACCACAAGATTGTGTACTTCCGTCCTACAACACACAGACTTGTACAGAACAGGATTTTATATCGTCACTGGCTGCGGGAGATATCGGGGTGGTTCTGGGCCCCTTTCTATCTGTAGGATGCTGAATGGGGCTCCCCGGTGGTTTAAGTAAACTCATGACCTCACATTGTCAGTCGGGGGGACTTTCCAAGGTCAGAGTAAACAAAAAAGGATGTGGCTTTAATTTGAAGTCTGTTTATTCATTCATCACACTCCCTGACATTGTGTTGGTCACAAAAGTGAACAAACAATGCCGTACATTTCACACAGGCTCTGGAAATATTAAAAGCTCGTGACAGGATCAGCACAAGGAATAGTGAAGACAAAGTCCCTTTAAATGTCAAGCAGTCAGTTAAAATAGTCCAATTTTGACTTTGTCTTCCTTACAGCGAGCCAAGACGCCACTCTCCAACAGCTTCATAAGATCCTGTTTGATCTGAAAAAAAAAGAGGCAAATATGAAGTGAAATTAAAAGGGAACGAAAAACTAAAAGATCCTCTCCAAAAAGATTACTCTGCAATGCAAATAGGGTTCAATATTGAATAACTTTTAGCTCCTTCTATCTAATATTGTAGGTTCTCCTTGAGGCGACAGTTGCTGGATTTGGTGCCATGTAAATGAAATCAAAATGAACTGAATTTCAATGTAAAGTCTTTTCTTACTATAATAATTGTAGCATATGCATATCTATATGTCAACTTGTACCACCTCACCTCTTTAACAGGTGCATCAATCTGAATGAAACTTTGCATAAACATCACTTATAACCAGGAGCATCTGTGACTTCTATTAGTTAACCAAAAGTATCAAATGGATCAGGTGAGAAGAGCAGACAACACAGCTATGGAAGTCCCCCCACAGCCATTTTCTTGCTCCTTAACCCACGCTCTGTGCCACCTCCACAGTGTCATCAGCTTACAGCATACACCCAGTGCATTGCACACACAAAATAATGGAAGGTCAAAATATTAATTCAGGATAAATGTTTAGGATATTTAAAATAATGGAAATATTTGAAACGATTCACATTTTAACACTGTTTTTGCCGGAGACGGGAATTCTAGGAAAACAAAACTAAAGTCAAATTAGCCAGGCTTCAGAATCTACGACTAAACAAATATGTCCAGTTTTTAAAGGGTTAACCGCTGGAAAAAAGTCATAATGGTTTAAAACATCCCACGTTCATAAAGTATATGTTCAATTAAAAGATCTCCACTAATTTCTTCCTCCTTTCTTGTAGACAACAAGCCAAATCTAAAATAAAAAAAGTGCATCACAAATAATTAAACTAATTTTCTTCATAATGTATTTTAAAAGTTAACTTTTACACAGGAGTGAAATATTTAAAGGTTTTTCTGTTTTAATGTTGATGATTATTACTTACAGATCATAAAAATCAGGAATCCAGTTATTCAAATTATTACAACATTTGATTTCAAATTTGAGTAACGTGCTGATACATAAAAATGTCACTTTTTGACATCAATATTTTTTCAATCTTAGCATTTCTTTTTTTTTTTTACTTAAAAAAAAGACAAATTTTTTCAGGTGATCTCTTTTCTTTTTCTTTGTTAATTAACTAAAGAAATACGTTTCCAATCTTAAGCGCAGCTTTACGGTGAGATCAGAGAAACAATGATCAGGGAAAATCTGCATGTTAATTATTATAAACAAAAGAAAAAGAAGCTCCAAGTCAAAGTGGAGTAACAGCAATAAAAACACATTTTTCTAGCCCAGCAGGGGGCAGTAGCTCACCTCAGGAATGTCCACCATCCTTCTGAGCTTCTGGTCCCTCCAGTTCCAGTCCAGAACCAGGTATCTCAATGCCTGCAAGCTCAAACCCTCTGGGGAACCAAATCAGAGTGAGAAGACTTCAAAAGCTTTGAAGTTAAACGAAAGAGGCCGATCACAAACACACACCTCTCTCAACGAGAGCGCTGATCCTCCCTGGTGTCCCCACTCCTATGTGGTAGATGCCTTTCTGCAGCAGCTTCACCTGCTCTTCTATCTATGCAAAAAAAAAAATGACACAGACAATCATTCTATGAAATCATTCACAGTTCACAATCTACACACCGCCTGTGATTAACAGTCATCTCCACTACCTTGATATGTTTCGCAAAAAGCTTCACAGCTTTGGCTTCACCCTTGAAACTAGTCAGCTGCCTGTGGATGACACAAACATTCCCGTCACGTTAATTTGAAAGTGGTAACTGGAGAAACACGACAAACATCAGTGGTCTGTCACTTACTTAATGAGCTCGATGGTTCGGAGAGCAGAGCTGCCGACGACAAGCAGAACCACAGAACTTTTTTCCGTGTGCTGCTTTTGAATCTTTGCCCACTTGGGAGCAACTAAGAGGAAAACAGAGCAATTAAAGTGATGGGTGTTTATAAGTGGAATCTAATGGAAGACTTGGTCAAAGTTTGCAACGGCACTCACTCTGTTTTAGATAAGAAGAGAGGGTGTGTGTCAAGTCATTACTGGACAGGAAAAAGGAGTCTGGAGGATGGGAGAGGACACGCTGATCTCTGTGAGTCAACATTTCAGCAGATATCGACTGAATGTGCAAGCTTAGGGTGATTTGCCTTGACTCACCCTGCACTTTGAGCTCCTCCTGCTCGATTACAGACCGCTTGTCTTTAAAGTACTGCGTAACCAGATCCTGCAGGTCAGCTGGACAGCCTGGTTTTGGCTCAGAGGTGGCCAAGACATCTGTTATTGTTTTCTTTTTCTAAAACAAAAAAAAACAAACAAACACACAAGTAAGAACCCCAGAAGCAGCCAAATGATAGCGCCACTTTAGCCAGTGCACACTGTTGTAGTTGATATTTGCAACACCAGGTGTCGCCACTCCCACCTTCCTCTTTTTGGGGGGTTTAGCAGACTTTTCATCCTGAGTCTCCTTCCTTGGAGGGATCATCTGCTCGTTCTGTGACAACAGTACATGCAGAAAACACAATTCAGGCAATTTATGTTAATGAACATTTGAAATTCTAAATACAAATTAAAATAAAACCTAATAATCCTCCGATGTAAAGAGCACATTTTATAATAAAATTTAAATGTGTCAAATTATATTATATTACATTAAAAGTACATCAAAATGTCCAAATGCTAGGAAAAAAATCAAAGGATTTCAATTTCCGTCATCAGTTACTATGATAATTGTTTTTAACACTCTGGTTTATTCACTGTCTCAAAGAATGAGGGTGTATGTATAAGTATGTGGTGGACATTTATTTTGAAGGTGTTCCATTCATCTATCCTGACTTCTTTCTTCTTCCTTGCCAACGACTGTTGAAATGACCATTTGTGCCTGTGAACTGGTTGACTACAAAATGACAAGGACAGGCTCAGTCTTTTGCCCTATTAATATGATACATTTTCTTACACACTATACTGTAAAAACATCAAATAGGCAGCCTTTGTAGAGAAAGGACATAACAACCTGCTCATTATTTTTCTTCTTCTTGGCTTTAGCAGGCTTCTCTGTTACAATCTTCCTCTTCTCCGGTTTAGTCTTTGTTTTTTCTGCTGGCTTTTTCTTTTGTTCCGTCTCCTCCTCCTCCACCTCAGATGCATCTGGGAAACAGAGGGAGAATTTCCTCATTAAACTGGCAAAAGAGCAAATGCGTCCACACCTCAAACTATATTTAGTTCAGGTGAGGAACAGGAGAGACACTGTCAGCAGAGTAAAATGGGCACATTTAATGCGAAGGATTTGCAAATTGCTCTTTACAAGTTTTGGTTTTATGGGTTAATTTGTAACTGTGCACACTATGACAAGAAGAAAATTGCTAAGAAGGGCCAACACCACGCTTGTTTAGTTTGATCCTTGGGCCAGTGAGCTGCAAAGTGTGTTCAAGTCTTTGGGTTATTCATCAGATGTGGCTGCGAGTGCACGTTTCAGTCAGAACTACACATCTAAATGCTACCTGAGGTAACAACAATGCAGCAGATCTCAAACAACGCATCTGGTTATATTTAGCCTCCCTGTTGCTACCACTTCTCTGTGCATTCCTCACATCTCATGCTACGGGTCACGCTTAGATCTTTTGGCATTTCTGGTTTCTTGGTGAAAAGCCTTTAAAACAGCTGTTGGAGTGAAATCAGTAGTAAATCAGAGCATTTTCCTGCAGTGTCTATCTTAAATGTGCTGTTTTATCACACTGGTGCCATTGCACTTCTTCCTGTGGCTCTGTAATATCGAAGACTTTTTTTGAGCCAAAGCTTTTACATGGCAGTGTTTCATTACTGAAAACTTCACATCGCTCGGACTGTGTGGATAATAAATAAGGCACATGCTACCTCTGCCAAATCCTGATCATTACCATCAAAACTCCTTTTACCATTAACGTGAAAACGAGAACTCTGGTGTGTATGTAAGCTGACCTCAAAGTGATTTTTCATTGGACAGTTTGTGGAACTATGGTCAGCATTTTCCAGCACTAACCAGTATATGTACTTGCATCTTGTCATCTTCTACTGGGTTCAAGGTGCTTCACATATGTAAAGGATTCAAAGGAAATAACAGAGCTTGCTATCCAATGTATATTTTCTTTACTTGATATATACATTTATGTTGACTGTTCATTCTCTTCATTGCTGCTGGGAGGCTTTTATAATGAGGCATTTACAGAAAACACATTGAATTTGTTGCCAAGGTTACAGATTTTTAAGCATTACAACTTTTACCAATTCGGAGCTACAATGCTCTTTGAAGCTGAAATGAAAGAAGGGGCGTGTGGATATGCTCATATAATACGGCTGAGACACTTGAGCATGTCTCTGATCTGCCACAGCGGGTTTCTGCTCCGGGCCACGAGAACTGACAAAAGCCACACCGCACGCGAACAGTTGACCAAATTTTCTGCCTTGTTCTCTGATTTCCCATTTTACAATCAATTTTGCAGTGGTTACCATTAACTCCTTCCTCACTACTGTGTGTGTGTTTTAAATACAACTAAATATTTTCAAGGATCCTTTAAAAAGGAAACTCTACACGGCATCATTGATCCATCTTGCTCTCCCTTTCTCTCAAGGGTCTCTCTCAATCATTCAAACACCACACCCATTTACATGTTATCCCTCACAAGACCTTCATTCATCCTTGTTTTGTGCATTCATCTGTCCAGCAATGCACTCCTCCATCTGAAAGACCACTCCCACTATTAATGGACCAAGCCAATCATTCCCCATCCTACTCTTCTTGGCTCTCACCCTGTTCTCACACTTGCACTGGACGGTTGTAAGGACAATGCCGGAGGATGAGGGGAAAGACAATTAAAGGCAAAGTTAATTACAGAGGCAAGGAAGCCTTTATGACAAGATGCTGGATGTAAATGGACCATAATTACAGCAAAATCCAGGCCTATATATGAAAAGGGGACGCTCTACCTGTCCCATAACAAGTAAGTGCTTTACTTCCTTTTGGTACAGCTAACAGCAATCTGAATCTGGCACTGGGTTAGTTAGGAGGGGGACTAGAAGTACACTAGCTTGTGGTCACCTGAGACTGGTTTGTATCTCTTCCTGGCTTCATGTCTAAGGTGAATGTAATAACTATTGAGCCCTAAAGCACGGCAGCTAAACTGAGCTACAAAACACACCATTGAAACCAGCTGCAGCTTAAGTAGGTCCCCCTTGTGCCACTGCAATACCCCCGATCCACCGAGGCATGGATACCATAAGACCTCTGATAATGTCCTCAAGTATCAGCTGCCAGGACTTTAGCAGAAGATCCTTGTAAGTACTAGGACAGAGCCTCAAGATGGTGTGATCGAACTGAGATCTGAGGGATGTGGAAGCTGAGTCAACTTCTTGAATTCTTTGTTATGTCAAAACAAACAGGATATACCGTCACCATGAAGACTAGTTCATGGCCTACAATTTTCATGTGGGAGATGTATGTCAAAGTAACATGACCCAAGGTCTTCAGCAAAACATCACGTAGATCATTATATTGTTCAAATCTGACACTTGCATGTCCACTTAAAGCAACTGAGGTGGTTGGTGACAGCCAACAAGAGTACTCTGTGCATTCTGTGGGTGAAAACTATGATGCTCTGTGTGACCTTTATATCACAGCCAGCCTTCTCTTCCTACACATATTTTGAAACCTTGAGCCTCTGTCATCAGTTGTATTAATTTTGGTAGCACTTGTGGAGATGCCCTGACCATGTTTTCAATAATTTTGTCGCTGGTCAAAGTCATTCAGAAAATTATGCGTGCATATTTGTTTCTGCTTCAGGAACTGATGATGAACATTTTCAAACTTTTCAAATTTTGTTCATCTTGTGAAAACAAATCTTGTAATTATATTGCTTTTCAATTGCTATTATTTCCGAATATTTGCGCCGTCCACAAACAGGATTTATGTGCTTAAATTTACTTAAAAAATGTAGCTACTTATTATCGATGCTAGAAGTTAACCAAACCCATAAATGAGCAAAATAGTTCTGACATATTCATGAAAAAAAAAAAAACCTATACAAAAAACTAAAAAGAAAAAACAATTTCCTAATCCAACAAACATTAGTATTTACAAAAAGCCAACCATGCAGTAATTTCTGTTCTGGCTCATCCTGTACTTTTAACATTTTCTCTCTCTCTCTCGTATTTATCGCTTTAACATTTTTTTCTTTCGCATGATGACATTTCTACATTTCAATTCATCCTTAATGAAATGCAAGATGAAGTATGACAGCTAACACAAGGACATGTTGAGGTTGTTATCAGAAAGTTGAAAATTAGCTAGCTTCTTCAGAGCACTCAAAGTGTTTAGGTAATATTTCCCATCTTTATAGTGCACTGGTTTTCACAGACTACACTAAAAAAAAAACTTAATTCAGTACCTTAACTCTTTCCCCCTTTGAATGCTTACTATAGGTAACCCTTATTTCTCTTTTTTAAACTGAGCTGTTTCTGTCATATTTCAGGCCTGCTTTCAGAACAAAATGACTGGGTGTGTATCAAAATTTAGTGAGGGTGATCTCTGACTATACAGTTTATTAAGATAAGATAAGATAAGATAAGATAGAACTTTATTAATCCCTCGGGTGGGTTCCTCTGGGAAATTCGATTTCCAAAAAAAGCACAGCAACGACCGAAGTTACAGTTACAGAATTGTTATTTATATATATATATATATATATATATATATATATATATATATATATATATATATATATATATATATATATATATACACACACACACACACATATATATACACACACACACACACACACACACACACACACACACACACACATACACACACACACATAAATACAGAGACAATATAAATAAAATATACGAAGGGGATAAATAGAATAAATAGGAATAAAAAATAAAAATACAAGTGAATTGCACATTTCAAGTATTGAGTCTATTGCACTGTTGACTATTTACAAAGAGTATTGCACAAGGTATTGTACAGTGAGGTGAAGAGGCACTACAGCTTAGTTGTTCCCCCCTCCTTTGTCCTCCTGTTTCCCTTCCCTCTCCCCTCCAGAGAGGAGTTAAACAGTTTGATGGCGTGTGGGACAAAGGAGTTTTTAAGTCTGTTAGTTATTAGGGATACCCTTGGAAAAACCTGGAACCTGTTCCAATAGTTGTCAAACAAGGTCTTTATTGATATACATTGAGGTGTCAAAACTTGTCATTTACGGTGCAGATGAGTTCGTCAAATGTTAGGAAAAAGTTAGGAGTAATATTGAATTCATAGATTGTTTCCAAATGAAACAACTTAGAAAAAGATGTCGGACATAAAATTTAGTGGTCTACATAAATTAATTTCATGGTCACATGAAATTCTTAAACTCAGTTCAAGAAAAGATCCTGGAAAGGAATATATACCTCAAGTGAACTCAGTGAATGAAGGGAGACTGTGAGGCCACTTCCATCTACACCAGATCAGTACAAAAATGATTATTGAATATAAAACTTCCTATAAAATGAGTGAGGAGAAAAAAACCCCTCTCAGTCTCAATCATCATCTGAAAGAGGTAATTATCTTGAGGAACCCCCAACTCTCAATTGCCTTCTTGCCACAGTCAAACAATATGGCGGAGTAACGATTAAAACGCATGCTTTCAGATGAATGGAGCACAGTAAGGTTACAGCTCACATAACCAGAGATCAGTGAAAGCTAATGCCTGTGGAGCAGAATCACATGCAGGGGAAATGGGGCTGCCTGGTAATCTTTAATGCCCGATCAATATGGATGACTGGTCTTAAAGGGTGGTCAATGGCGCTGGCTGAGGATCAATTGACTAGCTCCAGGAAACAGTTGATTGTTTCAATTCCAGACAAATGGCACCCAGAATTACTGTTACTCAAGTAAAGCACCCCGCCAACAGAACTGCATAAAACCGAGTTGGCCATGAACCCAGAAATGCTCAGTTTAAAATGCTCAGTTTTTATATGTTTGAATAAAAACAGCACTTTGTCTGATCCCTCTTCATAATCCAAAGTATTTACTCTTTTCACCATACTCCAAACCCAATACTTCCATTACACAGTAGAACTTCCATCCCCACCACCAAAGACACTTTGGGGCAATTTTCTTGTAATGTTCATGTTTCTATAAAAACAATAAGACACTTTCCATGAAATCAATTCGGGACATGTTGAAGTGATCAATAAGTTATTTCAAGGCTGCTTGTTAGGTGTTGGGAGTTGTGTGGTTCGGTGGGTGAGCGGGCACAGCAGTTATTGGTTTTGAAAGCCAACAACTTCCTCTTTAAAGCCACAATTTAAATATATGTTACCATTAAATCAATGGGGACTTTAGACAGAAGGCTAAAAATGAAGTGGACTGGTCAAAGACAGCAAATACCGAACAGGGACTGGTGTTCTGCCTCAAACACTTCTGGCCTGTTCAATCAGTGCATTATCCCAACACTCGAACGTTTGGGTACACGCTGACATTTTGTTTGCAAGTAAAAGATTGGATTGTAGAACTAACTAAAACATGTGGACATATGTCTCGAAGGGGTTTGTTAGTACATTTAACCTTTTGTCAGTGGCAGGAATTAAATATCGCCAGGAGGAGCAGTAATGGGTGCACAGTGAGGTTGACAAAGATAAATTCTCCAGAAATTTTTACAGTTGTTTAGGTCTACAAAGCAAGACATGCTTCACAACCCCCCCCCCACCCACACACACACCCACACTAGCTCACGAAATCTGGATCAGTAAATGAAAGAACAGCTACACCCACACACAATCTGGTATTTATTGCCTTCAGAGGGAACAGATGTTCACCAGCATTCAAGGCAGCTCGACTTGACCTTTACATAAAACCAGCCTTAATGTTAAGAGAACTCGGTCACCAGTATGTGGGATATGTGTGTTTGTGTGTGTAGGAACGATCACTGTCATGTCTTATCTGACTCAATTACAGAAAAAAAAAAATCAAGTGTCTAATTCATTAAAGAGTCTTTACTCTGACCTCTACTGTCTCTTGTCCTAGAAGAGTGGTCAGTCATGAAAAATGTTTAATTACCTCATGTCAGCGAGGCTTCATTTTCAGTGCTAGCAATTGACTGACTGATCTGTGTAGTTTAATGTTCAAAGTTATTCTGAAAGACCAACGTGCACGTGTTTCAGTGAAGCCAGTCCTGGCTGGCAGAGAGTGATTGTAGCTCCAGAGGATATTGCTAATCAGAGATAGGAAGGGTATGTAAATAAGGCAAAGCTTTTAAGCTTTTACGAGAACCAAATGAGAAAACCTCTTTTGAACCAGGACCACATACTGCAACCTATACTGGTACTGTACTTAGTTAAAAATCATTTATTGCTTCTAGATACCTCAGTGGCCGGTATCACAAGGGCGATCTTTACATTTATTCGATATTAATAATCACCATATATATTAATAAAATACTGATTCGGTGCACGAGGAATCTAGCATCTGATCTCAGAATGAGGGTAGGGGGCTGTCTGTCTGTCTGAACAATCCTGCACTACCACAGAGTCTCGTTGAACAAAAATGACTCCAGAAGGACACGGTTTACGTCACAACTAAATAATGTACACTGTATTTTATGAAACCACTGGCTACTAAATGGCTGTTGTTTTGCTCTCCGCAATTATGGTTACCATTTGATTTATTGATCGTTTACTGTTATGTAAGAAGACCACCCACAAAAGCTAAACCATAAAGCAACACAACTCAAAACAACGATTTGGAAAGAAGACTAACACCATTAACATTATTTAGGATAGTAAGTGTAAAATGTGAACTCACAGCACAGTGCTGCATTACCTCATGGCCCTAGAAGGGTCTACTACACTCTCTCACTTTAGTTGACCAGCATCACAATAATTAAACTGACTTAAATGCAGTCAGATAGGTATGTGATATCAAATGGCACAAAATGTATATAAAAGTGAAGAACTATGATAAGGCTTATGTCCAAAAGCATTTTAAATTAACAGTAATTCAAATCAGTCACAAAACAAAACATTAAACGCCCTTCATGCTTAAAACATTTAGCATATGTAGCCTAACCACACTCATAATCATAAAGCACAACAGTTGCATTACTTGTGACGAAACTGATTTACAGACTCTTCAGCACTCTGCACCCCTCCATCTAGCTGGCTTGCAAAATGTATAATTTCTCAGTTATACCACTCTTGAAGTACTGTGCTCTAGCCAAAACACACACCAACCATACCGAATATGAATTATAGAGTGCTGTGCCAGCTTGACCCTGAAAACTGAAGGCCAAAGAGGACTCCAGCACTCAGACTGATCCAGCCTCCCATGACAGGTGGATATAAAATGGATGTGAGCTAACTGGTGAGAGTGAGCAGCTGAAGCAAGGGCGTGAAAATTAAATTACCCGGGGGCTACGGACCAGGTTGTATTGCCAAAAACTGTAGCCATGTAGGGTTCCATTATAAAAGAGCTGTCTGTAAAACTAGCTGCTCAATATGACTGTGCAGGGTAAAAATGGATGTTTTTAACTGTGACCACTAAAGCAACTTAAGTTAAGAGTCACCAGCCAGAGAAAAGGTTAGAGAACAGACAATTTGTTGCTTCTCATGCAGCACTCATCCTCGGTCTGGGTAACAAACCCCTCTCCATATACAGAAATGGGGCAGTAATGAATCTTAACACCGAAAACCATATTTTTAATCCAACAAACAAATACCTGTGACTTTTACTGAAAAATGATCAGGGTACAGGCATGAGACAGACATGACAAATTGCCTCCAGATAAATGGAAAGAAGATGAATGTCCAGAATCTCAAAAGATGTGCTAAAAAAAATAACTAAACTGTGTGTCTGAAATAAAGTTAAAGCAGTCCACTCAAAGCTTCATTAAAAGTGGCATATATGTGACAAACCTCACCCTTAAGGAATTTTTAACACATGAATGGAACATGCTTTCGCTCATTTTCCTTCTCGCCTCGGCAAGGTAATGTCTAGAACAGTCCAGGGCTGTGCCGCATGTGTGAATGCAGCTCTAGTTTGGAGGCCAATTACACAGCTGGTTGGATAATACCAAGGAACAGGTGAACGGTCATTGTTTTTGGTCTGTGGACAAATTAGCTGCAAAGATACTGCCTGTATCTGCCTGTGACCACTTGTGGCCAGGACAAGGTGTTGTGAATAAGATTAATTTTAGGAAATGGTACTGGTCTATTGTGAGGGCAGCCAGTGCCCTGTTGGGTAGAAAGGAGCGGGCAGGAGGGGTGCAGGCATGTTGCCCCCGGTGGTGTTCGGATAAACAAACAGAGGCACAGCCACATGTGAGGCTGCCAACTTGCCTGCCAGCAGACTGTCCTCAACAGGGCAGACCTGGCAACCATTATTAAGGCTGACTTTGGCTCTGAGCCACAACTGAAGTACCGAGGTATTTTCACATGCCTGGCATTGTGTGCGAGTGTGCTTAGACATCAGTAAGCATGTGCTGGTCTAGACACTGTGTGGGCACTAAAGAAAGCACAGCCTGGCTCGTGTCCGTGTGTGTGTGTAAGTGTGTGTGTGTGTGAGAAAGCAAGAGAGTGAGAGCAAGAGAGAGCAAGTGAGGCGTTCCGGCCCCATCGCTATTAATCAATTGAGTGCCAAGGGCAAGGAAACAGCAGCACGTGTCATGACTCGACTTGCACACATTAAAAGCACCGTAGGACGGGACGGCAAAAGGAACAAGAAATATGTTAATGCTCATGTCCAAGGAACACAGACCCCAGGCCATCATAGAAAATATGTGCCAAAGCTCACTAACTCACATCAGACCCTCTGCATTTATCTGAACCTATTCAAGATGAGTTATAAACTTTCCCTTTAGTGCACAAACTCAATTCCTTCCATCATTCAAATCTGGGCCTCAGGACAAATAATATCAAATTATAATAGGATATGATAACTTTGTAGTTGTGTTTATTGCAGCACTCAGCTTTCCAATTTTTATCTACACTCCCAAACAGCTGTGCTGAGGTTTTATTGTCCTTTTCTGTAGCTAAATGTCAAGGGAAGTACAAAAGAAATGCATCGACAGCCCAGACAGCTTCATCTGTCTTCCTAATTGATACAGAGAAGGCATCAAGAGGAGGGGGGAGAATTTGAGATTGTCACTCACTCTGTTTCCAGACCAAGGGCAAGAGAAAAATACTTCAATGTGGACACCTTCCTTTAAGTGAGCCAGCACTCTCACAGTGATTTAGTATCTGAAAGATGTTATTGGCTAAAGTCTGAACTAGTTAAAGGTTGTCTTTTTTTCTGTTTGGTTTGTTTCTTCTTGCACAATGTTTGTCTCTTATGTACCAGTGCTCACCTTGTTTAGAGCCTCAAAGTTGCTCTCGGGCCTTGATGAAAACAAGCAGATGCTGCCTGTCTGTGTGCTTGTGTAAGAGCAAGAGCTACTGAGAAAAATAAAGACTCTCACTGCTTTTCTGTTCAGTATCAGACTTTCTAACATGCACCAACGAAATATATGAGAAGGTATAGCTGTCTTCAAACAGACATACTGAACCCCACCCCCCCAAAATAAAAAATAAAAAATAAAAAAATCTGTGGGCACTTTAAAATTTTAAATACTTTTTCCTCAAAACACAAGGCCCTTCAGTTACTAATCTAAAAAGGAAAGGACCAAATACTATAGAATAAGGACTGTTCTTGCCCACAGGCAGAACTTGGGCCTGAAAAGCAGAGCTGAAGAGTAGCGAGATGACATCATCTTTCACTAATATGAACCTGATTGCTTTCTGTGTCTCGGGTGAGAACATACAGAAAGTTGGCCGGCAAACAATGTTTAACTTATGTGATTAGCTTTAATAACACACACGCGCACACACGGACGCGCACACACACAGTATCTAGATATATGGTCAGTAATCACTGTCCTACTTTATGGAAACATTTAGTCCATTTTATCAGCCAAACTAACAGCAGTTGCTGTAAATGTGCTAAGAGTAAGACTATGAGATGACATAAGCTGCACGCAAAGTAATGCCAGGCGCAGGCCTATCTATTTCAGTAACACTAACTGTTATGACAAGAGACCCCTTTGACTTTGGATTAGCTCATCAAAGCTTATATGATCTGCATCACTTACAAAAGCAACACAATAACCACTTGTACTGTAAAAACAACTCATGACCTTGTTTAACTTCTTTCATGCCAAGCATGTATTTTTCTTTTTCACCAATGTTCAGCTGTCACCTCCAATCATTTCCTATTTCTCAGCTTTTCCAGCTCCACGACAGACTTCACATACCCCATTGGTAAAAGCAGCAACATTTCTTCCCATCTTCGAGGTTGTATAAAGAAATACCTAAACGGCTGTCTTTTAACCTAACCAGGCTCTGATAATCATAATTGAAAAGGACAATATGCCAAAGAAGAGAGAGAGGTGGAAGGGAAGACACACAAGAGAAGGCCTGTCCTGTGATGACTTGCTGTTTCTGCTCAGCATTTTGGAGGGGGAACTACAGGTAGGATGATTTACTTCATATTGGATTTGCATTTATTTTGTAGTTCACTCTAGCTCTTGTGAACTCATGAGAAGAAACTGAAATTAAAGCCACTGTTTTTCTGCTGTGTTTGTTGAACCAGGCGAGGGATGAGGTAATTCCTGTTTTGAAATCAGAGCAGACAGATTCAGGTCTACTGAGGACCCACTATGGTTTCAGCAGACAGAAGATGGTGCTTCATGCCCTGCGGAGAGACTCCCTCTGGGCCCAGCAGGACCACTTACAGGATGTGTATGAAAGACCTAATGCTGAGGTACTAACTGCCAACAGAAAGAATGTAGACACCATCTGGAGGAGATAATCAAATTTAATGAGATGGATGCATTACAGTCTGACAAAAGAGTGTCTATTACTGCTGCATCATTGCACACATTTGTTAAATTGCAGTACAGGTGTTGCATGTTTTGAATCCATCCTTCTGCCATGGTTACAAAATCTGTAAGTGAGCACTTTTTCAATTAATTTCTACCACAGCAAAGTGGACTGGGTGGCAGCAAAAATCTTGGAAGAAGCTCATCAAAAATGCCTATTATTATAATGTGGGCAGAATAATTCTTGTTGCTTTTACATAATAACAGCTTTACTCATCAGATTTACATACTATATTGCATTTTGTAAGCACGGATGATTGTCTTGTGGATTCGGTCTTGGTTTCAGAACGGCAACAGGAGAGAGCTTTCTCCCTGTGGTTAACTCTCAGCAAGTCAAGGTAAACTAAAGTTTTACTCTTCATGCCCATTTTGTTTTCCCTTCCCCCCCTCTTAGCTCAAACACTTGGTGGAAGCCCACGAGCATTCCTCAAAACAGATGATGAAGCAGCTTCAGGAGGTTACCCTCTCTCACTCTGAGGCTCTGCACAGGCTGGAGGAACAAGAGAAAAGCCACAGGGCTTTGATCCACAAGAGCAACAGCCTTACCACTCTGCTGAGGCAGGACAGAGAGAGGTTTGTGCAGCAAACCCAACACATGTAAATGTATGCCCAAGCAAAGACAACACTGATATTTTATATTTATACTCCCATGCTGGCCTATATTGAGGCTAGGCTTATAAAAATATCCACCAATTCCTTTCAGGAAGGGAATGTTACAGCAAGCTAGGAAAGGCTAAGGGATTAAAGTATTTCAGTACATTGGAATAAGACCTGATGGGACGGACCTGAGCTCTGATGTACACTTGTGAAGGCTTAAATTCTTTTAGTCTATGTTGGTCTGTAAAGCTCTTCATGGCAGAGTGAGTGGCTGCTCCATCTCAGCATTTATATATACACACATATGACCTTAAGACAGTACTTAGGAGTTACTCCACTCAGACACAGTCCATTACGTTCTGGACTTGGTTAGACTTTGTGGCCAACCTGGCTCAGCTCACTCCCCCTTGTAAACACATAAACATGCACTCACTTGCAATTACATGTAGAGGCTAAATTGGCGCTCTCATGTCCCATTCAACAGCACAACACAGTATAGGCTAAAGGTTTCTTCTAAAGTAAGGAAATGTGCTGAGGGTTTGTTGGTGGGTAGAAATGTTCCCTTACCAAATAGAGACCGTATTTAGATGTGGCCTACGGGTGAAGCTAGGTCTAACATAAAGGTGGTGACTGGTTCTCCCATGCAATTTAAAGGTCGTTTTGTCGAAGTTCCCGGTTGTCTTGGTTCATGTACCTCCAGCGTCCACTCTGTAATCTAGCTATGTAGAGACTGGACCCGCACTGGGCTTGCAGCCTTGGAAGGAGACTAGTTGTCTGCTTCTGCATGCCAAACTGAAAAAAGGCTTTTACTGATCCACCACAGGCATATATGCAATTAAAGACCAAAAATAGTCATACCAGTAGAGCGATTAAGTTCACTAGAATTCTCTCTCTTCAAACACAATGTGGAAAGCTAAAAACATATTCACTTAAAGAGTATGTGGTTCATCTTGGCCTAATGATGATTAATACATGAGTACATGGCATGTCTGTGGTGTGTCTGTAGCCCCGTGTGACGCATTTATTCCTGAGTGTTCATAACATACAGGTTCTTTCATCTCTTTGCCCGCTCTCCTTTCTAAATATCTAAAACATCATTCTTTATTAAATAATCTAAAGCATAATCCAACTGAACACACACCTACGCTGTCTTAAAAGAATGATCTTAAAAGAAGGAGACCATAAAAAGGAGCAAAATAGCTAGCTGCCTCTCCAGTGAGTCCCTCGCGCCCTGGTCAAGTCTCCAAATTCCACTGTCATGGGGAGCAGCTAGTGCTTGTAGTCCTTGTTCTGATCTGCAGCCTCTGTGAGACGGTGGAGCTTGAGCTCATTCATCTGCAGGATCAGACTCTGGAGAAGTAGGCGAATGATGGTGGAGGGCCACGACAACAGTGAGACGGGTCAGCAAGCCAGTTGGCAGGGAATGACGTGATGGAAATTATGAGTCTGAATCACCAAATGTTCTTGGCCAGGAATTAAAATACCTGGATACACTGTCCAACTAAAGTCTGTGTGGGAAACACTGGTTATTGTCTGGTTCACTTCCTACTAGAGCTGGGCGATAGAACGATAACGATATGTATCGCGATATAACTTTTACTCGATAGAGAAATTAAGCTATCGCGATAGACCTCGCCGCTCTTGTCCTCAAAAAAAAAAAAAAAAAAAAAAAGGTCAGCCAATCCAAATTAAGTAGCGCAGAGCCGAACCAATCACAGCCGCAGCGTCACGTCGCGTGACTTGTTACGTACAGCACAAGTGCCAAGCCGCACGTGTGTTTGTTTGGGAAGCAGCCAGCGGGTAATGGAGGAAATGAGTGTGCCGACTAGAAAAATCAACCGAGCGTGACCGAAGAGAAAACAGATGATGGTTCCAATGCCGGAGAGATTGTCGAACGGAAGAGCCATAGAAGTTCCGTAGTGTGAAGGTATTTCGGCTATTTCAAGTCTGACAAAAAACAGAGTAGCGTGCACTGTAAATTGTGCTGAAAGCAAGTCTGGAAATACAATAAACTGGTGCATGCGTCACACTGTGCGCCACGTTATTGTTTCGGTGAAATGAATTTCTACAATACTGTTAATTCTACTCTCTGCAGTGTTTAAATGCTTACATATACACACAGTTACTGTCCGTCCACACATACGACTCGGTTCTGCTTCTATGCCCCAGCTTTGTTTACTTTTTCCCACCGAGGCTTCTAGACTTCTGATTGGCCAACATTTCTGCACGGTTAGGAATCTAGCGCCACCTGTTCCTTTGGCATGTTCATAGCAGCGTTTTCCTTCATTTCTGCCTTTATGTGTGGACGGGATTATTTTTTTAAAACGAAAACGGAAAATCTCCGTTTTCAAAAATACCCGTGTACGTGTGGACGTAGCCTCAGTCTCTGACTGGAAGCGCTAATTCGTCATTCGGCTTTTGTCAGACTAAAGTAACTGTTAAAACTGTTTGAAAAGCTCAGCTATACAACAAGGAGAGATTGAGAATTTCCTTTTAGTTCTCAGTTTATTTGATATTGACAAAAGTTAGTCAGTTTTGTCTGTTCTTCTGTAAAACAAACTAAGATTTATTTTTAGAATTAATATTTTGTTTCTAAGTGGAATTGACAATTTAGTCTGTTTTGTTTGTTCTATTTTGAAACTTAAACGCTTTAGTGGCTGCCTTTTGTGTAGTTTGCAATATTTGCCTTTATTTATCTGAAAAAGTCTCATGTTCCTTAAGTACATCTACCCTGTTGAACTTATTATGGGAAATAAATATTTAAATAAAAACAAGCTGCTGATTATTTCCCATTTTACTTGTGAGCAACGGCACATTTAAATCTTACAAATATAGTTATTTGGCTTATATCGTGATAGATATCGTTATCGCCTGAAATGAAAAAAACATATCGTGATATGAAAAAATCTCATATCGCCCAGCTCTACTTCCTACCCTTGCTTTTAGGCTCTATTTGTCAGTTAAAAGAATACTTAACCATTTTGATAATCGGTTAGGTGTTTCCGTCTGCTTTTAGGCTAAATGCTAAAATCTACCTTGTAAAATCTTCTGATTTTGTAGCATTTTACTAGAGATGGACCGATCCGATATCACGTATCGGTATCGGTCCGATACTGACCTAAATTACTGGATCGGATATCGGAGAAAAATAAAAAATGTAATCCGATCCATTAAATATCACGAAAGCACCTCACAAAACTTGCAACACGCCGTAACTCACCTCAGAAAGTTAGCACGTCGGAGCAGTATGCATCACGTGATAGAGCGGCTGTGGCATGCGGGACCTGTCGGTGGTCTGGATAGCATTTGGAGCTTCGCTAGCAACCCGGCATTTCATCTCCGACAAAGTTATCCCCGAGAGAAGTAAAGCAAGTGTGTAAGTCCATCTCTGAATGTTTGTAAAGCATTCCTGCGTTAAGCTTAACAAGCGACTGCCTCTCCGGCTGCTACTTCAATCATGAAACTGCTTAATGATCAGCTGATCGGCTTTTCTGTCGCGAGTCCGTCTCTCTGGTTTGTTTTTGGCCCACTTTGCACCAGAAAGAGGAAACCAGCGGCTGAACAACAGCAGCACGTTTAAGCTTGATCAGCTATTGTTAGAATGTATTTAATATTACTTTCTACACCAGGATCTTTTTCTACGTAGCTGACGCTGGTAACTGTGCAGGGGCGGATCTAGCAAAGTTTAGCCAGGGGGGCCGATAGGGCATTAACAGGGAAAAGGGGGCACAAAGACATAGTTTTCTTTCTTATTCTCATTTAAAATGTCTAGCTTTTAATAAATAATTATCCGAATCTTACACCCAAAGTTTTAATTTGATGTAAAATGAATAGAAGTCAATTACTGTATATAGTGACTATTAAGTCTAATATATATACCCTAGTAAGCTATAGCACTTTTTCCTTTGGGAAGGTACCATCTGTGCAGTCTGCAATTTTGTTGAAGAAAGATGTTGAATCTATTTAATATTTCTTGAAAAATAATTGATTTCTGTGCATTTTTTTTTCACACTGCATCAAATTAAGGTTGATTACGTCGATTAAGCATCATGAGGTGGAGCGTGAGGGGTGGTTCCCTATTTTTTATTTATTTATTTTTGTTGCTGGGAGTTGGAACCCTATTAGTTAGGTTGCTCAATATTTACGCTAAGTACTCTTTAAAATACCAGAATAGGGAGGATGGTGTAGGCTTAAGTTTATTAGATTGATCAGTATTGCTGAACTATGAAACATTTTTTTTTGCATACAGGTATAACAGAATAGCTTTAGTGTAGTTGTTGTTTTAAACTTGAGTATGAACTTATACAAAATGCAGCAAGATATTAAAAAAAACAGTTTTGTTGATTAAAAAACACTATATCGGATTCATATCGGTATCGGCAGATATCCAAATTTATGATATCGGTATCGGTATCGGACATAAAAAAGTGGTATCGTGCCATCTCTACATTTTACAGCATCAAAATTTGCTCTACTCTTAAATCCCAGTGGTGAATCACATCGGATAGAGCCAGATATTTGATTTAACACAGATTTTATGCTGGTTCTTGACGCAACCCTGCCATTTATCCAGGCACTAGGAGAACACCAGTTTCAGACTCCCTGAGGATGGGTTTTCTGTCTCTGGCTGGTCTCAAACTAGGGATGTTTAACGTGCTGGGTATCTGTCCAACTGCTGAATTATGTATTCCAAAGATATAGTTTGTCTAAAATGCACAGGTTTCTATTGCCCTTCTTTGCATTCCTGACTGCACTTCAGCTTCTTTGAGTTTGGCTTAAATAGGTTTGAGCTGAGTTAAATCTTGCATTTATCCCCTGGGTAAACAACATAAGGCACATGGTGATACGCTTGTCCCTTTCATCTCTTTCCCAGTCCAGTCTTTTTTTTCTTTGCTTCTTGCTTTGCAGATGCCTAAATATTTAAACGAGAATTTCCACTCTTACTTCAAATCCTCTTCAACTATCTTTCAATCTCACTCTGTTTCTTCTCAAAGTATATGCTCCAGGCCAAGAAAACCACACGGCCTGGCTAAAAATCGGCACCCCTCACTTTTTTCCCCCCCTCGTTTCCCTGGAAAAGTAGCTCCACCAGGTGCCATATGCTCAACAGATGACTTGTTTTAGCCATAATTTAATACAGAAGATTCAACACACATCGTATCACCACTTTGCGCAACAGTATGTGTCAAAGGACGATTACATCTTCACGTCACTATGCCATTGCAGCAATCTGGCTGTTCCAACCTCAGCTATCAGAACATGCTTTAAGACTGTGCGTATTTTCTATGGTTTATTACTGGGATGACAGCATCTCAGCATTAACCGCACACACATGTTCAACATACAAGGGACATCAATGCTCTCATCTGTCCATTTCAGTTCAGCATCACAAACTCTTCATAGACTTTACCCAAAACCACTCTTAGAGCTATCATGTTTTCACTTAACAACTGATGTGGCTTTCTCATCAATACATCATCAGTGAGCACTACAGATGCAGGAAAGGAATGCACATGATCTAAAAAGGATTATTTAAAACAGCCCTATGAGGCTGTACACTTTAGTCCTTTGGGTTAAATTCTCAAGTTAGCTAAAATACTTTCATCCTAACATGTTCATGTCATATGCTCAAAGGGACAATGCATACATATAACTGTTCCATGTTTATCACCTTAGATTAGGGTGTTAGCTTATATTGTTTGCCAATTAGCACTACAGCCCCCCCCTCCGCTATTTCTTTTCCTGTGTTGAAATGCCAAAGGAGGAGGAGACTAACCAGACGGGAGAGCTGAACAGCGTAACTCTATCAAATTAGCATATCAACAAGAATTACGTCAACCTGAGTATCTGGTACAGTTTTGGTTTTCTTCCTTCATTCTTTGTTTTTCTAATCATTTAGTCCATTTTAGCATCATAATAACATCCGTTACCAAGTGAAAACTGTGGCCTCGGGTTTAAAGACGCTGATGTGTTTTGCAGCTGCAGCACACTCAGCTGCAAACTGTTTAAGTGAGTACTGGGAGTCCTCCTGGGATGGTGGCGCTTTATCACCTGCTCGATGCCTTCCTTCCTCGCAGCTTCTATGCCTTCAAATCTGGCTACAAAATATACAAAAAGTAATAGAGGCAAGATCAAGCCTAGGCCAAAGTTCAACACACACAATAAACAGGTCCAAATTATTGCCAAGAAAGTAAACACGTCTTTCAGTTCAAGGGTTGAGGCAATGTATAGCAAGGAGAGGCAAACCCTGGTTTTCTCTGTGGAAAGCCCTGCAGAAACCCTTGGGGAATCTGCATTGTTAGTCTACATACCACATGTAGACTTATTTAGTAAACTCAAGGCTCCTCAGTGCAACAAAAACCGCAGGAGGGTAAAACATTGGTCTGCTGCACTACAGCCTAGTTGAAACCAGCATTCAGCCTAAAACTGAGACTCAACTATCAGTCTCAACCCCTTTTTCAGGACTCTGGCAGAGAAAATAAAAGGCAGGCGGGAAGGGTGATATCCATGTAATTGGCACACACTGTCCAGTCCCTTTTCTTAAACAGCTTGACTCCAGACGGTGAAACTGTGATCCCATTAGCGCTAGCATCAGAGCAGAGCCTTGATGCCCAGTCAAAACAATGCATCTTAACTGGTTAATCCAGCATCAGCCTCATGTGTAAAATGTCTGTAGACAAAAGGAGTTGTTTGATAAATTACTATTATACACAACTGGAAAGAAACTGAGTAGCCTCTTCTGTTTTTAATTTTATTAATTTAACACTGGCTAAAATGTAATTGCACTGGCTGCCAACTCAACAAAAAGACTTGAAGTTAGGGCTGCTCAATTAATCGAATTTTAATCACGATTACGATCTGGGCTTTCAACGATCATTAAAAATGACTGAGCCGATTATTAGCCCCTCCCTCATGCTTTACTCTCGCGCTGCTCCGTGTGGCAAATCAAGCGCACTGCTCTGCATTTCGAACACGCGTTACAACAATTAAGAGGACCCGAGGGAAGCTCGGAAAGCTAAGCAGAAGTTATTTGGAGAGGAGAGTGACTGCCGTTGGTTGAAAAGAAAGGTAAAGAAAAAAAACTTCAGTGGTGTGGAAACATTATGGGTTTGCGGAGTCAGATGTGGATCAAGTAGACACAGTGTGTAAACTTTGCTATGGTGTCGTAGCTGCACCACAGAGCAACACTGCAAAGTTCCCATTTTTCATTTATTTCTTATATTGCAAACATTTGCACTGTTATCAGTATTTGCACACTATTTTATATTATTTTTTAAAGTCATTATTCAATACATTGTTATTCTTAACCCTTTAAAGCCGGTCAGAGCAGCATGCTCGTTTTGTATAACTATTTTTAAATCCCTGTAGAACCTGAACCGCTAAGCTAGCACAATAAATTTTTTTCCATATGAAACCAGAGGAGTTACATCTTATGCCATCAGCTTGTCCTAGGTCACGGTTTCCTTCCACATATAGCTTTGCAAAAATTGCATAAAAAGCGCTTGCAGGAACAAAAACATAATATTCCAGAAACACGCTTTGCCGATCCGATCAGCTGTTCATAACACTTCCCACATTGAAAAAGACGTCAACGCGAACTATCGCAAGTGACGTCATTTTCGCGGAAAATGTAGTTTTTTTACTTGTAGGCCTTAGAACTCGAATTGCACTGCTGGAAATAGTTTATTTTGATGCACATGCACATTCTTTGCAAATTTGCATCATAGGATTGTTTTTTTGTTTTTCCTGCAGTATATAAAAATTGCTGTATCTCCAAAAATAAAACTATGAAGACACTCAAAATAAAATTTCCTGTTGTTGTAAACTATTTTTTGTAACTTTTTTGTATTTAAAGTTTTGAGGGATAAACCTCTTAAATTTCTCCAAGTAGAAATATATGTAAACAAAACAAAAACGATTTTCAATTTTTTTTTTGTAGTTTATTGCACTTTTTTGCAATTAATGTAGTTACTATGGACTTAATACATACACATTTTAAAAATATGGGCTATAACAGTTGTATTGATGTATAGCAACGTGAAATGCTCCCACAAATGGCACTACAGCATGTAAAAAAAAATAATATAAGCTCTGGCGGACGAAATAAATATCGTCAAATAATCGTGATCTCAATTTCAGTGAAAATAATCGTGATTATCATTTTTGCCATAATCGAGCAGCCCTACTTGAAGTTTTCACAAAGAGGAGAAGAGGAATATTTGTACTTCACATTTGCTTTCAAGCCAAGTTTTTCAGGTCATAATGAAAACTCTTTAACTAATGAGGTATTGTATTACATGGTTAATAAACAAAAAATTTTCAGAACTTCATATCACATACATGCAACAGATGTGCTGTTGCAAATGAGACCCGCGGCAATCCTTGTATAACGTTTTATAGTTGTACGAAGAACTGAAAATGTTATTCCTGTATTACCTGAATTACTAGAGAACCAAGAGAAAAGCAACACAATAAACACGGCTGTGCCAAAGCAGAAACCCGCAGATGTTCTGTTCGTCCCTCACTCAAACGCATTCGCCATCTGCCTGCTCAGCCAATGAAGTGTCAGAAGATGTTCATAAATTATCAGGATCTGGCAGTGAATCAACTCAGAGAAGAAGCACTGCCCCGATCACAAGCTGTTGGGCCCATTTATTAGCTATAGTGAGCAGATGAGGTCAGTTATTCATACTTTCAATTTTATTAAACATTTAGATAAATGAAGGGAAGAAAGCCAACACCGACTGACTAAGCAGCTGCTTTTCTTTCTGTACTTTCAATGTGCCATTTATATGAGCGCTCTTAGAAAAAAGAAGGATTTGTCAAATGTGACAGCCTTAAAAAAGAAGAAAAAGAAAATTATACCTCTGCATGAAAATAGGAGCTAAGAAAACAGAGGAGAGTGCTACACTCGGATAAGAGACATATTACATATCGGCATTTCTTTTGTGTGTGTGTGTGTGTGTGTGTGTGTGTGTGTGTGTGTGTGTGTGTGTGTGTGTGTGTGCGCGCTCTTTTAACCCCCAAATATGAGTTTTCAAGAACTGGATGAAATGCCAACTCCTCCTCTATGTAAAAGAGGACCTCATGAACTCTGATATGGGGGTTGGTATGTGCATAGATATTCAAAGGAATGAGGAGGATCTTTCTCACACAAGAGAAATATCTCAAATCTCTCTTTCCTGGCAAAATAATTATAAAGGTCATGGCAAAAAGAAAGTTTGAATCTTATAGTATTTAGTATATAATACAGTATAAGTATATAATTAAGATAGTGTCACTGTCTTCCATGGAGGTAGAAGTAGTTGAAATGGTTTTACTGATAAAAATGCAAAACACAAGCAATGCAACTTGGCCTGGCTTTTGATCATTTCAATATTACTTTGATCAAAAGTTAAAGGTTCTTTTAAGTGTTGTAATTTCCAAAGCATATCAAAGCATAAAAGGCCACTTTTGATAGTGAACATATTCTAAGATGGCAAAGGTACCTTAATTAGCCAATAATAAATCATCATACGTGCCTAGACTTGTAATCAACCAAATCCTGTGACTCCACTTTGGGTATCCTCCCAGTTGGGCAAGATCTGTTTCCCACTAAGGGGCTTCAAGTAAGGTGTGAAGTTTTAAAACTTGGAAAATTGACTTTCAACTTTAACTTTCTGCATTTTGGTTATCAGATTATTTTCATTTCATTTGGGTTAAAGGAAAATAACTGTAAATCTCAGACCCAGAAATAAAGCAAAAAACAACAAGGCTGTGTGTGTCTTAGGTGGCTGCTTCATGGAATTTTTTTAAATTAAAATTCTGCTTGTGTCACGTTAATTACCCAGTGGCACAGTACATTTTATAATGACCACTGCAGACCAAAAACGTCTGATGACTCGTGCTTAGCTGCTGCCATTTTATCAGCTACATTTCATTAAAACAGAGCCTAAGACAAGAGGTCTATTAATCCTGCAGTAAAAAAAGAAGAAAAAAGTTACAATTTATGCAATTAAGGGCAAACTAAATATTAGAAATGCCACTCTGTGTTTTAATAAAACATGATAATCTTCTTCAACAATAAGTAATCACCATTACAAACCAAAAACAATTAGAAACGAAATGTTATCAACCACAGCTATCTATGCCTTTAGAACAGGCAGCCACAGTTGCCATGAAGCAATTAAGGGATTAAAGCAAATACCAACCAGGCACAGAATACAGCCTTACATCACCAAGTTATGCAACTTGTAGAGTCTGTTATGAAGAGGAGGTTGTGTCTCTAAATGGAAGACGTTCACATGTTAAACTATGACACAAATGATTCGAGATGGATTCTCTGCTGACAGAAACAGCTTAAATATTCTTGTGCATTGCACACACATTGCATGTGCGATTTCTTGTTTCTATACCTGACCTGTGTCTAAGTAGTTTCAGTGGGGTTTAATTTGGCATGCTTCATATAAAAAAAAAAAAAGCTTGTGAACATAAATATCTAAAAAGCGAAGTTTAAGTGCACCTTTTTGCCTGTTTTCTAAATTCTTGTGAGACTGCGACATGCCTCATGAGGGAAAAGGCCTCTTTTATTTGAGGCCTACATGAGTTTGCTCGACAGAGGGGAAAAAAGAAAGTACCACCACAGGTTTATTTAGCAGTGAAAAACATTGCAAATAAATGGAACAAAATCTATATTTTTTTGATTTTGTTTAGCACAATCATTTAAAAAGCTTAAACATTAACACCTATTTATTATCTTTTTCATTCCTGTGACAGATGAGACTAACTGCGAGAATAAAGGAGTATAATCACGCTATACTGAGCACGCAGTTCACGACTTGAGTAATCAAAAAGAAGATATAGATAAAGTGAAAGTTGATGATGGCATGAGAGGGAAAAAAAGATTGGCATTTTCATAACTAGAAGCAAAAATGTAGAAAGAGAAAATAACTCACAAAAGAGAGAATGTGTTGAGGAGAGAGAAAGAGAGGAAAAAAAGAGGGACATATGGATGCAATTGAGGGCCGATGAACTGATGATGTCATCTCCCAGTCAGGTTATCGGGCCCCAGGCAAAGCTGCTACAACTCACAAAACATGTTTTTTCTTCTTGAAGTATATTCAAACTCCAAGCACACAACATATAAACTGGTCTGCATGCTTCTGGGACACGCCAAGGCAGGTTAAGAATTTATGTAGCATGGTTATGGTTAAATGTTCGGTTAAACTAATCCTGCAAACTGAGGGTGTTATCCTTGCAGATTGAATGGTGATTGAAGACTTTTCTTTGCGTGCGCACACACACACTCCTTCCCATTAGCCTCTTTGGCATTGCTACACAATGACCTCATCTGCAGTGGGCTGAACTCCAGAAAAAAAAGACACACACACAAACACACATGTTCACACACACACACACACACACACAGAAGTAGAGCCTGTACAGTCCCATATAAGGACTTGCTGATGATGTAATGGGCGCCACTGAGTGCGAGAGAGTCTCTGTGCGGAGCACTTCTCATAATGTTTGGTTTTCCGGATGGAACGTCCACATCACTGGGATCTCTGGGAAAGGGAGAGGTAAAAGAGTGGAGGCAATTTATTTTTTGAGGATTTTTTTTCCAAAAAGAAAAAAAAAGGACACGGGCCAGCTGAACTGCACAGGTAGGAACGAAAAATTTTTTGTTCTACAGCAAAAAGATGCAGACATGCATTTAGAAACGTTTCCCAATTTAAAACCCGATTTACAACTGCAAGATAAGCTGATAAGGATAACGTAACTGTTGGCTAATTCTACACAGATTAAACAAAGAGATTGCTTTGCAACAGAGCTGTTCAAAAGGTATCCAAGGTGTTGATTTAGATGTAGAAAATTATTTTGAAGATTTTGCTTTTTGCAATTTTCTGCATTTAAAAGGAATCAACACATTACTCAAAGTCAAGAGAAACAATATAACAACTCATCAGTGAATGATCTTATTAAAAACAGAAATACTTAACAGCGAGTTCATAACCACCCATTTGTTCCACTTACAACTATTTAAACTGCACTAATTAAACTCACTCAAAACACACTCCAAGATTAAAGTTCTAAGAGAAACATCTTAATTAACAGCGCGCTTTATTCTTTTCACAAACACAATGTTCAGTCTCGTATTTGAGATTTAACATTAGTAGCCTTATATTTTAAAAAATTAAACAAAAAAACTCATTAGTTTCAAGTCAATATAGAGGATCTGGAATTATACACAAGTAGAGCTAAATG
The DNA here is from genome assembly GCF_057382185.1 of Mchenga conophoros. Taxonomy (NCBI): domain Eukaryota; kingdom Metazoa; phylum Chordata; class Actinopteri; order Cichliformes; family Cichlidae; genus Mchenga; species Mchenga conophoros. The sequence goes on from NC_140541.1 coordinate 17,483,490, forward strand.
TCTGGACTACACTGTCACTGTTTTTAATGTGTGCTTGTTTTAAAAGATTCTGCTATGTGAACTGTGGATATACCTCTAGAGTGCAAAATAGCATGACACAAAAAGTCCAAACTCTCCCATTCCGAATAGTAAAAATACACCGGTGACAGATCACATTGGAGCATATGTCTCATGCACTAAGATGACAAAATACACAGTATGAATTAATGCTTGTACAGAACTCGTGCGCATCTGGGGGAATGTGAGGAGTGACAGCACTTGGTAAAAGTAGCCAGTCTGTAATTACTTTAAGAACAGAGGGGAATTCCTGACTCTCTTAGCTTAAAGTGGGGTTTACATTTGAGGTGCACAGAAGGAGGGTGATTGGATGCAGCATTGAGGGTACTCAAGGGTAAAGAAACTTCTTAATTAACCAATACTCCCTGCCAAGGGACCATCTGCCATGTGAGTCAAAACATCCCACAGAATGGCTGTTGCTTTGAAAGAAACACACAAACATAAAGAAATATACACACATGTCCTCATGTTGTACATTTCACAGGAATACACAGATGTGCAAAAAAAAAAAAAGCCTCCTTTGCTTCTGGGGGAAACTGAGTGGGCAACAAACTGTTATTCAGATTCTTCTGAAAAACAAAATAAATGTTTATGCTGGAAATACACAACTTAGGACATTTTGTGAGTTCAAGAGGTTAGCTGTAAACATAAAAAGTGCCCTTTGGGGGCTGAAATGAGTCAGTTACACAATAAAACTTGGCTGCATTATTCTGTTTGACAATACATTTCAATTCTTTTCCTCTGCAGACTCAAGCTGTTGCTTAAAAAGGAAAGAGAGTACCAGGAAATTAAAGAGAAGAAACATGAAAGAGAAGCATCCATTCTAAAAAAGGAGCTGACCGAGCTGAAGGCTTTTGCACTGCTAGTTGTAAAGGAGCAAGAGAGACTGAGCAAGCTGCTGGAGGAGCAGAAACGCTGTACCAAAGAACTGACGGCTATCACTGACCATATCAAGCAGAGGCTTAGTGCTCCTAGACGAAGAGCAAAGGTGGGGGAGGAACTAAAATCTCTGCATATCGAGGTTGAGCGCCACAATCAAGTTTCCCTCTTCCACAAAAGCCAGAACAACATGACAGCCCTAAGCCTCCTGTCAGAGGTCGAGGTACTGAGGAGAAGGGTGGTGCAAATGGAGGGAAAAGACGAAGAGCTGATACGCATGGCGGAACAATGTCGAGACCTGGACAGCAGACTAGCGAAGGAGACCAGCAACTGCCGTAGCCTGAAAGCTGAAGTGGATAAACTCAACAGCAGAATTAGTGAACTGGACAGGATGGAGGAGGCTTTAGGCAAGAGCAAACAGGACTGCAGCATCCTAAAAAACAGCTTGGAGCAAGAGAGACAGGGCAGCAAAATGCTTTCTGATGAACTTGACACTTTAAGGCTAAAGGTAAGAGATCTAGAGGCCGTTGAGAGCCAACTGGAGAAGAGTGAAATGGTCGTCAGACAAGATCTTGGCAAGCTCAGGTCACTTACTGTAGCTTTGGTGGAGGACAGAAAAACTATGGCTGAGAGACTCCGACAGGCTGAGGAAAAACTACATAGGAAGGAGGGCAAAAGAAACGAGCATGGCAATTTGGCCACAATGACAGAAAAGCTGAGAGAGGACAGGCTGCAGGCACTGAGGTCTCAAGTGGACTTGGAAGAAACAATAAAGAGCATAGCAAAGGAAAAAGATGATCTCCTGGACAGTCTGAACAAAGAGGAGGAAAGAAACAGAGAACTACAGAATAAGGTAACTATAATGAAGAAGAAGTTACAGGTCTTGGAGAACAGGAAAGAAAAAGAGGACAAATACTCATACACCTCTATTCCAAATAACACTGCCTATTACTGCCAAACTGAGGACAACAAAGTTAAAGAACTGACCCGTGAGTTAGAAATGCTGCAAAAGAGACTCCAGGATAAGGAAGTGCTGGAGGGAGAACTGATGAAACTGGAAGAGGACTTTGAGTGTCTTGAAAAGAGGCTCCATGAGGAAAAGACGAGGACCCAAGCTCTAACAGAGGAGCTGGAAGTGACAAAGAGAGAGCTTTCAAGGTACGAGCAGGCAGAGAAGCAGGAGGTCAACCAGGAGCACCTTCTCCTTTGCCGCCTTCAGAAGGAGCAGGTTAAATCTAGACTCTTAACCAGAGAAGTAGACAGCCTGAAAGAGAAACTCCAGAAGCTGATGGGAACAGAAGAATCCATCTGCAGGATGCAAGTGGATCAATCCGCACTGCAAAGAAAACTGAACCAGCAAGAAGCCAAGAACAAAGAGCTGGCCAGAGAGATGAAGGAACTTACTGGTGAGCTAGACAGATACAGACAAATCAATAGTGTGAAACCCAGTGCCAGCAAACACACTGCAGTCCATGATCAGACCACCAGAGAGGTACAAACTGAGCCTGCACAGAGCCTGCTTCCTGACTATCGGAGGCACAGCAAGAAACTAGATGAACAAAATGGTGACACAGACCCAAACCATAATGTAGAGATCGTCAACAAAAGGAGCTCTCCTGTCAACAGCCTTAACAGCTTAAACAGTACAAATAACAACCTAAGCCAGGACAGCAGCCACTCAGGGACAGAAATGCACCCAACAATTAATGGAGAAGTTATGATGTTAACACACACACCAGGTCAGCCACTGCACATCAAAGTAACACCGCATCATGTCCTCAACACAGCAATGCTCGAGATTAGTAGCCCAACTGGAGAGACAGCGTCATCATACACCAGCACAGCCCTAATCCCGACGAGTGGAGCTTCACCTAAGCAGAGAATTACCATCATCCAGAACCCTAAGACCCCCACTTCCAACCCTGACCGTGCCATCTCCCCCCTTGACGGTGCGAACATGTCTCGAATGTTGAGCCCAAATTGCTCACGCTCTGTCACACCCGACCACAACAGCTCTCCTATTCAGATCGTAACTGTCAGGAGTTGCTCTCCGGAGCCAGCAGAGGTTACAGATCAGACTATTTTCTGCAAGACACCTGAACAGCAGAACGGCTGGTACCATTCGAGGTCCAGTACCCCTGACTCAAGTCCCAGTATCATCACAACAGAGGACAGTAAGATCCACATCCATCTGGGGAGCCCATATTTCCAGCCCCGACATGGTATGACCCACAATTTCCCACAGCCCGTTGGGCCATACTATGTTCGACATGAACAAAGAACTCAAGTACTCACTAACGGCTGTCATGTAAAAGGTGTTGGAAAGATTACAAGTAGCATCACTATATCCCCTGCTAGCTCGCCAGGATCATAATCCTTAAATGTTACAATAAGCAGTCTTTGTATTTAGGTGAAATACAAATATATAATATGTATTTTGCAAAAAATATGTCCTCAGTCATCATTTTAAACTCTACACAACCAAAATAATTCTGCAAATGCAAAAGTATTTTGATGTATTTGAATGTTTCGTCATGTTTGTTTAATGAGAGCCTTTGTAAAGCTTACTTTATTTGATTACTGTCTCAAGATCTATTGACTTTAACAACCCTTCATTGAATGTCAAGTGCCTGTCTAAGACATAAATGAGATGTCAGTGTTTCAATAACATTCCTTTTTTTCCCTTGTTCATTAAAAGTTATCTTGTTTTCTATGTATTCATACTGAATACTTCTCAGAGGAACTGGGTCGCTTGCCAGTTTAAATGCAAAACAGCTGGATTTGGGAAAAAGTGAGTGCAAAACAGTGCTTTGATGTTTGATGAATTACTGGAAGAAAAAAAAGCTTTATATGTTTGCTGAGCTGGGTTCGACTCAAAAACCTTTTTCCCCCCTAATGCAAGGAAACTTGGAACACTTGGTGATGGAGGAGGTGTCCAGGTTTAATTGTGAATTGGCCACTAATTTACTTTTTAGTAAATATTATGAACTGTAATTGTTATTATTAGCATTTAACTAATTTCAAAGTGACAAGTGATCCAATTAAATCATTTAAAAAGGTTTAATAGATACATTTCCACTGCTTTCCTGTGCTGTGAAAACAAGCAAGACCCCCCAAAGTATTCAGCATGTGCCTTCTCCTGCCACACAAATATCCCAATTTATAGATTAATGAGGCATTGTGTCACCATACTGATGTGCTTACTTTATGATTCTACAGCCTGTATGATGTAGACAAAAGTAGTTTTGGTTCTCAAAGTTCAGCTAAACAATAATTCTGTTGCTTTCAAGACACCTATTTAAGATTCAGATGAAGAATGCTAAAAAGAAAAAAAACAAGTGTACTGTTGAAAAAAGTAATGGAAAATTCAATCTGTTATGAAAGAAAAATATGCACAGGAATAAGGAATTATTGTTTATCTTGGAGAAAATACAGTTTACTGCCTTAGTTTCCGAAATAGCACAGATAATCCTCACACATTAAGCACAGTGATAACTTCTCCAAAAGCTCAATAAGGCTGGAAAAACACACAAGTTAAACAACAGCAATCAATTTATTCTTTTTAATTAGGTCAGCCGATTCCTTTAAATAAGCTCGCATCAACCCTGAAACCATAACAGCAGCCTTTGCTGTTTTAAGTGAACACAACCCTTATTAGATATTTTTAAGTGCAACATGACAAAATGAACAGTTACACAGTGTGGCAGAAATAAATAGCCTAAGACACTTCAGCAAATGAAATCTAGTCACCAAGTCATGATGAGCTGTGCCATCCAAATAGGAAACTAGCTGACAACACTGGGGGATACCATTACATGTCCTGGGGGGAGAGACGCTGGCAGCAAGCCTACAAATAGTGTGTATCTAACAACAGTTGCAGAGAAATATTAATGTGCAACTTGACAGGGGCTCTTGTGAGACCCTTTATTATTGGTTTGAGAATTTGGCCACGAGACACATCATCGCAAAAAAGGAAGAAAAAAAATATAGAAAAAAGCAGGAAAAAGTTGCACTGCTTCTTGCAAATTGCTGCCTTATTCTTAAGACTTCAAAGTCAATCCCATCCTCCGTCTAACAGACTTCAATTCTCCTTTACAGCCCTGTCAATTTTCTGTCAGCCTTGCAGCCATTTCTGTCAAGCAGCTCTGTGATATGAACGCACGGAAGGACGGTTATGCCAGGGGCAAACCTACAAAAAGAAAGCGCTGCACAGATCTCTGGACATAAAAGCACACATGGGTTTACATAAGTAATAGCATGAAAGGTTGGAGAGTATCACCTGTGCAGATAATACATTCTGCTGAAGCATTTCAAAGTGATCACAGCTCATTGCCCAGGACACATGGAGAACAGGCAACTTGTAGAACCCTTCTCACTGCCTGGTCATGACTTTCATCATGAACAAATCCCAACTTTTATGAAAGAATGCAGATTTTACAGAAGTGGTCAATCAGCCCCAAGAGGAAACTGTAGTAAACAAATAGGCAAACTCTAATAAATTAATATATAAGTAAAATATATGTATTATATAAGTAATAGATCAACTAATCAATTAAAGTCTGCGCTGATCTGTAAACACACAGATGTTTATTATTTTAAAGCAACGTTAACACCTGTATAATATTAAAGAGCGGTATATTGCATTATATAACTAACGTAATAAGGATCAGAAATTGAACTGAGGCTGGTATGGCTCAATTCAATATATTTTACTGACATGTGCACTAACACCTGGCATATTATGTTTCGTTTCTGCGTGCATGTGCGGAGACAACAAATGCAGAAAACGTGAATGAACATATTTAGCTTAAAAATTGCTAATAACTCTCGAAAATACAGCATCATGCTCACATTCCAATATGATCGCTACACAATCAGGTCATTCGTCCTAAAACAGCACGACTGCCCTCTTTTGGTATGCAGAGTGCATGAAGCTGTTCCAGAAGTAGCCGCAGGGAACTTCCTGTGTTGATATGTGGCAAGAAACGTGGGTACAGCCCACTGGATGCTTAAACCTATGCGTGTAAGACAGTTCATTTTTAAGTTGAAAGAAAGCGAAGGGCACGATAGGGGACATTAGAGCAACTTTACCTGTCCTATAACCTCGTTTTCTGCAGTGACCCGCACATAAAAAACAGGTGAAAAAAAAAAACACGTGTTAATACACCCCCTGCTCATAATAACTACTGCGACCAATGCGGATAATAACTAACCAGACGTAAGTCACAGTTAGCACTGCTTTGTCTTTTCACTTGCCGCTATGTGTACTTTAGGTTAATATTGCACGAATGTACCCAGGGGTTAACAGTAACTCAGACTGCTGCGATTGTTGCTAGCTAGCGTTAGCTTACTATAGCCGACAATTTCTGCAACAGCTCCAAGCTACCGTTGTGTTTCCTTAGACTACACCAGGACCTCCAATACAACAAGAGAAGTCAAATGTACATGGTTAACCCAAATACCTGATTTGTACTCGTGTTGCCACCACTCGTCACCCAAGTCGTCACCCATTTTCTTTAGCTAATACTCCGTCCAATCCAAATATACCGCTAAGAGAGCAAGCTAGGGTTGCGTTCACAGTCAGTAGGATTTTTAAATGTAACAAACTGATACAATACTAACAAAAATACTAGCTGACACACTTTATACTGTAGGCATACATGTGTATTGATTACACATACAGATTCAATAATTATACATTTTTCGAAGTTACAGTTGTTTGCACATTTATTTTTACTTGGTGGAACGCCCATTGAAATGTTACAGTATTTCAAATTATGCTAAATGTTTTTGTCTCATCACAAGATTACCAAGTGGCTCATTGTTAAATAATATCTGGGACTCTTAAATAAAGGTGGGTAACATACGACAACCAGGGAAACAAAACAAAACAAAACTGGTCTCTACTTGTGTACACATGGACAGTGAAGGGGCCTCGGCCTCAGGATCCCTAACTATCAGAGAGCGCATAAAAATGTGTCTGGGAGCCACCCGATGCAGTGACAGTCAATGCATTAAGCAAGTTGCTATTGCTTTTTTAATGAACAAGTGAGATTTAATAATAAAATTACTATAATTCACTGTAATACTATAATAACTGGCCAAAAAAAGATAGATATAAATATGAAATAAAAATGAGATCAAGTTAAGGAGGAGTAAAAAGTAAGACTGTGCAAGCAAGTAGTGCAAATTGCATTAATAAGTTATATGTACACTATAAATCTGAGAAACAGCTGCAAGAAGAAATCAGTGCAGTATTTTCTGATTAAACACTGCAACATTTTTTGGCACTTTAGATACATCACACAGTATCATGAGGGAGACATGTGACTGGCCTCAAATTTATTCTTCAGCACAAATAAAAACAACTCTAAATTTGCAGCAATGCAAAAACATAAAGCATCTTATCAGCTACAAGAAGGGGTTATAGCAACAGATAGTGTCGATGAGCAGCTGAGACAGCCTTGCCACAGGACAGTGGGAAGTTCTTCAAGATGCTTTGAGCAACCTACCTGGCAGGCGCCTTAAAAACAATGCACAACACCCATCATTTAGGTGATTTATGGTTTTTTCTGTGTGGGCAATGGGTCATCTGCCCCTTGAGCATCCTCCTCTGTCAAACCAACACTCTCTTCGTCCTCCTTTGCTGCATCCGGACATCTTCTCTGTGATCTTCCTCTTTTCCTGTGAAAAAAAAAAAAAAATTTTTTAATTTCCCACATGCTGACTTTCTTATCTGGGTGATAATGATAATCTGTTTATCATGCAATTAATAGTAAAGATTTGCTTAAGCACTTAACAAAAGCTCCAAAATCCTTTCTTCCACTGAGGGCAAACACTCGTGCCTCACTCGGCATACATTTGTCCTTTGCTCTTCAGTCATCAAAAACAGCTTTTCTTTTTAGGGCTGTTAGCCTTTCAGTAGGTAGTACTTTACTATTTCGAGATGACGGGTGTTTTGTTGGATGGGAGAACAATAAAGATGACAAATAGGTTTGCGAAATAAATTTTACAAATGACGAATGCAATTACAGGATAAACCCTCATTATTAATCACACAGTGACATTTCTCTTGAGGACGAGAGCGCCATCTTACTGTTCTTTTACTTTGTGTACATTACAAAACACGTCTTTACATCCTCTGTCATTATTGTTTGGAGGAGGAGGAGTTTCAGCACAGAGAAGAAGTGAAAGGAAAAAGGAGGAGGATGCGCTTGGAATAGTGCCCTCGTTCCTGCAGCTGTAGTGGAGAGGAGGGACGGCTCCTCTGGGAGTAATTGCATGCTTTTTTGTTTTTCTGTCAGAATAACACATTTCTGCCTGGTATAGGGTATGAGATGTTTGATTAAAGCTTTACTGCAAAAAAAAGAACAGACTGATTACTGTGGAAATTATGGAGGGTTTAGAATGGCTGTGCTGTGTAACCCTCAAATGGGGGGAGAAAAACAAATAAAGACAGAGAAAGGAAGGATGCAGTGAACACATTGTGCTAATGTCTGCCAACTTTCAGGCAGGACAATAGGCTCTAAATGGCAGCTATGTATGTAATTAAGAATCATTCCTGTAAAACACAGGGCTCGTCCTCATTTGTCATTCTTTCTGTTCACTGTTTGGCTGCGTTTTCAAGGGAAACAATGCTGTAAAAAAAAAAAACCCATACACACACAATCCAATCTTTTCTAGGCCATTGGGGAACCTGTATGACTTTAAAAAAAATCCTGTGTTAATCAGCCAACTTGTCTGAGATGAGATGCATTTTAAAAGGGAAAATTCACGACGGTGAAGAACTTAAAAGTGGAGCTTTCTTTTTTCTTTTTTTTTTGCACGAGTCATTTCGAATGCATGAGCGCTCATGCATTCGAAATGACTCTGAGGACGTTGTTTGAATAAACACAGTTGAAATGTTTTTAATAAAATATAGATAGGTATATTTTATCCAAATTTAGCTAGACTTTGTTTTAAACTTTAGAAGCAAAATGTTGTGCTGTTTGATATCACCCTTAATCTCCAGGTACACATTAAAGGGACATTTCCACTTTAAACTTGAAGGAGAAAAAGAGCAATGGCAGAAAAACACGGCTAAGGCCTTTTTTTGTATCTCAGATTTCAGAAATTTTATATTTGAACTTATGGACTTAAAGCATTATCTTATTTATTTATAGTAAATTTATATATTTCCAGATGGGCCTAGTATCTCAGAAGCTACAGATAACTTGGGATTTACTGAGAATTAAAAAAAAAAAAAAACCATGTGTGAGCGGCAGATCTCTGGGTAAAAGCAAAATAGCTACAGCCAATATCTCCCTTAAAATGGATCTAAAATGAGCATAATTGGTCAATAATTAGACAAACACACCAAGAGGCTGGTCACTAGGAAACATTTGTATTTCCCCGCCTGGTTGGGGAGTGGTTTTCTGGAGATTGCTGGCAGTTGCTAGGTGAAATTTATTTTAAAGAGCTATAAGGTGCTGCACTGAAAATCTTGCAATGATTTTAGTGGCGAGTTTATAGCAGCGATCGCCTGTAACTTGTATACGAGATACCAACTTGTCTAAAAGTCTGCAACTGTTCGCTAAGTCGTAGTGAAACTGTTAAAAGTGTGATGCAAAACACATACAGAAATAATTTGCCTTCAAAATAAAAGCAGCACCGTTCAGAATGTATTAGTTTCAGTGTGCAGGCAAAACTTTTACATTATAGTGCGTGCAGACAAGTAGGTGTCCTCCATGCAAACTATGGCCAATTTGCTAGCAATCTGCAATTTGCTGCAGCATCCTCTTTATGATTGTAGTGACAGGCAGTAACCACTTGGCAAGTGGTTAAAAAAAATACACATTTTCCCCTAGCAACCAGAGGTAGCTGTGGGGAGTGGTCTCTAGCCATGTAAGACTGAGGTGTAAATCAAGTCAATTTAGCTCCTCTTTAAGTCTGGTTACCCCTGAGATCTACATATTAAGGATATGAATCCTGTTTGACAGCACATGGAGCCAAGAATAGAAAAACTGTATAGAATAAAGTCAGTCTGAAGCCTGGCTGGTTTTGGTTCATAGACATTACTTGCAAAAACATTGATTCTTCAGTATACTGTATTTAGATATACAGACATGGCAGGAAATAAGGAAACTTATAAAAAGTCCACATAAAGTTAATTTTTCTGAACTTAGAAGTTTTTTAACCTTTATGCCTTTCTACTCTGTCTCACCACTCAAAGCTCAAAGCGCTTTCATTCATGCAGTGCTTTTATCTATACCTAAGGCCTTTTTATCCAACATTCACACTCCGATGGTTGCATCTTGGCCACTTAGGGAATAGTATCTTACTCAAGGATGAGGAGCCGGGAGTCAATCCAACCTTTCAATTGGTAGATGGCCTGCTCTACCACCTGAACCACATAACCTCTGACATCCTGTAGATTTCAAAATCTCTTACGTAAATCTCTCTCTCTGGCCAAGGGAGCAGCCATACGACCTCCTAACAAGACCTGATCAAGCTCTTGTTGGAGGAAAGAATCTGTGTTTGAACAATTTCGTTGTAGCATAGGGAAGAACTGGGATGCAACAAGATCAAAAATAAAGACAATAAAAGTTTGAAAAGTTGTCAGAATAAAAAAACAACAGAAGAGAAGACAAACGTCAGGCTAGTGTAATTAAAAGCGGGCAGCTGTCTCTTCGGGCCTGTGTGATTGCACACTGTGGAACATTGGTGTTAATGTGTTTATTTTGTTCTGAGCAGCTGTTCCTCCTTTTTTTTCATTTTAATGATCACAAGAGGATGTGGTTTTGGTTGTATTTTCTTTGGCTGCCTCTCTTTTTTCCCCCCCTTCTGAACACAGCAGAGGAGAGGTAGGACAAAACAAGAATTGACACAGACTAATTATGTCTTTCAAAAGTTAACAGCTAATTACTATACAAAAGCCATCATGCCACGTGATTTCAGTGATAAACACACTCTTCTTTACCTAAGACTTGTGCTCATTCTAGATTTCCCTTTCCTTGTTTTGCCCACTGAGGAATATGCAGTTCAGTTTGATGTTCTAACAGTTGAACGATGAGATGACATTCACTGAATAACTTTGTTGCTTAATTGTGCAGTAACCTTGTGCAAACAGTGGCCAGGAGATCCGAGGAGAATCGTATATTTATAAAAGTACAACAGTGCTGTCAAAGTGAGGGGAAAAAAAGGGGATGAATTAAACGAATATGAAATTAAATACAGTAACTGTCATGTCGTTATGCCACAGTTTGAAGAGGGGGGGCAAAAAAACAGTCAGTGCCTTGACAGCAAGTTTGTGACCAGAAGAGCCGCAAGTGACCTTGAGCTTTCGAAAACTTCACAACACGCAACCCGTGCTGGTCTGTGACTTACAACTGTATTCATGAGCATCTGGCTGAGCCTGACCTGCATGGAGATGAGCTGCATTTTAAGCAACTGGTACGTTTTAATCTGTTTTATTTGTTTGTTTGCTTTGATTTTCCTTTTTGTACTTTATGTGTGTTTGAGGCAGCAGTAAAATCTGAAAAGCATTAATGATACATATCAGTTAGAGACATCTGAAAATGTCAAAAATCTCATTTTCAAAGCAGAGTTTTAGTGGAATACTATGCAAGAGAATGATGGTATGTGACAGGGTTTGTAAGTGTTTGGTCACATTATACATGTCTCTCTGCGACCACGGATAGGATTAGCAAGCAAATGCCCTCCTGTAGATGTGTAAGGGGGTTAAAGGTAAGACAGTAGGTATCTCAGTGCAGATGACATTATCCAAAAGGTCCCAGTTACTGTCAACCTCACCAAATGTCCAACCGCATGCTCTGCAAAGTGTACTGGAAGACAACGGACTAGAAGTTACAGCATTACATGACATCCAACTTTTTAATTTGCTGGCATTTCAAAACAGGGCTGTAGGATTTTAGAAAGTCATGTTTGTCTGCCACCAGGCCCTGCATGTCAAGTTATAATGAGTTCAAACTTAAACTTTTTTCTCTTTTAAAAGAGATTTAAGGGCCATGTCACTGATTGTACATCAGTATTCATTTACAAGTCTAGAGTAGTTCTACTACAAATACACTCATTGGCCACTTATTTAGTTGTACTCGTTCATCTGCTTGTTAATGTAAAAGAATATAATCACCAATTACATGGCAGCAACCTGATGCATTTATGCATGTAGACAGGGTTGTGAAAATCTGCCCAAGTTCAAATCAACCATCAGATTTGGAATTAAAATGTGATTTAAGTGATTTGAACATGTGATGCTTTTTTTGTGTCGTCTTGGTGTTTCATAAGCTGCTGATCTTGAGTAATTTTCTCACACATCCATAACTAGAGTTGAGAAAATGATTCTAAAAAGGGAAAATATCCTGCGTTAGTTCTTTGGGTAAAAAATGCCTTGCTGAAGCCAGAGGTCAGAGCAGAATGGCCAGACTGCTTTGTGCTGACTGAAAGGCAACAGTAACTGAACCACTTTTTACAACCAAGGTATGCAGAAGGGCATCTCTGACTGCACAACATGGAGAACCTCGAAGCAGATGGGCTACAGCAGCAGAACACCAGGTGTGACTCCTCTCATCTAAGAACAGGGAATTTAAGCTAAAGTTCACACAAGCTCACCAAAATTGCACAACAGAAGACTAAAAAAGGGAAAATCATTGCCCGATCTGATGAACATCTTTGTCTCTGGCATGATATTTGTATTGTAGGGTCAGAATTTGGCATAAACAACACAACAGAATGGATCAACTTTGGACCTCTTAGTACCAAATGAGCATTATTTAAATATCACAGCTCATCTGAGTATTGTTGTTGACTACAGTTTACCCATTTTATGCTGTTCCAACATGTTAACCCAGTCCAGCTCAAAATGATTTCTTAAATGTGCCAATGAAATCATTGTACTCAAATGGCATCCACAGTCACCAGATGGCTTGCAAGGAACAATGGAAGCCAACCCAGTAGTAGCAAGCTGTAACTAATAAGGTGTTTGGTGCCTGTAATATGTTGAAAATGTCATAAAGTCATTTGCGGTTCCAGAGCAAGCTATTTAAAATTCATACGGTTCCAAGTGATCTCACTTAAGTAAACCTTGGTTGGGGTGAAAACCAAAAGTTGGGAAAAATGTGGGTGTAGAATTAGAAAGAAGTGAGCTCACAGAACCAGTTTAAGCCTACTCCTAAACTCAGCTTGAGGCGTGATAGCTGCTAATAGCATTAAACACGCAACTGTTATATTTCTGCAAATGTCCCCTGCCTGTTTAAAATGTTATTTCAGTTTTTTTCTCTGCACTGTTAGATGAATAGTTTCAGCCGAGAGATGTCTCTATATTTAGCTTTATATATCTATATCTTCAAATTAGATTTGTATCACAATGATCAGTACAGCCCTCGGAATAAGCATAGGCTGTAGTTGTTACACTACATTGTCAAGTATTATGCGAGTTGAAATGAGTGTTATGTCATACTTATTTTGAATTTGGTCTGTTAATGCATTTCCAGATGATGAAAGTAAATGAATAAAACAATTGTGCTGTCAAAACTTTCAGCTGTCTGTTGCAATTGTTATCAAATGAGTCTTTGTTCTGCTGGATTTGTCTTCTCATTCATGCCAGGGTTTTTTTTTTTTCTCCAACAGATGCAGCAAAACATCAGTTCTCATGTGTGACACCTCTGAGTGCTCGGGGATGGTGCAGACAGCAGAACCAACTGTGTGGGAAGAATGACAGGACATCGTGTCCCCTCTCTAATTAGGATAAGTGACAAGAGTGATTGTTGTTAGCTGCAGAAGTGATGGCATTAAAGGGCTGAGAGCCAGCCACACAGCTGGGAGATTAGGGACACGTGCATATTTTGGCCTCGACACGTACGTCACCAAAAGGACACGGAGGAAGAAAACAAGGTGAAAAGGGACTGCTACGTAATGCACCTGTCAAATAGGTCCTTGCAACATGTGTGGTGTTATGTGACCGAGGAGAAGAAGGCCAGGGCATTTAGAAGAAACAAACACTTGTGTTCTTAGCTAAGTGCGACGAGGCTTATAGGATGCAGACTGCTGTGTGAAGTGCTGAATAAAAAGGTGCACAGATGGTGTTTTATTTATCACAATTTAGACTTTCATGTCCATTGTTCTGTATCAGTATTTGGACGTTTCTGAGTGCAGTCTTAATAATGCTTTGAATTAATTTGCTTTCAATAGAAGTTCAGCATTACCTTGTAAAGTGTAACACTTTGTGTAGTTTCTCTATCGCAAAACTGTGGAGAAGTGAGCAAAATGTGTACTAATGGAACCTGATCAAATGTTGTAGCTAATGTTATTGAAAAAAACAGACCCCAAAGTGAACCCAACCATAAATAAAAATCGTGTTGCTCGATGCACATCAGAAGCAACAAATCTGCAGAACAGTCTGTACAACTTGTCAGGCTCTCAGTGGTCATCAATAGCAATTGCTCACGAACTCAGTGTGAATGTTATTGAATTAAACTTAGGCCTTGAAAAGACCAAATGCTCCAAATGTCTGCCGCCATTGATTGTTATTTAACAATGGAGAGCTGACATTTTCACTACTCTGATTCATTCCATTGTTACAGAACCTTGAATTTATTTTGTCTGTTCAACCACGATTTGTAGCACGATAAACGGGACAGACTGTGCCAGCCCATTTCACTTCCACATTAAAAAACCCCCCCAAAAAGTGAGTAATCAATGAGTGATCACGTTCCCTCCTAAATATTTACTTTGTTTAAATACTAGTTACTTAATGTTTATTATACTATTTATTTCCATACTGAGCACCGTCTGATAAATCTTTTTACAACTACTAAAAACTGCTATCCAAGGTCAACAATAAACCTTTAGCTTTCAGCTAACATGGGTGCTAAGAAAAACAAGCATCTAGACAATCTAAAATACAGTGAGAACAGGGCACTGCTAGAAAAACATTTAGTTTAGTATCTGTACAGTTTTTCTATACGGTATTTTCATTTATAGTGCCTAGCTGCCTTTTTATTCCACTACATATAGGATGGGAACTATAAGGTTTAAGACAATAATAAATATCATAAAACATGGATTCTCTTTTGTACTGTGTAAGTGGCCATAATAAAGTCTTACTGCAGAGTTTGTCTACACAGCGTCCAAAGTCATCAAGTTGAAACATGAATGCAAATGCATGCAGGAGAAGTTTCTTCTCCTCTACTTCTTCTTTTCTCTCCTATTAATCACCTTCTGAGGCTCTACATTCTGCCTTGATCCCTTGGAAGAGGCACAAAACCAAGATTTGAACCACTGGAGTGCAAAAGCTAACTACTGTACAGTGTATGTAAAGAAGTTAATGCTTCATCTCAAGCAGCAGCAGCAAAATATTACTCAAGCACTGATGCATCAGTATTAAGAAGCTACTGTAGTAATGTTATATGGAATAATATATCATTTTTAACTGTTAAGACGTTTAACCAAAGTAAGGGCTTGAATAACTTTTTAATAACATTTAATGGGATATTAAAGGAAAAAAGATTGGTACCTAAAATTATTGTTACTGCAAAAGATACTTTAGCTTTTGTGGTATTTTTATGTTCCCAACATCACCAACAAGGTTTAACTTATAAAAGGTCACATTAAAAAGGGGGAAAAAGAAAGCCTAAACTGGTGTAATCTACAAAAATATCAAAGCCTAAACAAATAAGTTAACAGCCCTGCTAGCATCATGCAAACACTGGAGCCGATGCCTGTTAAGAGTGTGGTACACCCAGTGTACTAATACACAATGATTCATTCTCACATTCCCAGCTATGAACAGTTACCTGACATTCATGTCAGCAAGCTGGAGTAAACAGAGGAAACTCATGCAGGCACAGCGAGAACATGCAAACTGTAAACTCCACACAGACCTGAGATTTGAAATGAAACATTAAACTTCCATTATCAATGCATCTGACAGGGGAACAAATCAAGTAAGCATCTTCTACAGTAAAGTTCTTTTTTTAAATTTTTTATGTTTTTATGCCTTAGAAGCTCATTGAACCTCTGCGTGTGTGACTGGGAAGTACAAATGAGCTGAATTCAGTTGAATTAAAAGGAACAGTCGTCTATTTGTCCATTTAATAAGCCACAACAAAATAAAATATTAAACGAACAACAGCAGCAACAAACAAAAACAGGAAACAGCAAGGTGTCTGTCCAATACAAACAAACAGGGATTACAGAACAGAGAACTGCTTAAAATGCTTAGTTACTGATTTTTTAATCATTATTATTATTATTTTTAAATCCACTTGATTTTTATTTAAAACATCACAATCTGACTAATTTTCTTGTGCACAAAAAGTTTTCTGTCCCTCATCAGTAATTTTAACACTGTATAATACCTTTAATATATCAATTTGGGCATTAATTCATCTTATATAATATAATAACATCGCCCCTTTTACTAGTCTTAAATGAACCTGCCATTAATTTCTCAAATGGATGTTACTACCTTTAATGCATAATTAGAGCTGATTTTAATCATGAAAAACATACTCGCTAATGCTCGGCTCACGCTTTACCCAAACTCCTAATGCTGCACTATATATTTTATGTAAATAAGTAATTGCTCATAAATGCATAAGCTTGGCGAGATATCACACGGGGTTGATAAGATGGCAAATGAAAGAATGAGGAGAACGCGAGAGTGTGCGTGAGCGATAGCGAGAAAGGAGTGAGACTATGAGCACAGCAGTAAGAGGGCAAGGGAGGATGCCCCGCAGGTCATGAATAAAAGACGAAAAGAATAATTTGGGTGTTTCTCATCGTGGTACAGAACACCATAGATTAGCACCGCTGAATAGCATCTCGCTCCTCTTCTCCTTGTTTTGTTTTTATCTCTCTCTCTTACGTTATACACATACTGCAGTCTCTTTCCGTTCCTCAGAGCAACATGTATAGTATTATTTTCCCCACAGCATCGCAGACACACACTGAGCAATAATATGTTCGTCTTTTAGGTGTAGTCACCACGGGGGGGATTCGTATGGCGCAAATTAGGTTGGATCTCCTTCTCCGAGAAGCTATTAGTCCCTCATTACCACCCTCTGTAAATGTGTGCGCATGTGTGAGTGTGTGAGCGTGTATTTTTGTGATGCCAGGGTGCGACATCATCAAGGAAATCTCTGCTCCAGCAGTACATCATGTTCTCTTGATTCTTATACGTAAACAGATTACAGTAACTTACCAGAGAAAGCAAACAACACCAAGAACAAGCTTATTACATTTCCCTGCGTTAGTTCACTGTGGTTACATAGAATAAAGAAGGACCTGTGTGTTGCTTCACACTATGTCCTGAAGGACTGCGAGTAGAACGAGGGAGTCCTTTATACATATAGCAGCAACTCATTTTCTGATCTAGCCGGAGATAGCTCCTGTGAGGGATCACGCTGTGGTTTCTAAAAAAGATGTTCCTTCGAGAAAGATTTGTCTTGTCACTGTTCTCTGCAAGCGTATTACCATTTCACAATCAGCTCCTGAACAGCTGTTTCCATTGATAACAAACTGATGTATAAGTCTGTAATTGTAGGAAGATAGGAGCACTTTTACTCTTACACATATACAGACCCATAATTGCTATGGGCGGATACATAGTCGAGAAAGTGTAGATAGCCTGCGCATTTTGTCCGAGACCCCGACATTGAAATGCTAAGCTGTGTGTTTCCACTGTAACTAAATGCCCCACAAGCTCTTCTTACTGGGAGGAGAATTTTTACACAAAAGAGTTTATTATTCTGCTGTTCTTCTGTAGGCGATAAGATGAATATGAAAAGCACACTGCCAGCAGAATCCATCTCAAAACAGCTCTACATCTACATAGTTTAGGTAGCCAAAAATAATACCACCTTCAAGCATTCCCTTTATTCAAGGGGACAACATTATTTTGTTACATGTGCCTAGAATCGTTTGAAAGAGAGAAACCCCTAATATAAGTATAGTAGGTCATTTCTTGTCCTTGTTTGAGGTTCACGTTAATGTTATATATTTCTGTTAGTGAACTTTTAAATTAGCATCAGTGCATAAGCAAACTATGCAATGAAGTCAAATACCACCTTTTTCTTGTTTGATTAATTATTTTACAGCTTAAACACAGTTGGCGCGCATGCTCAGAGCCTCTAATGAAACAAACTGTATTGCTGTAATATGAGAAATGAGGTACCCATCAAATTGTGGGAAACCCCCCCTTGCCTTCTTGCATATTCTTCACAATAAAAGGTCTTGATGAGTGATAAAAATGCAGTGTGCTGCTGCCATGTCAAACTGTAACTAATCAGATCAGATTAGTTTCTCAGCTTGACAGAGGTGTAAATGGAAAGCGGGAAGCTTGGCAAAAATGCTGGAGAAAATGATTTTAGGGGACTGATTTGCCTTTGCCTCTGTGGAGCAGATTGTTCATAAAGCCGCCAGCAGATGGTGCTGAGATCCTCTCGATGCTTCCGCAGTATGTGTCCACATATGTGTCTGTGGGAATATCAGCTGCATGTTTGCCATTATTGCTGGTATATTTGGGAGCATTTTAATACGGACACCTGTGTTTTCTATGTGCTTTTGCGTCTCGCTCCCATGAGGGCAGTGTTGTTATTGACACAGGTGGAGAGGCTTTTCTCTTTGAGCCGTTTACTGATGTGGGAGGTCAAAGTTGCGCAGGACTTTAAAGATAGACCTTTTCAAGCAGCCTCTCTGCAGGCCCCTCCAGTGAACTGGAACTTCAGATATTGGGTTTGGGGCTGAGTTAGTGAGCTAGTTTTGCACAGTGAGAACACAGTTGGCATTTGAGGCAGAGTAAGCATGTCGTTTCTTGCTGTTTTTGCA
Source organism: Mchenga conophoros (assembly GCF_057382185.1). Taxonomy (NCBI): domain Eukaryota; kingdom Metazoa; phylum Chordata; class Actinopteri; order Cichliformes; family Cichlidae; genus Mchenga; species Mchenga conophoros. The sequence continues at coordinate 17,502,252 of NC_140541.1, forward strand.
TGATATTTTATGTTTTTAATTTGCCACAATGCCTCCTCACCCTTCTCTGTGTCCCTTTTTCAGTTTGCCCATCAGCCCTCTGGCCCCGAGGAGCATCTGTGCCCCTCCTCATTTCCCATATGCCCCATGCCTTTAAGTCTAGCCCCGAACTGTAGCGCTGATAACTTATTCATCACAGACATGAATTAACAATCATTCATTTTCCATCACACCAACAACCTGATGGTTTGATTTCACTCCTGACCTGCTTCTGGTTTCACTTGTGCATCACACAAACATACAGGCGGCACTGTGTAAACTTCAACATGTCAGCAGAGTGGAGTGAAAGGATATCTCAACAGGCAGCACAATGACAAGATGACAGTCCATACTGCAGCAAAACCGTAATCTTTGTTTAGCTATTCATACAAATCAGCAAGGGGGAAGAAAAGGGAGAATAAAATGCATAAATGCATTTTATTCTCCCAACTCTTGAGCCACGATCGCCCCTGTGAATATTCTCTGGTTTTCTAGTCCCTGTCAGTACTTGCTGTGGCATTTTGGATCCACTGAAAACTTTTCAAGGAGTTTTTAGGAAAGCCCAGTAACAATGAAGTACAACAGTAGACCCTACAAGTAATAAATGCATGTTTAATATGCGCATTGAAGGACATGTCCTGGTCAAAAATGACTCCAAGATTCCTCAAAGTGTTACTGGAGGTCAAGATTATGCCATGCAGCGTAAGTTTCTGGTTAGACAATTAGAGGTCATCCAGTTCTTTATACCTTTCAGACATTCCTGTAGTTTAATTAACTGGTGTTTGTTATCTGGCTTCATGATAGAGAGAGCTGGGTATCATCTGTATAGCAATGAATGTTAGCCCTTACTTGATTATATTGCTTAAGGGACGCATGTGTCGTGGTGACTATCATTGAATGCTGCACTGCAGTCTAGCAGGACCAGCAGAGAGCTGAGTCCACTGTTGGAGGCCAAAAGATGATGATTCATAAACTTCACTAATGCTTTTTTTGTATTGTGAAGAATTCTGAATGCTGTTGTGAACACTTCGATTTTCTTTTAATGGACAGGCTCACATTGTGGCTTCTTGCTTGTATTGGTTGCCCATAATGACATAAAAAGAGGTTTTTCTTGCTCTATATTTGACCACATGTTTGAGCACAATGTCTCTCACATCACTTACATTGAAAGGAAGGGGTTTTAAAATGGCTGTATATAGAATGAAAGAACAGCAAGAAGACCTGGTTCAGTGTTCATATATGCTCCTGTCTTCTTTTTAAGAACAGATCAGAATCAGGCTTTTAATCCTTATTTCATTAGTTTTTTTGGGTACATTATATTCACACAAATTGTGTTATTGGCAGTGTTGGGAAGATTACTTTTAAAATGTATTCCACTACAGATTACAGAATACATGCCCCAAAATGTATTTTGTAACGTATTCCGTTACGTTACTCAATTATTCTGAATACTTTGGATTACTCAATATATTATCATGCTTTTTACAACTACATGAATGTACTATTGCTGTGTGATTTATTACTATTACTGAAGGTCTGCGGCTCCGAACCGTAGTAAAGGGACCTCTGGCTAATAAGTCCGGTTCGTAGCCGAAAAATAGCTTTACTTGTCTGGGTCAACTTTGATGTGAGAGAGGCGTTGAAAGGCTGCTCCAACGGAACTTATTGTTTCGGAGGAAACAAGCCAAACACATTGTGGCAAGCTCAGACAAGGAGGAGACAGAGGTGTCGTTTGGTCTTGCTACCCTGAGTTGCCAGGGAGCACAGCCGTTTATTTTCCAACAGAAACACACCGCTGCTAACCAAACTGCTCAGCATAGCTTAGCACAACAACAACAACAACAACAACAACAAAAAGGCCTCTCTCACCCAGGAAACACACAGTCGCAGAGAGAGCGTGTCGCCCTCTAACCATGGCAACCATAACGCTGCCGTAGCTGTCAAACAAAACCCAAACAGTCCTGACCCGCCACAATATGAAACAGGAAAATACTGCCATGTAATCCATTTATTTCAACAAAGTAACTGTATTCTAAATACCACCTTTTTTGTTGTTGTTGTAGTTACTCATATTTTGTATTTTAAATACATAACGGCGGTACATGTATTCCGTTACTCCCCAACACTGGTTATTGGTTGGGGCATTCCTTCAATAAGTGAAGGAAATCATCTGGTTAAATACTTCAAGACTAACAATAACAAAGAAAATGGAGCAAATTACAGCTGCGGGGGGAAACATCAGAAGTAGCCCTAGAAAGAAAAGTGAATGGAAAATACACACAGCGGGAGATAGGAGCAATAAACAGAAGAGGTGTGCCTGTGTAAGAAGTTCTGCAAAAGGTGGCTGTAGTTTAGATTGGTAATTTAAAGTTATTCAAAAAGCCTCCTCGAACAATAGCTAAAGAGTCTTTTTTCTCCAGCAAGTTAGGTTTGAAGGCAAGGCAAGGCAAGTTTATTTGTATAGCACAATTCAACAACATGGTGATTCAAAGTGCTTTACAGAGACATTAGAAACAAGAACAAATAAAAAGCATGAGAACAAATAAAAAGCATGAAGGGTGAAAGATGAGTCTCACACTGAAATAGTTGGTATAGCTATGTGTATCAGAGGAAGTTCTGTAATTCCCTACCAAAAATAACCAGGAATAAGCCAAGTCTATCACCTGTTAAATCATAAAATGAGAAATGACATGTTAATTAGATTAGATTAGATTAGATTAGATTAGATTAGATTAGATTAGATAGAACTTTATTAATCCCTCGGGTGGGTTCCTCTGGGAAATTCGATTTCCAAAAAAGCACAGCACCGACAGAAGTTACAGAGTTACAGAATATTATATATATATATATATATATATATACACACACACACACACACACACACACACATATATATAAATACAGAGACAATATAAATAAAATATACGAAGGGGATAAATAGAATAAATAGGAATAAAAATAAAAATACAAGTGAATTGCACATTTCAAGTATTGAGTCTATTGCACTGTTGACTATTTACAAAAGTATTGCACAAAAGGTATTGCACAGTGAGGTGAAGAGGCACTACAGCTTAGTTGTTCCCCCCTCCTTTGTCCTCCTGTTTCCCCTCCCTCTCCCCTCCAGGGAGGAGTTAAACAGTCTGATGGCGTGTGGGACAAAGGAGTTTTTAAGTCTGTTAGTTCTTTTTATTAGCCACCTTTAAAAAGTGCCGGCAGTCATATTTTATCAGCTTTGGACACAACCGAGCTAGCTGTTTTTGTGTTTTGGTTTTTGTGTTAGTCTTTGTGCTAACCCACTAAATATTGATGTTGGATAGACGTGCAGATCATGTCTATATTGGGTCCGTTGGTCCATGGCCAATTCTGCACATCTATACCACATCTGAGTTTGGTCCAAAATTTGGATGTCCAATCGTGACCCAACCTGGACATGAATATGAAGTTCAACATTTGAACTTGGTAATTATTTGGGATGTCATGTGGATGTCTATGACAGGTGCAGGAAATTTGATTAATAAATGTAATATATTTTATTTATAAACATCAGCATTGTTGTTATTAAAATGATACGATAAGGATTATTTATAAACAAACACAATTTATTATGTGTTGTCTTATTGATTTACTCAGTACATGTGGGTTGGTTTTTGTTATTTTACCTTTTCCTGTGTTTCCTTAACTACTTCAATAAATAAAAGAAAATGTTCATAATAAGGTTAAAACGGTCATTTATGAAAAAGTGCCGAAATATTAAAAATGTTGAAATCCATGTTACAGTGTAAAATAAAAATGGTTGAAGTATTTAGAAAGGAGTACAATGCGTTTAATATGTTTAAAAGACCGTTTGAGTTATAATTGGTTTGTTTTTATTTTAGTGAGGTTGGTATCTTGTTTTATTGTGAAGAGTTTTGTACGAGGAAGTATATGTGATTGTGATTGGTAGAAGGACTGAGAAGAGTGTGTAAGTGTGTATGTATAACCTGAACTATCTGCTCGACAGTCTTTGTCAATACGCACATTTTGAAAACTGTCTGTGAGAAGCTCCGGACATTTCTGCTCCAAATCCACCGAGCGGCTGCTCACTTTTGACTTAGCTCAAGAGCTGCGCCATCTTGGAGATAGCCCGTGCTCAGAGGTCCTACAGACGTCAACAATAGAATTCAGTAGACTTGGAAAAGAAGACGTTGCCTGACGTTACAAAACAGCTTCCTTACGTGGACGTTCGAAAAATGACTTATAAAAGTCATTCTGATGTTTGCTGGCTTTAAATTTGCAGGAGACATGAGATTGGTACTAATCTTCTTATCAAACACTCAAGAAAGCAAATAAGTCTCTTTCTCAAAATGTCCAAATATTATTTGCATCACTTAACTCTACACATATATAAAAAAAGGCTACCAGCCATTTCAGAGAAGCATTAACTCAAGAAGTATTATCAAACATCAAAGGAGGACTCACTTTCATGCTTCCCACGTGTGCCTTATAAAAGACTGGAACCTTTAACCCAGAAAACTGCAGTGATGGTAATTGGTTCATTGGAGTCTCAGTGATTTTGCAGACAACAGCAACATGTTACCAGTAGGAAGTAATTGCTCATTTTGAGAATAGTAAGATCCTTGTTGCGCTAATCAGTTCCTGGCTCCAGCCACAGCTGAACAAGTGTGCGTTTAGGTATAAGGGTAAAGCAGTGTTGACATGTTGGTACGATCTGAGTACATTTGTCTGTATACTATTCTGTTTGTAAGTGGATGACTGAAGGGAGTGTCTGTCTTTCCACATGACAGTCCAAGGACATAGTTCAAAGCTTTGCCAGGTTTCAATCGAGCCCTTTGAAGCCTCTTCTATCACCGCTCTCAAAGGGTAGATGGAAAAGAATGCGCGGAACTACTATTAGTGTTTTCACATTATGCCATGCATCTAGTAGTGAACTAGACATCTTTTGTTTAGGAGAGAAAATACTCCTTGGATGGGTGCATTAGAGTTGTTCTACATCTTATTCTCTGTATTATATTTCTTTCCATTGCCTCAGAAACCCTGATTTGTGCCATGTAGCTCCCCAAACACCCCGCACCTCCCCTCCAACACCCACAAAACACGCCCCACACCTCCATCACTGCATTTTAAGGGCAGGCGAGTGTCGCCTACAGCCACATTAGCATGGCAAACTCGGCGTGACAGCAGTTTTGCTACAGTGCTGTTATGATGGAGTGAATATGCTCACAGTTTGGGCTGCTCTGGGGGAAAGCAGCTCACTCCAAAGTGTGTTATCATGTAGCCCTGAGTGCAGCTCGAGGGGGGGTGGGGTGGGGGGGGGGGGTGGTTATAAGATTGGGAGGAGAGTAGAAATAGAGGAAGTGGAAAGGGGCTGTGGGGTAAAGGCTGGCGGTGAGCTAAATTCAAAAGTTCAAAGCTACAGAACATGACTATGAGCTGAGAGTGAGCTGGGGAGGAGATGTGATGTAGAGAGAGCACTGGGAGTTTGGATGTGGTGTGTGCTGGAGTAAATGGGCCTTGGCGAGTTGACAGTCACTCCACACATGTGTTTGACTGTGAGCGGAGGCGACAGTGCCGAGCTTATTGAAAAAGACAGGGAGAACACTGTAATCAGCTCTTCTCCTCCTGTGAGGAGGGAGTGCAAAATCACATGAAGCAAATGGAGACAGAATGTTGCCTCTGCAGCGCACAACCTGCATGAGGCGCATAATTGTTAGCATTATTTAAATCGACACTGGTAAAATAATTACCAGCTGATATCATATGCTATGATAAAAGATTGTAAAAGATGTAGAATTAAGAATTCAAATTCTTAAGCTTCATTTAAAGGATGTTTAAAATGTTTTTGCAAGAGTTCAACATTTTCTATAAGATTAATAACAGAATTAATAATTTATTCAGAAAACCTGCTACCTGAAAATTATAATTAAGTGACCAAAGTTAGCCTTGCTTGTTCAACTGAGGCTCAAGGTGTACAGGAAATTGCTATCAGAGGTCTGTGTCCAGCACCAAAAAAGTACATGAGGCTATAGTGCAGATGATAGTGCAGTGTAAATATTTAAAGGAAGATTTGTCATTCCCTCTGCTGACTGTTCCATATTTGATATTCCCTCTGAAGAGCAGTGGCTTTAGTGGATATTTTCACTTCCTGTGGGCACAAAAGTAAAAAAAAATATATTAAAAAAAATACCCAAAACAAATGAAACTTGTGCTAATATTATTTCTGATTTCAATCTGTTTTTCTTCCTATACTCTTCAACATGTAGCTAAACCATAGGAAAAAATAGCATAGCTATGAAAATGCTGCTTATAATGACCTCTTGACCTTGATTCCTTGAATATTATAATTCCTGTGTTTGTCATGCATTAGAGTTGATATTATGTCAGTGGGGTTGTTATAATGAAGGCAGATATGTTAACTTTGCCCCAGTGTGCTGTCTTTGCCATCTTTCTAGCTAGCTCCCAGGTACCGTGGTCACTTAGACGACACTGTTGCGTGGCCTCTAAGTAATGACACTCCCTATATTTCTCAATGGAGAAATGAGGGAATAGGAAAAAGACAATGTTTCATAATGGGAGAAAAGAAAGTAGACACATCCAATAAACTGTCTTATCAATTTCCGCATAACCTGTAGAAGATATTTATTAATTTAGGTGCTAAATACAACTATAGCACAGCTGCAGTCTTTTTTTTTCCTCCTTCATTATTACAGCATCAAGCCAAGAGCCAGGTGTTCATTTTGGCAAGGAACAGAAGTACAAGTCTACACAGCAATAGAGAGCAATTACTAGCAGCTACACTTTATTTCAAAGTTCTCTCTACATCATTAAGAACCAGTATTGCAGTCTGTGTCTAATATTGTAAGCTAACCAGCTTAAAATGAAGTTTTTATAATCTACAGGGAATATGAACCAACTATTGTACCAAAAAAAAGGAACAAGGATTTTATGACAGCACTATAAAAACAGCCACACTGGTGATCGCACTGATGGTCAATGGGTTACAATGTAACACATTAAAATGTAAGTGTTACATTTTTCTGTAATGTAACACAGTACTCTACTAACTTCAGTCGTTGTTCCCTGTGTAACTATAGGAAGAATATAATTGTACAGAGTGGGCCATTTATATGGATATACCGTAATAAAATGGGAATGGTTGGTGATATTAAAGTCCTGTTTGTGGCACATTAGTATATGTGAGGGGGCAAACTCCTCAAGATGGGTGGTGACCATGGTGGCCATTTAGAAGTCGGCCATCTTGGATACAACTTTTGTTGAAGAGGGCCATGCGACACATCAAACTTATTGGTAATGTCACAAGAAAAACAATGGTGTGCTTGGTTTCAACGTAACTTTATTCTTTCATGAGTTATTTACAAGTTTCTCTTTGTTCACAGCCATTGACATGTCGAAGAGGTTAACACGTGAGGAGCGGATCGAAATTGTGTTGATATCTGGTGAATGCAGTAACCGGGTCATTGCAGCAGATTTCAATGCAAGACACCCTACGAGACCACCCATCTCCCATGCTACAGTTAGCAAACTGCTTGCTATGTTTCGTGAAACTGGTTTAGTGTTGGATTTGCCAAAATGTGGATGCAAAAAAACTGTCACTAATGAAGAAACATCAGTTGCTGTCCTAGCTTCATTCAGCAAGAGCCCACAGCGTAGCACTCGCCGCATTTCACTGTAGAGTGGCATTAGTCGAACATCCCTTCGGCAGATATTAGCTACTCACAAATGGCACCCTTACAAACTCCAGCTACTGCAGCATCTCAACGAGGATGACCCAGATCGGCGCACAGAATTTGCAGAATGGGCAAAACAAAAATTGGAACAGGACCCTCGGTTCACGCAGAAGATTTTGTTCAGTGATGAGGCAAACTTTTATGTGAATGGTGAAGTTAACAAACAAAACCACCGCTATTGGTCTGACACTAACCCACATTGGATGGATCCCTCCAAGACTGTTGGAACAACAAAAGTGATGGTTTGGTGTGGTATATGGGGTACAATGATAGTGGGTCCATTCTTCATCAATGGAAACCTCAAGCCCACTGGATATTTGAAATTGCTACATGATGATGTGTTTCCCTCTTTATGCACTGAAGCTGCACGTTCCCTGAGTTTTTCCAACAAGATGGTGCACCACCACATTATGGGTGCCAGGTCCGAGCATTCCTAGATGAACAGTTTCCTGGAAAGTGGATTGGTCGTCGTGGGCCAGTTGAATGGCCCCCAAGGTCTCCCGATCTGACCCCCTTAGACTTTTAGCTTTGGGGTCATCTGAAGGCAATTGTCTATGGTGTAAAGATACGAGATGTGCAGCACCTGAAACTATGGATACTGGATGCCTGTGCTGGCATTTCTCCTGTGGTGTTGCTATCAGTGTGTGAAGAGTGGGAGAAGAGGGTTGCATTGACAATCCAACACAATGGGCAGCACAGTGAACACATTTTATAAGCGGTCAGAAACTTGTAAATAACTTATGAAAGAATAAAGTTACGTTGAAACCAAGCACAACATTGTTTTTCTTGTGACATTACCAATAAGTTTGATGTGTCACATGGCCCTCTTCCAGTTGAAAAAACAAAAGTTGTACCCAAGATGGCCGACTTCTAAATGGCCACCATGGTCACCACCCATCTTGAGGAGTTTGCCCCCTCACATATACTAATGTGCCACAAACAGGACTTTAATATAACCATCCATCCATCCATTCACTTCCGCTTATCCTTTTTCAGGGTCGCGGGGGGCGCTGGAGCCTATCCCAGCTCTAGGGCAAGAGGCGGGGTACACCCTGGACAGGTCACCAGTCTGTCGCAGGGCTAACACACAGGGACAGACAACCATTCGCATTCACTTTCGAATCGCACTCATTCATACCTAGTGGCAATTTGGATTATCCAATTAACCTATCCCCACAATATCACCAACCATTCCCATTTTATTACGGTGTATCCATATAAATGGCCCACCCTGTACATTGATACTTGCATTAGAGAGGTTCAGTTATCCGATAGATGGATAGAAAAAAAAAGACATTTTTTTCTGTGTACTTGAACAACTTGAACTCAGGTGTTTCCAGGATTGAAAAAAAAAATCTGAAATAAGAGCCAGCATAGAAAACTGGAGTAGAAAATATTAGGCACAATGTTCAGGTTCTGTGTCCCATTGCATATTTATTATGTGAAAATGGTGCTGCACTAACTTTAAACATAACTTTGAGTTTTATAATAGTTTTCTGAAGGTGAGAAAAATTTTAAAGTTTAGTTTTATCATCAAAATATACTTAAAATATGTAGAGTCAATGTGCTCATTATGTAAAAGGCCATTTTCAGAATCATACACATGATATTCTTAGATCATAATTATTGACTCATTGATATATATCTATACATATGTGTTGTCCTCCACTAAATAATATCCCCACTCGTCTTCTCTGTGCTTTGATCCAGTGGTGTTGGGGTAATCATGTTTCAGGCGTAGCTGAAATGGAAGTGGAGGCATGGTAGCTGGTGCCCCCACTTCTGGAATGAAACAAGTCCACTATAGCATCTGCACAAACAACATGCTAATGTGAAGATAATGAAGAACTCAAAATCCCTGATCTTCATCAGGTATCTAACACACACAACTCTTGAGGATGAGGAGTGACGTTTGAGGAAGATGACAGGCTGACAGATCGGGAACCTGAAGCAGGAAGATGAGAGACCACAGTAAGTAAAGGGAAAAATATCACAAAGGCAAAGAAGAAGATGAAAGGCAGGTGTGTCAGCCAGAGTAGGACAGGTAGGACTCACCTCGGGGCAATGTTATAGGCAGGTAAGTATTGCCCATACAGATTAGGACAGAGGAGCAAGAAAACACAGAGCAGAGGAAGAAGGTGAGAAGGGCACTCGGGGCCATGACAGTTTTGGAAATTAAAAAAAAACAAAAAAACAATTTAGAGTATTGTTGGGTCTGTGTTTCCACAAGCCCCGCTAGTTTAGAGACTTATTCATCATGAAGAAAACAAGACAGTCAGCAATCCATCGATTTACTTGCGCAAGGGAGGCCTCGTCGGTATCTCAGGAACGCACTTCGAATCCTACCACAAAATGACCCCAAATCCGGCCTCCGCTCGCTGCCTTTTATTGGGAAAAACAGTTCAATACACGTCACAGCAAAAGCACCTCCCACCGTAAAACCCGTGACTATGGTTGTCAGATGGTCACTGACCGGTCTCTGGATCTGTGTGACTGAGGTCTGGAGCATTAAATGTTCAATAACACTGAGTCTTGAAAAATGCAAAATAGAATTACCAATAAGCTTTCATCAAAATGCAAAGTCCAAACAACCAATTATAGAGCAGCTCACATACACACTACTTGGTTGCAAACTGTGAGCTACTCTCACACATTCACCCTAAAATGAACCAAAAACAATTGGAACAATTATTCTAACAAATGCTGGGTTGCATAAGTAACAAATTTCCATTTCTTGATTATTTTACAACATAAAGAATTGATTTTGCTTGTCTTGAAGTAAGTTTCTACACTTGGTAATTAAAAAGAGAGAGCAAACATGTACCCCATATTAACTATCTGTGTCTGCCAATTTGTGTGCAAAATGAATCAAAAATCACATGTTAAACAAATCAGTTCATTTGGTTTCAACCTTGACTTGTTGTCATTTAAGAAGTAAAACTGGCACTTCGTACATGCAAAACTGTTTCTGTAGTTTCTGTTTAGTGTGTGTGTGTGTGTGTGTGTGTGTGTGTGTGTGTGTGTGTCATGGGGGTGTGTTTGTGTGACCTCCTGCTGACCAAAAGGGTCACAAGAAACAGATCTGTCAGATAGGATGTATCTGCAATAAAACCTTCCCCAGCACAGAGTGGCTAGGGGAGGTGGTCAGAGACAAAGGAATGTCTTTGATCCTACTGCTTGAACTAAGACTTTACAAATTTAAGAAACACAATGACAACATTCAACAATTCGACTTAACAGTATACAGTATTAGTACGGAAGCGTAGAGCTGCCACCCAGGCAAAAGAAAAATACAAGTGTATCACGTTATAACGTGAAAGGTTTATTGTTCTAACAAGATACTTTTCCTGTTTGTACAATATACTATCATGTTTGTACAATATACTTTTCACGTTTGAACAACATAATATCACGTTATTACAATATACATAATTATCACGTTCGTACAATATAATTATCACGTTCGTACAAACGTGATAATTATATTGTTTGAACAATAAAATTTTCACGTTATAACATATATTTTATTGTTCGAGCATGATATATTGCCGTAAAGATACGGAAGTGTAAAACATAGTGAAGTGGGTGACAGTGCAGATCAGAGTGCGAGAAAATGGCTCGTTTATTGGAATTAATTAAGTTCTATTTTATGCTTGGATTGAGGCATGGGGAGATTTTGCTGTTATTGAGCAGTTTGGACAGTATTGTGATAAGCATGCGGACACTTAGAAGAAACCTAAAATGCATGGGACTGTACAGGAGAAAGAATGAGTCCGATCCGATTGAGGTGGCACGATTTCTTATTGATCAACTGGAGGGACATGGGAGGCTCCATGGATACAAACTACATCACCTGAACTGCATTCAGGCAGGTTATGTTGTCACGCAGAGTACTGTGAGACATTTACTGAAATATCTTGACCCTTACGGTGTTGAGCAACGACGCAGAAATCGCCTAATGCGACGCACGTATGTAAATCCTGGACCAAATTTCATGTGGCATGTTGACTCCTATGACAAACTGAAGCCTTTTGGAATCTGTATAAATGGAGCTATTGATGGGTTTTCGAGAGTTATGATTTGGCTTCATGCCTATTCAACAAACAATGATCCCAAAGTCATTGCTGGATATTTCATAGCAGAAGTTGAAAAGAGGATGGGAACACCTGCTAGGATTCGCTCTGATTTGGGAACAGAAAATGTCATAATGGCCGAGATGCAACGATTCTTGCGCTGGACTATGGATCCGAATGTCAGAAACTGTTTTATTACTGGATCCAGCAATCACAATCAGCGTATTGAAGGCTGGTGGGCCTTTCTGAGACGACATCATGCTCAGCACTGGATAAATCGTCTCCAGGAACTAAAAGACCATGATTGCTTTTCTGGATGTTTTTTGGACAAGCAGCTCATATTGTTTACGTGCCTGAACGTCATCGAGGTATGTAACCATGTTTATATTCTTTTAATGAGTCATTGTGTGTGTGTGTGTGTGTGTGTGTGTGTGTGTGTGTAGGTGTGTGTGTGTGTGTGTGTGTGTAGGTGTGTGTGTAGGTGTGTGTGTGTGTGTGTGTGTGTGTGTGTGTTAGAGAGAAAGAGAGACACGGAGAGAGAATAAAAAGTTTGCTTTAACACCTACCATGCACCATCCCTATTATCACTCCGTTGAGGATATGAAAAAAAATGCATATTTCACTGGCCAGAAACATAAAATCGCACTGTCTAAAACAATTCACGTTTAATAATTACTTAAAATTTTCCAAAGTATCACGTGTCTACCACTGTTATTCTTGTTGTTGAGTATTTTTGATAAACTCTGTTTTTCCGACTGTCATTGTGTGGTGCTTTTGATTGATTGATTGATTGATTTATTGATTGATTGATTGATTGATTGATTGATCGTACTTTATTCATCCCGAGGGAAATTGGGTTAAGGCTGCCAGCCGTGCCAGCGCCGTTTTGGGTAACATGTTGAGCCAAGAGAAATGTGTTCTTTTACTGATATGAGATTTTTTAATTTTTAATATTTAATAGGAAGAGCTGCAGCAAGTTGCACATATGTGGAACACCCACATAATACGCAGAAGCAGAAATGCAGTTGCTCCAAGTGGACGTCCGATTCTCATGTACACCATCCCTCATCTCTTTGGAGGACAGGATCATCTGAAAGAGGTTTCTTGGGAGGCAGTGGATGCTTGTAAGCAAGAATGTCAACAGAGAGGACCTTATACCTGTGATGAAACCGTTTTCAGCTTGTGTTGCCTTATAATGTCAGAGAACTTCTTACTTCCACCAAGCACAGCAGATGAATCCATTGAACTGTATCTCTTCCTGAGAGCCTATATACTGAAGGACTTATAAACCTAAATATAATTGGGCTTTGGGAATTTTTACGCATATATTTTTGGGTACAATGTTTTATTTGTGCAATAAACAATAGAAAAGACATTCATTATTATTTTGTTTGGATTTTCGGTTCAAGATAGTAGCAAGCAAGCATGTCTAAATATATTTAACCAAATCTGCGTACTCCAACCTTTTGGCATTTCCAATTATTTTTTAACGGAATTTCTATTATATCTGATTTCTGTTTTAAGACTGTCAAAAAAACATTTTTTAAACTGCTGATCCTATACATTATCATTCATGAAATATTGTTTTCAATTTTACTGAACACATTGTGCAACTGCTATTCATCCACGAACAGTTTCTTGTAAACTGGTAAATGTACAAATTCTGCATTATTTAATAATTAACAAATAGTGTTAGATGTTAACCTCCCTTTTATTTGTGTTCAAGGAGAAGAAAACACGGACTCTTGATAAACACTACAAAACTTAACTTATGTGCCAATTTTCTGTCTTTTATTCCAGTCAACTATTGCATCAAACACATTGCCTTCCAAAGTTATTCCCTTAAAATATGTTCTAAACAAATGACTGGTGGAAAGGTAAAAAAAATATACTTGAAAATAATTAATATTAAGTCTTTTGAATTATTACTAAACAAAACATCCCCTCTAGCAGACATCTTGTATCCTACAAAACTGCACCACAGACCTGTGGAAAAGGACCTTGACACATGATAAGAACTAATAATAAGCATAGTTCACCACTTGCTGCTAACCATATGAACTTATTAAACATAATTAGTTAACATTTAAACTAGTAAAACTTTTAAGTATGAAAATTTAAACTGAAATTTACATTTTTCATGGTGGAAACAAATTGATGTTATCCACAATTTTTGAAAATAAATTCAAATATGAAATAAAACACTTCCCTGAAATTTAAGCTCTTTCTTTTTTTATACAATGATGTGTTCCCTGTTTGTGGGTTTAACAAACTTTAGAGCTTCATAGCCAGTCATTGTTAGTGCAAACCTTTCATTCTTTGGTTTAAACATGATGGACTTTAATCAAGCTATGCTGAACTCATAAGAGCTTTTAGCAGCCAAAACATTGTTCAGTTCATTTCGTAGTTCTGGGTAGGACGTGTATGTCCATGGTAGTTCCAGAAGAGGGCCGCATGTGTGTGCCACAGGTCGTCGTGCCAGTCCATCCACAGGCGTGAACAGTACCTCAACCTTGTCAACACAGATGACATCTGACCCAGTAAGAAACCTGAACATCCTTCTGAGCCCTGTATCGTCAAGTCCTCTGATGTCCTGGTGCAGAAATCTGAAGCTCTGCTTCTCTGCTTGAGTGGTGGGAGAGGCAGTAAGCAACTTCAAAAGCTTTCTCGTTGTTGGCTTTTTATCCTCATACATTTGTAGGACATCTTGTGGGCTTTGAAAAGCTTCTTTTAGGAAGTAGCTTGCAACTAAGGACATTTTCTCTGCGGCATATGCTGGTTTTTGGATTAATTGTTTGTGTGCGACTTTCAGAAGAAGGCCTTTTAAGTTCTCTTTGGTTGGAAGCACTGATACATCTAGGCGATCCATGAGATCCAGCACTTCATCCCTGTCTTCATCTGAAAGATCTTCTTTTAGTGCCCTTGTTATCAGATCCCTATCTGATTGACTTAGGTAAAAGAGAAGACTTTCAAACAGCAGATCATCTGATACTTGATTCTCACCGAAGATGAGTGCCACTGTGAAAACAGGAGCAAGGCGACAAGGGAAATATCCATGGTCTTGAAATCCCTTCAGTAAAATTCTACCCATGGATTTCCACTCTTCTTCCTGCCATTTAGGAGACAGTGATGGCACTCTGAACTCCTCTCCTTCAGCTGTGTTGTCCACAAACTCTGACCAAAATGCAGCATACACATCTCTTGATACGCCATCTGCGTCAGCTCCTTTTTCATCAATGTAGGTGTATTTTAGAGGGTGTATGAGGAGTGTTGGATCTTTGAACTGGCTGATCATCTCCTCCAGAATAGTAACCCTGTGAAGTTTGATGGTAACACAGACAACATCATATGATCCTGCAGAGCTTATTGCTTCATTGCTTATAGATGTTTCTGGACTACTGACTGCTGTGTTTGTTGGAGGAAGTGTAATGGATGTGATGACCAGATCATCTTCCTCAAACTGCAGGAATGGTTCATCTATTACAGTGTCATCAAGTTGACAAGGCAGAGGCTCTCCAAGGTAGGGTCCAATCATTACCTCAGATGTGTCTAATAATACATCTTCATCAGCATTCCTAGATTCTGATGATGAGATCACAACAGTGTGAGAAGCTTCTTCATCTCCTTGATGTGAGTCAGTCAGTTGTGTAACATTGTTTACATGTGTTTTCCCTCTATCATAAACTTCTTCATCATCTTCATCATTGGAAAATCTTCTTGTGCACAAGTAAAATCTCAACATTCCCATTTTAAGTGCTGAATAGAGTTCTCCAACTGTGACATCTTCATCAAATACGGCCTCTTCCTGATAGTCTAATATGTCATGACTGAACACTTCCCATCTTCCAAATTTGCTTTTTCCACTTGGAAAGAAAAGATCTTTAGCATACTGTAATATGTCAGCTTTTTTGGAGTCTTTGGGCACATCAAAGGTCCTTGTTCCTCCTCCTCTGCGCTTTCTCACTTGCTTACCTTCATGGATCCACCCTAACTCAATTTTTCGTGTCTTTTTCTCAGCCCATTTGTTGTTTTTTGCATATGTTCTTTTTCTCTTAGAAACAAATGCCTCCTCATGATCAGGTTTCTTCTCATTTTCATTGATTCCCATCTTTTCCTTCAATTTTTCGAGCAATGAGTTTTTTCTTGATTCCTTAGTACTTGCACCACTGTTTTCCAAGCAGAACCGTCTGGCAGCTATCCGGTCACCATATGTTGGGATGTAATCAGACAGGGTCTTGTCATCCATGAAATCAATCACTGTGGCATCAATCTGTAATAACAGGGATATTTATTACTATACAGAAGTACAAGGTATACCTGCTGCCACACCACATGAGGTACCTCACTAAAAAAATGTATGTAAATTTCACATGTGTTTTGATAATTGTCTGTTATTATTTTAGTGGCAGCCATCAATATTTAGCATTTATTCTTTTCCTCTCTCTATGGCAGCAACATTAATGAGATTCTCTAACATGTTATTAATAGAAATATTACAGTATATACAACGCCCACCTTTGAAAAAGTAAATTAGTATTCACGTATCTTTCAGTTGCACAGAGCACAAAGGGTTGAACTCACTGTTTTTTTTTAATTGAAGACAAATATCAATATAAACACAGTTTAATTCATTTGTTTTTAGATAAACAAGGAAACATTGTGCATCACATAATATAGCAATATATTTAAGAAACCTGGAATCTGCATACGGGTTAAGTAGTAACATGTGGTCATACAACGACCCAGTTTTATACAGCGGGTTAATTTGTTTTACATTTTCCATTCCATATTAAAGATCCACACCAATGCAGCCTACCGTTACGTCCTTACGCAGTCAAAGCGAGAGAAGCGAAAACCGCTGTGGTTGCTAACTTAGCAATATGTCACATTTTTAGACGCTGTAACTTCGTAAAAAGCGAGTTTTACAAGTTTCCCCCTCAAGAGTGCACTTACGTGTTCTTGTAGCATTCGTAAGAGACAGTCCTCAGGTACACCACGATTCCGAAGAAATCTCAGAAGTGGGCTATCAGTGTTTGTGTCCATGTTGAAAGCAGGGCATTCAAAGTTAAGTGCCAATTCTGACGAGCGTGCACTCTCCACAACTACCATGGATTTGGGTTTCCGAATGCAACACGTTTTACGTTCTTACAATAAAAAATGTTATTGTAATGGTATTTTTTTTTACGTTTGTACAATATATGATCACGTTCGTACAATATAATTATCACGTTCGTACAATATAATATTTATATTGTACGAACGTGATAATTATATTGTACGAACGTGATAATTATGTATATTGTAATAACGTGATATTATGTTGTTCAAACGTGAAAAGTATATTGTACAAACATGATAGTATATTGTACAAACAGGAAAAGTATCTTGTTAGAACAATAAACCTTTCACGTTATAACGTGATACACTTGTATTTTTCTTTTGCCTGGGTGGCAGCTCTACGCTTCCGTAGTATTTGTACCTTAATTCTAAATTTTTTCTTTTAAATCCCAAAGGACCCAAAATTAAATGTAGCATCTGCTCATCTTGGGCTAAAATCTGGTTACCCCAAAAGGGACTTTATATTAACAAAGAGACAGATTATTTTGAATACTCTTCACACAAAATTTTTAATAATATACTTACCAGCCAGCTTTTGCAGTGTTTTATATAAATACGCATGTGAAGGTAGTTTTGAAACTTTCACAACATGTGCCAGTCAGTGAAAACAGGTCCATAATTACCACAAACAACCTGTTCTGTGTTTGGCACAATTTGTATAGGAATTGTTATATGACATTAAACAGTAAAGCAAGTGGGTTCCTTCTTTTATTTGTACTAGAAAGTAAATTTCTGACTTCATTTTATACATTGTAATAAGGCAAAACAAAACTGGCATCATCAGCATATAATGATAGCTTATGCTTAGTCGGTCCCACCGTTGTTCCATAGATTTGTTAGTGAAGTTGTAAACAGCAGTGCAGACAGATGGCAACCATGGTGGAGACTCTTTAAAAAGAAATTGGGTGTGAATTATTCCTGTTTGTCCCAAAAAAGTGTCTGTGCTTGGAATCAGCTGAACACACTTTCTGAATTTTTTCCAAACAGAAATTTTCCAGCACATTGAACAAACAGAGCCATCTGTATCTGTGCTTTATCTGACTTTTATTTATAATATTTACTCTTCTAGCATTATGAAAACCCTGCCTTACAGTGAAAACAGAAAGAAAGAAAAAAAATCACTTCTGGTGTTTATTATTTTTATTACTGGTTGACACATTTAGACTTGTTCTTGGTAAAATTCTTCATATCCCTTTAAGATCAGAACTTGTATTTTCTCATGTTTGATAGAAAGTTTCCCATGCTTTGAAAGTAATATACTTAGAGCACCGTTCATAGAAAGCTAATGCTGCCATGGTGATAACAGTAGTACTAACTATTTTATTTTAACACTTTCATGCAAATCAACAGGAAAATGATCTGATCTTGCCCCCTTTCCAGATTTCATACTATCAGATGCCCTTCCAGTTTCTTCTTTATTTCTTACTCCAGATATCTTTTGTTCTCCAGAAATCTAGTAGCCTTTCATCTGTTTTAATCTCTGCACTGTACAGTGATATCTGGGATTTTCACGTAGCCTAAACCTAGAGCTTTACCTCTGCCATGCCACGGTCACTCTCCAGGCCTCTTAGCTTTAGACCTGACTGATTAGGTGCTACTTCTCTCCTCTGTGACTAAGTCTCTTCCACCCAAAGTTAATTTTTAATGACACACTTTGTTATGTGGGTCCATAGGGGGCCCTTAGTGACTGTGCTTTAATAAAGCAAGTCTCACTGCTCACTCCCTTCTGAGAAGGCTTCATTAAAGCCGGTGATGAAAAAAGCTCTTTGAAGTCCCAGATTTGAGCCTATCCAAACTTTATATTTCTCTGTCCATCTGTCTGTCTGGAATTTTATGACTTTATTTTCATTTTTATGTCAATGGGCACAATAAACAAACAACCTATTTTGAAGGACGGATGATGTGATTCCCTAAGGGGCACTTCATAACTGTAGTGTATTGACAGTGTGTTATTAGAGACCACAGAGATGGGGCTAGTGTAAGGAAAGAAGGCACATATACAGTGCTACCCCTTATTGCCATCTCACAATATTTCCCTCATCTGAAAACAAAAGAAATATATAAAGTAATTTTGATTTTATTGATTTTATTGATTGGAAATCAATAAAGATTTAGATTTTAGCTGACATGTTGTGCTGTGTCTCTGGGCAAGATTTGCATGGCACTTTGCTTTTTCTCAAGGTCCTCCTGCTTCCTTCCATGGTCCAATGGCATTCACACTAGGGAGTCTATCAGTGGCCACAGAGGGCATAAATTACAACACAGAGCATGTAATATATGTACACGAGAGATAATTTATTCAAAAATTCATGTGCATCTTTTGATTCATTTGTTTTCATGTTTTGATTAGTCTGTCCAGATGAGACACATGGATATAGAGAGTAGGGCTATCAACTATTCATGTCAAATATTCTAAATTAGATTATTGAATTAAGTGGAAAAATCAATGAGACGTGATTTTGAAAATTAATCAATTGCAGAAATGCTGAATTTCCACTAGAAAAGCTGTTTGATCGAGAGTTGCAGGGGGTGTTAGTGGAGCGCTGTCCACCTGCAGTACCACGCGCTGTGCGTCAAAGTCAGAGCAGCTGTGGGTTAACGCTCACTGCTTGAGTCTTCAGACACACCACTGCTTCTGTGAGGAGAGAGGGACCTGTAAATTTAGCCTACTATGATTAGTGAAGATAAATGACTGATATCAGCGGAGCAGCTAAACTTTAATGGTGTTAAGGCATAATAGTTGCCTTGTTCTTTTATTCTACAAGTGGTTTCCACTTGTTTTGTATTTGTGGGTGTAAATGAGGGTTCATGTTAACAGTAAACTAATTACAAGTTGTAGTTTGTGTCTTGGATTTTGTGGTGGTGAGTGAGGGTAGTAAAGTACCGCAAAGTACCAACTGAAAATCCAGGCCATCAACAATGCTGGTGTGATTACTTTAAAAAAGTATTGTATTACTTATTACTCATTATTAACCCTATTAAAAAGTATTGCATAATGGTATTCCACTAGATTCAAACTCACTGGTCAAATATTACATGCTGGATATGACAAATAATATCAAATCTTCCACTAAAAAACTCCAAACATATATCCAGAAAGAAAAACAAAAGTTATTTGCAAAGGTTTGGGGACTTTTAAAATATGTAGAAGATAGGGAGTCAATCATTTGGCAATTTTCTTCTTTTTCTTGAGAGTTTTGAATTAATGAAGACTTCCCCTTTTTTCCAAAAAAAAAAAAAAAAAGCACATTTTACTTTTCAGTCATGCATTGGGAGTAATTTGTTGTTATGTTTTTGTTCATGTGTTTGACTTAGTTAAAAATCGAATGACTATACTGTTCATTAAAAGCCCTTGCGCTGTCCTTGCAGAGAAGAAAAGGTGGTGGCTATCCAAACCTGACTGATAAATATTACCACTAGAGTTCAGGGAATAGGAATACTGTTACGTGTTTCTTTTTGTGAGCCAGCAGGTAGAGGTCAGCAGCTAATTGCAGTATTCTTCTTCTGTCTTGTCAAAGTGTCCTTGAGAACCTACAGATGTTTATGCTAATGACTTGAATGGCACTGAAGCTTGCTGCACTATTAGTGTGCAAATTGGTGCATGAGAGTCAAAATGTAGGGCACTTTGGATAAAATATACAATATGTATATATATATATGCTGTTTGGGTTTATCCCTACAATGACTACAATTCAGCTTCTCAATAAATTATTACAGAGGCCCCTTTAGAGATTCAGGAGCATTTTCTGTTTGTACTTCAAAGATATTTTGAATGTAAATGATGTATTGTCACATATTTACTATTGGATTGTTTGTTTCAGGGCTTGCTGAATTCCCTTGTACCTTGGCATCTTCTGTTCATGTGGTAATGGTTAATCTTCCCATGCCTTATTGTCTGAGGTCTGGCAGCTTGTAAGGCATTCTTCTTGTATATTTGTTGTATAATGGTGGTCGACAAACAACTTCTACATGCATTACCATCAGCTTATACTGGGTCACATTGAATTTCTGGAGACTCTAACCACTGAAAATAAAATTTATCTTAAAAGACATATTTCTCACACACACACACACACACACACACACACACACACACACACACACACACACACACACACACACACACACACACAGAAACAGTTTTGCATGTACGAAGACTTGGTTAGCAGTGCCAGTTTTACTTCTTAAATGACAACAAGTCAAGGTTGAAACCAAATGAACTGATTTGTTTAACATGTGATTTTTGATTCATTTTGCACACAAATTGGCAGACACAGATAGTTAATATGGGGAACTTGTTTGCTCTCTCTTTTTAATTACCAAGTGTAGAAACTTACTTCAAGACAAGCAAAATCAATTCTTTATGTTGTAAAATAATCAAGAAATGGAAATTTGTTACTTATGCAACCCAGCATTTGTTAGAATAATTGTTCCAATTGTTTTTGGTTCATTTTAGGGTGAATGTGTGAGAGTAGCTCACAGTTTGCAACCAAGTAGTGTGTATGTGAGCTGCTCTATAATTGGTTGTTTGGACTTTGCATTTTGATGAAAGCTTATTGGTAATTCTATTTTGCATTTTTCAAGACTCAGTGTTATTGAACATTTAATGCTCCAGACCTCAGTCACACAGATCCAGAGACCGGTCAGTGACCATCTGACAACCATAGTCACGAGGGAAAAATGTGAATTCTTTCACTGGTTGTTGGAGGGTCCTGGTTATAGTCAGGTGAAATAGAATCTGAACAAACACTTGCCATTTGTTTTCTCTGCTGAAGATAAACTTGAAAAAGTGCAATGCAAACTAGAAACAGACAACATTTGTGTTATACTTTTTACAGTTTCAAAACTGCTTGTTCGCAAGTACAGTGGCTTGCAAAAGTATTCGGCCCCCTTGAACTTTCCCACATTTTGTCACATTACAGCCACAAACATGAATCAATTTTATTGGAATTCAACGCGAAAGACCAATACAAAGTGGTATACACGTGAGAAAAATCATACATGATTCCAAACATTTTTTTTTACAAATAAATAACTGAAAAGTGGGGAGTGCGTAATTATTCAGCCCCCTTTGGTCTGAGTGCAGTCAGTTGCCCATAGACATTGCCTGATGAGTGCTAATGACTAAATGGAGTGCACCTGTGTGTAATCTAATGTCAGTACAAATACATATATACAATACAAATACTGTAATGTGACTCTGTATTTTCAGACATGACATGCTAACCACTGGCAACCATGACAACTTGCTATTGAACGAAGGAATCACCAGCAATTTCTAGCAACCATTCACCAACTGGATGGGAAGACACATTTTTACTCAAGACTGGTTGTTGCTAGATAGTTTCCAACAAGTCTCTTGTGCCTGTGTAACTAAAATCTTAGCAACACTGCTTCTGAGCAACAGCCCAACCCACTCAAGACCCATAAACCCACTTTGGCAGCATAAACAACTGCAAATGTGTATTTAAACTGGATGATGGCTCATTACCTGGCTCTATTTAATGATGGATACAGAAAGGATCCATAAATTGAACCCTGGGGAACACCATTCATAGTGACATTTTACTAAATTATACACAAACCTCTCATAAAGAAAGACATTTGACACAATTTTAAATGAAAAAATACCTTAAAATCACCATGGAAAAATAATAATGTTATGTAATGCAGAGTACTTTAGGCAGTCAACTGCACTGTGTCATATGCTAACATGACTCACTCTTCGCATGACATAGTGATGCACCCTGCCAACTTTCACACTTCTCACTCTGTTATGTTAGTGTTGTTTGCATGTCTGCTAACTTCTGTATTTTTTTACTCAACACTCCCCATTTTTTGTTTACTTCATAGTGGCAGGGAGCTATGAGCTAGACTGGATTCTGCTGCTTGAATCAAATGTGAGCCTCCTGAAATATAGGAAAATCAAACAAATTCAAATTTTAATGCTCATCTTAACATTAAAAGGACCAAGGTTACTTTTTATATTCTGTGCAAAAGTACAAGAGTTTACAAAGTTCTTTTTTGTCAAAAGTTTTGTCAAAGCAATAACGTTTCAGAGAAATTACTGAGAACAATGAAGTTTTAGATCTGAACCATCTTAGACTAAAACAAATCTGGTATCAGCAGAACAATCCAAATTCTACAAATGCACTGGAGAAGACCCCTTCCCCCCTTGCAGTCTACTGCATTTGATACACTTGCTCTTACACATCCTCATAGAAGCTTAGGCCTTTCAGATCCGTCACTTTAAGACAGTCCTTTCAACTAAATATGTCCAGCCTGAGGCAGAAACATCCCCTCCTGTGGCTTATTCGCTGTAGGTACAAGGTTACCTACAACCATGCATCTGAGATCAGGTGTTTCTGATCCTGCTGCAAGACGTCTTGGTACAAGAGAGAAAGAACTGATGATGTTTGTTAATGTTTGTCACCAGAACAATTTTTTCACCTGTTCCCCTGGACTATTGTGTAATGTGTAGGTGTGAGGGACCAAGCAGCAACGGCATAGAGGAAACAGGAAAAATGTCTTCAAAATGGGCTTTTTAAAATTTTAACCCCAAAAAGACAAAGTTCAAAATATAATTACTGAGCCCAT
This sequence comes from Mchenga conophoros, assembly GCF_057382185.1. Lineage (NCBI taxonomy): Eukaryota > Metazoa > Chordata > Actinopteri > Cichliformes > Cichlidae > Mchenga > Mchenga conophoros. The sequence continues at coordinate 17,525,803 of NC_140541.1, forward strand.
TAAAAGAGGTCAACTAAATATAACTCTACTCAAAGAGTAACTTCCAGAAACTTAACCAAACAAAATAGACACAACTTAACTCACAAACTGACCTAAACACAAAGACACAGGAGGGTAACCTATATAGTGGTTTCACCAAACCATTTACACACAATAGGGGAAACAAAAACAAACACCAATACCAACTAAGCGCAAAAATAACATGACTAAACCTAAAACAGCCCCCGTTTCTGACAAACACTTAGTTGGTCCTGTGTTTTCAAAGTCAGGCCTTGGCCACGCCTTTTGTCCAGACAGGAAACGGCCTCCCCAGACCAGGTAACTCAAAGAAGGAGAAAAATAATTAATATAACAGAAAACATCTTTAAAAATCACACAATGCTACTATGCGTGCACTTCATAATATCATTGTTAGGTTTAAGTAAGAATAATAATGAATTATATTACTGAAATAACTGCAAACCAAACCAATGAAACGAATGAATGGACAGGTTTTACCCATGTGTGGCTGATGCCATCACAGTAGATCTGCATTTATTTTTGCATTGATTTAAATGAAAAATGCAGTTTCATCACTTGTGACTTTTAATCTTCGTGGATTGACATACTGTGTGTTTTCATCAATGTTGATCGATACTACCATTATTGCAGTAGCAGTTTGTTTTACTCATTTCTAACATCATATTTCAATTTGGTGATTGATTTGTACTTGAAAATGAATTGTGTTGGTTTGGCCAGTAACAAAAACTACCAGGACATACTTCTACTTTAGTCAGACAGTTAACCAATCACCCAGTACTGCATTTTTACAGCCTTTTTGTGGTTTAAAAAAATGATGGTTTAAGATTTTAAAACTTGCTATTTCTCTGTATCCACTTAAAAAAAATGTATTATTAATGTAGCTAGATAGCTAGCTAGCTTTTCTAGGAAGATAATGCTCATTCCATACTGAGGCCGGTCTGGTTGTTTCTACAGATACTGGCCTCTTACAGAATGACTGAAAAATTTGTGATGTGAGCAACGGTTCATTGGTAAGAAGGGTTAAGGTTAGCCTATAAAAATACCACCAGGGCTCATAACTTGTGTCTTTTCCAGCAAATCAAAGTCAGTCATGGCTTCTTATTCTGTCATTTCAGACAGACCACGGATGTCTGCAGCGGACATGCAAAGGACCGCTACACTCGATTGAGGCCATGGAAAGGTAAAGGATGATTATATTCTGCTTGCTCTCTCTGCTGTCATCTTGTAACATTTCTCTTCAACACACAATGACCATGAGGAGAATAGGTTAGAACACCCGTCACCCTAATGTCTTCGTGCCATATCATGAGAAGCTCATAGAGATCCACTGCCTTCACTTCAAGTAGGCCGATCTTTGTGTCAACCACAAGAGGGAACAATGCAGCACATACACAAAGCCTTTACCTCGGCTATGGATCCCTAAAACCATGGTTAGAAGTGTTTTATATGTAAAAAAACAAAAACAACCAACAAAACCCAAAACACTTATTTTAATGACGGGAATTCTAATGGCATAGCTCTCTTATCATAGCTGATTACGTGCATATTTATTCAGATTATATTCCTTTTGGTATGTTTCCCTTCGTAACCTGAGGAAGATTAAGCAAATGGGAGTCATATATGGAGTCATTTAAGTTGCTTAATAAGCTGCTGTGGGGCTACAAATGATCCCTGCACTCTATGTTGTAGCTGAAGGGTTAATAGGTCATCCATGTAATGGCTATGTCATCTCAAGACTGATGGAAAGTCTTGGATTTTCAGTCTGAATATTTGTACTAATTTTGTCTAATGCATCTCTCTGTACGTTAAAAAACAAACAAACCAAAAAGTAAAAAATCCAATTAAAATAAATCAAAAGATGCACTAACAACAGTTAAACTTAAATATTTTCTGAATCCTGCCAAATAGCTCCACTTGGGCTGAATGCATCTCTGCTCAATGGCTCTTTGGTCTTTAACAGACAGAGACGGCATTGGGATGTCACAAATACATGATGTGGATAGGAGAGAAAGAGGCAATTTGGATCCTCATTAAATTTTCAAAAGTCCTGATGGTCCTCCGAAAATTGAACCAACTGTTCCAACGCACCCTTAATTTTATGGTACAGTAAGTGCAAATTAGTTTCGCAAAAAATATTTTTAATCACACTCTGCCAAGTTAATTTGGTGTGTGGTAATTTTCCGTTCTCCTCTCTTAGCATCACACTCAGTCATGAACCATGATGGCTCGTATGATCTGCGCTCAACACAGGCCCACCCCCAGTCGAGACTCTGTGTTCTTCTTGTTACCAATCTGGCAAATGATCAATCCTTTCCCTACATCATAAATACAGCAAAGGGCTACTGTATGTGTTCGCTTGCATGTCAGCCATATATTCCAAACCACTCCTTTACATAGAATCATGGTAATGCTTATTTTCTGTAAGTCACTGTTGAATTATGCAATAACCCCTCATTACCAAAAAATACATTGATTTTAATGCATGCTAAAGATAAACATGCAGCACTAATTGACTGACTTCATTTATAATTATGGACAGTACTGTCCAGAAGTGTTAGCACTTCAGGTGTTTGTATCACATAATACCATCAAGCAACAATACCATCTGATCAGTCTCAGATTTATTCAGTGGAAACACAACAGAGTGACAGAAAACTAGCTTCAGCGATTAAACAAAGAGGCATTCTTTAACAGAAGGCGTGGCTCCACCAGAGTCCTGATTGCAGCATCAATGATTCAGTTTGTATTAGGGCCAATATTTTGCTTAAATGTATTGAGCCACATTGAAAAAGTTTTCCTTATGATCTTTAATTTGTAGCTCGTAGTATATTTTATCTTGATTACTTAACTTTGTAATTTAACATATTGCACTCTATTAAATTCATCCTGCTTATGTTAATCTACTCTGCGGTTGTCGCTGGGCTCCAGCGGTCACACCTGTTGCTAATAATCAGCCACGGTATTTAAGAACCTTCTTGAACATCATCTGTGAGCCCGACTGTTGTTGCCCTCGTGGAGGTAATCAGGTCATTTGATACTAGTGTAGGTTGTTGTTGTAAACTGGTGTATGCACTTGGGTCAGCATGCGAAGAGTAGTTTATAGTTTATAGTTGTTTTACATATAATAGTAACAAAAATGAGAAATCGATAAGCAGGACTGGAGACATTTTGTATTGTAGTTGTCTGTTGTACATGGAATAATTAACATCTGTCTTGTTTTTTAAATGGCATGCAAACTGCTTCTTGGAAGCACGAGTCAGAAACTGCATTTTATTTTATTAATGGAATACGCAGAAAATAGTTAAATGTTAAACAAATATCTTCTGGTCAGAGAATCTTGCATATAATTTAATTTTTACTTGATGCAATATGCATAAAGTTAAAAGATTAAAACTAATAACACAAGTTTTAAAAATAGACTTTTTCCTTTGATTTAATTTTATATGGTGGATTATGCAGAAAAAATAGAATTGGGCTGAAAGGTCTATTGCTTTATAACGTATTCAGGTTGTGTATCGTGTTTTTTAAAAATTAACTAAGTAATAAGTAACGAATTATTTTTGAAACTGCATAATCAGTAAAGTAATGGGATTACTTTCTTGAAGAAGTAATCAGTAATTAGTATCTAATTACTATTTTAAAGTAAGTTGACCAACACTGATCATGAGCAATAAAACAGAACAAAAATTGAAATTTAACATTTGGCCGAGTGGATGCTTTTTCTGAACCACATGGAATATTCCATAATTGAGAAGTACATGTAGAATGGAAAGGATTAGCTAGAGCTGTTCAGAGACATCTCAGATATCCCAGGGCGCCTTTATTTAGATTAATTGTATTGTAGGGAACGGATTATTGTTTACAGAAGGCATTTTGCAATTTTGCAGACATTCTGGATAACTCTCAGCAGATTAGGAATGCTTTTATTAAAAAAAAAAACATTTTCACTTTAAAAAAAATATATCAGAAATTTCTTATTAACAACTCACACGGGTGCCACAAAAACATTTCAAATTAATGGAAAAAACCAACATGAAGTGTGTAGGAACAGCACATGCCAGTAGGAGGACTTCAGCTTACTTACTTTACATCCTCCAACTTCACAGAGCTGTGTTGAACAACGTAGTTGCAAAATGCACCTGAGAGGAAATGTTCCCCCCGTCCTCTCAGGTGCTGACCTGTCTTCCCTGTCTGCTCTACCTCTATCCTTTTCTCATGTGTGTCTGGGTGTGAGTGAATTAACTCAGCCTACCTCCTTCCAGAAGTGAATGTGGCCACCCCAGATACCACTGGCACTTGTTTCCCATCTACACCACAGTCCTCCTCTCACCTCCTCACTGGATCGTTAAGCCACATAGCGTGGTAGTATTACTTGAGCCTCTTAGTCATCTGATGTCACTTGCCTGCTAACCTTTGCTGTATGCTTACCTGACTTGTCCTCCTTCATCGCAGACTCTGCCCTGATGTACCCTCCTGCCTAGTTTCTAGAAAAACCTGCCAGTCCCACTCTAGCCCCACAGGAGAATTCTTACCCAGGTTCAAACCTGAGGAAATTAGAGAGCACTTACTTGAACTCAAGCATTTGGAGAAACAGAGAAATCTTACCTGAACAAAGTCTTACCTCTGACCTTTGAAAGCAATGTTCACTCACTTTCCTGAACAGCTGCAAATGCATACCTGTTATTAACCTGAAGGAGCTCATTAAAAACACTGAACTTTTTTCCAGGGCGTCCTGCAACATAAACATTTTGCACAAATTGTGATACGTTCCCCCCGCTTGGTGTCTTGACGTCGGCAGTGACGAGAGTGCTCTGTGTAACACGCCAGTCTGAAATCTACCACAGGTGGGTTGAGGTCATGTGACTGTGGAGGTTTTATGATATGATTAATTCACTGACCGTTCATGCCCTTTGGATGGAGGCATAGTCTGATATGATAGTGAAGGTCACTCAGAAAAACTTTGCACTGACCCTTCCCCTTAAGGAAGCAAGTGGACCGGAACCACTTAAATGTCCCCCAAAGGAAACCTTGCTGTAGAGTTTAGAGGCTTTTTATTCAACCTCATAATCCAAAAACAAACAAAAAACCAAATGATTAAACAGCAAAAACCGAATTAAATGAAGAAAAAAATGAAATGTACATATTTTAAGTCATAATCAAAGTCTTCAGTACTAAGTTTAATCTGAAAAGTTTAATCTCAACAGAGTAATTTGCATTAAATTTATTTTATGAGCCCCTTGCCAACATAATAAAATGTAATGTAATAAGAGAACATGTCATTCTAATAACATAATCAGCGCTTACTCAGTTAGTGTGCGTACTGCAAATTAAGTCTAAGGTGAATGTTATTTGAGTGAAGACAAAAAAAAGGTGCAAGACCAATAATTATCAGACACTTTCAATAAGAAAAAAGAAATTGTAACTATAAACTGCACTGTAATAGTGACTCCTAGGTTAACTCTCTTTGCACATACCTCACAATAATTTTGCATTTACAGTTCTTTCCTTTTATTTTTAAGAAAAATTAAATGAAGGGTTGAATGCTGAGTGGCAGAGGTGGAGACATTTAATAGCCTACTACCTGGATGAAAATCACATTTAATTATCCTCTGCCATTGTCAAAGTGAAAGGAATATTGGATGGCGTAATTGGTTTTCAACAGCTACCTGAAAGAGCCAACAACCTGCACTGTGTTCTGAAAGGGTTGAAAAAATGTTACCTCATCCCCTGACAGGCCGTACCTTAACTGTTAATAACCTCTTTGTGTTGTACTAATCCTTCACGTTGGAGTGCAGGACTTATGCCTGCATATACTTTAACTTCAAGGTGGGCACAGGCCATCAAGAGGTAGTCACAGCCCGCTGTGTGCTACATCGACAATAAATCCAACCCTGTCCGCTGAAAAAGAAGGTCTGACTAAACAATAAAAAGGCCCTTAGCCAGATCTCTAAAACTGGCCTCTGTATGCGATTGTGCACTTCCTCCTTGAAGCAGCACATATGTTCCCCGGGGCAGGATGAACGGCTCCGCCTGGGAGAATAGAGAGGAGGGGGAGGAGAAAAGATGAGTGTCTCCATCTGTCTGTGGATCCAAGGGGCTCACATACTGTTACATCTCCCCCTGGAAGAGTGGGGAGTCTTGGGCAGATATCATCAAACACAGGCTCGCTTTGCGCTCCACGGCAGCCATGTCACAGCCATTGCTTGCCAATGACGGGATGGACAACAAAACCGCATATGGCTGCCGAAAACACATATGGCTTAAACGTCATGATGCCTTTTACTTGTGTAGGGCTTCATTACCTTTGACTTCAATTTTGGCTCAGCTGATATGGCAGCTCCAATTAGCAGTTAAAAAGATTCTGCACACCACTTTATTTTTTTTTTATTGCGTTCCTCTTGGAATAATACACTTGTAAAGTCAATTTACAGTAGCATATTTAATTTTTTTAATATGTGTTCATGTGTGTGTGAATTTGCACGTGTGAACCTGGGGAACTGGCCATCTCCCTGGCAGACAGTGGCCATCTGGCCGAGGGGTTTGGAGACAGACACTGTCTGTTAAGCACTATAACCCTTATCTTCGTGCCATGTCTCAGATGCCCCTGCCGCTCTCTCCCGGGTCTCCCTTCACACCGGAAAAGGCACTTTGAGATGGATGAGAGGCGACAGACGGGATGTCTGGCATGTATGGGACTGAAGAGTGGGTGCTAGAGAGAGAAATAAAAAAAAAATCACTGCTGTCAGTTGGCTTAACAAAGCAGACACATCATCATCCTCCTGGGCAGGGGTCCAAATCAATATCTTGCTATTGACAAAGCTAGCAGGTTTGATGTATGTTGTTGCTCCTCAGGTTGATCACACATCACCAGTCATTATGGCTACGTTCACACTGCAGGCGAAAACGCATCAAATCCGACTTTTTTGACCCTATGCGACCCATATCCGATCATGGTGTGACAGTGTGAACGGCACAAATCCGATATTTTCAAATCCAATCTGGGTCACTTTTGTATGTGGTACTGAATCCGATACATATCTGATGTTTTAGAAAGCGACTGCTGTTTGAACGGTCATGTCGCATTAAATCTGTCTTTTACGCCACTGACACAACACAGACGCCGGAGAAGCGCCCGCGAAGACATCGCGAACGCTTCCTGGCCATCCCATGTAGATGTCAATGATGCTGTTTGGAAGACAACGTTGGAGAAACGTGAACATTTTATTTGCACTGTATAATCTGCAGATTCTGACAGAAATCTGCAACTATCCTTTGAAGCACTGCTCCTCTAAAACAGCAATAAGGATAATTATTATGCCATATGTAAATAACAAAATAACTTTATAACTTAAAGCAAAATTGGGAAACGTAAAGTCAGAAACAAGTCTTTATATTAAGGGCCGTCAGTCAAACAATACTGTTTGGTCTGTGTCTAAACAGAGCGCGTTGTGTGTGACGTCTTCTTTTGCGCATGCGGGCCGCTTTGAGCGTTCACACTAGAGCGCATTTGCTGTCACATTTTATTTGTAGTGTGAACAAGCAGACAAAAAAAATCGGATTTGATCAAAAAATCGGAATTGAGCATTAACACCTGCAGAGTGAACGTAGCCTATGTGTGCATGTCACTTTGGTTGTGAAGGTGTGCAGTATTAGTTTATGGGTGTGAATGTTGGTTGTTCATTGGGAGTGGGACATCACAGACTTTCATCATTGACTTTCTATGACTCATGTTTGGTTTTGTTCCTCATGGACAAAATGCCTTTCAACTATCAACGAAGGCAAGCATCGATTTCTTAGAGGAGAATAACTTGTGTTGAAGATATTGAAGATACTCACATTCAGTACACATACTGTATGCATGCAGAAAGACAGTTAAAAGGCAAATGAGGGCTGCATAAGAAAAATACAATGTAAATCTAATTTGATGAGTAAAATTGTCATGTGCTGGGGATATCTTGGCTTTGTTTTCCTTTTTCTCTATTTCTCTCACCTCTCCAGCTCTTTCTCTCTCGCTTTCTCAAATGTAATTTATGGTCCTGCAAATGCATCCGTCAGCTTACACGCTTATGTTCAGAAAGCAAACAGAGAGGGTTTTTTCAACCATCACAGATGTGCTCTCATGCAGTCCTCCAGTATCGTAACGGCCTGTCACAAGATGCGAATGACCTATGCATCTGCTGAATGGCGATTGGTTGACAAGTAGGCTGGAATAAGCAAGGAAGCAACAATAGGAAATTTAAGAAAAATCTTCCAAAGATAAAAAAAAAATCCAGCATGAAAAGCACTGACACTTGGTCCGGTGGACACTTTTCGTCATTTTTAACATTCTTTTCTTATTTTAGCTCTTTGTGGTAGTGGACCAACAACAGCACAAGCAAGTATGGATTGAAGACCGGTTGTAGCTTTGTACACTGCCTCCCTCTGACAGCAGAGCTCTCTGCGCGCTCTCCCTGCTGAACCTTAAATCCTGCTTTAGGTGGATAGTTGGACTGGCTCTGTGTTTGCTCCACCAGTGGGTTGCCATTCATCATCCACAGTATTTAAGGACCTTCTTGAACATCTTCTTTGTGCCAGACTGTTTTTGCCCTTGCAGTGGTAATCAGGTCTGTTTGATACAAAACTTCTTCAGTCAGTGAAACTTACCCCGATGACTGGATACTTCTGGAAACCTGAAAGTCATTTGCTTTGCAGGAACGACTTCCCACACCCACAGCTGCGTACTTATCAAGCCATTCATCACGTGCAAAGGAAAATAATGCATACTCTTTGCATGCAAACATTTACCCGAGTTCACATCTGTGAAAGAAAGGAGATACACTTACACTTACTAAGAATCCAAGTAAGAACTCTAATCCATCACTGGACACACGAAAGAAATTGATTGTTTAATTTCCTTGCAATCTGTATCCCCATCTGTTTCTGTGTCCTCCTTTGTTTTTGGTATTATGATAATGATCACACAACGAAAGATTGACTACAGATAAAATGATGCTGCCAACATGGTAATAGCTGAAGTTTCAAATAAAATGAAAATGAATATGAAACAGCATGTGTACAGATGAGAGACTTTGGGCACATTAGATAGCAGCTTGTGCTCTATTGCCAAAAAAATCTCAAACTGAGCACCAGTACTTTATTTTCCAAACTGTTCTGCCTTCTTCAAAGATCCATTATCACCATCACCTACTTTAGCTCATATTGCTTTATATTCTTAACCTACAAAAAGACCTAAAAACTCAGATAATGAGAGACAATCTGTTAGACAGATGATGAATAATAGTGGCATGAATGAGGACAGAACTGGGGCTTTCTGATTTCTCTTTAAGGTCTGACTAGAGTTTCCTCAGGATTTTACCCTCAAAATGTCAAATAGGTTTAATTATCTTCTTTATAATAACCTACAATAATTTCATTCAGTTTCATTTTACTTATGCAGCACCTTAGCACAAGTCAACTCATCGCAAGTTGAGATTACACCAAACTATACCTTGGCTCATAATAAGAAAAAAACATACCTGATTTTGATTTGATTGGCTGCCGCTCCCAAAAAGTCCTCTGTGACTACTTTAACTACATCTGTTATTCCAAATGCTTGCATTTGTGAATAATAAAAAGGATGCACAACTTGCATTTCACAATTGGTTGGGAACTAGAAGGCTAAACATACTAGTGGCTTAACTTTCAGAGTGCATTAATTTAAAAATTAATGCACTCTGAAACTCTTTGGGGAAGGGAGCCACAGATTAACAAGTGAAAAAAGGTGAGCCAAGAAGGAACATTCAGTGCAACAGAAAGCATAGTCCCGGCAATCTTTGCTGTCTTGTTAAGAACAGTTTATTTTAGACATCAAATAAAAAAGTGTCTGTGATGGAGGCATCTTTACTATGAGATTAGAATTTGAACCCAAATAACAAATACAAATGCAAAAACATTCTTTTATACAACTAGTTAATGTTAATCTACGGAGCCCCGCAGGGGACATGGGAGAAAAAAAACTGCGAGATCTCGCAAAACTTTTGCGAGATCTCGAGTTTGTTTTGCAAGATCTCGCAAAACTAACTCGGGATCTCGCAAAACTAACTCGAGATCTCGCAAAACGAACTCTGAATCTCGCAAAAGTTTTGTGAGATCTCACAAAAATTTAATTCCAACAATGGCGGCAGCTATTTAGTTGTAATATTACTCTTTCTGGGTCACAAAATACACTTTAAAGATATTTTGAGGCATGAATGTAGTTGTGTAAACGTCAGATATCTGCTCGGTTTACAAGACATCACATATTTGCAAAAGTTTTCGGAGATGTATGAAACTTTTGCGAGATCCCGAGTTTGTTTTGCGAGATCCCGAGTTTGTTTTGCGAGATCTCGCAAAAGTCCGTCTTAATTTTTTTTCTCCCATGTCCCCTGCGGGGCTCCATATTAATCAGCTTAAAAAGATTTTACTAATAAGTTCAATCATAATTTATTTTTTTTTATAGGCAGTGAATCTACTTAACAAGAGAGCTGTATTTCCAAAGGTCATGCGAGATGTCAGTATCTGACATTTTTATGACATTCATTACAAAGCTTTCTTTTCTCTTTTGCCCCCCCCACCACTCCCCCCTCCACCTCCTCCTTCTGTCTCAGTTTTTGCAAAGGATCAGAAAGTGCCTAGGGGCACACCTACACATTATTCCTCTGCATGAGGTAGTAGGAGAAATCTTGCTGTTTGTGCATAAATGTGAATGCGCTTAAGTGTAAGCCCACCTATATGAACCTTTGGCTGGGATGGGATGAAAATACAGCACAGATACTGTACTGCATACCGTACTCAATTCCCAACAGATAAGCCTTCCCCTGTTTCTCCAACTTATTTTAGACTGAAAAGTTAATAAAGTTGCAGCCGACTTAGGCTTGCATTTTTCTAACACATAGCGGGAAGTGAAAGGAGAGACGAGATGAAAGACAGAAGGCATTAGAGTGGATACTTGATGACTCAGGAAATAGGGATGTCATCTCTCTCCTTTCGAATCACACATTTCATTTGAGCTGCATGTTGCACGTGATCCCCCAGCCCTGACTGCGACAGAACTCATAAACCTCAGGCATCTCCGTACTTTCAATTTAGACAACGGTGCTTGGAATAAGACGTCGGGTAGCTGCAGTGTCAGCCAATGAGAGCTGAGAGCGTGAGCACGCAGTTATTAATAACTCACATGCAAACGCACTGTGTTATTGAGCCGTGGAGCTAACAAACACTTGCTTTAAAGTTGCTATACTATATTCTACATGACTTCAAGCTTCGCTAGTGCACCAGCATCTCAGACCACAGCAGACTAGCATGTCAGCCACACGTCCTCCCCTTCTTTGTGTTTCACTTACAATCGGAAAGAAAAATAAATCCAAGCACAACCATTATCCCACAGCAACATTGTAAAATACACTGAATGGCCATTAAATGTTACAGTAAGCCCATCAGCTTTCAGTGGTGCTTCCTTTGTTGGCTTTTCTTTTTTTGGTCACCAGATTCATGTCGAATGTATTAAAGCAAAGTAGACACACATAACATACATTAGGTATATGAATACATTTATTTTCCAAATTTTCCTGTTTCATGGGGATCCTGTTGGGTGCATGGTGATGCAGAATGATGTTGCTCTTATAGAATCTAAGAATAAAGGGAGAGACTGGACTGGCCACTAAAATGCAGAATGGAGAAGCTTAATTTAGCATGTGAAGAAAGAGTGACTTGAATTTCTCCTGAGGACTATATTCTCTTGTCTTTACAGACAGCTGTTATATTGATGTTCAAGATCTCTATAACCTTTAAACAGATAAGGATATGGGAGACAACCCATGATTACCCTGGGTACTTTATAGAAGGGACAAGAAGTATTAATAACATGGAAGAGATAGTAAATGGCTTTAATGAATTCTTCGTAAACATAGGGCCAAAACTGGCAGAAGAAATAAAGGTTGATGGAATAGAATTGACCTTCTTGCCGCACAGCAAGAAGGTCCTGAGTTCAATTCCAACATCAGGCCGGGGTCTTTCTGTGTGGAGTTTGCATGTTCTCCCCATGTCTGCGTGGGTTCCCTCCGGGTACTCCGGCTTCCTCCCACCGTCCAAAGACATGCAGCTTGTGGGGATAGGTTAATTGGATAACCCAAATTGTCACTAGGTGTGAATGTGCAAATGAATGTGAGTGCAAATGGTTGTTTGTCCCTGTGTGTTAGCCTTGCGACAGACTGGCGACCTGTCCAGGGTGTACCCCGCCTCTCGCCCTATGACAGCTGGGATAGGCTCCAGCGCCCCCCGCGACCCTGAAAAGGATAAGCGGAAGTGAATGGATGGATGGATGGAATAGAAAGGGACACTGGTGAAAATATTGAAAGGAATAGTAGCTCAATGTTTTTAAGAGCAGTGGAAGAGAAAGAGATTTATGACATAGTTAGAGGACTTAAGAACAAAACCAGTACAGACTGGAATAATATTGATATGGTAACGGTAAAGACAGTTATTGATGGTATCGTAAAACCATTAAAATATATATTCAACTTGTCGTTTCAAAAAGGAGTTTTTCCACAAAAAATGAAAGTTGCTAAAGTTATTCCCATTTACAAAACCGGTGAAAGACATCATTTTACAAACTATAGACCAGTGTCAATACTCTCCCAGTTCTCTAAGATACTGGAAAAACTCTTCATAAAAAGATTTGACAGTTTTGTGGAAAAATATGAATTAATGACAGATAGTCAGTATGGGTTCAGAAACAACAGATCAACAGCTTTGGCACTGATAGATTTAATGGAAAAGATAACGGAATGTATGGATAATAAGAGGTATGCGCTCGGAGTTTTCTTAGATCTAAAGAAGGCGTTTGATACTGTTAATCATGAAATTCTATTAAAAAAACTGGAAAAGTACGGGTTTAGGGGAGTGGTTTTGGAATGGTTAAAAAGCTATGTAGGGAATAGGCAACAATATGTACAAATAAATGAATATAAATCTAATTTGATGGATATAGCTTGTGGAGTACCTCAAGATTCAGTACTGGGTCCAAAAATGTTTATTATGTACTTAAATGATATCTGCAGAGTATCGGAGATTTTAAAGTTTGTAATATTTGCAGATGACACAAATATACTGTGTTCAGGTGTGGAGTTGCCACAGGTTTTGGAAATGATCACACAGGAATTAACGATATTAAAGAAGTGGTTTGATATAAATAAATTATCATTGAATCTCGATAAAACCAAATTTATGTTGTTTGGAAACCAAAAGAAAAACATCGAAGTAGAAATATGTGTTGAACTTGACAATGTATATTTAGAAAGAGTAAATGAAATAAAATTTCTTGGGGTGATCATTGACCACAAGCTCTGTTGGAAGCCACACATTACTTATGTTCGGGGGAAATTGGCACGGGGCATTGCCGTCCTGGGGAAAGCAAAGCATATGTTGGATCAGAAAGCACTGCACATTTTATACTGTGCTTTACTACTGCCATATATGAGCTACTGTGTAGAGGTCTGGGGAAACACATACAAAAGTAACACACAAACAATAACTATAATACAGAAAAGGGCCATTAGATTAATAAATAATGTAGGGTACAGGGACCATACAAATGCACTCTTTGTCAAAATGCAAGCTATCAAATTCCAAGACTTGGTGAAGCTTAAAACAGCGCAGATAATGTATAAAGTCAGAAATAAACTGCTTCCCAAAGAAATCTGTAAATTGTTCATAGAAAGAGAAGGTGGGTATAACTTAAGAGGGAGATGGAATTTAAAAATACAAAGTGCTAGAACAACTTTAAGAACTATGTCAATCTCAATTGCAGGAGTTAAATTATGGAACAGTCTAACAGAAGAAATAAAAGACAGTCAAAACATAAAACAGTTTAAAGTAAAATATAAAAACCTAATTTTAAATAAGTATAAGAATGAAGAAAACGGGGTTAATCCAGGACGGTAATGTTGCTGGTAATGGTGTTGCGGTTCTTTTTTTTTGTTTTTGTTTTGTTTTGTTGTTTTTCCATAACTTGTGTATCTGCAAATATACACATTCTGTATTTTTCATATGAAAGAAACTATACTGTGGTGGGGCTTGCTAATTTCTTGATTTGATTTATGTATGTTATGTTTTGTTTTACTTCATATGTTTCATATGTTGTTTGTTTAATTTAAGACAAAAAAAAATTAAATGAATGAGAGGTAAAACTTGAGGGGGTAGGGACAAATAAGTAAATACTTCAGCCTACTCCTTTTCAAACAAATAATGGAATGATATTTTGTAATGATTGTGAAGGCACATGTTTGAAATGTTTGAAATAAAAATGAACTGAACTGAACTGAACTGAACTGAACAACGGCTCTGGCCCATTATACAGATCATTATTTCTGAATGATCTTGAATGATTTCTGAATCATCCTGGTTGGGTCTCAGGTTAGTCCTCTCAGTGTGGCGTTACTTTACGTAAGGAGGGTTTTGGATAGCTGTCAGTGTCGATACAAACTAAAAATGGTTGTAGTAGCACTGACCTTATTATTATTACATTACTATTGTTATTATTTATTTCAAGTGTGTAAATATAGTTGTAATACTGGAGTGACTACGTGCTCTCTGTCTCTTGTGTAGATAGCATATCACTTTGTGTGGGTAGTACATTTGGCAGCCTGAGTCAATCAAAACTGGATCTTTTTTTGTAAACATGAAAATATAACTTAACATAGGTCACCGAAGTTGCTGGTGTACTGATTTTCTACAGCTGAATCAATAACCGTAAAAAATTGTTTATACATTCACTGCACTGAATGTTACTGCAGCCATTTAAATTTGCATTTGTAAAACTGAAGCATGCGATAACAACAAATCTGAAATGGCAAAATACAAAGAACAAAAATCACTTTTTAGCATGATGAAGAATAAAGGTTAACACTACATGGCAACAATCAGCCACATCGACAGAGTGCATATTAAAGCCTGTATACTGTTTCCATGTAACATTAACATGATTAAAATAACAACTAGGTTATTTAATTAATTAAATCATATTGGTAATGTTTTTTTAACATGACATGACAATGCATTGTAATGATAAGGTGCAATGCAGGGCTGGTTAAACTCATTCAACCTTTATTCAAGCACTAAAGACCAAAGTATGTCATATGAAGCAATAATTGTTCATCCCCCTTTCACTCTTTATAATGACAGACTTTGTAAACAAGGCTATAGTCAACATCTTATGTCCCAAAATTTGCTTTTCCCAGTGGTGTACTGTACAACTTCTGATGGCTATGCATCTCCTTAGATTTGCAGAATGCACACACACTGACGTAATTAACACAATATAAGCTATTCAGATATAAGTCACTAAGTTTGCATTAACCTACTTCAACTTAAAATATGTAAAGAAAGCTGACAACATTTGCAAAATAAGCTAGTATGTGTGATAGATCCACTTAGTCACACAGGCCTAGAGACTGGTTAGTGACCATCTGGTAACCACTAGTCATGTGGGTCACAGTCACTGATTGCAAGTGGTTGATGGAGATTGTTGTGATGCTGAATAATAAAGCCCCAGTCTAACAGGCCAAGAAACCAGTCTCTGTGCCCCTGGCAACCACCTGTTACTATGGAGAAGTGTACATTCCAGCACCAATTGGTGAGTGGTTTCTGGAGTCACTTGTGTGAAATTAGTAGTAAAGAGGCATACACAGGAAACCTTGCAATTTCTTTGGTGTTGATGTGAGTTAAGAGTCACACAAATTATTTATTTAGACCTTAGTTACCATGAGCCAGGGAGAGTGACCACCTGGAAGCTGTCAGTGTCAAGGGAAAAATGTATATTCCTCAACCAGTTGGCAAGAGAGTGCTGCACTAACAACCTTTTGATTGCTTTGGTCACAAGCAGATTGCTACGGTTGCCTGTAGTTTGCATGGAAGACACCAACTGGTCTGCAAACAGTGGAAACTGAAAAAAACGTGATGCAAAACAGAAACGGAGACGATTAGCCTTCAAAGTAAAAGTTGTTTAAATGTGTTGGTTACAGCAATAAGGCACAATGTTCACTTGGGAGGTGAATGGCTTGGTTTAAGGTTTCAATTCATCCATTTTGCACACTTTCACAGTTTCTGCTTGTAGGGTAATTTGCAGGTGTGCAGACAAGAGACGAGCAACTGTGGCAACATCAGGGTTATTGAATGTTCTCTAGGCCAGTGTGACTGAGGCCTAAACAAATCATTTTTGTGACACACTTAGCTCAATCTAACATTGATGCAGTGAAACACACTGAACTATTAACAGTAATTTTGTTAAGAGAGGTATGACAGCCTGAAGCATTTTATCTCACATGCAAAGCTGCCGAGTTTATGAACATCTGGGAAAAAAAAATCAATTCATTAATCTCTCAAACCATCAGCTAGTTACAAACTTACAATACTGGCACTGTGAACGTTTGTTGATACTTGCTGCTGTGTACTGTGTACTGTACAGTGCACTATGTACTGGCTTGAGGAATGCATGAATAAGACAAGTTGTGCCCTTATAAGAAATAATGCATTTTGCAGAGTTTTCCAACTTGTCAAAGCTCTGACTTCAAGCATGACACTTTTTTTCTTATAGTGAAGGATGGTGCATCGCGTCATTAGACTTCAAACTATTGCTATTGCAAATAAAACAACTGTTGTTTACTTTCCCATCAAATGACTACATGTTAGAAGGCTGGAAAAAAAATACTCAGGCTGTGCTTATAGTTGCTGCATACTTATTTTTCAAAGAATGAAGTTCTGAAACAGCTGAAACAGATCTTAAAGAAGGCAGGCTGGAAATGTAAATATAAGGTATGAGTTCATTCAGAGTGTAATTAGTTTAAATTAAATTTCAGTTTAAACAATGGTCTTGGCTAAAAGTCCGCAATCCAACTTATCCTGTCGTCTGATCCAAGTCACTTTGTATTCTCTGAATTTCAAACAAACAGTGTATTTATTCTGCCTTTAAAGAAATGCACTGCCTAAATATAATAATAAAAAAATATTTTATTCTTCAGATGCAACAGCAAATATTGCAGAAAAACAAAGGAGCTGGCCACTAAAATTTTTTTCCTATTATTAGCATAAATGCATAAATAAATCAGCATCACTATTCCTTCAAAAAGTAACTGCTGTGCAAATCAGTAAGGAGACAGGGTTGAACGTAGACTGTTACACACTGGATCTCCAGTGTACTGTGTAGAACTGCAATGCAGTATAGACGCTCTCCCTCCTCATTCTATTGCAATTAATTATTAGTGGATCTGGGACCTTTGGGTGAACAACACTCAATACTGCATCTACTCGCTGCGATCAATGAACAAGTTATTTAGGGAATTGCCCCGCCTCCCCCCAGTGCACTAACTCTATCCTTCTCACACACTTTTATGCAAAGTTGTTCTTAATAACAGTCTCCTCAGATAGTGCTTAAAAACACATCCACTGCCCATTCCCTTTTCACTCTTCATGGCTCGTGGTCTCACTAGTGTATACAGATGCCCCCCTCCTTGTCTCCATTGCAATGAGCAGTCCATTAGCAAATGCCAATAAGCCCTCTGTAGCGTGACAGCATGTTCTCAAACAAATTAGAGCCCTAAAGACAACGGGAATATTATTATTTTCAATCCTCCATCATGTGTTCATTAATCTTCATTTGGACTTGATGAGTGTGGCAATCAAATGAAATTATATCCCTGTTTTAGCCTCTTGTGGGCAACCCCCTCACACACACTCCTATCTAATGCATTCCCGCAAGCTATTGCAATGCAACAAAATTTCCAAATTACTTTAGATTAATTTCGTCTGATTAGCAGCTAAATATATCACCAAGCTCCTTCAAAGTCATTAACAGCGACAACAGCGGCAGCAGAAACAAACACATCACGGCGCAAGTGCACTATCGAGCACCAGCAGAATCGAGACCTTTAAATATTGAAAGATAAACATCATACAGCAGCCTTTGTTTGATTATGCAAACATGCCAAATCTGTCGTGCTCACTGCGAGATTTTGCCTGATAATTAGAAGGTGTGCGTTCGGGGCCCAGCTCCATTGCTTTAAATCACTGTAATTGCCCCAGATCTCCTCTTAAAACATCACTATTCATTCCCCCGTAATTACCGGAACATCTGTGGGAGCACACGTGCCTCCGTCCTCTCTGACATCACCGTGCAGTCTTCCTGGCCCCGAGTGCTGCTTTCTGTCAGTGGCCTAATGAAAGCAAGGAAAGCAGCAGAAAAACAGCATTATATGTGTAAATTTCCTTTACTTAAAGTCTCAAATTTCATTCCTTCCTAGCCACTCCATTACTGATCCGCAATGGCATTACCTTTCCAAAAAAAGTCAACTAGACATCCTGCTGTGTTGTGTCTGCTGGCAAATTTCAAACCACTATTTTAATATACGAATTTGACAAAACCTCAGAGAGGGCAATGGCTGCACATCTGCGTTTTTGCGTTGTCTTTGATGAGACTGCAATAGTTTTTTTTTTTTATGTTTTGGAGTATTTTCTGGTGACTTTGAAAAAGGGAACTGTCAGCGAGAAAGGCAACTATATAGCCTCATATTTGCAGCTCTAAGCAGGCAAAGTGTACAACCACACCCCTTAGTCTTCATTTTGTAGGTTAAAAAAGGTTCAGTGTTAAAAACAGAAAATATTTTTTTCTTCCAGCTGCATATTTGTCCTATTTGCCTAATACCTTTCCAAAATTCCTGTTTTGCTTCCCCAACCTTTTGCAACATCCCATCAGTTTTATGTACAGTTTTAAAGGAACAGAGTTTTCAGTCCTATAAGAGCCTGTGCTGGATAAACACAGTGAATACAGAGTTTGTATTCAAAGATCTGCAGTATTATTGGATCATTATAGTCTCTCTGATCGGATAAACAAAACACTGCAAAGATAAATTCAGATAAAGCTTTTCATCACTTGCATCATCACTGACAACTTTATCCCTGATATCCTAAACAGAGCGTAATGCAATCACCGAGGATGTCTGTAATGGCATTACACTCTGCTTACTTCCAGTCAGTCATCGTCTTGGAATAAAACCCCATGAAAACAGCTTAGAAATCGTGCTATCACATCATGTTCTTGTTTAATGTCTGAGACATTTTTCCGTTTGGTTTACGCTGCGATGTTTGTGTTTTCGAAAAGAGTCTTAACAGAGAGGTTATATAATCTAGAGTCACAGAAAAAAAACAAACCCTCCACTGATAAGTCAGTTTTATCTTCAGTGGGGAGCTTTCGAATCAGCATCTGATGCCTCTGCAGTGGTCACAGATATATGTCTCCAGCTTTGATCAGCTGTGATGGATACATAACACAATGGCTGATATGCAGCAGCGAGCACAGCCAGGATATAGCACACCTTAACCAACTGGTGCGCCAACACAAATAAAAGAGACTCCCTGGGTCCATTTTACCAGTCTGCACAGCCAGCAGCCGTCCTGCTGTTTAAGGATTGCCCCTGCTGTTGGTGCCCGACATGTGAGACATGCAGGAAAGAAAAAAGGAGTCAAGCTCTTTTGAGGCTAAAAACTCTATACAACACATACAAGTCTACAAAAGTCCATGATTTAACTAGATTATCTACTCAAAATAATATGAAAATCTGATTCATATAGTAGTAGTAGTAGTGCTTGTTGGCATGTATGCTTGGAGACTAGGTGTCAGCCATATGGAAAGGAAAAACAGAGAGAAACTGACCAGGTCTGATCTTTATACGTTAAGCCAATCAGCCCCAGATGACACAGCCTTCCCCAGTTCCATCTAAAGGTGACCTACAAAGGCAAACTGTGTTATAGTGGTGCTTTGATCTAAAAGCTAAAGTCAGTCTGCTAACGTGCTCACGATATCAGTGCAAACATGCGGGTGCTGAGCAAGTATAATGTTTAATGCTAAAGCATTTAGTTTAGCAGGCCAGCATTTACTTATACTGAATGCCAAAGTTCATAAGCAGTACTAGGGATGAATTTATTGTAATGTATTTCATTTTTAAAAATGTAACATAAACCAGATGCTGACAGTAGTACTAGGCTGTAGCTTTAAATCACTGTAATCTTCTTTGAACTTGGCCTGATGCCACATTATTGATTTAAATGGCAGGAAAGCACTGCATGTTGTACAGGACGTCTGTCCTTTGTCATGGTATCACCTTGACACTTGGATGAACACTTCAATCCATTCTGCCGAGTTACTGCCGGCAAACTCGGGCACAGTAGTGAGAGACAACCATGAGGAAACTTCGAGGTAGCGCCCATGTGGGCCGAGGGCAGAAGGAGTCACGTGTGACCCAGTTCTTAGCCGTCCTAGATATAAACACTTGGCTTCCAGTAGATTACTGTCCTCCTCAGCTCATGATCAAAGACAGCTAGAAACAAACGACTGCACCACGAAAGATGGAGAGACACACAGGGAGGAATGTAGAATGGAGAAGAGGCTGTGTTAAGAAGAAGGGATTTGGAGAAAGAAAGATATGTAAGAGCGAGCCGACGCAGGCGTACATGTGCAGGGGGAGATAATCTGACACATGTAAGCAGACCTCTGTACACAGCCAAAGGATGCTTCAACTTGAACTTCAGTCTCTCATCTGTTGCTGTCTACTTCCATGTTGCAGGCATCAATAGTTCAAAATAGCGCATAAAGAACTGAAAACAAATCAAATCAACAACCCCCGTGTGCTTTTTCAAACTTTGTAGAGCATTTCAACTCATTGCTTCACTGACTGGTCCACAACTGTACTGTCTTGTTTATTCTCTTTGCTTTTATAGTATAGATTGAGCGTTTAGAGGTTGGAGGAGTAGATGCGGTTCATCATATTCCTATCATTATTTGGAAACATGAAAAAACATTCTCACGAAATGATATTAGTTCAAACAAGTATTCAGTTATCGTTTTTACAGTCTACGAGTCTTTGCGCACAAATTCAGCTACAAGTGTGCAGAACTACATGAAGAGTATGAACAACACATCACAGAATGTTTTCTTGTTTCAAGAAAGAAGTATTCAAGTATTCAGAAGTATTTGAGCTGTAAGTCCAAACTTTTTGTAACATTTTTAAATGTGCTTTGGCCCACAGACGACAGCAGTAGTTCTGGACCATGTTGAGACAGGCCATCTTCTTTGCATGATGGAGCTTTAACCTGCATTTGTGGATCGTGTGTTCACAGATTATGATTTCTGGAAAGTTCAATGCGTTTTAATGCAGTGCCACCTAAAGGCCGAAAGTCACATCCAATCCTGATTTTCAGCCTTGTCCCTTGTGCACAGAGATTTCTCCAGATTCCCCTTTGAGGATGTTATGTGCTGTAGATAACAAGCTTTTCAAAGTCTGCACAATTTTACAACGAGCAACATCATTCTGAAATGGTTCTCATAGTTTTTTTTATAGGGTGGTGAACTTGTGCCCATCTTTACTGAGATGTGAGCAACTCTGTCTCTCTAAGATGCTCTTTTTTTCATGTTACTGATCTGTTGCCAATTAACCTAATCCAGATGTCTCTATTTTGTAACCCTCACTCAAATTTGCAGATCCTTACATTTTGTTTTTGTTGACACTTTCCACAGTATTCCAACTTTTTTTGGAATTGGGTTATTATATAGAAGAATTTTGTATCAATGCTTAGAGCAAGCAGCAGTTACAGTTATCAATTAATTATAACAAATAAGTTTTCATTAAAGGAAAAAGATTAATTTGATTTCTTGGCCAATGACTTGTGCCACAGGAAGGGCTTAAACTCAGTGAGAAAAGTATCTCGACTGGTGCATTTAGTCAGATCCCTGCAAACTGCAGTATTAAGCTGGTAGAGAAATCTCATTTTAAAAATGGAAAATATACAAGCCAAAGCTTATTCACGAACAAGTATTTTTTCTCGCAGGAAAGTGAATTTGTCTTCTGCGTAGAAAAGCGCATCAAAAATATTGCTTACTCTGCGTCAGAGAGCAGGTCTTAAAGCATTGCCTTAAAGCATTGCTTTAAAGTATTGTATCTCGATATAGTGAATCCTAAAGTAGTAATATGTGAACTATAAGAATTATTCCTTTTAGTAGCTAGTATGGATACAACATATATTATCTGACAGAAAAGGGTAAAACCTTGACAACAATACACTGGAGGGACCTATTAGCCCATTTATATTCACTCTCTGCCACAACCTGTGTGGCTGCAGTGTTAACTGAGCCCGACGTGCAGTGGAGCATTCATGTCTTGTCCTTGTCTTTCTGCTTCCCAAGGTCCATCATTCAGGCACATGCAGAGGTAATATTAATCACCATAACCTTCCCCTCATGCACAAACAGCAGCAATGAAAATAAAACATACTCTGATGATCATTTACCAAAACCCAAGCTATCAATAAGTGTAGCTCCTTTAATTAAGTGGGAAACAGTGCATCATTGTCTGGGCCACTGCAGTGAAAACCAGATACGATTAAGGTCATTACAGGTAACAAAAACAAAAGTTAGAAACTGGAGCCCAGGGACTGAGTTACAATTCAAGAAAACATTCAGAATTTCTGAGAAACTGCATTTTTACAAACATACTAATGTGTCACATTACCCACCTGGTGGAGGGTGAAGTAAAAGCTACAGGCTCCAACCACAGCAACAAGTTGCATGATGCCCTGCTTGGAGGTATTGGTTTGTTCTGTTTGTTTTCATGTCTTGGTAAACCACATGATATGAGATGTTTTGTGTCAAAAGTTTTGTGTCACAAAAAACATTTTCAATCTTTGTTTTAAATTCCTTCCTCAGTGCGTAATTTTAATGTCTTAGACAACCCAAACAGTAGTTCATGGTTCCGGTCGACTGTTTTTAGTCAATGGCGGGTTGGTAATTTCTCTGCCAGGGACAAACCAACTCACTTGTAAACCTCAGAATTGGTTCAATTTACTGGAATCTCAAGCCAGTGGTCCAAGAACACAAAAAATGGTTGGTGGCTATATCGCACTGTCATCAGTGCCACCATGCTGTGACTGACTGAAACACACCAAGATCGTATTGGCACGGTATGTGTTGGCATTAGCAGCTTTGCATGCCCATCTTTGATCTGACTGTTCTTGGTGCCAATCTGACTGCTCCAACTTGTACTTGTGCTTTTCTTGCAGCAGCACCCTTTCTTCCAGCTGTTTCAACAGGACAACGGGGATTGAGGGGGATGAGTGCGGCCTGTAGCTGCACTCATCCAGGAATGGAGGGATATTCCTCAACAACTGATCTGGAAACTTGTGCAGTCCATGTGCAGATGCGTGACAGGTTGCTTCACATCTAGAAGAGGTCATACCTTACATTAAACTTCTTGTATGTACTGCACATACACTAGAAGTGTTGGTCTAGAAAGTTTATTGAAAACACAAACTTGTGTTGTTAAGCAGGCAAAGGCTAACTTAGACAGAATCTTCCTCAGACAGACTACAAGTCCCACAAGCCTGGTGCAAAGGAATCACATGTGCTGGCATTAATGCAGTGGGTTGCAAAAGACAGTTTTTTTTAGTTATTCTATGCTGCCTGTAACGTCTCTGCTGATGTTTACATGTTTTTTTTAATTAATGCATGGCAGTTGCCTTTAAATCCTGCTGGAGAGTGCCAATACCTAAACTATAAAAGATGTAGTTTAATAGAGTTACTGCATTATGGACACAACAAAACAGGGGACTTCCTTTATGTCTTCCTTTGGTTTGAAAGTGACTGTTATGTTGTTTTCTTAAGGCTTTCCCTTCAAAGTCCAGGTGCTCATGAAAATATGGTAATTCTTAGCTAAAACCAATAACATTTCCTTATTGCTTAATCCCACTGCAAAGTAGAATAACGATGTCGGCTTTCTTCACATAAATTCTTAATTCTTGTTTACATCCTAACATCTATTGTTTTAGACACATTAGAGTCTAATGACAGTGTAAATTTTAAATATAATATAACAGATTGGGTTGGCTCTACTTCCAAGGTTTTCCAGATTTTTCCAGCGGAGACTTAACCGTCTTTTTGAACAAAGGACAATCCTATATATTACATCTGAAACAAAAGAATAGAGTAAATCAGACTGTGTGAGTTCCCTGATGAAACAGAAAAGTATTTCTGCTTGGTGTCATCATACTCATTATAAGTCACCCATTTATAGATCTGAGAAGGTGCTCTCACATCCTTAGAATAGCCATGAGGTCAAATTGAGAGGAGTTTTACTTTAAACAGGCAGAAGTGTGCCGGATCTGAAATCCGCAGCATTTCACACAGCATGTTCTGTCTTCTTTGTAATGCACTGACATTTGTGCTTCAGATGACACATTTCTTTAATTCACCCTTTTACTGTACACTGTAAGACACGTGCTAAAGGTGTTTGGTTGGCACTTTGCTTTTTTTCTCCCAGAGCTACTGTAATTACTAATGACTCTTATTTTAGACATTTATCCAGATATTACAGTAGGACAGCACAAGCTGCAATCAAATCGCAAGAAAATGTGCAAATATAAACTGTGAATTAATGTTGCTTTCAATCCACTGCTGTTATGACAATATTAAGAGCAGGGCGCATTGATAGAAACAACTACTGGTTCCCAGCTGGTTCCAACTGAACCAAAAGTGAAAATTGCTTTTTGTGTTTTTGTTTTCTGTCTTTTTAATGAGTGTAGATAAATAGGCAATGGAACGAGTGTCTGAAGAGGCCTTGTGAAAGTTGTGAAATTGTTTATTTTTCCTTTTTCATTCTTTGGTTTATCTTCCCTATCATGTTGCACAGAATTGTATTTTATCAACTGACCTTTTTATTCATGCTACAATGGGAATATAGACCAAAATCTATCAAAACGAGGTTCTTAAAATGATGTTTAATTGTGTTTTTAGATAAATGTATTGTTGCTTTAAATTGTATCATAGAGGGTTGGGTTGGCTGTATCACGAAATGAAGGTGCTGAACCTTTCTGTGACAGTCTCTAAAACCTTGTGGAGATTTTCATGAGTTAGTTTAATTCAGATGAGCGATAAAATATTGATTGCCGCTGTGTGGTTACATAAAAAAATAGCTTTGTTGAAACCACAAAGAAGAACTCAATAGGATAGCAGAGCATGAAAAAGATTGCCCGGTGAAACAGTGTCTGCATAAAAAATTCCCTCCCTCTCAATATCTGCCATGAGAATAATAAGACCCCACATTCGAACGTGGTCGAGCACCAACGTAACAATGCGCGTTTGAGAAACTATCAGAGGGGCCATTCACACAAACTTTGGTTAATCACCCAGCTGCTTTTGTCCATTCTCCGCATCCTTTTCTCTCTCACCTCACAGTTAATACACCTCCACGCTAACCCGGGAATCTCATTCATCAATGCCAGGCCCGAGTGGATATTAGTAACCTCGCAACAGTGTGCGCGAGTGTATTATCAGCCTGCTGCTTGTCTCCTGACTTCATCACACAGTTGTCCATGTAATGGAGTAAGTTCCACAAAGAGCTGAAAGCTGATTAATGCTTTGTTGTTGGTCTGGCCGTGTTTGCTTGCGAGGCATTGTGTTGATCCACACTGACCTTTTGTGTCGTAGTTCACAGTGAACTGGTGTGACCTAATGCGTGTAAGCACTCAGGTAGAATATGATGTGCTTTTCTCAAGCGTGATTTAAATTTCCATTTGACTTCTTTCCGAGGGAAATATACCTTTTACTCTAGCTGGCAACAATATGAATGAAATGTCACAAGAAATATGTGATTAAAGTCACGTTTCAGGTGCTTTTGAGTTACTGATTGTTGAGAAAGGCATTCTCTCTCCAAACATCGATTTTATTTTAATTTTATTCACAAAAAAAGTGATAAAATTTCAATTGTGAGATTTTTTTGGAAAATAATACATTTAAATTTATTTAAAAGTATTTTTCATTTTTTTCTTGCACTTTCAAAAATCCTCACAGCCCTCCAGAGATGTGCGACCCTTTGAAGTGTATATATAATTAAAAAGACACTTCAACATGAGCAACAACAAATATATGAGCATTTTTGAAAGATGTTTTTGATGTTTGACAGGGATAGCTGAAGAATGATAGGTATTATGCAACAATAGAATCAGGGTGCACTCCAGCAGCTTTCCAATAAGGACTCTTATACACGGTGCATTACCAAGCAGACTGCTGGGGCACTTGGTATATAAGGATTACATGTAAACATAGGACAAGACATGGATATGGAATATTTGCTGACATTAATAGAGATTAAAATAAGTGTATATGAGGTTGTGTGTAGTGTGTGCAGGGGGGTGTAGATTTATTCATGTAAAGGAAGGCAAAAACAGTGGTGTGTGTAAAGAGAGGGTGCTGGGAAGGTATTGGCAGATCCATGTATATGCCCCAGGCCACTGACACTGGAGTGACACAAGATCAGGTCACTGTCAGGGGTCCTGCAGCGGATTAGCAGGATTGGTCAGGTAAGCAATGTTATTATTTTCCAGTTAATACAGTAAACTTTTTCTCTGTGTTTTTATTTTACCATCCCTGTCATTTATTTTTGTAGCTTGGGCTTTTATTATGGAGCTCTGAGTCACCCCCATACCATTGCATGACCCCTTCCAAAACAGCCCCCAGACCTTACGGAGGGAGTCTCTCTATGGGGGGTCAGCAGTCCAGTGACTTTGATGTTGTGTGGAGTTGAGAGACTGAAAACAGTGTCCCGAGTTGCCTCCACGCTGTTCACGATTCAGGATCCTTCAGTGTGATAAATAAATAAGTCTAAATAATATTAACGATAACCTCGATCAGCTTTATGTTGAATTTTTTTTTAGCACATTGGTTTGTCACAGGGTATGTGTTTGTAGACAGGTGAAATATTACATAATGCTTAAAAAAAAACGCTTTAAAAAGGTTAATAGCACTAACTGAAAGCAGTGGGCTAAGTTATAGTAACGAGTTATATAAACCCCCCCAGCTAATAGCTATCCGGTCGTTAAGTGATGACGTGACGCATCCTACTTCTGGGCCTAAAGTAGTCTGCGTTTAATATGGCTTTTGTGTTGTTAACATGTTTAATGTTTTGTATTTTCTTCTATTTAATCTCAAAAAGCTTCTAAAACAGTCAGTGATCGATGTTGACCTCCCTCGGTTTTTATTACCGCTAATCATTTATTTAAGCTCAGTTTTTAAAACCTTAGGATGTAACTACAGCCCAGCCCATGCAGAAGTATATGAATGACTAACCTCGTATTGTGGATGGATTATCTCAGTTGTTCTCCTGGCTGAAGTTTGGTCCTTTTACAGCATCCTGCCATGCGATTACATTTGTTCCTGACCACCGAGAACACTCACGTTAACTTTTATCCAGTGGAAAAAAGGTTAGCTTGTTTATATTATGCTAACATAGCTGTGTCGCTAGCGGTCAGGTAGCACATATACCAGCTAGCCCAACTTCAGTAACCCTACAAACGTCACTGCTGTTTAGTTTTCTGTCTTCATTTATTTTGGAAGTGATAACAGAGCTGTATGTTTTAATTTGTTTCCAAAACCCCACAGTCAGGACATGCTATATTGTATTTAGATAGAAGCTAGCGAGCTAACTTCCTGCTAACTTCTAACTCCGTTAAATGTCATAAATTCCGTTTTCATGGATGCCTGGATGTTAAACTCAATTGTTACACCTGGTAGAGCAGAACGCTGATCATTTTATTAAAGATGAAAGACTTTAGACAGTTTTTCAACTCTCAGTAATGCCATAGTGATCGTTTGATATATGGACCTGCAGCGGAGTTTAGGCCCAGACATGGCTAGTGACGTCAGACTTAACGACCGGATTGATGGTTTAAATGCCTAGCAAAAAACCCCCCAAAAAACAGAAGTGTTAGACTTAAAATAGTAACCACCTATTGTAATGATAGTTGCTATTGTTGAAGCTACCCACAGGGGGCGCTCTGGAATCAATAAGATATACAGAGTAGAAGAAGAAGTTATTGTGGTAGAAAGAATAATAAACAGCTAGCTGAAGCTAGCACCAGGAGCAATTCTTGATGTTTTATTCATAGAGGAATAAGAACATTACATGGTACCAGGAGACGGGTTAAGAATAAGAAGCAACGCAACAAGATGGATGCAATAAAACCGCCAAGTCCGTTGAAACTGACTGGAAACGTGGATGCAAGTTGGAGGACTTTCAAACAGCAGTTCAAACTGTATATTGCAGCTGTCGGAGTGGATCGACGGGCAGATGAAAGGAAAATAGCCATGCTGCTCACCATCGCCGGCACAGAAGCAATAGAGGTCTTCAACACTTTTGTGTTTGCTCAGCCCGAGGACAAAGATAACTTTGATGAAGTCATGAAGAAATTTGACGAGCACTGTCTGTCAAAGAAAAATGAAACATACGAGAGATACGTCTTTCGCTCATGCTTACAGCATCAGGGTGAGTCATTTGATACTTTTCTCACAGACCTCAAGATCAAAGCTCAGTCCTGCAATTTTGGTGATCTCAGAGACTCTATGATACGAGATCAAATAGTGTTTGGAACTAATGAGAAGAAGCTCCGAGAGAAACTGTTGAGAGAAACAGAACTAACGCTGGAAAGTGCTATAAAGATAAGTCAAGCCAGTGAGCTAGCACGACAACATGTACTGACGTTTAGAGAGCCTGTTCAAGGAGCAGCGCAACAGGAAAATGAGGCAGTGAATGCAGTGTCGATTAAAAGAAAGCCATGGAGTAAATTCAAAAACAACGACAACAAAAACAGAACGTGTGACAATGAAATGTTCACTTGCAAGAGATGTGGAGAGAAACACAGACCAAAACAATGTCCCGCATATGGAAAAAAATGTGCAAAATGTAAAGGACAAAACCATTATGCAAAAATGTGTCTCTCCAAAAACAAGGGACAAAAAGTACACACTGTGCAGGAAGACACAGATGACAGTGATGATCTAAGTGAAACATTTTTCATTAAGATGGTGTCACATGAAGAAGATGTCAATGCACAGTCTTCAAGACATAACACTGGCCAAAGTGTTAGTTCAGTCACAGATGATAAATGGACTGCTCCACTGTTAGTCAATGGGACATTGGTAACATTTAAAATTGACACAGGGGCCAAAGCTAACTTGATCAACGAGAAGGATTTCAAGGCACTGACTGAGAAGCCTAGAAGATTTACAGAGAAAGTCACGCCGCTGAGGGCCTACAATAACCAGCCAATACAAACAAAAGGAGGATGCAGACTTAAAGTGACAGCAAAAGGCAAACAGCATAACATTTTGTTCACCATCGTGCCTGATGGACACGAGTCACTTTTAGGAGATAAAACATCTGAGGATTTGGGACTAGTAAAGAGGATCTATCAGATTAATACTGACACCATGAAAGAAGCCAAACAAGGCAAAAGACAGGAACACCAAGGGCATGAAGGAAGTTCAGACATTATCAGTAAATTTCCTTCAGTCTTCAAAGGACATGGAACATTGCCTTACACCTACAAAATCCAGCTCAAGGATGATGCCGTGCCTGTGGTGCATGCCCCAAGGAGAGTGCCTGCTCCATTACGGACAAGTTTGAAAAAAGAGCTTGAAAGAATGACTCAAATGGGTGTCATTGAACGAGTGGAAGAGCCCACAGACTGGGTGAACTCTATCACTTGTGTCAAGAAAAAGCATACAGGTGCCTTAAGAGTCTGCCTTGATCCCAAAGATCTAAATGAAAATATTAAAAGAGAGCATTATCAGATCCCTAAGAGAGAGGAAATAATGAGTGAAATGGCAGGAGCTAAGTTTTTTAGCAAACTGGATGCATCACATGGATTTTGGCAGCTGAGGCTAGACCCAGAAAGCAGCAGGTACACTACCTTTAACACGCCATTTGGGCGTTACTGTTTCCTGAGGCTCCCATTTGGAATTAAATCAGCACCAGAGATCTTCCACAGGGCAATGGAGTCCCTGATCGAAGGGCTGGAAGTCACCAGAGTCTACATAGATGACCTCGTAGTCTGGGGAAATACAAGGCAACAACATGATGAAAGGCTGGAGAAACTTTTGTGGAGAGTTAACAAGAATGGACTTAAACTGAATAGAGACAAGTGCCTCTTTGGTGTTTCAGAGATGACCTTCCTGGGAGATAAGGTTACAAGTGAAGGGGTGGAACCTGATCAGTCAAAGGTACAAGCCATATTGGATATGCCAGCACCCACTGACAAAAAAGGTGTCTTGCGAGCAATGGGGATGATCAACTTTCTGGGTAAGTTCATTCCTAATCTTACCTCCAAGACAGCATGCCTAAGGGAGCTGCTACAGCACAACACAGTGTTCGAGTGGACGGCCCGGCATGAGAAAGAGTGGAAAAAATTGAAGGAAACTGTAACTACAGAGCCGGTCTTGACATTCTTTGATCCATCAAAGCCAACAAAAATTTCAACAGATGCCTCAAAAGATGGCTTGGGAGCAGTTCTGCTCCAAAGGAACAAAGACAAGTGGCAACCTGTAGCATATGCGTCCAGATCAATGACAGAAACTGAACAACGCTATGCTCAAATTGAAAAAGAGACTTTGGGCTTAGTGTTTGGGTGTGGAAAATTTCACAGCTATGTATATGGATTACCAACCTTTACAGCAGAGACTGATCACAAACCTCTCATCTCGATCAGAAAAAAGAACCTCAACGACATGTCACCCAGAATTCAGCACATGATGATGGTGTTGCAGCGCTATGATTTTGAGCTGATCTACACGCCTGGGAAATATATCGTACTTGCGGATGCTTTATCCCGAGCGCCAGCACCAAGTGGTGACAGGTTAGTCAGCGCTACAGCCGAGGAGGCTGAAACACATGTAAACATGGTAACTGCCTCACTCCCAGCATCAGATGTCATGTTGCAGCAAATTGTACAGGAGACGACAAAAGATCCAGTGCTGCAGAAAGTATCCCACCTTATACAGAATGGGTGGTCAAAAGGAGTCTGTCCAGGGTTCTACTCTGTGCGAGCTGATTTATGCATGGCTAATGGGCTGGTGCTGAGACAAAACCAGATTGTCATACCGCAATCCATGCGGAAAGACATGCTTCAGCGTATCCATGAAGGACATCTTGGAGTGGAGAAATGTAAAAGGAGAGCGAGAGAAGCAGTTTACTGGCCAGGCATCAACAGGGATATTGAAGAGATTATACAGAAATGTGAAACATGTCTCAAACATCACTACAAACAAACAAAAGAGCCAATGCTGGCAGCAGACCTACCCACTGCACCATGGCAAAATGGTAGGCACGGATTTATTTCATCTGGATGGCAAGGACTATGTTTTGGTGATTGACTACTATTCTAATTATCCAGAAGTGGCACAGCTTTCCAGTACATCAGCACAGTCAGTCATCACACACATGAAGGGCTTTTTTGCCAGACATGGAATTCCACAGTGTGTCATCAGTGACAATGGTCCACAATATGACTGTAGAGAATTTAGTGACTTTGCAAAACAATATGGATTTCAACATATCACCTCTAGTCCCTTGTATCCCCAAGCGAATGGACAGGCAGAAAAAGGAGTCCAAATAGTAAAGAGATTGTTCAAAAAAGCAAGAGACAGTAAGACCGACCCTTACCTGGCTCTGCTAAGCTACAGAGCTTCATCCCTGGAGTGTGGGGCATCACCTGCTGAGCTACTCATGCATCGCAAGCTCCGCACCACACTTCCACACATTTCCAAGGAAAATGACAATGCACATGACAACAAGCTGACCGACAAAAGAATGAAACTCAAGCACAGACAGAAAGGGAACTATGACAAAACTGCAAGGCGTCTGGAACCGCTTCAGGAAAGAGATGTTGTGAGGATTGCAGGTCCAGATTTCTGGGACAAAAAAGCAACAGTTCTCAGCGAAGTAGGGCCCAGATCGTTTGCTGTTCAGACAGAGAATGGACAAGTGTTAAGAAGAAACCGGAGAAGTCTGTTAAAGACACAGGATGTTAAACATCAGGACACAGAGACTGGAACTGAACAACGAGGTGCTAACCCTGTTGAGCACCACAGTGAGCCTCCTTCAACTTCCCCAATGTCTGAGATACTGAGAAGGTCTACCAGACCTAAGAAACCTACAGAGAGGCTCATAGAACAAGTGTGAACTGTTGTGGTAAAGAATTGTTAAAAAATAATAATAATAAATCACAAGTAAACAACGGATAATAATTCATTTAGAATAGTAATTGTTCACACTTAATTGATACCTGCTGAGTTATGTGTTATTGACTGTTCAAGCTGTCAAAGGTGAAGAGTTCTAATGTGCTTGAGGGCTGTATGGGATTAATTTGGTTCATTCTGGAAGATGTAAGGTATACATTTGGATTTATTTTGTTTCACTTGTGCTACAATTTTTGGTTATAAAAAAAAAAAAGAATACTACTGAATGTAGCTTGTTGCACAATTTATAACATGTTGAATGTTAGACAAGAATGTTCAGATGTTACCGAGTAACAGTTCTCTTTGGAATTGTGCTTATTATAACACCAACCTGTTTGGAAAGGGGATGTAATGATAGTTGCTATTGTTGAAGCTACCCACAGGGGGCGCTCTGGAATCAATAAGATATACAGAGTAGAAGAAGAAGTTATCGTGGTAGAAAGAATAATAAACAGCTAGCTGAAGCTAGCACCAGGAGCAATTCTTGATGTTTTATTCATAGAGGAATAAGAACATTACACCTATTTTAAAGTTAGGTAAAAACAACCTCAGAGTGTTGTAAGTAAAAAAGTTTTCCAATATTTTTGAAGCCTAGTTTATGGTCATAACATTGTTTTTTGTGTAGATGAACAATGACGTCACCAAAATTGAGGCCAAAATGTGGCAAGTGCTTGCAGTTACCTGTCTTTGAACCCACAGCGCTTTTGTCATGTGTAAAATCTGTCCAAATATTTTGTGCGTTTTTAATTTGGGGCATTAATTTTTTCGAACCAAACTGAATTTTCCAAATAAACAGATCTGATCAGTCAGACGACTGCATTTGGCAACAAGTGCGCTGTAGCTCGAAACACAAACCGGTACTGATTATACAAAAAATTATATAACAGTATTTTACCTCAGACACACAGCCAGACTTTGCTCAGGGTCAAACGGCTCTCTGAAATAATTTCTCTGCCTCCTCAGATGTGCTCCCAACTCTGCCAACAAGAGCTCAAACTGCCCCACTGACATCCTCAAATATGTACTAAAGCGGCCACGAAACAGCTTCAGCTCATGGATAAAACCATGAAATTCTCCCTGCAGCTGATAGGTGTTCGCTTTAATTTTTCTGCAGATTGCATAGGGTTGTGTGTAACAGACTTAATTCTACCTGAATACGATTATGAACATAGAATTTTATTTGCAATTTATAATATTCATATTGTTAAATTAGTACTTTAAATTAGTATCTTGTTGAGGCTCTCAATGTACTTAAGAAGAGGAATGCTCTGAGGGATGGAGCTGTCTGCTGAGTGTGTGAACATCATCCTTATGACAGCTTATGGTAAAGAGAGAAGGCGTTAAAGGGCTTATTGAGCATATGGCAACTCTCAGAAGACTTTCTTTGAAATCCCTTCCCTCCGTTTTCTCTATAACTGCACAAGTCTTGCCTAGTTTATATTCCCAAAGCATCGCCACGTGTCTCTCTGTGACCTCACTCTAAGGGGGGCATTATAGACTCCGCAGGGGGATCGGTGGGGGTCAGAGCCAGCATTTAACCCTCTGTAGCCTTAGTAGCCACTCTCTCTCCTGGACACCTGCTCTTTTTTCATACTGGGAGCCAGCATCTCACTCAGAGGTGATATAGTACCAAAGGTAAAGATATTTTTGAAAGAGAAAACAAAGACAGAGGTATTATAATTCTGACTGACTATAGAAAAGAGATATCAGGCAAGAAATAGATTTATTATCAGTATAATTACCAGTGAGGGGCAAAAGAGAAGAATACTGCTCAGACACAAGTTAAGATGCTATTTTACTTACAAACAACCTGTATTTCTACTCGAAACTCGCAACTGTATGAGGTCCCAATCCCTTGCCAGAAAGACAGACTGAGAGAAAACAGAACTAGAGGAGCCAAGAGGGAGGAGGTTCATAGAGGATTTGGGTCATAGATTGCCAAGAGGGATCCTATTGTGTGTGTGTGTGTGTGTGTCAGAATGTATGAATGTGTATGTTTACCTTTTTTTCTATCTTTGGGTGCTCTCACATTTCCCTATATCGGTTACAAAACCGAGTCCTTGTTAAAAAAGATTATGCTTTTAATACTGTTTTTTCTGTTTTTCGCAAAGGAAAACACATGGGATCATTTAATGGGGGCAATAAGTTATTATAGTTATTTAAGCTCAGCGTCATTTTATTTTAAACATATATTTCAAAATCAGTTTTAGACACTCCTGTGGGCCATATTGAAGCATCCCAGACATATTTGGGATGATTGGCAGTCATTACTGAGTCGAATCGGGTAGCTCTGACGTTTGAACCAATATTTGTACCAGACAACACCTTTTTTTAGTACTTTACTCATTCTAAATACTAAGTCTGTGGTTTACTTTATGACATGTTAGGTTTGCACGCTCATGAGATATTTCAGTATTGTCATGGTCTGCGGTGGGTGGCTGGAATTTCCATAAGGCTCCTGAACTGACCTGGGATCCGCCCCTGGGCAGGGCCAACTCCAGCTCCCGCACACCTGGAGCCTATTGCAGACAATCAAGCCAGAGGGATTTAAACCACACGTTGATGTTCATTCACTGCCAGTTCGTCATCAACACATGTTGGTAACAGGCCGTATATGTTAAGTTCTTGCTGTGATTCATCCTGTTAACACGACTCTCTTGTGCTACAGTTGCTGTATCCACCTTGGCTCACACTCCACCTCTGGACTCAGGATACCTAGTAATCATTCTGGAAATCTCTCTGTGCCTCACCTGCCTGCCCTCCTGCCATCACACTCCATCTGAAGCCCCGGATCTCAGGCCAGCTTTTCCACGCCACTCAGCCTCCCCTGGATCTTCATCACCCCCCTCTCAACACTCCAGGTCCCTAACTGCAAGTAAGAATTGCTGCTCTTACAACTGGCCACTGCAGAGCTGCCTTCACTACCTACCTAACTCCTATATCCTCTTCCTTCAGTGTGACTGTTCCCCACTCAGCTCCGTTCCGCATCTCAGGCCTCATTCCCTCGCCATAGCCATGTTCCCCAGGCCACGCCGCACCAAGACTCCACGTCTCGCTGTTTTTTGTCTTTGCCACATTTTTCTCTTGCACTTAAACCTAATAAATTGTTGCATCATCTGCTGTCTCCGCTCTGGGTTTCTGCACCTGAGTCCTGTTCAGTACCGGCCACCCGGCCACGTGACAAGTATAGCCTGTGTATAAATGCTATGTTAAAATGTCAACTAAAACCACAGTGGAAAGAAAAAGCACAGTTTCTCTGACAACTTATTCTACAACCTAATTATCTGAAGAGATGTTGATGAAGCTATCAATGAGTCCCTAAACGTTTCATCACCATCATCATCATCCAAGACTTCAGATTCTTATCCACTGGCAACAGACATGCTAATGTTAGCTAACATTAGCATGTCCTTTGATAAATGTCCTTTGATAAATTTGACTTTCATGCTGTTAAATACAGCACACTCTTCAGCTTCAGCTGTATGTTACGTTTGGTCAGGTGTTCATTGATTGAATGTGTTGCCAAAGCCAGATTTTCATTTTGCACTTTAAAGGTTGCAGCGAATGTTGTTTGCATCAAGATTTGAAAAGTGTAAGCACACCAGAGACTGCTTCCAGCTCACCACTTGCAATGTGTTTTTGTTGTTCTTCAACACCTCACAGGAATAACGGGTCATTATCTTGTTACCTTCTTCTAATCTAGATGTGGTCAAACTTCGTCACTGACTGATTTAGTGCGACCATACCGAGTTCATACCACGCTCTATTACTGAGTTTATAATGGTTAAAGAACTGCAATGAACATTTAAATACATACTAACAAACAAAGTTTGCTTTGGTGTTAAATCAAGACCTGTATACTGGTTAGTTTCTGACTTCTGACTTTGTTAGAAGTACAATATACACATGTAAAATGAACAGCTTCATAAAATGTCTCAAGACACTATCATGGTCAGCCGAACTTTATTAGCTGGCTTGTTTTGTTAACTCAATCGATAATCAGCGGCTGCTCAGCCGCATGTGCGAATTTTAAGGTCACTCAGCTGAACTGTCAAATTTACAAATGTGTACGATTGCGGGATTTGTGTCAAATATTTGTGTACGCCACGTAGATGTTGGCACTCACAGTCCCTTAGGCAATGTTTATGCAAACTTTCATCAAGGTTGGTTTACTTGTCTATGGATATTGGGTTCTCGCTAATAAAAACATTTTCATACACACACACATAAACAGTATCCTCTATTGCAGGGTCACAGTACACTGGGTCAGCCAAAAACCACAATGTCTGGAGCGCTGATCTGTAACTGTTAAGGGCCTTGCACAAAGGCATGCTTTTGGCAGTGATGTTAGGTGCTGTGGGTGAAATGCCAGTCTGTCTCTAAGTGCTGGCCCGCGTCCAACCAACACCCTCGAGGTCGAGGGGGTGATTGGACCACTGACCTGCAGAGTGATGATCAGCCTGTATAAGTGCAGGGATAAAGAGGCATCATCCATCTGCATTTAATGTGAATGTGGTTAGTGAAGCGATCAAAACTGACAAGTAGCTGAAATCTGTAACCTTTTGGCTGGATTTAGGAGTTTGATGGAGTGTTTAAAGTTTAGAAACAGTGGAGTGCACTTATTTTGCAGCTCTCACGAGAAGTCATTCTTGCAGATAACACATTTACAGAGCTCCGGCATCTGTCTGTTATTTTCTGAAGTAAACTGCTGAGATTCACCGGACGTTTCCTCTGTTTATTTGCTGTTTATTCAGGGGGAGGTGATGACCCACTACTCTGAACTGTCACCACATGACCTCGCAATGACATCGCTGTGGGATATGGCCTGTGGACTCAGCATATCAGCACCCATCTTCTGTCAGTCATATCGGCTAGGAGGGGGACCCGCGGTCAGAGGTGACACTTAAAGGTTTTCTTTTTGCCGCACTCTGTCAGCACCGTGTCTGAATACTTGTAAATATTGTTTTGACTTGAGAAAATAACATCCTCATGGTTTGGTAGCTGAGTTAACTCAAGGACTCTGCATTTGCTCGTATCTTTCCTCTGGAAGACAGATTTCAGCTCTGATTATAACTTGTGAAAGGCACAGCATTGAACACTACTCGCTCCAGGAAGAGTATTCATGAGTAATCAGATATTTCTGAGAGATTTTGGAGAAAGAACCCGAACCAGATTGCATGAAAAAGTGGCTTACGGACAAAATCTGCTCTTGTCAATTGAGTTGTCTTTCTTTCTATTTCGTATCATTTAATCTGCGTTTATCCATGGATGTTCCTGACCTGAACTTTCTTCTTTCACACCAGTGCAGTTTAAGAGTCTGTGGATCATTTGCATGTAATTGTTGAATTGAGTTAGAGATCGGAGGGAAGGTCGGCGCACGGGCCAGTTTTATCGAGAAATTTCATAGACTCAGATTTGGTTATGGTGCTTCATTAGCACAGAATGAAGCTGTTGAGAGTTTCTCAGCTGGCCTGGAAGCACACATTAATAGACTGGAATCAAATCGAAGGGTAGAAAATGTGAGAAAGCTCTGTGGGAGAGAACAGTCGGGGAGCAACTTTTCAAGTCTGAATCAAAGTTCATTGACTGCATTTATATTACTCCGCTCGCATTTGCTCCGAAAAGAAATGCACACACAACTTTCTGAACTTTGGGACAAAAATATGCACAGTATGGGTGCACAAGCTATTTAAACATATTTATTATAATTGCAGCACATTTCTCATTTTCTCTTGATTGCTGTTTTAATTTGCATTATGGGGCATATTTGTCACCTTCTCTGATTACCATTATAGCCTTGGGAGTCATGGCTACAGCTTTGACTTTTCGGTGTTATGCAAAGAACTGTCATGGCTGCGTCAACATCTGTGAGTGCTGCGATAGTTTAGGCTAATGTTTTAATTGGTTCCCGAGAACAGAGGGCAAGCCAAATTGCTTTGATGTCCCAGAGGCTTTCTCTCTTAATGAGATATTCTCCCCTCTCAGGATCAGAGGGGTCCTGACCCGTGTGTCGTCACCGGGATATTATTGTAGCACATTCGCCTCTTTCTGATAGAGTACACTGAGAGGTTAATGAAAACAGAAGTCAAGGAGATGTCTGTACATGCAGAGGGAAGTGCAGGTTTTGAGCACGTCCTACTGTAACGGAGAACAAAAGAGGCAAAGGAACAAAGGTGGATTACTGATAGCGTGAAGTATCACATGCACCCGCGCGCTCCATACAGTCCAGACGAGGTTTCTTCTTGCCGGTTTTGCTGTGAATAAAACCGGAAGCTATTCTGGATCCCTTTAAAACTGACAGCACAAAAGATTTTAAGATAGATTTTAAATTAGATTTTTCAAAAACCCTCTGTGTGGTCCCCTTGTGTGGCCGAATCCACTGCAAGGTCCATCCTCACCTTTCATCGGTTAATAAAAGAGAAGACGCGAAAGAACAGGGCAAGATAGAGCCGAGACGCTGATGTCCTTCACCTGTGCTCACCCGTGACAAAGGCTCTTTAAACAGGGGCGGACAAATGAGAAAAGATTAGAATCGGAGTGGGCTGTCAGTGTCGAGTGGGTCCATTTCCTTCACTGTGACAACTGGGGGGAAAGAAAGGAAACACGAATGGGAAGAAAAGAAGACAGTTACACGGCCATACTCGGCCTAAGGCCTTTTTTTTTTCATTGTTCAAAGGTTCTTTTGTTTATACCGATGATGAAACATAGATATCAGAGATATGGGAAGCAGTCCTACTCTGCTGATAACAGCATATATGACACCTACCTCCTCCCCGCCAGCGAAATAAAGATACAGCAGATACCTAGCTGAGATCTTATTCTCTCTGCCTCAGGCCCCACACCACCACCTTCTCCTGCTAAATCCTCCTCTATAAGCAGCTAAATTTATCTGATACACCTTGTTTAACCCCCTGAAGGATCTGTTAGATTAAGAATGAACTGATGATATTACCCAACAATCCATTCAAAAGTGAACCCAGATGATAACCTCATTTCCAGGGAAGAAAAGGAACACACTGTTAAAGCACTCTGGGTAATAGCTTGTGGGTGAATGTATTTTCATTGCTGAAGGGGATTTGACTTTATCAAGAGATCTTAAAGTCCCCGTACTTAAACAAATTCTGTTTTTTTGTGTGCTGTTTGTACTTACTACTTTATCATCTTTCAAAGAAAAAAAATAACAGTACAGTATTTATGTGTTTTTGTATGTGTGCAGGAATGTACAATCGGATTCTTGATGAGTGCTTTGTTCTTACTACTGTCACTAACCAGTTTTCTCATTTTATATAATTACCGGCCATTTTATTAGGTATAACTATTCAACTGCTCACTGACACAAATGTCTAATTAGCCAGTCATATGGCAGCAACGAGCATCAGAAAGTGAGCATCAGAATAGGGAAGAAGTGTAATTTAAATGTGTGGCTGTTGGTGCCAGATGTACGGTGGCCCTGAGAGGCCAAGCAGACTGAAACTTAAGAAAACACCAGCAATAAGAAAAATGCTGCAAAAACACACAAAATACAACAGAAATAGGAAAAAAGAAAACAGAAATTGGAAAAAAAAAGATTTTCAAAAGCACAAGGGAAGTGTTTCTGGGGAGACAATAACCCGACGGACCAGTTGCAGGAACCCAAAACATGGTAGGCATGTTTTATCATGATTCATATAATACTGATGATGGATTTTAATGCTAATAGTTAGGCTAACACACTTACCTCTCATCTTTTCTTTCCTCACAAAACCGATAAATCCTCCACTTCTTTTAAGTGTTTCCCAGTGCAATTCTTAGCATATTTTGGTTTCTTCAACTGGTCCGTCGGGTTATTGTCTCCTCAGAAACACTTCCCTTGTGCTTTTGGAAATCAGTTTTTTTTTCCCAATTTCTGTTTCCTTCCTATTTCCTTTGTTGTTTTTCCTATTTCCGTTGTGTTTTGTGTGCTTTTGCAGCATTTTTCTTATTGCTGGTGTTTTCTTAAGTTGCAGTCCGTTTGGCCTCTCAGGGCCACCGTACAGATGGGCTGATCTGAGGATCTGAGTAACTGATAATCTGAGTTAAAATACCTAGGGCCAAGCATCCAAAGCAACAGACATCACATGAGAGATGAAAAAGGTGAAAAAGAGTGCATTCAGGGGAAAGT
This sequence comes from Mchenga conophoros, assembly GCF_057382185.1. Taxonomy (NCBI): domain Eukaryota; kingdom Metazoa; phylum Chordata; class Actinopteri; order Cichliformes; family Cichlidae; genus Mchenga; species Mchenga conophoros. The sequence continues at coordinate 17,566,086 of NC_140541.1, forward strand.
GGGTGGCACTCGTCTCCAGGAGCAAGAATGAAACGGATGAACTGAAGCTCCGCCATCACGTGATGTCACATGCTGCTGTTTCTGATGTCACTTCCAAAAAAAAAAGAAAAAAAAAAAAAAAAAAAAAGAGTGAAACGGAAGGTATAGGAGATAGCTGTGGGACTATGATGTATGGGTTGAAGATGGTGGAACTGACAAAAAGACAGAAGGCATTGTTGGAGGTGGCAGAGTTTAAGATGTGAAGATTTTAACTAAGAGTGACCAGGTTTATAAACGAGAACATTACAGCGACAACCCAGCTTGAGCAGTTTAAGAGTTAGAGACGCTCAGGTAGTGTGGCCATGAGGAGAGGAGGGATTGTAGATATATTGGACAAAGGATGCTGAAGATGGTGCTACCAGGTGGGAGGGAAAGAAGACAACCACAGAAAAGGTTTAAGAATGTAGTGAAGGAGGACATGGACATGGAGATGGTTGGTGTGACATAAGATGATTCAAGGGATAAGGTTAAAGTGAGAAGCCGAAGAGCAAACATGCAGTGAATAGCCAGAATAGCCAGTCTGCTTTGCATTGATAGGAAAACAAAGGTAATAGAATTGAATTGGAGAAATGAAGGGAATTGTGTCCACTAAAGCAAAAATGGCAACTGAAGAAAGTGAAACAATAGTCTTCAAACAATAAAATACAAAACAGGCACAGAGAGACAAATATTCCATGGAGGATTGATGATAGTTGAAACGTATGTGCTGATATACACAAGACGGTGAGTATGTCGCCTGACACACGCACCAAGTCTAGCTCGGGTTTAAAAACAAAGAAAGACATTTTTTAAAAATCTAATTTGATGGAAAAAGACAGCAGATGAAGAAGCTAGAGGAAAAGGACCACCTGATCCGTCAGCCCAAGATGAGAAACTCACCACAATTACTGGACAAGCATCCATAAGTGGGATAGCCTTTTAACAAGAAATGTGGCGGAAAGTGATGTAATCCAGCATGGATGAAAGGGCATCATTTCATGGTCATTTTAATACGTTTAGCCAACACATTAGTAAATTGAAGGTATTAAATATTGTCTTCTGTTAAAAACCTTTTTAATGAATACAGTTGCCAAGCATTTACTTGAAAGATGCATGTTTACATTTTCTAAGACGACCGGGCATTCATCACTCCTGTGTGCACACGGTCTGATGCTGTCCTAGATTTGTACATTTGTAAGATTTCTCTGTAAAACAGGGCGCGCTGTTGTCACTGAGGCCCAGTGAAAAGCGCTTCCTGTTTGCTCTGATTCACCAAAAAAATACTACTGTCATCTTCAAGACATGATAATTGCCATAAATTATTGGCACAATTAAAACAATATATTAGCGAAAACAACTTGTGGATGAATCCTTTCTGCTTGAGTGACATGACTGATGTACCTGTTGTTGCTGCCGTTATTCCTGCTGTGTTTGCTCTGCTGCGGAGACTGCTCAGCGCCCTAGCTGGAGCAGGTAGCCGCTTTGACTGACATGCTGATTTGGTGCATTCTCCATTGCTGTTCCTCTCCACCAAGCCGAGAAAATTAGATCTACAGTCACTGTGCTAATGTCAATCAAAATGCCTCTGGTGCTTCCATTGTACGGCAGCGGCTGTTTTTGTGCAAGCATCTCCAGTGTTTCCGTGTGTTTATGTGTCGGCATATGTTAGTGAGTTGAGTGTGTGTTTGCTGCAGCTCTGTGCTCGCAAAATGAGTGCAGTGACCTGCAAAGGGAAGGTCGTACAAAGACATGCTACCTTGTAATGCAGTTTGGAGTAGGGGGCTTGGCTAGCTCACCGTGCTGCTAATCTAATAGAGCTCATTCATGGTTGGGAGGTAAAACTTGTGTGTGTGTGTGTGTGGGGGGGGGGGGGGGGGGATAAGAAATCAGTATGGCTGCTGACTCTGAGAACAGTTCCTGTGGTATTTTAAGTGTAAAACGGATCGGGCGAGCAGAGAGGGGGAGCAGATTTTCACGGCGGGAACAGTCTGTCACAGCTGGCCTACTCGCTGTCTCATAACCTCATATGGCTTCTCGCCTCATTGGCTCTGCATCACCGCATATCACGACCGGGGCTGAGCGCTTGTGCATGTAAGAGTGCGAAACAGTATTTTAATTCTGATTGCTGTTTGCGTATTACTGTAGACGGGGGGAATGTGGGTGCTATCGCCTATCGACTCGGCGACGGTTCACCGGGGAGATTCATCTCAGAGCTTATCCAGAGACAGATACAGTCATTACAGTGCAGCACAGAACCACGGAGAAACACTGCGCCGCAACACAGAGCTCTGACCCAGATCCGAGACGAAGACTGTTTTTCATCTTCTCCCTCTCTCTCTTTTTAGAACAAAGGCTCATCTAGCCCTCAGATATATGCCTCCATTCCACTCATTTGTGCATTTCCACCATTTTCTACTATTTCTGTGTTTTTGGATTCTTTGAGATAAAGTCCCTGTGGTGGATGAGGATGCTCTCCGGAGTCTAATTGACGAAAGGGTGCTATCCGGTTATAGCATGCTCTCCAATTAGGAAAAAATATAAGGAAAAAAAAAACACAAGTACACTTGGCGAGTATGCATATGAGCGAGTCTATAAGACAGAAACTTCCCCTTTAATCAAACTGCTCTCTGGAACTTTCTCCTGGTTTGTTGGAGCATGGCTCATATTTCATCAAGTATTTCTAAGCGTGTCAGATATGATCGACCTCGTCCAAGGGCTCCGTACTTCGCTCTGCATTATTCTCCCAAGATTCTTTTTGATTCTTCATGGAAAATTAAATTAGCATAAAATCAATTAATACATTAATTAGTAGTCTTTAATTACACTAACTGGAGTATAGTTTTTACTTCCAATTATTTATTCCATAATTAATAGAGTGTAATTAGCGCAGCTGTTATAAATATTAAACACCAGTATAATCCCACTAGGTGAAGTGGACATCTGAGGTTTATTAACAAGTAGCGGGGACCGATAGCGGGTTTGTTGACTCCCTGAGCAGCCAATAGTACAACAGAGGGATCTACTTTGACATCTTAGCTAATAGGGAACATGGCCTCTCATTATGCATTGTAGTCTGCAGTTAATTGATTTTAATCAGGCTAACTGTGTGAAGTTTTGCCTTCCTTCATGGGGACACATGTTAATTTCTTCCTTCGTGCAGACCTGTGATGCATCGTCAGCCGTAATGCAAATAGCTACGTGAATTTTATTAGACAAATCTATCGCACGCACAAAAAACAGATCTCACAACACCCCAGTGTTTTTTAACAGTAACCGAGATTCTTTTCATGGTGATTAAAGTTATTCATTATTTTCTCCAAGACAACTTTAAAAGGAGAGGCTGCATGTAATTTGCTCACTGCAGACATAATTAACTCTTCTTTTTTTTTTTTTGTGGAAAACTTTAAAAGATAGTCAATTATAAAATGTGATTTAATATAGTCTTCATTTTCTTATTAATCATCCTTTAGACTTTCTGCTCCTGCTCTGCACTTTCTGAAATGTGCAAACGAAGTGAATGGGTGAATGGTGTACATTTAAGGTGCTGCCACAGCTTTGCAGGGTTTTGCTTCTTTTCCATCTCCTCTCTGCCTCGCTTTCGCTTCCACTCGCATCCACTGCTTCTCTTATCTAGCTGCTGGGACGGCAGCTGAAGGTGATATGGCAGCTAATTAGCAGAATTATCAGTGACCCCGTTAACAAGCCCGTCATTTAAACCTGTGCTTCTCCTCTGAGAGTCCAACACTTCTGCCTGGAGCCCAAAGAGAGGGAGGGGAGGAAGAGCGTAAATGATTGAATAAAAAAGATGCATAAAGACAGATAGAGAGCGAGGAGACAGACACAGTGACAGACAACAGGACAGACAAGGAGAAAGATGTGAAATCAGCAGATGTCTGTGTGCTGGATTGGGCCAAGAGGATCAGAAGAGAATAGTGCAGCATGGTGAAACAACCTCAGTCATGAACTGACATTTGAGAGGTTGAATACCACACAAAGACGACAGAGAGGTGGCGTGGCACTGCGGAGTAAATAGAGACGTTTGGCACTGATGGCTTAATCTGGGAGAGCATTTTCCAGGGAAAAGAGCAGAGGAGTAATGAATAAAGGCGATGAATAGGCCGAAGTGATGATTTGAGTGTAAATGAGGATGGACAGCCGTGCTCCTCCTGTGCTGTCCTCACTTCTGAGTCTCTGACAGCCCACAGCATACAGATGGCACTGCTAATTACACACTGCAAAGGGAGAGGGGCAGCTTCTGCTTTCTCGCTCAGCAAAACCTAAATCTAAACGATGCAACTGCGCTAGTTTTCGTGCACGTTTGTGCGCTTTCTTCAGCTGTCTTGCTGACATGTGTCTTTTTAGCTGCTAAAACTGTCTCGTGTCTTTGTGATAAAGGGAGAACCATTTCAGATGACTGCCACAGTTGGACATCTCATTAGTGTCCAGACAGACGGAGGGACAAACGCGCACAGAAAATACACAACGACGTTTGGTGTCTAAAAGCACAACGCTGCACATGTGCGCTTTGGGTACATGTGAAAGGCGAGGTAGAATAAAGTTCTGTATGGGGAGATCAAAAGTTTTCTAACGGGAACTGATTTGTTGGATAAATATAATAAAAAAAAATAAAAAAACAGGGTTAAAACTCCAGCAGACGTCTATTTTATTCCAAATGCAACAGAGGAGCAAATGGTGCACCTAATCAGCCAGTCCAACCTGTGAAAGAACACAACAAAGAAGTCAGTAGATTAAAAATGCAAACACAATCTGGAGTTGGAGATGTGCAGCCAGCAGCTCTTCATCTAACCGCTCATAGTGGCTGCTCCTTCTTGTTCCATTACTCACTACAATATTTAAAACTCATCCGCTTCCTAAGAAATGCTGAGAGTGACTGTCGGCGTGCTTCAGCGGGCTGATTTTTCATGAATCCCTCACATGTAGGTATGCAAACTGAATCCAGCTTGGAAACGCATCTAACACTGAAGGTTAATTACAGAATGTACAAACAGGGAGTGGTTCTAGCGAGATGCTCTTTATCGGTTTATCCGTATGAGCGACTTTAGTTTTGTACACCACTCTACTACTGCTCCTTTGCAATAAATTCCATAGAATTCAGAACCACTTGTGCGGGGAGGGGAGGCCTTTCTGCCCTCCTCTCCCCGCACACCAGCACGTAACAACATACAATCTGTCATCTTAAAATAAAGAGTTGTTCCCGGCAGAATGATCTTTCCTTAATTGCCCACAATCAAACAGAAAGTACAGTATACGACCAAAGTGCACGCCAACAACACTAAAACTTTTGAAAATAATAACACGGCAGAAATGAGACTGAAACAATGGGTAAAAAAAAAAAAGAAAAGAAAACTCAGAGGCTTCAGATGGCTGAGTATCAAATACAAATTATTCATGTACCAGTAACCCATTTAGTTGCATAACACCAGTGATTATGTATGCATAATTGCGCTTGTCAGAACAGAGAAAAGTCGGGAATATTTACTGGGAGAAGAATGGTGCTGGATGAAAGGATACCTCCACTTTATTCCCAGTCTCCTCTTGACTGCTTACTCTCACAGAAGCTGACCCATTCACAGTGTGTCTGTGGGGATTAAGCATCATCTCAGGTGATGTTCACTCTTTTTAATGACAGATCATCAGCCTTTTTTTATTGAAGTACAACACACTAACTTTCAAGCAAGGCTTACTTAATTGAAGAATTGTTCCAGAGGCTTCACACATAAAGCCAAAGGTTATTTATTCTGGCCAAACGTTTGGCTGGAGTTGGAGTTTATGCAGGCTAAATTTAGTAGGTGTGAGAACGGTATCCCAGGATCAAATTGGTAATCGACAGTATTTTGCTCAGCTAATCTGCTCCGGAGAAGGCTAAAATTCAGCAGATGAGCTCACAACCATTAAAGAAGCAGCTACTCGCAAGTCAGATTTCAGAGTGTACAACAAAGTGACAAATAATAAAGAGCAATCAATATTTTTCTACATTAGTCATATTGCATTGCTTGTCCACAGGTCTGGTTTTAGAACAGAGCATTTATCACACTAAACATAACGATGTTAGCGAGATTAAAATTCTGTACAGACGATCTCATTCTTAATGTGACTGACACTTTGTGATGATCTTTGGAAATAAAAACTAATCCCTCTGTTGTCTTCTATTAAAAGTGTGATCAAAGATGTTAATCAACATACATGATTATAAATGTACCGTTACAGTCATCAGATATGAAGTATTTGTCTTCTCTCCTTTCTTTTTTCTCAGTCTGAATGAGTTTATCCTGCATTCATAAGAGATCAAAGACATAAAAAGAAGAAAAGAAAAGAAAAGAAAAATGGGGCAATAGCTTTTCTTGCGTGTGTGTATCTATATCTATCTATCTATATATATATCTATATATATAGATATATAGATATATATAGATATATATAGATATATCTATATATAGATATATCTATATATAGATATATCTATATATAGATATATATCTATATCTATATCTATATCAGTGTCTTTATATATACAACAACACCCAGCACGCCCCTGCGGGCGGTTTATCCTTCAAGCTCGGGTCCTCTACCAGAGGCCTGGGAGCTTGAGGGTCCTGCGCAGTATCTTAGCTGTTCCCAGGACTGCGCTCTTCTGGACAGAGATCTCCGATGTTATTCCCGGGATCTGCTGGAGCCACTCGCCTAGCTTGGGAGTCACCGCACCTAGTGCTCCGATTACCACGGGGACCACCGTTACCTTCACCCTCCACATCCTCTCGAGCTCTTCTCTGAGCCCTTGGTATTTCTCCAGCTTCTCGTGTTCCTTCTTCCTGATATTGCTGTCATTCGGAACCGCTACATCGATCACTACGGCCGTCTTCTTCTGTTTGTCTACCACCACTATGTCCGGTTGGTTAGCCACCACCATTTTGTCCGTCTGTATCTGGAAGTCCCACAGGATCTTAGCTCGGTCATTCTCCACCACCCTTGGGGGCATCTCCCATTTTGACCTCGGGACTTCCAGGTTATACTCGGCACCGATGTTCCTGTACACTATGCCGGCCACTTGGTTATGGCGTTCCATGTATGCCTTGCCTGCTAGCATCTTGCACCCTGCTGTTATGTGCTGGATTGTCTTTGGGGCATCTTTACACAGCCTGCACCTGGGGTCTTGCCTGGTGTGATAGACCCCAGCCTCTATGGATCTTGTACTCAGAGCTTGTTCTTGTGCTGCCATGATTAGTGCCTCTGTGCTGTCTTTCAGTCCAGCTTTGTCCAGCCACTGGTAGGATTTCTGGATATCAGCCACCTCCTCTATCTGCCGGTGGTACATACCGTGCAGGGGCCTGTCCTTCCATGATGGTTCCTCGTCTCCCTCCTCTTTCTTGGGTTTTTGCTGCCTGAGGTATTCACTGAGCACTCGGTCAGTTGGGGCCATCTTCCCAATGTATTCTTGGATGTTCGTTGTCTCATCCTGGACTGTGGTGCTGACACTCACCAGTCCCCGGCCCCCTTCCTTCCGCTTAGCGTACAGCCTCAGGGTGCTGGACTTGGGGTGAAACCCTCCATGCATGGTAAGGAGCTTTCTTGTCTTTATGTCAGTGGCTTCTATCTCCTCCTTTGGCCAGCCTATTACCCCAGCAGGGTACCTGATCACGGGCAGGGCGTACGTGTTGATGGCCCGGATCTTGTTCTTACCATTCAGCTGACTCCTCAGGACTTGCCTGACCCTCTGCAGGTACCTGGTGGTTGCAGCCTTTCTAGCGGCCTCTTCATGGTTCCCATTTGCCTGCGGGATCCCCAGGTACTTGTAACTGTCCTCTATGTCTGCAATGTTGCCTTCTGGTAGTTCAATCCCCTCAGTTCTGACTACCTTCCCTCTCTTTGATACCATCCGACTACACTTCTCCAGTCCGAACGACATTCCAATGTCATTGCTGTATAGCCTGGTAGTGTGGATCAGTGAATCGATGTCTCGTTCACTCTTGGCATACAGCTTGATGTCATCCATGTACAGGAGGTGGCTGACAACTGCTCCGTTCCGTAGTCGGTATCCGTAGCCAGTCTTGTTAATGATCTCACTGAGGGGGTTCAGGCCTATGCAGAACAGCAGTGGGGACAGAGCATCTCCTTGGTAGATCCCGCACTTGATGGTGACTTGTGCTATGGGCTTGGAGTTGGCCTCTAGTGTTGTACGCCACATCCCCATTGAGTTCCTGATGAAGGCTCTTAGGGTCCCATTGATCTTGTACAATTCTAGGCATTCCAGTATCCAGCTGTGGGGCATTGAGTCATAGGCCTTCTTGTAATCAATCCAGGCAGTGCACAGGTTGGTCAGTCTGGTCTTGCAGTCTCGGCTGATTGTTCTGTCTACCAGTAGCTGGTGTTTTGCGCCTCTGGTATTCTTGCCAATTCCTTTCTGTGTCCCAGTCATGTATTGACCCATGTGCCTGTTCATCTTAGCCGATATGATGCCTGACAGGAGCTTCCATGTAGTACTGAGGCAGGTTATTGGTCGGTAGTTGGAGGGGACCGGTCCCTTCTTGGGGTCCTTGGGGATCAGGACCGTCCGGCCTTCGGTTAGCCATTCCGGGTGTCTCTCGTTAACTAGCAGCTGGTTCATTTGTGCTGCCAGACGCTCGTGGAGTGCAGTCAGCTTCTTTAGCCAGTAGGCGTGAACCATGTCGGGCCCTGGTGCTGTCCAACTCTTCATACTGGAGACCCTTTCTTGGATATCTGCCACTGTGATGGTTACTGGACCCTGTTCAGGGAGGTCGCTGTGGTCTGCCCTCAGATCCTCTAGCCACTGAGCATTGCCGTTATGGGTTGCGTCCTTCTCCCATATGCTCTTCCAGTATTGCTCCGTCTCCAGCCTTGGTGGTGCTGTTCTCTTATTATTGTTCCCTTGCCACTGAGAGTACACCTTTGCTGGTTCTGTGGAGAACAGCTGGTTTATTCTCCTGCCTTCTATCTCTCTGGTGTACCTCCTCAAGCGGCTGGCCAAGGCTGTGAGTCTTTGCTTGGCAGTTTCCAAGGCCTCAGGTATGGCTAGCTTGCTGTATTTCTTATGCACCTTCTTTGTCGCACCTTTCTGCAACTCCGTTAGTTGGCTAACCTCCCTCCGTGCTACTTTGATCTTGCCCTCTAGCCTCCTTCTCCATGGAGGGTACTGCCCCTTGTGGCTGTTCAACTTGTAGCCAAGCATCTCACTAATCACTGCTGCCGTATTGTAGATCAGCTTGTTAGTGTCGGTAATCGTGGTTGTAGGTATTGAGCATCACTCTCGCTGGGATACAGACCCCTGGAGCCAGGCTAAGCAGCAGAGTGGCTAGCAATCTGAAATGGAAAGTTTCTGTATTGCAGACAGAATGATAATCCCACCAATAACATTTAATGCAAAGAGTAAGCCTGCTATAAACCAGTGGCCCTCCCTTGGGACCCGTAATACATTAAGCATCCGAAGACACAGATTACATTTAAGTTATTAGTGCTCTCCTATTGTAAAAGAAGTCTTCGCTCCAAATTACAATTTCATTATGAGACAAACTCTTAAAAATATGTCTTACACACCTTAAACACATGAAATGCTCACTATAAATATTATTCTTGCAGTTAAATATGTGTTAGTTGATCCCTCCCACATATTCTACTCTGCCAGGTTAATGCTTATTATTATTGTTTGAGGGCGGCACATGGAAGGATGTGTTCTTCTTCACAGGAAGAGCTCATAATGGTAATGGGAGTACGATGTAGTAATTGGGGTGGTGTAATACTCTGAAAACTACAATGTATTATAGTGAATGCTGTAGGTGGCTGGCTGAGCAAAGGGAGTGGTTGTTCAGGACCTTGGTGAGAAAGCCATTGCAGGTAAACCACAATCAGGCATCATCAGTCAACAGCAACAAAACCTGCAACATGCAGACAACACGTCTGCCATGGGAAATTAGACTTACACTGCCCTCTATTTCTCCCGCTGCCCTGCTGGGTGGTTTTCTCAGATTTCTTGTAACTGCACATTTCCTTTCTGTGTCTTGCTTGTTTAGTTTAAAGATGTTTAGACACAGTTGAGCCTTAAGGAACTGACTGAGTTTGCATTGTAGACACTTTCTGAATGAAGTGGAGGATATTGTATGGGGGACAGAATTCACTGAGAGACCGTACAAGCAATCATCTTGTGGCATTTATATAAAAAGAGCCATTCATCCTCGGAGAACTGCAAAAAGTAAGGTCGGAAACTGCTCTAGATACTGAGAAAAATCTAAATTACAGCTTGTGCTCCTTGGCCTTTTTTTTGTGTGAATGCTCACAAGACCTGAAAGTAGAGCATTTACTGTTGCAAATTCATGATATAAGCTCTCCTTAGATTTTGTTTTCTTTGCAGTCACTGCTGGCATCATGCAGTCAATACAGATACAATTAGAGGTCTCAGATCTGTAATCTCTTGGAATATGCAAGATGCAAAGACTTGCTCTGAACACTAAAAAAGGATGGGGGCTTTTATACAACAGAACAACAGTAGCACTTGAGCTAATTTGACATATTAATAGTTAGATGCTAATACTTCAGAAAGCTGCATTTGCATGATGTGGGAATTCTGGTTAATGAGCATCTTGTTTCATATGTGAACAATTTGTGGGCACTGGTGCAGTGCAGAGTCTAATTGCAGACAGCAGACTTGACTCACTGCACAGCGTTTAAGTACAAACCACTAATAGAGCAACTACTGTGAAGATGATTGCATGGATCGCAATAAAGCCCTCGCTAACTCAATCTGGCTCCTTTCTGAAGTCTTGACATCCCACCCGGAGGAATGTCTTTGTGTTTTACATTGGACTTTTTATCGGTTAAAACGCTGTACTGAGTGAAGAGCAGAAAAGGTGCATGTCAACATTTTAATCTCCAGTTTGGGTGGCAACAATGGTCATGCAAGCCTTCTGCATGTCACTGTGTGTGAGATGAGTGTAAAAATGTGCTGCTTTGCAGGTTTGTCAGAGTGTGCAATGAACACCAGCTGCAGTGTGGCGCTGAAAAAGATGGAAAAAAAAACATGACAGGAACCACACGCCATCAGGTCATATCATGCTTCAGTGGTGCGCTATTTGTTTTGGAAATACAGCAAAACCTGAAGCAAGCTTTAAGTGACTTGTCTGAAAAAGCATCAAAAACTTTTCCAAGCAAGGAAGACAAAGGGAGAATGGACCTCGCTGTGTTTTGGGAAGTTTTCCCGTTTTATAATTTAATCTAGTTTGGTTTGAAACTAAGAAACTAAGACAAATACAGAACAAATTATCATTTTACCATAAAAGTTAACTTTTTTTTTTACTGATCTTCATAGATAGTCAAATGATATTGATAGATTTTAAAGATAAAAATAGTATCTGCTAATGGTCTTGCTGCTGCTAAAAGATCATTAAAACATAATAAAAGAAGATGTGTGCTTTTGGTTTTTGTAAGTCTCAGCATGCACGTGTGTGTATGTTTGTGTGTGTGTTTGATTTCCATGTGCATGGACTTGATTTTCTTTCCCCCCATTTAACATGCATCTAACGTCACACTATGAGGCAAAACCTTCATGACATTCTGGCAACTGTCAAGCTATATCAAAGGCATAATAATTGGGATTTGTCTTTGTGGAGTTCACGGTACAAAAGCTGAAGTATTGAATCAGAGCAAAGCGCCCATCCCTCTCATCTGAGGGCTACAGATAGAGACATGAGATGATTCCAACTGACCTCGAGTCTTTTGGATCAAATAACATAAAGTGGCAGTGCTTTATCTTCTGTGTCTCTTTTCTTTATGTACATATATTGACAATATGGGGAAACTGCTGAAATTAATTTGTTAAAAATGTGATGTCATGCAGCCTTGTTATTAAAATGGCACAGCATGTGAACATGTTTGATTTGGAATATTTTAGTCTAAATCCACTTGAACATGGGTATTTTTTAAAATGTGGATTTGCCACTTTTGAAAACACAGTGGTGATCTGGTCCCTTCATAAAGCGCCTCAAACACAAGATCTAATGGACTTAAAACAAAAACACTGAGGTTATATCGGAAAATTCTAAAATTTATGGATTTGCTGATCATTGCAAACGCCAGGTACCCCAGGTGTGGTGCCCGATCTTCAGCTCCTTCTCCTGTTAGTATGATCATTTTTTGCTCTTTGTGACACATGACTTCTGACATCCGCAGTCCGTCTGTATCACCTTTTCATGATAATGAATGCAATGTTTTCTCCTTTGCACTGCAGGCAGATCATTCAAAGAAATCAGAAGTCTTATGTCTGAGGCAAGCTCAGTAACCCAGCGGTGGTGAAAGGAAAACAAGGATGGTCACATGTGTCAACACAAAGTGTTACATAGCTCTAAAGGTGATTTCTTAATAGCAATTATATATGCCAGTTCTATACATCTTCAGTTTATTCTTATTTATTCATGTCTACTCATCCATCTAAATAATGCTTGCAAATTGCCTTACCTTCAGTCTAAATGAAGAGTAGGAATGTGATGTTTGAAACATCCTGTCAATTCTCTGAGAGATGACCAAAGCTCCACTCAGGCCTTGGAGCCTGTGCACATGCTCATTAAATTCTTATGATTGACTTAACTCTGAATGACCTTTCAGACTTTACTAAATAGAGAAGACCTGCTTCAGACAAAAAAAGAAATCCCTCTATGTTCAGTATTTTCTGTTGGCTTTTTTTGTGTAGATGATGGATACCTTACGGAAGTGACTTTCTGTCATCTTCAAGCATTCAGAGCCATATAGAAGGCAGAGTTTCCACAGCAGTAGTTCAGTCTCATTTTTGTGTGGTCATTTACTCTTCTGTATTATTGTTTAGCTTTTGTAACATGCTTCTGGCCTTGTTGAATCAGCTGGCAATATTACTATCTGCACCTCCAAACCTGATGCGTAAATTCTTCTGGCAGGTTTGCCAGAAGACTGATTACAGGTTTTGAATTTTCTTTATAAATATCTCTATTCTGGTCGATCTTTAAGGCTTCTTCTTTTACAGAGACCACAGACACTTTACCAGTGAAGTCTAGTTATCTTAGACACAGTCTAGATATCTTGCAAAGATACTTTTGACAAGATGTGCAAGTATATGCCAGACTATCTGTGTGAATACCGGTTCTTTCCTGAATGTGTAGTCATTTATACCTGACATTACTCTACAACAACTTCAGCAAATCAGTTCATATGATGAATTTTCTTGGAATTGGTAAAATATCCATGGTATAACCTTTCCCCGTATTCTTAGCTGTAGTCAGCATTTGACAGATTTCTGGTCCATTTCTACTCTCATTTCCTTTCTTCAGAATGATAGCTACACCTCCATGATCTTGGTAGTCATCCTCAAAAGATTAAAGTACTGTCTCCTCTATGTGTTGGTCTTGTGCATACCTGATACTGCCTGTTTGAGCTTACATATGGCCCTCACAGCTTTTTCATTTTCATACTAGGCCAGTTTCCTTCCTCCTTCCTTCCTTCTTGAGTTCTTGTCAGTTGATTCATTCTGAGTCACACTACTGATGTTAACAACTTTTGATGAGACTAGGAGCCTATCCCAACACTGAGAACTAATGGGCTGCACTTTATTGGGCCTCTATCGTCTTGATCTCTCCAGTTCTCTCCTGTTCGAAGAGTTCCAGGGTTTCGTTAGGCATTCAAGCATGTCAAGGTGGCAAGTATATATAAATATAGTTCCCTAGGAAAAGGACATCTTGTGCATGCCAGGGATAAAGAGTATGTGTCCTCCAAACACATTATATGGCATCAACAATGCAACCCTGACTCTCATGCCGAAGCTCAATCCTCTTCTGTCCCTTCGATGACTCGCCCCAGAGCATTATAGAAAAGCCTTTGAAATACAAACATGCAATTGCGCTCACATATCGCTATGACTAGAATGAGATCACACTTGAACTGTGTGTGTTTGAAGAGTTTGCTTAGTTTGAAGCTTTGCACGTGTTAGTATATGCATGTCTAATCTTGTGTGACCATTAGAGGTAGTTTACTGCACTGCTGCGCTACCAACAGATGGCCATTATCATGTAATGTAGCACATCTCAACACTAGGCAGGGGCCGCTCTCAATTCAGCAGTGAAGCCTCAGGCACATCGTAACAATAGGATATCTGCGTTCCCCCTAACACGTATAATACTGTAAATGTTCTCCACTCTACAGTAAAAAGATAGAGGGAGTTGTTTACAGTGCCTCATTATTTATGGGCCAGTGTAGTGAGAGAAAAATTTGGGGGGCCCGTTTTTCAGCAAAACACTTCCTCAGCCTCAAAGTTGTCAGGAAAACTGTAACACTGAAATTGGATTGAAGGGACTGAGCTCTTTTATAAGCTCATATTCACCTCTTTGATCTGAAAGAGGCACTTGGTTTCAAACTTCAACGTTTCAGTCTACCACTGAGATTTGGCAGCGTATAACGGAAAGAAAAGAAAAGAGGCGGGGAGACGTGAGGAAAACGGGAATGAAAAGCAAAAACAGATGAACAGGAAATAAATACAACTTCAGTTTGGAGTGTTTCTGTCACTGATGCAATTCGTCACATGCACTGATTTCCAAATTAATATTCAAATGTAAAGGCTGCCCTTGCAATCCATCAGAATCTTTACTTGATCAGTGCAGTAGCTTGGCAAAAAATGGGGGTGTCAAGAATGACTCTCAAACATGCATCACTAAAAGTCTTCCTTTGAGGGAGCTTTTGGCAGAAAAACTGGGCGGGTGACCAGATTGCACCATATACACAAAATAAACACACATTCACACAACCTGCCTGAAGGACACACACACACCACGGGCACCATATGACTACCTCTAAAGCTCATCCCACCACAGAGAGGCCTACAGTAAGAGGCTGTGCAAGAAACACTTACCTTAAAGGGATACGCATTAACCTAGCTAATATTGAGGAGGCTTCAGTAATTAGTCATACCTTTAAAAGCCTCATTTCCATTGTCAGGAGATTTACTGGGTAACAGCATTTGGAGAGTCATTTTTAACATGTTTTTTTTTTTACCCTCTCTAATGATGCTTCAGTTTCTTTTAGCTTATTTTTTAATAATCAGTTCCAGAGATTTAAAGTCCTCTTCACTTTTTTTGAGTTTTAGATGTGGTGATACTGTAGCAATGACACAAAAATTGGTCTGTAAAATAATACCTGTGATGTCAGTATGACATTATCAGATTTCTTCTTTTTTCTTCCAATACTATGTCTACCTCCTACATTTTTTTCATCTGCTTGGCTATCTGACTTCTGAGTGGCTCCATACTGACTTGGCCACAGTGAGGTCAGGCTTAACATGAACAAGTTGTTCTGAAGCCACTCAGTGTCATGAAAGAAAGAGTCCAGGCGCCCGCTGCTCCGAGCTCCCTAACAGATGGGATGGGAATACAAAGCATTAGTTTCCCAGTTTGTTGATTTCACTCATTTTAAACAGAATATTGTGCCAAACGAACCAAAGCTCGACAGTGTGTCATGTATCTGCCTTTAACAGGACGAACTAAAGTGGTTTCAAAATCCCATGTCATATCGTTACTGTGTGATTTCAATTGTAAGGGTAAATGTAAAAGCAGTCACCGTGCAAGAGGAAAATATCAGCAAAGAAAACACACTCACAGCTGTTTAATGCAATCATGCACGCATCAAGCTCTACTCCGCCATGTATAGCAGCCTAATTTGTGTAGGTTGATTGTTTTGAAATTTAAAGATTCTGTGGAAATGTCTCAAATTGTTGCTGGACTCTCCTGTGCGCTCGAGTCTATGCCACAGTGTTTGTGTGTGACCATGAAGGATGCTCGCGTGCTTCTGTTTGTACTTGTGCGTTTATGTGCGTGAGTAGATGTGACTGGAAGGGAGGTGAAGTATGAAATGAAGTCATGGGAGCTAAGTTGAATTTGAACACAGAATAGGGAGGAGAGGCTACTACTAAGTTACCTCGGGGCCACTGCACTGTCTCTCAGACTTCATCTGCAGTGTGTGAGAATTAGCTTCCAATTATACAAATGAAATTAAGCGTTAGTAATCATCTGCCACAATCCAGCATGACAGGACCAGTAGATGCAGGAATAGGAGATAGAAACAGTGACTGTGTGTTGTTGGTGGTGGCGCAGTGGTTAGCACTACAACTTACAGCAAGAAGTTTAACATCCTGCTGGGACTGTTCTATATGAGGTTTGCATGTTATCCTTATGGAGTCTATTGCAGCTGTCTCAGGGCCAAAGGTGGGCTGTAAAGTAGATACAGAACATACATAGAAGGAAGTGTTTCTTCTTCAGTCACCTTTCTCACTCACTATGTGTTGATAGACATCTCTCTTCATTGAATCATGCTTGTTATTAATCTCTGGCTCTCTTCCACAGCATGTCTTTAATCCTGTCGTCCTTCTCTCTCCCCAACTGGTCACAGCAGATGGCCGCCCCTCCCTGAGCCTGGTTCTGCCGGAGGTTTCTTCCTGTTAAAAGAGAGTTTTTCCTTCCCATTGTCGCCAAAGTGCTTGCTCACAGGGGTCATGTGATTGTTGGGTTTTTCTCTGCATGTATTATTGTAGGGTCTACTTTACAATATAAAGCACCTCGAGGCGACTGTTGATGTAATTTGGTGCTATATAAATAAAATTTAACTGAAATTAATTGTATGAATGACTTGAAGGTCTTGAGCCACATCTTATTTCTGTATATGCTAGCAAAAATGGGAAATAGGGGCACTGATTTTTGAAATGTGCAAACATAAATGGAAACACGATTGTCAGCTGACTGTTCATGGATCACATGTAGGGTTTGTCAGCAAACTCTGTTTGATAATCAATAATTAAAACTGGTGCCTGAGTTGATATTTAGGTCTGTATCTTTTGCAGTCCTTGAGAAGTCAAAGACCATTTCTTTCTTTCCAACTCCAACTATCCCCACTCTTCCACTGTGCATCTCAGTTTTTGTCTGTTGCTTACCTTGCAACTTCATAGGCGCTCATTCTTAGGATAATCTTACCACGTGTTAAACAGACATGCTAGCAAAATAGCACATCAACTAAATGTGTCAGTACAAGATGTGCAAGAAAGCACAGACACTAGATTTATCTTCCCTTTTCTTTCCTCGTGCTCACTCACGCTGCAGCCTGAATTTGGAGATCTCAGGAAACATGTCACTCACTGTTTCTACTATACCTACTTCTTTTCTTGCTTTTTATTTGTTTGTTTTTTAGCTTCAAATTGGAATTAGAATACAAAGTCTTAAAAAGAAGGGCTGATTTCTTGTAACACATCCATTTTCGCCCTGCACTAATAACTTCATTATTTATGATTATTTTTGGAAATTCTGGTAACACTTACTCCCCTCAGAGTCGAGTAATGTGGAGAAACAAAAGCGTTTGGTTGTTTGGAACATAGCAGGAAGTTAATTTGATAATTATAAAGTCAGTTACCTTTTTTGACTTCCGTGGGATTTCAAAGGTATTAGGCTGATAGCTCATCGTGTAAAACCATCATCCTACCGGCTCAATATCCTATTAACCATGTTACCTTTAATCCAAATATTGTACTGATACAACCATTTGATTGTTACCTTCTTCCGCAATACCTAATTATTCCCTTATTACAATCAGACAATGATTGTTTCCCTTATGCTGTTAAAAGTTGAACTTTCTTGAGTACTACAGCCTGCAAAATGTTTTCAGTCAATAGCTTTCTAAAGCAAACGACATAAGCTATATTTTATATTTTAACTTTAATATATCAGTGACTATAATCATTATAATCAGTTCATTACTACTATTATTAAAATACTCAGAGTTAAACTGCATCTTTTATTCTGTTTTATAAAACTTACAATAGAATAAAAAATTATTTTGCTTACTATTTGGTCAAGTCTAATTTATCATCCCTCATTTCTTTTGAGATAGAAGAAAGCGTTGACTCTTTTTTATTATTAATATTTTCAGCCTCATTGATAAATGATGTGTTTAATTTGTTATGAAGCTGTTTGATGTGTGATTAGTGTTTGAAAGTTGGGGAGGATATCACCAACGTGCTATGCAAGAGGCTTATCTGATTGTTACATGTTTATCACTCTGTCCTGGAAGTCTCTCTTGTTTTTCCAAATACGAGCCTCTCCAGGGATCCTTTCTGCAAATGTTTCCCGCTCTCCAGACGTGTGATGATGAATATCTCAGTTTTTTGTGTGTGTAGACTCTCACTCTCTCCAGTTCTCCAACCTGAATCATTTGAAGGCAGTGCTTTCTGTGGCGATGAAAACTATTTCGCAGCCCAAAGCTATAATTGCACTTCAGTTTGTCCATACTACCATTCAACACGGTCAGAGCTGTTTGAGTTTTAAGTTGTGCTTTTAATGATCAACAATCTGAGAAATGTGGAGGGACTTTAAACACTTTATGGTGCTTGAAATAACTACTCCCCACAGAGGATTCATGTACAGTTCAATAGGTTTATCATCTTCAGAGAGCTGCTCCTACTCAGATGAATATAGGTATTTGATTTTGGTCACACTTTGAGTGTTTATCATTCCATCAACTAAGGGTGTGATGCTAAAATCTCCCTGTCATAATGTTTATAGATTGACTGTAAATGGAATTAGATTGTTGTATAGAAAAAAAATATATATAAAAAATGTGTCTATATAAAGGTCAGGATAGTGAAAGATTTATTCTACACTTTTAATTCTTTCGTCACTTTTTCATTGCTTTAATAGGCTCAGGATAAAAACAAATGCAGTTTGGGGAAATTGACATTTTAAATGTAGAATGAAAATTTACCCCTCAAAAGTCACAAAAGTCTGATGCAGCATTGTCGTAACCCCGCCGGGTGGGGTGAATATGATAACTCCAGAACAAGGTGACGTATGAGTTCAATGCCATTGATGTAGCTACTAAAAATTGTAAATCTCAGTGACCTGAGATTTAGGTCAAATTCAGGTCAAGTTTTAACTTAAAATGCGATAACTCGAAAGTAAGGCAATGTAAGATTTTGAAATTGATAAAATATTTGTGTCTACTAGGAGGCTGAGCTCCACAAAGGCAAGACAGAAGATGATGGTTAAAGCCAGGTAAGGGACAAACAGCCAATCAGAAGAAAGAAGGCTCTAGAAAGGAGGGCCTTGAAGACATAAGATCTAAAACAACTTTTTTCAGACAGACTGAACTGATGTGGCTGAATAACATAAATACAACTTATAAATTAAAAACTATTTTTTTCTTAAAAAAAAGGTTATGTGAGGGCATTTTAACTTTAAAATCCTCCCAAGAATCTGTAACACATAGTTTTGAGACACTGAGTTTATGCTTTTTTTGCTCAATTTAACCAGAAGTGGGAAGTAACAAAATACAAATACTTCATTACTGTGCTTAAGTACAGTGGCTGTGGTGCTCAAAGCCAGTTGTAGAAGAGATGAATCTGAAGCTGGCGATGCTTAGATTCATTCACTGAATTCAGCCTTCATACCAGCTCTGTACTGTCTAGTATAAAGACTGAATACTATCAGTGTAGGGGATGGAAATCAGCCAAGGTAGCTTGTGTAACATCTGCTTACATCTTGCTGAATTCTGTTGTGTAATTCCACAAAGAGCATCAGGTCAGCTAATAGCAGCCTGTACACAAAGAAAAAACCTACTGGTGCTGATTGTGAGTTCTGATAGGCCGATTTGAGGGTTCCCTCATCTGCTGAATCGCACTTTAACCCCCGACTGTGCTCATTTTTCTTTTTAGCTGTGGAATCAAAGTCCAAAAGAAATTTGTATCCCCATGTACTCATATTATCTAAGTAGTATCAGTTATCATTGCACAAAAATAGCTGGTAGAAACATCCTTCAAAGACTCATTTTTACTGTCTAACTTTGAGGACATTTCAGGGCCAGAAATGTGCTCAATGTGCTTCTTTACTCACTTTTACTTGAGTAAAAAAGTTGAATCGGTTCTTTAATTTTTAATACATATAAATGTAATTCTAAAAGAATGCCACCACTAGATTTAAGAAATCCAAAACAACATGTTGTTTAGAATTATAGGCAGCTTGAAAGATGCCTTTCTGCATTATGAAACCCAAAAGAGTTGCTTACAAGCTAGTGTCTTAGCAGCAGGTGTGCTTTTATTAAAGGATTATCTACCAGCCAACTGTTGATCTTGACTGGCTGATATTAATGCATCCGACATATGAGTGCAGCTTTTCTTAGTTTCTGCTTTTGTTGGTGTGTGCTGTTTTTGTGTTTTACTCACCCAAAAAATTGGAAAAAAATAATAGATCAAGCTGCTTTGTGAAAATAAGACACACATAGATTCCACACCCATTCTTTACTTCAAAGAAAACACTCTAGGCATGTCTAAAGGTAACAATTTACAGCAAATGAAAAACTGGAGATCATAATCACATTTGTGAATTTTATCTGGTAGACAGCTTTCCCAAAATACATTCAGGAATATTTTAGATAAGACTTTCATGCCACATACACGATGTAGCATATCAATAAACTGATAAGTTGTCGTGTCATTTTTGACATTTTTTTTTTTTGCAGCTGATGCTTTTTAGAGGTTGCCCAAAGAGACAGCACACCAAATAATACACTGGGTTTTTTTCTCAGAAATCTCAGAATGTGAGGCTCTCAGACAAGCAGACAATACAGCTTGGCTGTCATCACCTTCTTTAGGGTGTAACCACATTCATTTCCACATTCTGACTGGTTAATATCTAAAAAAAAAGGCCACTGAGAATTCCATATGTGATCATATCACATATAGTTTTGATTATCTTGACAGAATGTGCAGTGTGTAAATAATAAGCGATGAATCAGATTACCGACTCATGTCAAAAGGAGATCCTATCCGGAGTCTTATTGGACAGCTGTCGTGTTCTCCAGCCAATGCGGAGCTGGCAGCATCATCTCTGTTGAAGCTCTGGGGCCTCTGTAAATTGATATTCAAGCCTGCATATTCTCTGCTCCCCCGGGGTTCTCATGAGCTCTCACTCTCCCTCCTTTTATCTGCCTGCATCCGTGTAGTGGTGTGACCCTGTCTTATATCTCACGTGTCAACAGACTCCATCAGCTTAGCTTCTTATGTCTTCGCTGACAAGGAGCAGTTTCCCTGGCAAGCTTTTTTTCAGCCACAGGAACAGCAGACAGCGAATCTCTGATGTTAACATGCACAGTCGTACTTTTCTCTCTCTAACTCAATTACTAGTTTCCTTGCAGTGTGGTAAAAGCACTATGTTCAAGCTGAAGGTAACAAGAGGGGGAAGATGGGGGCGAACAAATATTGTGAGGTTGCCATTGTATAAGTAATTTTCAGCTACTGGTATTATGAACTACTTAACAGTGCCTACTTTTTAGATTTGCATTCAGACCTGTTGGGTCATCTTTTGCTCAAATTGTTGTTTTTTTATGTAGCTTACTTAGTTCTAAATACAGGCAGTGAACTGTGGCCTGCTGGTGTATATGCTGAGGGAAATGAATGAAGTGGAGGCAGGTGAGTAAGAGGGCAGGGTAGGGTCAAGAAAGTTTACCAAGTGAGAGGGGTTGGAAAGTTATGAGCAGGAAAACGGTAACTGGGATATAAAATTGTGACAGTGTTACATTATTCAGCAGAAATACATGCAAATCATAGACACTGCATTGCAGTAAATGTATAAAATATATAGATAATATAATGGATAATATAATTTCCTTTATAATATCTAAATCTTTCAAAAATATTTAAAACTTGCTTTTTTGAAGAAAGATGCATTGATCTCATGTGCAGTTCTACTTGCTGGACTGATTGATGATTTTAGTTTGAAATGTTTGCTCTGAACATGTTTATATAAGATACAGAAACACAGAATGTTTACCACAAAACCCGAGAACTCAGTCAGAATCAAAAAGATGTATATGAGGCAGTGAATAACCATGCGGTTTTATTTTTTATTATCTAATGATTGCCTGATTTGTTGTTGTACCTACTTCACTGATCTTTGTCAAATTCAGGAAATGTGAGCTGTTGTGATGACCAGCTTGCAAGGTGATTGCACAGGTTGCCCGACTCAGATTGACTGCAATCACTCTCAGACATATTGGCAAAGGTTTGCAAATAGATGCTGTGTAACTTACGAATGCCAACACATTGTAGTCGGTCTGAGTCAGGCTGTGCCAGTGAGTGCATCTCGTCTCAAACGTGTCTTTTTGCAATAATGGACTTGACTCAACTAGTTGTATTCCAGTTATGTCCCTATATAAGAGCAAGGCTGCTGAGTGCCTGTGTTGCTTTGCAGTTAAATTGGTGTCCTGCAACAATTACTCACACCACTATTTGTGGAGGAGTTTCTAAATTTCCCTTTCAAATCTACAAGGTTCTGGCTGGAATCTGAGTGTAAGTGGTTGATATAAATTCAGGTTTAATGTGAGATTCTCTGAATATAGATGGCAACAGATTTGCAATATATTACCAATTTATCACTGTTAACTGTTAGATTTGTATTGTTGATTGTCATTTATGCTTAGAAATATTTACTTCTATATGCTTAGAGTTTTGTAATTAGTTGTAGATTGGTAGAGGTTTTGATCCTTGATAGTCTGCAAACTTTGTGTGTATTAGACAGCACTTTGGGAGCATGAGAGGTCATACCGTGTCTTATTGTTTTATGGTAGGATTAACGTAGTTGCGTCTGTTCTAGTCTAAGTGCTCTTTGTTTAGATGAACTGCAGGACTTCCTCACCGTGTTATCTAGGATGAACCATCTAGGGTGAGGGGGAGGCTACCCCCTTCCTGACCAAGGATGTTTGACCCTTTGATCAGCAGTCCACACACACACACACACACACACACACACACACACACACACACACACACACACACAGGCAAGGTACTCTTTGTGTGTATGTAGACATCATATGTTAATGAACTTATGCATATTCATGTAACCTCAATAAAAGGGCAGTGGTACGGGAGAACGGACGAGAGCAACTGGGGTCAAGCGAAGGAACGGTGCCTGTCCGGTTCTCTCCCGTGCACGAGAAACATGAAGAAGCTTGCCTACTTGTGTCTTGCTTTGCAGTGTAATTATATTGTCTTCAACGTTCCAGCGGATGGGTTCAAGCTACAAACCTATCATTAACCACCTTATTATAACAAACAGAAAGGATGTATGTAATTCACAACCCTATTCAATCACAAACTGGTAGCACCCTCAAATATTAAAAACATGGTTCTGTATAAAACAATGGCTGAAAAACAGTATACATTACAAACAACAGTTGGAATATATTGATGTGCCTACTGCAACAATACAGTGAACACAAAGGTGTTTATTAATACCCACACCATGAAGAAAGTCCCTAATTGGGTATTTATAAATGGTTAGTTGACTCATGTCATTTACTGCTATAATAGCCATGTGGTCTAGCATATGTTAGACAAACGTCTGGGGCATAGAGCCACTGCAGGTGGAGTGGAGGGAAAATTGAGAAAAACCAAGTGGAATAAATGTGATTTTTGGAGGGAAAAGAAGTAAGTGTTTCTTGGTGCTTGGAAGTTCAGCTGACTGAAATTCAAAGTTGTTTGGCTTCTGAAGAGGAGAACAATCGTTTAAAAAGAACAAATATCATGAAGTAAAACTAAAATGGATCTGTCAGCATGCTTTTTGCAAATCTAAAACATGTTGAAGCAAATGTCTGTCTTTTAAAACACATGATGTAAATAAGCCTGTCTCAGAGTGATATAATATATACATTATATACCATAATAACCAACGTTGGAAAAATTACTGACAGAATAGAATTAGTGGAGTCTTAAAAGCAGAATTTAAGCGACTAGACCATATTTCCTTTTTCAGATGTGTATTTCTTCAGAATTTCAGTGCACCATGTAAAAACAAAAAGTTCATTCAATCTCGAGAAGGTTAATTAAATAACAGAGACTGGGAATAAAAGGAGAAAAATGCTGCAAGAATGACATTTTCTTTTGCAGGCTGTCAGCGTTGCCCTCGGTTTTTGGTTTTTTGTAATCAATGAGAAAAATAAGCTCAGTGAGAAAAGGAAAGTTTATTACACATTGCACATTTTGTTCAGCAAGAGAATCTTAAAACAGTTCACATAAATGCAGTCACCAGAAGTAAAACACTAACCCTTTATGTGGCATGACACTGACTGTGCCCAGCAATATCAGTAGTCTCATTTAGCCTGCGAAATGCTGGGAAACAGTAAACAATATGAATAACATCTATCTATATATCTATCTATCTACACACACTTTGGCTTTATGTTGGGCAATATTAATTCACAAAAACACTGAGCCACAGTTCTGAGAGAATTTAATGCCTCTAAAGCATTAGGTCCCAGCAGGTATTTAAATTCACAGTGAAACAGAATCAAAGTGATTTTTTTGATCTTCTTTAATGTCACATATTTAGATGTTGGTAGGGTTGTTTTTCAGTTTAAGTAAAAAAAAAAAAAAGAGCTTTATTTTTGGGTAATATGAAAAGTTTGCATAGGTAAAAATGATTATGCAGAGCTTCCAGATCAGGACATATGATTTTTCAGGGGAAAAAAAGAGATGGATTTTGGTATAAGTTAATATTTTTAAACATTTTGTCCCCTATATTGAGCTGTAAATCAACACGACTAACATAAATAACATATACTCAGCTTTCAAGAACTTTGAGAAGGTGTTGTTTTTATTTCAGTAAAGTCTATGGTTTACATGTCTGTTCAGTTTAAGAGTGCAGCAGGAAATGTGTGCAGACACATGAAGATAATAGAAATTCTGCAATGCCTGAAGCACTCCGACATTGTTTAATGCTCTGTGTCATAGTCTGGTTACACTTCAGCTATCGCAGGCCCTGTAAACACTTTTCAAACTGAATAAAAAATGTTTCTTCTTCCTTAACGTGTTTTTGTCTTAATCTGTCTCTTCCTTACGCACGTGCATCATTCCCCACGGTTTACACGAGAACGTAAATCAATGTTTGAAAAAAAAAAATTAAATTTCAGAATAGGTATATATTAACACTGTATATGTATTTCTTTACAATTTCCAGAGATAGTTTAATTTAACCATTTAATTGTTTAAAACAAAGAACAAACCATAATGTATTTATAGGCTAACTTATAAAACAACTAGAGTACAATTGAATTTCTCCTGTGGGCCTGTATAAATGTGAGTGACGAGATAGTAATTTACAGCAAACAAAAAAAATTTAATGATTTTTTTTAAAAATACGTTGTTCTACATTTGAA
The DNA here is from genome assembly GCF_057382185.1 of Mchenga conophoros. Classification (NCBI taxonomy): domain Eukaryota; kingdom Metazoa; phylum Chordata; class Actinopteri; order Cichliformes; family Cichlidae; genus Mchenga; species Mchenga conophoros. Next base: position 17,591,331 of record NC_140541.1, read on the forward strand.
AAAGTTAGCTTCACAAAGAAAGCTGTTCCAAAATTGCTGTCTGTTTAGATACTTGCACATTCGTTATGATAGCTGTATCATAATTAGATCAAAGCTGTGTTTAGAGCCATTTCTGTGGTTATGACAGGATAGCAGGTGTTTGGAGAGATGATGAGGCACCAGAAAAGGGCAAACATTGTCCTGACAACGGTGAACAGCTGGTCGGGGCTGTGACACCTGTGTGCCCGCCCAGCGTTATGTTGGCCCTCTCCGGTACAAACTTCAATCAGGCTTTGACAACTGAACCAAAGCCATCAGAGCAAGTGCTAACAGCATCTGTCACAAATCACCAGGCTTACTGAGGAGAGATGATGAAGCAAGGATTTTGGAGGGCAGGAGGACTCTTTTGCAATGTAATGCTTACTCATTGGCATTGTTGTAAACTGGCTGAGGTCAGTGACAACATTTGGAAGAAACATTTATAACAAACTTGCATGACATTTGAAATAAAAGATAACATAAATTATGTCACTTAGGAAGAAAAAGGCTCCTGAACCGGAAACGCAAAACTAACCATACAAGTAGCAGTCACGGAAGAGGAGATGTCACAGCATCAGTCTCGCTTTGCAATTCTTGCACAGTTTACAGACTCGGAGTGATGAAGAGTTGAAGCATCTGGGTCAAACATCGGGTCTTTGCAATATTCAGTAGATAAGATGAAGACAAAGTCAAAATGTCAGGTTGAGAATGACACAGTTTGTACAATGGCAGATGAGGAATCAGATTCTGGGCTCTACCGTGTCAGATGACGAAACTATCTTTGTATTTGTGGTTTTAAAAATAGGTTATCACAGCATAAATAATCTGGGATCATTCAGTCAGTCATTTCAAATCTTGCATCAACTATAGCTATCGCTCTTTTATTAAACTCAAAAGCCATGCTCATGTCATAGCGTATCAGTTACCGTAGCGTATCAGCCCCCAACAGGATGATGCAACTTTCATCAGAATATTATAAAAAGTGTGCACAGTTCGAAAGTAAAACTTCCTAGCTGTCAGCAAATATGTTGAGGCCCTGGAAAAATTAACAACTGTGGATCATGCTGAGTGGTTGCTAAGTGATTGCGAAGACTGACAGGTAGGTCTGAAAGCTCACAAGTTTCTTAGCAACAGAAGCAAAAGGGAGTGTGTAGTTATTACTGGGCATTTATTACTGGAGCTTTTCAGTTTTGTGAAGAACTATTCGAGAATTTAGTAGTTTTACCTGTGCTGGTGTTGTGCTCTTATATACTTGTACTTTTATTTTGGATTCAGTGTGACTGCATGCAAATAGATTAATGTAAACCAGAAAAACACCTTCAAAAATGTGCAATTATCTGTATTTATGTGTGCTGCATTTTAAAAAATAAAGGGGGGAAATTACAACCAAGCAATTACAGGAACGCTCGAGGCAGACAGCAGGAATCTGGAATAAAATATGAATCATTTTATCCAAATGTTTAAAGAAACAAACTAAATTTCATTTCAGCTTTTTCATTTTTTCCAGCATCACCATCATCTTGTTGACTTCAGCGACTTTACTAGTTATCATGGCAACAGCGAGCACATCCCAGGTGTATTTAGAAGTTTTTAATGCAGTTCATTTCAATATGTAGTTGTTTCCTCACTATGCATGTGTAGGTGTTGTCAAGTTGGTGAAGAGCTTCTCTTGAGCTGTCAGGGCCACAGGAAAATAAACAATCGACAAGCCCTGGAAATGTGTGCAATCAGTGCAGTTGTGTCTGAACGCACTCGGCCAGGATGCATGTACATGTGATGTGCATATGTAATAGCAGGCATTAGGCCTGAGAATGAAAAGCTATTAAAGGCAAAAATGCTGTTTGTTTTTACACTCTTAGCAAAATATACAGTGTGATCTGTTTGACTCTGTCCCCAAAGAAAAATCTCTAGGGTCTTGTAGATTGGATCTGCTTCCTTCTAGAGAGATTAAAATAAATAAACCCTTTTTATTTTATACTACTATATCAAAAAGCAGTGATTTAAATCAATAATAGAACCATTCCCTGTCTAACAAAGATGAGTACCCAGTCTAGATGATGGCGATTGTTAATCTCTCTTATAGCCTTTATTAACTTATTTAGTCAAGCTACGCAATACCTACTTATGGTTTTTGTTTTTATATATATAAAGTAAGACAAATTAAAAGAAAAGAAAAATTAACCATGGGGCTCTAAACAAATACAGCTCTCCCCTCCATCGACAAGAATTGATTCCCACTAAAATCTAAATAATATCTACAGACAGGCCAGTAGCACAAACTGAAAAATGGATTATGGACATTGCTCATGACTATAACATCAACCAGCAAGCAGCAATAAGTGTACATCCAAATCTAAGTGCATTTATTTAACATTCACTTAAAGACTCACAAATATTGTTGTTCAAATCTCACAGAAAATGCCATTAATGCTTTAATCCCCATGCTCTCGGAATCTTCACACATAAAACATTTTGGTCATAATAGTTTAACTTGGTGAAAAACAAGGCTAAATTGATAAGAAACAAAAATTTTAAACAAACCACTGGCTCAGTCTGCAAACAGTGCATACCCATGTGAACTAACTGCATTAATAAAAGAGAAAAACAAACCAGTTTTGTTTAGTACCTATAGATTTTCTCATCGCCCCTAAAACCACAAATTATGCACACAAATAAAATCATGTAACCATATAAAACTATAAAACCATTCTGGCATCAGTTCAAATATGTACACGTACACCTTTTCTAGTTTGTGTTTAGTGGCAGGATCATATGGACGATATTATATAAAGAATTAATAATTTGAAATAACTCCACACATAACTATTCACAACTCTATCACCCTCTTCATCAACTGCATGTTCTCACCACAGCTCATATCAAACTCCATGCAACCATTGGTGATGACTGTCTCTCTCTTTTGCCAAGGTACGCAATGTGTACCTCCATCTGCACGTATAACATTTGACAAGTTGCCCAGTGTACTAGATATTTCATATTTTGATTCCTGTGTGAATGTAAAGATATTTATTTTGCATCTCAAGCTCATTTTTAGAAAGTTTTTTTTGGGGGGGGGGAGGGGGTTAGGGGTTTTTAAATTTCAGGGCTCGAGGGTTCAGCAATAGCCTTGGTGTGTTTGGGTGATTCAGTCCCAATTGTTTATATGTGTAATCTGGAAAACTCCAGAGGAACATAGGATACTGATTTCAGACATCATATTACACTGACAGGTATTGAGGATAACGTTAATCAGGAGTGACACCAGGGATTTGGAAACAGGTTCCAAATGCCTGGTGCATATATACATATATATATATATACTAGATAAGTCATCTAGTATATACAGTGGGGCAAAAAAGTATTTAGTCAGCCACCGATTGTGCAAGTTCCCCCACCTAAAATGATGACAGAGGTCAGTAATTTGCACCAGAGGTACACTTCAACTGTGAGAGACAGAATGTGAAAAAAAAATCCATGAATCCACATGGTAGGATTTGTAAAGAATTTATTCGTAAATCAGGGTGGAAAATAAGTATTTGGTCAATAACAAAAATACAACTCAATACTTTGTAACATAACCTTTGTTGGCAATAACAGAGGTCAAACGTTTACTATAGGTCTTTACCAGGTTTGCACACACAGTAGCTGGTATTTTGGCCCATTCCTCCATGCAGATCTTCTCGAGAGCAGTGATGCTTTGGGGCTGTCGCCGAGCAACACGGACTTTCAACTCCCGCCACAGATTTTCTATGGGGTTGAGGTCTGGAGACTGGCTAGGCCACTCCAGGACTTTCAAATGCTTCTTACGGAGCCACTCCTTTGTTGCCCGGGCGGTGTGTTTTGGATCATTGTCATGTTGGAAGACCCAGCCTCGTTTCATCTTCAAAGTTCTCACTGATGGAAGGAGGTTTTGGCTCAAAATCTCACGATACATGGCCCCATTCATTCTGTCCTTAACACGGATCAGTCGTCCTGTCCCCTTGGCAGAGAAACAGCCCCATAGCATGATGTTTCCACCCCCATGCTTCACAGTAGGTATGGTGTTCTTGGGATGCAAGTCAGTATTCTTCTTCCTCCAAACACGACGAGTTGAGTTTATACCAAAAAGTTCTACTTTGGTTTCATCTGACCACATGACATTCTCCCAATCCTCTGCTGTATCATCCATGTGCTCTCTGGCAAACTTCAGACGGGCCTGGACATGCACTGGCTTCAGCAGCGGAACACGTCTGGCACTGCGGGATTTGATTCCCTGCCGTTGTAGTGTGTTACTGATGGTGACCTTTGTTACTTTGGTCCCAGCTCTCTGCAGGTCATTCACCAAGTCCCCCCGTGTGGTTCTGGGATCTTTGCTCACCGTTCTCATGATCATTTTGACCCCACGGGATGAGATCTTGCGTGGAGCCCCAGATCGAGGGAGATTATCAGTGGTCTTGTATGTCTTCCATTTTCTGATGATTGCTCCCACAGTTGATTTTTTCACACCAAGCTGCTTGCCTATTGTAGATTCAATCTTCCCAGTCTGGTGCAGGTCTACAATACTTTTCCTGGTGTCCTTCGAAAGCTCTTTGGTCTTGGCCATGGCGGAGTTTGGAGTGTGACTGTTTGAGGCTGTGGACAGGTGTCTTTTATACAGATGATGAGTTCAAACAGGTGCCATTCATACAGGTAACGAGTGGGGGACAGAAAAGCTTCTTACAGAAGACGTTACAGGTCTGTGAGAGCCAGAGATTTTCCTTGTTTGAGGTGACCAAATACTTATTTCCCACCCTAATTTACAAATAAATTCTTTACAAATCCTACCATGTGGATTCATGGATTTTATTTTCACATTCTGTCTCTCACAGTTGAAGTGCACCTCTGGTGCAAATTACTGACCTCTGTCATCATTTTAAGTGGGGGAACTTGCACAATCGGTGGCTGACTAAATACTTTTTTGCCCCACTGTATATGTACAAAGGGTCTGCCTGCACTGAGTAAATTCATTTTCTGTTAGAAATGAAGTAAACTAACTGCTACTAGGAACGTCGTTTCATGTGGACTTGGACAAAGGCGGAATTTAATTTCCACCTGTGTCTCGTTTCTTTTTTGAAACACAGACCTTACTTCATGGACCCATTCTTCTGTCTCTTTCTCCTGCAGAGGTACGACTCTAGTGCTCAGCATCAGCTCAGAGCACCTGGACCAAACCAAATCATAAAATAAAGAGGGGGAGGAGGGGATTTTTTATTTGTTGTTAAAAACAACATAAAACTAATGCTAGGAAACTTTATTAGTACCTTGTGAAGAAAACATTATGTTATGGTGACAGGTTAATAATTTCCACTCAAAAAATTACTAACTGGCAGTTTTTTGGGCACCTGTCAGTCAAGGGCCCTTAGAATCGTCATCACTTTTCTCCCCCTTACAGCACCCCTGACTAAAATATAATTATCAATGAAGTTATTTCCTCTACTACACATTAATGTGAATTCTTGATAATGATGTGGAATACATTATGTGGGAGCCTTAACATATAGAGTTGGCCTACAACTCTACAACAACTATTGTTTTAGCCCACCACTGCTTGTATGAGTATGTGTACATGTGCTTGTGAAATGTACACAAGGTACAAATACTTATATTGACATGTGTATATATGCATGAAAAAACTATCGTTAACTTAACAAAAATGTTAAAAAGGAAGTATTTTGATGAAAATGTGACATTTGTTTTTTATTACACATCCCAAAAAATCTATCATTTTAGTGAAATTTGTGTACAAAGGAGAAAGTCAAAAACTTTCAATATTATTCTCATGTTGCTGTTATTTAGTTTATACATACTGGTGAGATTTCCTGGTGAGTTCAAGGATGTCTTGAACATAAAGCGTAAATGCTATTCATTTTCCAAAGCGTACTTCTGTGGCGGCTGAAACCAGAGGGTGCATAAAAGAGATCTCAAGTAAGGTAATAAAAATAAAAAACACTGAGAAGACAGGACGCATTCTGGATACTAGCAGAGGACCCCCACTTGGTTAGAGTGGTTCTTCAAAGAGATTCCTCAGCAGGCTTTTTCAGTCCTCCCATGAGTCTCTCAAGTCATCACAGCAAACTTCTTCCTTATTTTCCCTCTAAACACTCATTATTACCCCCCCCCCCTTCCCCCCCACCCCGGTATATGGTTTGTTTATTCCTGTTGTCAATGTCCTAGAGATATAGCAAAATGCAATGTAAATTGTAAATTACTTATTATTATAGATTGGATATTGTCATGGTCCGCGGCCCGGCGTCTGAGGTGCTGATGGGATGCCCACTCCCGTGGGCGTGGCCGCTGACTCCACACCTGCATCCCATCCCAGGCGATCACCAGGTGGACCATTTAATCCTGCCCAGCCTGCTGCTCCACGCCAGTCCGTAATCGTCCTTCAGCGATCACTGCTCGGCGTGTTTTGAGTCACCAGCCTGTCCACCTGCCTGTCCAGAATTTGGATCACGATCAACCCCAGCCGCCTCGCCCTTTCTGGAGCTTCTCCCCACGGACCCTCACCCCTCCCTCCGGTTCCCTTGGCCCCGCTATCATCCCTCCCACGGTCCCGCTCTCGGCGTTTCCTGCGCGATTCTTCTCCCGGTCCCTCGGTTTCTCTGGTTCCGTGCGTTTTCTCCCTTCTACTCTCCCGGGACACTCTCAGTTATAATAAAGTTTATTTTTTCTCTCGTACCGCTGTGTGTGTGTTCTGCTCCTGGGTCCAGCTTGTGTGTTGAACTTCGGTTCTTGACAGTACGGACTGGCCAGTATGGACCCAGCAGATCCACTCCGTTCCGCCATTAATAAGCAGGGCGCTATTCTCGGTCGCCACGACCAGCAGCTTCAATCGCTCCAGGACCGCTACCAAGAGCTCAGTGACACTCGGGAACAGCTGCGAACCAAGCCGCCCGATCCCGTGCCCCACGGCGTTTCGCCTCCGCCTTTGGAGCCCTTCCACGGGGAGTTAGACCTGTGTGGGGGGTTCCTTTTTCAATGCTCCCTGTTCTTCAGCCGCACACCACACGCCTTCCCCACGGATGCAGCTAAAATCTCCTATTTTGTAGGTTTATTACGGGGACGTGCTTTAACGTGGGCTGAGGCCTATTTAACATCTCACTCCATTCGTGATTGCGATTACGATGATTTCCTGGAGGAGTTCCGGGCTACATTCTCCCCTCCGGTCTCGGAAGATGACGCCACACAGAAGTTGCTGGGGCTCCGTCAGGGGCGGCGCAGTATCACGGAGTACCTAGTCGAGTTTCGTACCAGAGCGGTCGCCGTGGGTTGGCCCGATTCAGCTCTCCGTGGGGTTTTTTTACGGTCACTAACCGACCAGATGAAGGACCAACTAGCTTTTCACGAAGAGACTAAATCCTTCGAAGAATTGGCTTCCCTCGCCCGTAGGATCGATAGACGCCTGCGGGAGAGGGATGCCGAGCGGCGGCTTAAACCTATGGGCTCCGTATTGCGCCCCGGGATCAGTGTTTCTCCGCCCACGCCCACGGCTGCGTGTGCGCGCTCTCCGTCGCCTCCCCCGCCCGAACCCATGCAGATCGGACGCTCTCGGCTTTCTCCGGAGGAGAGGGAACGCCGATTTCGGGCTGGAGAATGCCTGTACTGTGGGAGGCCCGGTCACCGCATCGCTGTCTGCCCGGTCCGCCCAAACGACCCGGCCCACCGGTAAGTCCGGGGATACGGGTGGGCAGCACGTTAAGCACTACTAGACCCCGATTATTACTGTCCGTTACCCTCGTAACTAATAACCAGACCTTTACATGCTCCGCGCTGGTAGACTCCGGGGCGGAACAGAATCTTATGGATGAGAGACTGGCTAAGAAATTAGCTGTGTCCCTCACGCCACTCGAGCCGCCCATCCCTGCGTCCACGTTGAATAATCAAGTGTTTGCTTATATCACCCACCAAACTGCACCTGTACAGTTAGTCACATCAGGGAATCACCAGGAGCAGCTTTCCTTTTTCACTTTTCCCGCTCCTGACACCCCGCTTATCTTAGGTTACCCCTGGCTACAGAAACATAACCCTCGCATCGATTGGGCCGGAAAGAGGATCGCGAGCTGGAGTGTGTTCTGTCTGGCGAACTGTTTGGGGTCGGCCGTTCCCTCCGCCTCAACGAAACGAAATTCAACCCCGCCACCCGCACCGGACCTCTCTTCCGTGCCCCCCGAATATCACGATCTTCGGCAGGTGTTCAGTAAGGACGAGGCGCTCTCACTACCTCCTCACCGTCCTTATGACTGTGCCATTGATTTACTCCCGGGAGCTTCGCTGCCCTCTAGCAGACTGTATAACCTGTCTCGCCCCGAAAGAGAAACCATGGAGAATTACATCCAAGAGTCGCTAGCGGCAGGACGAATCAGGCCGTCGTCCTCCCCTGTCGCTGCAGGTTTTTTCTTTGTGGGAAAGAAGGACGGGACGCTTCGCCCCTGCATCGATTACCGGGGTCTTAACGACATCACCATCAAGAATAAATATCCCCTCCCACTAATTAATTCTATTTTTGACTCACTCCAGGAAGCCACAGTCTTCACCAAGCTGGATCTGCGGAATGCCTATCACCTGGTTCGAATACGTGAGGGTGATGAGTGGAAGACCGCCTTCAACACCCCACTGGGGCATTTCGAATATCTGGTGATGCCGTTTGGACTAACCAACGCCCCGGCGGTTTTTCAAGCTCTAGTCAACGACGTGTTACGGGACTTCCTAAATGTGTTTGTTTTCGTATACCTAGATGACATTCTGATCTTTTCCAAAACACCCGAAGAACATCACATCCATGTGAGAAGCGTACTACAACGGCTGCTCGAAAACAGGTTGTACGTCAAGGCGGAAAAATGTGAGTTCCACGTTTCATCCATCTCCTTCTTGGGCTACATTCTAGCAGGTGGGCAGGTGAAGACCGACCCGGTGAAAGTCAAGGCAGTGTTGGAATGGCCGGTTCCGGAGTCACGGAAGAAGCTTCAGAGCTTCCTGGGGTTTGCGAACTTTTACCGCCGCTTCATCCGGAACTACAGCCAGGTGGCAGCGCCGCTCACCCAGCTCACCTCACCCAAAGTGCCCTTCACCTGGTCCCCTGAAGCCCACGCAGCCTTCACTAAGTTAAAACGGTTATTCACTTCCACACCCATCCTAACCCACCCAGACGCTGCTAAGCAGTTTGTTGTAGAAGTTGACGCGTCTGATGCGGGAGTGGGAGTGGTTCTCTCCCAGCGGTCTGGGCCTCTGAATAAGCTCCGGCCATGCGCCTTCTTCTCACGCCGACTCACCCCCGCAGAGAAGAATTATGACATCGGCGACAGGGAACTGCTAGCCGTTAAACTCGCTTTAGAGGAATGGCGCCACTGGCTGGAGGGGGCCGCTCAGCCCTTCCTCATCTGGACAGACCATAAGAACCTCCTGTACCTGAGAACCGCCAAGAGGTTGAATCCACACCAAGCTCGCTGGTCCCTATTCTTCGCCCGCTTCAACTTCACGCTCTCCTATCGTCCAGGATCGCGGAACACCAAGCCCGATGCGCTCTCCCGTCAGTACTCCTCCGACAGCGAAGCGACTCCCCCCGCCACCATCCTACCCGCCACCTGCGTGGTGGGCGCCCTCACCTGGGAAATAGAGGAGACCATTCGCCGAGCTCTCCCGGGAGACCCCGATCCAGGGACCGGACCACCCGGACGGCGCTTCGTTCCTGCTGCCGCCCGTGGAGCTGTCATCCACTGGATCCACACAGCACGATTCACGTGCCACCCAGGCGTGAACAGAACGACGCACCTCCTCAAGAAACATTTTTGGTGGAAAACGCTAATAAGGGACGTGAGGGACTATGTGTCTGCCTGTGCCGTCTGCGCCCGTAATAAGTCATCCACCCAGCGCCCCGCAGGCCAGCTCCACCCGCTCACTACACCCCACCGGCCCTGGTCTCACATCTCCCTCGACTTTGTTACCGGTCTCCCTGCCTCGTCCGGAAAGCGTGTCATTCTCACCGTTGTAGATCGGTTTTCCAAGGCCGCTCACTTCATCCCGCTAGCCAAGCTGCCCTCAGCCGCTGAGACTGCCCAGTCGTTGGTTGCTAATGTGTTCAGGCTCCACGGAATCCCCTTGGAAATTGTCTCCGATCGAGGTCCCCAGTTCACCTCACAGGTATGGAAGACCTTCTGTTCCGCTCTCGGCGCCAAGGTTAACCTAAGCTCCGGCTTCCACCCGCAATCCAACGGACAGACTGAACGTCTCAATCAAGAACTGGAGACTATGCTACGGTGCGTGGCCAGTCAAAACCCCTCCTCTTGGGTTACCTACCTGCCCTGGGTGGAGTACGCCCACAACACTCTAACCTCGTCCTCCACCGGTCTATCACCTTTCGAGGCGTCTCTCGGATATCAGCCTCCGCTCTTCCCTGAAGAGGACTTGACTCTCTCCGTCCCGTCGGCTCCACACCACCTTCGGCGCTGCCAACGTGTATGGCGCAGCGTTCGCAGCGCCCTCCTGCGTGCGAAGGAACGACATGCGCACTACGCCGATCGTCGCCGCGCCCCAGCCCCTGACTACCAGCCGGGACAGAAGGTTTGGTTGGCTGCTGGGAACATCCCACTCCGGGGCACGTCCCGCAAACTGGCTCCCCGTTTCATCGGGCCATACGAGGTGGGCCGAGTCATCAACCCGGTGGCGGTCAGGCTTCGGCTTCCAGCCTCCCGGCGTGTGCACCCCACGTTCCATGTGTCTCAGCTTAAACCAGTCCGCCTCAGCCCCCTGTGCCCTCCTTCCGCGCCCCCTCCTCCCGCCCGGCTCGTCGGCGGCCATCCGGCCTATGCGGTCCGGCGTATCCTGGATGCGCGCCGGCGCGGGCGCGGCTGGCAGTATCTCATGGATTGGGAGGGGTACGGCCCCGAGGACCGCCTCTGGGTCCCGCGCTCCTTCGTTCTGGACCCTCGCCTCATCTCTGCTTTCCATGCTTCTCTCCGCAGGCGGGGTCCCGGCCTGTCGCCTGGGGGCGACTCTTGAGGGGGGGGTACTGTCATGGTCCGCAGCCCGGCGTCTGAGGTGCTGATGGGATGCCCACTCCCGTGGGCGTGGCCGCTGACTCCACACCTGCATCCCATCCCAGGCGATCACCAGGTGGACCATTTAATCCTGCCCAGCCTGCTGCTCCACGCCAGTCCGTAATCGTCCTTCAGCGATCACTGCTCGGCGTGTTTTGAGTCACCAGCCTGTCCACCTGCCTGTCCAGAATTTGGATCACGATCAACCCCAGCCGCCTCGCCCTTTCTGGAGCTTCTCCCCACGGACCCTCACCCCTCCCTCCGGTTCCCTTGGCCCCGCTATCATCCCTCCCACGGTCCCGCTCTCGGCGTTTCCTGCGCGATTCTTCTCCCGGTCCCTCGGTTTCTCTGGTTCCGTGCGTTTTCTCCCTTCTACTCTCCCAGGACACTCTCAGTTATAATAAAGTTTATTTTTTCTCTCGTACCACTGTGTGTGTGTTCTGCTCCTGGGTCCAGCTTGTGTGTTGAACTTCGGTTCTTGACAGATATAGTTGGTCTCATTTTCATGATAAGGCAAGGAAGATGCTGAGTTTCTAAAAGTTCATTTTGGTATTTTGCTCTTTCTGCACTCTTTCAGATGATGAAGTGCTGAAAGGGATAATTTATAAATTGCAGGTTTTATAGATCATAACAACTCTTATTGAATAAACCTGTCCCCATGCCAGAGACAGTGTTGACTGAAAATTGATTTGGGGGCATAAATTGCAGACATTTTTGCTTTTCTTCTTCCCAGCTCTCCATATCCTTTTTTCTTTTTTCCTTTTCTTGCTTTTGCGGTGCTGACCAGCTCTCAAAAGCTCTGTTAAATGCTTTGGGATTATCAGTGCCTGTGGTGAATTCCCTCATCTGTGCCATCCTGTCTCCACCTCCTGAGCCACCCAGTGTGTTACAGACAGATACCTCACACTATGAACGGACAAACATCTGTCACTGTACGGTCTCGAGTAAAGCCATATGGCTGAAAGAAAGTGAATTTTTCAGAGACAGGAAGCTTCAGAGAGAAATGGCACAAGACGTTGACAGTAAAAATGCAAGCTGGAGAGTTTGGAAAAATGATAGCATTGGTTTAGTTGTGTATACAGTATGTCAGGAATGTCAAACTCATTTCACACCGAGGGTCACATACAGCCCACTTTGATATTAAATGGGCCAGACCTGTAAAGACCAGCTCAGTTTTTCTACATGATAAATGTTCAATATTACAGAAAATATTCTGGTAGCTCCAGAATCTTTTCTGAATCTACCCAAACTGTGCTGTGTGAATTTTTTGTTCGTTGAAAAAATGTTCTCAGTATATATTCTGGACCCAAAAGCAGACTCAACACAAATTTTGCAGCATGTACAAAGTTTCACTAGGAAACAAGAGTGAACTGAGAGCAACTATGGAGGTGAGTACCGGGAGGAGCAGTGATTGGGACTGTGGGAAAACTGCAAAAGAAGAGGAAACAATTATTTAACTGTGGGGAAGTAGGGGTGTGAGGACAAAACAGGATAAGGCTGCTGCAGGCTTACCTTCAGAGCCAAACTGTGGAGCTCGAAAGGGAAAGACGTCCGTGGGAGCGAAATGAAGTATCCAGCGTTATCCAGCGTGCAGGGCAGGCAGGAAGTAATTCCAGCGAACAGGATGGAGACCTGGGCACAAGGGAGCAAAATTAAGCACGAGCCAAAACCAAAACGAGAACAGAGCACAGGCAAGACTTAGTTACCACTAAGAGTGACTGAACGGACTGGTGTGGAGCAGCAGACCATGCTGGCTGAAGTAGTCCTCCTGTGATTGCCTGGGGATGGAATTCAGGTGCAACGCTGGTTGATAGGTTCATAGCTTAAACCTATTCGCTGGAACGTTCAAGATAATAACTGTTGCCCTCAGGCAGACGGTACAGGGCAATCAGAGCAAGGACTAATAGACTCAAACACAGCTGTTATCCAACTGCAATAACACATCTGAATACTACAAAAAAATGTCCATCACGCCACTCTTGTGTTAATCTATGCACGGTCTGAAGCATGTGTGTGGGAATGTATGTGAATGTTTTACTGTTATATCTTATTAGTATTTTAAGTATTCTATCTATTTTATTTATTGAATTTTATTGTTTTATTTATATTTTGATATTGCTAGGGATGATGCAATGATCGGGGACCATTCTTAATTTCGTTGTTCTCATGACAATGACAATAAAGTTTCTGATTCTGATTAATTACACAGCAAAGCCAGACACAAGTAGGCAAAGTTCTTTATGTTTCTCGTGCACGGGAGAGAACTGGACAAACGCCGTTTGACCCCAGTTGCTCTCGTCCGCTCCCCCGTAACACTGCTCTTTTATTGAGGTTACATGAATATACATAGATTCATTAACATATGACGTATACATACACACAAAGAGTACCTTGCCTGTGCGTTGTGTAAGTGTGTGTGTGTGTGTGTGTGTGTGTGTGTGTGTGTGTGTGGGGTCAGAGTGTGACCCCATAAACGACTTCCCTAAACCTGCTGGTCTGGAAGTCCAGGAGTACATCTAAACAAAAGGCACTTAGACTTAACCCTTGTGTGGTGTTCATATTTTTGTTACTCAGCCAGTGTTCATGGGTCTGGTGGACCCGCTAGAGTTTTGGCTTTTGAAATTAACATTATCAAACAATTTTATGTTAAATTACTCAACAGATGTTCACTTCATCCCAATTACAAACCATATGAACAGCAAACATGGTTAATTTTTTCCCTTTACCTTTGTTAGATCATATTTATGAATTAATGTGCTTCTCGTTTTTTGTTTTTTTTATAAAATGTTATAAAAAAAATCAGTTATAATCAAGTGGAGTGAGTGGAAAGACACAACACATTTACACGTGAAGCAATATGTTTCACAACTAAATTGGATCAGCTGCTCATCAATGGTGACATTAGGCCCAGGGTTGTAAAACAGGGGGAGGTGGTGCACACACTTATCCCACACTGTCCAAGCAGCTAGCTTGTCTCTCTGCCGTCGAGCTAGTCTGTCGTCTCGGTTATCAAAACAGATAATCCTGGAAATTTTGTGGAAGTTTTCCAGAGACATTGATGCACGGAAAGGTTCGTGCCAGTTTCTGCATCCCACAGGGATTCTGTCGATTCCCCTTTGGACCTGAAAACTCCTGCAAGGATAAGAACCCCAAAGTAGGCCTTTGGGGTTCTTAGATGAATTTTGTCCATCTCCTTCCTTCTTTCCAAAAACACACCTTCCTTCTAGATTACTGCAATCCAGAATAATTTTCTGGATGGAATCTGGGATGAAAAGCTCAAATGAAGACTTGATGTCCTGCACATGAGTAACTGTCAGCCGTGTTGGCCCTGGCTTATCACAGTAACAGCTCTGCATTTCTTGGGCAAGAAGACCATCCAATTTCACCAGTTATTGACATCCATATTTCTTCACTTGCTGACTGGTGGGCTTGTTCTGGTCCTGGAGCTGGCTGCAGATGGGGTACTCGTCTTCGTTTTGTTACTAAATGGTGCTCAACCTCATCCTCTTCTTCAAAGTCACTGTCAGACTCTGAATTTTCAGAAATGTGAAATATTCTGAAACCTCTTTGTCAACATCCGAAGCTCCTCTCTCTTCCAAAATCAATTGGATGGCCCTCGCAGCAGATAATCTTTTGCCATCTTGATCAGTTGTGATAAAGAACCACACTGGCAAAGTCTTATTTATAGTATTATGCCCCTAATTAGCAGGAGGGACAGGGAATGAGAAAATAAAATTTGGATCCCTCAAGAAAGAGGGTAAAATGTGCGGGAATGTAAGAGCAGACGGTGTTGATAGTTGAATTTTCAACAATGTTGCAACTTTCTGCGAGAGCAGGAGGGGAAGAAAACACTATCAGCAGCACCAGAAAGGAGGAAGACAGAGTGTGGGAACACAGGACCTTCACTTTCAACACTTTTATTAGACCTGGGTCCAGTGGACCCGAACACCTTGTATGTAATGTAAATGCGTGGGGGGAGGTACAGTATGAGGTCATTGAAAATTAGTTCGGATTTATGTTCTTCACAGAAAATAAGCCAAAGCCAATGAATTTCAGGTTGAAAAAATAATTAATTGTTTCATTTTTCTTTTGAAAAAAGGTGAAAACGGGTCTCACAGACCCGAACACCATACAAGGGTTAAACAGATATACAGTGGGGCAAAAAAGTATTTAGTCAGCCACCGATTGTGCAAGTTCCCCCACCTAAAATGATGACAGAGGTCAGTAATTTGCACCAGAGGTACACTTCAACTGTGAGAGACAGAATGTGAAAAAAAAATCCATGAATCCACATGGTAGGATTTGTAAAGAATTTATTCGTAAATCAGGGTGGAAAATAAGTATTTGGTCAATAACAAAAATACAACTCAATACTTTGTAACATAACCTTTGTTGGCAATAACAGAGGTCAAACGTTTACTATAGGTCTTTACCAGGTTTGCACACACAGTAGCTGGTATTTTGGCCCATTCCTCCATGCAGATCTTCTCGAGAGCAGTGATGCTTTGGGGCTGTCGCCGAGCAACACGGACTTTCAACTCCCGCCACAGATTTTCTATGGGGTTGAGGTCTGGAGACTGGCTAGGCCACTCCAGGACTTTCAAATGCTTCTTACGGAGCCACTCCTTTGTTGCCCGGGCGGTGTGTTTTGGATCATTGTCATGTTGGAAGACCCAGCCTCGTTTCATCTTCAAAGTTCTCACTGATGGAAGGAGGTTTTGGCTCAAAATCTCACGATACATGGCCCCATTCATTCTGTCCTTAACACGGATCAGTCGTCCTGTCCCCCTGGCAGAAAAACAGCCCCATAGCATGATGTTCCCACCCCCATGCTTCACAGTAGGTATGGTGTTCTTGGGATGCAACTCCGTATTCTTCTTCCTCCAAACACGACGAGTTGAGTTTATACCAAAAAGTTCTACTTTGGTTTCATCTGACCACATGACATTCTCCCAATCCTCTGCTGTATCATCCATGTGCTCTCTGGCAAACTTCAGACGGGCCTGGACATGCACTGGCTTCAGCAGCGGAACACGTCTGGCACTGCGGGATTTGATTCCCTGCCGTTGTAGTGTGTTACTGATGGTGACCTTTGTTACTTTGGTCCCAGCTCTCTGCAGGTCATTCACCAGGTCCCCCCGTGTGGTTCTGGGATCTTTGCTCACCGTTCTCATGATCATTTTGACCCCACGGGATGAGATCTTGCGTGGAGCCCCAGATCGAGGGAGATTATCAGTGGTCTTGTATGTCTTCCATTTTCTGATGATTGCTCCCACAGTTGATTTTTTCACACCAAGCTGCTTGCCTATTGTAGATTCACTCTTCCCAGTCTGGTGCAGGTCTACAATACTTTTCCTGGTGTCCTTCGAAAGCTCTTTGGTCTTGGCCATGGCGGAGTTTGGAGTCTGACTGTTTGAGGCTGTGGACAGGTGTCTTTTATACAGATGATGAGTTCAAACAGGTGCCATTCATACAGGTAACGAGTGGGGGACAGAAAAGCTTCTTACAGAAGACGTTACAGGTCTGTGAGAGCCAGAGATTTTCCTTGTTTGAGGTGACCAAATACTTATTTTCCACCCTAATTTACGAATAAATTCTTTACAAATCCTACCATGTGGATTCATGGATTTTTTTTCACATTCTGTCTCTCACAGTTGAAGTGTACCTCTGGTGCAAATTACTGACCTCTGTCATCATTTTAAGTGGGGGAACTTGCACAATCGGTGGCTGACTAAATACTTTTTTGCCCCACTGTATATGTACAAAGGGTCTGCCTGCACTGAGTAAATTCATTTTCTGTTAGAAATGAAGTAAACTAACTACTACTAGGAACGTCGTTTCATGTGGACTTGGACAAAGGCGGAATTTAATTTCCACCTGTGTCTCGTTTCTTTTTTGAAACACAGACCTTACTTCATGGACCCATTCTTCTGTCTCTTTCTCCTGCAGAGGTACGACTCTAGTGCTCAGCATCAGCTCGGAGCACCTGGACCAAACCAAATCATAAAATAAAGAGGGGGAGGAGGGGATTTTTTATTTGTTGTTAAAAACAACATAAAACTAATGCTAGGAAACTTTATTAGTACCTTGTGAAGAAAACATTATGTTATGGTGACAGGTTAATAATTTCCACTCAAAAAATTACTAACTGGCAGTTTTTTGGGCACCTGTCAGTCAAGGGCCCTTAGAATCGTCATCACTTTTCTCCCCCTTACAGCACCCCTGACTAAAATATAATTATCAATGAAGTTATTTCCTCTACTACACATTAATGTGAATTCTTGATAATGATGTGGAATACATTATGTGGGAGCCTTAACATATAGAGTTGGCCTACAACTCTACAACAACTATTGTTTTAGCCCACCACTGCTTGTATGAGTATGTGTACATGTGCTTGTGAAATGTACACAAGGTACAAATACTTATATTGACATGTGTATATATGCATGAAAAAACTATCGTTAACTTAACAAAAATGTTAAAAAGGAAGTATTTTGATGAAAATGTGACATTTGTTTTTTATTACACATCCCAAAAAATCTATCATTTTAGTGAAATTTGTGTACAAAGGAGAAAGTCAAAAACTTTCAATATTATTCTCATGTTGCTGTTATTTAGTTTATACATACTGGTGAGATTTCCTGGTGAGTTCAAGGATGTCTTGAACATAAAGCGTAAATGCTATTCATTTTCCAAAGCGTACTTCTGTGGCGGCTGAAACCAGAGGGTGCATAAAAGAGATCTCAAGTAAGGTAATAAAAATAAAAAACACTGAGAAGACAGGACGCATTCTGGATACTAGCAGAGGACCCCCACTTGGTTAGAGTGGTTCTTCAAAGAGATTCCTCAGCAGGCTTTTTCAGTCCTCCCATGAGTCTCTCAAGTCATCACAGCAAACTTCTTCCTTATTTTCCCTCTAAACACTCATTATTACCCCCCCCCCTTCCCCCCCACCCCGGTATATGGTTTGTTTATTCCTGTTGTCAATGTCCTAGAGATATAGCAAAATGCAATGTAAATTGTAAATTACTTATTATTATAGATTGGATATTGTCATGGTCCGCGGCCCGGCGTCTGAGGTGCTGATGGGATGCCCACTCCCGTGGGCGTGGCCGCTGACTCCACACCTGCATCCCATCCCAGGCGATCACCAGGTGGACCATTTAATCCTGCCCAGCCTGCTGCTCCACGCCAGTCCGTAATCGTCCTTCAGCGATCACTGCTCGGCGTGTTTTGAGTCACCAGCCTGTCCACCTGCCTGTCCAGAATTTGGATCACGATCAACCCCAGCCGCCTCGCCCTTTCTGGAGCTTCTCCCCACGGACCCTCACCCCTCCCTCCGGTTCCCTTGGCCCCGCTATCATCCCTCCCACGGTCCCGCTCTCGGCGTTTCCTGCGCGATTCTTCTCCCGGTCCCTCGGTTTCTCTGGTTCCGTGCGTTTTCTCCCTTCTACTCTCCCGGGACACTCTCAGTTATAATAAAGTTTATTTTTTCTCTCGTACCGCTGTGTGTGTGTTCTGCTCCTGGGTCCAGCTTGTGTGTTGAACTTCGGTTCTTGACAGATATAGTTGGTCTCATTTTCATGATAAGGCAAGGAAGATGCTGAGTTTCTAAAAGTTCATTTTGGTATTTTGCTCTTTCTGCACTCTTTCAGATGATGAAGTGCTGAAAGGGATAATTTATAAATTGCAGGTTTTATAGATCATAACAACTCTTATTGAATAAACCTGTCCCCATGCCAGAGACAGTGTTGACTGAAAATTGATTTGGGGGCATAAATTGCAGACATTTTTGCTTTTCTTCTTCCCAGCTCTCCATATCCTTTTTTCTTTTTTCCCTTTCTTGCTTTTGCGGTGCTGACCAGCTCTCAAAAGCTCTGTTAAATGCTTTGGGATTATCAGTGCCTGTGGTGAATTCCCTCATCTGTGCCATCCTGTCTCCACCTCCTGAGCCACCCAGTGTGTTACAGACAGATACCTCACACTATGAACGGACAAACATCTGTCACTGTACGGTCTCGAGTAAAGCCATATGGCTGAAAGAAAGTGAATTTTTCAGAGACAGGAAGCTTCAGAGAGAAATGGCACAAGACGTTGACAGTAAAAATGCAAGCTGGAGAGTTTGGAAAAATGATAGCATTGGTTTAGTTGTGTATACAGTATGTCAGGAATGTCAAACTCATTTCACATCGAGGGTCACATACAGCCCACTTTGATATTAAATGGGCCAGACCTGTAAAGACCAGCTCAGTTTTTCTACATGATAAATGTTCAATATTACAGAAAATATTCTGGTAGCTCCAGAATCTTTTCTGAATCTACCCAAACTGTGCTGTGTGAATTTTTTGTTCGTTGAAAAAATGTTCTCAGTATATATTCTGGACCCAAAAGCAGACTCAACACAAATTTTGCAGCATGTACAAAGTTTCACTAGGAAACAAGAGTGAACTGAGAGCAACTATGGAGGTGAGTACCGGGAGGAGCAGTGATTGGGACTGTGGGAAAACTGCAAAAGAAGAGGAAACAATTATTTAACTGTGGGGAAGTAGGGGTGTGAGGACAAAACAGGATAAGGCTGCTGCAGGCTTACCTTCAGAGCCAAACCGTGGAGCTCGAAAGGGAAAGACGTTCGTGGGAGCGAAATGAAGTATCCAGCGTTATCCAGCGTGCAGGGCAGGCAGGAAGTAATTCCAGCGAACAGGATGGAGACCTGGGCACAAGGGAGCAAAATTAAGCACGAGCCAAAACCAAAACGAGAACAGAGCACAGGCAAGACTTAGTTACCACGTCTGGCACTGCGGGATTTGATTCCCTGCCGTTGTAGTGTGTTACTGATGGTGACCTTTGTTACTTTGGTCCCAGCTCTCTGCAGGTCATTCACCAAGTCCCCCCGTGTGGTTCTGGGATCTTTGCTCACCGTTCTCATGATCATTTTGACCCCACGGGATGAGATCTTGCGTGGAGCCCCAGATCGAGGGAGATTATCAGTGGTCTTGTATGTCTTCCATTTTCTGATGATTGCTCCCACAGTTGATTTTTTCACACCAAGCTGCTTGCCTATTGTAGATTCACTCTTCCCAGTCTGGTGCAGGTCTACAATACTTTTCCTGGTGTCCTTCGAAAGCTCTTTGGTCTTGGCCATGGCGGAGTTTGGAGTCTGACTGTTTGAGGCTGTGGACAGGTGTCTTTTATACAGATGATGAGTTCAAACAGGTGCCATTCATACAGGTAACGAGTGGGGGACAGAAAAGCTTCTTACAGAAGACGTTACAGGTCTGTGAGAGCCAGAGATTTTCCTTGTTTGAGGTGACCAAATACTTATTTTCCACCCTAATTTACGAATAAATTCTTTACAAATCCTACCATGTGAATTCATGGATTTTTTTTTCACATTCTGTCTCTCACAGTTGAAGTGTACCTCTGGTGCAAATTACTGACCTCTGTCATCATTTTAAGTGGGGGAACTTGCACAATCGGTGGCCGACTAAATACTTTTTTGCCCCACTGTATATCAGTAAGAGCAGATATAACCTCTCTCCTGACCAGTGTTGGGTAAGTTACTTTAAATTAGTAACTTAGTTACATTACTAGTTACTTCTATCAAAAGTAACTCAGTTACTTCAAGTTACTCGTTACTTTCAGAGTAACTAGTTACTAGGGAAAGTAACTTTGGTTTTACTCAGAATTCTCTTGTTAATGTGTTGCTTCCGTAACTGGATACCCAGCAAGAGTGCCAGTCTTCTAGCTTGCTTACTTGCCACAAGTGCACTGTGCCACCTACCAATAGAAAGGAAAAGATAATGTGCATATTTCCACGAGAGAAATCCCACGCCTGATTCTATCCTAGCCTGCTTTTTACATCCAACACAAAAACTGCAGTCGTGGTGCTTTCGATTGTACTCAGAACTCGGAAATTCTGCCTTCTGAATAGGAAGATGTAGGTAACACCAGACTGCAGATGAGCTGCATACAGGGCTGGACTGGGACAAAGAAATCGTCCCGGGCATTTTGACTAGAGACCGGCCGCCATTATAGGAAAAATCATAAAGCCTTTGAATGAAAATAAACACTGTTGTGACAGTGATGTACACTGTTCTGATGGTATATATGCATCAATCTATCAATCGTTTGTTGTAAGACTCAGATAATTATTTTTTTTAAAAGTGAGACATTTTAAATGAGAATAAGAAAGTATTTCTTTGTGCCCCCCTTTCCCTGTTAACGCCCTACATGGACCCCTGGCAACACTTTGCTAGACCCACCCCTGCACAGTTACCAGCTGTCAGCTACTTAGAAAAGGATCCTGGTGTTATTTGTCTCTCAGAAACAGTTCATAACTTCCCTTCAACTCATTCATGTCACCTAAAAGGTAAACCTGTTTCTCCATCACAGCTCTGATGATTCAGTAAGGACATCTCCTGGTTTCATCTTCATGTTTCCCTCTCATCACATATTCAAACCGACATCATGACCAGCAGCTTTACAGCTGTGGCTCCAGCAAACATCAGCTGATACTAGAAATTAATATTAAATAAATTCTAACAACAGCTGATCAAGCTTAAACGTGCTGCTGTTGTTTACCGCGACATCCGCTGGTTTCCTCTTTCTGGCGCAGAGAGAAAAGCCGATCAGCTGATCATTGATCAGTTTCATGATTGAAGTAGAAACAGGAGAGGGAGGGTGAGAGGATGAGAGAAGAAGAGGCAGCTGTGCAGCAAAGACACAGAATAACTTTGTGTCTTTTTCATTGTAGCTGAAGTCCGGGACAAACTGTTCCTTTTCACCTCAATACGAAATGCGTAATAATTTCTCTGAATATGAGACGATTCGTTTTTTACGGGACGGTTGGCAACTCTAATAATTAACCTTATGAACAAAATAAAGTTCAACATCAGTAACATAGCACCCACCCAGCTGTATAGAAACTCTGTCATGCTAGCTAGCACGAAGTACGAAAAAGTCAGCATAACGAAAATAAACTCCACCTACACTTGGTTCATATCTGACCCAGATGGACTGCAGGTTATAACTTCTTACCTGAAGTTCAGTTCACCTGACACTCTCAGACCAGCGGCTGCTTCGGGTCTTTCCTCTTGCCTCCCCTTTCCCTCATCCACCTGCTGGCCTCCACCACTTGCTAATGTTACTGAATCTGTGGAAGCTCCGCGATAGCCACCACACGAAGTAACGAATAACGAGCCTATCTAAATCCCAGTAACGAGTAATGCGTTCCCGGTTTTGGCATAATAACTAGTTACCGTGCTCGTTACCACAATAATAACGTAGTTACTGTAACGCATTACTTAATAACGCGTTAGTCCCAACACTGCTCCTGACCTTAAGTTGTGTGTGCATGCCAGAGTGCTCTGGGAGGCACACAGAGTCTCTACACACTACTATCAAATCAAATCAAATCAAATCAAATCACTTTTTATTGTCACATCACATGTGCAGGCACACTGGCACAGCACATGCGAGTGAAATTCTTGTGTGCGAGCCCCACAAGCAACAGAGATGTGCAAACACAACAACACAAACGAGCAAAATACAAGAATGGCCAACCTGAAACTAATAAATATATGTACAATATATAATAGTGTATGCATTTCTGGATGTGTATACTAAATATTTTCCTACGTGTGTGTGTGTGTGTGTGTGTGTGTGTGTGTGTGTGTGTGTGTGTATACACATTTTTACAAATTAAATAGTAAAAAAATAAAATAAAATAATAATAATAATAATAAAATATATAAAATATACAGAGTTGAATATGTGCAAAACAAGTGGCATTTATATACAGTGTGGAGTGCATAATGTTGAAGTTCCAGTAGTGAAGCTGAGGTGTCTATGACGTGTTCAGCAGTCTGATGGCCTGATGGAAAAAGCTGTCTCTCAGTCTGCTGGTACGGGACCGGATGCTGCAGAACCTCCTTCCTGATGGAAGCAGTCTGAACAGTTTATGGCTGGGGTGACTGGAGTCCTTGATGATCCTCCCCGCTTTCCTCAGGCAGCGCTTCCTGTAGATGTCTTGGAGGGAGGGAAGCTCACCTCCAATTATCCGTTCAGAACACCGCACTACTCGCTGGAGAGCTTTGCAGTTGTAGGCGGTGCTGTTGCCATACCAGGTGGTGATGCATCCAGTGAGGATGCTCTCAATGGCACAGTGATAGAAGGTCCTGAGGATGCGGGGGCTCATGCCGAATCTTTTCAGTCTCCTGAGAAAGAAGAGGCGCTGCTGCGCCTTCTTCACTGTTTTGTTTGTGTGTACTGACCACGTAAGATCCTCAGCCAGGTGTACGCCAAGGAACCGGAAGCTGCTCACTCTCTAAGGATCAAACCTCTACCAACATGACATTGATTATAAAACTCTAAGCATATATGAGTAGATATTTCTAAGCATAAATGACAATCAACAATACAAATCTAATACTGGTGGCCCCGCCAGAGGGTGTAGCCGGAGAGCCATCTGGAAGCACTCCCGACACGATTGCTCCCACGGACCATGACATTATGTATTGCATAACTACTTTACTGTAGTATGAATGGCTGTGGGGAGGTCAATAAAAAATCCAATAATGTATGACTGTATTTTCCAAAGCTGTCCAGTGGCCAGATTGGAGTCTTTGCCAGACCAATTCTGGTCCCTAGGCCTTATGTTGGACACCCCTGCACTATATGGATGGAATTATTGGGCTATACCTCCTAATCATTGAATTCAGTTCATTCAGTCAGTCCCATGTGTATAAAATCAAGCACCTAGGCATGCAGACAGCTTCTACAAACATTTGTGAACAAATGTTTTGTTCTATTCTAAAGAGTTCACTTAGTTTGAGTGTGGTACTGTAACAGGATGCAAAAAGCTAGTTTGCTTTCTTTTCCCCTAAATATTCAACTGTAGGTGGTATTACTGAAAGAAAGTCAACCACAGACTACATAAAGTTACAGAGCGCTGAGGTGCAAAGTGCATCAAGGTCTCGAAAGCTCTGCTGACTCAGTGATTGCAGAGTTCAAAACCTCCTCTCAAACAATGTGGATGAACTAGAATGGACATTATGAGCCAAGCTCTCCCATGTAACAACAGCGCCTGACCTCATGAATACCGTTTTGAAAGAGTGGGCTAAAATTCCCTCAGACACACTCCAAAATCTTGTAGAAAACTTTCCCCAAAGAGCAGAAACTGTTATAGCTCCAAAAGGGGGACGAGCTCTATATTAATACCCATGGATTTATGTATTTACTGGATTTCACTGACATAAAAGCTGCTGAAGGTGTAATGTGTAGGTGGGCCATTACTTTTGTCCACATAGTGTAGTTTGACACCGCTACTGGGCTTCATGTTGTGCAAGTCCAAATAATTTGTCTAATGTGTGGAACTATAAAGTAAAGATTAGCTAGTCAACAATTTTAAGGGAGTGCTTGTTTTCTCAGGAGGGACATGTTTAAAGAGGATCAACGAACATCAGTTATTTGGCAGCGTTCTCAGCCCTGTCTTTGGCTGCTAGATCATGCATTGTTTAGTCATGGATTTATTGTTTTGTAGGATTCTATCCAGAAACGGTTGAGTTGACAAGCTCGGGTTGTTTTATTTTTGTTGGACAGTGACTGCGTGTTAAATGTGCTCCTTTCAACATCTGCTACCGAGTTTGAATTTATGTGAGGCAGAGTTGTCTAACCAGCTGTGCTGAAGGGAAGATCTGTCACTTTTTAAGCACATTCGTTCAACTCTGCAGATTTTACATTGGTGCTAGTTCAGAGGGTGAGGGGAGGCCTAACACACCGAGCTGACATTTGTCTGGTGAGCCATTAATAGTTGACTGATGTTTCTATTTAGAATGAATACAACATAGTACTTGTTCCTTCCAATGCAGGAAAAGCTCTGCTCAGTGATGAGCATGTCTTTTGCAGCACTTTCATTTTCCTTTAAGAGAAGAAAATGAGAGAAAATGAGAGTCAGTGCATTAGTTGGACATTGCCTGGCCCAGCTCTTTGTAGCTGGCTTTGTATGTCAAGATCTTTAATCTTGTGGTCTGGGAATTGTAGGACTCAAACAATTTCACACCACCTGCAGGAAGAAACCTATTGGTGTAATCCGGATTAGGGTTTTCATTGCTACTAGCTGTCATTTCTTATTTGAGTTCACTGCATTGCATGACTTAGCACACATAACAATGTGGTGAAAAAGCCCATCAAACATCCATATTAAGTCATTGCATTCTTCAAAATCTTACAAAACACCAAGAAGCTTTGTTCTAGTTAACGTTCACATGTTTGGTGGTTTGTAAGGAAATCTTTTCTAAAGAGGGGCACATTTCTCAACATTTGCGGATTTTCAAAGTCTGTATATACCTCGCACCAACTGTGGAATCATTCATAAAAGCTGCTCAGTTACTGCATTTAACTGTACAAAATGTCTTCTTAGGATATGTAAGTACTGTAAAAAGTCATGAGCCACCATTAATTTCTTTATATTTTTCTTCCAAGGAGCCAAAAGTTCTTGTATAAGGTGGTCTTGCACAAAGGTTCTCTTGCCTTTCTGAAGGTCTTTCAAAGTTTTTCTTTGGACATTGGCTAATTCTTCACTCATTTTTAATCCAATCCTTGACCATTCTTATCTTATCTTAAAAAAAAAAAAAAGAAAAAAAAAAAGTCGAATTTCCCAGAGGAACCCACCCGAGGGATTAATAAAGTTCTATCTTATCTTATCTTATCTTATCTTATCTTATCTTATCTTATCTTATCTTATCTTATCTTATTTTCAGGTTTGTTTCTTTAATTTGTTTGTTTCTTAAGCCACTTAACTCTGACCTATGAATCATTTAGGTGCATAAACATGCACCTTCCTCGCAACTTGCAGCACATCAGACAACTTAGCAAAGTCACACATTTAAGCAGACTTTTCAGGCACTTTGTTATAAGCTGCCTGTTGCAAAAACATTTGTTGTTATTTCTTTAGTTGAATCAGTTTCACAGAGGTAGTAAATAGTATTATTGCACCAATAAGGTGATCCCCAAAGAGCTATTAACCAAAAATCTTGGCATATCTCAGCACGGTGGGCAGTGTGTTCTTAAAACATTTAAGGAAACTAAACAAGTAGAAGAGAAAAGAAGAAGTGGTAGGTGCAAAAAAAATCTACAGCAGACATAAAATATCTGATAATCCATCTACTGTTGAAGAATAAAGGCGACCATACTGATGATGTTGACTTTCAAGCTTGTATGAAAGAGGATTAGGGCCACTGACTAAAAAGACATCCCCACTTTTTTCTTTTTCCAGTGTCCCTAATCCTTTTCCAGAGGACTGGGGGGGCAAAGGTTTGTTTGCCCATTTTTTCTGGCAACAAATAAAGATATTAAGAGCAACTCAAGACTTTTGCACAATATTGTAGCTGATTGAGGATACAAATTGCTGTGTCTTTTGTTAAACCTGCTTATACGTTTTGGGAATGCCACTGAGTTTAATGAATGTTACAATTTGGAACTGTTAATATTCCTGTTTTCCTGTTATGGATTATTCTTTTTAAAAAAGTATATCATATTTCCTGTTCTGTTTATAGTTGCTTTTCCTTTAGCTGCTGTTTCCATTCCCTTGGTTGATATTGGAAGGGTCAAGGGTTAGCAGTGATGGATTAGGATATGGCCACTGTATTTATGGGCTCTCGATGGTCCATGCTTTAATATGTCAACATAAACGAGGCAAGATGGAGTGTCTGACGACAAAGGGCACTTTTTCACTGCTCTCTTTACGCACTCCTTCTCTGCCCCACTGTTCAAGGTCCAGGCACTTTTTTTGTGGCCTGTGAAGAAATTTTGTCAAGGACACACAGGTGCTTCTAAGCAAGGGACATTTTAAAGGGCAAACCAAGTAAAAATGCTGGATAACATGCTTGACAAAGTAAGAGATGATCAATCTTTTATTAGCTATGAGACTGACTTTTCATTAATTTTAGTCCTGTGGAGTTTCAGCTCCTAATTACTAGACTACGAGTCCCACTGGAATATTAATTATACAAACCCAGAATAAGCTGCTGATCCGCTTCTTAACATGCACAAGATACTGATGTAACAAATTAGAGGAAAAAGCTTAAATCTCAACCCCTGTTTTTAAGTTTTCCATGGAATTCTGCCGGAATGCTTTAGGTCCACTTGTTACCTTAGACCTTTCCCAAGGGACCACATAAAAAAAATGGGACTGTTGAAGCTAGACTTAATTCTGCCCAATATACATTTTTATCTCCTTAGAAACATATTGATGTGGGCCTCCACAATAGCCCCAGTTTTTCGTGTGGCCCCCTGAGAGAATGAATTGACCAAACCTTCCTTAGAATGAAGGACTGCTACAAAGATATACCGAGTTTCTTTTGTCATGTCTTTCTCCCATCATAGCTGCTGAGCCTGGTTCTTGTTCTACCCAAGGTTTCTTCCTGTTAAAAGAGAGCTTTTCAGAATCAGAATCAGAATCAGAATACTTTATTGATCCCTGGGGGAAATTATTTTTTGTTACAGTGCTCCATTTTAAACCAACATTAAGACAAGACAGACAATACACTAACTAAGAATAGTACAATATATACATATATATACATACATACATACATACATAAGTCACTTATAAATAAATATTTGGAAAAGAAACATGTGTAGTTGTAGCAGCAAACAGTGTGTTAAGTGGATGCGTTGTACAGGGAGATGGCCACAGGCAGGAATGATTTCCTGTGTCGTTCAGTGGTGCTTTTCGGTAATCTCAGTCTCTCACTGAACGAGCTCCTGTGACTGACCAGCATGTCATGGAGTGGGTGGGAGGTGTTATCCAACATTGTCTTTATCTTGGACAGCATCCGCCTCTCCGACACCACCTTGAGGGAGTCCAGCTCCATCCCCACAACATTGCTGGC
Organism: Mchenga conophoros; assembly: GCF_057382185.1. Taxonomy (NCBI): domain Eukaryota; kingdom Metazoa; phylum Chordata; class Actinopteri; order Cichliformes; family Cichlidae; genus Mchenga; species Mchenga conophoros. The sequence continues at coordinate 17,619,298 of NC_140541.1, forward strand.
CTTACGGATCAGTTTATTAAGTCTGTTGGCATCTGCGACCCTCAGCCTGCTCCCCCAGCATGCAACAGCATAGAGGATCGCATGGTTTTTCCTTCCTGCTGTCACCAAGTGTTTGCTCATAGGGGTTTGTTTGATTGTTGGGTTTTTCTCTGCAATACAAAGCTGGTGAAGTGACTGATTTTGTGATTTGAAGCTATATAAATACAAATTTACATAGCTGATGATTGAGTAATCATCGTATAGTGACAAAATATTTCTATCCTGATGCGAGTGGTATCATTTTACAGTTTACTTTGATTGTTTAGAAACACATTTTGATAGTTTTTCCTTTTATTTATAAGATGTAAAGATAATATAAAGTGCGACTGCTTTGAAATGAAAATGAAAAACATCCTACAAAAGGCAATAAAGCACGAATAACTACATCTGTTCAGTCTTCGCTGTGTCCTCATGAACAGCACTAGTACTTGAGTGCATTTAAAGTCCTTTGCAGTTGTTTCAAGGGTTTTGGATAACAATCTAAGCATCCCAAGTGCCTAAGATTTTAAAATTTCAGCGCCACATGGTGCTGAGGCTGATTTGCTTTTGTCACTGTGTGTGTGTGTCTATGTGTGTGGTCTTTCTTAAGACTTTGTAATCCTTTTCTTTATCTGTCTTCTTTATCAGCACTGAAGATATTTTTCAACCCCCCTTGAAGGACCAATTCAGATCAATTTAAACTGTGTGTGACGTATTTGATAAATCTGAATTAATCTCTTCTTTACTCTCAGTAATTAAATTCTAATCGCTATGTTGCAAAGATGCAGGGTGATATCTGTTCATTGTTTAGTCAACAATATTTTGCCCCTGGCTGTTGTTTGATGGCTATTTGCTACATGGGGATAAATGTATTCTGCCAGCCGAGGGTTCCTCATCTCCATTACATCTCGCTATAAGGTAATAATTACCAATCCCAGATGCCATGTGCTTACATGTGCTTACATGTACTGTCTGTATGTTGGTTGAAGAAATGTGCACCATCACGGGCCAGCTGTTAGAACAACACAGAGTGGGGAGGAGTGGCTGCAGGCAAACATTTCTCCACAACTTCATCATGGTTTGCAAAACGCTCCATGTGTGGATTCCCTTTCAGAAACCCAATCCCAGAATGAGTGGATCCAATCAATCTCAAAATTATAGCCTGCCGGCACAATCCATTTACTTTTGAAACCTATCACATTAAACATAGTGCAGTTTTGCTTTTTTGAAAATAAGTTTGGAATATCCAGCTGATATTTTTCGGAAGTGATTTCAGAGTCCCTAAAGACTCGGCTAAGCTCACTGCATTTCATCTGCTGCTCTGTGGATTATGTTCAGGTTCATGGGTTTGTGGTGTGTTGTTCAGACTTTTGATGTTGTTGTTTTTTTTAACCTAAAACTTTACAGTTGTGGTTCACTGTCACCACTTTAATCACTGCCCATTCTAAGTGCAGGTAGCTTTTTAAGTAATCTGGTTACAAAGCACTTGCGTATCAGAATGCACAATGCACAATCACACAGCCGCGTACATTTATAGCCATTTTGTAATATATTGGAAATGAACCTATGTGTGACACAGGATCAGAGTTAAGGAATCGCTATGCAGTCTGAAGACTTATGGCTTGTGGGGCTGGAGCTTAAGCTCCACGAGGGGGGAGGTCATTGATCTGTGGTGGCAGAGCCTTTTTCCCTCCATGAGAGTGCACAGAGACAAACAGGTTATCACTTCCCCACCCACCCTTCGTCCATGCGTTTTCTGATTATGACGGTAAAAATTGACTTTCTGTCCGCTCACAGAATGATCCGTGCACATTCAGTGCATTAGGTTTTACATCACTGTGATGTTCGGTAGATTTAGCATTTTAAACTTCTCTCTTGGCCTCTGTGAGTGATGATTGCCGCTCTTGTAAACAATAGTGGGAATGGAGACCACTGAACAATATACACACAGGCCCGATGGTTGAAACAACTGCCTCACCCTTACACACTGACTAAAAATGTATATTGTGTATTAGCAGGAATGGGAATTGATAAGAATTTAGTGATTGATACCAGTTATTGATTCAATTTCTTATGGAATCTCTTGTCAGTTCTCAGTAGGTTCTCGTTGGCTCTGCTTTGAGAGTCACGACCATCTCTAAGCAGCGTTTCATATGATCTTTTTCTTAGTATTTAGGTATGAACACAAAGCTGACAGCACAAAGCAAAGATGAAACCCAGCTCAAAGAGACTTCAAAACGATCGCCACAGTGATCCTACTTTGGAAACATGAAAAGGTGGAAACTGTTTGCAGTCGTGGAAAGCTGCAGCCTGACTGCTGTTCACTTCTTTTGTTACCTGTTAAAGTTCAGGGTCTCACCGTTGGGATGGGGTCGGCATTCACTCAGCTTTATCATTACGCTGGTTTCTTAGCTAGCTTAGCGTTAGCGCTGTAAAAATAAAAGTAAAATGTCCAAGTAGACTACGTCACTATTTCCTCCTCCAGCACACAAACTGAAATCAGCTGATTGTAGTACAAATGAAACTGGTGAGCAGGATTGATGAGCAGGCAGATTATTACTTGGATAAGCTGGCAGACAGAAACGAACACCAAGTATTGTTTATCATCTGATTTTTGTGTTCAGTTTTATACATGACGATAAACCCTGATGTAAGTCCAATTCCACTATTTTTTAAGTAATATCTAACACTTGTGTTAAAGTGTTATCGTACATGGGTAACAACCTTAAATTTCAGTCTTACAGTAGCAGTCTTCCTACACACAAAATGCACAGGGTGAAAGAAGTTGTAATTTGCTGGCGTCAAACAGGTACGGATGAGTGAATAAAATAATAATCATTAGGGTTACTGGATACTGCAATGTGCCAGCAACACATAGACGAACACTGTCCCGCCGAGGTGATGTGTCTCAGAAGCATCAGAGGTAAACAAGCCATTAAAGTGCTGCTTAGATTTACACAGCAGTTAAAGCCCAAATGCAGGTCAAAGCTGAGTGTACTAGCACAGAGATACACAGCAGCATACCTGTTTCAACATCCCTGCTTTACACAGACATGGACATGTTTTACAGGCAAGAAAAAGGTCAGCCTCAAACTGCGAAGGCACAATATAGATTGTTGATGGTGGAGAGCGAGGAGTAGACAGCAGGTTACCTCTTCATCTCCCTAGTCCTCACCCTGTCGTGTATTACCACGTGTACGCTGGTAAAAGAGACCGGGATGCTGATTCACGCTGGCAGAAATGGACCACGCTGAAGAGAGAGAGAGACAGAGAGAGAAGAGACCCTAAAATGGCTCTGAATGTGTGAAAAAGTACTCTGCCAATACCGGCCATAAAACTTAAGCGACAGCAGGCACAAACCCATGAATCAGAGTGTGACATGATTGTACAGTTCAGCATGGCAGGGACAGGTTCCAATCAAACCAATCGCTAACTGTCAGTGTGGCTGGTGGCTGGGTAGCATGATGTATGTCGGAGGCAACGCTTTGAGGGAATTAATGACTGTTTGCTGATACAGTAGTTTTATCTTTTTCTTAAACCTGCTGCAGCGCTATTCTGAATCTAGAGTTGGATTAGGAAAACACTGACTCAGATGGATTTTGTCAAAAAGTGCTATCCTTGGAGTATAAAGTACAGATGGCTTTGTCTTACCAGTTGGCTGTCAAAGCCCACAAATAAATGTCTACAGCGAGGGATAACAGTCATCTTGCTTTATTCTTATTTTGTGGAGCCAAGGAAAGAAGCAGAAGCAGAAGCTACTCTGTTGCAGACTGTTCACAGGCTTGAGGCACTTGCGCATGAGATCTAAGAGCTATCGATTTCAGATCACAGTATCACAGCATTTTCATTCTTTCCGTGTCACATTGTCGAGCATATCTCCTATTAAAAGCATCACCTCAGGTAGTGTGACGATATAGTGAATATAGATTAATGTTGCTGGTGATGGGGCACCCAGTGGGAGTGCGATTGTGAGGTGTTTTCAACAGCTTGCCTTCTCATCTAAATCTTCTGAAACCTCCTACAACCCCATAGGGAGAGAGGAATATACAGCTTGCCAGAAGAAGACAATGGAGAATGGCCAGAGGACTATCATCTCATCAATCTTTGGCTCACTTTACAGTTTCTAATTGAAGCAGAAACATATTCTTTTCAGTCTCTAAATCACAAAGTTATCTCCACCTGCTTTTTATTAGGTTTGATTTTCAAGGAGCTGGAAGTTTTATTCACAACACACACACACATATTTTTTCTTCCTTCACTCTAAATATAAACCAAGGTATCAACAAAGATTGTAGCCCAGTAATAGAGGTATTAACTTTTGTGGTTTTTGTGGTATTATTATACCCCTAATATTCAGTGTTCAAGCCATTCAAGTATATTGTAAGTGCTAAACCAATATGTCAATGTTTTACAAATTAATACCGCCACAAATTAATGTCTGCTTAAAAAAGGCAAAGAGGAAAATAAAAGCAATCAGGTGCAGCAAAAAAAAATCCTATGCATATCCACTCGAGTTTTACCGACAATCAGTGTGGCATAGGCACTGCTCAGACAAGTGCATAGTGCACGTACATACACTCACAGAGACACACATGCATCATGCTGTTATCTCTGGGGTAAGCTCCAGGGAAAATTAGTCTCCTAGCTGCATCTCAAAAATCCCTGTTATGCAGCTGTGGAAAAACTTATTAGGGCAACAACAGGATGAGGTTTGTTGGACTGACAAGCTTTGGTTTGTTGCCAATGGCAAATCTTTAATTCTGAGACAGACACATTTGAAAAGCTTTACTGAGACGAACAGTTGCTAGTTGTCAAATGGTAATGGTAGCAGTAAATGGTTCAGTGATACCCCTGATTCACCCGTGTCTTTACCTGGAAAACACTAGAGAACGCATAATAGGCCTAAAGTTACAAAATTACAGGTAAAAGAAGTTAAACAGCTAGTATAACAACGTGCAGTTTCATGACCCAAACACAGTGGAAAGAAGAGCTGATAGTGATAGACAAATGATGCTGCTGCAGCTATATACCTTTTTTTTTTTTTATAAAGAATTGCTAATGTTACACTTTCCCTTGAAATAAAAACATCATCAAAATGTAGGTTACTTTTATTCAGACTGGCAGCTGTATTGCTGTGTGAAATATCTTAAGAAGTATTGGATGGTTTTCTAATAAAGACATTCACGCTTCCCCGCAGACAAATCCTAATACTTTGGTAACCGCCCGAATTTATTCAACTATGAGGCTCACATTTGTAGTTTTGGATTGGTGTAATGTTAGAAATTCTAAAGTCAAGCGCAAGCACTGTAAGCTTAACAATAGCTGCTCGTATGCTGCATTTAATCACAGAGCCAATTTACTTTTTTCTACATATAATGGGATGTCAGGATCACTTGAAAAGATTTACCAGTTTACGGTCGTTCATCATTGTGTCACTCATTCCTTTCTCTCCCTTCTTTCCTTTTTCTCCTTTCTCTGCCTCGTGTCTCACTCTTTTTTTATTTCTTGGTGGTTCGTTGAGAGATAATTGCCAAGTCTAGACATTTTTGATCACTGTGTGACGTGTAGACAAACCCCCTGCTGCTTATGTGTCAGCATATACAGTGTGGCCTTAATGTCAAGGCTACTCAATCTTCTGCTTTCACAAAAATGAATCGTCTCCTGCATGGCCTCTTGTTCTTGCTGTGGCTTGCTGAGCATAGCGCTGATGCAGTTAATGAGAAAATGCACAGCAGGAGTAAGACAGCGAGAATTACAACTTGTTGGCCTAGACTAGAAATCTATAAACAATTCCTCAAGAAGCAGCGAGACTTCCTGTTTCCCTGACACCAAAGCCAGCTTTACCCTTGAAAAGTGAACAGAGAGGAGCAGCGGAGCAGTTTATTCACAAAGTTGTTCTTTGTTTTCCCCTCTCTCCTTCCTTACCCTGGCTCTGTTGACTTAGACATTACCTTGAATTGTAAACATTGTGTGTTAATATACCGTATAATTTGACACTAAATATGCAGATCTGTACAGCACAACACCTGATTTCACATCTGAGTGTCAAAGTGCCATCTGTGGGGTCACCTGGTGGCCCTGGTCTGGTGTCATGGCGAGTGCCGGAAAGAAACACGCAAAAGGAGGGAGAGGGAACAAGAACGAAAGAAACTATAAAAGAGAAAGAAGTGGCAGGGAGGTCAAAACACTCAGCATGTTTGGGTACAAAGAAGAGACTGAACTTCTCACAATGTTTTTTATAAAAGATGAGCAGAGGGTGCATATGCAAGAGAGGCTCATGGAAGAGATGGAAAAAGGAGCATCGGCATAGATTGAAGTTGCCTGCTTATATGTGTTCTGAACTGCTTAAGGTGGAGAGCATTGGGGCAAGAAGAAGTGCTCACTATAGTCGCAGAGACCACAGCTTAATGAATTATTAATATTACTTACAGGTTTCTTGTTCAGCTGCTGGTTAATGCAAATATCTATTAGCCAATAATATGGCAAAAACACAAACTGCATTTAGGAATCCAGACATGGTCATGATGACCTGCTGAACTTCAAGCCGAGCATCAGAATAAGGAAGAAAAGTGATTTGTATGAATGTTGCATTGTTGTTGGTGCCAGACAGGCTGGTCTGAGTGTTTCAGAAACTGCTGATCTACTGAGATTTTCCCATACAGCCATCGCAAGGGTTTACAGAGAAGGGTCAGAAAAAGAGAAAACGTTCAGGGAGTTGCATTTATCTGGACAAAAATGCACTTTTTCCTTTCTATTTAACGTTCACACACTCATACTCCAATGGCCGCATTGGAGAGCAACTTAACGTTCAGTAACTAACCCAAGGATCGAGCCACCAATCTTCAGTTAGTAGATGAACTGCTCTATCTCTGACCTGCTCACTCCAACAGTGAATCAAATCACACTAAATCTTGAAGCAGATGGACTACAGCAGCAGAAGAGCACACCGGCTGTTACTTCTGTCTGCTAAGAGCAGGAAACTGATGCTACAGTTTCAAAAGGCTCGCCAAAATGTGCTTTCAATTTCTTCTGCAATATTTAAATGGTCGGGTCAGACTGTCATATGGAACTGGAAATTCCAATTGTGGATGTGCAGCTAACAAATCAACTGAAACACATTGCTAGCAGTGAGTGTATATATCTACAATATGTTACTCTACAACTATTCACTTAGTGAGTATTTCTGAACACCAGTTATGTTTATAGGTTGTTAGGCTTTGTGATAGGGCTCATAATAGTCAACACTTCTTTTTAAAACTTTTTAAAATGTATTAAAGCTTCTACTACTGTGTTTCCTTTATGTTTCACTGCACTACTGTCTATAATTATGTCAGAAATCAAGACAGAGTGATAGAACAGAATGGGAAGACTGAGAGGAAGAGAGCATCTGAGCAAATGTTTATGAGAGGGCACATCTGTGTGTGTCTAATGTGTGTGTGTGTGTGTGTGCCTTGTATTTGTTTGCGTGTGGGAAATTGGATGACAGCACGTTTGTCACTGCAGTCGCACTCCACCGCTTTGGAGTGGCACTGCAGATGGATGTCTCTCAAATGCTTCAGTGAGCATGCCAATTCAACAGCTCAAACAGATGCTAAATGCAGATATAAGCTGTAACTGCTATTTGCCTAACTTTGATGATCGTGCATTCTCACAGGAAACTCTCATAAGCAAAATACAGTCTGTTACTGAGAATCATCGGATGTCAGGTTTGGGTTGTCAGTCTTGCACTGGACCAGCTACCATAATAATCTGATGGCCTTTACATTTTGTACTTGTATTCATATTTAAAAGAAGATAAATGTGCCTCTATAATGTCTACCTCTGTAATCCACGAAATAACTAATTTCCCACTTCTGATTAGCTCCGTTTGAGATGAAAGCTTACCCAGTGTTAGATGCACCACAAGTAATGAGCTAAAAAAAAACATGTAATAATGTTTAGGTACTAAACATGTTAAAATGACAGATAATTGAGATCATGATCTCAAATTCACCATGGTTGAATACCTAGATATGACACTCTCTATGTATTCAGCCCCACTGAATTTAAATGAATGCACAATTTTCAGTTCAATTTTAAGCTAACTATGCTTGTTTCCAGTGATGTGCAGCAGAATCGAATGAAATGACAAAAAGCAGAGCTTAGCTCAGCAGACCGAGGAGTCTTAAAACAGGCAAATGACAGAAAATAAAATTAATTGAAATTGATATTAATGTTACATAATAACAGTTTCCTTTCCGTAGTTCATCCATTTAGCATTTTTTCATAATCATTTCTATAAAAATGGACATTCCAGCCTCACAGCCTCACTAGAGGCCTTTGTGCCAATTCAGTTCATAAGACAATATGCATGAAAATGTTTTTATTCTCAGCTGAGGTGACAAAGCATCCTATTATCTACTTTCTTTCTTTCTTTCTTTCTTTCTTTCTTTCTTTCTTTCTTTCTTTCTTTCTATGTATGTTGAAAAAATTGGTAGCATCAGAGGTAGCATTAGATCCCCTTTAATTTTTTGTGATTTGCCAGGGACTTTTTGATCTGGAGGCACCAACACTAACACCTGAAAAAAGGCCCTTCAGTCCTTCCAAATGTATTCACTGTCAAATGTCTTCTCATGACCAGCTGTTCTACATTTGCATGCTCCAAGCAGGCACGGCTCCCTTGCTAGCTGTGGCCGCCACACTGGAACAGATGTCACACCTGGTTTGTGTGATCTCTGTTGTGCGGATGACCTCTTGGTCTCTAAGCAACACACGTGTCCCAGCACTGATGGCCCCTGCAGATGCAAAAGCGTGTGTGTGCGTGTGTGTGTGTGTGTGTGCGTGTGTGTGTGTGTGTGTGCGTGTGTGTGTGTGTGTGCGTGTGTGTGTGTGCATAAAGGCTTCACTTCCCTGTGGATTTTATTGAGATTTTCAAACCTGTATGCCTGGGAGTTTCTTTTGTTCTCACACAGCATTTGATTTGCACAATTGGGTAGAAGCAGAACTAGGCTCATGGTAACAGAAAATGATGATATACTATATATGGGTAATATCACATGGTATGACAGAGTTGATATATAACGGGTGTGACACTATGGATATAAATAAAGTATCGCCCCCATCCCCCTCCAACCCTTTGGACAATAATGGTATTCCTGGTTGTCGTCTTACTGTTACCAAGAAAGCCTCGGAAATCCTTTCTCCCAGCCATCCACCCCAAAGGCACACTCATACACACACTGATACAACACTAATCTTCATCTCACAGTCTCTAATGCAAAGGATTCCGCTGAGTAGTTGGGGGGTGGGGGTTAGAATGCAAAGTGAGGTAGATCTGAGGGGAGCAGTAGACATTCAGTGACACACAAAGGAAATAACAGAAAAGCACATTTGTATGTCAATAATCACATACTGTCACATACTGTAGGCATGAGAGAGAAAATCCAAGGTAAGAGGGAGGGGAGAACATGGAAATCAAAAGGACACACACAAAGCGCGCCACCAGAAAGGGCTTAGCACTCTCATTTCATTCGACAGTTGGAGCTGAAGAGGAAAAAAAGAGCACTTTTCAAACGTAACTGCACCTACACAATCAGGGATTACTCTGCTATCCACACACAGTGTCAGTCCATGACAAGGTTTGCCAGGCTGACCCTAAAGTGATAACATACCTGTACAGCACAGAACATATCTGGTTGGACGTAGACATTCACCCTTTTCAAGTAATGCAGATGCTCTGGCTCATGCCATAAAACAAGACACTAGGCAAATGTATAGGAAAAGCATATGTTCACAATTTACGCTTTCCTGCGTGCAACAGTGTGTGCTGAAGTCTGTGCGCACATCTGAGTGAGACTTCAGCAACGCCCCTTCAATGCGTGGACAGCACTCTGGATTTAGGAATGCGTGGGTTTGCAGGGAGCAAGGAAGGTCACTGGGAAAATGTAAATGAGTTGCATGATTCAGCCAATCCAAATGTAGGCTGAGCATTGCGTTATATAAAGGCCATGCACCAACAAAAGATGATACACCGTGCTGTGGCTCGCTCTGCTTTACAGGTGACTGAGGGGGCTTGTTTTATTGTCCCAGAGACTAACAAAATGAACAGTAATGATCCTTAAATGGGAGACACCGCAGTGGAAAATGTGGTTCTTTCAGGGACTGAACAATTTGATATATTGAGGTATTTTGGTTTCAGAGCATCTTTTTTTCAGACTAATGGGGAAAAAAAAAAAGAGTCCATAAAAAGCCCAAAAATACACACAGGGTGTTTCGAGCTAATTAATACATATTAATGAGATAACAACGTATTTGCTTGTTTAAATTAGAAATTTCAGAGAATCTGAATTACAAAATAGAATTTTATTCATTTAAATTGTTACATTTTTAAAGTGATTTTTTTTCTTATATAAGTATTCAATTTCAATATAAAAACATTTTAAAATAGCTTTAAAGGCTGTGAACATGACTGTTTTTTGTTTCATACTCTGAGCCAGAAACTACCAGGTCAGTAGCGTTTTACTTTACAGTAGTGCCATTTGTACCTTTAAGCACAAAGACAAAAATGCCTTGTTCTTCTTATATTTAGTTGCAAATGCTTGATATGCAGATAATATTGAATGCTGTTAAAAAGCCATGAACAATAACAATGTTACCATTATATTTTCAACAGTAACTCTCTATTGAAATGTTCTGTCTGCTTCAGTTTATGCAGCAATAATAATGAGTTAGCTGTAAATAGATTTGAAAAAATACACTGCACAGTTTATTTTCATATTTTCTTTATTACTTTTTGTTACTTTGTTACTTGATTTCTTTTATTATTACTCTTCAGAAATGTATTTAAAAATCAAATACTTTGAATCTATGTACAGACCTCCCCTCTCACTGTCATATCTCATGCATTGTTTTATATACCTCACATTTGTGACCAATTTTGAATTTTTATCTCTGTGGCAATATTTTCAAAGCTGTGTTTACTATACATCAGCTGACACTGGTACTCCAGCGACATGTTTATTAGGTTAACTGGTGACTCCAAAATTAGCCATTGTCCTTTTAGTTTATTAATCACATTTGCTTTCAAAACCAAAAGTATAAATAAAGTGTTTTTAATCTATTTAAAGACATTTAAAATTACATACTCTGCAATTCTCTGGTTTTCTTTTTGTCTGCCCATGCAACTGCACTGTGTGTCTACCTACAGGTACAATATGTACACTTTTACTGCATGGTTCTACTTTGGTGTTTACGAGTGGGGGAGCACGTTAATGAGATCTTGCCCGAGGATTTGTCTTAATGTGTGCCTATACACCCATTTATTGTAATATAAGGCATATTGAGTAGCATGAGGACAGTGTAATGAACACAGGTTAATCACATGCCCCTGATAATCACTCGGGGTAAACAAAGTTTTTTATGAACACAGATGGAATTACTGTGTGTATGTGTGTGTATCTGTGTACCTTAGAGCATGTTTCTGTAACCGGTGCCTCATTATCTCTCTGTCAAACGCAGTCTGAGGAGGCTCGCCTCTCCACAGAATCATAGAATGACAGGAAGAGATGAAAATAATATGAGGTGATTTGAAATGAATACAGACCCAAGTCTGCATTACTGTGTGTATACCTGAACATTATTGCTTTTTTACTCCTTTTATATTGAGTTATCTTTGCATCAGTATAATTAGGATACAAGGGTTTCTGCTGCAAATAAAATAGGTGGAAAGATATATATGTTATATTATGTTATATTATGTATGTTATATATTTATTATATATAATAAATATATGAGTCATGTATGAAGAGTCAGACCGAGACAGAGGGCAAATCATTCATGTATTTTTCATTCGAAAATAAACACAAGTCACATAAATTCATCATTGATTAATACTTCAAAAATATATCAAATGACAATGACCTTAAAGACTGTGACATTTATGAACCAAAAAGAAATTTAGTGATATCAAACAATCTATACATGGATAATTTAGCAGCTGATCTGATTAATGGTACATAACAAATGGATCATGTTACTCAGTTTGACAGGAAAAGCTTAGGAGAGATATAAATAGCTGAATTAAGATGTTGTTTTATATTAAATACAAGTTTCAAAATGGATTACAATGAAATGGGGAGCTTTGTGAGTTTTTATTTTATTAGTGTGCGCTCAGGTTAGTGTGTTTACAGCACTGCAAATACAAAAGGAAAGGGTGAAGTTGAATGCAGATTAATAACTGCGATTAATATATATATTCGGGTGCAAACAGGTCATCATTGTCATGGAAGCTGAGCCGATCACACTTCAATAGGTTAAAAATAAAGGATAAGCTTTTTCAGCATTTCCTGTTTTCATGGTCTGGGTTTTTTTTTTTGTTGTGTCGTTTTGTGTGTTTTTGAGCTTTGAAGACTATATTTGTTATACTTTTACCTATTCTATTTTCTGATTTAATGTCCTTATTGTGTATATTGCTTAGGGACAGATTTCCTTTTATTTACTATTCTGCATGGTTTTTGGTTCCAGGTATTTTAATGTTTAAGTATTTTCTTGTCCTCAAAGGTATTCTATGTTTCCAGGTCCTATTACTTTTAAGTGTGGCTACTGAGTTTCTGTTATGATGGCCATCAGACCCTTCTATTCCACACTTGTGAGTCAATTTCCCTTTATTTACCATCTGATTTAATTATTTCCTGACCCGTTTTGTTGTGCTTTGTCTCTTGTGTCATGTCTTTAGTTTCACCTTCTGTCATTTTCCTTGATTATGTTCAGCTGTGTCTTGTTACCCTCCTGTGTCCCATTCACATGATTAGCCCTCAGTATCTGTGTGTGAGTATTAACTTTGTTAACTGTCAGATTGTCTGTTTGTCATCTTTGTGCGCTCCCAGCCTGTTAAGATTCTGTTTGTCTATCTCTTTGTTTATTATAGTTACCTTATGGATTTTGTGTGTTGGACCTTTCCCTGCCTAAAGCAAAGTATCGTGACACCTGTTGCTATCTAGATGGTGTAGAGTGTGAACAAATCAGAAGGTAAACAGTAACAAAAAAACCAAAACCAAAACAACAAAAGAAGACAAAAACAACTACCTGATTTGATTAAACCTCCTACATGTTTGCTCCCACCTCATTTTTCACAGTGCACACTTTATTGGTTTCCAGTTTGCTTTTACGTTTACCAACTTTGGTTTTCCATTTTACCCAGCACTCCTTCCCAATGTAACAATCACTCTTAATGACTAGAAAGCTGCACTAATCAGCTGCTTCTGTTCACTTTCACTTGATGAATATGTGAAAACCAATATTTTACTCTCTAACGTACAAAAATATTAAATCCAATTGATAGAGAAATCAATCGATCTATCTATCATGTTAAAAAATACAAAAAGTAGTGAACTTTAATGTATTTTATATTCATTGCATGTTAGGTGAAATATTTTGTATATATTTTGTAAATTTGGATAATTATGGCTTATGTTCAAGCTTTGAAAAGTTTACCATGAATGACTGGATCAGTGTGGTGTTTTATGGAGGTGATCACCTTGTGGCATTACTAAGGTGTTATTGAAGTCCAGGCTGTAAACCATTTGGTAGTAGTCTTGGAACACTGGGATGATGCAGTCCAGCTCTTTTTCTCCTTATCACAGGTAAGATAATTCTGATATTGTCTCTGAGTCTCTGACTCAATGTTAGGAATGTAATTGTTGTAGCTGCTTTCCTGAAGATGAATGTGGTGGCTCTTGATGCTCTGACACCAGCCTCAGCCCACTCCTTGTGAAGCTTTCTTCACACACCTTTCCCTTATATTCAACTTTCCATTAGTTTGCTTCGATGGAGTACTCTGTAAACAGTCAGCCTTTCCAGCAATGACTTTCTGAGGCTCGCCCTCCTTGTTGAGGGTGCTGATGATTGTCATCAGAATAACTGTCAAGTCTGTAGTCCTCTCCTTGGCTGTGCTAGTGCGTACAGAATAAAACAAAGACGTGAAGAGTATTTGTACTGTTGAATTATTATTTTTAAAAGTGCTTAAGTTCACGAAGCATTCCTGTGTTGGGCTCCTTTGGTATCAAGACAGGCCCCTCCAGGTTAATAAAGGGAATTCTTTAGCACCTGGCTGATGTAATCACTGCTTGTCAGTGTCAGAAAGATGAATAAAGCTAAATAAAAAACATAATGGAGGTCTTTGAGGAAAAAAAAACTGTTTCAGGACGTAAGACTTGGACAACGGTTGATCTTTCAGCACACAAGGAAATAAATGCTTCAGGACCAGTCTCTGGCTGTCCTTGCATTACCCACCCAAAGGGCAGAATTGAACTCCATAGAACATCTGTTAGACCTGAACTTGTCAGTCAAGTTTGCTGCAAAGCCTGTAGAAATTAGAGAAAACTTAAACATATAATTGCTGCCAATAGGTCTTCTTCATACTATTTCATGAAAGATCTGAAAACTTAATGACTAATTTTTAACTTCATTTTTAATAAAATTACAAAAACTATTTCAGCTGTTTCACTTCACTTGATTTAATCTCAAATTTCTTTCGAAGTGAAAGCATCCAAATTCCCTCCGAAATAGCTGTAAATATGCTTGAATAAGTTTTAAAAGCTGCAATATGCCTCGTAAACCTTTGAGATCTGTCTTTCTTGCTTCTCTGCTAGAATAGTAGTGCTGTGCGATACTCAAACTTTGGTATTAATTTCATACCAAGTAAATACAAGGCCAGTATTGCAGATATTGATACTTTAAACATATAATTGCAGCTTATGTAGGGAAGATACTGACTGCAGGTTTCCCCAATTCCCCCAGCTGAGACTGAAGAAGTCACTTGGATGAGTGACGAAACGTTTCTGCCACTGAAAACGCTACATCCACGTGAACAGAATCAACTTTTGGGGATTTACTTGCCTGGATGACTGAGCATGCATCAAGTTGAAGATAGAAAGAAAACATGTTTATATTGAAACAGAAAACATTTAAGCTCCAACATTCAGTCAATCAGAGCATCATTTATTGACCCAACTGTTGTGGACACACGTAATATACACAAAATCACATATTTAAGTACACGCTCTCATGACTTGCCAGTGGTTTCTTAGGAAGCAGGTCTGTAGAGTTTTCCATAAGGATGCAGTATTCCTGTGAAATACCCTATGCAGATAGTGTGTGAATAGCATTACCAGTAAACAACACATAGTCTTACAAGTTATTACATCAGCTGCTCTCACACACATTCACTTCAGCTCAAGTTATGCGATAACAAGTCAGCTGTTTCACTGAACATTCAGAACATATCTCTAAGATCTTAAAAGCATTACTACACATGCATATACACGAACAACCACAGAGTATTATGGTAGTTTTTAACCTTTAACAGAGTCTTCACATAAGAGCTTGAGTTGTCATCAATGTATATATGTCACCTTTTTTCCTATCCTTTTGATCTTTACACCTTTTCAGCATCATGAGTTTATTTTGTCCCTTGATATTCTTGCATTTTTCACATTTCTGGCAGTCTTCCTTTCCTTTTTCGTTCTTCAAAGACTTGCTACTCTTGCATCTTACTCCATTCACCTTCTTGCACACATACACATGCAGGCACGCTACAATAGGGTAACCCCGGGGGGTCAGAACAAAGCGTGCACTGTTAATCGAACCTGTGGCGAGAAGAGAAGGAGAGACATATGGGGAGGGGCCTGGGGTGGATACCCTTCAGCAGGCTAAGACACAGTGCTGATGGAGGTTCAACAAGATTTCTGTTTATCTAACAGAAATGATTTTTTACACTTACATTTTTATCAGCCTTTGCAGAGTGGGCATTTTTTATTTATTTTGAATGTGCTCAACTCAACTGAGTACATTTCTGGGATTGTGTGGATTTAAAGTATTACGGCATTTAAAGTGGGATTAAATAAAGATGTGTTTAATTTAATATTGAAGATGAACACTCCAGCTTTTTCCTATAGTCCAAGAACAAAATTGAAATTTGAAATTGAACGTAGGTATGAATATGCCCCTACAACAGACTGGGACTAGTGTCCTGCCCAGGGTGTACAATGCATTTCTGGACAGCTGGGATAGGCACAAATGGAGTAAGTAGAAGAAAACTGATGGATGGATGAATGGCTTAAGGATGAACTTCAAATTGTGATCTACAGTTTACGGTGAGATATTTTCAGTGTATTTGTGTCAAAATAAAACAGAGCTCGTGCGAAGGTTTGTTAGGCTTAAAAATTCGAGATACATGCTTGAACCTGTACAACTAATATTTTAATGGATGCAAACATTCAGTCAGGCATTTCTGCATGTCTTATTCTGGACCACAGAAAACATTAAATCCTTTAAGTGCAACTTTGTAAATCTCATGGTTCAGAATAAATATGATCACAAATAGCACAAGCTATAGTTCAGGCTTACTCTTAGCATGGCCTTAGCTGGATATGAACTTTAACAATTGTTTTGTGTCCAGTAAACACAAACAAGAACCGAGTAACTGGCCCCATTATGTGACTATAGTGGCGAGTCTTTAAATCCTGTCTTTGGAACACCTCCCTCTATGCATTCCCAAAATGATCTGTATAGTTCAGTCAGAGCACTACTATAAAGGCATCCACTTTTAGAGAATAACCTTAGAGAAGTGATTATGATTGTAGACGGTTTGCAAGGGAAAATTTGGAGTGTTGCATGGCCCAGTGAATCATACCCAGCAGAAAAGTGACTAGACAGCTGACACTGACAACACACATTACCGGCTACGTGTTGTCATTTTTCAAATATGCCTCATTTAGCTTTCAAAACACATTAATCAATAAATTACAGCTTTTAAATCTGTGTAGTGAGTGAGCATAATTTTTGGGTCGCCAAATTGGCATCTCATTCCAGGTGCTGCAAGTGTAGTTTGTTAGCTGTTATGTTTGCTATTTCCACGGACTTCACAGGGAATAGAATAAGTAGCACAGTCACACATCCTGACTGGAAGTTGAGTTTAGGTTATTAAACAGCTTTTCAGTTCATTTTCTTGTAAAGCTGGACTTGACTTCCCTTTTCTTGACTCCTGTCATGTTAATTTGATGTTCATCCATCCATCCATTCGCTTCCGCTTATCCTTTTCAGGGTCGCGGGGGGCGCTGGAGCCTATCCCAGCTGTCATAGGGCGAAAGGCGGGGTACACCCTGGACAGTTCGCCAGTCAGTCGCAGGGCTAACACATATAGACAGACAACCATTCGAACTCACATTCACTCGGACATTCACACCTAGTAGCAATTTGGATTATCCAATTAACCTATCCCCACAAGCTGCATGTCTTTGGACGGTGGGAGGAAGCCTGAGTACCCGGAGAGAACCCACACAAACACGGGGAGAACATGCAAACTCCACACAGAAAGACCCCGGCCTGATGGTGGAATTGAACTCAGGACCTTCTTGCTGTGCGGCAACAGTGCTAACCACCGTGCCACTGTGCTGCCCTAATTTGATGTTAAAAATGCTTAATTAACCTCCTAAGACCTGAACTCCTCCACTTCATGCATTTTTAATTTCTCTTTGATATTTGGGCATATTGGGGCCAGATGAATGTAAAAACAAAGAATTACCAGATTTTTTTAACCTTATTTTTGTTTTGAAGAAAAATAAAAGCTACATATTAGGATATTTGTTTAAGATTTCGATGGAACAGTAGCAGTATAATGTCCTCGTAAGTGGAAATCAGGCCCATGTAGAGCAAAATTGAGTATTTTGGTCTAAATAACCCAAAATGGGATGTCCACATATGTGGACGCCAGGTCCTAGGAGGTTAAATTTAACTCATTACAATATAACTTGGATCTACATTGTAATGTTTAAGTTATATTTATTTAATTTATAAAATCTTAAAAAAAAAAAGATAACAATGTTAGCCTTTTCTGCAGCTATAGGGGATTTATGGTATCACTCTTGGCTGGAAGCAGTGCTTAATCAATGGAAAAAAAAACCCAACTTTGTCCAAAAACCTTTTTCTTTGGTCATTTTAGCCTTTTTTGGCCAGGGTGAAGAGAGTATCTGTCATCAAACGAGGAGACAGCCGCATGTGACTACGACGGTGTTTGCTAGTTCGCCTTACATGCATTCATTTAATAACGTGGTTAGCCTACTCAATGTAAATTACACACGAACAACATTAAGCTACTCACGCAGAGAAGAACAGCTGCTGTTGCCATCATCATCCGTCATCATTTCTGCTACACTGGCAGGGCTAGGGGCCAGGACTCTCCTCTTCGGGTTTTTGGGGGATGTTGCTGACTCCAGGTCCGATAACAGGCACCAGACCCGCAGTTGATGTGCTCGGTGTGAGGTCTCGCAGCAAACTATCAAATATGGTGCATTTCTCATTTCTGTGTCGCCAGGTGTTTCATCAGATTCGAGGTGTTGCCTCCTTTGCACAGTATCACCTTAAAGCACTTGTTGCAGGCTGCTGAGTTTGCATCTTTTGCTGTGAAGTACAGCCAGACTTTTGACCGCTTCGCCTTGGGCATTTTTAATCTGTAGCGCTGCTCTAAAAGAACGTACGTACCTGGGCCCACCTACTACACTTGCAAAGGTAAAATAATTGGCTGGAATCCAAAGTGTGTGACATCTCAGGAAAAAAAAGCACCGAAATGTGCTCTGCTTTTCGGTCTGGTTACTACCGTTTATGTCAGAACCGGTGCCATCATGGCACCGGATACCGGTACCCATCCCTAGTTCTATATAAGAAAACTAATTCCTCTGTATTTTAGCTTCTTGGCATCAAGCTGTGTTTGTTTATCAGGGAGTTGACAGTCAATGGCATCATGTTGCTCGGCAATCAATAGGAAAGGTTGAAAGGTTCAGATGATCTTTTCTCAGTGGCATTAAGCCGACCTCTCATCTCAGCTGCTTTCATCTGAAAACAAACAATGGCATTATCACCAATTAGAGCTTTAATTAGTATACAGACCTTATTTGTGCAAGACAAACACAAGCAAAAGAAAGGATCACATTTATAAATTACGACAAAGAGATAATTATTCTTTAAAAAGTTCATAAGAATCCTTCACATCACGGTCATGGCAGCTATCATTGCTGCCATGCAACACAATCCCAACGAAAAAGGGATTATCGTACAATGTTGCATATCTGAAGGTAAATTCAGCAACCTCCCGTACCATGGGTGAGGCATATGTGCAATGTATATCGGTCATTTCCCTATTTAAAATCTTAACATGTAATTATGTCTATAGAAACACTTTCAGTGTATGCATTTGTTTGTGTACTGCATGTCTGTAAAAGTGAGGTTAAGAAATGGAGATTTAATACAAAACAGTGTATTTTATGTAACAGTGCAAAGTAGATCAGAGAGCAGAGCATGACCTATTTTTAGGCCTCCACTGAGACAATGTTTCTGTTCCATACGCTAGAAACCCGACACATTCTCACTCAGCTCAATGCATACTGATCTCGGGTGCCACATTTTACTGCACTGTATACCTCAATGTGTTATTTTTTGGATATGCATGGTAGTGCTGTGTGATCTATAAAGCCTCTTGATAGATTATGATATATGAAAACAAACTAAAGCACACAGGAGTGCTGGGATTTTTCTTCTTTTGTTTTTTCAGTTTTTATGTTAAGTGTAAACATCTTGGTCATGTTTCGGAAAAACAAAAATCATGGTTTGGGTTAAAATATTTCAAGATATTAACTGTCATTAGCTGTATATTTGTTAACTATTATAGTTAACTGTATTTTAACTGTCAAATGTCAGGACAGAGGATCGAGTTCCAGGACAAAAGGCAGACAAAGTGAACAAAATGCTGATGCAAAAGTAAAGAAATTGAGAGAGCGTAAAAGAAAACAAAAACTGAAACCCAAAATAATGAGTAGCAGAACATTGGAGGACATTATATGCATAGCTGAGTGACTGCTCACTGAGACAGGTGAGAACAGGTGAAAACAATGTGGGAAAATTTGAAAAAGACACATTAGAAAACCAAACAGGAAATAAACAAAATATAAAGAACATGGAGAGACTAACACTAAACAAGATGACAGAGACAGGGCAACACAAGAAGACAGCAGTATCCGGGAGACAAGACAGGTATACATCAAGGACACTATAAACTCAAGAAGAAAAAAATAAAAGCAAACTAAAACTCAATATCACAAAAGTGACTGGATAAACTAACATAATGAAAAATATAAGGACTGTTTTTAATACTTAATACATATCGGCTTCTCTTCATTGGCTCACTGTTAAATCCAGAACTGAACTTAAAATCTTTCTCCTCGCATACAAGGTCTTGAATAATCGAGACCTTTCCATCTTTCTGGCGCAAGTTAATCTTGGTTTTCTCTGCCCAAAGATTTTTTTTCCTGAACTGTGAAGGATCTTTCTGGCAAAGTTTAATCTGGCCTTGCTTAAGCGTAACCAGCGGTTTGTGCCACTGGAATCCTTCACTTGTATCAGCGTCTCTTTAGGCACCGTGTTAAGCAGTTCCATTAAAACAAAAGCTAGCAGCTAATAGCAGTTTAATGCTTAGAACTTAAAATCTTTAAAAGTGCTGCACTTAAACAAAGCCACATCCAGCACAGAAAAATACTTTTGCTTTATAATACAGGCTTGCTTTAGGGCCTCATATACAGCTTTATAATCTATAATTAAAACTCAAAGACGAATATTAGTTACAGCATCACCTGCATGCCTGGGAATACTGAAACAGAAGTCCTGAAGGGTAAGGGTAATGGAGACAAAACTAGAGCATCCTCGGAAAAACCAACCATATTCTAAAAAAATGTTAGAGCATTCCTTTTGACTTCCTGCACAGGCTTCAGCCTGGAAGAAGCTAGACACATACACCACCGGTACTCTGAGCAAAGCCCAAATTATTCCCCTAACTACCATCTGTCCCACGCATACGCGCATGCATGCAAACACACACACACTCATAATCTCACTTCACCTGCAGTGGGATCATTAGGACTATTTGATGAGTAAGTGGAGAGACCATGAGCAGAAAATTTTATCTCCTCAGGCAGAGAACTGCCTGGCATTTAGTCCAGTCCCAGCACTCCTATCACCACTTAGGCAGTGCGAGTGTGAGTTGGCATGAGTGTGTATAACTTTGTGTGAGAGAGCTTTCCAAACACTGTGCTCTTACTCTGGAAATGACCACACACGCGACATTATTAATCTTTGGTTGATATCTTCAGGACATGTGTTTATGCTTTTATTATATTTAATATTATATAACATTTAACTCTAGAAATCTTTTCAGAAACAGATGAGACTGATCCCTTAGAAAAAAAAAAGATGTAACTTATTTCTTATGGCCAACAAACACTTTGAAAAAAGAGTAACTTAGAAATACCACTAACGAGTATTACACGTGTAGCCAAAGCCTGATTTCTCTTTGTGCCATAGCCCATACAACATTAATGAGACATTACATTGCTTTTGTTTCATTACAATGACACTGTAGATATTTTTTTAATCAACCCATGCACACTGTCATTTTTATAGACACTGTAGTGCACCAAATATGGATTAATCCATTGCTGAAAGTAGTGCTCAACAAATGTGCTTTTTACTCCTTATTGAGTAATGTTTGCTAAACAGTGCACAGCTGTTGGAGGAAATTACTCACAAAGGAAGCAATGCATTTTTGAGGCATTTAAGATTTGCAGCTTTGTTAGGAGTAATGAACAGAAAAAGATCAGGAAAGAGAGCCAGGCTAATGCATTACTGGTTTTGGTCTTATTGTGGGATTCAAAATATGTGTGTATACATATTTAGCCACATCCATTTTATGAACCAGTAATGTTATAATGCTATTTAGGTTTAAGGTTCATCTTATTCATTATTTTCTATATATACTTTTTTTCACTTGCCTCTGTGACTCCATCTTTTTTTTCTCTCTTCCTGCCTCTTTCTTTTGCCGCCTCTCTACATCTCTGCCTCTCTTGTTTTCTCTCTTCTTCTCCTTGCACGGTTACATAAAATGATGCGAAGGCCCGGCAGTGTGGGCTGCCGAGTGGAGGTGGGCCTCACCACTTTGTGAACTTTCATTCACCAAGGAGCTTCTAAGTTCAGCAGCCTGACGAACCTCCTCAGCGAGTCCACCGTGTCGGCGCTCAAGACTATTTATGAACCCACTTCCATTGCAAGTCACATTAATGTCCCAGCACACTCTGTTGTTTAAATATTATGGTCCCTCTGGAACATTTCGGGGTAATGGATGCCCTGCTGTTTTGTCTTCTGCCAGCATTGTTTAGTTTCTGCTTGTCTGTGTTTGTCATTGTCTGACTTTGGTTTAACCTCTTTTTTTTTTTAAATCATCACTTATTCAAATGATAATTTCCCAGGGTGAACTGAGCCCAAACTGACATTTTCAAAATTATAGCAGTTTTTTGGAACAGCTAAAATGCCAAATGTATTTAAATCACAATGATAATTCTCATTTTAGGGAGACTATAAATGTTCTCTTTGGCTAATTGTTTCTGAAATACAATTATAATAGCATTTTATCCACTGTGCCAAAGTGGAAAAAGCTATTAAAAAAAAGAAATTAAATGACCTTCAGCCACTAAGGCCACAGTGGTTACGTTTAAAAACAATGTAGCACAAGTAGAGAAGAGCCGCTGCTTTATGAAAGATGGAAGTAATCCAACTTAGTAATGCCATGTAATAGAATCTATAGAGTTTACATAGTGACTACAATCTTTGCTAACAAAATACCAAAATCCAAAGCATTCTAAAATGTATTTCCTGTCCTCCATAATTTCCATGTCTTGTCTTCCTGGGGAACATCTACATAATGCTACATTCACACCTTAAATATGGACACTAGGGAAAACAGATGTTGGAAACGGTGGCACACTAATATTAGTGCGACTGTATACAGTGACTGTGTGATCTCAATGCTTTTGAAATGGTTGCTTTGAAGATGGAGACCCGGTCTGTGACCATTCACAGCAATAAGGGATAAGACGGCATTAAGACAGAGTCAGTTTGTCTTATAAAGACAAAAGTAAAGTTGAGAATTAGATACAATCTGTTTTTGATAATACAGCAATTATCTGTGATAAATCTGCAAAAATAGCACATTTCTTGAAGCCTGCTTCATATCTGTGGCCATGCACATACACAGAAATTCACATTAAGTACTTACAGTGAGAATCCAGCCAGAACCTGCTCATAGATTCTTCTCATAGATTTGAAGCAGAAATTTAGAAAGCCCTCAACAAAAATCAAAAGTTTGGACACACCTCATTTAATTCTTTATTTTCATGACTATCTACATGGTAGATTATCAGATTTCTGAGGAAGGTGACTCGGATGAATCTATCCTCAGCAGCAGAGATGACTCTTGGTCTTCCTTTCCTGGGGCGGTCCTCATGTGAGACAGTTTTGTTTTAGCGCTTGATGGTTTTTGTGACTGCACTTGGGGACACATTCAAAATTTTAGTAATTTTCTGGACTGACTTACTGTCAGTTCTTAAAGTAATGATGGACTGTCGTTTCTCTTTACTTAGCTGATTGGTTCTTGCCATAATATTAAGTCTAACAGTTGTCAAAGAGGACTGTCAGCTGTTCTGCACAACACAACTGATGGGCCCAACTCTATTAAGAAGGAAAGAAATTACATAAATGAACCCTGACAAAGTACACCTGTGAAGTGAAAACCATTTCAGGTGACTACATCATGAAGCTTATTGAGAAAAGGCTAAGGGTTTGCAGCACTGTCAACAAAGTAAAGGGTGGCTACTTTGAGGAATCTAAAATATCAAACATATTTAGAGTTATTTATCAATATGTTCTTCATATACTTGATGCCTTCAGTATGTATCTACAATATAGAAAGTAGTAAAAATTAAGAAAAACCATTAAATGAGGAGGTGCGTCCAAACTTTTGACTGGTAGCGTAGCTGCTGGACAAAAATTTAACTGCAAAATATAACTGTTGTTTGGCAACCTTTGAAATATAGGTAGCATTAAACCAGTTGGCAACCAACTGGAACCAGGTCTCTTGTGCTCTTTGGGGCAGACTTACTTACACTGATTGCAATGTCTTGGAAACCTGTCTAAGACAGGCAGAGTCGGACCGCAATTATTTGGAGACAGGTTGCCTCCCACTGCTTGCAATTGCCCACCAACAGTAACAGTGCACTCCCCGATCTGTTCTGTTGTTACTCTAGAGTGATTGAGCCATAAGCCACAATTTGTCAGACTTTAGTTGAGCTCATTGAACACAATAACCTCTGGAGAACTTCATATGTGATTTGCTCTTGTAATTTCAGACTAACTCAGTAGCCCCTGTACTTCATTTACTTATAAGATTTAAACCAAACAGTTGTCGTTTTTATGGTAGTATTGTAGGATTTCTCTAGCCAGTAGCCTTTTTTAGAAGATCTGATAATGCTCAGTTTAAACATTTCTTAAAGCCTTAAAAAGTGAAATGCCTCACATTTCACAGGGACAATACAGACCCTTTATGTGACACGGAGGAACTGACAGTTTCTCTTTGTTGTCAGTAATGAATTCTCTGCACTTAGTTGATAAAATTACAGGCCACTGTCGCAGGAGGGGTTATCTGTCTGTCACCAGTGGCAAATTAGGTTGGTGCATTTTTAATGTTTTTGCAAGTATTTAGTATTTAGTATTTATTTATTTATTGTCATTGTCAAGAACAATGAAATTGCGTTTGGGGCTTCCGTACAACCCCAAAAAAAGAAGAAAATAATAAATACCCCTTAAAACCCAAGTGTACATATTTAACCCAGTGTGACTCCAATGCAATAAGACAATCCTTAGCAATAATGTTCGTAGAAATTCAGACAAAGACCTGAGAAACATGACAAAATACAACAATGCAACCCATTCAATATTATTGTACTGTGAGATATGATATCAGATATGATAGTTATCTATTTAAGAAAGAGGGGGGGGGGGGGGCAGGAGGGGGAGGAGAATAAAGATATGATGCACCAATGCAGACCAGTTCATTGCTATGCAACAATGTCAGATCTCTCTTTATAGATGTCATAATGCACCAGGAAATTTGGTTTTCTCAGTTCAGGTTTTCACACGTTCAGCTCACTGTGACATTTTCAATGGCTCTTTTTTTCTCTAAAGCAAAAGACAATCTTTGCCTTAGATTACCTAATCCTAGATCACAGACTCAAGCATGAACATGAACACAGTAAGCAGCTATACTGATATATCGTTTTCTGATGAACTCTGATTAACCATTTGTTTGTACAAAGCCATTAATGTCAACAAACATGAGTGTCAGTATAAACTGTGGGTGAAGATTAAGTCTGTAGTATTTGCCTTTTTGTGCCTTTTTGTGCATGAGTTCTGGCTCATGGCAAGTTAAAGTCTAACATTATAACTTCACTAACACTTACACAGTCAAATTCAATGAAAACCTGAGCAGCTCATAAGAGGTGTCAAAAGGTTTGCACACGGGATAGGTAATAGGCTTTAAATGACATCCCGATACTTAAAAAACTGCAATAAAAGTTCTGATGATGCTTGTAGTTTGCAGGCAGCAGCATTTAAAAAGTGTCAGTAAATGAAGAGCATTTTCCATCCCTCTTTCCTAATGAGCTACTGTCCTTGATGACAGGCTACCTCATTTAAAGTGTTTGAAACAAATTACCAGCAGCTGAGCATTATAGTGCTATAGTAGAGACACAGTATTTTTTTTTTCCAGTGATACAGTGTAAGTCAGATGTAAGCACAGACGTAGCCTAGGTACTGCTTTACCTGGAAATTTTACATAAAACTATAAAATGCTTAACATGTTAGTTTCATAATAACAAACGCTGCACAATGCTGCCGCATAACAAAACTGAAAAATATTTTCGAACAGGGATTTTGTGCTTTAGATCGCACTTTTAAAACAACTGCTCAAATGAATCCGATAGTGTATTTTTTAATCAATAAAACTGGTTTTTGTTTTATATCTTGCTGTTTTTGTATAAGTTCATACTCAAGTTAAAAAACAAACACTAAAGCTATTCTGTTATACCTGTATGCAAAAAATACACAGCACCCAAATATTTCATAGTTCAGTAATACTGATCAATCTAATACACTTAAACCTACTCTATCCTCCCTATTCTGGTATTTTAAAGAGTAAGCAACCTAATTAATAGGGTTCTAAAACTCCCAGCAAAAAAAAAAAAAAAAAAAAAAAAATAGATAGGGAACCACCCACCCTCCACCTCATGATACTTAATCAACATAAGTGTGAAAAAAAAAATGCACAGAAATCAATTATTTTTTCAAGAATAATTAAATAGATCCAACATCTTTCTTCAACAGAAGTGCAGACTGCACAGATGGTATCTTCCCAAACGAAAAAGTACTATAGCTTACTAGGGTATATTAGACTTAATAGTTACTATATACAGTAATGGACTTCTATACATTTTACATCTGATTAAAACTTTGGGTGAAAGATTCAGATAATTATTTATTAAAAGCTAGACATTTTAAATGAGAATAAGAAAGAAAAGTGTGTCTTTGTGCCACCCTTTTCCCCGTTCATGCCCTATCGGCCCCCCTGGCTAAACTTTGCTAGATCCGCCCCTGCAGTTACCAGCCGTCAGCTGCATAGAAAAGGATCCTGGTGTACAAAGTTATATTAAATAAATTCTAACAACAGCATATCAAGCTGTAATAAACAAACAAGAGAGACGTCATGACAGAAAAGCCGATCAGCTGATCATTGATTAGTTTCATGATTGAAATAGCAGCAGGAGAGGGAGGGGGAGAGAGAGGCAGTCACTCCATATATCGGTTGTTAAACTTAACGCAGGAATTCTTTACAAACATTCAGAGATGAACTTACACATTTGCTTTTTGGTAGCGAGGCTACAAATACACACAGCCGCATCACGTGAGGCATACTGCTGCTACGTGCTACGGTTATGAGCCGAGTTATGCCATGTCGCAAGTTTTGTGAGGTGCTGGATCAGATTACATTTTTTATTTCTTACCGATATCCGATCCAGTAATTTACATCAGTATCGGACTGATACCTACACATTGTTACGATTCGGTGTTGTCAGTGTTTTGTTTTAGGCGTGACTGTTATGTGTTTCCTGCTTTACTTTGAAAGTCTGTCTTATCTCAGTGTGTTCAGTTTACGCTTCCTTGTCTCGTCAGTTCTGATTTGCCCCAGCTGTGTTTCCCTCCTGTGGTCCATTCCCTGATTGCTCCCTCTATGTATTTAAGCCCTGTGCTTCAGTTTGTCATGGTCGTGATCTTCCCCCCTGGTTGTAAATAGTTTGGTGTTTTGATGTAAATAAATGTCTTATTTTGCTTTGATGTAAATAGTTGTCGATACTTTCGTTTTGGGTTTTTTTTGTGGAGACCCGTAGTAGTTTTTTTTTGTTTGTTTTTTTTTGTTTTTTTCCCCTTATTTTTATTTTTCCTGTGGTGCACGCCGGTTGCCTAGGCCGGGGTGTAACATAATGGGGGCTCGTCCGGGATCTTCGTCTACCTTCGCTGGAGGGTCCGAGGGACCGCTCCAGCCTTCGTCTGCCGTCGCTGGAGGGTCCGAGGGACCGCTCCAGCCTTCGTTTGTCTTCGCTGGAGGGTCCGAGGGACCGCTCCAGCCTTCGTCTGCCGTCGCTGGAGGGTCCGAGGGACCGCTCCAGCCTTCCGTTTCCGCTGGAGGATCCAAGGGGCCCGTCCAGCCATCAGCGTCGCCGCAGAACAGCAGCCGGTGCCGTATGCGCTGGTCATGAATCAAACATTTTCTTTGGGGTTACATGTTTTAAATGTTTGATTTTTGGGTGGGGGGAACTGTTATGATTCGGTGTTGTCAGTGTTTTGTTGTAGGCGTGACTGTTATGTGTTTCCTGCTTTACTTTGAAAGTCTGTCTTATCTCAGTGTGTTCAGTTTACGCTTCCTTGTCTCGTCAGTTCTGATTTGCCCCAGCTGTGTTTCCCTCCTGTGGTCCATTCCCTGATTGCTCCCTCTATGTATTTAAGCCCTGTGTTTCAGTTTGTCATGGTCGCGATTTCTCCCCCCCCCCCCCCGGTTGTAAATAGTTTGGTGTTTTGATGTAAATAAATGTCTTATTTTGCTTTGATGTAAATAGTTGTCGATACATTCGTTTTGGGATTTTTTTGTGGAGACCCGTAGTAGTTTTTTTGTTTTGTTTTTTTTTTCCCTTATTTTTATTTTCCTGTGGTGCACGCCGGTTGCCTAGGCCGGGGTGTAACATAAGCTCGTCCGTAATATCAGATCGGTCCATCTCTAATATGAAGTGCAGCTAGCAAGTGAAACTAGTGAGTGCTCCATCAATGCTCAGAAAAATTATATGGTTTATATGCTATTATCTCATCTTTCATATACTGGTTGTATTCAAAAGCATGTTTTGTTTTTTTTGTTTTTTTTTTACTCAAGTGGCTTCCACCTTTTGCAGGAAAGGACTTCTTGCATATTTTGCAAAGTACTTATTCGAAGGCTGACAAGGCCCTTGTGGTTCTCTCAGGCATGTCTTAGCTTGTCTCGCTGGGGGATGTAAGTGCATGATATTGAAATAGCAATAATCGGGATATTCATTTTTTTTTTTTTTTTTTTTTACCCACAAAGAATATACCGGTATTATATGGCACAGCAATAATTTGTACAATATTTAGATGCCCATTGAATGTTTAAGGAACAAAGCAAGGCAATAAATGCAACTAAACACAAACACTTTTTGTGAATCTTGTTGAGAACTTATATGTTACCATAAAATGGTTAAAAAAATTCATTTTGATTAATAGTGCAGAATAGAATACATGATTTAACTGTGTACTTCAGATGTTAATGGTCTTTATATGTCAGTGTGACACACAAATGTTGAAACACTTCAGTCTTTTGAATGTGTTTGATAAAATCCCTGATGGATCTATCATCTGTTTTGCACAGGAGTTGCTGTTATTGTGCTGGCCTTAATGCTTTAGTCCAGGTTAAGAGTTTAGATTAAAAACAGACTCTCCCCAGTGCACAGTTAACGTCGGAAGCTGCCTTTTTAAAAAAGAAAAAACCACATCCTAACATGTTTACATCAAGATAGATGGCATGCACAGTGCAGTCATAAAGTAATCAGGAAAGTCATTTACATTGTTCACTTTATATATGGTTGATGAAGACGTTTTAAAACATCCCTCTGAAACCAATCAATTCTGGCCTGACTGAGTTGTTTATATGGAACATTTCTATTTTGTGTGGGCTTTTAAACTAATTATACTCAGAACATTAGGCTTCATGTAAGCAGAGCCATGAAAAAAACCCCAAAATGTTCAGCAATCATTTTAAAAAGACAATTACATTTATCTAAAAGCTGCTAAAATTAGCAATCATAAGCTGCTATGCATTAGTTATATCTGAAGTAAAGCTGTACATAAAAATGGCTGAACTTATTGCAATAAGAGCTTTGTATTTACATTTAAAAAGTTGTATTGTCTCCCTTTGAAGCCTTGTGTGATGTGAATGTATCCATGTGCTTTGAAAAACACATCACTTCAGCTGTAGCAGAGTTCAAGCAGACATGAATAACTGTTGGCTGAATAAGGGAGGCAGGTTCTGGTTTTAATTTCCGCCAGTGTTGATCTTAGAGATGCTGTCCATGCTGCATAAAGACTGAGTGTCACTTCATAACCTGGACAGACAGGATTAGTATCAGCACTTAACAAATGAAGAACATCCTTCATACTAATCTTCCAGCTGTCAGACATGAGCGAGCCAGGGGATACTCCTGCTCCCTCACTCCAGATCAGCTTACTACTAATGACACACCCACTCCTGCTTTCTAACCCACCATACAAACACAGCAAACGCAGCACGACTGACCAGATGTGAGGCGGTTATGGCCGAATTGTTGTATGGTGACCAATGAATGGCATGTGTGTCATTGCCATAAATGCAGCCATGCTGATAATGTAGGATAATCCAAAATAACTTGAAAAGGAAGAGTGAAGCAAGCTTGAACTTTAAAAGAAAGTCATTCACATGGCTGCTTTTTATAGATATTTTTCCCACAAGATTTTTATGGGTTGTTTTTTTTTTCACTTTTAATACTAATTACAAACATTTTGCTGCAGAGCAAATCAATCACGGCATATCATGAATCATCACATAAATTCATGCAAAATCATTCAGAGCAGAATGATGAAGTGGCAAACATTTAACACTCCTCTTTTTGTCACTCCAGGCTAACAGTGCTCTTCTTCCGTCCTTTTCTCACTCAGTCTTTTTTGTGACCTTCAGTAACTTGCTGTTTTGTTTGCAATTGTCCTCTGTGTGTGTTTTTTATGGTTGGCTGATGGTTTTCTTTTCGCCATGCCACAATGCAGATGCTCTCATTTCCCTTCAGTGACACAGCCTCAGTGCCCTTCAATGTTTTTGCCTGTTTATATTAAAGAGAGATGAAAGATAAGCCTATTTCCACACTAATTAGACACAGGGCTGCCTTTTATTGATGGCAGGGAAAGGGCTATTTTAGATAAATTCCATGATTTGATGTTCTTAAAAAACAATAATGTTGAAATCTAATAATGGTGTGATGAAGAAATTTCTCACGATAAGAGTTGGAGCCTGATTGCCGTTTGTCTGGTTCAAATCTTGATTGGAGTGGTCATATACACGCTGAATAACCAAATATGGCTGTTTGGATGTCTCAGCCACATTCGTAACTTTTTTAATTTCAGTGAAACGAGGCAAGAACAACTCATGAAAAGAGATTACAAAGTTGCAGAGCAGTGACAAAAAGAGATTTCAGCAATCCCGTTCTGTTCTGTTATAGAAATTGTAGAAATCACATGTTTTCAGTGCATGGATAATGCAGTTTGGTTTATCTTTTTGACCCATGAACCCAAGATAAACTAAAGCTCTACATGTATGAATAAATTGCTTGTAAATGTTTTCCACATGATCATTTGTTTCACATGAATGAACACAGTCAAGATTATGATTTTTTTTTCCCAGTATTGGGGTTTAAGAGTGAGAAATAAAGATTTTAATGAGTATGGCTAAACGTCTCAGTGTAACCACCGCATTCGTTGCTTTATGCACCGCCAGTAATGTCATCACACAGCCACTTCTATTTATGCTGCCCGGCCCGGGAGCCGTCGCCAGTCCCCTTCGAGGCCTTCCCCAAACTGCAGCGCCAGTTCACACTTCCTCATCCCTCATCGCCCATCGTTACCGAGAATGTGGTCCCAGCTAGTGAAACTGTAAAAAAAAAAAGCTGACACACGCTCAACACGACATCCAGCTGATTTTAACAGATGTGAGCAGAGTGTACTGTAAATGAGTAATCTATAACTTGCTATGACAATAAGACAAGATTATCTCTAAACTGCATTCTTGCATTATCTTAGGAAGGCTCTAAATAAGTATCAGTATTGGTGTTGATATTATTGGTTGAGTGCTACTTCCTAGATACTATGTAACACCAACTGCCTAACTCAAAGTATACCATAGAAGTTGCACCAAGTAGGACCCAGAAAGTATGACAATAGAAATGTAGTAGCCAGTATCAATACCAGTAGAAATGCATGATTTTCAATAGTCAATTTAATACAAATAATATTCATAATCCCATATTCTTAAACATACTCCTTGATTAAAAAGTCATTTGAACTCAGTGACCTGTGGTGGCAGAGTGGTGGTAGTGAAGCCTAGTAACATTACAACAAAGTATAATGTTAGTTACATTACATCAGTATAAAACATGGTTGCTCTTACAATGCGAATACCAGCTCTTAAAAAAAACCCTGTAATGTGTATTTCACAATAAAAATGCCTGACTATTCCTTATTGTGTGAGTTGTGAGTTGCGCTGCAGCTTTGCTTGTCATCATCTTCAGTGTGTTGTTTTTGCGGTGCCATGTGTAGTTTTGTGCCTGTGGGTGTCCGTCTTCTTGTTCAGCATGTAAGGATAGACTGCCTCAGTCATCCAATAGAAGCCTTGGTACCAAGGGTTAAAAGGATTTTAATAAAAAGAAAAAAATCTGTCATGTTTTCTGAATTTTGGCATTGAAAGATATCTTAAGAATTGGTTCTGGTAACATTAACATCTGGGAAATTTTTTTTTTAAATGAAAATAAAATAAAAATAAATGATTTTATTAGAATAAGAAGAACATCATTATGAAGCCTGAGAGTCAAAGATGGATTTTAATTTAGGATTACTGGGATAAAATACCTCAAATTAAATCCCAAATTCAAAAAAAATAAGTGGTAAAGGTTTAAACTTCCCCTCGTAAGAATGTGTGTAATTATAAACTGGTGTCATACACACAACTTGGTAACCTATTGGAGTAGGTGGATTTAGTACTCATGAACTGCTTCACTTGCCTTTTTTGTTTTGTTTGTAGAAGTACAACATAAATAGAAATGATACAAGTCTAAAATTATCAGGGAGGAAAAATGTGTTTGCTCTCTGCACGATTACCATATTACAGCTAAATAATTCACTGTCTTCATGTTCCTTCTTTCTGTGCGCAGGGGTCAGAGTGGATTAAACTGGTAATAATAGCAGTCTTATTTCAACAGGAGAGCAAGCCAAGTTAGAGCCCCTGGCCCTGAAATCTAAATTAAGAAGAAGTATGGTAGGAAATTCTACGGCTGCGTGCTTAAGTACGGAAAGATACACAGAAAGACAAGGAGTGACTCTAGTTCTCCTGCCTACATCTCTGCCAGACAAATCAAGTGTGGCTCTAGTCAGCCTCTATCTAATGCAGTAGGGCTTCTGATATGATGGAACTAAAAACAATGAATAAATCATCTCTACTGCACTTAATAGCACCCCTTTTATCTTTCAGACCATTCTAACACTTGCTTTTATTGCTGTTTAATGTGAGAAAGCAGTAGGAAGTGAGACCTAGCAGATCCAAAGTTACCAGAAGAATGTATCTTTTGTCTCTCTTTATCTTATTTGGCCTAAATTGGGCTTGAAATGATAGGTAATTGAGCAAATGTGGAGTGAGACTTTGTTCTGACTGGGTCTCAGGGTTGTAGATTTCCTCGAGGAAATTTCAGCACCATTTACCAGACCCTTACTCTTATGATTGCTTTCTCTGGATGAAAACTTTTGAAAGACAGATTTAGACATTATATAATTTATAAAAGCACGCTTGGAGAAGTTGTGTCTCTCAAAAGACCGGTAAAAGGCAGTTAGAGGCAAGGAGACCATGTTCAACCCAGTATGCCCTACGTAATAGTCTGTAATTGTTTTGCATGCTGAGTGCTGACGTCCTGCGGGCGTCTCTTGGAATGAGATGGGTTATATTTCCATTTTCAGTTCTATATGGATGAGTCCAGGCCTGCACTACTAATAAGCAGATCCACCACACTTTAAGAACTTGCTTAATTACTGATTCTTGGCTGACCTTGCTGTCTGCACTTCACTTTAGAGCCTCAGTTGTGGCTTGTCAATTTCTATGTTAATGAATACTAGAGGCGCAGGGAGGGACAGGGAGAGGACAATTGTTTTCAGAAAAACTTGATGTTCAGCAGAGGAGTTATGTGATTAAAATATTGTTAAGTAACCTTGTATTAAGAGAGTGAAAAATAAAAGACATTAGATTACAAATGCACTTAGCTGCTGTACTTAGTGTCACATAAGAAGTGCTACTTGTCAAACACCAGCTTTGAGAACATCACAAGTAAGTGGGGGCTTAAATCTTACATCTAAATAAGTCCTAAGATTTGGTTCTCATTTATATGTGGTGGCATCCTGTCACTACCCTCTTCAAAACCCCATTTGTAGAAGGAAGTGGTGCTTGTGTACCTTTGAGTTGACTTTTTCTAGTTTTGTGATATCAGTCCACCAACCAGCTGGCAAAAAATAACTTAGGCAGTCATTTAAACTTTGACCCACAGATGAGTTCATGTGACAGAAATAGTTATTGCCCCCCCTGAGTTTGAATTCTGTAGATCACATATAAGGGTAGCATTGTGTTTGTAGTCCACCATGTGAGCTTCATAACTGAGCTAGCTTGTGTCTTATGTTTGGAAATTCTCACCACCAGGTTCCTTGACAAAGTTCTGTTCAGGCCATGTGAGAATAAAGCAGGTAATTGTGCTGTGAATTCAAGTGGGCGAGTGGGTGTCATGTGCTATGCCTCCTGCTCTGTGGTAAAAGTGAGGAGAACGACTTTGCCCAGACTTGATTTTTCTAACACTGGAGTTCAGGAAAACTGCTAATGCAAACTGTCGACTGCAGTGACAGCTACACAGAGGCGTAACAGCAGAGGTGTAAGTGAAGCAGATGCTGATGCTGTATAAAATTACATGTCAAAAATGACAAAAATTACTAATAGCTGGATAAGATGAAACAAGGACAAAACACCGCTGTGCTCCAAATCACCGATGGGTGTGGGCAGGAGTGTTGCTTCATACCTGGTACAGCGTCACGGTATAATGGCAGTGAAACATAGCACTGAAATTGTTTAGGCTTTTAGGTTTTGAAAGTTTGATATGAATTCATCTACATTTTTGTGAAAAAAAGGCATACTTACATATATTTATACACAGTGTAAGCATGTTTTTTTCCCTTTGGAAGCATCTTTGCACAAATTCACAGCGCGTGGTTATTAAATGTAAATCTCTCCACTCCTGCACATCTGAGACTTCCCACTCTCCCGCCCTCTATTCTTTTCTTTCCATCTCTTACTATCTTTCTATTTTGCTGAACCTTACCATGTATTCCTTTTTAGATGGAAAACAGTGATCCTGCTCCAGTCTTCTGATTAAAAGGAAAAACCTCGACTGGGAATCATCAGGAACGCTCCCATGACGGCTCCAGATGCAAGCTCTTGATTGGCTGCTTGATGTATAATTCAGATTAGATGGGAGATCTTAATGAGACTGACTAATGACGTTGACACGTGTCTCAGCGTGGAAGAGGGGAAAAAGTAATGCCTGCACACTCACAAATTTATTTAAACAGATAACATCAAATGTTCGTCAAAGTCAGAGTATAACGTCGCGTTTATGACATTCATGTACTGTCAAATTCTTCATGCTCTAGATACAAACGGGTCTGCACCAAGTCTGCAAAACATCTTGTATTTTAAGCTTCTTAGATATTAACTTCTAATAATTATGGACTTGTGTGTTTTTTTTTTCAAGTTTTCCCATCACACATGTTTTGATGTTTGTCTACACTGCAGCTGTTTTTCTATTGCTATGATTTTTTCCTTTTTTGTTTTGCTTTTTTAATTTCATACTTTATTTGTAGTATTTGCTTTCAGATGCTTATCATCTTAGGCATGGTCAATGGTTTACTCACACCTGTTACCGCACAGACTGCTTTTTGCGTCTGGGTTTAGATTATTTTCTTTTGACAACTGCAGCCTTATTTCTCTAAATGAATTTGTGGATGTACAGCGATTTTCAAATAGCTATACACCCACGGTACCAGTGACATACATAGGACCACCCCAAACATTCCCAAATGCATATTACTAGTAGAAGTTCAGAGTACCACTCACTAAGTTCTCCTTCTCCTCCTTTTCTCAGTGTTTTCAAGGGATTCAGCTTTAAACGTTTTTAAGTTTTTGTGATAATTTAGTCAATGGTTTGTTGGCAAGTTCCAAAAGGAGAAAATGTAGTTCCAAGTTGAAATATTCAGCACTACTCAAAATGCAAAAAAACCCCAAAACAACCTAAACTATGAATAATAAACTAGCCTTTTGCAAAAAGTTATTTAACACAGCAGTGGAAAAAACTCAGAGTGATGCAATGACAAGGTCATGTCACAAAACAAGGAGTTTTCTCTGTTTTAGAGGAGAAATTGTCAGTGTGTGACTGACGTCAAAAGGAATGGCTTGAATTTTGGATCAGAAGGTGAAATGTCCTTCTTTTTTTGTATATATATTTTAAAAAACAAATGAAAGCATCAAATATGTAGGTTGATGTCCAAGACTTTCTGTGACTGAAATAAAACTCTCCACAATGCAACAATAGCTGTTAGATGATGAGTGGTTTTAGATCATGATGATCCAGCAGTGGGTGGTACATTCTTATAAAAGCCCAGACAGAGAAGTTATTCTGAATCCACCACTTGTACTCTTCAACTTTGTTTTAACCCCCTCCTCTCCTGCTCTGCATTTTAAAATGAAACCCAGAATTTTACTTCTCTGGAAGTGCATCACTTGGTGAGGTTAATTAGATGTTGATGCCTTTTCACACGCTATGATCAAACACGTATGCCGGACCATCAAATTCAAAGGCAATGGCACTGTGATTCGGAAAGATGCCACTTTAATCAAAAAGGCTGTTCACAGCATTCAGCACATGAACTGGCCAAAACGATGACATAATCAAGGACAAGAAAAGGTGTCCAAAAGTTTTAGAACTATTAGATTTCTTGTACGTGTGAGCAATTGCTTTTCCCAAGGTTGCACATGAATCTGCTGGCAGCGTCAGTATCAGTTATAAAGAGGTTAAATCACTTCTAACTGAAGGATTTGAAAAAGGAAATGGCATTTTGAAAAGTAAACCTCTGAAGGACTGGTAACAATAAACCAACTCTCATTCTGATGTGTTGGTTTTAATTCAGTTGTGTGCTCTGGCTGTCAGTGGTTTTGTGCTGGCACAGATGTGCATACCAGATGAGCAGGGGAAATGGCATCATCTCTACAATTACAGGAAGGTCACGACCTGCTGTCACAGCAACCGTTTGGCATCCGTTTAGAAACTGCTTGGCACCCGCAACCTGCAGATTTCATAAACCTGCAATTAGGCAATGGGCATGTATCAGTCAGCACACTCTGTGAAACATCTGCTTGTCTGTGGGTGTGTGTTATTGCGTTTGTCAGAGTATGTGTGTTCGTCTGTCCATTTTCAGCATGTGTGCATATCACAGAAAGAATTAGAAATGATGGACGATGGACACAAGCTAACTAGCAAATTGTAAAAATCTCTCATTGAAGCCTTAGAAGTGGAAGGTGAAGGGACATCCAGTATAGTCTCTTGGAGATAAAGAAGCGTTATTTGTCTTTTATGACAGCAAATTCCCAAACAGTTGGAAAAAGAAATGGCTTCTTCCTGATGTCTTAGTCTTTTTGCATATTTGTCACACTGACATTTCAAATCATCCAGCAGACTGTAATATTAGATAAAGATAGTATGCATAAATACAAAATGCAGTTTTTAAATGAGTGATTGCATTTATTAAAGGAAAAAGTTATGTAAAGCTACTTGGCTGTGTGTGGGAAAGCAATTGCTCCCTAGACCTAATAACTGGTTGTGCCACCTTTGGCAGCAAGAACTGCAATCAAGTGCTTTTCACATCACTGTTGAGGAATTTTGGCCCGCTGTTCTTTAAAGAATTGTTTTAATTCAGACACACTGGAGTATGTTCAAGCATGAACAGCCTGTTTGAGTTCATGCCAAAGCACCTAGATCTGATTTAAGTCCAGATTTTGACTAGTCCACTAGTTTATTTTCTTTCTGGAGTCATGCAGAGGCAGATTTTCTGGTATGTTTTTTGACATAACATAAGTGTGGTTGAGCTTCAGAATTCACGATTTTATCAATAATGACAAGTCTTCCTGAAGTATCAAAGCAGCTCCAAACCATCATTCTACCTCCACCATGTTTGGCTGTTGGTATACCATTTTATGAAATGCTGTGTTTGTGTGACCTTAAATGATGCATGTGAGGCCTGCAGTTCTTTAGATGTTCTGGGTTCTTTTGGGAATAACCTGGATGAAACATCAAGGTGGAATAATTTTGTAGGCTGGCCCCTCCTGGGAAGGTTCACCACTGTTTCAGGTTTTGTGGATTATGGCTCTCACTGTAGTTCACGTGCCTCAGTTAAGGTCAGCGTTCATGATCCAATAAACCCTTGAAAATTGCTTTTCAGACTGATAGATGTCAATGACTTTGTTTCTCAGCTGTTCTTGAGTTTCTTTAGATCGAAGCATGATCTGCTGCTTTCTTAATAAAAAAAATATGTTAAAATTGTTTCATGATCTAAAACATGTAAGTGACAAATATGCAAAAAAGCTCAAAATCAGGAAGGAAGCAAATACTGTTCCACAGCACTGTAGGTGGTGAAATTAAAGTATCTTTACTCTAAACCTATGCTTTACACAAAATCCTTCTAAGAGTTGGCAGAAAATATCCAACAGCAACAAGAGCAAGCCTAACTCAGAGAGGGAAACAAGAAATGGCGGAAGGCACAGAAACAGGAGGGAGATGAGATGACGACAACTGATGGACAACACACAGACCAGACAGTGACAGATATATAAACTAATGAGACAAATATTGCTCCCAGGAGATGATGAAAAGCAAAACGGAGCTAAAGGAAGTGTGAATATTAGACTGATACTGTGACATCACTCATTTGTTGGAGGCCAAGGTTACACCATGTTTGTGTGCTATCAAATCTATGACAGCGCTATGTGTAAGTGGACAGAAAAGAATTCAATATGGGGTTCATACACGCACTGCTACAAGCAAGATTCACTGGTGGATTTAAGCACTTTGAATCAAACCCACAGCAGGGGGGAAAAGGCTTCATCTTATTACGTTAAAACTTTGAGAAATGTTCAAGTAGAAACCAATGGAGAGAAGACAATTTGTCTGTGTGTGAACTCACATTGCAGGAGTACTGCTGTGTTTTAAAAGTCCACGGCTACATCTGTTCTTGTGTTTCCTGTGGCCCACTAGGACACACATTATTTTCTTCTTATTTTCAATTTGAACCAAAGAATTAATTGTTTCTTTATCTGGCTGCATTCATATGCATCGTCTATTTCTGTCCGCTCAGGAAAGTGGGACACGATGTTAATTCAAAATATCGCCTATTTAAAAGCAAAGTTGGTGATTATTTATTTTTTTTAAATTAGTGAAAGAGTCCATATGGAGCCGTTCCCATCCAGTCAAAGTAGCCTCCGTGCAGTGCCACTGAGCAGAGGGAGACTGGACAATGCAGCAGCAAGAAAAA
Source organism: Mchenga conophoros (assembly GCF_057382185.1). Lineage (NCBI taxonomy): Eukaryota > Metazoa > Chordata > Actinopteri > Cichliformes > Cichlidae > Mchenga > Mchenga conophoros. Next base: position 17,658,251 of record NC_140541.1, read on the forward strand.
AAAAGAAGTGTGGGAGTAAGCTGTGATGGAGTCCTGTGATCTCTAAGCAGTTTCTATGGCATCACTTATGCACCGTTTATCTACCGAATATGGAGGAACTAGCCATGAGTGAGTGAGTGCGTGAGTGAGTGAATGAGTGAGCATATTTTTTTTTTTTTTATGGAGAATGAAGAGGAGGGTTTATGTCATATCAGTCAGCCTCTATATTTTCTGCAGGCGGAATAATGGTCAGGTACCTACTCATACTCTGAAAGGAAAACTGCGGAGGCAGATACGTCTGTGACGAGTTTCCTGAGCCCTGGGCCAGTGCAGTTATACAAGACAGCCCTCTTCCTTCCCCTCGTTTACGGACACCACAGTTCCTTTTGGGATTTCACAATGAAAGGTGGACAAGACACAAACACATGCAGTGTAATTGTTGTGTGCATAAAAATGCCCACGTGCTGCTTTAGCATTCCTTTTATTCTGTAACCTCAGCTTCAGTGTTGCTCCTATTTTCTTGAGGGCAGTATACTATGAAGATTGCTGTGTAGTCCCTACAACTGAGATGACCACTTTTTAAACAGGGTTGCTATGTTAAGTGGTTGAGAAATATAAAAGACACACAAATGAAACACAAGTTTTTGTTTAGCAAACTGGACAGTATATCTTAGCTGGCATTTTAAATCTACAGAGCACTTGTACTCTTATAAGCTGCAATCGTGGATTACATCACATGATGCAACCATAATCAATACAGCAGTGAAAAAATGCTAAATGAAATGCATAACCAAATTTCACCAAAGAGTTAAGAGAATCCTTACAGGTGGGTGGATGGAGATGCAGTTTTATGACTTCCAACAGCTGTTACGGATCTGCACAAATGAATGTTTAAAGTGAGAAACTATGGTGATGGGTCTGACATGATGGATGATCGTGCTTTTTCTAAAACGATTACATCTGCCCATAGTAGATCCCATATCCCTGCTTCCCTAGCTGACACAAGTTGGTGAATGGTATATGGGATTTTGTTTGTGGGGCTTACAGAACTGTCGAAACTTGACCAAGAAGAGATGCTGTAGAGAGTTTTTCAAGAAAAGGAGTTTTTTTTGTGAGCTGCTTAGAGGTTTATTTATTTCACATTTTCCTGTGATGGATAAATTATTAAGTTGTAGTAAGGCATGCACTGGAGCTCCACCATACACCATATATAAGACAGCTGTTTGGGCAATGTTATTACATTTAAATGTTGAATCTCTTATTAAGAAAAACAATTTAAGGTTTCAAATGTTTCAATAAAAATCAGTAAATATGCCTCCAGTAACACGGCCTTTGAGTCAGATGCCTAATATTGATATTGAAGTGGTGCATTTAAGGCACTGATTTAAAAATACAGGTCTGAATTTAGCTTATTACTCCGCCCCTTCCTTACTCCCCATGCTGCTGCAATCCTTCTCCATAGTTGTATTACTTCCCGCATTGATTACTGCAATTCCCTCTTATTTGGGCTCCCTAAAAGGTCCCTTCATGAACTCCAACTTCTTCAAAATTCCACAGCTCGGGTCATAACTCGTACTCCGTCAAGAGCTCATATTACGCCAATTCTTCAGCAGCTTCACTGGTTGACCATAGAAGTCAGGATAAACTTTAAAATCTTACTTCTTACGTACAAGTGTATGCATAAATCTGCTCCTTCCTATTTGTGTGACCTGCTCGATATCACCACAGTTTCCCGCCCTCGCCGATCCTCATCTGCTATTCATCTTACTGTTCCGTTCGCACGTCTTACCACTATGGGGAACAGAGCCTTCAGTCACTCTGCTCCTCGGCTCTGGAGCTCTCTTCCTCCAGCCATAAGAAATATAGACTCTCTTCCCACATTTAAGTCACAGCTCAAAACACATCTGTTCAAACTGGCTTATTTGCTTTAGTGCTGATTTTACCTGTTGTCAAGTTCTGCTTTGCAATTTTAACTTATTTTATGTATTTTATGACTATTGCTTTGTTTATTAATGTTGTCCTTTTGTAAGCTGACCTTGGGTTTTTGAAAGGCGCCCTCAAATAAAATGTATTATTATTACTATTACTCATGGTGATAATTGGGCTACTCAATTTAGTATGTGTTGGTTTCATCCTGGCTTTGATCTGATCTGAACTCTCTGATTAATCATTTACCATAAAAACAAATACATAGAAAAAATATACCACGAGCATTTTTATCCAGCAAAAATGTCAAACCAGCTTAAAATAGAAGGCATTCGCACAGAATGGTGCGAGGGAGACAGCGGGTAAAGTGTTAAATATTGCACACAGAGCAAACAATTCAACAACAATTCACCACTGAGTGTGCATTTGGCTGTGAGATTTCAGCTGAGCTGAGACTTTTTTTTCTTTTTCAGACCGCTATTACATGAATTAGTAGGATGTGTCTCATCACCACTGATGGCTCATGCTAACCCAAAATTGGAGATGAGTACAAGAACTGAATCATTCTCTATTGGATTTGTACACCCACACAGGTGTTTTCATGTATTCTGCTGGATTACATGCTGGTGTTAAATGTGGGCAGACGTAGTGTGTGGCATAACTACAGTCCAGGTACCGATAAGATGCTGAAAAGGTGTAATTTGTCCTGACAAAATGGATGTAACAAACTAACAGATGAGTCAGAGAGTTGCCAATCAAGCAAAGTCTATATATCCAGACCTGAGAACAAGTTTAGTCCAACAAACTTAGAGAAATCTTATTATTTGCTGGCAGTTTCTTGGTAGCATGGTTGCCAAAGAATGAACTAACTTCTAAGTGACTTTCACAGTGAAGCTTACACGATTCTGATTAATGTGTGGTGTTTGCTTAGTGGACTAATCTTCAAGCTAAAGTTCATTACTCAATTAGAAACATTCCCTCTGTTGTTGTGTATATTGTTGTCTAGCTGTTCACCAGTGTGTCTTTGCTTAGAACTGCATGACGCAATGACAACATTATTGCCTCATGTAGATTTCACAGGTTTCTGAAAACAAGTCCATCAGAAAAAACATGAATGTAAAAGCTGAAGATGGTACTTTACTGCAAAACCAACAAACTGTATTTCTTCAGCCTCCACCTACCTTTTGGTTTTTAACAGAAACCGGGGAGATAATAAAGATATAGAAAATAGAGCTGCTCACTAACATAAAGAGGTCAATATTTTCTAATTTCAGTCAGACTTCAAACTGTTGTAAATAAGGATGTTATAAAAGAAGGCAGCGTGTAGCCTAGAAGCTCCCTGATGTCTCTGAGATTGTGATGTCGGTGTTTCAAATTCGACAGGTGTCCGGATAACTCCTTTTAATCGCAGCCGCAAAACAAAGTAATAACAAGATTAAACAGTAGGCTGTTTATAATTCATATTTCCATTTGAACGGACAACATAATACTTTGAACTCGCACTTTATTTCAAGCTCCTCTCCAGCGTGAGGCTGAAGCATGCAGTTTTAAGTCCCTTCTCTCTTCCCTGTTGATCTCTCCTTTTCCGCACCTCCCACCCCCGTATTTCCCTTTCTTAACCCTGTCCACCTTTTCCTCTCTTCCAACAAGTGAAGAGCGGATTTTTTTGCACTTCTTCTTTGGCGCTTTGAATTGAGTTATCGATGTCTGCTGGAATTTCTCTCCCGCGCCATCCCCTCGTCTATTTTGCCGTTCAGTTGCGATGATGGTGCCAGAGTGCAGGTGCAGCATGTGTTGGAGACAGCAGGGACGGTGTGTGGTGCACTAGGACCAGGGAGCGATTCCTCTCGTCGTGTGCATTGCAACTACAGAGGAGCTGTGGAGGAAACCCCCCCATCGGATCTGGCCATTATATCCATACATTTCTTTTCCACATCTCCACCGCGCCGCGGCTGAGTGGGGATCGCACCAATCAGCGAGCCTAGGATGGTCAAGCACCCAGGAGAGGATTAGCAGGCTAACCGAACACTATTTGCGTAAAAGTCAGCTGTCAGATATTTTTTTCGGAGGGGTTAGTCGTTTGACAGCTTAGCCCCAACTCGTTTTGATGTTATGTTTTATTTGCTGTAGTAAAATCGTATTTTTTTCTTCTTCTTCTACCCATCATCCGTTTTATTTCAAGCGCGCAAAGTCACATCTGCGTAGGAGAGCACTTGGCGCACTTCTCCCCCAAAGGACAGAGACAAAAATCTCCATTCTTCTGTTTGGATTTAAACCGGACGATCGGCTGAATGGGTGACCTCGCCGAAACACAGACTATCACGAGCTTGCACACACTATATGGAAACCTGTTTTCTCCATTGACCTGGAGTTGTGATGTCCAAAGCCTTCCTCACTGACTGACAAACGGCATCGTACCATTTTTGGAATCGAGTTGAAGGTAGGCCAATTTTCTTTTTTCTTTTTTTTTGGCTTTTCGACATAACACGGTTTTTCTGACCATCTGATAAAGTTCGCAGACCTCATTTTAACCGACTCTTCTAATATTACAACCACAGATTGATCGCCCCTGGTCTGTGGTTCTGTCGGACAGTTGCAGTAGTTAATCTAGAAAAAATACCCGGTGGAGAAAGGCTAATATAAATCAGTTTTATAAAGCTCTGAGTCAGTCAAAAGCTTTTAAGGGGAGAAGTTCAACACATGCTGTGGAAACGATGTAATTGACTTCGAATATAGATTACAAAGGGCTTCAAACATTCAGGAAGCCAAAAGATAAATAATTAAACTAAAGATATGCGTCGCAATGTGAGAGGCAACCTCAGTGCCTGCCTTTTTTGTTTAGTTTTTTCTTTTTTTGGGAATGAGTGTTCCTGTTTTGTGTATTTGGCTCACGATATGTTTGCTCATGAGCTCAATCATGGAGATTCCGGAGAAACCCTCTGCAGTGCAGTCTCATACATCGGGCCGCCGGGCTCACTGGAGCTCACAAAGGAGAGGATTTAGATAAAGGTGTAAACGAAGCAGCAGCTTTTCCTGAAGGCAGTCTACCAGTAAGCCTTATTATATGCACAATCCTGTCTTTATATGGAGGGATATGGGCTGCTGGTTGTACCGAGGCAATGATTTAGCCACAAAAGAGAGCCTCAAAAAAACACAAAACTTATTATGCTCTCTCTCTCTCTCTCTCTCTCTCTCTCTCTCTCTCTCTCTCGTGTGTCACGTGCACACCCACACACTCTCAGTGATAGTTTGAAATGACTGTGTATGTGTGAGAGAGAGTGCGTCACTGTACTTAGGCTGTAAAGCTTAAATTGGAGACATATTTGAATGCCAAAGCTCGCGCACATGCTGTCATTATTTTACTGCCCGAGCAAAGCTTATCCGCGTCATTACGCAAATGTAACCGTATTGAAATGACAGCTTAATCGGATTGGGTTCCTTGCCATTTTGACCTACTGTACGAGTTACCCATGAGGGACGAACAGCGCGGCCCATTGGGTGGAAACGTACAAATACCGACGCATGACGCAGGGACATGAGTGATAGATGATGATCCTATTTCTGGAAGTGCGCCTGGATTATAAATGTCTGAACAATTTAAGCGCTAGTGGAAACATCAAGAATCGCTAGTCTTATTTATTGTTTGCCATGCTCTGTGCGTGTGTGTGTGTGTGTGTGTGTGTTTTAAACCTCACTACAGGCAGATATGAGGAGAGACTGTGGGTGGTCAGTGGCTCTTGGACTCATTGCAACCGTGTTCTTCAATTGAATACGCACACGCTGGTATTAAGCCCCAAAGTCTTTGTCTAGCTGTCAAACAACCAGTGCTGCCTGGTTCGTCGCCAGGCTGCAGTTTGAGGTGACACCAAGCCGGAGTCATATATCGTTAATCAGAGCAGAATTTTTTGACTTTTGAAGTTTTTCAGATAACCTTTATCTATTGATGTTGGCCGGGACGATATCATCCGTGGGACTGAGGTGAGCCTCATCTCCAATTCACGCTGTTAACGAAAAAAGTCGTGAAACTGAACCGTCTCCGCGTCACGCTGAATTTTCAGTGTAGTTTGTGTGAGCACGGGGCCTTGCTAATAAATTCGTAAAGTCACTTCTGTCTGATGTTTCACGGTGCAGCAGATAAAAATGGCAGGCCGTCGCTCTTGCCAGCAGCACCTCGTCATAGGAGAGATGACAGGAACTGTCCGTGGTGCTGAAACAGACAGCTCCTTTGTTCAACTCTGGGCAGAAATGTTCGGTTGCTGCTGTAGGCTAACTCTCCTCGGCTTGTGTCACATTTTGTGTGCTAAATACTTGGACAGCTAGTGAGTCACACACACACATGTTGCATCTATCTATCTATCTATCTATCTATCTATCTATCTATCTATCTATCTATCTATCTATCTATCTATCTATCTATCTATCTATCTATCTATCTATCTATCTATCTATCTATCTATCTATCTATCTATCTATCTATCTATCTATCTATCTATCTATCATAGATTGGGACAGGATCACAGCCTTTGCTTTAAATGGCATCATCGTGTCTGTTGAGTGGTGTTAAAATCCATTAGCTGATCACCATAAAGTGGGGCTTCTCTTGGCCATGTGAACAATTGTTTTTCTTTCTTTTTTTTTAAATGAAAATAACAGCTATTGACACCAGAAATAAGCCCAACACTAAAAGCAGGCACAAAGAGCAATTATGCCTCACTATGGTGCTGTAACTGTAAAATGTCAGTTTCAAAGAAATAATCTCTTCTCAGTCTTTTCATGTTTGCAACACATACACACACAAAATATGCTTTCAAATAAAACTTTTATTTTTAAACCAGTTTTATCAGTTTTTCCAAAAATGAAGTACTTTCTTTATAAGACAGATGATTGTGTTCTTGGGGGAAAAACAGCATTTCTCCTGCTTTATTTTCTTTTTGGATTCCACAGAGCTAAGCACACAAAGTCTCTTACGACACCTTTGGTGCTAAAATGTGTTATAAACACAGTTGTGGCGCTGATATACAGCCCAAGTGGAAATCCGATTATCTCTGGTGGGGATGGGGGTGTTGTGACATCTAGTGTGCACTGAATGATTGACTGTACTGTTTATCTGTGATTACTAATAATATTCACATCAGTGTATCAAAATGTCATTATGTGATAACAATCTTGATAACCCCTACCAAGTTCAAGAAAGACATACTGATCAGTGCCCAGTGGGACCACAGCAAGCTAATTTGTTTGCGTGTTAATGGTCATCTGGTATGGAGGGAATCGCTAGTACAGACTTCCTGAAGTGGTCTTTCGTTGGTGATGAATGGCGTGTGTGCTTTCCCCTAACGCTGATTGAATTAGGCCACCCTGCAGTTCCATTGCTTTCCCTAGGAGCAAAGGCGATCCTGCAGTGAAGTTTATCAATAAGCGGGTGGATGGAGTGTAAGTGGTAGTGTTGCCGGGGGCAGACAGCCGGTCATGAGGAGGGGGAACACGCTTAGGGAGAGTCCCACTGATCACACGGCAGATTGGGAGCCCTTGGTGCTAGCGTCTGTCGGTCCCTGCCGTAGGGGAAGAATGAGCAGTGGAGCCACACAGAGCTGACCTAGAACCACACACTGGGCCAACTTCAGGTCAGCATCCTGGGTGAAGGCAGCTCAGTTTAGCTCTTTTTCTTTTTCTTTGTGGTTTTCTTTTTTTGGAAGGTTTCTTTATCACAAAATATTCGGTCAATTTACCACAGTTGTGATCAGGTGATGAACATGGTTGATTCAGAACAAAGCGTCTAGCGAGCGCAGCATTTTGATGGCTTTGTTTTGAAGGCTGGTTGCTTTGATGTGGACCCCCATGAGGCCACTGGCAGCTGAGCTCCCACTGTGGCAGATTGATATTTGTAATTTAAGGGAAGCTGTCACACAGCATCCTCCAGATGGAGAGAGCCGCAGAGGCACGCAGTCGATTAAACACGGTTTGTTTAGGAATAATCATTTTGTTGTGGAAGCTGAGGATTCATTTGAGGCATATTGGCTCTAAGGTTCAAAATGCTCAATTATATCCTTACACACACAAAATCACAGCATAATAACATAACAATAGATGTAGCGTACAGAGTGGTGTCAGGGAAGCTTTTAGCTTTTAGCCTGTCTGTTATCTGATGAAATCGTTCAGATCGCCACATCACAGCAGAAAGGACAGGTCAGTGATTTGTGTCCCTGCTGCAGAAAAGGTTGAGTAAAGGTTGCGAGCCAATTCATTAATTCACTCACTGGAGTGTGCGCACATGCACATGCACGCATGTACTTGCATGCTGTTTTAGTCACTGGACTATTGGAATTGATATCTGGGGGAAGGGTCATGTTTTAAAGAGCCATCTTCTTCCTGTCACATTGATTGACAATAAAGGAACAATAAACATCTCAGAGAGAATACTGCTTGATTAACTAGCCTTCAAAGGAACCATACATGGACAATAAATCACGTTTTCATCTCACAAATTAGGACAATGGCATTTAGATGCCGGTTTGAAGACCTTCCAGCTTGAACTCATGACATTCCTGCTCATAGGTCTAACTGGTAATGTCAAATCCCATGAGGAGTTTAAGAGCAGTAATTTATATATTTATGTGATATTATTATAAATGATCCACTGTTATTGTGTATGAAGTGTTTGAAAAAGGAGGGAGAAAATGAGGCTGGGGTTTGAAAATGCTATAAAACATAATGTGATACAATATCACAGATATTGACAGTATTTATGACACATTAGAATATACATTTTTGCCTCTGATATATTTTCATTGTAAAATGCACTCCCAGATCAAATATCAGTAAGATGACAATAGTCAAGATGGCATTAATTCATTTATCATTCATATCGACTTGGGCGTGGTGAAGGATGACGAGGCCAAACTGATGCATCTAGACAATACAGCATGGTATTCAAGTATCTTTAGTTCTATGGCCGAACTGGGCAACTGCAGTGTTGTACTCAGTTTTTAAGAATGCCAAATGTTTTTCTATCAGTCAGTCATTTACGCCCTTTCTTGTAATTATACCATTTTTTTCCAGTTGCTTCAGTTTCTCCCACCATAACAAATGCTGAGCTGGTGCTGCCTCTTTACCCAGGACAATCTTATAAAAGCAAAAAAGGGTAAAGGTTATTTAAAAATGAATAGATTTGATCCATGTTGCATTTTCAGTGCCAGTTCATGAAGATTTTCAGTAGGCATGTATCAAATTTGAGGTTAAAATTGTTAAAAATGCTTTTTATTTACTCCATTTACTTGTTTTGTTTAAGAGGACCATAGCACATTTACCCTTCCTTATTATCATTGCAGTTTAAATATATGTGGTGCTTTTAGTTGGTACTAATCCTTAATGGTAGATAAACAAGAATGACGGTGCAGCAATTGAGGTATTTTACGAGAACAAAAGAAAAAAAATAATAATTTTGTTGATTTTGTTTTTTATAAATAGGAAATGAAGAAAAGTCCTTATCACATTTTTATACAGGTGAATAGTAAAAGTCCTTAGTCGACAGCAAAACAATGATTATACAATCAGATTAGGAAGTTTAGCCACTCCAGCAGTCCTGAAAGTACGGTTGTGTAGGCTGGGAAATATTGTTTGCTTTTATGCAAAAACTCATTTGAACTGTTACCTCCTAATTCTACTACCAGTATGTATTTGCAAGTGAAGATAATCAAATAAAAAACTGAAATTTCATTTAATTGTAGGGGAATTACACCCTTAATCATGGACCTCATTATAAAGTTATTGTGTGTTTTTGAAATTAGTATTCTTTTTTCTTTACTTTCTCTGAAAAAGCAAAATTTAACATTCACATCAGAGAACAGAAAGACAGTAATACAGCTCACTGCAGGATCCTTGACAGTGGATGCTTAAACATCTGTACTGATACCACCTCTCTGATAACCTCTAACATTATCGCTCTCACAGCACTTGGCACAGATCCCACTTCACTGATTCCCTCATCTTTCCTTCATACTGTAACTTTGGTCTGTCTGCCTCAAGTTTCTTTCAGGAACACATTTTTAGAAAACTTAACTTCTTACTTTCACTGTACTTTGAAAGCTGTCAATGTAAACAAAGTTAGGCCTGTCAAGGTTGCTTTCAAGAGCTTGGCTCTTAAATTCAGTCACTCGGAAGCATAAGCTGCCAGCTCTTACAGTATTTAGATTAAAGTGGTGTCGATTTTGTACCTTCAAGTCACTTTGCTCACCAGATAAAAATGCCTTTATGTTTAGACATTTATTGAGAAGACTAATGGAAAATGGCCTGTACTTCTAAATCGACCAGAGAAGGAGATGAACACGGGGTAGAAAAAATGAGGAAGGCAGGTAGTTATTTAAGGAAACGGGGAAAAAATCTGCATTATCTGGAGGCTTGATGTGCAGAGAGCAGTCACTGAGGGGTGGCGATGTGGGGGTTTGGATATATAAAAGTTAAAGAGAGGTACACAGACTTGCTTTCAATTGCTAAAGAACCATACTCTTTAAGCTCGAAGGCTGGAATGCAAGTTTGAAAGCCGATTAAATATCTACATAAATCAGCCACAAAATTAAAACCACTGGCAGGTGAAGTGATCAGTGATCGTCGTCTCATTACAATGTAGTGCTCTGGTGTTGCCCTTAGCACATGAGTAACACAAAAAAGAGACCAAGTAGTTCATTTAGCTTACAAACTAAAATCCCGTAGAGCACCTACAAGATACACCTGAAAAAGCCTGATCCATGCAGGCCGCTCCCCGTAATCCACAGGGTCCAAAGGGTTGATCCAGTCCTGCCAATGTTCCAGTGCCAGACCCTACAGGACACCCAGAAAGGTCCAGTCTTCATGCCCTGATGGGTCAGCTGCGTTTTTGTGGCTTGAGACAGCCCTAACTTAGCACAGGTAGATGGTTTTAATTGTGCCTGAAGGTTGGATCTTTCAGGAGGGTTTAACACCAAAAATGAATTATTTAAGACTATTTTCATAAGAAGATTTACAGGGGAGTTTATTTTAGCTCTTAACCCCCAAACATATTATGACTACATCAGTGCACATTTGTTGCCAGATAGAAGTTTAAAGAGTTTTATTATTTCATTTAAAAAGTCTTTATTGTGTTTTGGATTAGGCTTTTTTCTCTCTTTTGATGGGAGCTGGACCATAATGGAGCCAATCAGGATTTCTAACATTTTAATTAAAATGCAATAATTGGAGTGAGATTGTGTTCCAGGACGCTGTCAATCAAATCTGATCAGCTGAATGAAGGCAGATTATCAGAATGTTTAAACTATTATTTAAATGTTAGCTTTAGCTTCAGTTTTTACTTTTATAATCATATATTTGATGGAAATGTTAGGATTTAAGGAAGAAGTCTAAGGGATTTAAGAAAACTGTAAAACTAGTTGTTTCTGTAAAAAGAAGAGGAAGAATTGGGGCTATGCAAATGTTTGAAGGATTTAGACTTTGTTATAGTGGTGCAAAACCTTTTAGGGAAGATGTTATATTGCAATCATTCACCCTTTATTTTTTCTTAACACTCTCTTTGAGCAAAACCAAGGTTTGATTTTAAACCATGAGCACAATCTGGTTTCAGACTTAACCAGCTGTTTGAGTTTCCCTAAACCTAAAAACACTTCATCTCAGAAGCCAAAATAAGACTCGATAGAAGAGATTAGACAACATTCATATGGATCATTTTGCAAAACGACAAATGATCTTTTTCATCATATGATCTAAAAGGACGTGTTGCCCTCTCAGTCTCCATCAATAAAAAAAGAAACTCGGTCTGGACATTGTTAATTATTTCCCTTATGATTATGTCTGTCACGAGAACATGCTTGAATAAATCCTATTCCTGACTTTAAACGTATTAGGTTTCTCTTTTACTGTTTGCACGCTGCCTTTGGCCCTGCCATAAAATACAGAGGGTTGACCACACCGCCTGTAATGGAATCAATCTCTCAGCTGTCACTTTGCATTGGTCCTGGGCAAATCTCACCAGTGTCCCATGGGTGAACATGTAAGATATGCAATGTGAATGCTTCCAACACGTGTGCTCATACAGGGCACATAAATGAAAGGAGTGCAGGGATGTAAAACAGAGAAATGCTCACACAGAGTGGCGCGCACAAGATTAAGCCTGGCAAATTGACTTGTCTTGATGTCTGATGAAATTGTATTTAAAGGTGTAATTTAATCATTTTGCTTTTGTAGAATTTGTGTGGAAAGTGAATCACAGTTGTAGCGCTCCTTAGAGACACGGATGTTGGAAGTCTCAGAGCTGGCAGGTACTTGTAAGAAAGTGGTTCGAATGTTCAAGATCAGATTTGCTCACAACAGTGTAATTGTAAGCTTAAGCTGCGATCTCTCGGTGGACTGGCCCACAAAAAATAGACAGGGGGGGGGAGAAGGAGTGACTTTATGTCAATTTTCTGCTGCTTGGCTTGTCATCTTGCCTCTCAAATCCACTCTGATGGCCCTAGCTCTGAGCTATAAAGATGGGAAGACAAAAACAGACAAGGTCATGCAAGAATTGGCATGGGGGAGACAGAGAAAGACGCCGAGACAGGAAAAGAGAACTCGAGGTGTTTCTACTGTTTCCTAAAGCTGAAACGCTCTGCCCCGTTGTTTTGTCAGCTGCAATGGTCTGTGTTATGGTGCAATGAGACCCCAGGGAGTGGGGACTGCCATAAATATTGCACTGTTCTGAGCAGCCGTCTCTGATGTGGGCTCACATTGTGCACCGGATGCTGGCCATTAGTGCTGTTGGTCAGTAATGAGTGGGCACCAGGGTCTTTAAAACAGTCTTCCAGTTGAGTTTACACAGACGCACACACGGGGCAGCAACTTAGCGCAACAAACAGCTTCCTTGTCAGATGATGAGCAAAGATTAAAACTTTGGGATGTAGAGAACTCATAATAAACAAACACAAACAAAGGAAGCTGGGTTGTTTTAGTGAAGAGCCACTAGTGTTTGTTGGAGCTGACATTGCAGTGTGTTTTGTCGAAGGTCAATGACATCTATGTGTCTGTTCATCCTGGATATGCTTGTGTGTGTGTGTCTGCACACACATAGAGACACACACACACACAGGCCGAGTCAGTCCTGTTCTTGGCTCCAGCAGTGATCTGGCACTTCTCCTAGTTCTGCAGCCCCTGCCATGCATCCCTCTCTCCCTCCCTTTCTCCTGCTGCCTCTCCTCCTCCCATCCCTCTTTTCTCCCTCCATCCACACACCAGTGCAGATCAGCCTGCCCGGGCCTTGCAGGGTGTCAAAAAAAAAAAGGAAATAAAAGAAAGAGAGCTGACTGGACTTTCACCCCAGCTCCCCCGGTATGCTTTCTCATTTCTGGCTCAGTTTTTAATGCTTTGCTATCATGTGATGGTAATATGGCAGCATTATGTACCCAAAATACAATATGCCACTCAAAAGATGTTGAACACATGGACTGTGAAGAGCTGTGACTAGTTACAGGCTGGAGCTGCAATCAACAAAGTCCATTCATTATTCCTTGGACAAAACCTAGATAACCCCACAGCAGGGATAGACACATGTACCAACACACATATAAGAATACCCTGTCTTAAATTTCTGTTTCAGTTCACATAAATCATGTAATAAGATTCCATCTGAGATAAGCGGAGTGCTCCCCACAGGGCCCTTTCCCCTCTTGGAGAGAGGCACAGCACTATAGAATGGATACAGCTGTGGTCAGAGAACAATCAATGCTACTAACTCTGTGTGTGTGTGTGTGTGTGTGTGTGTGTGTGTGTGTTTGTGTGTGTGGTTGTAACATGGATTTTAAATACTCTTCAGGAATCACTAGAGAGAGCACATACTAGATATTAAATTTTAACGGCAACCTTGAATTTCCAGTAGCCTGAACAGATTTTTTTTTTTAAAAGCCAGATCTAAACATTTCCATGCTTTATTAGATATGTGGATCACTATATCTGAAAACACTGCACCATTTGCATAAAATAATGGTAATTAATCTCTTATTTTCTTGAAAAAAGAAAAGGATGCCGGATGTGTGCATTCAGACAAAGAACAAAAAGTATACAGGAGTGCAATGTCCACTTTGGTTTAGCTGAATATTGTCTAGCATCCAAAACATTGATTTTAGAGTCCCATTGCATCATATAGTGCACTGTGGCCAGGTGGAGACAGTCAGGTGAGTATGTTGGGATTCTATAGACGAGAGAGTGAAGGTCACTGAGATGTGCTTATGGGGCATTGCTCACATAAAACAGCTGGGGTAATACAAGGTAGAGTGATGGTGTGTACAGCAAGAGATAACAATGGGAGCGCATGTTCAATTAAACATATACCATCCATTGATCCATCCCTAGTCAGTGTGATACCTCCTTTGTGTGTGTATTTAGGTCTGGTTGGCTGCAGGTATTTTACTGCAACACCCAGACGGCTGTCATTGGTTCACTTAATGCTGCTGCACATATATCTTTCTCTGTCAAAACTGACAGTACCTCAGGCTCTTTGTAGGCTGTAAAGTCAAGGAAACAAGACAAGTTCAACTGTGACATACTGCCAGTAGTTTTGGTAACTCACACCTTGGTAAGTTCCTTTTTTTGTTTTTGTGGTGTGCAATCTGGTTCCATTTAGACTGAGGAAAGTCAGTTATTTTCATTTTGATAGCTGATATTGTAATAATTGAAAGCGTGAATTCATTCACATCAGTGGAAACATTTCTTTAAAGGTTGTGTTGAGATGAGGAAGCAGCTTATCACTTGAAACCTTCTGAATGGGTGTTCTCCAGTAGACTTTCTTTATGTACAGGCAAGGATGAGCTGACCTGCTGCTCTTTGTGGATTTACACAATACAGATAGACAGTACATTGTTTATGCTGTCTTTATATTAGGCACTATAAAGTTAGTATGAAGGTGGAATTCAGTGAATGAAGCTAAGCAACATCAGCTTAACTTCAAATTCATCCCTGCTATACTTGATGTAATCTAACTCTGACCATGAAACCACAGCCACTGTCCACCGGTCACACACAGTCCTTTACTGTGAATAACCACAGTACTAACCTGCAGACTTTTTCATGCAATCTTTAAATAGCACAGTTAGTCTACAACAGGTTGTTTTGCAGCAAGTTTCACAACATGAAAAAAATGTCACATGTACAGACCCAATATCTGATTTTAAAGCAAGAGGAATTACATGTAAGCTTTTCCAGTTTATCAAATACCACTGAGCAGTCCTCACCTTTAAATATGACCTCCCTTCTTGGTCTTTGTTTCTCCATTGCGGAGTGAAGTTAAGTCTCGTTTTTTTCTCGTCCTGTGAAATATAGCAGCTGGACCTTTAAGCTAGCAACACACTGCCGTCTGATGTTTTTTGAGCTGATAGAAATGTTGCAAATGACTTACTTAAAAAATGTTACTCACTTTATGTTTGCTCCTCTTCAGTAGGGCTAGCTAAATGCTGAAGTACCGTAACCGTAACTTATGGACAGCTGCAGTCGGTCCGACGTTGTGAATAAAAATAATAATAAATAAGTTGAAACATCGGCCCACTTTAAACCCTGCCTTTTAGACAGAGTTTTGTCTCTTTCATCTGTTGTTATGTGTCATCCCCTGGTGATTAAGACATGAACAGGACTGCCTTTCATGTGTTACTGTTTAGGCTCAAATTGGTTTGACGTTTGAAGGCTCGCAGTGAAGTGAAATAATAACCCTTCAAATGCCCTAAACCAAAAGTAATGAGCCTGTTTTGAAAATATAAGGAATAGAAAGTACAGATATTTTTTTAAAGTGCAGTAAAAGCAAGTAAAAGTTGTCAGAAAAAAATACTCAAGTAAAGTACAGATATCAGTAATGAAGCATCTGTACTTTGTTACTTCCCACGTCAATAAATTGCTGGAACCATTCCTCTGAGATTTTGTGTGGAAAAAACCTCAGTTGATCAACAGTTTCTATTATAATTTTGCTTTGAGTTCCTGCAATGTGACTGATTTTGCATTAACGAGCAGTGTATCTAAAAAAGTGGCCAGTAAGCATATAAATCAAGGCAAGATGCCATTCAGAGAACTATGGAAGCCACAAAAAAAAGGATCGTAACTCGAAATTTTGAGTTATTTTCTCGAAATTTAAACTTTTTTTCTCAAAATTTCGACTTATTAACTCCAAATTTCGACTTATTAACTCCAAATTTTGAGAAAAGTAACTCGAAATTTTGAGTTAGCGCTGCCATTTCAGTAATCTACGTGAATGATGTCATTTCCTTGTTACCTGGAAGCTGAAGCCCTCAGGTACAAATGCTACAGCCAAGCTACCGGTATTACATCCAGTCATGAATGCACAGATTGCTGAGTATTTTCAAAAATGATGAAATCCATGTGTTATTAGCTGAATCACATGGCGTTACTATCAGCAAACGTACTCGCGAAAGTGCCAATTTGTTGCGATCAGGTTTTGACTGCGCGTTACTCTGCGCCATATGCTTCCGGGTAACAAGAAAGTGACCTAATTCAGGTAGATTACTGATTGGCAGAGCTAACTCAAAATTTTGAGTTATTAACTTGAAATTTTGAGAAAAGTAACTCGAAATTTCAGGTTTTGTTTCTCGAAATTTCAAGAAAATAACTCAAAATTTTGAGTTATGGATACTTGTTTTCGATACTTTTTTGTGGCGGAAAAGGGCTTCCATAGAGAACGAACTGGAAACGTTTCAAAATACTTTGACAGATTTAAAACAAAATAAGGTTTCTAGACTAGATATGCACATTTTACTTCAGTTATACTTCAGTTAAAATACTGAACCGTGCACTGGACTATACGGAGATGATGAGATGAAGTGTATGTTTATGCAGCTGTGAAGACCTTGCATACGTACACATAAAAGATGTTCTTCTAATAAAAAGTGTTTGATATTACTTTTAAATAGCAGGATAAACACACGAGCATGCTGGAAAACAACCACGGCTAGATGTTTCTTGAAATGTTTTTCGCAACAGCATGCTTGTTATAATTTATGATGCTCTGATCCAAATACAATTGATTATGCAACTTACAGTTGGATTTTTCATTGGAGGTATCTTTCTTGTCTGTTGTAATTCTTCTCAACCCCCGCTTCCTTATTTCTTCCACTTTCCTCTCCATTTCTTTTAGTTCTCTCTATTCCCAGCCTGTCCTTAGTCAAGCAGAGAATCGATTTTTAAACAGGCAGGACTCTGGGGACCGAGCAGAGAACCATTATTGGCCTCGTTTAGGCTCCATTGCTACTACGATGGCTTCTCCAGACAATAGGACAGACTGTCATGGATACCAAATCGTAAATGCACATTCCAGGTGAAAACCGCTCAGGCCAGCATTTCCTTTCCTCAAGGAGCTTTGTTTTAAAGGGAAAAAAATAGACATATACAGTCTTTTTAAACGACTGCAATGCCTCTCTACACCCCATGTCACAATCAAAAGCAAGATAGGATGGGAATATAGCAAATGTATAGTCTTTTTTCCCGCGCTGCAAGCTACCTTTTTACCTTTCCAGCGCTGCCTTAGTTTTTGTGGAATTGCAACATATGGTGATGTGTTTCTACTGCAGTGGCTGCTGATTCCTCATCGGGCACGCTGCGCTCCTGTACAGCAGCTGCATGTCTGTCAGGCAGCTGAAGCGTGCAGATCCAATCAAAGTCCTCATTTTCTATCTCGGTTTGAAAGTTTCCCTGAAAGCTTCTGTGGCAAACCTTTTTCATGACAGACGTTTTATCTTGTCACAGCCAAGAGAGCACAGGTGGAATTAACAATCCCTCACTTCCATTAATTGTCCCCATAGTTCATGACAGTGAACCAGCATGCACAAAAGCAGCACCTCGCTTATTTGGAACTGAACCATCATTACTATACATGCCTGGATTGTGTAATAGAGTCCCAACTTGCATGTTTTCCTTCACACTTTTGTTTTTCACACTGAGAAACAGAGAAAAAAACCTGAATTTGAGAAAATTTTCTATGACTGTCTCTCTCTCATAATTCTCAAAGTCTTTTACCTAGAGGAGAAAGTGTTTTGTTTGAGTTGTCGCACTTTTAGGCAAGTGTGTTGACACTTTAAGATATACTTGGATGTCCTCTAACTTCAGATGTCAATATCAGACTGCAGTTTGGCAGATGAAGGATATTATGCTCCATGCCTAAAAAAATCAGAATCAATTTAAGCAAATCAATAACCATTTGGGGATATTTTTATTCACTTAAGTTGATGAGAGGATACAATTTAGCAGGTACTTGACTAGAATCTATTGCTGTTGCCTGGCTACATGACTCAGGTATCATGAGAAATTGATGTGTAAATTACAATGTGTATATAATAACTGTATATTTTTGTGTTGATTATATAATAATAATAATAATATGAAGAACTTTATTAATTCCTTACATGCGGACTAGAGGGATCTTATTCCAGTTAAAAGTCCCTTTTAAGCCGGCCAGTTACCAGGTTAGTGTCCTATTGTGTTTTAGATCTTTTGCAACCTGGGAACATATCAGCTAATCTGCTGACTATGCCTCTGGGGTAGCCGGGCCAAGACCTTCTCCTCTGTGCCCCAGTCACTTTTTTTTTTATCAACGGAAAAAAATTCTTAAAAGCTAATTAAAATGAAAAAAAAGAAGAAAGAAAAACCTTAATTCTTTTTTGAGTACAGTTAATAGTTGCACTTTGGCAAATTCATTCTGCCCTTGGCTCTTCGCTAACCACATGCAGCTAACCATGCAGCAACTGGTTTGTAAAACTTGGACTATAAGAAGACTGTAAATAGAAACCAAACATGATATATCAAATATCTTGTCCCCTGGCTACAAATTCTCCATTGTTGTATACAGATATGCATTTATATAGATTAAACATGACATGCCTCATTGGCATTAAGTCACCATTTGTTGCTTTTTTTTAATTTGTAAAATAGATTTAACAGTGTACTGTTTTGAAAGAGTTACTGATAATTGCTTTACATTTCAGCATGCATATTTACTATTATAAACTAAAAAAAACCCATGTTTGCAATGAGGAAAGAATATGTTAAATATAACATAACGCCTACAGAGTTCACTGAACTGCGCTGAATCTTCACTGATGCCAGAACAAACTGTGCACATTTGAGCTTGTTCTTGCAATGTAGCAATTAGAGCAATAGCAAATCAGAATAATATAATAGCCACCCATCCATCCACAACCTGGACAGATTGCCAGTCTATGGTGCAGAGTAAAAAGTGCTTTAGATGAAACTTGTCAAATATCACATCAAAATATAAGGCACAACATTCATCCATATTTAAAATGTTCTATGTTTGTGTGCACACCCCAGTTTGTTTACCATTCTGTGGAAGTGGTGTGCTTGCATTTGCCAGTGTTTTTATTCTACCTGCGTGTCAGTTGTGGTCCAGCAGCCCCAGTGGGGTGTGTACACTAAATGGGTGAGGAGAGCGTTGGCCCCTGCTCTCCATCAAAGGCAGCATTGACTAGAAGCATAAGGGCGTCTCTGTGGCCAGTCATCCTTGGACAGCTGACAATGGCCTGGGCATGGGAGACCTGGCTGAAAGCAATCAACAACTGCAGGAAAATGCTTCTCTGCTGGTGGAATGTGTGTGAAGTCAGACCTCAACAACCCACGGCCTTTACTCTTGACCGATCATGAGCAAACGGCTTTAGTTTGCCTTGAAGCTCTTCTAATTAATTATATACACAGCACTGCATTTTATGTGCTTGAATGTGCTTTTTACGTGCATGTGCAGTCTCCGTGTGTTTATGTTCGAAGTTCAGAGAACAGCAGCGGTGTGGATTGGCTCAGGATCGTGTGGTAATTAATCTCACTCAGTGAAGAGGTGCGTGTTGGGACTGAGGCAGGGCATAGCTCACAGCACCTTGCTCGTTAGCTCTAACCACCTATGGCCAGCCTCTGGAGATTAACGAGGGCTGGTCATGGTCAAAAGCGGTCAAATGTGTTTCAACGAAAGCTCACCCAGTGTACCACCGAGCTTATTTTTTATTCCGTGGCAGTGATTCACATTACAACTGCACAATGCCGCTCATGGGGCCTGACTCACACTGTGACACATCTGGCAAACAGCAGAGCAAACACACATGTGCGCGCAGATGCCACATTGAGCAACATGAGGAACAGGTAAACATACAGTAAGCATAGTTACAGTATGCTGTGCCATTTACTAGCTATCCCAGCATGAATCTCTTTGACACAGTGACACATAGAAACACCTATGACTCATTCAGTTGTGCTTGTCTTGTTCATCTTCATCTGGCTGCTCTGCTTGCTGGTGTCGCATTTGATGTTAGCGTAGCTAAATCTACAGATGAAGAGAAATAACGATGAAAGTTGGAGAGCTGCATTTGCACACAAATTCACGTTCATTTTTTAAATAATTTAGACTTTCTCTTTAATTTAATTGAATTCAGTGTTGAACCTGCTTCCTGTTATCAGTAATGTCAGTCAGTTTATTTATCTCTAAGAGGGTAGCTTCAAAGGTAATTTTACAGTCACTGGCTGCTGATGCTCATAAATAATGCAGTTTTATAGAATAGATGGTGGTATACAAATACCACATATATATTAGGGGTGCAACGATATTCGTATCGATATTGAACCGTTCGATACAGTGCTTTCGGTTCGGTATGCATATGTATCGAACAATACAACATTTGTAATTTATTTTATCAACTTTCCTTCTGACGATGCTGTCTGTGTTGAGCGCTCAGTGAATCTGCGTTCGACTACTCCGCCTAGGCTGCACTGTCGAGCGCAGATCCACTGAGCGCTCAACACAGACAGCATAGTCAGAAGGAAGAGCACAGGGCAAGCTAGCAAGACAGAAGTTAAGCTCTTCTTGCAAGCTGGACCTCCCCCACTCTCATTCAGATCTGGCGTTTGGAATTATTTTGGTTTTCATGTGACGTATGACCCTGAAGGTAAGCGAGTCATGGACTAAAGTAAAACAGTATGTTGGATGTGCCATGCAATGCTCAATTACATGGGTGGGAACTAGTGTGTTAGCGCAGTTAGCTCGTTAACGTGTTGGCCGTCTAGCCCCATGCACGGGGCGATTGGCGGTAGCTCGTTAACGGAGATTTGCCGTGTTGTGGCGTTAAGGTCATTTCAACGAGATTAACCTGAAAGCACTAGTGGGAACACAACGAATATGACTGCACATTTACGCCGACATCATCCTAGTGCAAAGACAAAAACAACAAGCATGCTACTAACTTTAGCCGAGTCATTTAGACAGCTGTTAGCACATGATTCTCCTTATGCTGCTGAGAATATAGCCCAGAAGAAGCGGATAGTATAGCTTTTATTTTGGAAAGAGCCATTTCTCTGTAATAAACTCTCTTTTCCAAAGATGAGTAATTCCTCAATCAGATACAGGGCTTGCAATATCGCTAGCCCGATGTCCTGGAGCTAGCGATTTTTTTCAGTCGGGCTACCAAAATCTATCTCTGCCCTGCCCGTCGGGCTATTGTAGGAAAAACATATGTCAATGCTTTTGCATTCTTTCAGAAATGTAGCTGGGTAATTATGTCATTGGCATCAGTGAGCCACTGTCAATATGTGACATATTGAAATCGCGTTTGAATTTGCGCTTGTTTTTTTGCTTTCACTTTGCAATCTTGCGAACTGTGTATAGAGAGCGACAGCACTGATCTGTGAGTGATGATAATTTGCGCACCAATTCCTCTGACATCGTCTTATTAATTGTTAGCTTACTATGCAAACATGACAAGTGAAATCTCCCGCAGCAAGCTTAAACATGTGAGAGGTTGATCGCGCAGAGAATCGCTGAGCTTATGTGAGTGCGTGTGTAAAAGCAGCAGGATATATATTTTAGTTCTGCTGAGCCAAATAAGACAGGTCAGGGTGAAGAAGTGACAGCCAAAGAAAAGCTTACCACAAAACGGAGAAGTTATGACAAATCAGACTATAAGGCAAAAAGAAAGTGCAGCTTTATGGTTTCATGGACAAAAGAATTTCTGTGGCTGCGATATGACGAGCTAAATAACCAGGGCTGCACATAAGTGGTCCGCAGGTGCGCATTCGCTGTCAAAATAAAAAACGCGCACAAGGGTTAGGGTTAAATTTAAAAACTGTACTTTTGAGTTAAAATATATATTTATAATTTTAATAAATGACAAATTAAAAAGGCATGAACATTTTTTTTGTATCGAAAAAATATCGAACCGTGACACCAAAGTATCGAACCGAACCGAACCGTGAATTTTGTGTATCGTTGCACCCCTAATATATATATATATATATGTATGCACACATTTCCATACACAACATCAGGGTTATGATCTGTATACAGATAAGAAATCTCATTTAATATTACGCAGTTATTACTCATGTAATATTGATCAAAAAGCACTTGGCCTGTTTGTGTGTGTGTGTGTGTGTGTGTGTGTGTGTGTGTGTGTGTGTGTGTGTGTGTGTGAAGGATTAAACCCTTGTATTTGCAGCAGTGGGATACACTCATCATCTATTCCTGAGAATAAATTGTCCTACCTGCACTTAGCAGAGACCGCTAATGAGAGACCCCTGTGCTCTTTCTTGAAGAACTCGTCGTAATCAACGTCATACCTTGTTGGATAAATAGTCTAGGTTAAATTTGCCTCTTTAAATGTTCACTTTTACATATGTTATCTGTTTCACATTTTCACTTGGACCGTCTATTTTGTTATATTAGAAACAGTAGACGACATAATGTAGAAGTTAGAGCTAAAGGGAAGCAGCGGGGATAACTCCATAACTCCACGGACGCAACAAGATTTGGTCAGAGTCACGTCTTATGATGTACTTTACCTAAGACCACAGCGTGCTCTGCCTTCAAATTAGATTAAATCTCTAAATCACATGATCAATCACCCATGGCTTTCTATGCCAAGATGGCGGCGTTTTCCTTCTCTCTCTTAAGATGGCATAACTTCATCCTATATCAGCAAGGTGTTTTTGGCCTGTAAATTACGTGAATTTGTGTGCACTGCCTTGAGAGATAAGAAAAAATTGGAAATGAGAATAACATACTCAGGTCTGATGGAAGCACACACGCACACACACATAGACAACATGAACAGAACAATGGGGGTGTGTTAGCAACCAATAGCCTGAGGTGATAATTGAATTTGGGAGGAGATATTGCTATCCCGTAAGATACAGTCCCGTAACAATGGCAACAGACACTAAATTCCTCTGCTACTTTGTCAGGGGTGAGTCAGAAGGTGGTGGGCCATGCACCTCATTTTCTGGTAAAAAACAGCAGGCAAACGGCATGTGTGCTACTGTGGGTGATGATGTGTGCATGCTTCATGCATCGCTGAAGCGTGGATCTCACGCCATGCCTCTGTGTGTGCCTCCTCAAACACACCTGCTCCTGACGCCTCAGAGAAAAAGCTTGGCTCTTAACTATACAAGCAACAGAGCAGTGTCATATTAGAATAAACGGATAGTACATATTGTGATTCACTTACATGCTGTACTTTTATATATTTTTAATTTTTAAAACCATGAAACGTTTTTTATTGGGCACTTTGAAATTACCTTTCGAGCTTTTTTCTTGTCCTGGATGTTATATAGCTTAATACATTCAGAAGAAGTCGGTCAGGCTAAGAAATGTTTACATTGTATGTTTAAGTCAAACTCAAACTTTCTTTGTTTTGGGACACTAACCATAAAAGTGTTATGGTGTACGTTTCCACTGAGCATCATAAAATGATGAATGAAGCGTCGAGGATTGCAAAAACATTTAATAGAGTCTACACTAAGGTAGTCAAAGAGCTGCTTTACTGAGTTTACATGAGGATGTCTAATGTGTGTAGTTTCACTCAGTCCTCAGTCTGTCCTAAAAAGCACGCTGAGAATCTGTCCTGTGGACCGTTCTTGTTTTTAAGTTCCTTTTTTAGCTCTTTTGTGTTGGGTTAAACAGAGGTGACAGGAAATGAGGTGGGTTTTGGGTGTTTGTATGGTTTGTTAGGGGCTGCATGTGAAATGCACAATCCTTCTCTGTGTGTGAGGATAGCAGGCTGGTGATGTCATGGCTGGCAAGGCCCAAACTGAGATTGTGAAGGCGTAACGCGACCGGGATTCAGAGCAGGGTCAC
This sequence comes from Mchenga conophoros, assembly GCF_057382185.1. NCBI lineage: Eukaryota > Metazoa > Chordata > Actinopteri > Cichliformes > Cichlidae > Mchenga > Mchenga conophoros. The sequence continues at coordinate 17,682,276 of NC_140541.1, forward strand.
TAACATTGTTCTGTTGAATTAGGCTGTAACGGAGGGGCACCTCCCCATACTGCACAAACCCGCCTGCCAATCGTTTTGTTTAGTGAATCAACTTTTTACAACTAATTACGGTTTTGTTTTCTTTTTTGTGCCCGATGCCAACGATTGAGAGCTTAAAGCAAAAATATTAACAGGAATTATGGGTGGTTCTTTGTGTCTGGGGGTGGGCGTCCGGGTACACACCGGCTCACTCCTTGGCGGCCGCTTATCAGGGCCTGGAGCCTGGGGCTCGCTCGGGCCACTTCGGAGGTGGGGTGCCCCCGGCCTCTCGGCCTGGGGCTCGGTCACTCAGGCACAGCTGGCTGCCGGCGGAGCTCACGGGCGCGTCACTGCAACTCCCCCTGGCTTCTGCCCCGCGGCTGCTGAGTGAGCCCTCATCTGGGACTCTCCTCAGCTCTTACTGAGACAGTGGCGCAGCTGCCCCTCTGTTGGTCTTCCTTGGTCTCTTGTGTTCTGGGGGCCTCTGGATGTCTGGAGTTTTGATCTCCTCCATACCTGCTTCATACCCTGGAGGACGGGGCTGTGGCCCCCCCACACCCTCTAGCAGATCGTTACATGGAGAAACCTTTGGAATGCAAGCATGCTGATCCACACAGGTATACACACAGGTGTACACACGGGTATTCACAGACGCGGACTACAGCTTTCTTGGCTGCTGCCTCAAAGCACATTGTGCACTGTCTATCTTGCGTGCTGCACAATATCGTTTATTACTTAGTATCTACTGATATTTACTGCTAGCTAGTTTATTGTGATGGTGCCGTTTTTTTTATTATGTTGCTCTTTGTTGTTTGCTTTCTCTTCTGTTTTTTTTCTCCATACAGGTGACCCAGGTGTTTTTTTTTTTGTTGTTTTTTTTTTTTTTTTCTTCCCCCCCTTCTCACCGTCTCTTCTCCCCTTTGGTTTTCTTTCTCTCCCTCTCTTTCTTTCATTCTTTCTCCCTGTCCTATCCCCCAGTCATGTCTGTCCCGTTTGTAGGAACTGAAAATAAAATAAATTCATAATTATAATAAAGGTCAATCAAATGGACCAATATGGCAAGGCCATGATGATCCACTTGGTAAAATAAATCCGCTTGGCATCTTTCTTGGCCTTAAGACAACAATTCTGATGGCTAAAGATCCAAACGGGACACAAAAAAAAAGAAAAAAAAAAGGAATTATGGGACGATAGAGACCAGAGTTAAACTGATCATTTTATGGTTACATGGTGCTCATTTTAGCCTCCATGACAGTTGATATAGCAGAATGCTTTAACACTGAATACCAAGCTGATCACATGACTGCAGACCGCAGAAATACAGTGAGGACACAAAACGAAAGAGAGACAGCAAGCTAACTATAGAGTAGAAAAAAGAAAGGTACAGTATGTAAATAAACTACCACGCCGTGACAGTATTGAAATCTTTCTCTGTGCATGTGGTCCCTTGACTTTTCAGTTTTTTACCTTTTTTGTTTATTTTTTAGCTTCGTCTCCCTTGCTGTTTTAAACTTAAACAGTACCGCTGCATTAGTTGTGGAATAAGTTTATCTTTAAAGAGGTATAAAGTCATTAAGACTACTATAGTCTGGGGATATATTTCGGATAGGTGATTACATAACCATAAACCATCATGGAGTTAGAGCTGAGGCTAAAAACACACATTCACAACTCTCCAGCTTATTGCTATTAAAGAAACAAAAAAAGGAGGAGCAAATCAGCTGTGGTGTTTCACAGGAATTTTATTGGCATAATGGTGTTTATTGACTGAGAGTTGTTTCCTAGCAGAATGTGATTGAGGAGCAGAGAAAGAGCTCTTTTTTAAAGTAGGAGCTGTGAGTGTTGTGTAAACACACGCTGAGAGAGGCCCCTTTCATTAGCTATGCTAATCTGCAGGGCACGTGACTAGCTGTGGATTCCAAGGTCCCTCCTGGCTCTGTCTCTCTTATTTTTTGTCTTCAAAGAGCCTATCTTTTCATTTCAGGTTCATTGGGTCAGTTCTGTGTGTGTTGTTTTCTTCATTTCTATGCAGTTTGATTGAAAGAAACATTATCGAGCTATTGCTCAATCTTCCCATCCTGTCCTAAAGAATTTTGGTTATCTGGTACTAAAGACATACTCCTACACAAGTAGATATAAGAGTTTCTTTGCACCACGGAGTTAACTCTCGCCCCTCCTTTGTTATCCGTGCTTCAAAAGAAACAACACGAGGGATTTCTGTCTACCTTTGGATAAAACATAGGAAAAAGGAACTAGCAAGGAATAAAAAAAATAAAAAATCTTAGACATGAAAGAAATTGAGCATTTTGGGAATTAGATTTCACATTCTTGCCATGAGTCAGACATAGTAATAGGGAAGCAGAAGCCAGCAGCTGGCTAACTTAGCACTAGACTTAAAATAAGGCATAAGCTCCTTTATATTTCAGTAACATTTCATTAACGGTTCATCAATATGTTTTATCTTATGTCATTCCATTAAAAAGCCTAAAACGAATGGAAATAGGAGACACTTTAGAAGCTTTTGTTTCTGGTCTAAAACAATGTTGATCTTAAGGAAATTATAATTTCATTATAATTTAAACAAGGCTTTCTTGTCCAAAATGTCATCCTCCTAATAGCTATCAGGTCAGCAGCAGCTTGCTGGGGGTTTGAGTCAAATTATGTTTTAGCCAGAAGCTAAACAAACACATTTCGAGACCATGCAAATGCACTCTATTTCGCACCTTGCATGTTTACCACAGTTCTGTAAGCATTCATATTTAGGCATGCAAAAAGGGGGTCTTAAGATTATCCTAATCCTAAACATGTCAGTGGCAAATTGGGTGATGCTAACAGGTCAAATGGTAACTAATTTACTTCCCAATTGTGATTCTTGTTTGATGTCTCGAAAAATTTATTACATAGATGAATATTGGCATGAGTATAACCTTTAAGCTAATAAACAGTTTCTTTTTAAATTTATACAACAGCTGTAGCACTATTTCAGGACCTGGCTATTAAGGGGTAATTACTACATGTTAGATTATGTCATTTACTCAGAGAAGATGAGAGGTAGAGAGCGAGTCACCTCCATTAATTAATATAATAAGCGTCGATATAAGGGGTATAGGTGGGATATTTCCTACATCACTTTGAGTCAGAAGGTAATCATTTTAAATTGCCTTAAGCTCCCACCTCCTCCCAACCCTCTCGGTTTTTAATGAAAATGGCGATTAAACTGGTCGTTCTTACATATGTAATTATTTCTTTATTGATTTGTCAGCATCTTATGGAATGGTGTTTCATAAAATATATCCCTTTAATGATAACTCGTCTGAATTTCAACCACGAAAGAAAATCAAGAATGACCCCCCCCCCCAGGGGAATGTGGAAATTGGTACGTTGATTTAAGTGTGTGAGTATGTTTAAGTTGGTGTGCAAATATTTGCACAAAAGTGTGTGTGTGTGCACGCTCTCTTTAGTTTTTGCAGAACATCCCTCTGCACTGACACTTACTCTTGTCTAGTAGTACAAAGAGGTACTTGATCTCATGTAATGGCAGTGACTGATGGCTCTTTCTCTCTCTCCTGCCATCCCTATTCTCCCTCCTTCGCTCTTTTTAGGCTGTGAGGACGGGGGGAAGATGAGACCTCCCAGCCCTCTGATGATCCTGCTGTACATCACCCTGTCCAAGAGTGTAAAGGTGGTCTCTAAGAGAGGCTCAGGTATTTTACTCCTATTTCTTATGTGCATGCACAGCCTCTGTGTCGCTGTTTTCATGCATGTGTGTGAGTAGACTCCAATGTTTACAACTGCTAATATTAATGGTTGGCGCCACTGGCTGATTTAATTTGAAGACTTATAGTCAATTTTTATGATTAAATTGTTTTGTGTAGTTGTTTGTTAAGTTCTGTCGGTGCTAAATATCAATATTCGAGAATTTATGTTGCAGTTATTATGACTATTAGACTGTGTTCAGCCTGTGAAAATGTATTGTTTCTTGATAATAATTGAAAATAATCCACCACTTAATTCTGCAGTTGTCAAAAACTGGTAATAGATAGGTAATTGCTAAGAATCTAACAATGGAAAGCAGTTCCTGCTTTTATTTTTTTGTATTTGTCTCTAAGGTGAGGAGTAGGGCTGCCACAAACGATTATTTTGATAGTCGACTAGTCACCGATTATTTTTGCGATTAGTCGACTAATCAGATCATGCATCCATTGGACGTAAAACTACAGCTTATTGCACCAGCAGCATCTGCTCTTATATAACTATCATTAGCTTACAGCTTTAAGTGTTTAAGGTATGTGCTAACTAAAAATAAAGACAAGATGATAGTTTATTACATTTTAATGAAATTTGCAGATTGTGTTGGTGAAGTTTAATAAACTCCTTGCTACACCGGAGTATATTCTCAAACATCTCACACTTCTGATAATCAGCTGTCTGCTTGATGTTTATTCAGCTGTGCAAAAACTATAACTTTAATCTCAGCCAAACCGATTTACTCAGGAACAAATAAAATACTAAAAAAGGCCAAACAATAACATTTTTAAGTTATCTAAGTGACTTATATATGTTTAACCTGAGTAGCGAAAGACGGCAGTGGGTTTGAAAACGATTTGCTGGGAGTCCGGTGTTCTCACCGGGTCTAGTAAGCCTTGCCCCCGGCTCGCTATCGAGCTAGTGGGTAACAGACGTCTCCGAAAACGTCGGAGCGCTTTTGAAAATATGTGGTGTCCTGATAAACTGAGCAGATATTTGAGGTTTCCACAGCTACATTCTCGCCTGAAAATATGTTAAACGTTTATTTTGTGACCCAGAAAGAATAATAAGAGCAATATTAAAACTAAGTAGCTGCCGCCATTGTTGGAAACTGAGCTGGGCTGCGCTATGGATTCTGGGCAGTGTTGCCAACTCCTCAGTAAGGAAAATCGCTATTGGTTGTCCTAAAAGTCGCTAGAAGTCGCTAAATGACGTCATCGCCTAATTTGCATAATTGGTCATGCTAATCTAATTGTAACCTATGTTGTTGGAGAGAGAAATAACATCGTGGAAGAGACATAAAGTGAGTAAAAAACATCCTAAATGCATTTAGAGTTTATTTAGAACTACAAATTAAATTTTTTTTAGCAATTATTGTTTTTTTTTAATGTCACAATTCCAACCCTGCTCCTTTATCCGGGCTTGGACCGGCAAAAGTGACCCGAAATAGGCACTCTGGTGGAGTTACTTTGTGTGTGTGTTTATAAGTAGTTTTAAACCTTGTGATCCACAAAACAACATAAGAGTAAAAGAGTAAAAGAAGAACTGACTGCGTTACAGCACCCGCTGCTTGTTAAGAGTAAAAGTGACACGCGCTTTCACGTCTTTTTTGAAAACTCGCTAAATATAGCGACAAAGTCGCTAAGTTGGCAACACTGATTCTGGGACAGAGCTACTTCTTCTTCGTGGTTTAACGGCAGCTGGCATCCTTGTACATGCAGTGCTGCCATCTTCTGTTTCAGTCCGTTATTACACTCTTAAATCCTACTACTTATCCCTGCGTCTTTTGTGATCTTACAAAGCTTCAAACGATTTTGATAGGAGTATGTGACTTGACGGGGCAGCATGGGCTACAGTAACAATCTAATAACTTGCATATATTTTATGCATAATTAGGCCGTTCTCAGAATTGAATCATTTCACTCAATAAAAATGTGTTAATTGAAAAACCACTCCACATAAGTACACTTGTTATAGTGTCAGCACAGGTATGCACAGTCTATTCAAAATAATGATTTTACCATTTTGATAGTGAGAATATTTTAACTTGACTGCTGTTGTGTCCTGGTGGATTGTTCACATTTTTTAAATTCTACAAGAAAAGTTAATCAAAATACATTTATGAAGGTCATGTAAGAAAATTGTGTCTGCTCGTTGGTTAAACGTGCCATTGTGTTAACTTGTATGAATTATGCATCTCATTGATTAATTGTCTATGGATCTCTGTTCCTTCAGACTGAGCATCTGGGTTCTCCCAAACTGGATTTGAATGTCATCAACCCTTTAAATGGCTCAATACCACATTAATATGGATAGCATAGGTGCTGTCCTTTACCTGCTCATTGACCAGAAGCTCTGTATTACACATTGTGATAATTTAGGTGTAAAACTGGTGTCGTAAAGCCAGTGTATCAACTATACCTACTTAACTAATCAACTATAGGGCACTGTGTCTCGTATATCATCTCATTTATGTGCTGCCACCATCAACATTATGCAAGATTTCCACTATTAAATACCCCTGTCGCAACCTACCAGTAGAAAAGTACCTATTAGCAATATCTATGGGAGTGATAACAACTGATCATGACCGTTTAAATAGATGACACTAAACTACTACACTCCCACAATTAACAGGAGAGCATTACTTCAATGCAGACCCACACAATGGCTGTTGAACATCTCTGATGGAAATAGGCAGGGAAAATAAGATCAGCTTTCTAAACACCCCTTGAAAATATACGATGCATATTTTATGAGTATGCAGAATAAAAATGATAAAAATGGTACATTCTTTTACGGCAGTGTTGCATTAAAGGCATTGGTAAATGCGGCCATTAAACTACACTAAACTTTAGATCAATAACATGTAAAAGTGGTGCTTGGCCTCGTACAAGTGGTGACCTTCCTTACATGCAAATGAGTATGAAAATGATAATAAAATAGTCTATTCAAAATACAGCCAGTGTCTCAGACATTCAAAGTATACCTTGTAGGTCAAGGTGAGAGCACTTATGCATTGCTAGTGATATGTTCCACCGTTCATCTTTGACTGGATAAACCACGCCCACAAAGCCATTGTTTAAATGTTGTTTAAAAAATGAATGTTAGACAGTAGGGTAAATTAATTTCAGTCGTTAATTTGATCCTTAAATCAGTTTTGTAAGTGCACAACAAATATTTTTTCTGTGTTATTATTATCAATCATTTTTCTGTCTTGTACATAATTACAAATAGGATTTGTAATTATGTTCTCTGTTCTGCTTAGAGTACAGTCAGTCAGTGAGTGACTAAGTTGAAATTGGTTGACTCCATGTTTTTGCTTGTGTGTCCGTTTTGTATGACCCTATCCACATACACTAGTACCTGTGTGTTTGTATGATTTGGTCTGTGGAGGATTTTGGCATAGATCAGAGTCAGGATAACACATCCGGTCAATCACGTATTCCTCTGGGTCCTTCGGTCAATTATTGATGGCGGTAAACTCAATATTACCTCTCAAGTGTGGGCTCAAAGACATCTGACTGACACAATGAAGGTAAGCTAGCCTTTTCGAAAGACTGCGCTCGCCTCTCTGCCAGCAGCTCAAAGGGAAGCCTGAAAGATTATAAAAAGATTATCAATTAGGTCATGGGGAAAATCAAGCTCACAAAACAGACACTGTCATTTTAGCTCCATTTTTTCTCTGTCTCACACAAACTAATGGAACATCCAGCAGTACTGAATTTGGACGGTAAATCCATCAATAAATAATGCCTTCTTTATTTGTGTTCAAAAAGAATAATGAAAAAGAGTAAATAACTCATTGCTGCAAGTTTGTAAGGATAATATTAGTGTAGTTGCTTGCATGAAATTAACATTCCATTCATTATTTACCCTGAGCAAAATTTTCTTGTTTATGCATCTGTTTCTCTAAATGGAAAATGGTGCTGAAAAATTAATCTTTTTACTTACCTATTTATTTATTGTTTTATTTTGAATAATTGATTTTGCCCGAAGACAATTAACTCAAAAATGGTTTAATTGAAAAATATATTTTCCTGCACCTTCAGCTTTGATCACTGGCTGCTGACAAGCTGAAGGGAATTGAGGTTAAAGATGAAATGTAGCGGTACAGAAGATTAATTTGCAGATAAAGCCACACGATAGGTGATTGTTTTCTGACTCAGAGGTTTGGGATATTTATCTTCTTGGCTGGAGATGAAGAGATTGAGCACACACTTCCATGGCTGCTCTCAAATTAACAAATCACCATCCCTGAACTGGGTTTTCCAAACCAGTCCAAAACAGAAATTTTGGAAGATAAAGTTTGAGACAAAGAAAGAAAAGCTTGGGCTACTCTTCTAATGAATTGTTTGTGGGGCATTCTCTTTCCGATGGGAAAACTCTATTGTTTTCATTGGGTTACAGAAAGAAGAATTTGACTCCACAACCTTGAATAGTTTCGGGTAAGAATCGGTTCTGAGGGCTTGATTAGCCCTCAAGAGATACTGTATGAAGCAACAATACAATAGATTTTTCCCTCCCAATGTCTGGGTGTCATTCCCAGCGTTCCCCAAAATCCTATAATTATTCAATGTGAAGCCTGCATTTCCCAGAATAATGAGTTTCCCAAAGGTCTGAAAGCTGTATTTGTCTCTTTTTCCCTCGCTCTTTATGGCACACTTGGTACTACTCATGCTTTTAATGACCCTTCAAGCTCAGAAGAATTATATATCAATTGGGGTAGACTATTGTTTTTGGTTTGTGTGGTGTGCACACCACACAAACCAAACTCCCCAACCAAAAACAATAGTCTACCCCAAAACAATAGTTAACATGTGGAAGCAAGTATGAGCTGTTTATACATAGATCTTATTTTTTTTTTGACCCACACATGCTGTGCTCCTGCAAATGAGGGTTTGTTACTCCAGGCATTGTGCTCACCTAGGTGTTATTTTGCACTGGAATGACCAAAGTAATGCTGACTCTGCCTGAGAGTCAATACTGGTGACAGAAACAAGCTGTCCATCAAGCTCCAGTTGTCTCTGTCTTGGTCTGACCTAAACAGGCCCGCCTCAGTTTCCTGGCCACAGATCGGCCCATAAAGATCCAGACTTTAATCAGAGAAGACAGGGACTGTTTAACTGGGGTCTTAGTCTTCTTACAAACCCAATTATCAGTTTGCAGCTCGGTGAAAAAGACAATGAACGCTGCAGAATATGGATAACAAATTTATAGACAAAACAACAAACCTCTTAGTCTGCACACTGCAACACAATACATTGTTAAACTGTGTAAAAGTAAAGTAAGAGAATGGGGATAGTCAACATTACCCATGGTCTCTGAGTATTGCTGAAAGGATAGACGGATTAAGTCATTGGAAAAATAGAATTGTTACCTTGGTGATCAGTTTTCTATTAAAGCTGTCAACTGTATTCAACTATATATTTTTTCCTTTAATCAGACTTCTCAAGCATGTAAAGTGGCTCTTTTTTAAAAGTTGTTGTCATGCAAAATAGTTCTTAATTTAACATTTTGGACCATGGAAGCGTCCCATAGGAATATGTAATTTATTCCTTGATTTATTACAAACACTGTACAGGCAAAATGGATCCAAAAATGTATCCATACGGTTGACATCAAGTAGACATCTTATATACATCTATTTTATAGGAAAATACCAAGTTACTGGTTTATTGGCCATATTGTAGGTATTTTTAGAGAAAGAAAATACTCTCTGTATTTGGTGAAAATGATCTAACCCACTGTTTTCTACTAGGAAACAATAAAGTGGGATGTTTAATTCCTTTTGATCTACAGTGTCACTTCAGATATTTCTAGTGGACTTCATGTTGTTATGTTGTTGGGCGGTTTTTACCATTTACACATCCTCGCTGGTGAAACAATATACTTTGTGTAGTGAGATGATCACTATCTAGCATTATCTATCCAGGGAGCATCCAAAGTAGTGTGCACTGTGTGAATTTTGGGCACGTCTGGACTGAAAACAAAATGCTAATTTAGACATTTCTCTGTTAATTCTCTCAAAGACCTTGTGGCACTGCACTGTCCACTGGACTGAATCAGAGTTGCAGCAGCGAAAAGTCAAGAAAATGACAACTGAGGAAACTGAGAGGCTGAGGATGAATGGGCAGCAGTTGAAGTTGGCCAAATAAACCAAATGAACCTCTTCAGCTTTGGGCCCTGGACACATAATGTTTCCTAAGTGTTTTCAAACATGCTTGCTCTCTTCCAAAGTAATATCCTTCCAAATATTCACTTTTCAGGATGACAATATAGTTATGAGGTATAGGTATGACATTATCAAGGATGACGTGACATTTCAAACAATGGGGACTCAGGAATTGGTTCAGTTGGTTCTGAAGAGTGGCTGCCTGAAAGTGTACATGCGCTTTGTGGGATAAAGAAGGACAGACAGGTCTTCCTGATTTGCAAATTATGTATATTAGCAATGCTAAATGCAAGAAAGGTTGCGCTTTGAATACGACCAACATCCAGTTCAAAATTAATGTTGAATTCATAATATTTTCACAAGCATTGCAGTCCATGTGGCTTTTCAGTGACTTTGTCCAATAATTTTAATACTACACATGAAAGCCAACATTCGAGGTCTTTGGTTATTGTCTATCAATATTTCTTAGTCAAAAACAGGCTGCTGTTGCTTTTTGGGATGGTTATATAAAATAACTTTGCAGTCATGACATATATATTTTAATACGCTTTGGTATGTTTGCTCTGGGTTGATTCAAAACAGGTAAATGAGAGGAAATTAATTGAGTCATAATTATAATTTTGACTTTAATCATAGATTTACTAAGAGAACTAGATGCCTTGTTAGATGTGAAATTCCAATTAACATGGTCTTCATTCCTGTATTTAATGCTAATTTTGCATTGGTCTGTATTGGCTCCAGGTCAGCATGGCCATCTACTTCACTGTGCCGGGCACAGTTTGTGTTATCTTTTGCCCCTGAGTCAGCCATAAACAGACAAAAGCTCTGATTAGGAATTGCTCACAGCTGCATCTCTGCATCATCACACCCTATGCTGCCTCTGCTGTCCCATACAGAGACACAAAATAATATGCTGTTTGAACACACTGTCCATTTATACACTCCAAATGTCATGAGAGAGACAGACAATACACATCTCTAAACACATCCAAGGCCTGCTGACCGGTCTGTTAGCCGGAATAATGGCTTTTAAATACAGCGGGCAGGGATGAATGAACATGCTGCAGTGAAAAACAACACTCTGCACTCGACTAAATACAGGAATGGTATCATCTCAGTTTCTTCCACTTAACTCGGCAAAAGCACCATCTTCCATTATATATGTGTGTGTGTGTTAGTGTGACTTAGTGCAGTATGTTAATGGGTACTTACTTCAAAGTATGCATGTGAATGGAAAGTCCTTTAATCAAAGTGTATGACTTGACATGTCACAATCATACAGATAGCATGCAAATTGTCTAAATATTATAAGATGCATATACACAAGTATGTAAATAGAAAGAGTTCTTTCAATATTTCCTTTCGATTTAAATACATTGATTACAGTGTGTTCACATTAAAAGCTGTTCAAACGCATTCAAAACGTTTTGCTACCAAACATTGGTGTCACAGGCTGGGTCTCTGACCCAGCGCTCTGAGTTCATGTTTGTATTTGTCTCATTTTGTTATGTGATTTAGTTTGTGTTATTTCCTATCTGCCTTTAGTTTAGGCAGTTATTGTTCCTGGGTTTTCTATGTTTTGGGGTTTTGTATTTATTCATCACATATTAGGTCTGTTAAGTTGTGTTGTCATGTTTTAGTATTTCCTGTTTTATTCTGACAATGTCATGTGTTCTTTGTTTATTGTATTTAGCTTTCCTCTCCTGGTCCTGTCATTAGGTTTATGTCTGTCAGCTGTTTTCCCCCATGTGTCGCCACTTCCCCTGATCACCTCATGTATGTATTTAAGCCTTTTGTTTTCTTCATGCCATTGTCAGGTCGTCTGCTCATCCATGTCTCATCTCCAGGTACCCATGTCAGTTCACTATGGTTAAGGTTTTTCATGTTTTGTTATTAGTTCACCCAGTTTAGGTTATTGTTTAGTTTTCACCGATGCCCTATTATTTTGTACCCTCGTTGCTAACCTCAATAAACGGCTTGTTTTGTTAATCCACACCACGTTTTGGTCTGCGTTTGAGTCCTCCTCTGCAACACATACGGTCTGCCCCAGCCAGACCGTGACAGTACGACCTGACCACTATGGACTCAGCAGACCGCGAGCTTTACGAGCGTCGGGAGGCAGCCTTCGCCCAGCTGGAGGAGGAGCTCCGCTGGAAGCCGTGGCGTACCCCCGACTACGAGCGCATTTTCCACGGGACTCGGCTAGCTCTCGGAGGTCCCAAGAGCTGCCGAAAGTCCCCGCCTGTTGCGCTGCCTGCATCTAAGCCTCGCTCACTTCAGGTGGGAGTCCTCCGTGTGGCTTCAGGCGCTCACGCTCCAGCCTCGGTGTCACCATTCTGTACACCAGGGGCTCAGTCGCTCGCTCCGCCAGCTTCCTCTGTTCGCAGGAAGCGGCGCGCACGCCGCCATAAACCGGACATCGCTGAGCAGCTCACGGTGGTGAGTGAAAATGACTTTTATTCTCACGTCCCGTCTGACATTAACAACAATCGGCTCACTTCCGATCCATGGGGAATTTCCCTTATGGATGACGACGTGGACTGGGAGGATCCGTTTTGTTTTACTCCCTCTACGCAGGGAGGGATGAAAGACAATTCCCGCTCGCTTAAGTCTGCACATGCGGTTAAAGGAAAAACTGTTAACACTTCTACCAGGTCTACAACACTCAGTTCAGGTTTTGTTAAGTCTGGTTCAATCATCCCCAAGTCAGCTCACTCTAAGACCGTTAACCCAAGGACTGCTAATACTAAGACTGCTAAACATGAAGTGGACGGCGGATTCATTTTTGCTAGGTCTGTTTTTGTCGACCCAATACATATTAACCCTAAGCCTGCCGTTTCTAAGACTGTTTTTTCTGAGCCTGCTCCTTTGCCTGTTCGTGTTTCTGCTGCCAGGGCAGCTCGGGCCCAGCGTACCCCTGCACCCGTACCAGTTCCTCGGGTGAGGGAGTCTGAGGCCCAGCTGGTCCCTGCTCTGATTTCCAGGCCGGCTGAGGCTCTGTCCCTTTCTGCACCCGTACCAGCTCCTCGGGTGGGAAGGGCAGTTGCCCAGCCGTTGCCGGTGCCTGTTCCGGTCCCCAGGGTGAGGTCAGCCAGGATACAGCCCGTCTCCGCACCCGTACCTACTCCTCGGGTGGGAGTGGCTAGTGTCCGGCATGTGCCTGCACCCGTCCCTGTCTCTACTGAGGGCTCAGGAGAATTCGGTCTGCAATCCACACTGCCATCGCTACTGCATGCCTTTCAGTCATTAGCTCAGTCGTTAGCTCTGTTAGCAGCCCAGTCCGTAGCTTACATTCCTGTGCTTCCGTTAGCCCAGCCCTTAACCCACTGTGCAGCTCAGTCATTTGCTCCATCACCTGCTCAGCCTTCTGTTCAGCCGGTCGTCTCTGCACCTACTGGTCATGCCACGTCAGCTGGAGAGCCCGAGGAGCCCGTCCAGCCTCATGCCACGTCAGCTGGAGGGCCCGAGGAGCCCGTCCAGCCTCATGCCTCGTCAGCTGGAGGGCCCGAGGAGCCCGTCCAGCCTCATGCCACGTCAGCTGGAGGGCCCGAGGAGCCCGTCCAGCAGCCTTCCTCATCAGCTGGTGGTTCCGGAGAACCACACCAGCCTCATGCCTCGTCAGCTGGAGGGCCCGAGGGGCCCGTTCAGCCACCCGTCTCCGCTGGAGGGTCCGAGGGGCCCGTTCAGCCTCCTGTCTCCGCTGGAGGGTCCGAGGAGCCCGTCCAGCCTCCTGTCTCCGCTGGAGAGTCCAAGGGGCCCGTTCAGCCTCACGCTGCGTCATCTGGAGGGCCCGAGGAGCCTGTCCAGCCACCACCTGCGGCCGCCTCGTCGTCGCCTGGTCCAGCTTCATCCGAGTCTTCATCCTCGCCTGGTCCAGCTTCATCAGAGTCTTCATCCTCGCCTGGTCCAGCTTCAGCCTGTGCTTCGCCTGGTCCAGCTTCATCAGAGTCTTCATCCTCGTCTGGTTCAGCTTCAGCCTGTGCTTCGCCTGGTCCAGCTTCATGCTTCGTCTGCTGGGGGTTCAGGAGAATCCAGCCAGCTTCATGCTTCGTTTGCTGGAGGTTCAGGAGAACCCAGCCAGCTTCATGCTTCATTTGCTGGAGGTTCAGGAGAACCCAGCCAGCTTCATGTTTTGTCTGCTGGAGGTTCAGGAGAACCCAGCCAGCTTCAAGTTTCGTCTGCTGGAGGTTCAGGAGAACCCAGCCAGCTTCAAGTTTCGTCTGCTGGGGGTTCGGGTGAACCCAGCCGGCTTCAAGTTTCGTCTGCTGGAGGGCCCGAGGAGCCCGTCCAGCCTCATGCCTCGTCTGCTGGAGGGCCCGAGGAGCCCGTCCAGCCTCATGCCACGTCAGCTGGGGGTTCAGGAGAACCGCACCAGCCTCATGCCACGTCAGCTGGGGGTTCAGCTGACGTGGCATGAGGCTGTTATGCCGCCGCCCAAGCCTCGCTCTGCACCTGGGAATCTTCGGCCACCTGCTGGACGTCACCGCCGTCGAGGTCGGCCACCTGAACTGTTTCTACGCCGTTGCCGTCCACACGGTCGGCCACCTGAACTGTTTCTACGCCGTTGCCGTCCGCACGGTCGGCCCCCTGAACGGTTTCCATGTCGCCACCATTGCCGTCCGCACGGACGGCCCCCGGAACTGTTCGACCATGGACTTCTGTGCCGTCGGCCTCCGGGCCAGCCCCCTGATCACATGAACTATGATTTTCTGGACCGTCACCCTCCGGGTCGGCCCCCTGAGGAGTCATGAACTGTTCCCTGTGCTCCTGTGATTTTGATGGACATTTTGGTTTTTTTGGCCTTGTTTCTGGCCCTCCGTCCTGGACCCCCACCGCCCGCCCTTGGTGGGTTGTTTTTGGTTTTGTTTTTCGAGGTTTTGGGCGTCTGGAATCCGCCCTTGAGGGGGGGGGGCTCTGTCACAGGCTGGGTCTCTGACCCAGCGCTCTGAGTTCATGTTTGTATTTGTCTCATTTTGTTATGTGATTTAGTTTGTGTTATTTCCTATCTGCCTTTAGTTTAGGCAGTTATTGTTCCTGGGTTTTCTATGTTTTGGGGTTTTGTATTTATTCATCACATATTAGGTCTGTTAAGTTGTGTTGTCATGTTTTAGTATTTCCTGTTTTATTCTGACAATGTCATGTGTTCTTTGTTTATTGTATTTAGCTTTCCTCTCCTGGTCCTGTCATTAGGTTTATGTCTGTCAGCTGTTTTCCCCCATGTGTCGCCACTTCCCCTGATCACCTCATGTCTGTATTTAAGCCTTTTGTTTTCTTCATGCCATTGTCAGGTCGTCTGCTCATCCATGTCTCATCTCCAGGTACCCATGTCAGTTCACTATGGTTAAGGTTTTTCATGTTTTGTTATTAGTTCACCCAGTTTAGGTTATTGTTTAGTTTTCACCGATGCCCTATTATTTTGTACCCTCGTTGCTAACCTCAACAAACGGCTTGTTTTGTTAATCCACACCATGTTTTGGTCTGCGTTTGAGTCCTCCTCTGCAACACATACGGTCTGCCCTAGCCAGACCGTGACAATTGGAAATATTGTTTGCTATCAGCACATTAAGAAAAGCTCTTATCATCCTGATTGTGTAGTATTGGTACTTCTTGTTTCAATCATGAAAGCATGTAATCCAAGTAAACAAAATACTTTTCAGTTTTAAGCGAGACAGAGAGGAGCTGCGAATGAAGCAAAACAAAGCCAAAAATAGATACTAAAAGACAGTATGAGCTTTTTAAAGGTTGATTATAGAGTGAAAATGGTATTTAATCTCTCTTGCTTGCTCTCTTGCTATTGAAAAGCACATAATGATTGTTTTTATCATTAAATCAAACACTAAAGAAATGTAAAGAAATCTAAAATTGCTCTAAACAGTAAGGGAGAAAATGGTGGATTGTGACTTCACAGAATGAATATTATTGCATACCTGATGTCTTTGTCAGTACAAATAAGACTTTCATGGACCAGCCGAGAGTGCTGCGACTTGTGACTACAGCAGAAACCACTGCAATCGGCTCGCTGTCAACATACTCTGATATGTCGGGGTATTGCTATGGAGCAATCCCAGCAGGAGACATCAGGGATGTGCGTATGTGCATGTAGCACTGTGTGACTCTATCCACGTGACTTGTGATATCCCAACCTTGGCTTCTCGCTGTGTCTCGAAGCAGGGATGAAAAAAAAAAAAAAAAAAAACAACACAAAAATGATACAGCCAATATTCTAGATGAGTCTGTAAAGTCCTGCTCCAAATCCCTGATAAGAGAACGTCATGGATAACTGTAAATCTGACATGGCCCCAAGGCAGTGTGAGGGATGAAGTCCGTGGAGTTGATGCCTGAATAAACCACTCGATAAGTGTGAGGGCAGGAATACACAATCCAGCCAGTCTGTCAGTCAGTTAATTTATTTGTCAAGGTGCTCTCCTTTCATTTCACAAATCATACTGCCGCAATTTCTCTGACACTTGAAAACTGAAATGTGCCTGTCTATACATTTCCTCTGTCAAGAAGATGAGCTAAATGATGTACACAAATAAGATGTAGTGAAACCTTGTCTCTACTTGTCATGCCTGTCTCATACCCCAGAGGCTTCCTGGATGCTTGTATTGAACATTCATTCCTCTCATTTCTAGGGCTGGAAGATCAGCTGTCCACTTTGACATCTGTACACAGTAATATATGTCTGCAGCCGAGTTTAGCAACTGAGCAGTCTAAACCTTTAATTTAAAGTGATGTTACCAACTCAAAACTAGTTTCAGGCTCCCTTTCTTTGCATCAGCGTGCTCAGCCAGTTGCACTTGATGCTCATTAACAATGCTGTGCTCGTTCTCGGTGCATTTCCCTGGTGTGAGCCACTAAGCAGGAATGTCGAACTAAGGATGTATTGATGATAAACAGAAAATACAGCCGACTGCATTAACCTACAAGACATTAATATAAAAGCAAGCCGACAAACTGGAAGATGTGTGAGCATTTGTAAATATATGGTTTTGTTAACCAGCTGTTTTTGCTTCTTTGTCATACTCAAACATTCTCATTTCGTGAATATACATAATGCACATAATGTAGAAGAGAAAAACACATAATGTATACCGTGGAAATTTTTTTTTATTGTTTCCTGTTGGCTCACAACATGCAGATGCACTACGGAGGCTGTCTTGGCCTGGTCAATACCTCTCTCTCTAAATGATGAGGAATGGCCTGCGCTGCAGTAACACTGTGCTAGGAGATTGATCACATGCAGACTACTGAAGATTAAATGGCTTTCTTGTGGAAAGCCAGACTGCCCCTGGATGGTGCATTGTGCAGATAGGAAGCCTGTTTTCTTTGCTTAGTTTAGAAAAGCTGCATAGCCTTAGGATAGGACAACATGCTGGCACCCGAGCCATAATGCCATATTTTTATGGGGAGGAAAAAGATTGAATTTGACTACACAATTATTTTTACTTACTACACTAAAACAGAAAGAGCGGTTGATTGTATCATCAGTGAAATTGGAAATGCGTTTTAGGTTTTGCCTTTGATGTAAGCCATCAGTGCTCGGCTGTGTGGAGACAAGAGGCTTTCAGAAAACTAAGGACGAATTCTGAATGATTTTAGTCACACACAGTCGTGCACGGAAAAAGTGATTTCCTTGTCACCCATCACTTTCCGGTCTGACATTTGGTCCCAAGTGGACATCCATAGACAGCTGACTTGTTTATTTCCCATTGGTTCACATGTCAGTCAGTAGTATTCTTTGCTCCTGTTAGTGTGTGTCATGTGGCCCGTCGTAACCACAAGTTGACAAATTTCATTGTCACTCCATGAATTTTGGTTGCCCTTTTCTCTTCTTGTGTCTAAGTGTTTTGTCAAGAGCTAGGTATTTGGTTTCACTTCACTTAAGTACCTTTCATTCAGTAGGTCTTCAACCTGTAAGTAAGAAGAAAGTAGATTTATTTAGAAAGAGTGTTTCAAGATTCAAATCACAAGTCGCTTCACATCAGATAATACCAGCACAAAATAAACTTTAAAAAGTAACACTGAAGTTAAAAAAGGATTAAAGCCTGATTATGATGATGTAATTGTAAAAAGTACAATGGTGTCACCAGTTAATTCACTCAAACCTCACTATGTATTATCGTAGTTCTTTTTTTCTTGTATAATTGAAACAAATAAAGTTTGTTTTTGTAGGAAGTAGGAACAGAAACAGATTTTCTAAATAAATGTCATTTTTTTAGTATGATTTTTGTTTTATCTCCTTTTGTGTAAAAATCTTTTAAAAAACACAATTACTACATGAGAATATGTGTCAGAAATCTCTTGTAGAAAAGGGAAAACATATATGCTAAACACAAATGGTGCCAATAAATAAGAATGGCTGTATTAAACATAATGGGGTCATAAATAACTCCACTCAGTCGTTTTATTTGCTAAAACAGCTTTTGCTTTAGGGGTAAATTTCCTCTATATTCTATTCATTAAAAATGGGAAATTATTCCCTTTATTTGATGTCTGCTCAAGCACATTTCATGTATGTGTATGTGGGCGTGTTTGTGTGATGCCACATGTGATTTGTGTGTCTATTTTGGTGGCACTGCAATGCGTTTTGAAGGCAGTTTACTCCAATGTGAACACGTGATTAGAGATGCACAGAGTAATACGTGCACGCTGGCCTCCACTGACACTGAAGCAATTATGCTGGAGACTCTTTCATGTTAGTGACACAAGTAAATAATATAATATTCAACATATGCAGTGCTGTTACTGTGTGCGTATGTGTAAATGAGTGTGTTTAGATCTACTACAGTAATAATCTGCCAGGTAATCAAGGGCTGGCAAAGGATAAGTACCACTACACACTTTGATTGGCATCAGAGCAGTTAAGTTCGAATTAGATAGCTGTGATATAGCAGCACTTTGCTCTCTTTAAGTTGTGATATGTAATTTCTCAGTACCTTGAGTGGCTGTTGTACATGAGCAAATTAAAGGTTTTCATGGTGGGTTTGAAATTCCCTAAATTAGTTATGAGTGTATTAGTGCTTCTACAACATTGGACACAGCTATTAAGTTAGTAATTCACATTGTTTATTGAAGTACAAATGCCACAATTTAGAAAATCATAAATGTATATTTGCAAAAATTTGCCTAGTGAAGCATAATCTGTAGGAATTTATCCTATTGAAACTTCTCATTGCACAAATTACTAAGATAAAAACAGGGAATTGTGTTTTTAAACACCATATACTGTTGTATACCTGGTAGTTGCAAATGAATTCAAGAAAAAGTGTGCACCCCTATTTGCTACAGCTAACATTTTCGGTAACTGTCGCTCATTCATTAATATCGCCTGGGGTCATTCATCTGTTCAGGACAGCTTCAATTCTCGTGTGCTTCCAAAACATTTTTAATGAAGCTGAGGATGTTCACTGGGCCATTCCACAGCATTAGCTGTCTAATCACTTATGTGTTGGTTCTTGTCTTGCTGCATGACCCACTTTTTTCTTTAGATTTAGTTCTCAAACAAATACCCCAACGTTTTGATTTATAAATCCCTGGTATAATGCAAAATTCATTACTCCATCAATAATGACAAACCACCCTGGCCCAGATGGAGCAAAACAGGGCCAAACTGTAACACTTCCACCATCGTGTTTCACAACTGGGATACGTTTATTCTGGTGGATTGCAATATTTTACTTCCTCCAAATGTAATGCTTCTACTTTAACTAAAAGAAAGAAAAAGATTTTGGTCTCTGCCCACAAAACATCTTTTCAACAGCCTGCTGATTTGTACATATAACCTCAGTAAACTGCAGAAAGGCAGCTACGTTCTTTTTGGATAGCAACCTGCCATGTCCAAAATTGCAGTTGACCTAATAGTCAAGTTATGAGCATTAACATTAGCCAGTGTGAGGGAGACCCTGTTATTATCCACTTTCCTGTTGGAGTGAGCTTTGCTGGTTGTGCACTCAAGGTGGATAAAAAGGGCAACTGAGTTTCCTCCATTTGTTCACAATTTTTTTGCTTGCACAAAAACTTTATTTTTTTCAGAAGATCCTCATAATAGCACGGTTCACAATTGTGAAAATCACACTTTTTCTTGCAGCTGTTTCATTAAACTCTTGTTGTTACTGTCAGCAGGCGAGGATATAAGCTTTCTTAAGGTGCTTTGTGCTATACTGCTTTCACCTGCTCACTTATTTCCCAAGTGGTCACCACAGCGGATGGATCTGCATGTCTGATGCCCCTCCTGATGCAACCCTCCCATTTATCCAGGCTTGGGATCAACACTAGCAGTGCACTGGCTTGTGACTCCCTGCGGCTGGGTTTGTGTCTCTCCCATGTTAAAAACGATTACATTTCTTTCAAAATATGAAGTACCAACTACTAAATGCAGTTAACTGCGTTCACCAGTGGGCAAAACAGTTGTTGACATAATTGAAAATATTATTTGGCACATGCCACTGAGGTGTGTTTGATTATTATTTGACAGTGATTACATCAGATGCTTTGGAAAGCCCAGAGCTTACATTGCAGGCGGTAAAAGCTACAAAGACCACCGTTCTAGAAAACCCTTGAGGCCATTTAAATTACAATTACCCGCACTTCTATGTCCTTCCGCAAAGAAATTATACACACTCAGACTCTGTTATTAGACCTTTAGAAGAACAGAACTACAGCTGTCACACATAGAACTAAACATTTACATTCCCAGTGTTGGTATGCATCTTTCTACCATCCCTCATTAAGCAAAAACCTACAAAAAATTGATCTCCATGCTGGGAATGTGGGGGAGGAATCTGAGTATGTCTCCATATGCTAATGAAAGGAGCCTGCTTCAACAAACTGCTTTGTGCATATTCATCTGAGAATCTGAGAGTTTGTGTGTGCAAGTATGTTTTTTTTTTTTTTCAAAAGTAGGGTGATTTCTAAGCACAGTTATTTTTACATATCATTAGTAGCCCAGTGCAGCCCCATCACCCTGACAACTACATCCCTTCCTTTCCCTATCACCATAACAACTAATCTACCGTAAATAGTGCTGTCTCAATGTCGGCCTGTCTCTTTCTTTCTCTTTTTCTTTCCATCATTCTTTATTTCTTTCAGTGTTTTCCGCATTTCTCTCTTTTACTCAACTCCTCTTGTTGCCACGTCACCTCCCTCGATCTTTGCCGCTTTTTTTTTCTTCTCTTACTGTCTAGTTGTTGTGTTGGGAGTTCATTTTTCTGTGCCACTGCAGATGTGGGTGGTTCTGGTGACTGCACAATAACCTTTCTACTGCTTCACATTGTCAAGTGCCTGAGTTCACTTGGCGATCAATAAAAAAAGGCAGGCAGAACAAGTTATCCAACAAAACCCCCAATCCTTTATTGATTTTATACTTTTAACAGCATCCTTTTTTTGCACATATGTATACATATAAGCTATACTTGGACTGTTTGACATTTAACTGATTTGATGGAGGTATGTCTTTAGAAGCTCAGGCCTGCTCCACACCTTTTTTGTTTGACCTAAATGTGTTATTGACGGTGAGCCTGGCCTGACAACTTGATTGGCCTTCTACACTCCGGGATTAACTTGCCAGCCTGGCAGGCTTTTACAATCAAAGATCAAGCCAATGGTCTGTTTGGCTGAGTAGCTCTGGGATTGACTTAACAGCCTGATGTGCTAATGCAGAGTTATCCCAAGGTTGAGCGGGATAACAAGGACGCACATGCTGTTTTGTGGTCTAAGTAGATCTACAATCTATAAAGAGGTGCAGGACATTTAGAAAGGTGACAGCCAAAAGGTACTTATGAAACAAAAGCAAAAGCCCTCTTTCAGTTGAGTCATCTCATATTTTGCATTCTTTTCTATGCCTCTATTGTTAAAAATGTTCCTCACTCTCTCATGTAATCACTCTTTGAAATAGCTAATTATTCTGGTTTATTCAGTCCCCCCTCTTTGTTTCCCTAACTTAATCTTTTCATCAGCAGCACGTGAGGTCAACTTTGTGCACCTCTGCCCAGCTTCTGGTGTTTTTCCTCTGTTCATATACAGCGCTCCTCTGCTTTGCTCTTTCTTTTCTCTCAATATATCTAAAGCTCAAGGGAAGCCCTCTTGTGTCCCTTCTTACATAACTGCCTCCCCCTCACTTGCGCATGTGTAAAAAGCAATGTGAGCGCTAAGGCAGAGGGAATATTGATATCATCAATTCTCACAAACTATTAGGTTTATCCCTCTTATAGATAGCTGTATCAGAGGGAGACAACACGAAAGCTTGATTAACGTCTCCTCAGATTACAGGCTGGGATTTTTCTCTAGAGGTCGACGGGCAACCGAAGGGAAAGCCTAAAGAAGCAGACATGAGAAAAAGGTTGAATGGTGTGTGGCGTATACCAGTAGAAAGGTTGAAAGGATACACTTTGAAAGGCTTTGTGTGGTGGCAACTCTTACCACGTATCTTGAATTCCTATAGTGTCCCTTTTCTAGCTGGTTCCCATACACACGCCTCAGTGATTTGCTGCATGTGATGTTGTAGCCAGTGACGACAGGACTCTTTTGAAGCTAAAACTGTCTGCACTTTCTCTCTCAACGTCTCTTTCTTTTCTTCCTTCTTACTCTTGTGCTTTCTCTCTCTCTCTCTCTGCCTTCATTAAGAGGTTGTCTTAAGCTACCCAGCTTAACGCTATTTACATTTTCATTATTCTACCGTTACCAGGAAGAAATGGCATGAAATCCAGCAGTGTTCAGGACATTAGACAAGCTTCATTCTCACAGCAAATGGATTTACATGAATAAGGAGGCTGATACATGGAGGCAGAGAGTAAGATGAGACAACAGTAGATGAGGAAAAAAAGTGCAAAAGGAAGGAGGACCTCTAAAATGTATCGAGAGGACAAGATGGATGCAGAGGCAGGGAGGGGTGGGAAAGACAGATGTACATTGTAAATGAGATGAGATTGTGGTGGTTTGTCGGCTGCATAAAGTGGGCTCTGAGGGACTGGCAGAGGTCCTCTGATCCACTGCATGTGATCAATACACCTCTGGCTTACCTCATTACTGCAACAGATCTCATTGTATTTACCATACAATGGACTGGTGGCATAAAATTCAAACGTTAAAATGTGTTTCTTCATTTTTCTTCCCATTTTTTCCTTTCTCCTACAGCACTTTCTTTTCCCGTTTAAATCTCCGGTGATGCTCGTTTATAGCTTGGTGTCGTGTGGGTGAGCAGTTTTTTCAACTTCTGCACCCTTTGAACACATTTGTCTAGGTTTAGTGTATAAATGATCAACAAATTGTTTCAAATGACAAAGCTCAAGATGGCATCTTGAAGCAGTTACCATAAAAATTTTACCACATTTGAAAAGGTTAAAACACAGTTGAAATAATGTGATTTTAATAAGGAAAATTAGCAAGGCTTTTCCAGTCTTCATTTTAATAAATCGGCTAATGATAGATTTGAAAACTGTGGGGCATGAAATTTATTCTGCTTCTGAGGAGGGCCACAAAAAGTTTAAGAGCCCCGAGTTAGATAATGATGAAGGATTATGTGTGTTGTTTTGTTTTTCTTTTTTCTAAATATATACTTGTGTCAGTCAAGCAAATGTTGTTGTGTTTTGTGCGTTTGTCTCCAAGCCCCAGTAGTTCCTTTAGAATGCTAATGATAGATTAGCCTCGGGGGCTTCCTCAATCCTCACCTATTATCCTTTGCCAATCTCAGCCAATCACCCTTTTCTCTCTTTTAAACCACTGAGCGCACATTTTCAACCACTGCGACCTTGAGACCCTCTCTTCAAGCTAGAAATAAAGACTCAACAATAACAGGAAAGAACTCTATTTCCCCCCTTTTCTTCCTCAGTTCCTTTTTATTGAAATTTTCTCAGGAATAAATTTTCTATTTAAAATCTTTCGTTCTCACTTGTTAATGTTGTGTGTTGGGTGATCTGATCACCGGTGTGCTTAGGGCCCTCTCAGCGGTTCAGAGTGATCCTTGGATGAAAATGTTAACAAGGAAGAAAGTCTCAGTAAACACAACAGAAATAGCTTATTTCCTTAAAGGTACAATCACATTTTTTTTTATTTAATAGAAAAAAAGCATGTTGTACTCATAAATATACATTTATTACTGTGTTAGTACATCTTTCAACAAACTGATGTATTCTCATAAACTTAAACTTGAAAAATATATAGGAACAGGTGCCAGTTTATGGAATCCACCATGTTGCCCTGCCATCTTAAATACAGTGGCCAAGATGTACATCTCTATTGAACCTAGTTTAGTTTTGTATATGTGATTAGAAACCAGCCACATATGTAGTACACCAGAAATGAAGGAGAAGTTTTAATTTGTATCTTCACCTTTAGGCTCAAGATATAAAGCATCATACCAATGTTTCATCATCTGTTTTATCATCTCATCCTTATCACCAAAGAAGCAAAATTGGAAAAGACAACGTGTCCGTCATCCACTTCTCTCTCACCTCAAGCCTCATCTCCTAAGCTGAAGCCAGGGCTCTAACACACATAAGCATAACTACCTGTTATGCTTATGTGCGTTATGTAACAACAACCTGTTGTCAGCAGATTAGTCATGGGACTCCAAAAAGCACACAACAAGTTGGCTAAACAGCAATACCAGCTGGTTATAAGCTAACATTATACCAGCTAATCTTAGGCTTCAGTATCATGAAAATCACACTTTTCCTCTGATAAACAGTGGGATTACATTCTCGTATCATATTGGTGTCAAGCAATGTCTGATTCTCTTCAAAGAAAGTTTCACTAACGTCAGCTAACAGCCGCTAACATTAGCAAGAACAGCAGCTCTTATAGATACTGCGGCAGTATCGCTGTCATTGGACAGAGCTGAGCTTCACTGAGTTGTTAATTCGTATCGGACTCCTTTCACAAAATTTTACAGCCTCCTCCAGAATAAACAGTTGTGGACATATGACATTTGGGATAAACAGTAGACTGATAGCCTACACCAGGGGTGGGGGAACTCCAGGCTTTGAGGGCCGGTGTCCTGCAGGTTTTAGATATAAACCTGGGTCAATACACCTGAATCAAATGATTAGTTCATTACCAGGCCTCTGGAGAACTTTAAGACATGCTGAGGAGGTTAATTTAGCCATTTAAATCAGCTGTGTTGGATCGAGGATACATCTAAAACCTGCAGTTCCCCACCCCTGGCCTACACTAACAACAGATGAATGGTGGCCAGAGTTGTTTGTCCTACAGCAGCCTCTATAGCTAGTGGTATGCACTTGAATTTGCTGGGGGTAAGAAAACTTATTCAATTTACTGCAGTCTGCAAACATCTGACATCTAGCTGTGATATTTCGCACACTCTAACTTTACAGAATGTTCATCTTTGTGCTACATACTGCTGTCTCCTTGTAATGTACACATATATACTGCTGTATAGTGTTGTAAATAAGAACTGTTATATTATGATGATAAATGTAAATGATTCAGTTGCTGCTTTTCTGTTCCTCTTTTAAAATGGGGACATTGTAGAGTCATATGGAAGCTTCACAGCACATATAGACTGTAGCCCTGAACTCTGGGCTACAGTCAAGTGAAGGGATGTGGTGGGTTTTCGCTAGAAAAAAGTGTTACTGCAAATCCATACAAAGTTGTTCTGAGTGGTAACCTTTATCGTATGAAAAAATATTTCTATGCCGACTGGAGAGGTCTCCCTCCAGGATGACAGTGCCCCAATCTAAAGGGCACGATGGGTCATTGAACGGCTTGATGAGTATGAAAAGAATTTGATGACATGCTATGGCCTTTGCTGTCACCACATCTCAAGCCATTTGAACACCTATGGGTGACTTTGGATCAGCATGTTGGGCTCATCTCTCCAACATCATCATCAAAGTCAAATGAGGGAGTAACTTTTGGTAGAATTACTTTTAACTCCTCTGATTGATTTCTAGGAATTTGTAGAATCAAAGCCAAAGCGCACCGAAGACGTGATGGCCCACTGCTTTACTGTTTCTTCAGCTGTATATTTTTCATTAATGTAAAAATAAATAAATAAATAAATAAACAAGAAACTATTATTCATTAGTTTGTGTAAGTTGGGACAACTGGTACCAGATATATGTCCGCCATAACTCAAAGGCATTCACTATAATACACACATATCCTAATCAAATTAAATGTAAACAGCATGAACACACAGAAAGCAGGGGATCATTGTATACAGAAGAGCTTAGTACACATGTTCTGAATCCTCTCTCCACTCTTTGCAGTGTTTGAGGGTCAAAGGTCTCCCTCTTTAAACACTGGAAGAGATGAGATGAAGCTGAGAAGAGCTGCTATCCATTCTCGCAGGCCCATCTTGAAATTAGAGATTGCAAGGCCCTGTATCCTGTTTTATTGCTAATCATTTCTAACAATTCTGTTTCAGTTTTACAATTTAATTTGTCCGTCCCTGTTTTAGATTTGCCTTTGCCCAAAAACACACCAATCAAATTAACAGAGCAGTTCAGCCTATATTGTAGCTCAATGTGATTCAGAGTTGATTTTGATGCAATATACTCATCTATTAACAGGACATTTGCCCTGCTGTTGCCATCCATCATACAGCTAAAGTAATCCTAATGCACACATACACTTGTTGGAATCAGAGAAAGCACTTATCGCCCCCATAAAGCTTGTCTGTGGATGAGAGGGAATAGGTGGGAAAGTGATTTGTGAAATATTGGAAACGAGAGGGTGAAGGACAATACCTCTGCACAGGTACACGTCACCCTTTTCAAAAGAGCTCTCATGTCCCCGATCATTCCACTTGGTGTCCCACTCCAACCCCTGCTCCTGTGGGCTTCATTCATCAATAATTGAACCCAGAGGTTTCAGCCAAATTAGCAGAATTATTTTGAAGTAGCTGCATGCCTGCTTTTGACTAATGGGATGGTGCTTTTGGGCAGATGTTTTATTGAAAAGGAGGAGGTTTTAATTCACTTTAAATTTTTAAAGTAGTGTTATACTTAGATTATAGGCAAACCGATTTCCCCCCTCTAATGGATGGGAGAGCTGTTGGAACAACTTCACAACAAACAGCAAACGCTCTGGAGCTTAAGTACATTCCCTACTTCCCATAGAATGGCAAATTTCTTTTTTCTGAAAGACTGTAAGCGACAGTAATGACCATAATTGCCTGCCAAGGCTTATTCACATCCACAGCTCAATACATTTGTTGTATCAGCATCTCACTGGTGAATCCCGACTTTCAGTCACATTCACACTCTTCTTTGTTAAAATAACCGAATGTTGGTAGAGGGCATGACCACAGTTTTTCCAATATTGTATCCTAAGAGGACTTTCCAAAAGGCAGTGCTGTTTGTAGCCTGGGAGCTTGGACTCTGTTACTACTGGAAAGATACACATCCGCCTCTTGTCCAGCACACATCTTTGATTGTAGTCTCGAGGTCTCCTTTCCTTTCTTTTGAGGGTCATTTTAACATGCAGTCACCGCACTACCAGCCGGACCGCTGTGTCTGAGATCCCCAGCATATCACTGGCATGACTGAGCAAGGCACAGCTGTTGCAGAGCAGGGCAGAGCACAGTCGGGCACCGGTCCAGACTCGCCAGCAGCTGGATTAGCAGTGCAGCTATTAGCATCTGAACTCCTGTAATGTGACAATATGACATGGATTATTCCATCTGAGGGCGAGTGGCAGGAGCGGACAGCAAGAGAGGAGAAAGCTGTGAGGTGGGGTAAAATGCAAAACTAGGAGTCAGGAAGGTGGGGAGGTGTGAGTAAAGGATTATTGGATGCTGAATAGAGAGAAAAAGAGCTAAAAGAGTGAACAGCCTGAAGGTGCAGAATGGACAGAAAATGGGAGATTGGGTAGGAGACGAAACATGATTATGCAAAGAGCAGAATCCTGAATTAATGAAAGTAAACAATTGCATTTGTGCAGACGTAAGAAGAAAAGGTATTGTTGGGTTATAAACTTGTGCAGATTTTAATTTTAAATTCCTCCTAGACCATTGATCTATTGTGTACATTTTTCTTTCAAAGGCAAACACAAGAACGAAGGGGACTGACTATATTTTTTATTGGTCCCATCATCAATTCTAAGGACGTACAGTATAAATATTAATAAATGTGCACCGGTGGACACATTGATTCATCTGCTAAATCTTTTGTTAACTGTTTGATGAATAAAACATTCAATCACTGAAAATACCAGTTATAAAATGGTTTGTTGAGAATATATAGCCAAACACAATTAGTTTAGTATAAGAGAAGTGGAACATCTTTATTGAAGTTACTCGTTTTAATATGAGTACATTTCTTTCAACCAACCAACAATCAATCACCTTCATGCTCATTTAGTAAAATTGTGATACAGAAATCATCATTTTATTTCATTCATGTGATCCTCTGCCTTATGTTTACACATTTCTGCAAATGTTTGGTTGCACATTTCTGTGAAGCCTGTAGTGTATTTGAAATATCCTTTATTAATGAACAGGCCTAAAAGGTATCTGTTTGTGTATGTCTTCAGTCATTTGCCACAGGAGGTGGCTAAAAGTGTCTGTTTCTCTGTAATGAAGGTCTTTTTCCTCTCTGAAGAATTCTTCTGCTGGTATTTTCATTTACAGCTACACCGAGGCTCAACTCATCTCAGTGACCGCAACATATCAAAAGGATGCCACACTCAAGACGTTTATTTAAACAGAAAATATGAAAAAACAAAGAAACCCATAGAAAGTATAAATCATGGATGTTGCTTCAAGGTCAGGAACATAAAGCTAATACTCAATTGCCACCAGGAGACAGCAGCTGTGGTTGCAAAAGGGCTTCTGATCCGAGTCTGTGAAAAAGCAACTCTCTGACTTGACCTCTGTAAAAACTTTCCTGCTGAGTTCATGGTCTTAGTCAGTCCTTTTGGGTCATACTGAATAAAAAAAAAAGTCTATTTACCAAATCTTGGTCATACTATGTTGCAAACTGAAAGATTGAAAGTGAAACCACTTGTTTCGAAGCTTTAGCCCAGGACTACATCCATCTTTTATATTGTTTTTTTTTTTTTAAAAAGACACAGGACTACTTGGAGGTCAGTCCTAAAAGGAAAGGAGATAAATCCCTACAAAGAATCAGGGACCTTAGAACCTTATGCTGGAGAGCTGGGTAGTCTGGGAGAGAAAGAGAAACTCTTTTCCCAGCCTCCTTTAAATCAGGGCAGGGCAGGGCGATCATCAGTTACTCCACCTGGTGCACCTGAGAGAGAGAGAGAGGGTGAGGAGATGAGTGAGGGAGGAGAGAGAGGGAAAAAAGAAGCAAACACAAGGGGAGGGAGCAGAACACTAACTCCCTATAGTCTGAATAAAGAACACCTACTAAGTATTTAGGCCTTGACATCTTTCCAAGTGAATATTGTGTGCTGCGGTGGTTTATGATCCTATTACGTATGCGACTGTTGCAGTGTAAGGAGAATCATTGGGTTGCTAGGCAATAAGCACAACCTCTGTTTTTTTTTTCCACCATAAGTTGATAAAAGTATTTGCCTTTCACATTATGATTTCTGTTTGTTTTTTGTATTGTGGTGCAGTCAGTTTTTATTCTTTTGGTCTTTGATCTTCCCTTGCTTTTCTTTTTTTTTAATGATTTTATTTTTCATGCACATGCATCAAGTTCACCAAGCAATGCCATACCTGCCATAACTCGGTGGCTATATGTGATCCTGGGAACAAGAATAGTTCAGCTGTTGGTTGGTTGTTTCGTGAGTTGGTTTGTAGTTAAAGTTCAAGAATCTTGCAAAACTGTCAAAAGAAAATCTATAGTGTAATTCATACTGCAACTTGTGATCTCTGAGACAGCTATATTGTATACTATATACTGTGTGTTTTTCATTTGAAGACGTTTCTTAAGTTAGTGAGCGTCTAAAGAAGGGATTTTACTGTAGTAGACATTACTAAGCTCAACACTTCTTTTACTGCTGTCGAGCTGTTGAAGGTTTTTAACGATCCAACAAGTGATCATTAGAATACTAACTGCTTCTTCACATTTCATTTCTCTGTTTTTTAGTATATATAATGTTGCTACAGTGTTATTTTGATTTAGGTATGTGCCACTGTATATAATTTTAATATCTTATATCTTTTTAGTACTATTTTTGGTCACTGTTTTAAAAACTGAACAGAAGCAGCAGATGAAAATGAGCATATCTTACTAATTCATGTATGATTAAATAAAATCTACTAGTTTGTATCATGCAATGTCATAGAAAACGAAATACAAGTTTTAAGTTTCAGTATGATGTTTAAAAGAAATTATTTAATCTGCTGCTAATCATCAGCTAAATGCTGAAAAGCAAAACATCACCATGTCAGCTATTTGAGATTCGGAACAAAACAGTGTGCTGTCTGTTAAATTTAAACTGTTGCCACTTAATTTTATGAGTCATGTAATTATACATATTCTAAGCTTATAAAGGCTGACTGTTTCCTGTGACAGGCATAGATATATAAAGCAGATTGTATCATTGTATAAGAAACAAGTCGCGTTCAACAGAGGGAGAAACTGGTTAAGAGAGGCAGCTATGCTGTGGTTCATCCTGAGCCTCTGCTGCTTCTTCAACATTATCATTCTTAAAGGGAACTGATCACCACTGACCCCTCCACGAGAACCCAATTGTAGTTGCTGTGGTAACGAAATCTAA
Organism: Mchenga conophoros; assembly: GCF_057382185.1. Taxonomy (NCBI): domain Eukaryota; kingdom Metazoa; phylum Chordata; class Actinopteri; order Cichliformes; family Cichlidae; genus Mchenga; species Mchenga conophoros. The sequence goes on from NC_140541.1 coordinate 17,712,868, forward strand.
TGCTGGTCTCTTTGTTTTTAGTTAAGTGGTTCATATGGACACTGGACTTCAAGTGGGCCACAAAGAGGATGTACTTTAACTAGTGTGCATCCAAAAACAGGGACAGGATTCAAGTCTGAGTTTCTAATAAATCTGAATTAGAGACAAAAGACAATTCTAGAGTGATACTGTTAATGTGGTGTCTGTTGGATGATAAAAGAAGCACATAAATTGCCATTGAGATGGAACATAGAGTTTTCATGCTCATATTTTCAGCTTTCAATTATGTCAACTGCATGGCTGCAACTACAATTCTTGGCATATTTCGCAAAGAGGACTGTTATCACTTCATGCTTGATCACTGTCTGGTGCAGCTAGTGGCATTATCCATGGACTGCCACAGATATCTATGTCAGTCCAAGTCCAAGGCCAAGATAACTACCTGCCCAATCATTCATCTGTCTTCTCTCTGACTTGCCCCTAAAGCAAACCCAGTAGGAGCACACCGCCGTTGGCCTGCTTCCCTGATTCCCTCCAGGCTGAAGAGCTTGTCACAAGCAGGGCTGCATTTAGATACAATGCTCCATTACATCAATAATAGATAGGAGGATGAAGGAGGCAAGCCAAATAGGATGGGACAGCTCACTCAACAGGAGATGACGAGTTGCAATGATGGGGAAAAAGTGTGTGTTTGCATTTGCACATGTACAGTATGTTGGTGTGTGCATAGGACTGGACATGCTACACAAACAAGAGGTGCATGTGAGAGATGAGATGACAAGAGAGAGAGAAGGTCTGTGGGATACTGGGCGGTATCGACTTAGTGGATTTCTGCAACGATGGCACCATTTAGGATCAGACTGACCCAGTTTCCACAGAGCCCATACATTTTAGATAATCCCTAAGGAAACTGGGTTTGCACAGTCTGCCTCCCCTGCATGATTTCACATTGTAGCATACAGCAGGTAGAGTCAGGGACACAAAATGAAGCACTTAAACGTACATGCTGAATCATGCACGGTTGTGTTAAAGAGAGGATATTCATTTCCCTACCTCAGTTAAACCACCTTCCTTTGCTCAGTCCTCCTCCTCCATGTGCTCTTTCCCCTCTCCCTCCTTTTCCCCTTCTGCACCAGTTGAAGTGGTTATGTGGCTTTATGCGGCAGCCATTTAAATCATTACCTTCCCCACATTGATCCAGCCAGAAGGTAATTGGCTCAATCAAGAGAATTAAAAGCCCGGGTAAGATTGAATAATTCAGCACACAGATCAAAAGAGGAGGGGAAGAAGAGAAAAAAGAGGATGGGGGGAGGGAAATAAGAAGAATGCCGATATTAACGCAGTGAATGAGAAAGTGAGCACTGCAAGTAAAGGGGAGGGCAAAAAGAATTAAAATAAGAATATTAGCATGTGAATGAGGTAGAAGTATATGCAGAGTGAAAGACAAAATAGTGCAGCATTATGATACAGAAACTGACAGACAGAGAGCACTACGACTGCACGATGAGAAAAAACAAATAAGGTAAATACTTAAGTGAAGCTGAACAGGAAGACCGGGTTCCCACAGATAACGCTCATAAAAAAAACATCCAGTGTTTAAAACTATCCGTCCCTGTGTGTGGTGCTAATGCCATTTTTAGTCTTCCTCTCAGCATCCTTACAACCCATTGTTAGTAATGATTAATCCATTATTAGAGAATCAACAATAGTGATAGGAGTATAACAGTTATATACAGGAATTGGATGTTTAAAAAAACATTACATTTTATTATGTATAGTTACGGAAATTCCCTATGAATTAGTTCCATTATTTGTGCTTCTTTAAAAAACATACTGTTAAGTAACCAGAGTAATCAGTGATGTCAATGTTACGGATGTGGTTTGTCGATGCATTTTGGAGGCAAGGTATTAGGTTAGGAGAAATTTATGAGACAAAGGTTCACGTGTATTAGTGTTTGTAAGTGTAGTGGGGTGCTGATGTTGGAAAATCAAGTGATGCTGAAAACAATCCTTCCCTCAAAGCTGAAATATTCGCTGTTTGTCATTTTTAATAACGTGGGCAGTAAGGAAGGTCAAAACCAGCTGTTCAAATGCTCATGAATGTCAGAGCTGTTTTTTTAAAATTAGAGATAGAAGGTTAGGAGGACAATTACAGCCATCTCCTGCCTTGAAGCATTAACCGTCCCGTAGCTTTTTTAGGTCAGTAGCTTATCTATCTAAGCTTAGCTGAGCTGTTCAATAACTCTTTGTCTTTGATTTCAGGTCATTTCAGTCCACCCAGTACAGGACTGCTTTTGCTGTGATCCGAGAAACAGATGCAGAAATTGGAATCAATTTTAACTGGGCAGATGCTCTCATTTAATGCAGTTCCTCCAACCATATCTGCAATGGCCTCGCAGGAGTCTTCCAGTCGACTTAACTGCAGTCCCAGTCGTGTATGCCAGCCTGTTAGTTTTCAGCCTCCTTCTCACCAGTAGTAGAGTCACATGAGCCCTGTTCCCCCCTGCTGCGTTCCCCTGGCTGCTGTGCACAGTGCTACAGAAAAACTAGAGGAAATGTCTGCGCTTTAAAAAAGCAACATCCAGCCGGGCTGAGAGAAGGAACATAACAGATAGATGAATATATGCCACACATAAACAGCAGCTAATCCACACATGGCTGTGCGAGTCTTGACGAGTGCCTAAGTGTGTGGGTATAAGCAGCTGATTTTAGTGTTAAATGTGGCATACAGAGGCCCTTTTTTCTTTATAGATGGGTTTTGGTGCTTGTAACCTCGTGAGCTAATGCATCATCTTAATCAGAATGCTTTTAATCGAATGTGTTTGTCTAGTGTTTAGAGATGAGAGCGCTCCCTGTGCTGGTAAGCAAACGCACAAACACACACGTACCGCAGTCTTGCGTCATTTCTATATAAAAAAAAAAACATTGTAATATCAAGGGACTATAAAAGGGGAAAGGTTTGGATATTTAAGAAGACAACCAACCAAGTTCAGAGAATTTTATCGCTACTTGTGCTAAATATTTCACACAGCATTCAGCATGCTCCTGCTCTTCTGTTTCTGAATGCACCAGGGGAATGTAGGAATAAGAAATATACGCACAGACTGACACAGATGCTCTGTATTCAAATGACAGCTTATTTTTAAAACCGTTTTTATTCTTCAACCCAGCGCTAACCTAATATCGGTATGAAGTTGTGTGCGGACGTAAGCGTGACTTGTCGCCGGTAATGAACCATGAATTATAGACATGGTTCATATATCACCCTCACGTTCACACTGTAACATGCACAAATTTGCATGTGAGATTAGTGAAAGCTGCTTGACCTCTAACCAAGGGCGTGATGGGTGGTAGACGGATATGATATGGGAGATGTAGCTCTAAAATACGAGTCAATTTCCTGCGGGGCTTATCAGAGCTGCTTGACTGGCGTGTGAGCAGCGAGTGGCCGTCAGTTGTCAGGATTTAAACTTGGGGAGGAAATGAGATGCTGGGGTGTACTTTGAATATCCTTTAATGGTAGAAAAGAAATGAGAGAGAGAAGGGAAAGAAAACCCACACACTAAACACTTTATATCACTATGGAAAGGAATGCATGCTTCAGCGGTACGGTTAGTATTCACAAATTATCTAAATAGAAGCGGCATGCTAATCTGTCGTTCTTCTCAGCTGGAGCAGTATTAGAGCTATGTCTAGTGTGTTTTGAATAGATCCAGTACTTTACTTGCTGTGGTGGCTGCATCAGACTGTCTGGATGACAGACACATCTTCCTCCCTTCATTAATCTCCATTTAGTTCTGCACTGGAGGGAGTGAGGGAAGGAGCGGGGGGGGAGAGGAAGAGGGAGGGAGCGAAGCCAGCAAGGGAGCATCGGACAAGGGGGAAAGAGGAGCAAGATTAAAGATATGACCGGCCATGAAATCGAAAAGGAGATGGCGGATGGGGGAGATGGAGAAAAGATGAAGAAAAAGAAGATGACGGGAATCTGAAATTTATATAGCGAGTTAAGGTGTAGTTGCTGAGAAGACGGGTGAGAAAAGTGAGCAAAGTGGAAGCATAGATGACCCAAGGAATATAGGTATAAATTGGAGAAAAATCAAGGCAAGAGAGAATGGCAGGAGGAGGGGAAAGGGAGCCTGCTGTTTGATCTTTAACAGGATTATTTTTTTCCCTGCTGTCCTTTTATTTATTTGATTTTCCCTCATATTTATTCATAAGTAAATTCTGGCTGTGTGCCAGCAGAAAACCACATCAGGCTTTCTGAGCTTCACCCTGTGAATGTGCATCACCAATACACACAGCCGCACTGGTTAATCCTAAAGAGATTCCTGTGAACCTCTGCAGCCCTGCAGTAGGCAGGGATGCAGGAGACTGCATTTTTTAAGTATTTTGAGTTCTTTTGTTTTAACAGCCAAGTTTTAGAACTACATGACCATCTGCTTGTTTGCTCTCTCTGTATAGAGAGGGATGCTGGTCCCGCATCCTCGTTGTATACTATCCATCAGCACAGACTAAAAGGATAGGAAACAAAGCAAAGGCTGGCCTGGACCCTCATGATTATGTTGATTCCCTTATTGGGATTTGTCTGGTAGTTGACCTAGTGGGCTTCTGTTTGAGTGCTAAACCCTCATCTGAGTGGTAGGTGCTGGATCCTGCACTGATATTGATTTGGTCTTCCTGTCAGATTATCGATGCTGATCTTCAATAAAGCCATCATTTGAGTACAACACTTAACTCTGTGGCCTGTAGCCCAATCGGTATTTAGATATATCTATATATTTTTTTTAATATTTTTGTGGCTTCTCAAGCTAAATGGTAGAGATTTCTGGGCTATAGAGATCTCTTACTAATGCACAAATACTGTAACCTCATTTTGTATGATGTTCAGAGCATATTGACGTTCATTATTGAATTTTTGTGCATGTTTGTGTGTTTTTATGTTCATACGCCTTACTCTTAAAAGCCCTTCATGTGGGATTTATTGGTCAGTGGGCAGAAACAGAAAGGGTACACACAGTCCTCCGTGACATGACGGCATGCATCACAGATTTTGCCATAGATTTATGATATTCCCTCATCCTTTAATATTTTATAGAGTCCCACGTAGTTAGAATACATATTGTATCTTCTGTAGTTTCTAGTGTACATACGTTAAACACAGATGTGTGAGAGCTTCACAAAGTCCATAAACTAGATCATAAAAAGTGTGCATGTGTGTCAGTGGTCCCCCAGCAGACAGTACGGAAGATAGCCATTAGACCAGCGCTGCAGATTGTCTTGTAGGGTGCTCAAGGCCACAAAATGCAATTAGATTCCAGTGTAAAATATTTATTTCCACAACACCTACTGTGCACTAGAGGAGCCTTTACTCACAGCATGCTTAAATATGAAAATAGTCTATAAAGTACATGCCTGAGAGAACAGCAGATACTATTTCTCAGTGTGGGCTCCTGTGCTGTGGGCACAGATGAGTGCATGCAAATAATACTGAGGGCAGGGCAACATATGACTGCTTGGTTTGTTATGACACAGGTCTACATATTGCTGTATGCATTTCTTTATTATGCAGTTGATTTCACTTTAGTGAAAGCAATGTTTGAGGTATTGTCTAACAGACTGACAGGTATAATGTGAGGTTAGGAAACTATGTGTTTACCTGTCTAACAGACCTCACGCAGTTGTTGTGTTTACTGCATTATATCAATGACTGAACTTTAACAGATTTTAAATGCACTTCTGAGAAAGTTCCATATGTGATAGCATTTTCATATTTACTGTAGCATAACAAACTTTAATAGTATAAGAACGGCTGCACAATTATATCCGCAATGCTAACATGCTATTTTGTTCAATAGTGAGATTGAGATTATTTGTAACATTATTCACTGATTTTACTAAAACATTTTTTATTGCATTGTTTAAATAAGAGTGAAATATTTGCTGCTTTCAATTTGTCACATCTGTGCAAATCTTTGCATTGAAAAATTATTCACTTAAAGCACATCTCTTAATGACAGTCCTGTTGACTTAATAAAATGAAGTCAAAGGGAAACTGCTCCCGCATTTCATTATTTTTGTTGGCCTTCATGCTTTAATTGCACTGCAGTTTATGGTGTGTTTTCATGTGGTTTAATGAGTTGTGTTGCTTTGCAGTTCAGAGGCACAGCACTTTTTACATATGAGTTGTCCTTGGCTAACATAACATGCGCTAAATCCAAAGTATTTCCAAGCAACTACCTGCTTTTAAGGACATTTTCTTTGCTTTTTGCTGTTCCAGACATTTGGATGTTATTGTAATTGTATCTTTTAACATAGTGTTACCCAATAAACCCTTCAAACTTCAAGCTACATGATGCAGGGAACAGCTGTGATTGGCACATGCAGGCACATGTTTAAATATCAATTTAACCTCACATTTTGGGTTATTTAGACCAAAATACAAAATTTTGCTCCACAAGGGCCTGATATCCACTTACGAGGACATTAAACTGCTGCTGTATATCCTCATATGTGGATCTCATTTTTCTTAGAAACAAAAATCAGGTAAAAAAAAAATCTGGTAATTCTTTGTCTTTACATTCATCATGTCCCAATCAGCCCAAATAGCGAAGAGAAATTAAAATTGCATGCCATGACAGATTTCGGGTCTTGGGAGGTTAAGGGAGCGCCTGATTTGCTTTTAATTTGTGTTCCAATTGGTGGAGCTTGCATTTTAAACATTTCACGATCATGCTCATTTAATTGTGGGAAGCCAGAATCATGATTGAGATTAAAACTCTAATAATCCTACAGCCCTAAGTGCAATCGGAAATGTCTGGAAACATCATGAAATGTGTAAGACCAAGACCAGAAGTCTCTGCAGCGAGTGATTGAAACTGACAGAACATATTCAGTGAGGTGTCTGATCAAAGCCCAAAGGATACCAAAAGTCAACCCTACTCATAGCCTGTACACCCCGCTGCCATTTGGCAAGTGGTACTGGAATCCCCACTGCTTTACCACAATCTGAAAGAGTTCTTTCAATTTATCATAGATGCACATTGTTGCACAATAACTGTTTGCCTCTACCTGCTGCAACATCAAAATTGTAGTAATAACAATTTATTACTATATCAATATAATAGTTATAGTTATTTATAGCTGAGCATATATAAATGGTTTTATTAATGCTTCTTCCACTACTGATTGCATTATTTTTTATCTTATGGTGTCTATGTACATTCCTGTTTTCTATTTTGTAGAGCAATGGATTTCCTGTTAGAGTTGGCAACCCAAACCCGAATTTAAAATGACAAAATTCACTAGTGTCACGAGTCACTTCAGCATCACAAGGTTCCAACGTGATTTAAGGTGGTATACCTGAGGAATTTAGTAGTTAAACTTGGAATAATCATTGCATGTCCAAACCTCTAAGAATTAATTAAAAGGGTTTTTGTACCTCTTAAAGCGACATCTTCTTTGAACAAGGACCACACTCAGCTGCCTCTTCTAGCCTCTCCAGCTTAGTCTGAAATGCTTAATAGTCTTGACTAAGGTTATTTTGTGCGCGACCAAGTGAAGTTTGCAAAATGGTGCAAGATTTGAAAATATGTAAAGTGCAAGGACCCCTGACTGTGGGTAGGTTTCAAGAGCAAGAGTCAGCAAGCTGTGAGCTAGTTTTTGCACTCTCGCTGTGTCTTCCCAACCATGTGTCCGTGGGTCTGTGTGGGTGATTGAGTGGGCGGAGGACAAATGTTAGAGGAGTAAGCAGCTTGGGCAGTAGTTCGTATAAGGAACCAGTGTCTCGGCAACAAAGTTTTTTAAATCGTTCTCGGAAAATCTTGAGGGGGGATATGATTGTTTTCATTGACATTCCATCCTTAAAAGTACTGGGTTTGAGTGCCAGCAGATACTTTTTATGCATATATTGTTCTGCCAGTGAAAAATAAGCATGCATGTGCACACACGTTTATATGCATGTGTATATGTATAATATTTGTGTGTGTGTTTGTTTTTCTCCTCCACTGAGAGGATTACTGTAGATTTACAAGGCCTGGTAACAATGAGTAGACCCACCCCAGGGACCCATACTCAATCACTATCACAATGAAATGCTGCTAATTCCTATTTAAAGCTTGCGCAGAGCCACTGCCCTCCCTACTCTCCAGGCCGAGGGAGAGCAGGCAGCTCAGAGACAGAGCGAGGACGAATCCACGTTTTGTTAGTCAGTATCATTTCTGTTAATTTGTGTCAGTGATTTCATCTGTGAAGTCCTCATAAATCACTCTACAATTTTTTCTGGATATTAAGTTCATGAGACTAATATGTGAGTGTCACTAGGGAGCGATGCATGTTAGCATCTGTGTCATTTGTCGTGGAAGTGAACACCCAAAGGCCCAATCCTCACAAGCACCACTCCTTATTGGCAAGCCACTGAATAATTCAGAAGTTTGAAACGTGAATGGGATTGCTTTCACTTCTGGCTAGCAGGTTAATGTTGGGAGTCTGCTGTTGCATTAAATGGATGCAGTAATTCGTAATGCCAGGGCAGTCAAGGCAAGAAGCAAAGAAAGGGGCATGATTTTGTTGTATTGGATTGCATTCCATTCATGAGCATTTATTCTTATTGTATATGCATTTACCGCATGGTGTTTCTCATAGACTTTCCTATCTAATTCCCATCCATTTGGAGGAAAAAACCCACTTAATTGGACACAGAATCAGGGACACAAATCTCCAGCTGCATAAATATTTTAGAGGAACGCATCAAGCAGTCGCTCCTATCTCTGTCGCTAGTCTCTGTCTTTGTCATTCCCTTTGTGCTGTGCATGCATACAGGTGCACCTGAAAGCACTCTCTGGATGTATATGCTTGCACGGGTTTTGTAAAAGTTATAGTTCTTTTCTTTTTTTCTTGTGGTCATTAAAAGGAACACATCTTTGGCTTTAGCTCACTTAAGAAATCCATTTTACTTACACACTAGACAAACTCTTGCGTGCAAAAAAAACGGGCAAGCAAACACACACGCACGTATACGGTGTCTTTAAACTGGGACGCTAAGATAATTGGGGTAATGATTTTTGCATTATTAATGAACCAAGCTTCATACTCATCTTAATTGAAAATGTTCTTTTATCTTCAGCACATGATGACTTTTTGCTGGCTTTGTATTGTGACTTGGAATTTTTGTTGTGTGTTTTCAGCAAACATATTAATTGAAATGACTAACTACAACTCAGGAAAGGTGGGGGTTAACCAGGGAACTAGTAGTAATTGTGAAAAACTGAGAGAATATCATATGCCGGTATATTTCCAATGTTAAGCAGAGCCAAAACATTGATCAAAGGGGCTTGGTGATGGGTAAATCCAAGAGGTGTAATTTCAATATAGTTGGGGGAGAAAAACATGGTAGGAGGACAGGCTGCAGTGAGGCATCATATCTTAGCACGAGGAGTAGATCGAAAGTTGGGGGCAGAGAGGACAGAAGATTAAACAGGGGTAAATATTTAAGGGCATGTGCAGACAGAGCGCTGATCACACTTCAGCAGGAGTGATGATATCAATAACAGGTTTCTATTGACTTGTTCTACTTTGTGCCATCAGTCAACAACCAGCATCAGATGCTATTGGCTGATGGTGTATAGACCTTGCTCTTGTAGCATAACAGCACTAAATGGCAAGCTTCTTTCTTTTGGTGGTGAAATACACACGTTTACGTTAAAATAATTTCAGCTCTTGTGTTTGTATAAGTTTGTCAGAGGAACAGTGCCTGGATCTAGGCTTAAGGCAGTGTGTCATTAACTCCCGTGGCCCCGAGTGCCAGCTCTCACTGGAGATGTCTCTTTACGACTGGACAGACTTACAGATGGATGGATGGATGGATCATTGCTTCCTTTCCTCTCCCACCTGCTCTGTCATTGTCAGTTCTTCTGCTGTCACCTTGATTTAACATCACATTTATTACTCCTCCATAATTATCATACTATTTAATGTTTTGATTTGTTATTTATGCCATGTTGTAGCCACAAGTGGCCCAAAATTTAATAAGCACACCTGAGTAACGCAACTTGACAACCGAGTAAGACTGGTACAGTGGCCACAAAGGCTGTACTCTGTGATCTGCTTTAGATTACCTCGTGCACATGACTGGAGTACAAATCTACACTGAAGAGCTTATCTTCAAGTATAGGCACAGTTAACATCTCTCAGTTAGTAGTGGGGATGTCTGTGGATTTTGTTGGCCTCCACCCCAGCTCCCTCCTTCCGGTAATAGAGGTCTCAGAAAATGCTGCTTCACAAAGCCTGAGGATACAAAGTCCAATGGTCCACAAAATGTCTAGAGACATGTCTAACCCAGATTCACAAAGTTTTTGGAAAGGGGAGGAAGGGGCTCTACAGTTCTGTTTGCAGATTTATTATCTAACCTAGACATCACTATACAATTGATGGGAGTTTAAGATCTAGAGCTGCAGTATATGTGCAGTCATTTCCCTAAAGGTAGCAGTAAGCTCAGAACATTTGTATCTTTGAAAGCCTGTCCTGTTGATAGAGACGTCAGATGATGCATTGCTCATATGGGGTGTTGGAATAACAACGTATTTTCTTGTTTTATTTCTAGGACTTGCTGTATGAGGCTTATCACCTTGTTTTCTTTAATACTGAATTCCCATTGTGCAGCCCTTGTCAAAGCTAGCTTTGCTGTGGGCCTGAGGGTGTGGAAAGCCATGTGCTTTTCCCAGCGCACATATCCACCAGCTGCTTCTTTTTTACGAGACAGCCAAGAAACTTCTCCGTCAGGGCTTTCTGTCTAGTTTTTGCATTGTATAAATATAAACAGGCCTTAGGGAATGATGTGAAGTTTACACAGATCTGAAGCTGAGTAGCTGATGTAAATGACTGAAAATAACAATAATGCTCACCATTTTAGCTAAGGTTTTTGTATTAACTGATTACCAAGAGCACAGTTGTTTGTCTGTGAGTGGAATTTATTGCCTTGTTTTTCCTCCCTCCGTTCTTCCACCTCCTCTTTATTTTTGTGTCTCGGGCCGCAAGAGGGAAGAGGGAGAGGAGCATGGGTGATAATGACTTGTCAAATTAGAAGTGATGGAACCTGCAGCGAGTGTAAACACAATTCGGAATGTTCAGATGACATTTTCCAAGCTGTATTTCTACTGGGGAAGATTAGCAGAGTGACAGCTCAGCCTGAATCACATGGATCACAGCTGCACAATGGAGAGCGCCGGCACACACATACACACACACACAGACAGAGAGCGAAGAAATAACTGGCATTTTAATACAACACTGCAGACTGACACCTGCATAGACAAACACAAAGACTGCCCCACAGAAGGAAAAAAGGCAAGTCTGCACACAAGCTTTGCATTTGAGGATTGTGTTATTTGAAGTGCTTTTCTTCCTTGGCCTTTTTTCCTAGTTATGGTCCAAGGGACCTGGCTCAGTCAGTCAGGCTGTGTATGGATTCATGTCCATGTGGGCTGCCCACACCCTGTCAGCATGATGGATGGTGTTCACACACAGCCTTGACTTTATATCTTATAGGGACTTTATTTGCATGTGCTCTCATTGCCAGTAAAACTGCACATGATGTAGGAGAGCCACTGACTTTTTAGTTGTTAAGACATTAGGGCCTCCTGTTTCTTAGTGTTCTATTTTACGCATGGCCGTCCTCCCCCAGCAGAAACCGTGAACGGTGCTGCTCATTTCCCAAGTTCGCCTATGAAATAAAGAGCCATTTACGAGGAACAATGTCCCGGCCACCACATCTCCCTCTATCCTGCCCCCACTATTGGAGAGATACTATTGAGAGTCCCGGCCACATCAATTTGGGCCTCAAATGACTTTCTCCAGCTGGCCAAATCCTGACAAGCTTTCTGTTCTCCTTAAAAAGAGCCCCTTTATCATCAAGAGAAAGGAAGAAAGGATGAGAGAGGAAAGGCGAGAGCGGGAGAGAGCGAGAGAGAGAGAGGGAAGTCAAAAAGCTAATGTCTCAGTGACACCCTTTTGCACACAACAGGGGAAATTTCTGTTCTATAAAGGGTTCTGGTTAATTTGAAGTCAATTGGAGAGTTATTAAAAGGATCTGAGTGAGCTGTGCTGAACTTGGTCAAGGGCAACAAACCCACCCTGGTTTCTGTATGAACAATAGAAACAGGACTCACCTTCAGGCAAACTTGAAAGTTTCTGTGATTCACCCATAAAACACTTTTGATACATTAATGAATACTGTGGGTGTGTTTACTTTCAGATTCTAGCCTACTGTCATTATTTAATCAACAGATGTATTTGCGTGCCGTTTCTTTCGGAGCAGATCCTGTGGGGTAAATCTCATTTTTGAGGATCTTATTTTTTGTTTATCTCTCAAAAAATCCATCTTGCCTTTGAAACATCTCTGGCAATATAAATGCAAATGCAAACATCTACTGTTATAAATTAGATTTACTTAATTTCACTATCTTCCCTGTATTCTTCCTGTGGTCCTCAGGTGAAGCTTCAGTAGTTTAATGCTGCACTGCTGTGTATTACATCATATTTTACAGAGCAAGCACTGCAAATATTATCACATGGAGAAAAAAACTACTGAAATAAGCTGCAGAAAAATGGTACAGCCAGTGTATTTCACATACAGTATTATATTTTGCTTAGGCTTATGTGAAGACACATGTGAAGTATAGGTGTGGTCACTTTTTAGCAGTCCATTAATGTGTGTAATTGTCTCAGTTTACTGGGGATGATCTGTTATGCTTGTGATAACGTGAATTCAATTTTCCACAGAACAGTAACCGTATAAAATAACACAGAAAAAATGTAATTCAATAACAAATAATGGATAATAGCTTTCAGATATTACAGCAGAGATTAAGGAAGGTCATTATCTCAGAGTCACATATAAGGTTACATAAGGTTGGTTTGCAATAATGGTGGCCATTTACAGTCTGAAGGTGGTTTTGAAAAGAGACTCCAATGTTCAGACTCCAATGTTTGTTAGAATAAAAGGCCCATTTTCTAAATCTAATGAGCTAAATAAGTTATAACATATAAATTTAAACTTTAAACACTGAAAACCATGAAATAAGAAAAAAATGTAAATGTGAACCATCCAAGGCAGTATTTGTAACATAATCAGCAATTGTAGTGAAATTTATTTGAAGAAACTGGACAGTTGTGATAGTGGTGATCGTTTTTTGTTTTTTTTTCTTAACTTTTTCAGTATCATTATCAGTTAAGTGCTGCACAGTTCAGTGGCCGCAAACATGTGAATCATGCAGTTCTCTTTGCGATTGGTTACAGAGTCGTCCACGAAAAGTGGAACCTAACGGTGCAGCCAGTTAGGAAGATGATAGCACGTTTTCTCTGGTACCCAGTAGCAACTTTATACAAGTTAAATGATGGAGTGTGGAAAAATCATAGAGTTGATGAAACATAAAGGAGATTAATGATAGAAGAAAACCTGGATGTGACATACGCTGAGAGTGATTAAAGGGGTTTAAAAACAACAACCAGTTGGTATAGATTGACTAACAGTGAAAACATTTTCTTCATCGTTTTATGGAATTTTAGTTCTAATTATTTATGGTCTATAATTCTGTGAAAAGCAAACAAGGTAAATTGTGTCTGAAACGGAATAGCTTACTTCCTGTTGTTTTTAGAAAACTGGCATGCATCTGTCGCTTTTACCCAACTCAGAGTATTTTCTGATGTCCTCCTCCTACCAGCTTCAGCAAAAACATTGAGACTTTAAAAGATCCTAATCTGAAGTAAATTACTTATTTAATACTTCATTCTAACTTTCTGCTCAAACATACAAATTTGGGCTAATATAACAGAGGCAATGGGGACCGTGAGTTTGGATCAGCTGGAAGTTTTGTGCAAACACAACCCATCACTTGTTGTTTATCCCTCTTCTTGTATCTTCTTCTACATAATCAGTCTTTCGATATAATAATATACTGCATATGTGCACAGTTTCACACAGTTAGAAGAATCTAAACAAAAGGAGGCATGAAAGCAATCAATGTTGCATATTTCTACAGCAGGTCAGCAGTTTGGGTATTCCTTTCCTTCGTGTGTAGTCGCATGATGATTTTCTTCACTCCCAATAGTTAAATGTAGTGATGTATTTATTTTGACATACAACTAGTGTATGTGTACATTACCCATAAAACTCCTGCTAATGATTAGCTACAGTCAGGGAGTAGATTACTCACATTTTGAAAGATATTTGGAAGTCTGTAAATGAGTGTATAACAGGTTGACAATGCCTTATATGCAATTTAGAAGATTATTTATTTAAAATTAAATCTTTGTTGTTGCAACTGTTTTTTTGTTTTTTTGTTTTTTTTTATTCAGTTGCGACAGAAAGAGCACAGAGGCAGATTTATTCAAAGAAGAGTGATGTTCATCTAACTTTTTTCAGAGCAAATGCAGTTCGCCATCTTAGGAGAGAAATTATCAGTATTTCTTCACATTTGCATATAAATTAACAATGGTAAACTGTTAGTGAAAGAGAACGATTTAGAGACAGAGAAGTACAGCACAAGGGGGAGAGATAAGCAAAAAAAAAAAAAAGCAGACATCACGTTATTTGTCCATGCTGGAGGTTTTTCTGGAGTTCTAGCAGGAGAGGGATAAGGAATTGGATGGATTTTCCTACAAATAATAGGAACCGTGTGTGTTTAGTGGTTGCACAACTGGATGTTTAAAAATGTTGACACTGGGGGTCTATAGGTACTGGCCTCAATTGCATAATTGCAAAGGTTTCAGTATAAATTATCTTTTTGTAATTGCAGGTTGCAAAATTAGCTCACGTTGGAATAGTTTCCGACAGACAAATTTATAAAACTTAGAATTTTGTATTATTCACAGAAATAGGAGAGGTGTGCACTGCAATATGTACTGCAAATGCCAACTGAGGCTGTGTGAGGTGCTGTTAGAAAGTAGCTTGTTTCACTGCAACAGTGAAGGATCAAAACAAAACTAAGCTGCATTATTTTCAGATGTTCTTGTTCTGTAAATACCAAATAATTAAGACAGATGGCAGAAGCTAATTTTGCTCATTGCTGAGTTTCTGAGTTGAATCAGCTGGCAGTTAACATATGCAGACCTGATTGATGTGGGTCCCCTACCTATAAGAGTTCTTAGAGTACATTTTTATTTCAAAGAATCAGAGCAAACATCACACATAACAACATTAAAAAAGACTGTGTTATTTTAAGCAGAGCACTGACTGCATTAGTGTACTGGCACCAGCTCCTGCATTCATACTTTACAAACACACTTACTCACAGCTCTCAGCTATTATCTGACTTATTACTTCCAATCATATTCATGCAGGTGTACATGAGGACATTAATAACTGCAAATATCTTGCTATTACTTGCTTTTACTTAGGTTATACATTTATGTCACAGTATGTCCCTCATTATGGGCTTTTTATTTATGTGGAGATCCAATGTTAACCTACCTCTGATTCAAGGCTGGCAAGCCTGGAAGAAGCATTCAGATTCAGGGCACATTCAGGGACACGCAGAGGAACAGTTGGCTAAAAAGACAAAGTCAGTGATTTACAGAGACAGCTGGGATTCTATCACTACAGGTTAAGACTCGGGTAGTGGTTGACTATATTGTTCCTTGATTAAATAATCTGGAGCCTAGATGGGGAGATAGAGAATTAAGGCCCAGTAATGAGCCTAAAGGACACATTGTGATTGGTACCTAAGCCCATTTTAAAGACTAATGTGTGAATGGTTTCTCTATATTTACTGCTCTGTATATTTATTCATTCCATTAGCTGAATATAAAGGACTTATAGTACTAATGTGTGCAACACAGTAGATTTAAGTCATTTGAAGAAAGCTTATGGATGGTTTATAGAATAGTGGATGTTTTATTATAGATTATGCACCATTACACCCCCCACCCCCCTCCACACACACAAACAGACAGACACACACAAACTTTTGTAGGGCCTGAAAGCCATCGAGAGATGAAAATAGCTAAAGTTGTGCCGCTGTATAAAACCGGGGATAGACGCCACTTCACAAATTACAGGCCTGTTTCTTTACTACCACAATTCTCCAAAATCCTCGAAAACCTGTTTAATAAACGATTAGACAAATTCTTAGATAAATATAAATTACTCTCTGACAGTCAATATGGATTCAGATCAAAAAGATCAACATCTCTGGCATTAATCGAATCAATTGAGGAGATTACGAATGCTATAGATCAGAAACAGTATGCAGCTGGAGTATTTCTGGATCTCAAGAAAGCATTCGACACAATCAATCATGACATATTAATTAATAAACTGGAACGGTATGGGATTAGGGGGGTTGTACTGCAATGGGTGAAAAATTATTTAAGTGACCGGAAACAATTTGTGAAGCTGGGTGTCCATTCCTCATCATGCTTGGACATTGCTTGTGGTGTTCCACAAGGCTCTGTACTGGGTCCAAAATTATTTATTATTTATATAAATGATATTTGTAAGGCATCTGATATATTAAAATTAGTAATATTTGCAGATGACACAAATATTTTTTGTTCTGGGGGGAATCTAAACTGGTTACAGAGATCATACAAATCCACTATTCTTAAAATCAAAAATTCTAAAATTCACAGATCTGGTTCATTTTCTCACAGCACAAATTATATATAAAGCAATAAATAACCTGCTTCCTGACAATATTCTAAAAATGTTTTCTAAAAGGGAACGGGGATACAATTTGAGGGGGGAATTAAATTTAAAACATCCTCGTATCCGTACAACATTAAAAAGTTTTTGCATCTCTGTGTGTGGAGTGAAGCTGTGGAAGAGACTAAGTAAAGATATGAAGCAATGTCCAAGCATGGCGCAGTTTAAAAAGCGGTTTAAGGATATGGTTTTTACAGGGTACAGGGAAAAGGTAGAGATTTGATAGGGTGTTCTTGTCTAATATTATCATGTGTGTGCGCATGCACGGGTTTGTTGGTATGGGTATATATGTATGTGTATATGTATGTATGTATGTATGTATATATATATATATATATATGTGTATGTGTGTATATATATGTATATATATATATATATATATATATATATATATATACACACATACATACACACACATACACACATATATATATATATATATATACATATATATATATATATATGTATATATATATATGTGTATGTGTGTGTATGTATGTGTGTATATATATATATATATATATATATATATATATATATATATATATATATATATATATATATATATAAAATTGTAGGTTGTGTATCCTTCAGGTGTTAATGGGGTTATTGAAAATGTGTATATATGCGTATGTGTGTATATACGTAGGTATGGATAGATAGAAACATATATGTGTATATATTAAAAAAAAAAAAAATTACACATAACATATAATGTAATTACAAGGAGGTATTTCTGTAGTCTATTGATACTAGATAGTGGAAAAGGGGTGGGATTAAATAAGCTTATGCTTCTTCCTGCTCCTTTTTGAACATGGACGTTATTTGGAGTTGTGGTTGCTCGTTTTCCTTTTGTTTGCTTTGTTCATTTGTCTCTTTTAATTCTATTTTTTTTTTAATACTTTTTCAACATGTTCAAAATAAAGATTCAATCAATCAATCAATACTGTAGTTCATAATTATCCTTAGATATAGGCGAATTTAGGAGACTTTGTTGGTCATCTGTTTCCCTTTTCAGTCACCGGTTAAACAACAAAGCAATTATTTATTGTTATAAAGAAAAAAAAGTCCTAAATCACCAGTGGAGGAGGAAACACGAGCGGGCCAAGCTACAAGTCATAGGGGCATAGGGAGATAGGAAATAGAGTCATCTATGTGGCGTGGGTGTAAACTGAGAAAATGAGAAAGAGAAGAAAGAGACAGAAAGTTATTAAGTATCCTTATCCACATATGATCACTGAATGTCTTCCTGGCCTGCAAGAACCCTGCCGCCCACCTAACGTTTGATAATTACACTTCATTAAGAGAGCAGGTAGTGATGAGAGAAGCGAGTCTGATAACTGAGAGCAATGTGAGAGCGAGTGAGAGACATGGAAGCCCACTGGAGGCATATGATGTTGTGAAAGGATCACAGGAATTTGATTATGGGAGAAACAAAGCAGGAGTTGACTCGGGTTGGACGTAGCTCAATCTGTGATTTTATGTTAGGAGGTTGGGTTTGGTTTCCAAGTGTGCGTTTGCTTGTTTGTGTGGCTCCACGAGTGTGTATGCATGAGTGCCAGTAAATTTATTCTAGCTCAGGGGTCTGTATTTATTGCCTTGCTTTAGTGTCACATGAAGACGGACAGGTCTGGACCTCAACACAGAATGTAATAAGGTTTCTTTGAGACGCGCACACATACACGACACACATCCCACAGCTTGACATCCCTCCCCCTTGCTATTTTCTTGCACCAGCCATACCTATACCCTCTATATCATGTGCTGTAGTAGTGCTAGGGCAACAGCAGCACACTAGCACTAGCCAGTAAGGGAGTACTGCAGCTCATGGTACTGCAGTAAAGGAGGTGCAGAAGCCACCTTTCTTCAGACTGACAGTCATGTGGGAATGTGTCCATATGGAAAGACCCTTTACAGTATGGGCTTGTTTAAGAGTGGCCGAACAGAATCAGTACAAATGCGCGACGTCCCAGAGGAGCAGTGAAGAAAAGAGAGAGCTTCTGTATGTGCGTGTAGATATGTGTAGTGCTGTCAGTGTGAGAGAGTGAGAGGTGGGGACTGCAGTATTCCTCCAGCGGGAAGCATTGATTTTCCGGCCCAGCGTGGGGATGTGGGAAATGTCAGCCTCTAATTGAGTTGATAAAACCATTTTGAGTCTCAGACGTAAATATGGTTTCCCCCACAAAAGGCCACCGCATTAGACAACTCCCATTGGGATGTCTGTAAGGAATGAAAGGTCTCCTTGTGTGTGTGTGTGTTTGTGTGTGTGCGTGCGTGCGTGCGTGTGTGTGTGTGTGTGTTTACATATACATACTTTTATGCATGTGGAGTTTGTTTCTCAGACAGCTCAGGTCTGCACGGTGAAAGTAAAAGACAGGCATGGAGCTTCTGAAAAAAGTGTTTTCTTTCATTGCTTCATTCAGGCAAGCTTGTTAGAGTAAACAGTTTTTGTTGTGGCACAGGGGGCAGAAATGGATATTGTGAGCACAATGAAGAGGTCATATCCATTAGAGGTGTAGAAGGTGCATAAAAAAAGGATAAATGAAGCCTCTGTTGTCCCTGTTGATTAGTAGATTGATATTCAGAGAAGGGAGAAGATTTACTTTCTACTTCTGTGGAATGATATTTATGTCATAACAAATGTAGAGGAAATTCACCCTATTGTTTAGTTTTTCTCTGAGGTTTGTATTGCTTTTTTTTTTTTATTATAATGTCTTGTGGCTTTTTAGAATGATTAAAGTATCTAATAGTGTATCGAAATCTTCAACAAAAACATTTTGTGTAACCTTAACTGTGCTCATCATTAAGATGTTTGACAGTTAAAGTAATCAAGTCTGAAGTTCTGAGGTGTGTAGGTAAACACATGTGAAAGTACAGTTATGCCTGTTTGCATGCATTAGGGCATGTGGGCAGAGTGATAATTAGACAGGGCTTCACATTTTATTCCATGCACACACCTTCTAATTCTCTCACATTCAAATGTACGTAAGTGCACACACATTTGTAGCTAAGCACGCTGCTAATTACTGACATAATTAGGCAGACAACCATTCGTATAGGGAATGCACACTCATAAAAACACACACACACCTACACACACACACGAGCGCGCCCACAGAAAGACACACATTACTTCCCTGGTAATTAAGAGTATTAATTACAAGCATAGCTGTCCCTGTGAGGCTCCGTATCACTCACAGACTGGCACGCAGCAGGGTTCTT
The DNA here is from genome assembly GCF_057382185.1 of Mchenga conophoros. Taxonomy (NCBI): domain Eukaryota; kingdom Metazoa; phylum Chordata; class Actinopteri; order Cichliformes; family Cichlidae; genus Mchenga; species Mchenga conophoros. The sequence continues at coordinate 17,732,765 of NC_140541.1, forward strand.
ATTACTTTATCTCACCACACCATCACTACTTCTCTCTGTCTCTTTCTCTCAGTCTCTGGTTACACATGCACACACATGCTTTCAAATATACACCTGCTGGATAAACAAATGTTACCTAATTAGTCAGAGACAGATAGCTGGCCATAGGTTAAAATCCAGTAGCTTGGGAACTAGGAGAGATGTGCTTGCCAGAAGTAGAACAGACCAGCGTGCCTGGTAGGCCCTGCCAGTTTCTTTGATTTTGTTGTGAGTTGAGTTGCCCTATATGTTTCATAGATAAGGCTTTAAGGTCCAGTTCTCATCTGTGCTGCACATGTTAGGTTTAATTTTAAAACTGTTTTCTTCTGAACTGCACTATATACAAAACCTTAGTCAGATAGCAGAGCTGTAGAACTGTAGGACAAGGCACAAAACTTGTTGAAGGGCTTATTCCCAACAACAAGCTAGCCTTGCACTGTGTTGCACTGGGGCTGTGGTGCACCCACAGCACTTGAAGGTGCATGACATCATTTATGAAGATATTTTATGGTTAATTCCAAATGTCACAGTGGTTATATAAGACAGTCAAAGCTTCCTTTGCAGAGGGCATCGTAGCACATATGCCCTGGATGAGAAATGTCAACATATCAGGTAACGAGGGAAGAGTTGTCTAGCACTGACGTAAGCACTGACGTAACAAATTTAATTGCAATCTTCAAAAAATACACACACTATGGAGCTAAAAGTCCTCTGCTATATGACTATCTATTCAGCATACACAATGAAATAACGGTATACTTGCATACTGTATACATAGCTTATTGTCTTATTACTAATAGAGCTATTTGAGGGAGTGTTTCAAAATACACACAGGACATTGTTGTTTATGACCCAGCAATCTTCCCTCCTGTCCTAAAGCAATGTGAGAATGCAAAATACCGATGTGTTGCTTTGTTGTTACATAATATATCTTTGAATATACTGCATACTGGAATTGCAGTACTAATGCTTATGCATGATTTATGATTTTATGACTCATTTTATAAATTCACTTTGGTAACGATGCATGTCTTGTTCCTTCTCTTTCTGCTTCTTTGTAGTGGATGGCTGTACAGACTGGTCAGTGGACTATCTGAAGTACCGGGTCCTTCAGGGTGAGCCAGTACGGATAAAATGTGCACTGTTCTATGGTTACATCCGAGCCAACTACAGCCAGGCACAGAGTGTGGGCCTTAGCCTCATGTGGTACCGCAGCTCTGGCCTTGGCCACAGTGACTTTGAGGAGCCCATCTCTTTTGATGGCGTGCGCATGAGCAAGGAGGAGGACGCAATTTGGTTCAGACCTGCTGACCTTCAAGATGTGGGCCTTTACTCTTGTGTCTTACGGTAAGTTTGAGTGATGTCTGTTCATATGGAACATGGAAATATGGAAGAACCTGTTCCTACAGTAAGGCAGATGAACTAAGCCTCTTACTTATAGCGAACTACCTTTGAAAGACATTATCTAGAAGCTACCAAGGTCACATACAGTAAGAGTGAGAAGCTGACAAGCTTCCTTTAATTATGTTTTTAAAAGTAGGGTAGGTCATTCTGTCAGTTAAAACTACAACTTCTAAATGTGATTAAGAAAAAGAAATGGGGTTCTTATTCTTTTTAGCAGGAAGTATCTACCAGAATGGACTTCTATCTCTATGACAGTGTCAAACAGGAAACATCTATCAAAATGAACTACTGTCTCTTTAAACGGGTTAAAAGTGCAGATTATCATTCATGTGGTTAGATTAATTGGCAACTTAACATTTCCATGAATCTCTACCATGGAGGTGAGATTGCATTATGCTTAGAATCATACGAACTATACTGATAGAAGTTGTTGTACTGTGATACCTATATGTGTTGTCAAGCGAAATAATAAGCATGTTATAGCCATTTCACGTCCCAGACATACTGTGCATGATGGTGCTCCTGGAGAGCGCACAGGACAAGCAGCACCGGGAAAATGCAGTGCTCTATAAATCTTAGTATCCAACAATAATAATATTACACTTAATAATCTAAATACAATATAGCTACTGCAGAAGAGGAGAGGACTTCAAGGGTTACATACCTAGATGCAAATCTGATATGCACATGCAGTGATAAAAGTAGTCAAAGCTAGAGAGTCTGTTTCTGTACTGTACCTGCCACGACCGTATGACTCGACAAGTCAGAAATGATGTACAGTACTGTGCAAAATTTAGCAACTCCTCGTTTTTTAAAAAAATATTTTGTTTCCGAAGAGCCAGACTTGTTTGTTTTTCAAGCGGTTTTGAGCAGGCCTTTTGAAAGTCTTTAAAAGTTTTTCTTTGGACATTTGCTGGAGTTTGACCCATTTTCAGTCCTTGTACCTCACCAATTTCAGAAGAATTTTTGTTTGTCTGTTTGCTTGGTGAATTGCTCAACAAGGAGTGTGTCAACCTCTAAATCACCGGAGCATAAAAAAGCACCTACAAAACATATTTCTAGAGACATACTTAGAAGTTGATTATTATTGACAGGGTTTATTTAGAATTTAAAAAACTCAAAACTCTGTGACTGCTAAATTCAAATGTACCTGAAATGATTTAGTTTATATACTAAGCTACGGTAATATTATCCAAATAGAACAGAAACGGTTTGTTCAGAAATATTAATATTTCAAATTAAATCAGCACATATTCAATTTCCCACTTGAGAATAAGTGGCAGGGCATATACTCAAAGGCGACATAATCTCACATTTTTCATATAAAGTGAAATTAAACTCTCTTTTCATGAGCAAATGTGTCTTAAATCCTAAAACATCTCAAAGATTACATGACATGACTCTTATAGAGCTGTCTTTGTATGAGTGTTGAGAGACAAGAAGTGCAGTGAACTATAAATCAGTGTGAAAACGCTCATCTTGAAAGGTTACATTTAGATAAGGTAGAGTGAATCTCTTTTAAAATCAAGTTCTGTAACCGTTAAATGTAAGTAAAAGTAAGTTTGTCATTGACCACATTATCAACTTTATCAACTTGAGACAGAAGCACAATGGAGTTGCATTTGTGTGTTTAGTAGAGGAGTTATACATACTTTGTTTTCAGTTAAGATTAAAATACCAAATTCTCCATTTGGTTTTGCATAGAAACATTTACAGACACAGAGATGCAGCCAAATATAGGCAAAAAATAAATTATTAAATAAATCCCACAGTCAGACTTCAGTGGGTTGTTACATAGAGACTTTTCATAATACAAGATGCATAATCATGTGGCAGTAACTTATTAACCTTTACAGTAGAGAACATCCCTCAATAAACGCCTCATTGCAGTTCTTCATTTCAGAGAGATTTTAATAAACCCCGTTAAAGGCCTCATAAAGACCCAAAGAGGCAGGATACATGGAGTGTGACCAGGGGGAGTGTTTTTGTGTGCAATGATACCCTGAGCTATACCTGCATTTCATTATTGCATGCTGTAGTTACAGTTTTGCACAGACACTTTCAAGTGCTGTTTTACTCTTAGTTAATATCGTCTTTTATTATTAACAATTTAGTACATGCTCTTGTTTATAGTTGCAATCAGAACTTTACATCTTATATATCTTTAATTATTTTAAAAAACAAGAATTTGATGCACAAGTTTGAATTTATTTTGTGTTTTCTCCAATCTACACGGGTTCAAAAGCATATATACAAGCTTAAGTAAATTTTTACAACCCCACTAATATTTGGTTACATGCACCTTAGAAAGTTGCACCTCAACTAGATGCTTGGTAGCCATTAACAAAATTCTAGCATGACTCCTGCTGGATATTTCCCCACTCTTCTTGGCCAACGTGATTTAAATTTGTTGGTTTCCTGGCTTTGACCCAGCATAGACCATGTTTTCAATAGGGTTGAGTGGTTTGGGGAGACCATTCCTAAAGTTTAATGTTTGTCTGCTTTGACCAAAACCAATGTGTGTTTGAGCTGTTGAAGCATTCAGTTGTGCTGAAAGCCTGACTGTTTAGCTCTTGATGTGAGATGAAGTTGAAGAATTTGGAGGTAGTCCTCCTTCTTAATTATTCTGCTTTGTGCAATATTCCAGCACCACTGACAACGAAATAGCCCCAGGGCACGATGCTACCACCGCCATGCTAAACAGCTGGCAAAGTGTTATTATGTTTGAAAGCTCCATCTTTACTCCTCCAAATATACCTTTTGTTATTGTGGTCAAATAGCTCAGTCTTTATCTTGTCTAACCAAGAAAATTTCCCCAGAATGTAATTTTTTGTCCATGTAGGCAACTGCAAATTTCAATTAAGTTTGAAGGTCTTGATTTTGGCAGCAAAGGCTACTTTCTTGCTTGGAACCTTCTTAGTTAACGGCAATTTAAAACTTCACTGTGGACAGTCACGGTGGTGTTCCACTGGTTACCAGTTCCTGGCAAACTTGAGCACAGATGCTTACTGAGCATTCAAAATTATTTTCTTTGCCAATTTTTCCAGACTTTGTCAAAGTGGTGATTTATCTTGTAGAACTCGTACTTATGTACAGTTGTTTGAACTGATCATTTTGGAATCGTTAGTCATTCAGAAATGCCTCCAAGAGACTTTCCCAACTTGTGCTAATCTACATTTCTCTTTCTTAGATCTTCACCGATTCTTTCCCAACTTTCCCATTGTTCGGAGTATTATTCAATTCAGTGAGTGCTGTCAAACAACAAAGAGAAACTACCAGTTGTAGTCAATCGTGCTCACTAGTGAGAAGTTAATGGGCCTTGGCCATGTGAAGACATTGTAAAACCTTCAGCACCACTTATTAAAAGATTAAAGTGGGTGTATCTATATATCTGAGCCGTGCTTTTTAAAGTGATTTAAGATTGATGCTGTATAATCATTGCACCTTGGATAAAGAACAGGTCAGAACAATCATGTCCATGATGACTGTTGATAAACTTCTGGCCACAACTGTATACACTGTGTTGGAAATTCTGTGAATGCTATAATTCTGCAGAATAGTGCAATCGTAACAAAGTGCCCCCAGCTGTGTTTTCCTCTCTGCTTGTGTTGAGCTGACAGGATTTCGAACTTCTCAGATATCCTAATCAGAACACTGCAAGAGATTTGCCTCAGAGCTGAAATCAATTGTCTTTTTGTTAGAGTGTAAGCTTTTGAGTCACACACTGTAGCACATATGACCCAAACATTCTCCCCTAAAACTCCCTGCAGGCAAAGAGGAGTCTTTTCTTCACCCCCTTTAGATTACAAATAGGAGTTTCAGTATACCTTGGAGACATCTCAAACAACCCTATAATAATAATAATAATAATAATAATAATAATAATAATAATAATAATTGGGATGAATAAAAAAATGACATAACCATGCTACTATATAATTAAAAACAACATCTCTAACATTTTCAAAAATTGAATATATAAGGTTAGATTTATAGTTTGGCTTTCTATATATAATATGTAAAGTTAATAATCTGGCTAATAAACCATAATGATTTACTTGGTTTGTTGACTCTTATAATTAATGTATTCAATTAAAATCACAATATGTGCCACTGGTACAGTATAGCATTTATAATTTATTGTAGACAGAGCTTCACTTCTGTGTGTTTTATTTTCTCTTAGATTATTTGCTTTTCTCAAAATCTGTATTTAGCTATTAATTAATAGCAAATAATTAATTTTTAGTGTTTGCACAAAGTGCTTGCTCAAAGAGAATTTTTCTTTTTTTCTACAACATGGAAAGTTTTCAACTTACACTGTGTCAGTGCTATATCAGTAACGTCCTTGATAGAAAATAGTTCTTAATGGAGACGTTAGTATCTACTGAACAGTTTGCACTTGTTATGTTATACAGGTACTTATATTCATGTACACTTGGGTTAACTATGATTTTTTTTAAATGTTATCAAAAATAGACAATTAGAGGGTGTTAAGGTGCCTGGGTCGTCGACCCAGTGTTTTGTGTTTTTTGGTTCCTTGATTCTGTTTATTTCATTATATTCTAGCTTTGCCTTATGGGTTATAGGATTATTCTTAGTTTAGGTTCTCTGTGTGGGTTTTGTTAGTTTTAGTGTTCTGGTTTTCTGTCTGTGATCCATAGTTGCTGTCTCCCCTGTCTGCTGTATCCCCGTGTCAAGTATGCGTCTCTGTGTAATGTTTCCTGTTTTACTTTGAAGGTCCACGTCTTATGTTAATGTATCTGGTTTTGCTTCCCCTGTCTCGTTAGGCCTGATTTGCCCCAGCTGTGTTTCCCTCCTGTTTCCCATTCCCTGATTGCTCCCTCTGTGTATTTAAGCCCTGTGTTTCTCTGTGTGTCATGATCTACTATCATATATGCTGTGTGTTCTGTCTGCCTGTGTGTTCTGTCTGCCTGTGTAAGTTATTTGGAGTCTTAGTTTTGTTCTGTTTGAGTTCACGTTTGTCTCCGGAGTTTGCACTTTGGGTCCTCCATTTTACCACTCCTGCCTGCACTCAGCCTACAAATGACAGAGCGTATATATTGTAATATACATATTTTGATCCATCATCCACTACTAACTGGAAAACTTCTGACTGAAAACTTCAATCACTGGCTTCATTTTTCAGCATGACAGTGTTCCCATCCTGTACACTGCCACACAATGACAAAGACATATCTTAACATAGCATCATGTTAAAAGAGAATGGAGCAAAGGCAACCAACATCCCAAGAACAGTTTTAAACGTCCTTCAAGAATCCTGGAAAACTATCCTGAAGAGTACTTAAAGAAATGTACAGAAAATCATAAGAATTTACAAAAAGTCATCCCTAAGAGAGTTCAGGCCGTGTTGAAGTATAAGATGGCCATATCAAATACTGACTTTGTAGTTTTGTAGTAGTTTACTTTAAGAAGTTTGTAGTGCAGTAAAAACATTTGCAAAGTAGAGACAAGTGTAATATGAGTTTAATTATTTTTAAGAACTTTTTATTTATGTGGTTTTAGTAGATGTGTAGAATTACACATCTGCTATAGAACTAAATATTTAGTAATACACATTTAGTATATGTTGCTTTCCAAAAAAAAACCCCCACATGTATACAAATTGTAACGTGTTTAACCAGTTATAACCTTTTACTGTAATGTAGATAATAAAATAAATTACAGTAGAATCTCCATCTGTATATCATTCCCTTTATGTTAAGGGTTTTGTCATTTTTCAACCAATAAATCATTACACGGGCCTTGAACTTGTTGGATATAAGCCAACATGAATGCACTGTACATTCCTACACAATTTTATTAGAATTCATTCAAATCTTTTCGAGCTATTGTGTTTGCAGACAGAATGATGACATGCATGCGAATGCTACCAAAAACATAACCTCCTTGGCAGACGTAATGAGGGGTCTCTTAAGACTATTTGCATGGTATAACACATGCCCATGCTACAGGATTGATTAGTCTGAGAGTTAGTCCATTGTTAGGTATTTGCAGCATTTATACAAATTTATGTTATTTAGTATTAATTAATATGATACATGCTTTTATAAGGTGCATAAACGGTATAACTGGGTCATTTTAACCCATTTTGTTAGGTGGTTGCCAGGCAACATAATGACACTATACCTCCTGTTGTGAGATATAGATGAGAACCTTTAGGGACCTTAGCTGTACCTGTATGCCAAATTTAAATATTAAGGATACATATATACCTATTTATACCAAAATGACTGTGGTCAGATTGGGTTGTTATAAGCAGTGGGGACAAGTTTTATAACATGAAAGAGTTAACTGGAATCAGCAATTTAGAAGCACCGATGATTATATATCCTATAATGACCACTCTCTTGTCAAAGCTGTTAGTCAGTACTTTTAAGTCCTTGTCATTGTAAAGTTCAAAGTCAGTGTTGTAATTTAACGGGCTAAAGCTGACACAACAAAAATGTGTCACTGTCCTAACATCCCCTGCCTGTACAGTATACATAATACATTATCCTATAGCTATGTGTATGTTGTGTAATGTCTATAATTGAAGGTAAATCGGTTCTAAGTCCAGCTTTTCGCTAAAGCCCTCCAGGTGTTTTTCTCAGAAAGAGATACTGAGGCACACCACACTATTTCTCTGTGGATAGATTGTGCGTACATTTATTGTGTGCATGTGTGTGTGTGTGTGTGTGTGTGTGTCTGCGTGTGTGAATGATTATTTGTCCTTCTCTGTCTGCAAATTTAAGTCCAATTGCCAGTTTTCATGTCAAGGTGACTTAATTTACATACCAATCTCCATGCTCTCCCTTTGACTCTCTCTCTTTTATTCCTTTGCTCTTTCCCCGCCTCTCTTTCCTCTGCATATCATCTCTCAGGTCTGTAACACTGAGTCAGAGTCACTGAGCCAACAGACTTTTTTTTCCACTCTTTCACTGCCACAGTCTATACTTTTGGTGGATAAATTATTTTATAATACTTCCAGTAATAATACCTGTATTCTAGAGTATGCGAAAAATGGTGCATTTACTTCCCATGATTACGCTGTCCAACATGTTAGATAATAATATGTGGAGAATTACAGCTACCACGAGCTGCAGACAAATATCTAAAGCTGCTATACTTAAATAGAATGTGACAGACGTGAACGACACCATAGGAGTGTGCATCGACCTCCGGCTGTCCATCAATCAAGCGTAAGCACCAACACCTTCCCACAATGCCACGGGGTGCCTGCTGTGAATATTTAACATGCAGAGTTGTCTTCTGCAGACTTCTTGGGCACTTCAGTGGTTGATACAGGTTCTGGCTTGACTTTATATATGTATAAATTTCCTTACATGCAAATGTGATGTACATGCCCGTGTTTGTGCCATTGAGTGTATGTTTGCATAGTTGTATTTGTACAGTAGACAAATACAGCGTATTGTTCACGTGTACCCTGTAAGCCTCGAGCAACACATCTTCCCACTCTGTTCCCTCCAGATAGGAGGTATTGAGTCAATAATGTTAGTTTTCTGCACCAAGAGGGCATAGCTCTGTGGGGCTATCTTGCATCTTGCTTTAGCTTCCTACAGCGTCTTCTAGATGCCCTTTTGGTCATTTTTATGTAGGAGAAATATTCTTTTTTTTTTTCTCTGATTCCAAGTAGCTACAGTGTATTCTCATTTTGTCCCTCTTAGTACTATCTGTTGCTAGCCTTCCATAGTAGCACATAGCCACACGTCTTTTAAGCATACATAGATGCGTGGGTGCACACGTGCATGTCTGTGTCTGTGTTTTATGGCCCCAGGAGGTCAGAGGTGTTTATATGAGAGAGGGGACTCCCTTATTGCTTCCATAACCTGAATAGATCATATGAAACTCCGTCATTTACAGTGAATGGGAGCATCTGGCCAGCCATAAATGTAATGTAATGAAATGAAAGCCCATATGGCCTGTACAACCAGCCTTCCAACAAGGTGACTGACCAAGTGAGAGCTATCCCAGACAGACACACATTAAAAAGAATGTGGTCTTTTGGGGTGAGGCCATTTGTAATGGTTTGGATCAGGCTAGTCTCACAGACACGTGGATCCATGCCTTCGTTACCCCTAGACTCAATTACCGCAATGGCATTCTTTATGTCATCGGAAGTTCCTAACAAACTCTGGATGTGTTTACCGGTTTACTCACTCACTCGAACACTTTTTCTTGACCACAAGCACCTCTCCTGGCTTGCTGTTCCACATTAACTGAAGCTGCAGCCCTTTTGGTACATGCACGTAGCCTTTAACTTTCCATTAGCTAGAGAACCTAAATGTCTAAATCAGTCGGATTGGACATTTAGGAGTCTTTTACCAGCTTCCTAGTACAAAGTACTTGCGCCCTTATGAGAGTAGCTCAGGTAATTGTGTGGTGAATTCACACAGAGCAAGTGGACATCATGTGCCTCCTTCACACTCTGTCCAGATAAGAAGGTCACCTAAATCAAGTGGAGTAATGATAGTTTGTCTGACCCAGGCTACTTCCTGTTGTGTTCTACAGGTGAGAAAAGCACCTGCAGAAATATCCCAGTTTGATTTTCCCAACATTGTTTGCAACTTATGTGGAAAAGTGTCTTTCATTTTTTCAGGCACAGACCCATCCACAGCCGTCACCATACTCCCTCCTCCTTCCCCAGATACATTGAGGAGTGCATCACTGTCTTAAACTGTATTTAATTGATAGACAGTGTTTTGGAAATTGCATTTTATCAAATGATTTCCCCCCTTTTCTCTTTCTCTTTATTCCTCTGTTTATAAAGTACTCTCAATGTAGTACTCAGACTACAAGCAAACTGCACCAAGCTACAAAGCTTCAGGGACAGGATTAAGGGATACGATTATCAGTCTTATCCCTTTCAAAGACTCTGCATATTCACAAACAGATATCTTTTTAGAGATGATTTCATGTAAGTATCTCTACAAAGTGCTTTCAAACTAGAAACATATTTTTTTTTACAACTTTTTACAACCTCACAGCCCTGCTAAAGTCTGAAAGAAACTGGAGCACTGAAGCTAAATGCCAGAAAATTCCTGCGATTGAGGTCCAAAATCTTGTGGAGAGACCTCCAAAAATAGTAGAAACTATTACAGCGGCAAGGGTGTCCACAGATTTTCGGCCATGTATCATAGGCTTACCAGGGAACACTTTGTTACAGTCAGTTCTTAGCTATGTGTCAGTGGTGATAGGGACTGTAATGAATGTGGCTTTGATGATCGTTTTTATAACATTAATTTAAAGACAGAGTCATCTTTCTTTCTCGAATATCAAAGCTCGGGTCGTAGCTCAGGTGGTTGCTGAGAAAAAGGGGGAGGGTTGAGTCCTCGAGAGGCCATGAATCTTTCACTGTCCTGTTGTGAGACCATTTTTGCATTTCTCGTTTTTTCAGATTAACAATTTCAGCTTTCCCCCCCCATCCATCCATCCATTTTCATCCGCTTTGTCCGGGGCCGGGTCGCGGGGGCAGCAGCCTTCCCCCCCCAAAAAAAAAAAATTTCAGAATGTAGTCATGAATGTTTTCCACTGATTCTCCATTATAGCTAGCACTACAAACACAAAAAGAGGGCGAGCGAGGCAGAGGGGGGTAAAAAGGAAAAGAATAATAACTGAAAAGCTATCAAAGGAAAAAAAAACATGGTTCGTTTTTGGTTTGTGAAAAAGAAAAATCATATAAAAAGTTTCCTTTTTCTTTCTTATTCTTTGCAGATGTTTTTATTGAGCTGACAATAAAAGAAGACTAAATAAGAGCGTTATTCTAATCAAACTCATTCGTTAACTCCTTGCACTGTTCTTCTGTGCCGACAGGAACTCTACATACTGCATGAAGGTTTCCATGTCTCTGACTGTGGCGGAAAATGACACAAACCTGTGCTACAACTCTAAAATGAGACGAATGGAGAAGGCTGAGCTCAGCAAGAGTAAAGACATCCTCTGTCCTGACATAGATGACTATGTTGAACCTGGCAAAGAACCAGACATCACCTGGTCCAAGGTGAGCTTGCTGTTCGACTGAGCGTGCTCGTTAATATGTGATTATGTTTCTTCTGCCATATGATCTTTGCATCATTATTTTATCCTTGCCTGGAGGCTCAGTGATATTTTTGTTTCCTGAATCCTCTTATTTGTCAGAAAGAAGGGGGCGTCTGTCTTTCTGATTATACAACCGAGAAATATTCTTCAGTGCTTCATTGGTTTGTTTTCATCTAATTTCTTGCCTGTTTGTGTTTAAAGCCTTATTGGAATTGTGTTTCCAGATTACTTCGGCAGATTATATATAAAGGCAATGATGACAATGAAATCCTTAAGCCACATTCGCAGTGTGCCACACCATTTTGAGAGTCATCGAAAGAGAGTGAGGAGGGAGCAGAGGGCAGCCACAGAGATGGCTTTTATAATGAACACAAAACCTCTATGAGAAGAAAATTGTGCAATGTCATTCTGTGCCCTGTGGAAAGAGTGGATACCCTCCAAATGCTCCTGGTCCCTGATCTTTATTCAGCATGCACCTCCGCCCCCATCACCTGGGTTCTTGCCTTTCCTAGGTCAGGCATGGCCTGCGGACAACAGAGTGCATCCCGGAGAAAGGCTCATGCCAGACTAATCACAGGCAGATCAGCGGTAGATTAGCTGGCCGGGCTTGACCTCTAGGTTTTTCCAGAATTCAATTACGATCTTGGTAATGACTGGGAGTGCTGGAACCCGGAGTTATTTGGACCACTGCGGAGCCTCCGTGATTGAATTCGAAGGTTGCCGAGAGCAATGGTAGAATAGAATCCACCGAGCCACCGCTGTCCCTGGCTGAGCACCAAGGAGCTGAAGAAAGTATCATGTCACGAAGTCACTCACTTTGCCTGCTCACGTATACTCGCATTCACACGGATGTAGCACAAACACACTTATTTTGTCTGCAGAGAGTAGTGTAAATAAAATTCTCTGTCTCTCTGTGGCCTTTGTAGAATATTGAATGGAGAATATTCCGTTCAGTGCAATAAATCTTGATCAGATAAGTAGGACAATAGCTTAGTTTTATCATTTTAGCTTATAAAATTATTATATCAGAGTGACGAGCTATGTGTTTTTACCACTTTATTCACTTTTTTTTACACTCAGCATTGTTAAAGTGTTTGAAATCTCATGGATGTATATTTGTAAAAAAGATTCTGCAGGTCTTAAATTTCTCAAGGCCTTGCTTTCCCAGAATATTCCATCTCTGGCCGCACAAAGTCCACAGCGTCTTTACACTTGTCACTTATATGACATCTGACACCTCCCGTGATATATCAGTAAATAGATATTTACAGTTCTGATCTGCCTGTTCTTTGGTACACAGGAGTGCCGTCCAAAGCAGTGGCGTGCAAGCATCATCCAGAAGAGAGACATTCTGTCTATCCAAGAGGTAACAGAAGATGACATTGGGAATTACACCTGCGAAGTCCAGTTTGGTGGTTTTGTGGTCAGAAGGACGACTGAACTCACAGTAACTGGTAAGTTCTCAGGAAAACTGAAGATGTGTTTTCTGCGTGTAGAGGCGCCATTTATACAAATTCTCCACATAGTAGCACATGTTTTAAGAATGAGCAGAGTAGTAATTATAGTAGACAGTTGAATAAAAGGAGAGGATTGTAACAAAGATACACACGTAGCCACGCACACACACTCATACAAACACAGACACAAATACCACAGGGTATGGCAATGATGTCCTGCTGTTGTGTTAATTGTTGGAGGGAGGTGAATGCTGTGGCCTGGCATCTATCCCTCCTTCTAACTCAGCACTTTCCAGTCAGCTAAGCAGTGTTGAAATATTTAAGGCTATAGGCTAAACTCGTTCACACAGAGAGCTAAAGAGCCAGGACCAAGGTCAGTAGATTTACAGTGCACTTACTCTTTGTTTCTATACATCTCTCACTCCTTTTTTTTTTTCTCTTTACCTTGCACAGCTGCAAGGTGAGCGTGTGACAAATAAACGCATTCATCTGTTGAAACCTGGGAATTGGATGCTCTGGCTTGTGTGTTCTGCCAGGTTAACTGCTCTGATGAGGATTGAGGGTGAATCTAGTTTTTCCTTTGCCCTTTTATACTCAATGTTGCCGCCTAAAGAATACTGATCTGTCTGATACTGACTGCTACAGTATATTGTGTACTAACACTGCTATATTGAGTGGATTCTTTGTTTTCAGTTGTGATGTAGCAATTACAAGAAATTATTCAGCGCATCTTTTTGATGATGTTTAGGATAGTGGTATGATAAATGCAAATATTTAATATGATTTCATTATTAAATGTGTCCGCATAGATTGTTCATGGGCATGTTTGGTGTTTTCCCCACACTGAATATTTGTGAACACTTGATTGATATCCTTAGTGGCACTTTTTTGAGTAATTGGCCATTGTTGTTATGTAATATGAAGGCGTTTATGCATTTGAAGTGCACAGACTGCTGTCTGGCAGAGAGAGAGAAAGCTACATGTCTTAACCTGAGCAGAGTGTGCTGTTGGATAAGATTAAAAGTGATCCTGGAGGTGTGGTTTTGAGATCGGCTGTGGTTGTGACTGATGGGCTATCAGTTTATCCACGGCAGGGTTCAACAGGCAGACACATTAGAATTTGGCATTATTGCCATTACTATCGCTGGGAGAGCCTTCCCAGCTTGGTTGACTCATTACTCTAGTACGTGAGTACCCCTCAGTTGTGGGTCATGCAGTTTGTTAACCAGTTTGGGTTTTTGTTCCATAGCTCCAAAGTCACATCACCAGTGTTGAAAGTAACCTTTTTCCCTCCCTAGATATTGTGGTATCTACAGTTGATATGAGCAGAATTTGCAGGTTTGCTAAGCATTTAGATAATAAATTGAATACATTTAAATAATTTTGGAGCAATCCAAAAGAAAGTTCAAGGTATTCTGGCATGCTGAGAACTATTTATTTATTTAATCAACTTTTTGGAGAAAATGTAATAGCAAACTCTGAGGACTTTACCTTGCCAGTGTGCCCTAAAAGAAACTTTGTTGTTTCTGCATTTTTTAGTGAAAGGTGAATTAAATCCCTTCATCTTTTGGTACCACAACAATTCACCTTGGCTAAATTTACTTTTTAAATTGTTTTTGATAGATTTTGTTTTAAGTTGTTTTGAATTCATAGTGCACACCATAGCATACCTGTTCAACTGCTCGTTTAAAAGAAATCTCTAATTATCCAATCACATGGCAGCAACTCAGTGCACTAAAAATGACTGGACACCACAACCTACTTGAGTGTTGTTGCTGATCACATCCATCCCTTTATAACCACAGCCACCCATCATCTGAAAGGTGCTTCTAGTCGGGTACTGCACCATGTCCAAGAGTTCAGATTCACGCCACAGATGTGGTCAAATCTGCAGCAACTGTTTGAAGCTGCTATGTTAATATGGACCTAAATATCTGAGAAAAGTTTCCAACACCTTGTTTAGTCTATGCCACAAAGGACTAATGCATTTCCAAATACAAAAGGGGGTCAACACCAGTACTAGAAAGGTGTACCTAATAAACTGTCCTGTGAGTATATGGTCTAATAATACTGTTGGTGTGTTTAATTGAATGCTATAAAATGTGTAGGCTTCATGAGTGAATCCCATGCTGGCTGCAGAACATAAAGTGCCATCATTTGTCATGAAAACAGAGTTAGAAAGTTTACACTTGGGACACGATGCTTTTCAGCATTAATGCAGCAGAAAACTATCAACCATGACAACAGTTTAGCGAGATTCTTTTGACAGGGAAATGCAGTAATGTAAATGCCTGCGTTCTCTTCTGTATTTTCTACTCTGCTTTTTCTGTTGTAAAAGAAAAAAATATGGGGATACTCTAAATACTATAGTACCACTTGATTTAGCCTTAGTGGGATACCTCCTCTTTTAAAGCTGTAGTCTCCTGTTAGAATCAGATTAGCTCCCTCTCACCATGGGCTCATTTCCTTTAATAAACCTACACCATCATCCCCTCAAGTGGGTGTGCGATTATCCACATTTTATCACATCCTGTTAAAACCGACATTGCCTGGACAGCAAACATAAAAGGCCAAACTACATCCAAGGGCTAATGTTGTAGTTTATTTGATAGGCCAAGAGGACGAAGGAGGTCATTAAGTTTAACTGATCTTAAATATAGCGCAATAGATACTGGCCTTTGCTGTGACCCTGCCTCACTGCAGACTGTGTGTGTGTGTGTGTGTGTGTGTGTGCGTGTGTGTGTGTGTGTGTGTGTGTGTGTGTGTGCGCGTGTGTTCTGACCCTACTCCACTATGTAATGACTTCCATTAGAAGCAGTAGAGGAGCTGCTATGTGGAATAAAGTAAGTCTTGTAATAGAGGTTAACTATGAGCATAAACACAGGCCCTCACAGATCAGGCTGATCCAGGAGCCCCTTAATCAAGCTCTGATGCTCTTCGGGTTAATCGGAATGTAAAACAAACAACAGCTCCTCGCCTCATTTTATGTTTATGTCACGGTGCATTGAAATTTTCTTATCTGATTCTGAGCGTGCAGACGCAGGGAGGTACAGCCCGTGCAGCAACCGAGTGCACTGAGAACAAATGCACCATTATCAACAGATGGAAAGATTTTCCTTTTCCCCGCCCCCCATGGGCCTTCACCTCCACCTCCCATCTTTAAAAGAGAGTGCCTTTTTGTGTACTGTTATAATTGATTCATAGCAGCAGCAGGTTGGCCATTCCGCGGTTCCTCTGGGGAATGCTGAGTGTGGTCAGATTTGTCTACAACTGTGTTTACCCCTTCCTACTTTCACAGACACACGGAGCAGTCTCCGAGCCGAAACTGCAACCCACCTATGATATGAACCGATACGAGCGCGGGCCGCTTTATCTGTGCGTGCCTGCGAGTTTGTCTTTTTAACGTTAAACATACATACTTGTGGGAATTTTGTGTGATGTTTCATTCTACGTCTGAATCGTTTCTGTTAAATTTTTATGGCTCTCTTAGGCCTCATTCCAGTACTGTGATGGTAATGCTACAACAGTAAAACACCAGATAAAGCTCGGTTCAGCTGATGTATGCAGCCTGCTCTGTGTTCTGCAGGAAGGAAAATATTATACAGGGAGAGCGGAAAAGGATAAAGAGAACAAGGGAGCGAAAGTGACTGATAACAGCAAAAAGAGGGAGAGGGAGAAGCGATAGAACAGAGTGAAAAAGATAGAGGTTGGTGCTCGTGTATCTTATCTGTATTCCTAGCCAGTGTTTCCCAGCAGAAACAGTGTGTCCAGGACTATAAACAGACTATTATCCTAGTGTTTATCACAGTGCACATTACCGTTTGCCTCTGTCGGACTTACTGTAATGGAGTCGTTTGGCTTGATGGATGCCTCGGGCGTGGGTTTCTATCTATTGCTCCCATTATACCACTGTCTGCATCCCTTCACTGTAGAAATGTGTGCCTGCACATTCAGCATAGCCTGCAAGCATGGTGACTGAGGTTATGGCCAATGTAAATGTACCATTTGGCACAGTGAATTGGAGGTGCACAGGGCAAGAGGAAATCGAGGGGAGGAGAGGAATCGTCTACCTTACATTACCGCTTGTAGAATGTCCACAGCGCAAAAGGGGCGATGCTTGGAAAACTCAATTTATGTACAGTGAATGAATATGTTTATTTGTGAGGATAAAATATGTGACTGTTTGTGTCCTCGCTGTATAGGCATGCATTGTGTCTGATTTTTATACACTCAGCAGGCAGTGTTACACCTAAGATTCCTCCATCAGAGTTTACAGAAACCGAGTGTATTTGTGTGTGTAATGAGGAGCTGATGTGGGGAGAGGTGAGCTGGGACATTGTCTCATTGCAGTAAAAGGTTTCTTACCGTTCTTCCTCCACAGGGTCACCTTCAGAAGTGCGTGCACTTCACAGCCTTATAAAATGTAACCGGCGACATGCACATGTGTGAGCATGACTGTGTGATGTAGTTATATATTTATTTATCAAGGCGATGACTTGACTTTTACTTTGTCGGCTGGATGTAGCCTCCGTGGATGCAGCAAGGGGAAAAAAAGCGGAGGCAGAAGCAGTCAGCAGAGACGTGAAAGAGGAGTGTGGTATCCACACCCCCTCCGTCTGTTTTCTGTCCTCATCTATCAGGCCGAAGGAGGATAGATGGATGGAGAGGCAGCGATTAGCTATGATATTATCCCATAGAGTGGGAATATGAGGAATGAGAGGTGAGAGATAAGAAGTGTGGGGTGAGAAAAAGAGATGGGTTTAGCCTCAGCTGAAACCTTCTCCATCTCCGAGACTATGTGCTTGCGTGAATACGTTGTAACTCGGATGCCTGTCGTGTGCTGGCCTGCCATGATCGACTCTCAGCCTCGGTTACTGTACATGTCCTTGGAGACGAGATGATAAAATCACACCTGAGATAAGTGTTACGCCAGCAGTTGACTTTTCCCAACTTCACTTACACACCAGTGCACTTGTGTACACACACACTTACATCAATCACACCCATGAGAGGATGGCACACCCAATATAAAATTGCTTTATATTATCTGTCACAACCTGCTGATACTGATAAATCCGCATGCTTTTCAGAGCCTATAAATTTACAAAGCAGCTCAGTTACTGGTGAAACAATAGCACTGTATAGGATGGAAGAAAATGGCTCATTAGTTTAGGGTCAGCTATCACTCTCATCATTAACTAATCTGTGCCCCTTGCCATATCTACCTCACCCCTCACCTCCCCGCCCTCTCCTCCTCCTGTCTCTCCAACTCACTTCATCACTATTCACCAGCTGTCCTCTTAGAGTCTGAGCAGGCCAGAGTTCACATTGTTTTAATTCAATTAAAATCGACATCAGTCTGCATGTGACGAATGAAATTTACATACTACACAATTAATCTTGCCTGACCTACCACACACTACCCACATACACACCCTCTGTCTGTGGTTATTATCATTATCTAGGCCTATAGCGTAAGTACAAGAGCATGAGTGAAATTAAAATTATTATTCTGTCTTTTGAAGCCTTTTGAAGTCTGGGTCAATAATTAAACAGTGTTATGTAGTGGCTGACGAAGTACGTCTAAAAAGACCTGTTACTGTTATATTTTTGAGTCCAGTGAAATGGTCTCCTTTCACTGAACGTGTCCTCTATGATAGGGATAAGTCATAACGTTCATAACACTGATATCACTTATCATAGCAATATGAATGACACTGAACTTATATAGCGTGGCCTTCCAATAACATGAGTACTTCAGACTATGATAGATAGATAGATAGATAGATAGTAGGGGTGCAACGATACACAAAATTCACGGTTCGGTTCGATATTTTGGTGTCAGGTTCAAAAAACTGTTCATGCCTTTTTAATTTGTCATTTATTAAAATTATAAATATATATTTTAACTCAAAAGTACAGTTTTTAAATTTAATGTTGCTGAAACAACAAAGTAATGAAAAAAATAAATATATCTGATCGAGAAATCACTCATCTTTGGAAAAGAGAGTTTATTACAGAGAAATGTCTCTTTCCAAACTAAAAGCTATACTATACGCTTCTTCTGGGCTATATTCTCAGCAGCATATTAAACATATCAGGTCCCCATAAGGAGAATCATGTGCTAACAGCTGTCTAAATGACTCGGGTAAAGGTTGTAGCATGCGTGCTTGTTGTTTTTGTCTGCTTCCACTTGTCTTTGCACTAGGATGATGTCAGAGTAAATATGCAGGCATATTCATTTTGTTCCCACTAGTGCTGTCAGCGGTAATCTCGTTGAAATGACGTTAAAGCCACAACACGGCAAATCTCCGTTAACGAGCTACCGCAGATCGCCCCGTGCGTGGGGCTGGACGGCCAACACGTTAACGATCTAACTGCGCTAACACACTAGTTCCCACCAATGTAATTGAGCATTGTGTGGCACATCCAACATACTGTTTTACTTTTGTCCATGACGCGCTTACCTTCAGGGTCATACGTCACATGAAAACCAAAATACTTCCAAACGCCAGATCTGAATGAGGGTGGGGGAGGTTTAATTTGCCATGTTGCAAGGAGAACTTAACTTCTGTCTCGCTAGCTTGCCCTGCGCTCAGTGAATCTGCGTTCGACTACTCCGCCTAGGCTGCACTGTCGAGCGCAGATCGACTGAGCGCTCAACACAGACAGCATCGTCAGAAGGAAAGTTGATAAAATAAATTAAACATTTTGTATTGTTCGATACATATGCGTACCGAACCGAAAGCACTGTATCGAACGGTTCAATATCGATACGAGTATTGTTGCACCCCTAATAGATAGATAGATAGATAGATAGATAGATAGATAGATCAAATACAACCCCAACTAGAGCAAATTCCCATCATATCAGATAAAGTCCAAACTATGATCATTTCTATCTGAGTTGTTGACTACAACAACAAAATTCTTCAATGGTCAGCTGACTTTGAGGTTGAGCTTCTTGTCTATAAGGCTTGAACTGATCACAAACTATGTGTTTGTACAACTTGTCTGCAGTTTATCAATTTGTCAGATGTCTGAGGTGAAGGACTTGCTGTCACCTTTAAGAAGTCATCAAACAACACAGAACATTAAATGTCTTTTGTGTAGCAGTTTGCCCTACAAATTAATGACAAGTCTAATGATAATGATCATCATTATTGAGTATAATGGCTTCTACTCTTACAGGGTCAAGCGATGGCCTGGCTATCCCACAGATAGTTACAGGTAGTCACATATATAAGTGGCAACAATCTTGTCATCAAACTCTTGTTAGGAGTTGGATGAGAAGTACTTATAAAGTGTATTTGGCCTTTTTGTGCTTTTTATCAGAACATTTCACGATTTATTTTTGCAATTTGTACACTTGGGTTTTAAGGGGTATTTATTATTTTCTTCTTTTTTTTGGGTTGTATGGAAGCCCCAAACGCAATTTCATTGTTCTTGACAATGACAATAAATAAATAAATACTAATACTAAAATACTAAATTTGGGTAGCCTGTTGGGTAGTTCACTTAAACCACAAAATCTTTTTGGTGAAAGGCAGAGCGCAAACATTTCAATCGCATCCAGAACCACCTATTGTTCATCAAGGATGAGAAAGAAGGACTTTTGGTTCTTAAAATGCATGAAACTCTTCAGGAATCTCCAGAAATGTTACCGCAGCTGGCTCTATTTTGAAGTTTACTTCTCAAGAATGAAATTGCCGTCCTTACAAGGCTGCTGCTAAGCCCGGCATTGTACGTGAACTGCTGGGGAATAGAAAAACAAAGCTCTGCTGTCACGTACTCTCCTCCGGATGCAAATCACATGTTTGTTTGTTTAATCCTCGCTTTCTCGAGAAGACAGATCTAGGCTTTCTCTCGCTCTCTGACACTTTCTCTCTCTCTTTTTGTACCTTACAATGTGCATGTTCGTGCAGTCACTCCAAAGCTATGATTTTTCTTCCATTTGTGTCCTACCCTGCTATGAAAGACAATGTCCTTTTGAACTGAACACTGAGATAGCGTGCTCCTTTCTCAATTTTGAAGTCTACATGTGAGTTATTGTACAATTTCATACCTTGCAGCAAGGTTGGAGCTCCTGTAGTTTCATTTTTAAACCCAGCAGTAGCTGTAGCAGTGCAAATGGCCTCAGTGTGAGGTTTAATTTGAACAACTAGCAGGGAAGTTTTGTCAGTTAGCATCTTGCTTATAGTATAATGTTGTACTTAGATTAGTATCGTTTTTTGTTTTTTGGTTGTTGTTTTTTTTAATTCTAATGACATTTCATTGCTATGTAGGCTACAGTATTTTGATTTGATGATGTTGTGACTTTTGACGTTGCAAACCTTTTAGTTTGCAGACATGTTCCTTTCCTTGTGAGAAAAAAGGAAAGTGCTCACAGTTCTTTTATATTCAAGAAGAGCCGCAGCACAGTTCTTATGACAGAGTATGTAATGGCTGAAGGTCAGTTAGAGGACTCTGAATAACCCTCTCATTATACGCTGTCCTCAAGAAAAGAAACTCAAGAAAGGCTTTGGTCCAATTAAATGATAGGGAGTATGACCATTAACAACCACAGGGAACGTTGACAATACAAAACAGAGAAATCACCAGACACTTGATCTAAACTTTGCAGTGACTGTGGACACCTTCGTGGAGACGCCCTGATGTGAGTAATAAAGGTGTTTTTGAGCATCTGTTGGCATATTTTAAAACACTTAATGTGATTAATATGCACATCTACTCAACTGCATTCAGATGCAGGACAAAGAGCAGTTAAAAAGTGAATGGAGAGACTGTCTGTGATTTTACAAGCCTGCAGGTAAATCTAATAATGCAACATTTCAGGGTGCCAAAAGACCTTGTAGGTTGCTCCAAGAAAAATCTGGAAGGTTAAAATTTTCTGTTATTCAGAGAGTTTGGCAGTATAACAATGTCATTTTGAGTGAAATGATAGAAACTGTTTTTCTTGTCAATACGGTACAAACCAAACTAAAAAATAGCAACAATACAAGGGTAAATAATAGCTTTTGTAACTACCATCACATTTTTCCCCCTCCCTGGAGTTAATGATCTTCATAAGATTTTTGTCACCCTTGACCTATACACCTTTGACACATACATAGTGCCCAATCAAAGCATCTCTGTCTCCATAGACACACACACAAAGAGCTATGTATCAGATGTGGAATTGCTAATCATTGTGTCTCTGCGGGTGTCTTTGGGTGTCTGGCGCTGGGATGTTGGCATCGAGTCCTTTGGGCCTCTGTGTATCAGGCTCGTTCCAGAGCATCTTTCAGATGATCGATCAGATTGGGATCAGTGGGGTTTGGACTCCACATCAAAGCCTTGCAAGGGTGGTAGGATGCATTTTCCCACTTGGTGTGAGCACTGCTGTTAAAGATTGTCTTTCCCATCGAGGGTGTTTGGTCTACACTAATGTTTAGGTGGGCAGTAGCTGTCAAAGTACCATCCATATGAATGCCATGACCCAAGGTTTCCCAGCTGAACATTGCATTGTAATGAAGAGATCAATTTTATTCACTCCATCTTGACAGGTGAAGGTATACGGATGCCCACTAATGAGGTCATAAGATTTTTAAGGATTGACGCTTCAAAGAATGTTATGTATGTCAAAATATGGGTGTGTGGGTTTTTCAGCACCTTCCAGTAAGTCCGTGACTAAACGCCTTAACTGTCATTACCGTTTTATGGTGCCACCACTTTCCCTGATACACAATGAAAATAATGTCTTTACAGCAGCATTGATGTTTTTCCTGCTCTCTCGCTCTCTCTCTCTCTCCTCCTCTTCTGGCATCGCTACACAGTTTGAGAGGCTGTCCAAGATGCCAGTGTCAGCATCTACAGTGTGTGTATGTGTGCATACTTTGCACACCAGTACAGCGTGTTTGTGCACATCACTGCATCCATGTAACTGCTGCACATCCCTATGTGTGAACTGCATATTCCCACTCATGAATACATGCCCGGCTGCAGTAACTGCAAATGAATGCGTTTCTGTTCCACCTGTTCCTTGCATAAACCAATTGCCACTTGGACACACAGTCCAAATCTCCTTGCTTCTATCAGCTAAAGAAGAGCTGATTTCTCTGAATCAGGTACCAATGAGACTGATTAGATGATGGTAGCGGGTGCCAGCAGCACCCAAATGGCAGTTTTCTTTGAAGGATGTTGCCAGGCTCCAGGTAGCCAGCAGATATGTGGGCTGTAGGTGCAGGTGAGATTATGCTGATTAACGCTTTTGATTGACCTTAGTGAGATTATAATCTGGCACTTCTGTCTAGCTCGTCAGATGCTCAACATCAATAGGAAGTGCCCTCCCTGACTCATCTGTTGTCTTTATGACCATCTCTGTTCCCCACTGTGTCAGGAACAGATATTTTTTTTGTACTTTAATCAAATGCGTGGAACAATGAAGTAAAATGTGCACTGCAGAAGGAGACTGAGTCAGCTTTTATTACTGACTTGCCAGTTTGCTGCAGAATGATGTGGGTGTGAGGAGTATCATAGCATTTTTTCTTGTCCTGTATATGGTCCTGCTCTCTGGTCTCCTTTATTCCTCTCTCCCTGAGTTGTGCATTTTCTCTCTCCTGCCGTTGTTGTTGCTCAGAAAGGTAGGATGCGAGTGGTTTTGTGGGCTTTTCCCCCACATTCTAAATTTTTTATATTCTCTCCCACAAATCCTTTAGCGTTCTCTCCCTCAGCTAGTAATTTTAAATTCTGACTAGAAAAACTGCTTAACAGATAATAAAGAAAGTAAGTAAGTGCAGTTTCTCTAAAAACTCGACAGTGCACAATACTGTTTATGAATTATCTCTATACTTCCCTGTCCCGGTGTGGTGCATTATGAAGGCTGGGTCCATTCCTACAGTCGTTGTTTAGCAGTGCATTGAAGCAGGCTTTATGCTGATTAACTGCATCACATCTGATGGATTCCAAGCGACCTCTCCACCCCTCAATATAGCTCTGGGAGCCTTTCAGGGGGAAAAGGCTTCCCTTATTAATTAGACAAGAATAGGAAATCTATTAGTGAATGCAGACAAGGCTGAGTGCTGAATGAGGGGTTGCTGAGTTCTGTTAGTGCTAAACTAACTACAGTCATCTCCCCTGCCATTATTGCATTAAAAAGGAAATGGGTGATGTGCTCTTTTTCTTTCTCAAAGATATCTGTTCCATATTTGGTGAAAATAAATCCACATTATCAGTTGGTTGTATTGTTGCAGATAAATAACTCGCAGCAAATTAACTAAGCTAATTGCAGCCATACCTTTTTTGGCAAGTTACCTTTTCTGACTTGTCATTTTAAAAGACTTGCACTTACTGGCCACTTCATTAGGTCCTCCCATTTAACTAGTGGTTTATGCAAACATCAGCCAGTCACATTGCTGCATCAAAATGCATTTAGATATGCAGACATCATCAAGGTAACCTGTTGAAGTGATTGTTGGAGCCAGATGGGCTTGTTTGAGCATTCCAGAAACTGCTTGTGCACTGGGATATCCCTATATGCCATGTCAAGGGTTTAAGAGGAATGCTTCAGAAGACAACATCGGGTGTCACTCCTGTCAGCTAAAAACAGGGAACTGAGGCTAAAATTCACACTGGCTCACCAAAATTGGACAATAGAAGATTGGCAAAAATGTTGCCTGGTTTGAGCCATGATTTTTGCTGCAACATTTAGATGTTAGGATCAGGATGTGGTGTAAACGGCACAAACACATGGATCCATCCTGCCTTGCATTAATACTTTAGGCTGGTTGTGGTGGTGTTATTCTCTTTGGGTCCTCTAGTACCAACTGAGGATCACTAAAACATGAAGAGCCAATATTGTTGCTAATCTTGTCCATCTCTTTATGACCTTAGCCATCAGGAGATGGGTACACTGCCTCCAGCAGGATAATGTGTCACAGAGCTCAAAGCATCTTAAGTTGGTTTCTTGAACATAATAATGAATTCACTGTACCCAAATGGCCACAAAAGCCTGCAGATCAGTATAGCCAACAAATCTGCAAAAACTGCTTGATGCTATGATGTCAGTATGTCCCAAAATCTCTGAGCAATATTTCCAGCACTGTCATGTAGACCCAAGCCATTTCTGGGGGCAACAGTGATCCACCCCAGTACTATTAAGGTGTAACTTGTCAAGGTGTAACTAAACTAATGGAAAACCCTGAAAACCATGGTGAAACGTGCAGAGTCGAACCAAGTATGTACTTATGGAAAAGGGGCTTTATGGGCAGTGAGTATACTCATGTTACTAATAGCAAAGTTGCGGTAAGCCATAACACTGAGTTAAGATGCATAGCATCATTAGTGGAGTTTAGTAATAGTGTATCTGGGCGAGTTCCATATGTGACTGCATCAATAGACTGTACAAAAAAACCGAAAAAGCCCACTAGAGGATAAATCCTTGTTCTTACTGCAAGAAAATCATTAATAAGAAACTGGGAATAGTTATAAAAAGTACAGTACATCTCTAGTTGACCTCAATTGATTTACCACAACATAGCTTAGTTTGAGTCAATTACACTAACAGTCCTCAAAATAGATTAAAAATTCAATACCATATTAAACATGTATTTTTCTTTTCCTAAATTAGTTTCCTGTAAATATAACAGTTAATGTTATTCAAAGAATGTTTACAATAAACTAAATTGACTAGATCTAAAATTACCTCTCTTTAAGATTTAGTTCTGTAGAGATTTAGACAGAGTGTAAGGCAGACTATTTTATAAGCACTGAGAAATGTATAGATGTTTTTGGTCTTTCCCCAGAGCTGGTTAAAATATGAGAGCATTATCCTTTGACTGTGAGCAGGCTCACAGTCAAGTGCATACCTTCACATTCACATTCACCTTCACATTCACATACCTTCACATTCTCATGTAATAAGCAAGCACTACACACATATTCCTAAATCATAACAGCCTCCATCGGCGCCCCTGCAGAATATTCAGTGGTATATGTTGCATGAAGCTCTCCAACTTTGATGAATAAAAGACCAGAGAGATCTTCTTCCTAATCATGTTATATTTACTGTATGCTGAAGAGCAAACAGAACAGAGGGAGAAAAGCGCAACCCCGGGCCCGACCACTCAAAAAAATAGCCCAGAATCAGTGTTTATTACTTTCATAGTGAAAGAAAAGAAAAAGTGTTTAAAGGTCCACATTTTCACAGGGAAATGTTTGTTGAATGATTTATTCAAACACTCGCTTGTAGAGAGAAGAATATTTGTTTAACAAGCAGCTGCAGTTCGTGTGAGGATGGCCTTTTTGAAGAGCACACTTTTCACTACTGGATTGATTGAATGCTTCCTTATGTGGGATGTATGAGTGTGTGTATTTGTTTTCTTTTTTCCAGCATTGTGATTTACTGAGTTCACGAAGCAGATGCAGAACCGGCATCATATCGCATCTCCCTAAATGCTTTGCTTTGCAGTTCTACACACTCTTCCACACGCCTTCGTCTCGTGGCATCTGGGGCGTCTCACTGGGATAACATGTTACATAATTAGCACCAAATTAACACTCAATTAGAGAACCCGTGTTGAGAGGGTGGGGACAGACTATCTTCAGAGAGTTTCAAAATCACATCAGAGCCACCACCACCTGGCCTACTGAGAACGCACTATATGCCACATGAATATAAAACTACAATATCCTAAATATATCTTAACTATTTAAACAGCTATGCTGCAATATTCAGCGACATCAGGTGGTTAGAACGGCGGGGGTGGTGTAGTTTGCACACTTGAGCAAGTCTCTAGCTTGGGGACACTGGGATTAATATTCTGTTGTTGAATCTTTGTGTTTTACTTTGTTTTCACTCATTAATTTCTTGTGTGCACTAACTTTTTACTGCATAAAGAGAAGAAGATCATGGTTTGGGTTAGAATACATGAACCCTGCATGCTGAAATATATAATGCTTATCTCGTGCATTTAAGTGTGGCGCAAAGTGGTCCTTTACAAGCTGTGTGTGACAAAATGAGAATGACAGACCCGCTCTCAGTACTACTAAGCAAACCCTGTGCATATCAGAGTGGCTAACAGCTTTGACAAAACCGTAGTGTTTGATGGCCTGGAATGAAAATGGGCCGGTTTGAATAGGATATATTTTATGCTGTTTCAGCAAAAATCTTTGATTCATAAACTGAGCCACTTCAAACCAGGTACGTTATGATACTTTTGCTCCCCGGTGACAATCCTCCCACTGTCTGGAAGGCCGTTCTAGCATATATTGTAGGGAAATTCACTGACATGTTAGCGCCCTAAGCTAAAGCAGCTCACCTCTGGCTCTTCCAGGCTATAAAAACTGCCATATGTGATCAGCCAGTGTCTTCCTTTCATCCACCTGTCATCACTTGTTTGTGTTTGCAACTTCAGCGCCTTCACATTGTTGCACACATCCACATTCAGTGCTTGCATCATGATATAAGATAAGATAAGATAAGATAACCTTTATTAGTCCCACACGTGGGAAATTTGTTTTGTCACAGCAGGAAGTGGACAGTGCAAAAGTTATGACGCAAAAATTAGAATACAATAAGAATAAATACAGTACACAGCTGTACAGAATAGAATAAAATAATATACTATATACAGTAGAATAAAATAGAATAAAAATATACAATAAGATAAAAATAGAATACGAATGCTATATACAACTGAGTAAAAATACAACGATGCCAGAAAAGATTATTGCACTTAGTGTTATTGCACATGTGTGGATGTGTGTGTTTGTTCAGTTAAAGTCTTTGTTGTGGAGTCTGACAGCAGTGGGGAGGAAAGACCTGCGAAATCTCTCCGTCCCACACCGTGGGTGCCGCAGTCTCCCACTGAAGGAGCTGCTCAGTGCTGTCACAGTCTGCTGCATGGGGTGGGAGACGTTGTCCAACAGGGATGACAGCTTAGCCGCCATTCTCCTGTCACTCACCACCTCCACTGGGTCCAGAGGGCATCCTAGAATATTGCTTCAGCACTATATTGTTTTATAATAGGTAGCCTCAAGAACATTCACAAACTTCACAAAGAGGGCCTGCCTGGGTTTTGAACCCAGGACCAGCTTGTTGTGAGGCAACACACCGCAGGCCCTGAGCCACAGTACTTGTACGTGAATGTTGATGCAGATTTTTTTCTTTACACAGCCCACACGAGTCCAACAACCTGCCCCTCTATGTTCTGTATAGTAGTAAACTTTGCTCATTCACTCTTCTACCTCCCTCTTCATCTTCTCCTCTGTAGTAAACTCACACAGCTCTCACCAGCCCTCACTTTTTACAAACATGAATAGAGTCTCAGGCACCCACACACACACATTCACGCCTCTGTTGGGGTGGGGTTCTTTATTTCATTAACAGCCGCTTGCACGCCAAAATTCATTATGCCAACCTGCTGTTCTCGTGCACCCAAGCATGCCAGCTAACGTGCGGAACAAATTTTTCTCTCCCCACCTCACCCTTCCTCCCTCACTCTTGCTAATAAGTATGTTTAGGATGTGATTCACCTGCATCAAAGGCTCCCTGTGAAGAGGCCCACTTTGTATCACTGGTCCATGATTAGTCATTACTGTCAAATCCTCAGTGTTCCCCTCTGTTGCTATGCTTTGAAGGTGGGCATATTCAAAATGCAAATAATGCAGCTATCGATATCTCATGTCGCCTCATTTTTAGGGAATGTGATGTCGACTGTGCTTCTCTAGGAGATGTCACTGTATGGAGTGGCTGCCAGATTATTCCCTTTTATCAAAGCTGAATAATTTGTTGTCTTTGACACAAGAGTTTTGTGAATTATATATACAAAAAAGGAGGGTAATTTGGCTTTTAATATTTTTCGATGAGGTAAGATGAAAAACCCTAAAAATGTGGTCTTGGTTCCAGCTATGTTGTAACAAGTTATTCTGAGTGGACAAAAAAGGTCCTTTAATCTCGAAGTAAGGCCGTACGAGGCCATAGAATTAAACAGCTAAATGCAATTGCCACTCGTGTTTTAAGTCTTCAGAGCTTTTTCTTGCTAATAAATGCATTTGTTGAAGGACTGTAGAGATGAGTAGCTCTTCAAACATGCTTGCAGTCTCCTTTGCTCACATGTCAAGCCCACGACTCCCATTTGCACACATATTTGTCTTTCTCTTGTTCTACTTTCTGCTTAACAGTATGCCTTGTTAAGCTTCTGTTAACGTTACCCTCTGGCTTTGCACAAATATATTGTCCCAGATTTTTAGCACTGTGGTGTTGGTAATGGTGTGTGCATGAGTTTTTGTTGGATTGTAATTGATGGTTGATTTGTGGTCAGAGAGCATCAGACATCCTGCAGGGAACATGTCAGGTCTTTAAAAGCAGAGAAAAAGACTCCAGTTTGCAACCGTTTAACCTCCACCAACTCCAGGGAGGTCAAAGCACTCAATCAGCACTTCTACCTTTATTAGCTTTGAATTCAGTGTAAAAATGCTGACAGGAGGGTGACTCTTGATGTAGTGCATGTATGCACTTGGTTGTTTGTATGCGTTTGGGAATGCATGTAGTGTTTGACATTTGCATTAGCAATTACTTACCTTTAGACTTACCTTTTATGAACAGCAACAACAGCAGCCTTAGCATGATAATCGCACACTGTGGAATTCAGTTGGGTTCCATGAAACAGTGTGGAAAGGAACATCAGTCATGCATGCAACAAAATAAAAAAATGCCTTATGCAAACCAGCATTATGATGTAGCCTAAGAGGCGAGCTGTAACACAACCTACTGTACTAACTTCCTTCAGTGGGGCAAAACCTTAAATGGGTATTTTAATGCTTTTTTTCTGACTCCATATATTTATTTGTGTACCCTGTACTAGCTTTGCATAATTCGAAGTCTAAAATAATCCCTATATATTTATACTGGGCCTTAGTGCAGGCCCATCATTTGTCTGAAACCAAGTGTTTTAGCTCCTCTAACTTTAAGTCTATTTTTTGGGATGACCAGATTATGACAAAATAAAGAAAAACATTTAGATCCATCATTTGGCTCATAACGACTTGTTGGAGATGTTTAATATGACAGTCCACCTTTGTGATATTTTATATATGACAGAAAATAAGGAAAGCCATAAAAGGTCAGGAAACTAACAGCATTATTTACAGTGTGTTTGCTGGTGTCTGTTATGGAGTTGTGTTCTCACTGGTTGTAAAATATAACTGAAGTCTTCTGATGACACACATCATGCTTTCTTTCAGCTGCTACATGCTGTTTTATCCAGCCAATTTTAGAAAACATACCAATAAACCTCACGATGAATGATGCATCCTTTTTATTTCTTGGAATAAAAATGTTGTTTTTGTGGAAAAAAATCACAACAGAATGTTACATAGTTTGGCTTTAATTGCAAAAGATCAAGAGCACAGCTTGCGAGATTTCATTAGAGATACAAAGGCTGGGAGTAGGGCTCAATATCACAAATTTTGATCCTAGCCTTCTAATTGGAATTTTCAGTGATGTTCACAGAACAGCCTCAGTCATTTTAGCTTCGTTTGTGTTCGGTTACTGAAGACTGCAAAGAGGACTAAATTAAAGACACCTTTTCCGAGTCTCATTAGGGTTACCACACCACTTTTTTAAACAGCTCTGCAGTAAAGTTCTGTAATTTTTCAGCTGTAGCTTAAATGTTTTGTTTTGGAATAACATATAGACTTGTTGCCTGACAAGTGACCTAATTCAACCCGGATTCAGATGGTGAAACATTATGTAGAGCACTGAGTGCAGAAGACTGCTCAGACATTTTTATGAATGGAAGTTCAAGAACAGTGACCCTGTGCCATAATTCATCCAAATAGCACGGCAACATGACAGCGTGCAACAGATGTTCCTTCCCTGTCATTGTACCAATAATATTCTAAGGGCGAAACTATAAAGACAGTCATCAACTGCCGCAAAGCCACATGGCTTATTAAAACACATTAAATGATATTATTAAAAATATTGATACAATATTTCTTTAAAGTAACGTAACAGTGTACTTCATAAATACTGTACTTTTATGAGAAATAGTTTCCCTTATAAAAGATACTACATATCAACAAACATTAGATTAGGTTTTATAACTTTGTTTATTGCAAAGTATACTCTTTTCACATGGAAAAGAATGATATGCAATAACAAAATTAAGTATTTTATGTATAGGAGACAAAACCCTTTGGTACAATTGCCTCTCCGATTCGTGGTCTCACAACCGCGGTGCCATAATGACAAATTAGGAGTCAGGGCCACAAAGGAAGTACAGAACGAAGTGATGGATTCTGTCCAGATGGTCACCAGTGCTGGCAGGACAGCAGGAGCTCTGTTAACACATTTCAACACTACTACAAACAGGCGCACAGCTAAAACTGTAACACTACCAACAATAAAGCTATAGATCCATTCTGGTGTTTACGCAGCCATATGCATCACCTAATAATGCCATTAATGACAGAACTCCATTAACAAATTTTAGAGTCTGCATGCCTTTTGGCAGATTTTCTGATGGTAAATTAAAACTGTGGGCAGATGTTGATGCAGTCACAGCTGTTAAGTTTATCATTAACATTTGCTCCTTTAACAACTGCTCAAAACACTAAAAACACGTAAAGCGATGCCTGTAAAGAAATGCTGCATTCGATTATTGTCTAAACAGCCACTGCTGGCCATGCTTCCAATGTCAAGGAGCAGATGAATGCCGTGATGTAGGCCTTTCTGTTCACTCTAGGATCAGCAGAGTCTAATGGCTTCCCATCAATTCCTCCTGTCTAGGGAAGTGTGTGTCATGACTCCTGTAACTACTTCTGACAAGAGTGATGAAGCACTTGTTAAAGTTGTAAGATTGTGCTGGAGTTGAAAACCTATAGATATAAATCTATGTAGAGGGAGATGGTTAGAGACATTGAGTGAGTGGCAGACAGACGAGCGAATGAGTGAAAAGGAAAGGTATAAAAATCACCTGTGGATGTAGACATGACAAACAATAGAGTGGGTGGTGGGGGGCTAATGATCCCATATGTCTTAGAAGGCTAGGCGAGGAGACCTTTATTGGGCTTTTGGAATAAGAGGAAGCAAGCAAATACATGATTTGCACTGTATTATATGGGTGTTTTTATTTGTGTCAGCTGGTGAAACATAGCTCAGAAACAGTTTAGACCATCAGATGTGTCATGGTAATGATTGGCGCTCTCCAGTCGGAGTGTTTGTGTAACAGTATGTGTGTTTACTGTATAAATGCCAAGCCACTGTGAGTTTTCAGCTTTTGTCTGTGTGTCCATGTTAATATATGTTCAGCCGTATTGAAAGTGCATCTATGTGCACATCTTGTGCTTGTGAACACAGATGAAACTAATGAAGCTCTAATTAGAATCTGGCACAGCCACTCCACAGTGACTCAAACATCATGGAGAGGGAGTTTGTTCGGCATTAGACGAGCCCACACTCACACACTCACAGTGCCTTGTCTTTTGTAACCGAGGAGGGGTTTACGGTGGGAGGTGCTTGTGTTGTATTGTGTGAACTGTAACTGTCATGGGAATAAATAGCTACAAGGGGAGCTGCTCTTTGAAGGACTTGGACTAGAGACAGGTGAGGAGTATTAAGCTCCACCACCTGGTTCTGACCAAGCCTTTCCTCGTTAGCGAGTAAAAGACCGGTTGAAGATGTTCTGTCTTGTTTTCGTTCTTCATGAGGAATGAGTCTCTAGGGGCCTGTGGAAACACAGACTCAACACTTTCAATTGTGTGTCCTGCTAGTAAACACGTAGGTAAGTGTAGAAGACCTCTTTGCAGAAGCAAACAAAACTATATAGCCTCCACATTACTTACATTAAGCACAGATGTCAGATGACATTAACATCAATGCTAAATTGGAAATACAAAGACTAAAAATGACCAGAAGTGCATGCATTTTTGCACATGCACAGAACATACTGTAGGTATGAAGTGCAGATCAGGCAGTGACATATGAGCACATTGGCAGTCTTGAATGTCCTATAAACAAACTTGCAGCACATGCATCATAGAAGTCAGTCAGTCACTCTAGCATATACCAAAGGTGCTATGTTGCAGTGGCACCTGGAGACTGTGGAGGTCATTTACGAACTCATTGTCATATTCAAGACGGCAGTTCGAATTAATTTGAGCTTTGTGAAATGGTGCATTATTGTGCTGGAAATAGCAAACAGAAGATGGGTACACTGTGGTCAATAAACGGATGGTCTAGATCAAAAACAATACTCAGGTAGGCTGTGGAGTCTAAATGATTCTTAATTGGTATAAATGAGCCCAAACTTTGCCAGGAAAACAACACCACTAGTCTATCAGCCCGCGCTGTTGATACCAGGCAGGATGGGTGTTTTCATGTTGTTTATGTCAAATTAAGACCCTACCATCCGAATGTCACCGCAGAAAATGGAACTCGTCAGACCGGGCAGCATTTTTTCCAGTCAGCAGGTCATCTTGACCATATCTACATGCCTAAATGCATTGAGCAGTGTTGGGAAGGTTACTTTTAAAATGTATTCCACTACAGATTACAGAATACATGCCCCAAAATGTATTTTGTAAAGTATTCCGTTATGTTACTCAATGAGAGTAACGTATTCTGAATACTTTGGATTACTTAATATATTATCATGCTTTTTACAACTACATGAATGTGATTTATTACTATTACTGAAGGTCCACGGCTCCGAACCGTAGTAAAGGGACCTCTGGTCAATACGTCGGGTTCCGTGTTAGGCTCTTAGCCAAAAAATAGCTTTACTTTGTTGTCTGGGTCAAGTTTGCTAGCGAGAGACAGAGAGAGGCGTTGAAAGACTGCTCCAACGGAACTTATTGTTTCGGAGGAAAACACGAACACAGTGTACAGTCGAGTCTTAATAGCTCACTTACAACTGGGCTCTCAGGCACTCTTCTTGGCTGCAGTGGTTATTATTATATTTACATGCTTCCAGCTCCCGTTTCAGCTCGATGACAACTCGTAGTTTTCCACTCTACTTTTCTCCCTCCTCGTGCTCACAGACACATAACGGGTATGGCAGTCCATTCTCCCTGCAGCACGGACTACACTGCCCATTCTTTAGGGCTATGCCTGTAGCATTCTGCCTATTAGCTTAGCACAACAACAACAACAACAAAAAGGTGCTCTCTCACCCAGGAAACACAGGGTCACCCTGCAACCACGCTGCCGCCTGTAACAACAGAACATAGCTGTCAAACAAAACCCAAACAGTCCTGACCCGTGACAATATGAAACAGGAAAATACCGCCGTGTAATCCATTTATTTCAACAAAGTAACTGTATTCTGAATACCACCTTTTTAAACGGTAACTGTAACGGAATACAGTTACTCATATTTTGTATTTTAAATACGTAACGGCGGTACATGTATTCCGTTACACCCCCAACACTGGCATTGAGTTACTGCCATGTGATTAGCTGACAAACACTAGATAGTTGAGGAAGTACTGTATATGTAGTTGCTTTTGGAGGGGACTTATTGCAACAACCCATGCTATCATTCCTCTTAGGAGGACTGTTCCTTTAAATCAGTTTTACTTCAGCAAACATCTCTTGGCATGTAGGTGTTACATTTTGAAACCTCTCTGCAGTATAATAGAAAAAAGGAAGAAGACAGATGTGTGGTAAGAATCATCAGTTCTATCAACAAAGTATTCAGTATTCCATGGGAATAGTACCTTGGCATATTTTGGGATGTTGCTCTGCTGCTGTTCTGTGTGTCAAGCAATTTTTCAGAGACATAGTCCTTTTAAGTTGTGTGGTGTGCAGAGTCAAAAGAATCTGAGAGCCTGGCAAGTTGTCTCTCTCTCCCCTTCCAGCTGCTCAGCTTCTCTCCCCTTTGTCCGCATGTACTCATCAGCTAGTCTAACATCATCACCTGTTTCCACCTAAGCAGAATCCATTTTGCATGCCTGCCCTATCAAGAAAGAACAGGATGCTGATAAATAGTTGAGCACTCGGAGAGAGATGTAAAAATCACTTAGTCCTCTGAGACAATTGGTTCTGCTGACAAACACTTCTGTCAGGATGAATAACAATGTGGACTTTCATCAAAGGGACACTATCAAATAAACATATGGACAGGTTGGAATTAAATATTCATGTTTTTGATTTGAGTTTTTGCCTTCTACTCATCTCCACTTGTCTTTTCTTATCACTTGAACAGTGTGTGAACAACAAACATGCGACTTTAATATGCCAAGTCTATAGCGAACTACATCATCGGGTTGCTGCGTACACACTATTTTAAATTATATCTTGACAGTAACCCATGAATTTACGGCAGCTGTGACAATAGGAAATCAACTGGCATTAGTTAAGAAAAACGTTGCTTTTGGTTGGAAAGTAAATTGAAACTTGGTTCTAAAAAAATACGACCAGCTCACAAAAACCCGTGGAGACAAACCAGTCATGGCAATAGACAAGAGATTTGGAGTCAGATTTACAATGTGCAAATTTATAATCAAAGTCAGTTTGACTGAGACCAGTGCAAATCAGCAGGTGAAAAACAGGCAGAGTACTCTTGCTAACTAAAATAATACAATGTAAGCACAGGTTTCACACGTCTGTGAAACCTTTCTGTCTGGAAACAGTGTGGCAGTGTGAGGCAGCTGGAGAAGAATCAATATTTTTTGATATAAAGGCAAACTCTTCTGTTAGAAATTGGACTGTGTGTGGTCTTGTAGGTGGAGACAGCCATGCTCTGGACAGTGAAGGTGGATCACAGCATCATTACAAACTGTTCCAACAGAGAAACCTGATTCTGTGTGTCAAATGACCAGAACAATGTGGACGTTTTGTCAAAATACCAGTGTTTCTGAGGAGCAGCAATATGTCAAGGTAAACTCTAAACAGAAGAGTTATGGAACACACCCTTTTTGCCGTTCACCCACACTAATTAGGCATTCGTTCCAATAAACTCCAAATAAATTAACATTCATTCTTTCAAATATGCTTCTCTGAAACTTTTGCACTCTGAAGGGAAATTACAATAAGGCCAGCTGCTGAAATGTCCTGGCCTTTCATTTTTAAAACGGACACTGTGAAGAGAATAGTTTTTTGTTGATATAATAGGCTTTTGTCTTGGCACAGACTGCTAGTAAATTTGGCCTGGCTGTAGACATGTTCTTCTTTTGAATATAATGAAACCAGATGGCCAGATGACCAGCCTGCTGGTGTCCCAGTCAGAAATAGCAGCTATCTAGCGTTACAGCTAAGCTGATGAAGAGGCCCTTAATGTTTATATCTCATCATGTTGTCACCTGCATGGGCCGTTCATCACTAGCAGACAAAAGTTCCATTCCTGTGAGTAAGAGTGATAGATTTGATGAGTGTAGTTTCAAATAAAATAGTACCTACAAGAAACTGCCAACTAAAAGGCTTTTTTGTTAGTTTTGTTTCTTTTTTCGTTATGGGTATCATTTATTTGTATTACTTTAGTGCATTGAGCACTACAAGTTTCCATTATACTCAAAAGATGGCAACATCTCAGCAAATGTCTTTAAAACTGGGCAACTAGCACTAAAAAATTTAGATGGCTGAGTCCTCTTTTTCTTTCATCTGCTCTTTTTAGAGGTTTTCACCACAGTGGACTGTCTGCCTCCATCTGACCCTATTCCTAACATCCTTCTCTGTCACACCAACCCTTTGCATGTCCTTTACTACACCTCTCTAATCTTGTCTGTGGCCTTCTGCTTTTCCTCCTGCCTGGCAGCTCTGTGTTCAGCACCCTTTGTCCAGTACATCCACTTTAACTCTTCAGCACATGTCCAAACCATCTCAGCCTTGCTTCTCTAACTGGCTCCAAAGTTCTCGACCTGAGCGTCAGTCTGACATTCCTGTTTCTAATTGTTTCTATTCTGGCCACTCCCAATGAAAATTTTAACATCTTCAGCTCTGCCTCCTGTCTTTTTATTTTTGCCACAAATTTAGATGACTAAATAATACTGCAAGAAGCTTCTTTCAGCACAGCTGATAGCTCTACATATTTGATTTGGCAGATTTTTACACCAGATGTCCTTCCTGACGCAACCCCAAAGGTGTTTGACTTTCCTCCTGGTCTCAAACAGGGCACCTTTCATATGTTAGGGAAATGTGTAAAGCACTATACTATGGAGCCAGCATAACTGATGTAACAGGCAAGAATAAAGTTCAACAAATAAAAACATGAGGGTCGTGTCCATTTAAGCAAAGTTTATTGAAAATACAGGACTGCTGAATGGTTCCAAGTAACCTCTTCACCTTAAATTAACTGACCACAAAACCACATGAATATTGTTATTACACAACATTTTCAGTGACTTATTTCACCCGTACCAACTGTAAAAATGTGTACTTTCTCAATTGAACAGTTTTTAGTTAAATATAAGATTTAAATGATTTGCAAAAATGAATTAAATTATGTCTATATTTATATGTAATGCGACCTCGCAATTTTTTTTGAAGCAGGGTGCTATGCAGTAACTGTGCACATTTGTGGCTGTGTTAAAATACACAGATTAGGGGCAACAGTAGATTGTGGGAGCTGCCGAGTATGCCGTGGAGATGGGTCAAAGGGAGTTGATGAAGCAGATGGCAGCGAGGTGACCCTGCAGGCTGCCTGTCTGTTCCTCTGTTACTTCATGTAAATCTCAGGTCTGTATGTGTCATCGCAGGTAGCCTGATGGCACTACCAATGTGTTTACACACCTGGACAGACCTGAGGTTGGTGTACTGCGTGGCAAAAACGCATCCTTCCATTGGGATTTTGCTCTGTGCATGCTGCTTGTAATGTGCCAGGACTGTGTTAATCCTGTCCCTCAGGTGTATATCCACCTGCACTGGCCCTCCCCTGCAGTTGACTGGGTTAGCCTTGTCCTTCTGCTCTAACAGAATAACAGAATGGATACCAGACCACTAGGGTTTCCCTCTGAATCACCCACAGAGATCGCCACTGATTAGAAGCTAATCCTCTGTCACTGCCTACCAGGAGAAGCTGCCGGATATTTTGATGGTCAGTATCTGTCTTGGCTGACAATGTTTCATCTCTCTCTCTTTGTGTTGTCACATGTCTCCCTTGTTGAATCCCTCCTCTGCCTATCTGCATAAGCTCCACACAGGTGTATTTTGTACATTTTGCTCTGTCATTTAATAAAAATGGCTCCTTTATCACAGGTCACCCACTGGGTTTTGTTATCTGAGGCTAGCAGGAAGGTGTATGTAGCATTTGAGGTACATAGGCAGTTGTGTGTGCATGTGCGTGTGTTTCTGTGTGTTAATTAGTGCGTGCTTAGGTTGCATACTGGCAGACGTACGCGCTGACTTGCAATATTGAATACATAAACACTGTCTGTGAGCCGCGCCCTAATAGAAGAACAGTACAGTGTACTCTTACCCATTGGGAAACGTTAAAGTTCACACTGATATCATCCAAGATACACTGCACAGGCACACAGGTCCTATACATGCTGCCGGGGAAAGGCAGAGGTACAGGCACAAGCTGAGTTGAGTGCAGAGGAGCTAAGAAAAGAACTGACAAGGCTTTCTGAAAGGGTAAAAAGAGTGGGGGTGGGGGCCAATTGTGGGACAGTGACAAATGGATGAAAAGATGACAGTGGGGGAAGAAAGGGCCACGCTCCTTAGTGAGGTGGAATAAAGGAAAATAACGGCGTGCTACAGCGACAGAGGTTAAGAGCGCAGAAGATCAGACAGAGATGAAAAGAGCAGGAATGTGAGCTGAGAGGGGGGCACAAAGCAGACTATGCTAAGCGACACCCACATAGATTTCTGGTGTGTTGATACTTCATCAGCAGTACTGCATGACTGAAACCAGCATCTTGGCAGTCTCTTCATCAAGTGTGTCTTCTTTCTACCCTCTTTATTTTCGCCATCTCCTACTTTTACCTCTTCCGCTCAATTCTCCTCGATCTTGGTGTTTTCATTATTTGTTTTTCTTTATCTTTGTCCCTTTCTACTTCATACCCGATCAAGGTTTCAACAACAGTTCAGCAGAAGTATTAAGTAAGCACAGGCATGCACACGCACTTTTTATGTGCCCTCCATTTTACTCATACTCATTTAAACTTTTCACATCACAGAAGCACTTGCATAACTCTATACTAACTTTTTCTTGCCAGTAGTAGCTGCCTGTCCTCTTTACGAGTAAGTTCAAATAAACATGAGTGCGTTGAAGGGCACACTTGCATGGGTTTTACAGAAGGATGGATAAAGTTTGCACACAAACAAAATTCCCTCCTCCTGTATTCGATATAGTCATTTTATTAGGCTTTACCTAGTTGCCTTTGTTGTATAACTCAATGTTTCATTTAAAGATTATCAAAATGGATTGAGCTCTGCCTTGTTAGTCTTTGCTTCAAGTCCAAGTTAGTTTGACACAGAGCATCTGTGTAGCGCTGAAACAGTCATATCTCAAACTGTAACACAGCAGAGTTCGGCACACCATATGTGTCACACATCCCTAAGGAACGCGAGGAAAGTGGATTGGGCAGGCTGCACACGTGTGTGTGTGTGGTGGTATTTTATTTTTGTGCTCATGCAAGTGAGAGGTGGGAAAGAGTGACTACATTTGTTGCACTAGTTTTGCCCATACACTACCTGCTTTATCAGTGTAATTACTTCTGCTTAATTTAATTAGATCTACAAACGAAGTAAGTGTTGTCAGTTCAACAGTGAAGCAAGTCCCGTTTAAAATATTTATTTCTGTGTGGTTCAAGAATTTGCGGATGAATTATGTTTTTCTGTATCTGAGAACTTAATTTATAAACACAAGAATTTTATAGAGTGTTCTCATTTTTTTTCCTGCTCTGTCACACACAAGGGAGACGATTAAACATTGTGGTTACCTCTGACTCTCTTCTCCCCTCACCTTAGCATCTTCACTTTCTGTTCGTTCTGCAAACAATACACCAATAAAAATCCTCCTTGTTCATTTCAAGTACTCTTCATATTCCCTGAATGCTTAACTGTATCTCTTAGTGTGAAACACATTATTCAATCAGCCTCCATAAATCCTGTGCTGGGAGAATGAAAAGACAGTCTTAATTAGGGTGCTTTTTAAATAGTAAATAAAGTTTGAGGCAAAACAATATGATATTGTGTGGAGGTGGTGCTTTAGTTAAGGGATGTTAAGTAAAAAAAACCTGAAGTGTGTGAGTAGCTCCTCCTGCACGTGAGCATACATGTGTAACCCACTACGCATAAACACCTGCTGAGAGAGCAGACAGGAGGTGAAACTAGGAATCAGCAATGCATTTTTTTAAACAATGCTGTACCTAATAGGTAATAAATCGCTGAATGTAGTTTCTAATCTCTCGTATATTCTTCAAACAAGCAGGGAACTGACAGGCGGGCACTTTTAATTTCCTCTTTCTTCTTATTTAACAAAGATATGGGTTATTGAGGCCTCGCAGCTGGAGCCCTGCTTCGAACAGCTTGGTCACTGCCATGTTGCATCATCACATTGTCTCGCTTAGAGAGCTGCTTAGTCAGAAAAACTCGACTTCCTACTTGGCCACAAGAGGCCAATTGTTTTCACTTTTTGCGATGATAGCCATTTGACTGTGCCAGTGACAATGATGTAGGAACCTGTCTGGCCTTATTTGCTGGACAGAATGCGCACTCCTGTTGCTTTGATGTTGAAGTATTTCAGCTTTGCCAGAGGCAGGGCTTTTAGAGAGCATAACACTGGTGCACAGCGGGGGAGCATGAAGTGGTTTTGGATGCTTTTATTAGCTTCCTCTGGATGACACAGACAAGCTCCCCATACAGCTTCTCTCATGTGGGAAATGGTCAGATCGGGAAGTGAATTCTGTATACTCTGAGGTGACTTTATAAGAGAATCATACACACTGGTTATTGCACAATTAGGAATGAAATGAAACTGGCTCTAAGGTGACCACGCTGCAGAGGAAGGTCAATGGTAATATATAGTGATCTCCTGCAGTACCATATAGGAGTCTGCCAGCTGTAGCGGAGAACTGAGACTTCTCTAGTGAAGCTTAGCAGTGTTGGGAGACTCACAGGGACTTCGTATTTTTCAAGTCTCTTTCCTTCTTTTTTTTTTTTTTTTGCTTTTCTTTTTCAGCGTGACTGCCTTTGTTGGTTAAAACAAAAACCTTTGGGAGCTAATTTTGTTAAACCAAGGGTTCGCAACGTAACGTGCACGAGAGCGCGTCCATGCACGGACACGCTCTAACAAAGTCTTTTCGTGTTCGTGAATGTCCCTGTAAAGCATATGGCAGTCATTTGTACATTGATTTCTTCTCATTTTCACCTTTGCTACTATTGTGCCAACAGCACATTTTTTCTTACAAATGGGACAGAACAGAAAAAGCCCAGTGATCCAAGAATCTCAGCTCCATCTGTAATTCGTTAATTTGCTGTTTGCCTACAGTCAGTCACCCAGAATAATCCATCTGGAAAGTCCAGTGAGCTTTTCTACCACCATGACCAAATGGGATTGTGGATGACTGATCACAAAGCTTACATCCACAAAGTCCTGTGCTACATTAATATATTTCATGTAGGCCACCACACACTGACACACAAAGGTTGATTCAGTCCTCTTCAGTAGAGCTTAATACTTGTTTGCAGGTATGCAGTCTGACTATCTAGTGTTAAAGGAACTAAAACACAAATCCAGCAATGTTTTTAATTACTTTGCATATTAAACACTACATTATACATTTTCACACAGTTAGTCATTTTTGTAATTCGCACGTTACAAGTTGTAAAGTATACACAAACTAAATGGACCACAATGCTAGTGTCGTGTTGTTGAAAAGTTTTATTACAGATGCTTTGTGTCTCCTCCGAAAATTAATTCCGCCTGATTTGCTACTGAGAACAGACAACCTTTCTGCCCTGGGACATCAATGTTTTATAGTGACTCATCGATTTCAGAGAGTAAAACTTGCACAGGCATACCGG
Source organism: Mchenga conophoros (assembly GCF_057382185.1). Lineage (NCBI taxonomy): Eukaryota > Metazoa > Chordata > Actinopteri > Cichliformes > Cichlidae > Mchenga > Mchenga conophoros. The sequence continues at coordinate 17,774,651 of NC_140541.1, forward strand.
GCAAGCCATTCAGGTCCCCTAAAGACACAAATTCACCCTGGAGACACTTGCTCTGCTCATACACAAACAGGCCATTTAACGTTTTATGTAAACTTAAAAGAAGTTCCTCTCAGAGTGTGATTCTGTGGGGCAGCTGTGGCTCTAAAGGTGAAGAGAGATGAGCAGTAGCTTTAGGATTGATAGTGTGGTCTCAAATTTCTCCTTCTTACACGTTTAAGGGTCTTTTAGTGAAAAGAAAAACATTTGTTCTCATTCGTTGGACGTGGCCATCCTGCTTTTTTGTGAAAGTTGACCTGAAAATTTTTCTTCTTAACAAAATTACGTTTCATTAAGTGTTCCTCATTCAAATGCAGTATGTCTGTCCACTATACAAGGATAAAAAAACATTTTACATGACATATAACTTGTCACATTATATCACATGTATTACTGAAGGAATAGTATGGCTTATTAGATTTAAGTGTGTAGCATATAATTCATTTGCATGTGTGATACTTCATTGTTTTGTGAATGTGCCAAATCAAAAGAATCCTGCAAGCGCCACATGGTGATTTTGGGCTTCTACACTTAACAATCTGCAACCACCACAAAGCATTATAGTACAAATCTGACCAAAAGATTGCCCATTTGTTCTTGGACCAGGAGTTATTTTTCATTTGGATTATTTTTCAAGTGGATTTTGAAGTAGCAGATGTGCATACTTAGGTTGAAATCCAAGCTTATTGTAACCTTGAAATTAACCAAAAAAAATCATTTTTTTATATAACAAATACATAAATCATCTGAATCTTCCGTCATGATGCCCACACAATCTGTCATTGCATTAACAACCCATCACTTAATGTATTTGCATGTTTAATTACCTTTTATAGCTTTGATTGCTTGATTTCATACGTTTCCTTTTTATTGGCAAACAGAGACTCTTTCCTTTGTTTGCTCCCTCTCTTCCATATTTCCATAAATGGTGTCCCCCCTCCCAACCCATGAATTGATGTATTTCCCATGAAGGAATGGTAATTAAGATAATGAGATTTTCAGAACCAAGTGTAGCATGCCAAAATGAAGCAGGAGGGGGGGCACGTTTCATATCTTCTTTTTATTTTAGCTTTCTAAATTTTCCCTCTTTTGTCTTACCAGCATTACCTCTCTGTCTATAGTCCTTACCACATCTGCTTTCCCTTTTGTCTCCCATACACAGCTCGTCCTCATTTGTTTGCCCAGTGTATAATTAGCTATAGGATCACCCATTGTGTAATTATGTATAGCAGTTTGATATGTAATTAAAACTGTATCAGTATCCAGTGTAATTTGTGCTGTGTGATTACCTATTAACAGTGCAAACAGTCGTGCCTAAAAGCCCGTGACCGCCCCTCTCACAGATGTCAATGTGCTTTTCTGTCAGTATTTATGTATCAGCAGGTGTTATAGGCGAGCCAAAAATAAATACGAAATCAGAACAAAATAGAGCTGATGTTTACATTTTGGTCTGTGTATCGTCACATGAGTAGTTCTTTCAGTAACTGCCGAACATGTTAACACAAAGCTTTACTTCAGTACTTCAGTCTTGCCCAACAATTTAGTCAAAGCAGCAACATTATGTCGCTCCCAAAAACAGAAAAGGCTTTTCAAACAGCTTGCTGGAAACCTCATCATAAGACGAAAAAAAGAAGTCAAGTTTGCACACTCTAAGGAAACATCTTAATGAATACACATCACTGCAGCTTTACAAATTCACAGCAAAATAATTGGGAATTCCAGAAAAGCTGCTGGTACTTGGAGGTATTATGTTGATTTTTTTTTTCATCTGATTTAGAAAATGAGGAATTCTCTTTAGTTCATTTGATTGTACAAAATATGCTTGATTTGACTCTGCATCTGTGTGCAGAGTTGTTTAATATGTTCAAACATTGTGTTTTTATGTCCGACTTAACTGCAAAATGTAATACATGAATAAATACAATTAGATCACTACACATGGAGATTTACAATATAGACCAATCAGCCACAATATTAAAACAACATACCTATCAGTGAGGATGTCCTGTGGGACACAATCCATTTTAGCCCGGAGATGCTTAATCAAGTTGGCATCTCGAGGCTTTTGAGGTCAGGTCATCATCTTGGGCTCCTTGTCATGTTCCTTGCACAATTCCTAAGCAATTTCTTTTACTGTGGGCATGGTGTTTTGCCGTTTGAGTCCATTGCACTCAGAATATAACACTGTCCTTAAGTGTGCTTCGTCTGCGATGGCATATACTTAAGTGGTACATGTCAGAAAAATCTCCACATCAATATCAAGACCGAAGGTTTCCCAAAGAACATGGAGTTGCAATGAGGAGAACAATGTTATCAGTTTCACCTGTCAGTTTTAATGTTGTGGCCGATCATGTATATCAAACCTTTTTATTCCAGATAGCCACATTTTTATCATTAGCATCAGGAATAATATAAACCCAGTAGAGCTCTGCACTCATCTCACTACAGAAAAAGAAATGTTAGAGTCTGGGATGATATCAAACATGTCATGCTTGCTAGCAGAGAAACGTGGGTTATAAAGCGCTTGATATGCCACTGTTTTTTTCTCATGATGTAATGGCACAGCAACAACTAAATGTGTCAGAGTTGTGACTGATTACCAACCACACAGAACTTTCATTTGTCATAATTAGGATGGAAAGAATGTGTCCAAGACTTGAGAGTGTCCTTTTTCTACAAATATGGAAAAGAAATTGAAAAAACTTATAAAAGACTTGCATAAGATGTGGCCTTCTTCATATAGTAAATCATATAACGCTTATATGATTTACTCATGAAAGTGGCCACTTTCTCATTACTTTCATACCTTGTTTTAGTAAGTATCCAAAACATACAAGTTTCTTTTATATAATTTTTCAAGGGATCTTATATCTGTTTTCACTCTTGTATGCTTTTCATATAAGTTTCACACAAGACAGATACAAACTTTATAAGATTTATATATATCTTTCCATATGGGTATAAAGGGGAGCACAAACACACCTGCTAAAGAATTGTTATATGTAAGTTTAAAAGTGGCTGGTCACAGATTAGCATTTGCTGTGGCCTCAATGCAAGAATTTTCTGCACATTCCAAGTAAATTACATTTAACATAAGGTGTGACTCAATACATAATTTATGATTTGACTCACACTACATGCATTAAATAAAGCAGAATGGTGGCTTGGCATATTGTGTAAAATGGTAGAGTCCAAGTATCTCACCTCCAGGATACTTCCTAAACTCCAGGTTTAGGAATGTGACCATATTGAATTACAGTAAACTAGCAAGTCTTAAACACTGAAAAATATATTGTTATCTAATCCTAAATAGTAACACATACTGTGGAGATTTGTGAACTTCCTAACCTGTGTTCCTTCTCTCCCTGAGCCTGGTTCTGCTGGAGGTTTCTACCTGTTAAAAGGGAGTTTTTCCTTCCCGCTGTCACCAAAGTGCTGCTCATAGGGGTCATATGATTGTTGGGTTTTCTCTGTATGTATTATTGTAGGCTTTACCTTACCTTGAGGCACTGAGGTGATATATAAATAAAATTGAATTGACTTGAACTTTACAAAAAGGATAGTTGTAGCATAGAAGAATGCATAAGAAGGTAAATGTGTATTGTCTGGAGGAGTAAGCTTCAAAGTAACCATAACTATAATGAAAAATTCCCTTCATTGTGCAATTGCCAATGACTTTTAAAGTTGTGAATTTAAACATTTTTTTAACCCAGTACAAAACATCAAACTGTGTTTACTGGGCATCTCTCAGCATAATGACAATGGACATTTATATTTATAGGCATTTCTTTATGAAAAAGCCGCTATAACGTGGAGCCAAGCTGTGAAGAACTCCAGTGTTGAATACAGCCTTTTCTATTTAATGTTCTTAAGAAAAATTGGTCATTCCTGCATTTTCCTTACAGATCTAGTCTTTTGAAACTAACAAGCTACACTGCTATGCCTGTGTGAAGTTGCGTATCAGAGTTTGTGATGCAGCTATTGATGCTAACTGGACTTTTTGACATTTGTGTTTACTTACTTTGCAGTGGATCTTAGGCAGGTTAGCACATAGCTGCTTTGGTAGAGGTCAAAGAGTAGCCGTTTACCTGTCAAATTAAATATTCATTTTAAGTCACACCAATGAACACATAATTCTGTGGAGGTGCTTAAGGTACCTATATAGCCCTTCTTGAGTTCCAGGGTTGTATTGAGGCACAAACATATATAGCTGAAAGATTGTAGTTTCTTCTTTTTAATAATATCTGGGCAGTTGATCAACCAACTGTCAGTTTATCCTGAACAATTTAATCATTGGATTGTGGTTTTTCTGATATCTATCAATCATGCATACAGATTAAATTGCGAAATGCTCTAGGCTACGTAGTCATTCCATTATGATTAGTTAAACCATATAAATGAAGCCCAAGGTCGATAGGCACTTAAAAACAATGTGGCCACAAAAAAGCAAAGAGTGAAGAAGAATGTGTATATAATATATATATATTATATAATGTTCTTCCCCCCCCCCCCCCCCCCCCCTTTGTTTTTGCACAAGTCAAAATGGGATGGGCATGTATTTAATAGAAGTATATAATAAACAGATGATAAATCTCTGTAATGGCATGGCATACAACTAAATTTAAAAAAAGCTCATTCAGAAGTACCAAAAAGTGGATTCTGTTCATCTGGACGTAGCGTTTATAGTGTTTTTCCCACTGAAAACTACAGAAGTAGATCATTAAAAAGGTGTTTGTCTGTATTTCTGCTTTATCCAAAAATAAATAGTCCCTTTTTTTTCCTTTTCAGCTCCTTTGACGGACAAGCCGCCAAAGATCCTGTTCCCCTCGGAAAACAAGATTAGCAATATGGAGCTTCAGCTAGGTAAGACCTTTGTGGGATTTCTTTCCTCTGCACTCAGTGTTATCTGTGTCATTTTTAAATGAAAGCAAATGGATAACTGTACCAATCCTGCCCAGCACACCTACAGGCACTGATCGCAGATTGATGATGGTTCTTTTACTTGCTGAGAAAACAGCAAAACAGGAAAAAAAAAAAACTGTAAAAGTGTTTGCCATATATGCTAATAGTCGCCACTAATGTCCCTTAGGCTGTTTTGTCAACAATGGAGAGCCCATATGCTGCCAGAGATCCATACACAGGCTTGCCGCATGGAGACGCAGCCACTTTCTGTTGCAGTTGTTTGTCTTCTTTGACGTGGGGTCACGATGGACCAAGCGTGTGCGCGTATGTGCATGAGCGAGTATGGTTTGGTTTCTTGTTTGTTTGTTTTTTTCTGCAGCAGCATATTGCTTGATTTCTGGGCACAGTCCGTTGTCCACATGGTGCTTGCCGCTCTATGAATGGCCAATGTGTCTGTCATGCTGAAGCCGGTCAGACAAGAGATTGGAAGAGTATTTGACAGAAAGACAGGGTGAGGACAAAGACAAAGAGTTGCAATGATTCATTGAGTGCTTGCCTTTTGTCTTCCATCTGATGCTACTGGAATGCAGGTAGTTAATTTAAAATGCCTCCACGGTTGGCTGATCAAGAGTGAAAAATTGCTGCTGTTGATAAACTGACAGGCACAGCCTCACATGTCAGCCTACTCACACCCATGCATGAACAGGTTGCACAATGTTGGCCCTTCAGCTATTTGTCTCATTTGTCTCTATCTTGATTCCAGTGAGATTGTGAGGAAAGACTTCACCCTCAAAAGTGACTCACTCATATTTATAGCCTCACGTCAGTTCCTTCTCGCATTTGCTGTGTGAGTACTGTACAGTAAGTGTGTGTGTGTGTGTGTGTGTGTGTGGGTGTGTGAGAGAGAGAGACTTTGAAAGAAAATTCTTTAAAAGAAGAATAGTGTAAATTATTGGATAACAGATTGAAATATCATGATTTTAAGCTCTGCTATGCCTTAAGCTAGAAAAGATCTGGTCCTTACTCCTATTTAATGATTCATCTCTTTGTTAATTCTTCTATGGCTGGTAAATAAAATGCACCCATACCTCTTGTCTGAAATGCAGTGCAACTTTAATGTCAGAGTCACACTGGAGAAAACGGTGGTTGGAGGCAGTAGTGTGACCAAACTTAGTTCAATGAACTTGAGATTTTGTTCCTTTTGTACCGTATTTTCACGACCATAAGGCGCACTTAAAAGTCTTAGATTTTCTTCAAAAAGTGCGGCGCGCCCTATAGCGCGGTGCGCCCTGTGTGTTGTAAGGAGGATGTAGTAGAGAACACCATGAGAACGTTAAAGGGTGAAGTGTGGGCGTTGATCGTATATACCGGGACAATCGCACATACCTGTATAAAAGAACAGGTATGTGCATTATGCAGGACATCGTTGTTTTAACAACCCTGAAAATGGCAAAGAGACACGCTTACGAAGCACAGTTTAAACTGAAGGCCATCAGCTACGTGGAGGAACATGGAAATCGAGCAGCGGCGAGAGAATTTAAGATTAACGAATCGATGGTTCGCAAATGGAGGAAGCTGGAAAACAAGCTCCGGCAGGTCAAGAAAACGCAGCTGAGTTTCCGCGGACATAAGGCGAGGTGGCTCGAGTTGGAGGAAAGACTCGAGCGGTGGATCATCGAGCAAAGAGCGAGCGGGAGAAGCGTTTCGACGGTCACCATTCGGCTAAAAGCAGTTTCACTAGCTGAAGAGATGAACATTGAACATTTCCAAGGAGGTCCGTCTTGGTGCTTTCGTTTTATGAAACGGTGCCATTTTTCCATCCGGACCAGCACTACGGTAGCGCAGCAACTTCCAGCGGATTATAAGGAAAAGCTGGCCATCTTCCGCTCCTACTGCAGCAAACACATCGGCGACAAAAACATCCAGCCCAGCCACATCACAAACATGGACGAGGTCCCGCTCACTTTTGACATCCCGGTGAGTCACACTGTGGAGAAGAAGGGCACCAGCACGCTAGCGATACGCACAACGGGGTATGAAAAGTCTTCTTTTACTGTTGTGCTTGGCTGCCATGCTAATGGACAGAAACTGCCGCCTATGGTGATTTTTAAGCGAAAGACTTTGCCTAAAGAGAAGTTTCCAGCAGAAATCATCATTAAGGCAAATGAAAAGGGCTGGATGGATGAGGAAATGATGAAAGAGTGGCTGAGGGAGGTGTATGTAAGGAGACCAGGTGGTTTTTTCCACGCATCACCATCGCTGTTGATCTGTGACTCTATGCGTGCCCATCTCACAGCCGATGTGAAAAAACTTGTGAAGCAAATGAACTGTGAGCTTGCTGTCATTCCGGGAGGCCTGACAAAGGAACTCCAACCGCTGGACATCGGTGTGAACCGCCCATTCAAAGTAAGGCTGCGAGCGGCCTGGGAGCGATGGATGACCGGTGGAGACCACAGTTTCACTAAGAGTGGAAGGCAGCGCCGGGCGAGTTACGCCACAATTTGCCAATGGATTGTAGATGCTTGGGCTAACATGTCTGCTGGCACTGTTGTTCGAGCTTTCGCAAAAGCCGGCATCGTTTCCGAGGAGCCGCACGGCACGGAAAGTGACTCTGACGGTGAAGATTGTGAACCTGGCATGTTTGATGGAGATTTAGCGCAGCTGTTCAATTCAGACACAGAGGATGAGGACTTCGATGGGTTTGATTGATGATAAAAATGTGAGTACCAAACTCAGTTTTGCTCCTGCTTTATTTTTAAATACGCACACTTGTATGCTTGTGTGTTGTTGATGATGACGATTACCGGCAATAGAAATGTGAGTAAGGTACCGAATTCAGGTTTGCTCCCGCTTTATTTTTAAATACGCATACGGTACTTGTATGCGCCCTATGGTCCAGTGCGCCTTATGTGTGTGTTAAATACAGTAAGGGCACACATAACTGAGACTGCGCCTTTTAGCACAGTGCGCCTTATGGTCGTGAAAATACGGTAATTGTTGCTTTGAAGACCAGGGTCACTGTAGTCTGCAACCACTTCGAGGCAACCTGTGTTGTGATTCTGTGCTATGTAAATAAAATTGAATTGAATTGAAATACTAAAAAGCCAATACGATGAAGACGGTCTGCTTTCAGTTTGCGAATGAATGGGCTCAAGTTAGTAATTGACCCCATTCAATTGTTAGTAATTACATACAATCTGTTTGCAATGATATTGCAATTAACTGTGATAAATTGTCAAATATTGCAAATCTGTTGCTATCCCTGATATTCAGGACTGTTGCCCCACAGCAAGAAGGTCCTGAGTTCTCTAATGTCTGCACGGGTTCTCTCCAGGTTCTCCTGGTCCAAACACATGCAAGTATTTGGGTTAGCTTCATTGGTCATTCGAATTTGGCTCTAGGTGTAAGTGTAAACGTAAAACATCTCTGTGTAAACCCTGCAACAGTTTGGCCACCTGTCCAGAGTGTACCCTATGGCCCCCGGGTGACCCCTGAATTGGATAATTGGAAGAAATGGATGGACTTTTATAGCATAGCCAGAATCTCATGAACTTGAAATAACAATTCAGAATTTCCTCCGCAAAGAGTGCAGTAATATAATTTAACTGCAAAGTAACAAAGGCACTCTGAAAGCTTGCTTTTATCTAGTTATTATAACTAGGCAAAAGCAAGGTTGTTCAACTAGTTATAAACTAACTTTAATTTATCTAGATGCACAAAATAAGGGGAAATTACTTTAATAATATGGTAACCAAAGGTTTGGTACATCTACAAATAAATGAAAGAGTAAATAGGGAACACTGTGAGATATCTAAGCAAGACAGAGAAAAAAAACAATTAAGTCTAGTGTCTTGCGGTAAGACCTCACAGACTCCCAGAGGAGAATCTAAAACAGAGAGACATTGATGTAAATATTTTACAGTGGCTCCATTTTGTGTGCAGAATAGTTGTCTCTCCCTCTAGACGAGAGTTTCTCTTTTATTTAGTTTTATTTATTTATTCTCTTCTTCCTTAATATTTGTTGAGCCATGCCCTAAGCAGCTTTATGGGGCATTGTGGCAGATTTATGATAGCTAGAACGTGCACAGAAAGAGGCCGGTCTCTTATGGCAAGCGCGAAATAGAGAGGGAGAGGAAAAAAGACACAGGAGCCAGTAGAGGCCGGTGGATGGGCAGTAAAACCGGAGCTGTAAGCAGAGAGATAAATCTGCAACACTGCCGGGAAACACAGGCCAACTTTATCTCCTCTGCTGTTGCAACCAGTGCAGATCTTAGACATCCTACATCCCAGCTAGCTTTACGCAGCGCACACGCACACACTGGCAGGCATAAATAAAAGACATATGTTACATAAACTGTCACGGAAGACCTGCAGCAGAGATGTTCTGGAAAGTCTAAGAAGATGAATGTGAGAAACTCAGGCCTCAGAATCGTGATAGGCAAGCGGGGACTCAGAGACAAGACAGGATGGTTGAGAGGGAATACACACACGGGATTAGAAACTGTTTTCGTTCAAAGGGGGGTTTTGTCAGATCTTCTCTCTTCAGGTTCCCTCTTCCTGGATGTTTCTGCCACTACATCCCTTTCTGCTGATGGACCGAAATCCCACAGCTACAGATTCTGTCACTCAGGACTACATACATTAAGCCCCAATTCTACCACCAAATAGCTGTGTGTGTATGTGTGTGTGTGTGTGTGTGTGTGTGTGTACGTGTGTGTGTGTGCGTGCATGCGTGTGTGTGTGTGTGTGTGTGTTGCTCTCTTCACAAATCTCTTCTTTAGGGCATCAGGAATCCTCAGGGATATGTGACTGTGCGTCTGCTGAAAGCCGGCCTGCACTGCATCAGAAACATTACTTTTGGACATCTTGACATTTTCAGTCTGTGTATAATGTTGGATTTTTACCATTAGCCACTCAGCTATTCTTTTGCCAGATTTACTACTGTCCCCCAGTGGTGAGTTGGTGAAGTCCACTCCTATTTCTTCCAGAATTAGGAGGATGATTCATTATATTAATGGGTTTAAATCTGTGTGTAGGTGCTGGGGTTGGTGAGAGGGAAATGCACAAAATACATATACTCACAGTACAGTAATATGACACATTACACATAGCCTAGCAGAAACACAGACTCACATGCAGGATTGGTGTTGACTCCCTTGGAATGATTTGTCATGGAGTTCAGAGGGTGTGGGTTAAAGATTCAGCTCATGCTTACACAGCACTTCAGTGAGAGCATTTTTCTGTCTCCCCAGCTCTCCCTCTTCATCGCAACACATACAAACATGCACTTGCAAATATTCAAACAACCCGGCACTACTTGAGGTGGATAGGTCACACACACGCTTGCAGCGCAGACCTCTGCAACCGTGGGATAATTGTAACTGATAGAGGATTTTACTATCCCCCAAAGCCAGCAGATGGGTGCACTCGTGTGGAAAGGAATTAGAATCCATTATTTCGGAGAGCAGGAACCAACAGCAGAGGATGGGCAGCAATAGGGAGAAGGCTCTTATACCTACTTCATTTAAACAGAGACGAGTCTACACACACGCACGCACATCCATGCACCTGTACGTGTGCACACATCTTCTCACACTGTACACCCTCAGGGGTGTTTAGAGCTGTAATAGACTGACACTCAAAACGCTGACGTTCCCAATTTAGCAAGTAATTCAGCAATGCAATTTTGAAAAGCTCAAAGGAAAAAGCCAGCGTGGATGTTCAGCTTCTTTCATGACCTTTTGGAAACAGCTGGTTATGTTTAGCTTGAATGCACTGACTGAAAGAGATACATCATGTTTTGTTATTGTGAGCCGAGAAAGAACTGAGGGTAAATATTAATCTTGAAAACCCACGTTAGCTCGTGTACTGCTGTTGACGTGGCCATAAAACACATGATCAGGCATTCAGCTAGCCTGCATTTGTAATACTGAACTGTGATTATACAGGTTACCCTTCCAGATTCCACTAGTTCAACAAACAGCACCACTATTCATACATTTCATAGCTGCTTACCCAATTTAGGGTCATGGAGGGCTGGAGCGCATCCAAGCTGTCATGTGGCAAAGAGGTGGGTATGGTTTGCAGGTCCTGCATTTTAATTTATGTACCAAAAACCAAAGCACACCTGTCCACTTTAGCCCAGAGGGTGCAGTGTCTGCAAGTTTTTCCAATAATGTAAAATTTTGGTCAGGCCACAAGACAATTATCTTCAGTTCAGTCCATCTTTTAATGAGGTGAGCCCTAGTAGAAATAAAGTTGTGTTTTCTGGATCTCTCAAGCTTAAATGATTTGCTCATCATTCCATGTACACATTTTACACAGTATCCTTAATCTTTGGGAAGCAGGGTTGTAAAGCAAACAATGAAGTCATCAGAAATGTGACCAATTTCCAAAGGCAGTATATACTGCCAAAACCCCCCAAAGAAAATCACATATTGGGTCTTGATAGATTAAATATTCATGTTGAGATACACATTAGAGCAAAGGTATATAACAATGGATAGAGGGAAACAAAATTTATCAAACCTTTTAGGGCTAGATTGAACGCTAAAATGATGTTCCGAAAAAATGTTAGTTTTTTTCTTTAATGTCTTTATATATAAAACATGACATATAGCATCGTTTTCCTCCGAGTTCATGCCTTATTTCATCCATGTTCTTGCTCACCTCTCCCTTCCATCTATGTCTATTTCTACATCTTTTCATCCATTACATCTCTTCTGTTCTCACGGCGTCACCTGTTGACCGCTGCTTGCTTGGAGATTTGAGGATTGTACAGAACTCCAGATTAGTGAGGACATTCTTAAGCTTCGACACCTAGCCTTGACAACAAACATGCCGCTTTTCCTCGGAGAGGGTGAAATTGAAGTTGACATTGCTCTGGAGAGTTACTGGAGGTCAAAGGAGATTCACTTCATTAAATTACTTTCTGTCTCTGTCTGCTTCTTTTTTTGTCCGTGTCTTACAAACACACACATACACACACTTTAATTTCCGGACTTAAATGATACATCTTTGACAGTTTCCTCGCTCCCTTTTGCCTCTGTTCGTGCCACCTTTCTGATTTTCAGCTCCAGCATTCACGATCACCCAACATGTTGTTATGTGTTTCAATTGCATCGCTATAATAATGCAAAGAAGTATTGAAATCGTTTAACTAATTAAAAGTAAAAAACTGAATTAAATTCTTTAATTCTATTTTTTAAGTGTAAAATATTGTTATTAAAATACATTTACATTAAGAGTAGTCTTTATAATGAACCATTTCAGAATGATGTATGTTTTATTATAATTCCTGTACCATTTGTGGGTAGATTACTTTAACTTTTTCACCTGATGAAGTAATAATTTTTTGTATTTCCCTAGAGATCAATAAAGTTGTGTCCTAATCTCATCTTATTTCGAGAAAATAACATTACATTTGGTAAAAACTGCATTTATTGTACCTAGAGTAACTTTAGTTATCAAATAAATGTAGTGAAGAAAAAAAGGGGGTTGCAATCCTCCTGAAATGATGTGTGAGTAGACATACAGTAGCAGCAGAAAATCAAATGCTCGTGTAAATAGCATATCAAAACTCTTAAGTGCAGCTTTTGAGTAAAGAAAAGGACTATGCAGCACTTTCTAAAGATGTCCATTTGGTTATGTTAATGTTTTGTGATAAATGACGTATTTATATTACAGCACAGAGATAAAAATCACACACTGAGAACCCTTAAAGGTCACCCCGCAGATATGTCATTATATTTGGTTGTAGCCCCACAGTGACCCAGTGTTAAGTAACCCATGGTGACCGGTATGGTAAGTAGTGTGTCAGCGAAACAAAGCTGAATGTTTAAGTGTGTGAACGGTCGTCATTAATCACCAAGTCTGGGGCACAGAGCAGGGGACTGCAGTATGATAAATGAACTAACCGCTTCTCTCATGCCTAACCGTAAAGGGAGAGGGAGGGAGGAAAGCAGACAAACGCGAAACTGTACAGAGACGTAGCACAACACAACACCCTACTGTGCATCATACACAGGGGTTTGTTTGCTGCTGACTTTAAATTGCTCACCACGGCTGAAGTGAGGCCAAGAGATGCGAGAAAGGTGTGGACACTCTCTTGATTCATACTCGGCTGCTGAGGTACCAATCTCAGCAGCTAATTCAGCATGCTGAATTGGTGTGAGAAGAGGCTATCTGACCGCCTGCCTATTTAATTCAGTGTCCTCTTAATTTTGTATTCTCTTTCTATGATGGTAGAAGAGCATGAAACAGCTCTTTTAATCAATAGTTTTCTCAGGTCAGGTCCTACCTAGGCTGGCTGCACTGGAGTGTTTCATTATGTAACACCATATATACCCATCCAAAATGTGCAGACTTATCTATATTCTATGAACTCCATGTATTTTCTGAAAGCGTGACTGTATATAGGGGATAGGCATATGAAAGGTGCATGGATGTGTCTCGGCAAGTGTGATTGTCTGTGTGAAAGGGATCCTTCTGCTGTACTGATCTGTGACCTCAGCAGAGCATGGTAACCTTGTGATTCATAAATCACTTTTGTGTGAGCGAACACTGCCCCTCGGGTTCTCAGTCAGATCTCTACCTTGCTTGTCACAATCGGTTTCAAAACACCAGCATGATGATGGTTAAAACACTCACCTCAAGGCTTCAAGTCCAACTGTTATATATAGCTTACGAGACAAAATAAAAGCAAATACAAATATGACCTAGAGTCCATCTGTTATGCATTACTCAAAATATACGATATAGTAATGGTTGTGTGAACCTTATTAATAAGGCAAAATATGGCTGTGAAAAGAGTTTTGGCTCGATCGCTTAGGTGTGTTTGTCTGTGTTACCTTCTGGAGCAGAATACACAAACTAGCGTGTTATTTTCTGTTACTTTCACCATGTGCTTTCACGTCAGCTGACAGGTGACCCTCTGTTGTGGTCTTGTAAAGCGCTACTTAGAAGACGTGAGGCATTGTGACTTGACGCTTCAGTCAGCTTTACTTTCAACTCGGGGTGCCACGTCCACCGGGCCTAGCCCTGACAAGAGCCACAGATTGCCTTCACTGCCTGCTGTGAGCTCAACTTTCTGCTTACTGTCAGTGTGCGTATTCACTCAGGCAATCAGTCATGTGTTTGTGTTTGTGCATGTGTGCCTGCTAGGACTAAAGCACAGTCAGGCAATCCCAAGCACTCGTGCTAAGTTAGTCACGGGTAAGAGTTTCTCCACATTTAAGCCCAAAGATGTCTTTAAAGAGAGACTATTTAGATAATGGTAGCTTTTACCTCATCGGGCTGCTGATGCTCAAGTTCAGTGACAGGTAATCAAAGGAAAGAAGCACCCCACTCATCCCAGCATCACTCTGTATTTGACACAACAAGGGTAGACAGGGTGAGGAGGCAGACATAATGAGACCTGTCTCCTTATTAGAGGGTCTCTTCTTTCAGAAATTGCCCTTTCATCCTCTTCCAGTCACTGCCTCCTCTATTTGGTCAAAGCACCAATGGCAAGGTCAGGGGGCACGATGTAAGAGAGGAACTTGAAATACAGACTACATCAACAAAATGTGACTAAAGAAGCATTAGCCAGAAAGAAACTGATGTAGGCTAACAGGAAAGGATGGAGCAAGGATGAAGTAGTGGAGAAAAAAAAATAATGACAAGGATGGGGAGAGATAGGCGGGGGGCAATGGGGAGGGAGCTGGCACTGGAATGACATGCATGAACAGCAAAGCGAGCAGGGGAAAAGGCGGCTTTGCCATTCACTTTGAAGCTTGCTCCACTTCTGTCTCTGTTATGTAACAGAAAAATGAAGAAAAACAAGTGCCAAAAAACTAGGCAGGGTGTTGAGAGAGGGAGGGAAAAAAAGACGAAGAAGGCAAGACAGAACTTCTAAACTTCAGCGCTCTGATGTTTCCGGCAGGCGAGTGGCTGTATTCGGACAATGGGGTTAGTCACCGTGCTGCACCAAGCCTTGGTGTTGAGTGAGGGGTAAAAGAGTTAGCAGAAAAAGAGGGAGATCAGTCGGTGGTGTGAAGAGAGACAAGAAAGGAGGCTTGAGAAGAGGCAGTCGGACAGAAAACGATAAGGAGGGAGAGGAGAGAAGGAGGAGGAGGTATAAACAGAAAGCAGAGGAGAAGGACCACACTGAGCGTTTCAACCTGAGAGATCTAGCTACAGTAACTCTCTTTCTTCTTCTTCTTCTTTGTTTCTGTGTTACATAAGCAGATCTCTTTGGAGACCATATGAGGCACTTCACGTATGTCTGTTCTCTGTTAACTAAAGAAGACCTCTGGCTGGAGGCCACAACTTCACCTGGCAATCAGGAGCAGTTTTGCACTTTAGCTAACACCTTTTTACCAGCTCCAGTTTTGCTTTTTTATGACAATCAATCTTCATGATGTCACCATCGCCCACGGCAGTGAATGTTGCTATGGAGATCAGTAGATCTGCACTGAACTACTGCCTTAGGGAGAGCGTATGCAGGCTTACATTAGTGCATGCGTTTGTGTGTGCGCGCGTCGTGTGTTTGTGCGTGTGTGCATCTTTCTGTCTGTGCACACACGGTTCATCTTTAATTGCCATCTGCAATCTGTATCCTGAACACAGTCAGTAATTCAAGAGGCCCAGCATGTGGTAAATAGCTGAGACTCATTTACAAGTGTGTTAATGGACTTTCTCTGTCTCTGTCTTTCGGGTGTCCCTTTCTCTTTTTCTCTCCACAGTCACACATGCAGCTCAAAATATATTACAGAGCGTCAGAACGAATGCGTTATAAAAGTGGTTTGCATAATTTTATGAATAAACACATAGTCAGATAATTATCTTCGATTTTTTTCCATTACCATAAACACTGTCAGACTGATTGTAATTGGCTTGTTTTATTCTGTAAAATTGGCATTAACGGGTGCTAGCCGGTGCTAGTCTGAGGTGGGGGAAAATTAGGGCAGAGTACAGTCAGCTAAAATTTACTGAGGCTATTCTTGCTGCTGTTCAGGGAAGTGTCTAATATGAAATTGAAGTTTGTAAATTTTAAATAAAAAAACTGACAAATCTATTTTTAACTGTAATTTATCCATTCATGGGATGAGACCGAGCCTCATTTCCTTTAACTATTTTAGCCTGCTCTTGCCTTCTTTTCTGCACTTTCCTCCTCCCTGATTCTCTTCTTCCTGCCTTAACTGCTCCCTTCAACCTCTGAAAAGTGTTATTAGTATTAAACAATGGAAGAATAGGCATGCTAAGTAGTAGCTTTACTTTCCCTAATAACCACCCTCTATGGTAATAATTGCCCCCTTTGAAACAAAAGGAAAAATTCTTCTTGCGTTACTAGGCAGTTAGCATGCAGCTGCAACTGTTTTATGTATTTGTGGGGGTGCCTGTTTACTGTTGCATACTGTATATAGCACATCATTAAAGATATCACACTTTTTTACTCACTCTCTTTTTTGTTGTTAGCATTGTTATCCTCTTCAGTGACAGCTAGCTTGATTTATTAGGCCAAAGAACCGAATGGAACAAAACGAAACAATCATTAGCATGTGTCTTTTGCAGTGTAACGCACTTCTGCACATGAGAAAAGTTGTCGAATTTTGTTATTGTGTTAAGCATATGAAAAAGAAAATTACAACATCGCAGGATGAATGGGACTTAATTTTTTAAACCCCCCTTTTAACAGCTGTAAAGCAGCTAGTGCTAACTTATTGAACAGAACAAGGCCAGTAACTAGCAATTGACTGAAAGCAACTCCTACAAAGATAAAGACAGGTGTCCAGGAGGAAAAACTAGGGACATTGTGTGCTCATTTCCAGGGGCAGTTTTAGGGTTTGTTGGAAACCTTGGCAAAAATTCTTCCAATTAGCATTTAGTATGTTATAAATCTGACAAAACACCAAGAACAACAGTGTACTAGTCTTAGTTGCGTAATAACCAGGCCTGACAATGAACATAATATAAGTTTCCTGACCTGCAATTTTTCATTATTTATTATAGCGTCAAGTTGTTTTATTTTGTTTTGTTTTACTTTAAACTTTTTTAATAGTCAAGACATGTGTTCTTTAATTTCTTATAGAGTTATTCTATCCCATGCTGCCAGCATTAGATCCTATTGTTTATTGTAGAAACAGCTTGTTTTAACACTATAACAGCTTGTTATAGTCCTACTAGATTTTTGTTGTCTGTCTGAACTGTGGATTCTGTTATTTATCCACCTATTTACTGTGTCATTACATAGCTTCAGCTTTTTTTTCTATATAATGTGTGGCTGGCAGTTATTGTAAAGCTAACAACTTTGCACTGCTGGTTTGCTACCTGCTAATAACCTTTTTGACCTCTTCTTACTTAATTTCTTCTCCACTCAGTGGCTTTTCTAATCGCTTGCGCTGCCCTATTAGAGATAACATGACCTTTTATGTGTTGGCAGTTTCCTGTGTGACCTTTAAGAATAAGGCAGATTGAGAACAGATGTGGATCGAGTGGAACGTAATGTGTAGCTAAAGTGGATTCCATCACTGATTCAGCCAAAATAGGCCATTACAACATTTTGTCCTCAACTGTAAAATGAGAAAATTAGTCACCTTTACGTACGTGCAAGTGTAGCCAAGCGTACAAGGACTTCTCTGGCCTCATCTCTTGTTCCCTTTAGTAGAACAGGCCCACCTGATCAGGCCATGTTTCCCAAGTAATCTGTCACTTTCACTGTTTTGCGGTGTTCCTCCTCATCACTTTCTTTACCCCTCATTGGTTTTGAACTCCTGTATCTGTTTTCTATCTCTGGTGCCATCACTCTTTAGTTTATCTTTTTCTTTTGTGAGTCCTGTTCTTAAAGGAAATTTGTGAATTGATTTTTCCCCCACACTGAAATCAATAGAATCGACTGTAATCTGAAACAAATGTTTGGAAATGCTCATTATTTGTAACTCATAGTTAGTCCTTTGTTTTTCACCCCTCTTTTTATATAATTTTCTCAAGGAGTGAGTAAATAATATTAAAAGTACTTTGGTAAGAAGCATAGGTTTTTGACTTTTGGCACACATCTTTTTGCGATTATAGTTAATATTCAGCAGCTGGTTAGAAATAGCAGCGAAAAAGCTGAATTTCAATATATATGAGCACTGCATCCACACAGTGCTATCAAATGGTGTCTTTACCTCAGGCTCCCTGTTTCTTTGTGAATGTGGTTGCTCAAGCATGCACTAATGTTATTTCCAGCAGAACAACAGTATTCCCTTTTGGCTTTAACTCTGTTTGGGAAACATATAACTTTTCCATTACTTAAATTCCCCATGCTCTGCAGGTAGCTTGGCTTTTCACCTGTGTGAATGAGCAGCATGCACACGCACTGGTGAACAAACAAAACTGCCGTGCATGATTGCAGAATTGTATTGTAGATTTACATTCACCCTTTTCTATGTGTGGGAGGTCTTTTCTGAAGTTCATCCCACATATATTTTTTACCTGATAGTGAACAATTCAGGCTCTAAATGTATAGGTAAAACCATAATATATTTCCAATCCTACCAGGTAGATTTTTGGACAGTGACAGAATTTACAAAATTTGTGATTTTACCCCTGTACACCACCACCACAGTGGATCTTAAATCAAACAGTAAATGTGTGATTGAGGTACAGACTTTGAGCTTTAATTCAAGGGATTTAACAGAAGTACCGGATTAA
The DNA here is from genome assembly GCF_057382185.1 of Mchenga conophoros. Classification (NCBI taxonomy): domain Eukaryota; kingdom Metazoa; phylum Chordata; class Actinopteri; order Cichliformes; family Cichlidae; genus Mchenga; species Mchenga conophoros. The sequence continues at coordinate 17,793,263 of NC_140541.1, forward strand.
CTGTTGAAGAATTAAAGCCATTTTTCATACCCAGTCCCCCATTTTCAGAGACTGAGAAGTAATTGGAAGTTGACTGAAAAGTAGTTCCTGTTCCCTCATTAGTCCATGACAAATTAAGCTTATTGAAAGATGTGGAGCTGATTCCAACTACTAAACTTCCATTTGGAGCTCTCAATATGAGGTCCAAAGAGATGTCAGTGCAAATGATGAGTGCCATCATTAGGCAAAAAATACATCAATAAAATAGAAATAAACCAATCAAAGAGACTGCAGAAACTGTAGCAGTGACCAAATCTACAATCCAGTACATTTTTTAATGCACTCACCAGCTCAGTAACACCAAAGATACCTGAACAAGCAAAGAAGAAAGCTATATTACAGAATTCCTTCCTTGGTTAAGAAAAATCCATTCAAGTTAGGAACACTGTTGAGGAGGCTGCTGCATCACTGTCAAAGTCTAAAAGTCAAGACACAGCTTCATGAATTAAAACACAGTGTTTACAACATGGTGCAAACCACTGGTTACGCTCAAGAAGAGGAAGGCAAGATTAGACATTTCATGACAAGATGTTGTCTGTGATCTCAAATTACTTTTTACTTTTGTGTTTCTATGTCATTTGCCTTCTGGCCTGTGTGTGTCTTTCATATTCAGTGTTATTCTACAGCACTTTGGTCAGCCCTGTTGTTGTTTTTAAAAGTGCGTTATAAATAAACTAGAATGGTAGGGTCTCAGGTCCCCCTTACATCATCCTGATGCAGGTGAGGGCCAGTTCTTCTCAAATTGCATCTTGGCTTCTACTTTCTGGGCGTTTTTGCAGAAGAAGGAATCCAACTGGGACTGGCTGGACTAGCTGGCTTTGTTTTCCTCTTTAAAAAATATTCACATAAATAAGTGGTCGTGTCCCAGACTAATCAGATACAGTATTAAAAGAAAGCTTAAAATGATTCTTAAACTGGGACACAAAAGTTGTTTTACATACACTATGATAATGAATACACACAGATTTAAAAAGTAATCTTGCTGGGTGCAGCTCTACAACGTATAATTTTCCTTTTAATTGTTCCAGTTTTGCCAAAGTGATGTGTTTGTCTTTCTGGGAATGATAATGACATGACTGAAAAGTACCAAGTTGGTAATGATAGAGAAGTTCCAGTCGTGCAGTGATAATCACTTCTACAGGATTAAGTCCTGACCCACATCAGCTGAGCATATTAGCATTCTGAGAGAGCACTGCGGCAAGATTCCATACCAAGTAAATCCCTGCAGTTCATAGGATGGGAAAGAGGAAGGAAACATAGGACTGGTGGAGAGGAAAGCAGCAAAACAGACTGAATATGTGTGAAAGGCTGCTTCTTTCTTGTGTCAGGATTTCCACGTTTGCTGCATGCATGTTTTGTGGCGTGCGTTATAAGATCCTTCTCTCTGCAAGCCTGTGTTTGAAACCGCATGCTAGGAACTGATTTGCATCTTCTGCATTGAAAGAAATGTAAGTGACATTCCCTGCACCACAGCTACACTGGGCGGCTGATATTAAAGTTCCACTGAACTTTATGTAATTTTATTGATTTTCTTTCTTTTTAAAGCCACTGGCATTTCAATGCAGATGGCCCTGCACTGCCCGGAGCGCGAATCACAAAAACACAAACATAAGCAGAGGTTTTATGCTCTCCTTATTGCACACAAGAAGTGCCTCTAACCATTTCTCTTTTTTTTTTTAAATCGAGTGAAGATCCTGCTTCATGGTACTTTTCACCTGTTTCTATTTTCAATGATGGTAGACTCTTTGATCTATGATATTGTCTGAAGTTTCAAACGCTAAAACGCCTCCAGTTGTCATTTGCGTGATGGAGGATTTGAAAGTGCAGCGTCTTCTAATAATTACGAAGTTTAGCGAGCAGCTTTTTAGTGGGCCTCCGTCTTGAATCTTTCACTCAGATTTACATTTGCTGTGGGTGTGAGCAAGCAGCAGATGGTTTGTTGGAAATAATGACAACATTGAACGACTGGCCCACTCAAAACTATTAAGGGCAAATTGTTTTTTGTTTTTTTTGTTGTTGTTGTTGTTGTTTTTTCCATCGAGAGTTTAATCATTTTGACCATCGGTGCAGTCAGTTCTGATAATAAAACAAAAAACTTAATGAATTGTGAAAGCGACAGATATGGCATCAAACCTACACAACCTTACAATTGTTTAGCCTCAGTTCTAACCTTTCCTAAAAATAGGAAACATGCTGCAGCATTTCATTGTCTTTTCTTCTTCTTTTGTTTTTTTTCCTTGTGCATGTTCTAGGCCTTCATGAATGTGCAGCACCCACAGATTTCTAACATTTTCCTAACAGGGGTAATGACATTGTTTGATAGAGTGATAAGAGCTCATGCATTGGACACAAGCCAGAAGTGGTTACAAACATTTGATCTAACTATGGTGCAAGCCATCTTTTAGGACTCACCTCCTGATTTGGACTGAATATAAAGGTTCATACATCCACATTAAGGATTACAATTAATTAAAGATGTATAGATCTTTAATCAGTGGACTTCAGCAGTCTTTATATTAACAGGAGAAGAAAAGACACATTAACCATATTTTCTGTAAAACACTGTTTCACTGAAACGACACTGCAGACTAGAGTGTCTGCTAAGAGTAGCATCCAGAAATTAACCTGTTCCCAGTGTCTTATTTATTATTCATATTATTTCATGTGAATAGCTGGGTCGACCATGCATTTTGCAGACCAGCATCATACACAAACTTTACGTCCTGTGCTTTCTTTTTAAACATCCTTTTGACTTTCGATGTCCCATTCCCAGCTCCGCCTTAATTCCTCTTACATTTTCTTTTACTTTTTTTCCCCACAGTACTACAAACAAAACTGTGTGCATTCATGAATAACGAAGGTACAACAGGTCATCCATCACGCAGATCTGCATTGCAGTGGTTGTTGCTAAACTTCTGGGGTGACTCATTTGGAATCAAAGAAACTTTGCCTTATAAATCAGCGAGTACTTACTTTATAAATGTAGGTAATTAAAGTTAAATAACTTAAAATTAAAAAAAACTTCCTTTAGCAATTTGAAGCAAATCACACAGTGCAAATTCTCCAAAACTATCATTCAGATTTCTATATTATAAATAGTGTTACACAAAAAAGTTAATTAATAATGTGCTTAATTATTCTTGCTCGGCTCTATATTATTATTTCTTAAAAATATGAAATACAAATTTCCATCTCAATAAAAAGGTTGAAGTATATGTCTACCTCTTAACAATATTTCCCTAACTGATAAAAATATATATATTATTCAGTTCTATTCTAGCTTACTTTACCACTATTAATTACTTCATATTATATAAATTATATTACATACACTTGTATTGTAAGTGTATTTACCTTATTACTAAATACTTTTCCAAGTTGTGACATTATTTGGTTTAGCAGCATTCAGAGACGACAGGTTATGACATTTGGGTTAATGTTGAAAAAAAACAACAACATGATATTGTTTGAATACTGGTAAACAGATTGTGTTTCCAATCACTCTGGACCTTTTCTGAATAAACCAAGCCATGAGTTTTTATTAACAGTAAAGCTCACGGCCTCATTTAAAATGCTCTATTCACAATTTAAAAAAACAAATATATTTGGGGAAAAGCTTAAAAAATATCCAGTAATTGAACAATGTATTGGATGTTTTAATCATATATGCTGTTTAAAATAGTTGCGTGTAAAGTTAATTTGTCAAATAAATGGTTAGCATTAGCCACCGATATCAGGACAAAGGTATCAAAAGCACCTGAGCTGCAAATTACACACACGCAGTAAGTAACAGTTGATTTGTTGCCACATGATCCCAGAACAAAAACAACTCTATTTGCTCGATTTGCTGTTTGGCAACAAAAATCGCCATTTTTTTTGATCTGCTGTTCATGTGTTTGTTTATGACTGGCTGCCTGTTTGGAGAAAAATGGATGCTGGTAGCAAAAACTTTGTGATATACAAACTATGTGTTGAATTTTTCTTTGGAAAAGCATTTATTTGGGTGTTGAATACAAAACAAATGACTTTTTTGTTTGACAGCATACAGTAAAAATGATGACAGCTTCCCAGCTTTAACGACTCCAATCCTTTAACTAGAGTCATTGCACATAAAAACAATTAAAAAGCTTAACTATATTATATTTAGTGTATTTCATTGGGCTGTGGCACTTCATTCTCATTATTGTTAGGTCGGCTGCTTGACCTTTGTGCTGAGCATCTTCATGACAACTAAAATCCATATGTAGTTAGCAAATATTTAGATCATATAACATGTCTGTTTTAGAGTTAAAACATCATATTCACATAGTCAGGAAACAGATGAGTATCACTATTAGATTAATAGAAAGAAAGGTACTTTTTAAATAAAGATTTTGTTGATGTGAGCATGAATTGCACTTGCTAACTGTGGTGTAATGTATTTAATGAAAATATAACCAGAACGTAGGTAATTTCTGATTAACAGCCCTACTTTAAGCCAGATTTTAGAAATATAGGACACGATGTTAATCTAATCTGTCTATTTTATGCATTGTAAATTTGTATCTTTATGAAATAAACAGTTGCTCCAAGCAAATGCAGAGCATGAACACATGCAATATGCTGTTTAGTTTGCTTAACCAGTTGACCTAATTTACTCACATTTATTTGCATGCGGATGAGCACTCATGCAAGCAAACAATGTTCATTTTTTGGTGATAATTGAAAGACTTTTTTCCCCCAGATTGTGGATAAGCAAAGTGCACTTTGCAGTTACTATAGAAACCAGATCCCAGTTGCATTCTTCAAAAGTATTGATCCCAAGGACCTAAAAAGTGAAAATAGGATATCATGCAATGTGTTTAGTTGCCTTCCAAACAAAGTCCTGGCAAGGACTTGTAGTTTGGATCGTCGAGAGAATAATCTGTTAGATTTCTGACAGTTAAGAAGTGACATTGTTACAGTTAAAGGTTATGGTCAAATTGACAGAAACTGAATAAGAATGACTGATGAGCCATCGAGATAAGGATTTATGCAGTGCAAGTCATTTAATCTCTTTTAGAGAAAAGGAGGCACTGATTGATGCTGTGCTCACCCCATCGTGTGATGGAGCATGTGTATTCTTGTAGGTAGACACACACACACACATGCAAATACACACACAAATCAAACCCATCCTGCCTCTCACAGGAAATCATTGCAGTAATTAACGTCCTAGCGCGCTCCCTCATTGCGATTCTGATTGGCTGAAAGTCACAGATCCCTCAGGTATTTTGCAAGAGTGAAATTATCCCAGTGCTTGCCAAGTACCATGGGACACCATCAGCCTGTGTTAGTGTGTAAACATTTCTGTTTTCCCCAGTGCCCCTGTCCCAGTGTCTCCAGCCCACATGGCACAAGTCATTTGTCAGCCTTGATTTAGATTTCTCAACACATAGGCCTCCTGCGGCCGAAGCTCAATCTGCGCTCCTACTCAAAAGCCCAAAATTTACCGGACATGGTCTTGGCGAGGCAGGGGAGGGTTGGTGTGAAGAACTGGATGATGAGTCATAAATTGAAAAACAGAGAAAGAGTGGACAATCGAAAGAAGCGTGAGGTGGGGAAAAAACAAAGAAAGTGAGGAGGGGTAGTGAAGTCTGTGAGGTGGTTTTGACTCAAGTGGTATGTTGAGATTTCAGGGTTAGGCTACAAAATGAGAGGGTGAGAAAGAGTATGGAGTGCTAGAGGTGTGATAAGAGGCAGAGCTGTGGAAGTGACGAGAGGAGGGCACCGCTTTGTTATAGGAAGGAGTGTGTGTGTGCGTGAATGTATATTTCTGGATGTGTGTGGATGTGCTTTGACGGGTGCATAAAAAGAGGGAAGGTAGAGGAAAAATGGGATTTTGGTGATGCTGAGAAGATGAGTGAAAGCTTTAGAAGAAAACTCAGAGAAAGACTACAAAAGAATGACATACAGAAGGTTTATCTCTTCATGAAGTGGACATGTGGGATCTCTAGAAATGAAATAAAAGAAATAGTATTAACCTCTTTTTGTGTCAAGGCAACAAACCCTTTTTTTTCTATAGCAACATTACAAAGCTTTGATTTCCTAACTAGCTTCAGCTTATCTGATATAGCAGCAGATGTTCTTGGGGATCATTACATTATTCTGTTTTACTGTGTTCAGCTATAATTAAAACAAAAATTTAAAATGGAAATTTGGAGAATGCATAAATACCTCCGGGTCTTTCATCTGTTATTCTTGCTATGAATGTTGATTTCATGACATTTGTGTGAATAAAAAGTGACCAAAAATAAAGTGGGTATTTTCAGAGTGGATCAGTGAAAGTACTTTTATGTTTATGGCCTGTTTCAGGTTTTGGAAATGTGTTATATTTCTTTTTGCAGGTGTATAATCTGCATGCTTTTGTTTGAGTTCACAACGCTATACTGAAAATCATTTGCACCTGGTCATATGATTGCATCTGCAGAAAAGAGTGAACTCTCCTTACCATGGGGTCAGCACAAAGTTGCATATCTGCAACTGCTAAAAATAATTTGTCTTGGACTCTGAACAATGTTTCAGCCATTACAGTCACTTTCTTCTCTACCCTGCTTTTGTTTTAGGATGTGTGCGTCTTGAAAATATGCTATAACGGTGTACTTTCTTGGTTTGCTGAATAGCCTGAGAGTCCTAATAGAGTTATTTCTAACTCAGTGACCTTTTCTGTATATGTCCTGCTACCCACTGAAAAATCCACTGCTGCATTACTGTGGACTTTGGTGAAGAGGCACTTAACATTGCATCTATTCCCCGACTTTGGTGTTCCTCTTGTCTCTTCAAAATCCCTAAAAGCAATCAGGACTCAGCACAGCAAACCTTAAATTTAAATTTAGGCCTCAATTTGTTTGATCATTTCTGTTAAAATAAAACTTTACACTGTTGCAGAATCGTTCTTTTTTCTGCAGTTTATCCATATTTAGTTTTTTCTTGTTTTAACTCATTAACACGTGCCTTTCCTGTCTCATTAATACCTCAGCAGGTTTACTACCCTTCCCACGCACACAGAGTTTTATCCCCCCGCCCCCTCCACACACACACACACTTGTCTTAACTTTAAACTACTGTATGACACCTACTGTGTTACAGATTATTTCTTACAGCTCTCATTAATTCCAAACAGAGCTATTATAGCTGGTTTGTATAAGAGTAGAATAATCATATTTTGCAATCATTTCACACGCCTTCAATGATTCTTATTGAGCTTTCTCAAAGCCCAGACAGCCTTTAACTTAAAACATATTTTAAAAAATGTGATCATATAAAAATTAAGCTTTCTTTAGTCTGTTTAAAATACATTTTTATACATTCTAAACTTTCTTGAGGCAGTGCTTTGTATTTTAGGCTGGATATATGGATGTCAGTAAGGGAATAGAGGGCTTTTCTGTTGACATAAGTTGGATGACACAAATGTTTGAATAGGATTTGATAAAGTCACTTGGGATACGGTTGGTTAACAGTGATGGTCTGTGCTGGTGTGACCTAACCTTAGATACTGAGCTCCGGTTTTAATTGAGTTAGTCAGACTCCGGTTGGTATTCCGGTCAGTGGGTCAGTGCCTGCAGCCAGGCCCCTGTTGGGCCATTCGTTAAAGTGATGTTCTTCGTCAAGTGTTCAAATCTCACCATTTAATTGGCATCCAGTTCCCTGGATAGGAGCCAATTACAGATCCCTCTATATTTGACTTTGTATCTCTGTGCTTATCCATTAGCTGCAAAGTTCTTCTATCATTTTCCTCCCTGCTCCTTTCTTCCTTTTGTTTCTTTGCATTATTGTCGTCCCAACACCTTCAATTTTTTTTTTTTCAAAATAAACGGCAAAGTGGGAAAAAAAGCTTTCTCGAGGTTCCTAGAAGGCAGTTTATGACACCCACTGACACTGAATGAAAATTGCATTTATTTTTTGTCTCTTTTTGACTATAAAAGGAGATTTTACATGAACTCAGATTAGTAGGAAAAGTGATTCCAAAAACCCTCTGGTGTAAAATGGAAAGGGGAGATGTGGGGCCGTAAGAAATAATAAGACATGGGTAATAAAGGCACTTTGTGAGAAAGCAATTCAAAATCGAGTGTGCAGAAAGGTTAGAAGACCAAAGGTTTGAAACGTGGGTGAGTCGCCGTGTTTTGTGAAATTTTATTTCTGTTCCCACGGTGGACAGTTTCATACTGGATGATCAGAACGTTGAAAAAGCTGATTTTTGAGAAAAAGTTGGGGCATGAGCACTTGTTGCCACACTGATAAAAGAACATTTATTAAGTTCGCTATCACATAATCATATAATCCCCCACAGTGCCTCTTGTGGTATAATGAGCCTCTGTGTTTCCCTTCCTCGGACAAAGCACCTATTATGTCATCAAAAAGGGACGCTTAGCAGATGAAAGGGGAGATGAAAGCGAGGGCACCAACTACCTGTTCACAAAGGCCGTAATTTTTACCGGTAATTAAAGGCTTACATTTCCCTGATGGATCGTCGGGGGCCACAGAACAAACGAGGAGAAGGAGCAACAGAGAGGGAAAGACGCAGGATTCTCCTCTGTTAAAAGCTCTCAGGCTTGTAATGGTAATTAAGGGCTTGTCTCTGGAGAGGGCACGATATTAGAGCTGCAGAGAAGCTGAGGTGGCGGAGGGGGTGGGCCCTAACTCTTTTATGTTCTCATTGCCCTTACTCATTCCTCCACTTATTCTGCCCCAAATCTTCCAATCCATCTTTTTACTGTACTTCTCACCCCTCGATATCCCCCGCCTCACACCGACTTCCGCAATGCAGAGCAAAAGTAATCAGTTCAGCCAACGTCATCGTTCCACATCAGCTCACCAGAGTGCTACGAACAAATAGCCACATCTTTACATACAGTGGAGCTTTTTTCACAGATTCCAAGATGTTCGAAACGCTGCACAAACAAGCGGAGGACTTTTCAGTTTGTCAGGAGTCAGAATTTTGTTTTGACCCTCCTCCAAGCAGAGCCAGCTTTGATTGCTGCTCACTGTCAATATATCCACCAGGATCCTGATGTCATTACAGTACGTATCTTTACTGTATTCTCTGTCCTGACGGAGCCTGCTGAGCTGCTGCTACCTCGCACGGTAGGTGTAGTCATGGTAACCTGCAGGCAGCTAAAGAATAGAAATGTTGACAGACAGATTTGGACTTTCCTGTGCTCCAACTCCCCACTCCTGAAACAGTAAACACACTTGCCTGCTTACGGTTCTCTAGAGATTTCACCTCCTGCATCGAGAGATGAGCACGGACAAGAAGCGGGATCAGGTATTTTTAGCAAAGGGGACTGGAATGAGAATTTCAAGGAGTCACCCGGGAATGCTGAATAGCTGTCATTCACCTTCTTTTCTCAATGCCGCCGTTGTCGTTACTTTCCGGCTCCCCTTACTCTTCCTCTGTCTCCCATCCTAGCCTTGAAAAAGGCACGTGTTTGAGGCATTCTACAATGTGAGTGTGGGGTGAATATGAGGCTGGATATAGTTTACAGAGTAGGCGCGCTCAGAAAATGTATGGCCTATCCATTTTTAACTACTCAAAGGGACGTTATTACATGTGCAACACGTGCACACACACACAATACACATCACAATGCACCAGCCAAAGAAGGTTTGACATGTATCATAGTTTTGTTGTTTTCCAACTTGTTCACTCTCTTATCCTCTCTCTGTGCAAAAAAGGATTACACAGTACTGTGTGCACTTTTTCATGCTTGTTTCACACCTTGTGGGGGAAGAATCATGACTGACAGGACTTGTATCAGATTCTCCTGCAGAGATATCCACAGGAAATCTTCACAAACCCTTATTTCTCTCTCTCTCTCTCTCTTTCTCCCGCTCCCTCTCTCGCTCTCTCTCCCCTTCCCTCCCTCCCCCTCATATATGCATATGCACACACTAACACTTTCTTCTTGGCCATTTTATTGAAAGCTTAAAATACCCAGACTCCGAAATTTAAGCCTGTGTCTAAAACTAGGCTGTGGGATATTGCTGTTTGCCATAAAAACCTTGTACAATAACTCAGCTTTTGGTGGTTTGTCCATTCGGATGGATTACAAGGACCTATATAACAGTGGGGAGCAGAACGATTCTATTAATATCTCAGGAGAAAAATATATTGCAACAATGATATTGTACAGCAAAAAGAAAAGAAGGGAAACACTGCATGGCTCAGAGGGCTTATCTGAAAGGTGCTTTTCAGTGCAGCAGGTGAAATCTTTTAAAAAAAAAAAAACGAGTTGTAGAAGCCCTCTTATTTCAGGTAAAATTATATAGTTCAAGTTTATTCTTTGAGGGAAAACAGACGAGTGTGTATGCGCTCTAAGTCTTCTTTGGGGGTCTGACAAGAATTAAATATCAGCCTGTGGTGGCAATCAATCAACACATGTGCTATGATATGTAACCCCTGGAAGGTGCGCAGCTTATTAAGGCTGTATTTAGGTCGGGTGGGTTTGAATATTGCAGCAAATATTGCCAAAGTGTTGATGCGGCTTCTGCTTTTGGATGCTTGACTTTCACTGTACAAATTGATCGACATGTTGAGTTTGTAGAAAGCTGTTTTCACGTTCATCTGCTCCACATGCACATATGGGCCAGTGCTTGTGACATCACAACCGACGTGAAAGCCAGTGATGGCTACCCAAAAAAACAAATTACACAAGCACAAGTGTAAAATTGAAATCTTTCGTGCACAATACTGTGCGTAGGGCCCTTTATTTTTTTATGTGAGAGAATAAGCAGGTGTGTTTGAGAGTGCTCTTCTGTTTTTAAGTGAATAATATTTGTTGGGAACCTGTTATGGACAGCGTGCCCCTTTGGGGTTGCTTCAGGAAGGGCATCTGGTGTAAAAAGCTGCCAAATCAAATATGTGGAGCTAACCGCTGTGGACCCCTTGTGAATAACGGAGCAGCTGAGCTTTATAGCAGTTCTTGTATAACATTGTAATTAAAAGTCCTCCTTCCAGTGAACAAGATGTATGAAAGAAGATTATACATGTAGCTGATTCCCTTTTCTGAATGAGGACGCTAAGATGGCCGGAAACAAGAAGACTGACTGTCATATTAATACATTTTTATTCTGCTGTTTTTGTTTGATGTGTATGATTTTATCACAGTAACAGCAATTTTTCATTGTCAATTCCATGTTTTCTCTACACTTCAAATAGTCTATTTATTATTTTAGGGCCACCCCTTCCTAAAAATTGGCAAAGTGCATCTTCAGGGTGAGAAAAAACACTCACATGTGATGTGCAAGACTGTGCCTTACCTTGAAAACGAAGTACCGAGAAAACAATTGTGCTGAGGACTAGAGTGTGTTATGAAACATCAAACCCACTCTGAATATGACTTTTTCAAAAGGCTCTCCGGATTGTTTCTTATCCTACAAATAAAACATGATGGTGGCTGTCACACGCAGTAACAGCACACAACTCCGCTCTAAGCAGTGGCACGAGAACGACACGTGTATTCAAGGAGAATGAGTTGAGACGGAAAAGAAAGAACTGACACGATGTGTATGTGTGTGTCTGTTAGTTTCTAATCATGTTCATATATGCATAGTGTTATTGTTGGGGGGGGTTCTGTCTGTCTGTCTGTTCATTCATCTGCCCCTCTGTCGGCGTATCTGTCAATCTCGCTGTGTGCTCTGTGCATCTGTGCTGAGTTTGGACAGCATCTGCAGAGTGTTTTCTGTGCAAGGTTTGTTTTCCTCTCCTCTGGCTTGGAAAGTATTCCTCTGTGTGAATCTGAGTGCCAGCTCTGTGAGGCCTAATTATCCCAAATACTGTGAAATCAGCTAAACATGCACCAAGAGTTGATGCAAATCAAATTTATGACCCTGTGCAGCACACATTATTTTATAGTCTTTAAAAATTTGATCAGCATTTCTGGTTTCACTCAATCATTTATTGCATTTCACAGTAAAGGCCTGCCCAGCATGAGGGTTGGCTTGTTTTTTGGCTGCTAGGTTTCATTCCACTATATTGTCTAATAAAGAGCTTCTTTTGTGATCCCTTTGAAAAGTAAAATGTGTACCTATCCTTATTTGACATGAATATATTTAGTGTGCTCTAAAAGCATTCAAAAAGCTCATTCATTAAAGTTGCTGTAGACATAAGTGTTTCCCAAATAAATGTAATGTAGTATAATGGGCATTATAAATTCTAGTGGCTGGTAAAAACTGAACAGCTTGTTACTTTACAGAGGTTTTGTCACAATGTGCCGATAAAGTAGATATTTAATCCACAGAAGACAGAAAACGAAAAATTTAAGCTGCTATTAATTCCCTCACCCCGAACCAGTCACAGTAGATGGCGGCCCCTCAATGACCCCGAAGTTTTCTTCCTGTTAAATAGGAGTTTTTCTTTCTCCCTGTTGCCAAGTGCTTGCTCGTAGGGGGTCACGTGATTGTTGGGGTTTTGATATTGTACGGTCTTTACTTTGTGATGTAAAGCACTGATGTTGTCACAAATTGGCACTATGCATCCATCCATCCACTTTCGCTTATACAGTTCAGGGTCGCAGAGGAACTGGAGCCTATGCCAGCTACCATATGAAATTAAACATTGAAATAAATTGAAAATTTATTTAATTTCCCCAGAAGAACAGTTTGTAATCTGAACCCAAACTGTTTAGTTGCAGTATATATGTATAGCATATATACTGGCCATTATTAGCTATTTGCCAATATATCAGTATCAGCATTGACAACACCCAATAAATCAACATTTATAAAGTAAAGATGAGTTGGTAGAAACACTCTTCAGCCGTGTCATGTGTTTTCATGTTGCATAGTTTGTCCACCAGAGAGCGCTCTGCAATTTCCCTGTCTGCAACACATGTTTGAAACACAACAAATACAACAACCAGCTAAACAGACCAGAGTCAGAGTGTGAAAGAGTCAAGCCACAACTAAAGATTATTTTTCCTAAATAACTAAACATACCAAATGTTAGGCAAATTTGTTTATGTTTTGTGTATTTGAAAGAAAAAAATATGAGTCGATATATCAGTATGAGTTTGACTCTGTTTGATAAATGCAGCCATTGTCTTGATAAAAGATTTGAATGAAACCCAAAGTTAAAAGAAACAACTGGTTTGTTATTTTAGTGGTAACTTCTTGCCAGTACCAATTTTACTGATGACATGACTACAAGAATTACCAACACCCAAACTAATGAAAAGTAGACATTGTGTATGCAAACTTAAAAGGTTTTGTACAACTGTTTCTCTATTTAAGCCGTTTGCTGGTGTGGCTACATTCTAGGACCTCTTAAAACATCATATTTTAAGTTTTTCAGACAGACAAATAAAAGATGCCATCTCTGAGAAAGGCATGTTCTGAAAGCTAGATTAATAAGGGCACTGGGTCCACTTTGTATAACTACATCCCATCGCCTCATGTATATACCCAGCTATAGTAATAATAGGGTCAAAATGTATTTTTATATTATACTGTTCCCTACCAAATATTTATTTGTTGCTATAGGAGGACCAAAGATGTAGTCTGTGTGGAAGACTCATAGAGACATTGGGCAGAAGTGGGAAAAAAGGGGTGGTTCTTAAGTCTAATTTCCATCAAGCGCCGTGACCAACTCTCAGCCGAGGGGAGGATGTCAATCACTCAGATTACCGGTACATGGATTTGTTCCACACCCACGCATGTGTGAAGGCAGTAACAACACACAAAGACATGCACATAGAAACGCACACTCAGGCAAACACTTAATCACGCTCTTGTGCTGTACAAGACGCGCATCCACTCAGCGGGGGATATTTTTCACGCCTAATCTTGCCAAGTCTTGTAATGGCACACTTATTTATGAACTTCAATAAATTAAAAAGAGATTTGAATTTTTGAGTTTTCACCAAAAGCTAGAATGCTTATTATTCAGGAGACATGGATGGTGGTGGTTGGTGACAGGTATTAAACCAGTGATGCCGTTACATATTATATACGACCTGTTCCCTTGAAAGCTTTTCTGAAGCCAAATTTAACTTTGGAGGGTTTTCCTGAACTTATCTTTTGCCTAAAAATTCAGTAAAAATTCACTCTCAGAGTCAAAGTCAACACAGAGATCATTAATGGAAGTTTCCAAATGTTACAAACCTCTCTGAGACTAATAACAGATTATAATAATAATGATACTGCTATTGGGTTTGACAGCATGGGAGAGATTTTGAAAAGCTGTTCCTCCTTTGCAGCTAGTACAAATGATCAACCTCATTGTTCCAGTTCTGGTTAATAGTCCTCCTACCATCTGCTCCAAGTCTGGCTGGCTTAGCATCATAATAGTTATGGCAATCTTGCCTAGCTTAAACAGGACATACATACATATATATATATGCCTGGGTAATACTTATATGCATTTCTCTGCTGCCTTGCAAAGAGTCGTCCACCTTTCTCTTCACCTTGCCAATTAAAGCGCAGCTGGAGGTATGCATTGCACATGTAGCACCAGGGGAGCGCAAGTGTCATTTCAAATAACTTGGGTGTTATTTCAGCTGCACACTGAAGTGCTGAAAGAAAATAAGCCTCTAAAGGTATAAAAAAAAAAAAGCTGTTCAGTGTTCAATGCAGGCAGAGAACGTGGTGCATGTGACCCTGCAGACAGTACTGAACGCCATGTAATAATCAGTCGGGATGAAATTACATTCAAATATCCAACTTCAAACACACGTACAAATCAGATGTTTTAAATGGCGCAGACGATCTTTCGTTTATGATTTATTAACCAATCTTCTTTATTTTTAATAATAATATGAATAAAGATTTGTAAATCTTTATTCATATTAAAGGATAAACTTTCAGTCTTGACTTTTAAGCCAAAATAAACCAGAAGAACTGAATCAGCTAAAAAAAATCATATATCATCAAAAGCTCCAAAAAGCTGTGTAGTGCACCGCTGGTATTATTTGTTCAATCAGAGCCTCAGCAATGTTTTTATGTATTACTTGAATGTACAGGATGAGCTGATAATGCAAGAGAGCACACATGTGCCCTATGAGCACTTTATCAGACTAATTGGCCACCATCCTGTAACAAAATGTCCAGCTTTACACTGTATCGACTGTGACGATGATGTTGCAGGTGCAACACCACCCACCGGCATTCTGGAAGTAACAAAGGTGGCTGTGAGAGCGTTTCAGGGAGTGCTGCATTTGGACTAGAATAAGACAGCAGGAGGCCTTCAAGTGTTTCCTGTGATTCCCAGGCAGCTCAGTGGAGACTTCCTCTCCAGGCAGCGGCTGCTGGCAGCTTGACATTCCTAGTTTACAATTGATCTGAGGGATATACGAACAGCAGGGGGCAGATTTATAAACAGAGGAAAAGGTAGATACTGCATCTGGGTCACACACAGAGACACGGAGTTGCCTGTAATGTGTAATTTTGTGCCGTATGTGCATGTTAAAAAATTGGATCTGATTATATAGTAAAGTATTTTTGTACCAAGTTCTCTGTACATGTGCATGTGAGTGGTTGTGTTTGTATGTGTGTGTGTTGCACGCAGGAGGTTCCTATTTTGTAGGTAGAGCGTGTAGCCTTTGTAGAGCCCGGCTGTGCACAAATACCAAGCTGAGAGAGGCTGTTGAACTTTGGAAATGTCAGACACGGCTCCTCACAGACAGCGCTATCAGTTCATTCCTGGGTGTCCTCCCATCCTCCTTCCCTGCACGCCACAAAACTTTCCTTATGCTGAGAGAGAGAGACCCGCTGAAATCTTTTGTAGCTGTGTCTCGGTTGTTGACAGGAGGAGCACAGAGAAAACGAGCTCTTAGTTCAAACACAAACAATCTTCTAAAGAATAACCCTTGTCGGCACAGCTCTGAAGATGTGTGACCGGTGGCACAGCCGGGGCATCCCAGAAAAAGGTGGTGGGCTACACTGTGGTGTGCAGTGGGTTCAAAGATCACAGTGAGGGAACAAAGAAAAAATCCTTGTATAATATGTAATGCAAGAGAAGAGACTTGCAGTAAATCCTTAAATATTTAGTTTTGACTCTTACAAAAAAGATCTGACTTAGACGTAGTTGCTTTTGAAGTTGGTGTTAAGTAGCAGAGTTTCCCTTGGATTCCCAACACAAGTGCTGTAACATACTAATCGGGATTAACAAATGCAAACCTTGCACTGCGGCTTGTAAATCCTGCTGCGAAACAGGCAAAAAGCATCTGCGTCATCCCCCCAGCCTCTTCACGTCTTTCTCCCGGCGCTTCCCAAATCACAGATCCGACTCTCCTGAGAGGAGTCTCCACCCACTTTACAGTATGTGCTACGGGATCAAATCATATGTATATTGTTTACACGTCGCTTGTGGTTTGCCGAGATTACTGCGCTCTGGGCGTTTAGTGAATGCCACCTCGCTGGAACGAAAAATAAATGCATTCACAGTGTATGCCAGCCACGCTTTAGCTTTAGTTTAATACATGCAAAGTTCATGGACACTGAAGTTCTTGCATGATTGATGACGTGTTGCCAGCTTTAATCAGCTCACAGTTGTGCTGCTTGTAATATTTGATTCATTATGTATATATGTATATTTCTTTAATTTATTTATTTATTTATTGCTTTTTATCTCAGATTCATTTATGATTTATCTCTAGGCTTTCTCGAATTATAAAAACGCTGCCAGCAGCTTTAGTGCGGTAGATTTCAACTGAAACTTTTTTAATTGGTAGTGAAGTATCACCTTTTCTTCCATGCAAATACTTGCCCTCTGTGTTGAACCACAGAGATAATCCTTTCATTCACAGAACCAAGAATCCATCGGCTCCCCAGTGACAATTACTTCTTCCCTCCACATATCAACTCGCAGCAAACTGTAGTTGTTGACTCCTGACCTCCCTTCATACCCATCAGCAGCTCTAAATAAAATGATGTGTCTGTCTCCGCTCACTTCCTTTTGCCTTATTTTTTCCAATGCACTGTCTCCAGGGGGATTCTGGAAAGCTCTTGAGTGCCCTCATGTGTTCATTACTTGCTTTATGATCAGTGTGCTTTGTGTGTGGCCAAATGGGCATTTAAAGCCGACGTTGAAAGGAAAGCCTGTCTCCTTAAATAGCAGACGCACATCCCCCAAACTAGTTGAGGATGGGCATATTTTCACTTTCCCTCATCAGACGGCATTTGTGTGCAGATTTGCAAAGTGTGTATTTGTGAGTCTATGAATGTGTGAAGTGTGTGTCACACCCTATGTGTGTATGACGCATAAAATAAAAAGAGTTGGTAGAATTGGAGTATCTGTGCGATATCACTGACTTTAAAGCCCTGCATAGCATTTGACACAATATTTTTTCAGGTTGTGCATGTGAGCTGTATGCCTTTAACACAACAGCAAGACCATCGAGCATGACAGCATGTCATCTCCTGTTTTGTTTTGTGGTTTTTTGCAGGAAGTGCCCTGAACCTTACCTGCCGGGCATTTTTTGGCTACAGCGGCGATGTCAGCCCCCTCATCTACTGGATGAAGGGGGAGAAGTTCATAGAGGACCTGGATGAAGAGAGAGTCCAGGAGAGCGACATCAAGTAAGGAACACAGGGCTACAAATCACCTCCCTGGACTTGGCAGTAATGAGGAATTAATAGCAGATGTAGATAAATTTACCCCATAATATTAAAGGACGATGCAAACGGTTTCGCATCTCTTAGCCCATTAACTCCAAATTGCATACACTAAACCAACCATTTTCCAGAGATGTATTCCCTGCCTTCTAAGCAGCTGCTCTTTTCAATTAATTACACTACAGCATGAACACGATGCAGAGGCTTGAAATTTGTTAGAAACTGTAATTTATTTGTTTTATTACCTCTGATATATTTTTTGTCAGTTAAAATACATTATTGTCCTGTGGACACAAACACTGCTGTACAAAAAAATGTAGATGAATGTAAAAAAAACAATGTGAGGACACCTTCAAAAGTTGGCCTATAAGTCAAGTAATTTCAGTCAAAGTGCTACAAAAAGAAAAAAGCAACCCTGATCTAATCGATATTTGGTATCTCATGCCTCTCATGCCTGGATGCAGCTTCATCTTCATCTCTCTTATTGTAATTAGGCTGTTATTTATGATCATTATGAAAACTAATAAAAATGTATGACTGAAACATTCAACATTTAAGCGTTCCTCATAATAGAAATGTGCACTCATAAACTCTTTCTGTTAGTTTAGAAAAAAAAGAAGAAGAAAAAAAAGTTTTGACTTGAAATCTGGAAAGAAATCGTGGGGTATTAAAGTGGTTGCCTGTGTCTTACTGGGAGCTGCTGTCTCTCCATGACCAGCGCTTTTCCCTCTCCTTATCTCTGACAGAGCAGGATGCAGCACAAGCCCTGAGAATAGATTGAGATGATGCTGAACACATTTGTAAAAAGCAGTTTATATAACTTCACCTCGCTTAAGGTCTTTGTGCAACATTGCAAAGACTCCACTGACAAGCCTCGCTCCGGAGGCTGTGAGACATTTAAAACAAGCCCATCTTCGTGTCGCTCCCCTCCTAGTGGTGTAGCACATTTAAACAAGGCCATTCTCTGGTCCATGTGCATGTTTCCCATTAGAGCTGTTTGGAGAGGCTGCAGCTCCTGGGAGACAGCCCTGTCAGATGGTTAACAACTGCCATTTTTCACACCGCCACCACTATGCTATCTCCCCCGCTGCACCCACCTAGAGCAGCATGCAGATGGGCCATGGGGAGCTGAGGAGAAGTGCTAGAAGGGAAAGAGAGAAAGAGCGGGAGAAAACAGAGAGGAAGAAAACAGGAAAGACGAGTGAAACGAGTTGAGAAATATTCACAAATCAATGAAGAGTAAAGTGAAGAGGGATGTTATCATGAGTTGTTTAGCACACTGGTATGAGTATGCAGAAGAAACAGATTGCTGTTTAACCAACCCCTCTCTGCCCCTGCCTTTGTCACCAGGATTCCTCCACTCGCTGGCTGAGGGGTGATCATTTTAATAATTTAAATCATATTTCATGCAGGAGATCAATAATATATCCGATTATCCACTTTCTCCTACTGATGCTGCTCTTGAAGGATTCAGCAAACGACTTGATTTTACTTAAACGCACACAGCCAGACATGTATGAGGGTCAAAAAATGACAGGAAATTTAAAAAAAAAACAAGTATACAAGAAGCTAAACACAAACTAATCAGTGCTTCCCCTGCAGTCAAGCTCTTTCTCCCCTTTAAATGATACGCTGGGCATGTTTTCTCAGGGTTACCTCGCTTTGTCAGCCTGCCACCCACATACTTTTATTACTAATGCATCAGCAGCCAAACTTAAGTTTAGAGAAGAGCACTCATACCTTGAGAACAGACTTACTGCAGGCTTTTATTTACCCAACTCTCAGCCTATTGATTTGGTGGAGTTCATTTCTGTGGCAACCCGAGCCCATAAATTCTCATTTGCGCCATTGGGACTGGGCTGTTGCTGTTATCATGGCATGGATGACTAGACATCAGCATTGTATGCAGAGATTAATAAATTAACAAAACAAATGCGTCTCAGCATAAAAAAAAAAAGGTGATCAATACGTTATCGAGTGGCTTCAGTTGATGTTTTGCAGGTGTACGTGCACTTGAATATATGAAAGAATTGAATACGCTGGAAATTGATCACTAAATGAGCAAACACAGAGGTTTTATCAATGAGGAGGGGAGTGGATGTACAAAGGATAAAGAAGAAGCCATAGCTTGAGAAGAAGTTTGCAGTTTACTCCTTCTGCTGAGGCTATATCAATAAACTCGGTCACTCGTGAAAAAGCAGAGGGCATCCTGCAAATCCGACCCTGATGTACCAAAGTAGGAACAACTTCCTGTGTATCGGTATCCCAGCCGTTATGTGTCCTTCAGCTCACATTTGTGACTATGACCCTGTTTACACTTGGTTTTAAAATGTATGCTGGGTGACTGGGTCACAAGTAGAGAGCCAAGATGTGTCATCATTTCATTAGCCTCTAAGGTTTCCAGCTAACCACAAGTTCAGCCTTTGTTACTGTGCAAATTCCACTAGAAGGTGAAAGGACAGCATTATTTTGTCTGTCTGTTGCCATTCAAGCGTAAGATCAGCAAGAGCTAGCAAAGAGAACAAAATGTTTGTCCTTCAGTGTTGGCATATTTACTACTACATCCTGATACGTTGCTCATGTTAGGACACATTAGCATTTACAGTACAGTGATATGAGGCCAAGTGCATTTAAAATCACCTCAGCAAAGTGGCCTGAATGACCGGATCAAAGCAGCACCTTTCACGATGTTGTTTATTTATCATTGTCCACATTTTAAAACCAAGTGTGAACTCCATTCAAGGTTCACATAGTCATTATTCATCAGGTTCAATGGCTGTGTTGTGTCACATGGTGTAAAATGTGAAACAGAAGACACCACGCCACTCACACGCTACACTTAAAAATGAATAATACTATGCTGTGAAGCTGCTCTGTAAAACTGTAGTCCAAGAGTTAAAGCTAGAAGTACTGATTGGAGAAATATGCCCACAATTACTGTTTTCCCATGAACTCCAGACAGTGTTGGGGGTAAGCTGGGTTGAGATGCTGTCTGGAGTCTGAGTTTGCACTTTCCCACAAGGGGAACGCAGCAGGAGACGGTCGACTTCAGTCACATTCTCACTTCAGGAAATATTGGTGCTGCCCAGACGGAGCATGCAGGAGACAGGCTTGCTGTGAATTCACCTGACTATTATCTGAGCTATTCTCATGCACATGCTACCAAACATTAAGACTTTAATGGATACTTTATTGATCCCCATGGGGAAATTACTTGTTTTTCTCTGCATTTGACCCATTCACTCTGTGAAGCAGTGGGCAGCCCACTAAGCAGGCGCCCGGGGAGCAGTGTGTAGGGACGGTACCTTGCTCAGGGGTACCTCAGGGTAGCCGTTAAGTGGATTCGAACCGCCGACCTTCCGATCATGGGGCGACCACTTTACCTACTGAGCTATCCCTGCCCCTGACCAGGGAGTTGGCGTGTTAAGGAACATTTAATGTCCGATCCCATTTATTTCTTCACATGCACCCCTGGCAGTGACTTTAGTTATAGAGAAATGGACATGGCCAGTAAAAATACTCAGGTAGGCTGTGATGTCTAAGCAATGCTCAGCTGATATTAAGTGGCCTTAAGTGTGCAAGAAAATATGAACAAAACAGGATGGAGTTATGCTTTTATGTTGTTTACACCAAATTCTGACCTGAACATCTAAATGTCACAGCAGAAATCAAGACTATTTTCCAATTTTGGTGATCCCATGTAAAATATAGCCTCAATTTCCTTTTCTTAGCTAACAAGAGTGGAATCAGGTGTTCTCTTCTCCTGTTGTAGCCCATCTGCATCAAGGTTGGGCATGTTGTATATTCAGAGATGCTCTTCTTTGGTTGTAATGAGTCGTTACTTGAGTTACTGTTGCCTTCCTTTTCAGCTGGAACACAACACTGGTGATTTTATCTGACATCTGGCATGAAAAAGATGTTTTTGCCCAGAGAACTGCCCCCTAATGGATATTTTCTCTTTTTCAGACCAGTCTTTGTAAACCATGATTGTGTGGGAAAATCCCAGTACACCAACCACGCCAGATTCAGAGTCACTTTTCTTCACAATTATGAATTTCCTACTGAACTGATCAGATTATTTTTTCCATTAGTTGACTGGTTAATAAATATTTTTTAGAATAGTGAGTAATGTTTCCACAAGTTCTCTGAACAATTATCAAAGTAGTTACCAATGTTTTTCTTAGATTTTTTATGCAAAAGTTTTGACTTGCAAAGTAAATCGTAAAATGCATTCAGGAAACATGATTTTGGGACTTCAGCATCTTAACCAAGGACGGTTTGGCATGCAAAGTGGATGATCCACCTTAAGTGTTGAGCCACAGTCCCATAGTACACTGCTTGAGTAAGCAATACACAGTTATGGTTAGGGTCACCACTGCTTTCTGGATAGACCTGATTTATTCTCATGCCTCCTTCTCACTGCGCCTATCCTACAATAAAACAAACTCTGAATCATCAGTGCTGCCGCCGCCTCTTCACACACGGCCCATGATGCACTTTCAATTACAGATGCCAATTCTCCCAACAAGCTTTCCTATGTGCAGTTTATCAGTTTGAAGGTGAGGGAGAAGCGAGATGCTTGAGAGTCATTATCCCCCTCCCCCCCTACACATTTAAACACAAACTCACACATGCAAACACTCTCTCTCCTTTGTCCTCGTCCCACTCCTTCTCAGCACAGTAATGATAAACACACTCACATACAAACAGAAAGGATCTTTTTCTCATTTGCACTTTGTTTCCTCCAAAGAGTCATTTGTGTTGAGGGTGCTGTAAAAGTAGGCTAAGTAGTGTGTCCAAGGTATGAGGGAGCATTATCTCCCTATTCGCTCCTCCATCAGGCTCAACCAGCCCAGCGGGGGACACTCATTTACTTTATGGAATATTACTTTCTCTCCTTCTCGCCGTTACCATGGCAGCTGCTATAAAAAGATTTTCTCCTCATCGCTATTATTTGATTTCCTCCCGCACAAGCTGAGGAAGATCCCTTATTGATTTTCATTTCTCATATGTTTGAGTGCAAAGAAAGAAATTAACATACCATGAAGTACTTAATGTAACGCAAAAGGGCCTCGATCAAGATACATTTGTACCACAGGAAAACTATTTTGTATAGCTTAACCCTTGGGATTTGCAATAACACCGTATCTGGTTAACGCTGACTGATGTGCTTCGGGTCATGACTCCTGAAGACCCCATCACATGCTGAACATGAGAGTTTTTGATCTTTTTTTAATTCCATCAACTCCAAGTCACTCCCCATCCACCTATTGTGTTTGATGCTGAGAAGAATTGTTCAATACCGTTTAAATTGTTTGTCTTGCAGGGTCATCAAGGAGCATCTTGGAGAACAGGAAGTGGCCATTTCACTAACTATTGACTCTTTAGAGGAGGAAGACCTGGGAAATTATTCCTGTTACGTGGAAAATGGCAACGGCCGTCGCCAAGCTACCATCCAGCTTTTCAGGCGGGGTAAGTGCTTATTTACATTTCCTATTCCAAACTTAAAGGGACAGTTCAACCCCACCCCCCAAAATAAAAAAATAAAAATACTGATTTTTCCTCTGGCATGTAGTGTTGTTCATCCATGTACATCATTATGGTATGAGTTTCCTCATTTTCCACATATTGGCTGTAAAGATGTCTGCCTTCTCTTTAGTGTAATTGAAGTAAATAGGACTCGCCTTGTGGTCCAAAGAAAGAACACATTTCAAAGCAATATAGCTTTTCAAAAATGATGACTACAAATGTTGCTATGATCAGGTTATTGTTAAACTAGGTTTTTATTTACTTCAGAATGAAAAGAAGCATGTGTAGCTCAAAGTATCTGCTTTTATGTCTCCGGACAGGGTTCTTTGCCAATTTAGGGGGTTGCTGCAAGGAAAGGAACACACTTCAAATCCTTTATGAACAGCTATAGCTACAAGCAGACAGCAGGAGCAAGAATGCATTAAATAAAGATAATACCAGAATCAGAATTGATGAACAAATGGGTAATGATCAATGGGAGAATGTGGATTTAATTCTCCAGCTCTTGGAAAATTATGAGCCAGATGAAAGTTAATAGAATATCTGAATGATTAAACTAATTTTAATTCACACTAATTCAGATTAATTGAGACTACCAACAATATTAACTCTGAGGCAGTTGAACTTAGGCTTGATTTCCTATTGATTGTAGTTATAGGCTGGGTTCGTTCAGTTCACAAGCGGGACTTTTCAGGTCATCCAACAGCCTAATGATGGAGTAGATTCAGTAGGGTGCAGCCGTGAAATCTTGAGCATGTGATGCAAACAGACCTCAGCAGCTGATGTTGGCCCTCAGTCTTTTAGAGCTGATGTCAACTGGATTCTGAAATAGTACGTTTTATGGCTTTAACATTCATTTTAGAATAAGGAACAGCTTTCCATATGCAATTAGCAAAATAAAAATTACACCTGACTGCAAAAAAACTACTAAATGAAACCGAATATTATAAAAGAGTTGAATATGGTGTGAGTCAGTCTTTTTATCATGCTGGTCTCATTGGGATGTCCTCTAAGGTGTGGCCAAGATTATTTGCGCCACTACGAATTCTGGGGCCACAATTGTTATTTAAATAATGAATTTTGTTCAACTTTTATTTGGACAGATCCAACCACGAAGAACAATCTTCCTTCCAACCACATAAATAAAGGCAATAGAGTTTGTTCAGAAATATGGACGTGTTCAGATGTATATGAAGAGAAAATGGGATTAAAACAGGAAGTGTATTTCAAAGGTTTATAGACTGCATCATCAGAGTATTATATGGATGACTAATCGTCATAACATCACTTCCAACATTTACAACAAGAAGTGAAAAACTGGTTTAATTATTAAATTTCATATTCCTCAATTAAATCAATTTTAAGTCAGGAGTTTCAGGCATTGTGATAATTAAAGTTTAACAAGCCTGAATGGATTATATAATATTAACGTCTAACAAGTTTCACAATGAACAAGTAATCACTTTCAGTGAATAAGTCTATTAACACTTCATTTGAAAAGTTGTCTACTCCAGGTGTGCACTCATATTTGTGATTGAAACATGAGTGATATCTCCTGTGTGTGTGTGTGTGTGTGTGTGTGTGTGTGTGTGTGTGTGTGTGTGTGTGTGTGTGTGTGTGTGTGTGTGTGTGTGTGCTTTTAAGAGAGAAAGAAATGAGGTCCAGCAACAGAATATTAAGATATTGGTATTCGCTGTCTCTTCCTACTTA
Source organism: Mchenga conophoros (assembly GCF_057382185.1). Lineage (NCBI taxonomy): Eukaryota > Metazoa > Chordata > Actinopteri > Cichliformes > Cichlidae > Mchenga > Mchenga conophoros. The sequence goes on from NC_140541.1 coordinate 17,818,109, forward strand.
AAACGATGAGTCCTATAGAAGTTTTATTAATTCTTTTCAGATCTTGCAGTTATAGAAATGTTTCCTGATGCTGAGCTGGGGTGTTTGCACAGTCTTCTCTAACATTACCCAAATACTAACATACCAGCCATTTAACTAACAGATTGAAATTCAATTTGTAGGTTAAATAGCTGTGTGATGGGAGAGAAGTAAGTGCATTTTATTTCTATAGCACATTTAAAACTAAAGTGCTTTACATGAAAATAAAATAGAATAGAAACAGGTTCCTATCGGCAACCAATCCAACAAAGTTCTAGAAATGAGCAGTTTTCAAGTTTAGATTGAAAAACAGTTACAGTTGATGCTTGTCGAGGGTCACTTTGGAACTAAGGTTCAACTGTGGGATAATCGGGAGTGAGAATCAGGCCATTATGATCTTGAGTACATGGACGCAATATATCTACCACATATGCAGGTGCAAGACCATTTAAAGCTTCAAACACGAACAGTGCAGCTTTGTACTAGATTATGCAATGCACAGGGAGCTTAGTGCAACACTGCTAACACTGGACTAATTGTAAGTGGGCAAGAGATGAGTAACTCCACTATGCATTCCAGTAGTCTACTTTAGACATAACAAAGCCCTTTCTGGATCTTGTTTGGGGGTTTTGTTATGTTTTTAGTCTGGAGATTGTTCTGAGCTGGAAGAAACTGCTCTCGACCACTGCATTTATTTGTCTGTCAAATTTCAAATTTGTGTCAAACATTGTCCCAAAGTTCTTAACCTGTGTTCGTCCAGCTTGTCATTTGTATGGTAGGGAGATGGGACGACAGTAAAAGGCATATGGTGGCATGCTGGTCTGTTAGATGGGTTTATTTCTTCCATCCATCCATTCGCTTCCGCTTATCCTTTTCAGGTTGTAGTTTTATTATAGTCAAGAATATGCAGATATTTGTACACTTAACCCAAAACTGGATATTAAAATAATCTTGATTGATTAAAATCCCTGTGGGCTGAAGGAAAATGTGTGTTAGATTTGGGGGGAAATCATCCTTTTTCTTTTTTCTTTATATTTAGTTGCTTTACATTAGAAAGCATGATATTATTTTTTCTGTTTGCCTGACAGTAAAGCCTCGTGACATATGAAATAATTGAAGCCTGGCTACATCATTTCATCAAACAGAAATATTCTAATTGATTTGCATGTTTGGTTTTTTTCATGTTTCCCATCGGCTGTGTAGCTATTTTGGTGCTCTAGTATGACTTGTCAGAAGCTCTTTTCACGCACTGGTTGTCATCCTAAAAGAGAGGTAATTTGATGGTTGTTTAAACAGCAAATTGGTCCTCAGCTTCTCCCAACAGGCCAATAAGTCCAGCATACAATTACATTTTATGCTGTTATATGTCTGTTTCCCCACTTTAATCTCTGTCTCTGCAATCATCTTTTGTAGACAGCCATTTTAGCAGTTTTCACAGACTGCAGACAACTTCATTTAGCTCTCTTTGTAAAAGCAGTTGCAAAAAAAAAGGATGCTACAAAAAGACTTCAAGGCAACACCCCCCCTCCTTCTCTCTCTCTCTCTCTCTCTCTCTCTCTCTTGCTTCTCATCCACATCTGATGTTTATTTCATGTTCTATGCTCCAAGAATGCATCACTCACAAGCCCTGCAGCAGGTCTAATATCTCTGCAGGCTCCCTTTCCTTCCATCTCGAAAGAAAGAGAGACATGAAAACAGAGAAGGCAGAAAGGAAGTGGGGGTCAGTGAAACATAAACAATTTCAAGAGTGAAGATTATTGCTGATAATGAGTTAAAAGCATTACATTTGGTTACAGTTGGAAAAGGCTGGTAAATAGCCAATTAGAAGCCCGAGAAAACATAGCTGTTTTCCGCAACACACTGTCGACTGCTGCTGAAATGAAAAAAACATCAAATATAATGCACAAGCCAACATCAAAGATCTGTCTTTACAAGTTAAAGAGCTGTTTTGAGATTTGCCATATACACTTAATTCCCATGCCTCTAAGGTAAATACAAAGCTTAGCACAAAGACTGGAAACAGTGAGTTGAAAATTGTTGAAAATTAGCCAAATCATATCCACCCACATAGCTTCTTTTATAACTCTTACATTTTGTTTCTTGTATTTATTAGAAAACAAGACATGACTGGTAAATGAATGTTTAGATGTGCTTGAGGGCAGATTTTGTTACTCTCAGAAAGCAGCTTTTCCTGTTTTTAGCAGTTTAGCTAAGCTAAGCTAACTGGCTGCTGATCATGAGTGTTGGTCTTTTTCTTTTACTCTCACCAACACAGATTTAATTAGTTATCATTTTGTAATTTCTCATAACCTACTATGTCTTCGGTTAAACCTATTTTAGAATAATAATCATTAGATCCAGAAAGTGTAGCTATAGTTAAGCGACTTTTAATAAAAATAAGATTTTATAAATTCACAGTATTTCTGTTATTACTTTAATATGTACCTTTGCTGTGTCTGGGGTTATATATAGAGTAAATTGGCATGCAGCCTAGAGAACGTAGGGCCACTGTGCAGCATTACAGCCCATAGTGTGACAGAGAAATAAAGTGAACCTGCTCTAGCTGAGCCTACCAGGTAAATGCGGCTTTAATACACACCATAATTCATCCTTCCCCAAGCTAGGTCTCTGGGGAGATGAGAAGGAGATAATGGAGAGGAGAAATGAATGGAGAGACAGCAAGAAAAGTGGGCAAGGAGAAGTAAGAGAACTCTGAAGAGAGTGGGTTATGATGGCGAGGTGAGTGTCAGCGTGATGAGTAAACTAAAGCCTCTTGTTTTGAAAAAGCCTCCATCCATGTCCAGAATTGTCCCAGTCCCGCTATGGATGACAGCCAAAGTGCAAAGCTGTGTCATTGCTGCACTGCTCCAAAGAAATGAACCCAGTTTCTCATTATCTCCTTTTTTTCCCTGTGTCTCTCTGCTATGTGCCCTCTCATTTTTCCCAAACTCATTATGAGACTCGTGTCTCTGAAGATTGATTCTGCTCCGCTCTGAGCCGAGCGCTGAAAATGCTGATGATCGTCCAGATTTCAGGCAAATGTAAACGTGTAAAAGTGCCTCATTCTGTGAGTTTACCTGAAATAATGAAACAAAGAGGCCAGTGTTTGAGGCCGGCCTGATGAATACTGTCATAAGAGTGTGGGTAAAAAGAAAGCAAACACTTTTTTTTCTAAAAGGACATAATAATCAGGACATAATAAAAATTATCTAGTCCTTAAAAATCTGGCCTTTAACGCAACACATACTCAGATTAGCAACAACACATGACATAGTACACTGTGTCATTATTTATTTAAGAAATAAATTAGCCAAGTTGCAGAATCGGTGTGTGAAAAACTGAGTACACCCTACTGCTTCCATAACAATTAAGAGGGTAAGAGGTGCTGCTAATCAAATGCAGCTAATTAACTGATAATCAGCAGGTCTGAGCACCTCTATAAAAGCATATGTTTTTGACTATTTGCAGGTATGGAGCATTTAGGTGTGTTTTAACACACTGACAAGGAGAAAATTTTCAGCAATGATCTTAGAGAAGCAATTGGGAAGAATTAGTAAGTTATTTACAAATACTTTGATTTTCATCATCCTACAGAAAGACTATTGGAAAACTGGGACGACAATTCCCATTCCTTCTTAGGAGTGAATATACCAGCAAATTTAAGTTCAGAATGTGTAATGTGCAAATAAACACCCAAAAGTGACAGTTTGGGCTCTACAGGCCAAGTTCAATACAATACAATTAGTGATAGACTGAATATCTATGGCTAGGTTAAAAAAAATACCAGGATAATAATAATCTGGTAGCATGGTTGAGATTTGCAAATTTGCATTGGAATGAACCACTAGACTTCTAGAGCAATGTCCTTGGGAGTAGTGATGTTTGGCCATAATGCAATGTAGCTTAATTAAAAACAGAGCATATTAGCAAATACTTCATACCAACTTTCAGCCACGGTGGTGGAGGAGTGATGATTTGAGTTTCTTTTGCAGGCACAGGACCTGGACACCGTGCAGTCTTTGACTTGCCTATGAACTCCTCTGTATACAGTGGCTTGCAAAAGTATTCGGCCCCCTTGAACTTTCCCACATTTTGTCACATTACAGCAACAAACATGAATCAATTTCATTGGAATTCCACGTGAAAGACCAACACAAAGTGGTGTACACGTGAGAAGTGGAACGAAAATCATACATGATTCCAAACATTTTTACAAATAAATAACTGCAAAGTGGGGTGTGCGTAATTACTCAGCCCCCTTTGGTCTGAGTGCAGTCAGTTGCCCATAGACATTGCCTGATGAGTGCTAATGACTAAATAGAGTGCACCTGTGTGTAATCTAATGTCAGTACAAATACAGCTGCTCTGTGATGGCCTCAGAGGTTGTCTAAGCGAATGTTGGAAGCAACAACACCATGAAGTCCAAAGAACACACCAGACAGGTCAGGGATAAAGTTATTGAGAAATTTAAAGCAGGCTTAGGCTACAAAAAGATTTCCCAAGCCTTGAACATCCCACGGAGCACTGTTCAAGCGATCATTCAGAAATGGAAGGAGTATGGCACAACTGTAAACCAACCAAGACAAGGCCGTCCACCTAAACTCACAGGCCGAACAAGGAGAGCGCTGATCAGAAATGCAGCCAAGAGGCCCATGGTGACTCTGGACGAGCTGCAGAGATCTACAGCTCAAGTGGGGGAATCTGTCCATAGGACAACTATTAGTCGTGCACTGCACAAAGTTGGTCTTTATGGAAGAGTGGCAAGAAGAAAGCCATTGCTAACAGAAAACCATAAGAAGTCCCGTTTGCAGTTTGCCATGAGCCATTTGGGGGACACAGCAAACATGTGGAAGAAGGTGCTCTGGTCAGATGAGACCAGAATGGAACTTTTAGGAACACATGCAAAACACTATATGTGGCAGAAAACTAACACTGCACATCACTCTGAACACACCATCCCCACTGTCAAATATGGTGGTGGCAGCATCATGCTCTGGGGGTGCTTCTCTTCAGCAGGGACAGGGAAGCTGGTCAGAGTTGATGGGAAGATGGATGGAGCCAAATACAGGGCAATCTTGGAAGAAAACCTCTTGGAGTCTGCAAAAGACTTGAGACTGGGGCGGAGGTTCATCTTCCAATCTAATCCAATCGAGAATCTGTGGCAAGATCTGAAAACTGCTGTTCACAAACGCTGTCGATCTAATCTGACTGAGCTGGAGCTGTTTTGCAAAGAAGATTGGGCAAGGATTTCAGTCTCTAGATGTGCAAAGCTGGTAGAGACATACCCTAAAAGACTGGCAGCTGTAATTGCAGCAAAAGGTGGTTCTACAAAGTATTGACTCAGGGGGCTGAATAATTTCGCACACCCCACTTTGCAGTTATTTATTTGTAAAAAATGTTTGGAATCATGTATGATTTTTATTCCACTTCTCACGTGTACACCACTTTGTGTTCGTCTTTCACATGGAATTCCAATAAAATTGATTCATGTTTGTGGCTGTAATGTGACAAAATGTGGAAAAGTTCAAGGGGGCCGAATACTTTTGCAAGCCACTGTACCAAAGTATTCTAGAGTCGAATGTAAAGCAATGTGTCCGATAGCTAATGCTTGACCCAAACTGGGTTTTACATCAGAACAATGGCCCCAAGCACAGAAGCAAATCTACAACAGGATGGCTGAAAAAGAAAATAATCAAAGTGTTGGAATGGCTCAGTCAATGTCCAAACCTCAAACTGGCTGAATATGTTGTTGAGAAACCGTTGGAGATCTGAACATCAACAAATGCCTGCAGACCTCAATAAACTAGAGCAATGTTGGAAAGAAGAAAGGGCCCAAATTCCTCTACAGTGATGTTAGAAATTGATGAAGTCATACAGAAAATGAGTACTTCAAGTTATTGCAGCTAAAGGTATTTCAACAAACTATTGAATTATGTGGTGTACTTACACACTCTTTCTGGGGTTTGTCTTAGTTTCTATTGAATAAAAAAATGACTCAGTGTAATATTTCATGTGGTTTTTTTTAGACCTTGTAGGGACTAGATAATTTTTTTATTTTGTCCCAATAAGTAAAACCTTAGAGGTGCGGGGATGTTTATCTATTTGCAGTGACTGTAAGTGGCCACACAAAACTGTAACTGGCGTTTTAACCATGACTGTCTCAGCAGTTTTGCTTATTTTCTTGTCTGTATGTGTTGTCTTCAGCAGAGCTCATGTACACTGTGGAGCTGGCAGGAGGGCTGGGAGCAATCCTGCTGCTACTCATCTTTCTCATCTCACTCTACAAATGCTACAAGATTGAGCTGATGCTTTTCTACAGGAGGCACTTTGGCAGTGAAGATGTAGACGGAGGTAAAGACAGAAGAATGCGTCTAAAAAAATGTCTTTTGGCCTTTTAACCATTATCTTATTCACACTTTTTTCACCAGGACTTTTTTTATCCAAAAACTCAATATCAAGCAAGCCGTGATGACTCCATATGTGCCTTTGCGGGCTTGTATTCATAGATCCAATGAATGTACTATTTTGTTTAAAAGTAACTACTCACTAGTAGTTACAGATGTTTACCCCAGTGCTATCTCAGTGACGGCATTTCCGCTGCTGTTGGTAAAGAGGTGCATGGTGCAGTGACTTTACCGGGAAAGGAGGAGACAGTTTTTCAATTTGTTGCCCATTTAAAAAGAGATCAATCTCAGTATGTCATGGAATGAAGCCCACCCTCTGCTGCCAGATAGTGATTCACAGCAACAAGGCAGGCTCGAAGCACCGTCTCTGAGCAACAAATAGGAGCGTAACAATCCTCAAATTGAAAAGCAACTTTCTGCTTTCTCTACAGAACATAGTTAACTTGTACTTCACTTAAGGATTTGTCTGTTTGTGTCCCAGTATGATTCCTCTGTGTTTTGCATTTTTGCTCTCTTTTCAAGAATTCTGGAAAGACAGAAGTCACCGGATTGTTTCTACAGTAGCATAAATTATCCATTACGCCCAAGACTGTAGACTCAAACTTCCACATGATTAAGTCATGCCGTCAGGGACCGCTGATACAAGCTGTTTTTGATTTTTCCAACTTTGCTAGGTGGTTAATTTGCGAGGTTGGTTGCTAATTTGAAAGCTTTGTTTGATGTTTGGATCCTATCGAGCACAGCCATGGCCCTTCCAGTAAGTTTCAAAGCTGCGCATGCTCCTCAAAAGAGTTTCTGAAGCAGTCCTTCCTCACTTTCTGACTGAACCACATTCCAGTTTCCACAGAGCATAATGACTAGGACTTAGCGAATATGGCACCAGCACTGTTCTTTTCCCTGTTATCTATTTTCTACCTTCTCAGTTCTTCCCACTGTCTTCTGGGAAATCATTTTGAGGTGGGAAGAGAGTATTGCTTCTGCATTGTTTTGGGTATTTTTGTATCTACCACAATTTATTTCTTGTATACACTACATGGCCAAATCAATTTGACACCACTAGAAAAGTGGTCTTCTCTTTTCCAAACAAGAATGATAAGCAAAAAATACATACAATAGACAATAAAAGAAATGGTTTTCTGAGTTTGGTGTGGAAGAATTTGACTGCGTACCGGAGACACTTATTGGGAACAGCATTTGCAAGAAAGGCCTTCTCCTTGATCATAAGTAGCTCACTTCATGAGCGATCTTGTGACTCACTGGAAGGAAATCCATGTCGGCAAATTATTAAATTTAACAGTTTTTTATAGAAAACAAAGTACCGAATAGAAAATGTAAACTGACACAGCAAAGCACAATCGTGTGTCCTGTAGAAAGTTACACTATAGTTTCATATTAGACTATAGACTGTATTACCCATGTTTACAGTTCTTTAACATACTTCAGTGCTTAACAAATTTATTAAAATACCATTAAGTGCAAGTTTTTTTCACACAGCTGCCCTAAGTTACCAGTATTGGTAATCATCAAAAAAGTTATGTTTCTATAATGTTAAATCCTCCAGCATGAACAAGCATTTTAATTAAAATTCTATTTTTCAGTTTTATAATTAATGTTACCTATGAATCTTCACATTCGCTGTTTTACAAAAAAAAAATGTAAAAAATAATAAATCACATTATTATTATTTGATTAGTTAATGGCTCAGTTTCTGGAACAGAAAAGTTTCTAGCTTTCGCAAAGTTTTTGACAAATTTCTAAAATATTTGTGTTTTCCTGTTTTTATGGCAGGTGGTCTAATAATTGTGTTAAACACTGTATAAGAATTACACAAAAGATATAACTTCCGACTTTCGGCATTTTACTTTTGTGCCTTTTGTCTATAAATTTGCAGAAATTTCTGATGCATATTCTGTTTGGATGAAAATAACTGGTAACTATTTGAGGTGCCGTGCATAAGGGTTAAATGGCACTGTCATAACCATGGCATCACATGACACTGAATGTGAATGTTTATGGATAGAGCCAATAAGTGTAAGAAAAACCAACGTTATTTTATTATTTTGAAACTATAATAAGGAGTGTGTAATTCTGGTTTTAGAAGTAGCTTTAAAAGTTGTAAGTATTGTAGAAGTTAGCCAACGCAATTGCAAGAAATGTGTAAAGTCAGTTGTTTGGAATAAAATGCTCATCAGAGAATGAGCGTGCAGTGTTCAGTGAAAATGCCATGGCGTTTAGTCTGCATATTTCATGACTGACTCTCCACTCTTTCTTCCTGTTCCTCAGAAAATAAAGACTATGATGCATATTTGTCTTACACCAAAGTGGACCCTGACCAGTGGAGTCAGGAGACCCGGGAAGAGGAGCGCTTTGCCTTGGAGATCCTCCCTGATGTTCTGGAGAAACATTATGGCTACAAACTCTTCATCCCAGATCGAGACCTCATCCCATCAGGAAGTAAGACTGTGTGTGTTTGTATGTATGCATGCTTGCACACGTTTGAAATGTTTGTGCCATACTGTAAACAGTTGTATAGGTGTTTGTTTGTTTCTACTATAAATTCTATATTGGGGGAAATAATTATTTGATCCTCTACTGAATTTGTAAATTTGCTCACTTACAAAGAAATGTCCAGTCTCTAATTTTATGATAGTTTCATTTTAATGGAGAAAGACGTTAAAATATTGAGTGACAATGAGCGAAATAAGTATTTGATTCCAGACCAACACGCTAGAATTCTGGCTCCCACAGACTGGCTGTGTGCCCACATGGCACACAGATTACAATCAATCAATTACAGATACTTGTGATATCAAACGATTATGTGCATAAAGCACAGAATCAATTTCTTGGGAAGACCAAGAAATTAGGTAAGACCAAACAGCTGTTAAAGGATGCCAGGGAGCAGCCTACAGACCTGCACAAGGCCACAATGGACGACAAGACCATCAGCAAGAATCTTGGTGACAAGGTGACAGCTGCTGGCGTGATTCAGAAATGGAAGAAATACAAAACCTTGTGTCAACCTCAGTCTGTACAAGATCTTCCCTCATTGGGTGAGGATGATCATGAGAAAGGTGATAGATCAGGTCAAAAGTACACGGGAGGTGCAGTTGGGACCAAAGTCACCAAGAACATCATTGATGGCACACAACAAGAGTTCCCACTGTTTAACAAGGCACATCTACAGGCCCATCTTAAGTTTGCTAGTGAGCAACGAAATAATTCAGAGAAGGCATGCATGAAAGTGCTGTGGTCAAATGAAACCTAAATCAAGCTCTTTGGTATCAACTCAACCCGCCGTGTTTGGAGGAAGAGAAATACTGAGTATAACCAAAGGATCACCATCCTCCACTGAAGTGGAAATATTATACTTTTGGGCTGTTTCCCTGCTCAGTCAGAACACTGAAGGTGGGTCATGGATGGGTCTTCCAGCATGAGAATGACCCAAAACATGCCACCAAGGCAACAACGGATATAAAGAAGAAGCACATTAAGGTCACGGAGAGGCGTAGCCAATCTCCAGACCTATAAACAAACTGTGGAGGGAGCTGAAGTTTAGAGTTGCCAAGCAGCAGCCAAGAAATGTAAAGGATTTAAAGTCAAAGGAGCTTGCAAAGAAAAGCGTCTAGACTTCTTTGAGTTGCTTGAAGACGTTTCACCTCTCATCCGAGAAGCTTCTTCAGTTCTAAGGTCAAATGGTGGGGAGTCCCAGATTTAAACCCAGTGGGAGTATCCCCCCACAGAGGGACAAAAGGACCCCCTGATGATCCTCTAATCGCCTGAGCCAAGGTGTGAAACTGGGTGTGGGTCCCAATCAGCCAGAGTTTGAACTGAAGAAGCTTCTCGGATGAGAGGTGAAACGTCTTCAAGCAACTTAAAGAAGTCCAGATCCTTTTCTTTGCAAGCTCCTTTGGCTACGATGACCTGGATGACTGAGAACCTTCACAGACATAAAGGATTTAAAGTTTCTATAAAGAGGAGTGGGCCAATATCCATCCCACATCTCTCTGGTGCTTACCAATGAGGCTTTCTCTACAGAGTACCAAGTCATGTTTTGCTTGGGCATCAAATACTTCTTTCAATCTGTGACTTTTATATAATGTCTTTTTTCTGGAATTTGGTTGATGTTCTGTCTTTTCATTAAAACTAAATTACCATTATTGGAGATTGTTAATTTCTTTGGAAGCAGGGTACATGTATACATATACATATACATAGACTGTCACAGTCTGTTTTGTCTGTGTTGTTTGTTTTCACCATTGTTTTTCCACCGTCACTGTCTTGTGTTTCAATGTCCGGTGCTGTCAGGGCAGAATCAAGCAGAGGATGCTCACAAGTGATGAATAGATGAATATTTCAAAGTTAAAATAAGGGAAGAGGAGGGAAATGCAATATTCAATGCAATACTGTCAACAAGAACCCTTTTTTTCTTGTATCGTCTCAAACCTCTCTGGATTAAAGCACTAGATCATAGCATTTCTCACTAGCTCTTCCCTTACTGTGTACTACAGATATGGGAATACAGTATGCGGTGTGTACCGGGAGCCGATATATTGAACAAATTTATCATCCTCACTGATTTTTATCCATGTATTAATAAATCCATGAAAATTCTGTCTGAACATATTCTCATGTGTGCTAACTCTGTTTAGCAGTCTGTCTTTGCCAGTGGTACACAGTGTGCTCTAGTTAGTAGCAATGCTGTGTGTTTCTACTGTAGGCTTCATGTGAGAAAGATAAAACGCAAACACGTGCTAGCTGGTCCAGACAGAATTAAACATCAGTGGGTAATGTGTGAAGGCTCTGAGCCCTGCTGACTGAGCCGCTTCTATCCTTTAATCAAAAGAAAATTGCCGCCAGCACCACTGCCAAGTAAAATCATTGCAGATGAATGTCCAATCAGAGAAACATGGTATGTGATTAATCGTATGTGAAATAAAAAGATGACTGAGAGGGGACGCAGCCACGCTTCTGACGGTGTTGAGCATGTTTCTGTGTCTGTAATGTGTTCTGCCTGTGACCTGAATGTTAAAATGTTTATGTTTAGGTCTCACCAATGAGCATTACCAGGATGACACGCGGCTCTTTAGAGGTACTCGCCTTCGGTCTTTTCCTCTTGCATCAGCTGCTTTCATGCTTAGAGTGGCACCATTGTGTGATCTGAAACATCAGGCCCGATTCAATAGCGAGCTCAGCCCTAATCCTATAGAGTGTGCAGCTTTATCAATCACTGGTTTGCAGTTAGAGCCATATGGATCTGCTCTATGTGCATAAAATGTTAATTTATATGCTGCACCTTTGTGCACACTTAAAGCTCCATATTAAACGGGTGTTAGTAGACCAGATACGGTCACTGTCTTGCGTTTTGTGTCTGATGCTGTCTGTGTGTTCATCCATCACTGTGTTGTGGCCCTGTTCTCATTAGGTGAAAACAATGCTCACTGCAATGTTTTGCCACACTTGTGTCACATAAATTTTTGCTCTTCTCTTTCCTTCCCGCTTCTTTCCCGCAGCCTACATAGAGGACGTGGCCCGCTGTGTAGACCAGAGCAAACGCCTCATCATAGTTATGACACCCAACTACGTAGTGCGGCGAGGCTGGAGCATCTTTGAGCTGGAGACGCGACTGCGCAACATGCTGGTGACGGGTGAGATCAAAGTCATCCTGATCGAATGTGCCGAGTTGCGCGGAATCATGAACTACCAGGAAGTGGAGGCGCTTAAACACACCATTAAGACCCTTACTGTCATCAAATGGCGTGGAACCAAGAGCAACAAGCTCAGCTCCAAGTTCTGGAAGCAGCTGCAGTATGAGATGCCCTTCAGACGCACGGAGCCCATGCTCACGCATGAGGCGGCACTAGACGTCAGCGAGCAGGGCCCATTCGGAGAGCTGCAGACTGTTTCTGCCATGTCCATGGCGGCGGCCACTTCCACGGCCATGGCCACCGCCCACCCAGAGCTGCGCTCCTCGTTCCACAGCACCTACCACACCACCATGAGGCAGAAACACTACTACCGCAGTTACGAGTACGACATGCCCCCAGGAGGGACCTTGCCACCTCTCTCATCCCTGGGAAACCAGCACACCTACTGCAACATCCCACTGACACTGCTGAACGGACAGAGGCCACCCGGGAAGAGCCGAGAGCACAGTCTGGAGGAGGGGCACGCCAACAACGCCATGCTCCCTCTGCTGCCCAGGGAAACCAGCATCTCCAGCGTCATCTGGTAATGGCAAGCAGACTCGGCGCCAGCTTTAGGAAGATCGCTCAACGTCAGACATGACGAGGTTACAGTCTGGCAGTTCTTAGGAACACAGTTCGAGGTTGTGATTACGGCAAAAAGCATTTGGATCCGTATGGCTCCGGCAGCTAGTCATGGAGGTAAAGCAGGTTCCTGGACGTGGTTTGTCTTGTTGTTCAGTCGGACTGCACCTCGTTTCCAGAGGATGTTTTCTATGTGGAACTACAGGGGATAATGCGAACACACTGTTTCATTAACTAGCGAGAAATGGACTCACAAGGACTCCATGGTGAAGAACCAACACACTATGGCAATTATTCACAGGAACGAATACACACACACACATACACACATACAAGAAATTGCATCCATACAAGCAAAAGGAAAACAGGGTCTGTACATATATTTCAATTTATTTGTAGCATCAGTGTTTTCCTGTTTTGTTCTTTTGTTTATTTTATTCAATCATGTTTGTTGCCTTCTCTAATGTAGGACTTTTGCTTTAACTTGTCATAAAGAGTTGTATATTTTTAATCTTTTTCTCTTTTTTTGTCTCTTTTTCTTTTTTTCTTTCTCATTTTGTAACACGCTCGATAGGAAAGCCAATATGACATGTGCGTGCGCTGTTGTTTGTTTGTTTAAAAATCTTTGTGTTGTTTAAAGAGAACTTTTTTTTTTCGAACTTTGGGAAACGCCTGGACATTTCAGGAGCTTCAAGGAGCTAAAACTTGTTTTCGTTTACCTGTAAAAGGTGTATCTAGTTTAAAAGGAAACTCTCTCTTTTTAAAAAAAAAAATATAGAATATGCAAAAAGAAGGAGAAGCTGGCAAAAAATATATCGTCTCGTGGGACTGAAAAGGAGGAGTGGTTGGGGAGCAGCGCTCGTCCTCTCCAAGCAGATAGACTGGCAGATCTCTCTCTAAAGCTTCATATTTTCTATTGAGACAAACAGCCTTGCTGTTTTAGAGTGATAGTGAAATGCCTCACCTTAAAAAGAAATCTGTAGATTATTTTAAAAAGAATTCTATTTTTATAACTGAAAAGAGTTTGCTTGAGATGTCATACTTATTTGCATTTCATCTTCCATAGAAAGAGGATTTGTGTATAAGTGTTATGCTGGTTTTGTGCCCTTCGGTGTGGCTCCTGGTTTGTTAAAGAGATTAAGGTGGCTTTTAAATCCCACATGACAAAAAAATGTCCTCTGCTCTTCTAGATTCAAAGGTAAAGCATTTTCAATGTTTTGGTTTAAAAAAAATAACAGTATTATTCCCATCCTGATAATTCATTTGGTTCATATGGATAGTTCATGTTTAAGGAAAGAAAAGAATTCCTTTTGTGTTTTGAAAGACTTTTTACATATATTTGAAGGTGTGATTTTTGAGTATGCATAGCAAATAGATATGTATTCTATATATAATATAGATATTTATATAAATATATAAACACAATTTTCACTTGGAAAGAAATGTCTATCTTTATAGAAACACAATCATGATCAGTTGCCCTTACTTTCTCACTGCACATTAAAAACATTGATTTCCTTTCGATGTTTTCCTTTTGTGTCCAAGTTGAACCAGCAGCAATTCATAACACACCTGGTTATGCTCTTAACCTTTTTTCTTTTTTTCTTTTTTTCATTACCACATGATTTTGTAATGGCTAGAGTCAGCTACATCCACCAGATGTGAAACAGGACATTTGAATCAGTGATCAGCCCTGGGAAATCTGGCACAGGGTAAATGAACAAGTGTTTTAGTACTGTTGAAATAAGTCTTTAAACAAACTGTGCCTTGAACGTCCAGTTATAAAGATCTTTCTATAAAGTCTATGATCCAGCTGCTCTTTCTGGTGGATAACACCGAAATGCTGTAATACTAGACTCATTGGAAGGTGATGTCCATGTGTGTACAATCATTGCAACTACATTTGCCCTTTAAGAGAATAGACGGGCATGTTTCTTGACCCTATGGTATAGTTGTGTCCAGAAATATGCCAGATCTAATCATATTCCTCTGTCCTCTATTTCCTCATCCTGTCAAGAAACACGTTACGTAATTATACTGATAATTATTCTTTCTTGCAGCAAAATGTCAGTGCAGTGAAGAAAGGAGAAAGGCAGATAAGCAGACTGTTTAAAGGAGATGTTCTGGTATTAGATAGCATGAATGCAAATCATGGAATTTAACTAGAACTAAACAAAACTAAAAAATAGGTGTGCAAAAACATGTCAGCTCCTCAGTTCATGCAAAACAAAAACTTTTGCATATACTTATACACAAATACTTATCCGTACTAAAAAACAAAACAAAGAACCACTGAGACAATGAAAACACTGAAACTAATAAAAACTAAATTATTTTTTAAAAGAATAAAAATGAAACTGAAATGAGCAGCTCTTTTTCTTCTTCTTCTTTCAGCTGTGCCTCATAGGGTCGCCACATCGGATCATCTGCCTCCATGTTGCCCTCCCTAGCATTCGCCTCTGTCACACCAACCCTCCCGCATGTGCTCCTACACTACATCCATGAATCTCTCTCTGTGACCTTCTTCTTTTCACTCATTCCTGGCAGCTCCATCTTCAACATCCTTTGTCCAGTATAACCATTATCCCTCCTCTGTACATGTTCAGACCATCTCAGTTTTGCACCTTTGTCTCCAAAACACTCGACCTGAGCTTTCCCTCTGATGTACTCATTTCTAATCCTTTCCACTACTAAAGAAGCATCTGAGCATCTTCAACTCTTCAACCTCCAGCTCAGTCTCCTGTCTGTCAGCACCACCATCACCAAGCTATACGTCATAGCAGGCCTTGCTGCCATGTTGCAAACCTTCCCTTTTTAACCTTACTGCTATCGTTCTGTCACAAATCCCCCCTGGTGGCAAAGTAAAACAAAAACAAACAACTTCAATGACTTAGTTGGCCATTTGAGAGAAGTGTGACATACAAACATACAGGTAACGATGGAAATCAAACGGTGTCTAAAACAAGCACCATGAAATTCTCTGGTTTAAAGCTACCTGAATAAGTTTGCTGCATGCTCTCCCCCTTGCTCTCTCCTTATGTTCACTGCCTTTCAGATAGAGCCAGAAATGCCAAGTGAAGATAAACCTTTAACAAAAAAAAGGTGCTGATATAAGAAACTGCTTGGCTTAAGGTCAAGCAGTTTCAGTTGACGCCTGACATTTGCCTGCACATTGGTGGGTGAGTGCTGACAAACAGTGCCATCTCCTGGGGATACACACTACCTACAACGGGTGTCTGAACACTGGTAAACACAGAGACAGAAAGCAGATTTACTGATGTCTGCCAACCCCAGGAGAAAACACAGAAACTGGGGCAGAGGAAGAAAAAAAAAGCAGGAAAAGACTGAGTAGAAGGCAGAATGATGAAGAAATGAAGCTAAAGACAGTGTTTATAAAATTCAGCCTGTGGACATTTTTGCTGGAGACAAGGGCGGTGGTGGTGGTGCTGGGGAGTGCTGCTTTCAGACTATGCAAACACCAAGAGAAACTGTAACACCGTACCAATTTAAAAAGAAAGAAAGACAGAAAGAAAAGGGTCTCAAATGGTGGAATCTGCTTTGGTTGTGTTCTTTTTGTAATAAGTGATGCTAACTCAGGCAAACACCCACAACATATTGTCAGCCACAAGAAAAGCAGCCTCCTGCCAAACCAGTGTGGTTTTATTAGCAGACACAGGATTAATAGAGTCTTTATTACCCAGAGCAATTACAGGCTTAATTGGAGAGAAAATAGGCCCCGATGAGAAAGAAAAAGGCAGAGGAGATAGACGGGATGGCTTCAAAGTCCACATGAGCACATGTGCAAGGCCGTGTGTGTGTGTGTGTGTGTGTGTAAATACACCTTCATGTGCATGGTTTTGTTTTGTTTTTTCTTGTTATTTTACTCTTTGCAATGCCTTATCTGTCCACCAGGAGGTATGTGAGCTATTTCATCAGTATCTCAAGTTTTCTGTGCCAGCCTTTATTATTGGCGTCACCTCCTCCCTTTAGTGCTTTGCTGTTCTGCTTGCATGAAATTAATAGCAACAAATTAAGCACAGAGACACTGCTTTTTCTGCTTTAGGGCACCATTGAAAGGTCTACTGATCTCGAAAACATCTTTTCAGAGAGTTTTTGATGTGAAACCAGAGATGGAAAACAATTTGACTGAAAAGTCAATTTGATCAACTTTGATCAACAAACAGTGATTCGCTGTTTGCTTCCTTGTTCGAAAGAACAGTAAATATGTTGATTTAAACGCATGCGGTTATTATAAGACGGCGAGGATGGTGACTGGAGAGCTCCCGATACAGCATTATAGTCTAGAAGTTTCAGAAATGTGACTCATAACTTTTTGTTCTTTCCAAGAGCCGTAATTTAACAATGTTGCCTCTCGCCGAAAGCCCCCTGCTTTGTGGCTTTTTAATAAGGTAGCTCGTCCTGCACTTTCTCCTCTCTCTGCTCTCACCTCGGAGACAGCCACACACACACAGTCACCTCCCATGTTGTTGCGCCCCATTTTTTAAGGTGTACCCAGAAACAGGAGGTCCTTTCATACTTCGGTGACCGAGATGAGAAATCTTCTCCAATTTTACACCCAACAAAGAAGCTTTACGTCTGCTTTCATCTTTCTTTCCTTTCTCGTTTGGGAATCACGGTGGAAAGCAGCTAAGCACTTTTACACACGTACCTAAGTGCTTTATTTGAGTAGTTCAATTTTCTGCCAATTAATATCGTTGTGTTTTACTAATGAGTGTTCTAACCAATTCAAATTAAATAAATCTGACCACATTGTGATATATTATTGTAGGCTAATATCCCCGCAGTATGAAACGTAAAATCTGCTCCATGTCGATGCAACATTGTGACACAAATGTAATCGTTTTTAATCCAATAATTATCCGATCATATGCCATTTTACTTCTGATGTGTGTATAGTGCAGGACCATTACTTGAAGTATTACTTTAATGTGTGCTACTTGTTCCTTAATTAAAGTGTGTGAGAACTTCTACCACAATTGTTTGGGTATAATATAAAATGCTAACAATCTGGCCGGGTTATTTTATTGGTGCTGCCACAAAGCGAGACCAAGTGCAGGCTCAGGCCATCTGACCTCTGAACAGTGATGAAGTATTATAGCTGCTAGATGAGATGTTCAGGGACTGAGCTTCGTAACATCGTGTGGCTATGGTGTAACAGCAGCAAGTCCTTGTGCCATTGTCTGAGATGAACATTCACTCAGTAGTGTCTCATTACAGAGGTCTGGTTTAAACCATAGGTGTATTTTATGCGGCGTCTCTAGGAGCTTTTGTTCTGTTGGTTACAGGGAGATTTTTTTTTTTTTCTCCAGCGAGCAAGTTGATACCTTACCGCACTGTGCCCACACTGTGATGGCCAGACTACGAGGAACAGGAACATTACCTAAGGTCCTTTTCCTCAACCACTTTTGCCCCTTTCTGTGTGCATGACAGGGGAAGTTGATCCATGTGACTTGCACAATCGCTACACGTTGTATACTGTTGCACTCTGGTGGCCTAACAGGGCATTTCACCTGAATTCAGAAGTCCTGCATCTGTGTTTATACTCCACAACTTACCTCCTTCACTGGACAGTGAATAGCTGCTACACCAAGCCCTGACCTTTTGAAGATAATCTGTAGTTGATGTGACTGAACTGTAGTTGACATCAATCAGTGTGACTCATATTTTTCGAGGCGACGTGATTTCTTAAGTACTTTCTGCGTGTGTACTGAGACACATTATCTTCCTTCGTAAGAGTTTGTCCAGGGCTGATTTCACAGAGGAAAATGTGTCAGCAATGACGGAGCAATTATCACTCACATACATAGTTTGTTTTTAGGGGTTTTTTTTATTATCATTATTATTATAGAAAAATATTTTATATAAAAACAAATAAGTTATGAATTACATGAGCTGCTTTATATTTTCCTCTATTATGACATATTCCCTCAGCACATTCTCTCTTTCTTTCTCTGTGCCGCTCATTCTCACATGCACACTCACACTTGCTTGTGTTGGTCATTTCACAGTCACTGAAGATTTCCCAAATACATTTGTCTTTAATTAATTGAGTCCCACACGTCGTCCTCACCTGCCAACCAATTAAATCTTTGAGCAGTTCAGTCCATCTGACAGCTGAACCTGCTGAATTCATCTCAGTCCACTATGGACCCGTGACCTACTTCCCGTAGAACATCTCCATGAGGACCTCTTCGATGTTGACAGTCCCTATGACGGGTCTGAAGAAGAGCTGAGCGACCACTGGCGGGCTGATGGCCCTCAGCATGGACAGAGCTATGAGCAGCTTGGCGAACCGCGTCGTATCCTCGCGATGGATCAGCCTGACGTGCTCGTTTAGAGCCTGGTGCGCCTCTCGACGCAGCGACTGGATGTAGTGCAGACAGCGCAAACCCTCCAGATCTAGAGGTGGGGAAGGATGGGGGGAAGTGAAAAGTTGATAAAAATGTTACAACGCAGACAAGTAGTCAGGTAAAGTGTAAATATCAGAGCAGTCATGCTGAAATAAAACAAACTTTTACCCATCAATTAATAAATCAAACGGTTCCACTCGTGAGCGTGGCACCTGTGCTTAAAAACTGATGCTCTGCTATCAAAAGCCCTGACCCACCTGGGTTGAAGAGCACGGCTCCCTTCAGGTACGCATATTCCTTCGTGCTTATATCTACACTCCAGCACTTCTTTAGGAAGGCTTTGATCGCTTCGATGTCCACAACAGAGACGCCGGGTGCCCCCCTGTTCTGGCCGCCCACAGCCTCGCTCTGCCTGTCCGGACAGCCCGTGAGGATGCGCTGCAGCATGCTCGGCTCCACGGTCTCCGTGGTCTCAAAGTCCACCCGGTCTTGTGCGAGTCCCAGCACGAGCAGAGGCGCCCAGCCGCTCCGGATCAGCACGAGCTGGTCGTCCTCGGGCAGCTCGCGAAAACAGGGGACGTTTTTCACGAAGCGCAGCGTCTTCACCAGGACCGCGGACGCCGCTTTGCAGGTCACCTGCGGGGAGCGGAGGACGCCCCGGCGCCGAGACGAGCCGCAAGAGCAAGCCTGCTGTCGGACCTCCTGCAAAGAGGCAGAAGCGGAAGAGGGGGGCTTCTGGAACAAGTGCTGCAGCGTGTGCTGTTGGGGATGCTGCTGTTGCTCCTCGGCGGTCACCAGGCGGTCATCACTCTTTAGAATGCTGTAGAGAATGCTGCTGCTGCTGCTGTTTTTTCGGCCGCTGGCACCCCGACAGCGGCAGCCCTCCAGCGTGGCCATGACCGCCGGCAGGAGCTCAGCGCGTCCCGCTGCTTCTTTGAAGCGCTTGAGGTCAGTGACAGAGGTAGCCCTGTTTTCTTAGCCCCTGATAGCCCCGAGTGAAGGGCAGAGCGTTTATATTAGCTCCCGTCTGTCCCCGCGCTTTGAGAGATTGTTCAGACCCCCTGAACACACACACACCCCTCCCTTCTCAAACACCGCCCCTCTCTCCACCCCTCTCCTATTTCCCACACTTACCTTTTCACAGCCCTCACATATTCAAGACACACCGGTGTAAATGATTTTTTATTATTATTTCTTATTTATTTTTATTGATTTATTTGCAAGTAAACACGTCGGACAGTAGCAGCTTTCATCTCTGTTGCTCACCTGTGAAAGGTTAACCATGGCTCAGATAAAACAGGAAATGTAACATTTCCGTCTGCTCGCTCGGTTTATCAAACTGTTCAGAAATCATGTTTGTTCGTTTTAAAAACCCGACAGCCGTGCTTAATCAAAGAGACTTCTTTATAAATTGTGTGAAAGAAACAAAAAAGCAGAGGAAGAGAGCAAGAGAGAAAGAAAAGTGGAGAAGGCGCCAGAGACCAGCTTTATTCTCAGCATTACCTTGACTCTCTGAGCAGTCATCGGACAGAAGCCAGTAAAAGAAAAAATAGTCCAGGGAGGGATCTGAAGGCTTAATTATTTTAGGGACAATTTATATGATTTTCTATGAGAAAGAAGTAGGAAGAGCTGAGGCGCGAAGGCCGGCCTCCAACCTTGACTCGGACACGCTGATATTGATTTAACCGTGAAAACTGGAGCTGGTGAATTATGATGTCATGACTCAGTGCTCTCCTTGCTTCTGTCACTGAAGGAGGTATTTGGGAGGTGGTGGGGAGAGGGGGCGGTGGAAGTCAGTGAATGAGAAACTAAGAAGGACAAGTTGGGATAAAGCAGATGAATTAGAGGTTTATCTTAATTGCTCCTGAGAGGGATCACAAGTTAGGGTTGGCTGCTACCTGAAAGAGGGAGAGGAAAATCCCTCTGGGGAAATCAGAGCTGATTACAGAGGAGTTTAACCAGACAGAAAGCAAGCAATAGAAGATGTCAGGATGAGCAGAACTGTGGGTGACTAATGCAAAAGTTTGGAGCAAAGGTTCTAATCTCAGTTTGTTTTGTAGACGGTCTGAGCATCTCTGCCCTGGCCACGTCCCAAATACCCTCGCATGCTTAAAAAATGAGGGTCTTAACAAAAGGTTGTCTTTGGTTTGGTGAAAGGATGACATTGAGTACATGGTTACATTCGTGAAATTGCAGTAAGCAGGACCTCAGTGTCCCTTGCTCTGTTGCATTGAAGGACACAGTTATGAAAAGAGAGACAGGATGAAAACTTTTTTTTTCTGTAGTGCTACAACATTGTTCAGAGGCCGAATGTCTTTGTATTGATTTAGCAGAAAGAAGAACCACAGAAAATTTTTCACATGTTTATATCAAGGACACAGCGGGATAAACAGCCTTCACTCAGCCTGTCTCTTCTCCTGCTCAAGGCCCAGCCAGCGCAGGTTATAAAAATCCTCCCGTCTCAAGGAGAGATTACATTATGTCTTGTTGCAAAAGCACAGAGTTGAAAAGACAGCTGCAGCGCTCGGTCGCTCTTTTTCAGGCCTCCTTTTCGTCTATTGTTTGTTTATCAGATTTGGACAAGGTGTCTCTCCACTTAACCATCCTTCCCAGGGTAAATTTAGTCAATCTGAAATATTTCTTAAACATCTTTCACCTAACTGGCCTCCCACCACCACAACAAGTTGATGCTTTATTTAAAAATTGGATGAAGATCTGAAAACTGATGCCAAACATGCCACCCTATCCCCTAAATAATGACTGATGCATGTCATCTCATAGACACGTATGTACCACCTTTGCATCTAAACACCAGATGAATTAATGCAAGATGTCAGTTTAGATGACAACAGTTGGGGTTTAATATGCAACAGTTGAAAACATTTATCTGCATTACAAGTCTGTTTCCTGTGAGCTAGGAAATCTGAAACAAATGGATCGGGCTGCACAACTAATCCGCAGAGACTGGCAAGTGTAAAACTTTAAATGGCTGTTGCTGAAAGGGTAGGGGGGGAAAAGGCAGTAGTTCAGTTTAATGAAAACTTTCAGGTTTTTAACTTTAGGAGGAAACTCAAGGGTAACGCGTTGATAATGCATTAATGAAATGTGCAGAGACTTTTGGTTTCCCAGGCTGAAAGTTGTTAGTTTTTCTTTTTGATATGAGGCAGACTTGTTCTCTGGCACGGTGCCTGCTGGTTCCCAGCCCAGTCTGACTTAGCTCAGCATGGGGAGGCCCTCTCACGGTCGCATCACACTACTTAAAGGATGGGACTTCTTACAAAACTTGCATTCTGTTTTGTGAGAGGGGGTTGCGTTGTTTGTGTCTTTAAGTCAAGACTCCTCTGAGTTCAAGTAACATTTATCAAAAACTGCAAGAGTGTCTTTTCGCACCTCGGCAAAGAAAACACCACCGTTCTCTTCTCTGAGTCGCTTCTGCCAGCGAATGGGCCGCTCTCAAATAAAAGCAGATCAGTAGTTTGTGTGTGCATGTGCATACAAAACGCGCAGTTGATCTGCACTTTTGGAAACTCGCCGCTGTGACACGCGGACAGCTCGAGTCAGGCAGCTTCAGCCACGGCACAGTTTTGTTTCTGGTGGTGAAATTTAGAGCGAGGTCAGAACCACAGAAGATATTTACTCAAACAGGGGCCATGGGAAAGTGAAATCCACTTGCAGGAATTACAGAGGGAGGGAGGACAAAAGGAAGTGCCATTAAACTAAGTGGCTAACTTTCATAAATCTCCCGATGGGATCATACCAGCTCGACTCCACTGAGCTCATGCACCACATCCATCTTCAATAATATTGCACGTTCGTACATCAGATAAAGATACTTAATATGGGAAGTAATATATTAAAAACTAAGAAGAATGCAGTGCAGAGGCATAAAGCAAAGAGGCCTGGAACCCTTTAGGCGTACTCGCAGCACTGATGATTTGTACTTGTAGGTCGAACCACACCCACTTTAAATTTTGTTCTCGACTGCATGTCATGAACTGGCTGTGTGGAGGCAGATGAGGACCCAAACGCAAAACTCACGGAGACAGGAACTGAACTCAAAATCACTGCTTTATTGCAGGCCTTTAAAACGAAACAGAACTAAACTGGGAATACTAACAGAAGACCGAGGGAACACAGAAAGACACACAGGTTCGGGGAGAAGACATTGACGACGCAACACTGACCTGAGGGAGACACGCACATAAATACACAGAGGGTTAACGAGGGAAGTGGGAGCACACGGGGAACACAGCTGACACAGATAATCATAACGAGACAGGGCAGGAGTGAACACAACATGACGCATACTGACGAGAGACTGTCAAAGTAAAACAGGAAGTACACAGAGGTTCAGACAGGAGG
Source organism: Mchenga conophoros (assembly GCF_057382185.1). Classification (NCBI taxonomy): domain Eukaryota; kingdom Metazoa; phylum Chordata; class Actinopteri; order Cichliformes; family Cichlidae; genus Mchenga; species Mchenga conophoros. The sequence goes on from NC_140541.1 coordinate 17,841,533, forward strand.
AGAGAGAGCACGGGGAGAACACAGTCATAACGGGCTGGGGAAAACATGGAATAAAACACAAGGAGAGACGAGGGCTCACAGATACACAGGGGCACACAGGAGGTAACCAAATAAGGAACATCTTAACTAAATAACCTAGGAATCAAGACATAAATAGGGAACAAAATACAAAAACACACAAAAACTAAGAATACTGGGCCAACATGGCCCAGGACCATGATACTGCACAGCTATGACATTTCATCATTTCATGCACAGAGATGCTATCACACTGACAAAATCATATAACACCTGCCATAGAGCTCAAAACAGTGAATTATTTCACTGAAAACAATACCACCCACACTGCTGAGTCCGGTAGACAATTTCCCTAAAAAGACAATTGCAGTTTGTCTTAAACGTCAGCCTTGGATGCATCGCACTCACAAACAAAGAAGTTCTGCGTCCATCACAAAATACTAAATTTGAGCTTTGTTAGCGGGTCCAGATTACTTCAAAACACAAAATGCTTTTAATAAGTAAGTATTGTTTTGTTCTTTAGTGGCAGTAAGCACTTCCTGAAGGCTGATCACACAGATGAAATCCTGAGGTTGCCATGACCCAAGAAGACAGTTCTTTGGCACATTCAGCCAAGTTGGCCTTGAAGCACAAGTGCGGAGAAAAACACAAGGTTTTTACCAAGTACTTGGGGCTTAGATACCCACAGACACTCCAAGACAGGTTTCAGAAACTTAAGAGGACAACTTTGTATGATTCAAGGCTTCGCATTAAATGGCTCCCCTGGAAAAGTCTTGTACCGCATTGTTTGTTGATTTGTTGGGCACTCTTCTGGCGGTTGCTATAGTGACTGCTTCCATTTTCTCTCTGTGGCTGCTCACATAAAGGACTTCGTCCTTGTCTCCATAATAGTTACAAATTGAATACTGCACTTTCCAAGGACTCGTGTCACCAACTTACAGCAAAGTGAGTGTATGAGTGTGCATGTGCATCTGTGTGTGCATGTGTGTGTCTCAGAGCATGAAAGAAGACAAGCTGACTTTAGATTTGTTGCACAAATGGAAAATAAAATGTACTTTTTTTTTCTAACTTGGTCTTTTTTATGAATCAGAAAAGAAAGGACTAACAATACAAGCACTAAGATGAATGTGGAAAGATGCAACGAAGTGCAAGGCAGATTAAAAGGACTAATCAGGGATAAAAATTAAAAATTAAAAAGAAAAGGGTCTAGATCTGAGAGCACGAGGTCAAGACTGTGTACACCAAAATCAGAACAATTGAGTTAAGAGGACAGTTCAAACCAAAACTGTTAGACACGACTCACGCTCCTGTCGCTGAAGTATGGCCCGCCTTGTCTGGTGATGTGAAATGCTCAATCACTGCTCACACTGAGGAACGAAAGGATCTATAATGGAACGGTGATTATTTTAGAGGTCTGTGGAAATGTTCTAAGCACGACTTTGTTGTTTTTTTTAAATGTTTTTAATGTACAAGCACACTGCTTCTTCCTAAGTCATTATTTTAAAAAGAGCAAAGAAAGTGGGTCCTGAGACATTTCACCATATTTTTAAGTTGGTTTTAATGCATGCACTGAAGCCCTGAACATTTCTAGACTTCGCCCAACAGAGGTGTGAAAATGCAAATGTCAGTTTCTTTTAGATGAGATTAGAACCTCTTTAACCTGCCGGCTCTCTAATAAAAAGTCAGCGTGGTTTCAACTGTGCCTTAACACCACCGTGTTCTGTGAATTCTGTACAGACAGCACTTTCACCCAAGCCAAACATAAGTCTGAAATGGACTATCTGTGTGTGACACAACAGTCCAGGCCTGTAAACAACTTAACTTAAAACTGAAGCTCCATCAGATCCATGTTCTCACGGTTCACTGAATCTCAAATCTGCCAATCTTTAGAACATTTTCTGCTCTCCAAAACTCTAATTTACATAAATAATTTAACATATGTAATGAGTTTTGTTTCCTTTTGCTCATTGAAATCTGAGGCAGTGTTTGAACATGAATATTTCAAGAAATATTAAAGATAAAAGCCTGACATTTTCACTGGTCTTTTTTTTTTTTTTAGCATCAAAACAGAAAAAAAATCAGGCTGATCTGTAAAGTCTCATATTTGAGCGCAAACTACTCAAAAACTCCACAATGCAAAAGACAAACAGTGACTTCTGTATTTCACAATATTGCAAAAATAAAGAATGTAGAAAACTTTTTAACACAGAATTCTCTGAAGAAAATGTTATTTTCATGAATCTTTATGCTGGACTGGGCACATATCACAAGTTGTAGCACAAAAACAAAAGTATTAATAGATGGTATAATCTGAATGGATTGTACTCTAATTATAACTGTGAAGATAATAATTCATGTTTTTAAATATGTGCAGATTTTCCATTTTAGCCGTGTTCTACAAACCCAAAAGATATATGGTGAAGTGTTTGATGTATGAAGCTAAAAGCTTCACAGTAATACGTCTAAATTTTTTAACTTTGAACCTTTTTTTGTTTGCTTTGTTTGATTTTGAGCAAAAGGTGTTAATTTGAGATTTTAATTATCCAAAGTAAAAATAGATTTAAAAAAAAAAAGAATTGAGCTTTGAGAAAAATTAAAACTAACTGAAAATTATTTTGTGAACTTTTAAGACACCTTAGTTTGGCAAAATTTGCTATCACACCTTGCTCGAAGACGCTTTGTGTTTATTGATGCTTTGGATGTTTACAAGCCTGTGAGGCAAATTCTTTCCAAAATGTCTGTGTTTGTACTGTAATACACGGACTGGTTTTCCTAAATCTTGGATATTTCCTGCATACAATATTAATTAAAACAACTGAACTAATAAAAACTCAATTAAAACAAAACGTTTTAAAACAAGGAAAACTAAACTGAAACTGAAGTGAAATAAAAACAAAAAATGAAATAAAAAATATGAATTAATAAGAAAATTCAAAACTATAATGATTCTGCATCAGCCTGATTGTATCATGTATTATTCCCTGAGACAAATATGTGATTGTAGGCTAATAGCCTACACGCACACACCTACGGTCCTCCACAAGAAATAAATTTGCTTGGCATTCACAGAGCAGCCCCGTCTCCTACCAGCTGCTCGTACAGTTCCTTAGATCTACAGTTTTACAGTAAGTTGTGCGTCGTAACCCCGGCAGTTTTTAAAAACAGCTCAGTGATACACAAAGCCTCTCTCTGAACAAACACAGCTTTGCTCATTGTTTACCTCAGCTGCGAACCTCTCACTGAATGTGGGTAAACTGCAAACACGAGCAGCGTAACACGCTTGCAATAGGATGGTTCATAGTCTGTTTGTCTCTCCTTTAGTAACAGTGTTCAAGGTCGGTGTATAAACACAAGGCCATCCTGATTACAACAAACAAAGCAGCAGATATTCGAGCTTGTAGTCTCTTCTCTGCGCCCCCCTCGCTTGGGGTAAACGTGTCAGATGTTGACATTTAAATTTTACATTTTTCAGATTCTTTCATTTAAAGAAACTTTTAGAATGTTCTTGCTGTTAATCGAGGATTCTGGCATTCTGCGTCTCTGTCTGTACTTCACCTTAACCCCACTTTTCTTAAAACTTGGCAGGTTGGGGACACAAGTAATTTCTCGCTGTTGTTAGGCAACATCGCAACGGCCTCACTCAGGTCGTGACATTGTCTGCAACCTTATAATGACATCACAAGTCCAGATAACACAGTTTATAAATAAACCTTCACTGTCTGCAACATCAGATTACATTTTCTGATGCTTTAAAAAAAAAGCTGGAAAAGAATATTTAAAAAGAGAAACATGAACTTTCAACTACAAAATGCTTGTTTAAAATTTATGCATCATTAGCAATATCCTACTGATGATTTTCAGTTGTTGTTGTTTTTTTTTGGGGGGGGGGGGGGTTGCTTTCTTATCAACTGTGTTCAGTATGGTGGTGGGAGAGGGCTTGAGAAGAGAAGGTGAACTTTTGAAAGTTTATTGAAAGTAAAGTAGTCTTGTAAATGACTGAAATCATGTTACCATCAGCCTTTGTTTATTTCCCATCTGAGGGCACAATGCCCTGCAAATTGCAGCCTCGGGCCACTGCAGCCAAGCAGGGGAGCCTTGAGTTTACCCAGACCACTTGACAAACAGATGCCAGGAAAAGTGACCCATGTGTTCTCACTGTACTTCAAAGCCTTGACAATATCAATTGCTGGCTGTCTCAAAACCTTTCAAAGCTTAATGATGATAACTTTGATGTTTTAGTTATTAAATCCACTACCCTGACCCACAGTACGCTAAGCCTTTTGTCCAAAAATGTCAAGCAATCTACTCATAACCAGTGATTTTCAACACTGAGCTGTGTTTCAATGCTCAAGTTGAAAAAAAATGCCCACTACACTGACTCCAGATAATTCAGAATGTGGCTGGATTTTAACTGGCACCAGGATATGTCAGTATATTACTCCAGTATTAGGAAGTTTACACTGGTTGGCTGTTAAATTTCATGTCTATTCTAAAAGCTTACTAATGACTTGCATTAAATTACAATTCTCCAAATCATATGAAAGAATTGTTTGGCCTCTATATGCCTGGATGGCTATTTTTATTGTTGAATGGGGCTGGTTTGTCCAAGGTCTCACCTAGTAAACAAAGGTCAGCAGGCCTTTGTTGTTAGGGCTCCCAAACTGTGGAACAGCCTTCCCACCAATATCAGGATGCCACTTATTGTCTTATAAGTGGCAGAGATGAGCGTTCTCCAAAGGGTGGCTGGCCCCTCAAAGAGATAGGCGGAGGAGTTCGGCCATCTAGGAGGGGTTTAGACCAGAGCTGCTACTCCATCAAAAGGAGCCAGTTGAGGTGGTTCGGGATCTGACAAGGATGATTCCTGGGTGAGGAGTTCTGGGCATGTCCCACATGGATTGATTGTGGCATTCATTTAAACGCTGACACAGTAAGGCTGGCTGCTTATGATTGAAACACTCAAAGAAAAAATACGTTTGAAGGACTTTTATATTTGTCAGCGTTGCTGAGTGCTTCAAGTTTCCAAGCAGTCTCTGCAAACTTTACAGACTGAATGCACAAACACACCTCCACACAGACACAAAACAATAATTCACTTCGTGTTGAAAGTCCCCTAAGCCACTCCTGACATTTCACAGGTCTTTCAATTAAAATGTTTTATACAAATTTATTCAGCACCCATTCCTTCCACTAAGCTCGTCTGTGTTCATCATCAGAGACACATTATAATTAAGGTCATAAGGACATTGGGTTGTACTCAGAAGTTTATATATGTGGATGTTGGGCATAAATGGCATAGTAATTTTGGGCTTTTAATGAGTTCTTTGAACTCTTCTTTTTCCAGGGTGGACCGATTGTACAGTCTACATCTTTAATGACTTAACGAAACAAGAATTGTGGTGCATAAGTTTGATTTAATTTGGATTTTCTCTAATGCACACAGGGTCAAAAGTCTACAAACACTTGTAAATATATAGACTTATTTACATTCTTTAGTAAGTTGTACTGAAGTTGTGTGTCTTTTATCATGACAAAGCCAAGGCCCATTAACTTCTCATTAGTGATCATCACTGACTGCATCTGCTTGTTTCTCTTTGCCAGCATAAAAATAATTTGTTTAACAGCGCTCAGCTCTGGGGCCATTTTACTGCCAGTGGTTGTGGTACAATGCACAAAGTAGAATAACTATTTTTTCAGTTTCACCTCACATCAACAGTTAGACAGTTGAAACTGGGACACAACTGGATGTTCCAACAGGACAATGATCCCAAACATGCATCAAAACTGGTTTTGGAATGGATAAAATAGCATTAAGATTCTGGAATATTCTTCTCAAAGCCCCAACCTCAACCTTATGGAAAATTTGTGGACTATAGTTAAAAGTCAGGTCCATGCCAGAAAAGTAGCCAATTTAAATAAACACTACCAATTCTTCCTCGAAGAGTGATCAAATATCCAGCCAGAAGGTTGTTGACGACTATCAAAAACATCTGGTCATGGTGAAACTTGGGAGCAAATAAAACCAAATTTCAAACTTGTTCAACTAATTGTTGTTTTTTTAAGTCATTAAAGTTTTATGCTGTTCAATCACTTCATTCTGAAAAAAGAACAGTTCACAGAAATCACTAAAAGCCCAAAATTAACATGAAATTCAAAATGAGTGTAATGTAAGCTTCTGACCGAAGCCGAACGTTCTTGTGACCATGTAAGTCACTTTGTCGTTGCTATTGGCTTTTTGTGAGGAGAGACATGACCTCTAAAATCTAAAGCCCTTTTCCCAACCGCTTGTGCATTAATTATGAGCATGCATGGTCATACATGCTCATGGAGCAGTAATTAAATAATTAAATGGAGAAAAGCCCGTAAGTTGGTTCAAGCATGCAAATAAAGTTTCTCCTCTGAGGACTGCCTACTAGCGTGTTTGTGTTATTTGACACTGTGTAGTCAAATGTCATTCTAAATTGGTGCTGATGTGAGTGTGTGCGCTTATCTGTCTCAGCCCTGTGATTGACGAGCAAACTGACCGAGGGGTACCCTGCCTTTTTAAGCTTTCAACTTCCCTTCAATTGAAGTTGAATAAGTGGTGGAGAAAATTGGTGGATGGACTTGTAATTGAAAGGCAGCAGCAGTACAGTTAAAATGAGCTTCATATTTGTGCAAGGTCTTCTTTTCTGTATTGACTAAGATCAAATTAAAGGAGAGAAAAAGCCTGAAAAACTGTGTTTAATCACTGCAGTCTTCTCCCGCCCCTAAGAATGACAAAGGTTATTTTTCTTCCATTAAACTTATTAGAAAAACCCTAATTTATGCAAGTCTTTCCACTGCGTGATGGAAAAATTGCTTGCTATGGATTAAGCATCTTTAACATTTCTTTAAAAAATTCAAAAACAGCTGATAGCATAATGCTCTGCACTATTAGCGTAATCTTGTTCGACACCAGCACCTATCTCCTAAAATTGGCTCTTTACTGATATAATAGTGCTATGCAGTCCACTTATCAACTTTGTTACGGAAAACAAATGTATAAAATGCTGACTATACGAAACTAACATTCAATGTTCATGTTAAATAAATATCTACACATACGACTCTATGTGGAAAAGTAACTAACTCTGATTAAATCACTCTTTCACTATATATGGCCAGGCCTGGATATCGAAAATGTTAAAAAGCCATTTCTAAGGCTTTGGTATAGAGCAGGGGTGTCAAACTCAAATACACAGTGGGCCAAAATTCAAAACTGGAACAAAGTCGCGGGCTAACATTAATATTTACTGAAATAAAAATCTTCCTCCAGATATATGAAGGATTCTTTTCTTATGGACTCAAACAAGTTTTGCTGAAAAACTGAATATGGAACAAGCAAAGCTTAATACTAAACAATATATATATTAGCTGTATAATACCAGTAGGCCAGCTCTAATAATAATTTGGTATGGCTTCGCGGGCCAAATGTAATTAGGCTGTGGGCCAAATTTGGCCCACGGGCCAGAGTTTGACACCTATGGTATAGAGTGACCCACAGTGAGAGCCATTACCCACAATTACAGAAATCTTGAAACAGTAGTGAACCTGCTGAGGAGTGGAGTACTCTAATAGTTCATCAATGACTCATCCAGGATGTCACAGAAGAACCCAGAACAACATCAAAGAAATGCAGACCTCACTTGCCTCGTTTAAGGCCAGAGTTCAGGAGAGCTGACCAAACCACTACTGACCAAAAAAGCCCCAAAGGTTTGTTTCACATCTTCCAAAAAAAAGACTAAAAGTAAAATATTCTGTGGACTGACGAAACAAAAGCTGAACTTTTTGGGAGGTTTGAGTCTAATACAGCATTTCATATAAAGATAACCTTAACAACAGGTGGAGGTAGTGTGATGGTCTGGGTCTGCTTCAGGATGACTTGCTGTAATTATTAGAACCACTAACTCTCCTCTCCGCCAGGAAATCGTAAAGGAGAATGTCTGACCATCATTTTGTGCTCTAAAAGTCAAGCTCACTGGAGTCATGCAGCAGGAAGATGATCCAAAACACACCAGCAAGTCCAACTTTTAATGGCTAAAAAAATAAATAAATAAACATCCATCCATCGGTGCACACAAGACACCCAAACACTATGGCACCTCCTGTAGGTGGTGGGCCTGTAGGAGGATGGGCTCATGTCCCTTTTCATGCTGCGCCCATCCGGGCCCCATGGAATAAGGCCTCAGGCACCCTACCTATGCCTGGCTCCAGGGCAGGGCCCCAGTCTTCTGAATCATTCTTTGTCTGGTCCCTCACCCAGGACCAGTTTGCCCCTGGGATATACAAACCCTTCTACCACAATAAGGCAGCAATTCGCAGAGGGGAAATAAATAGATAAATAACTACTACGGTTTTCCACAAAGATATACCAAAACGAAAGTATCGACAGCTATTTACATCAAAACACCAAACTATTTACAACCAGGGGGGACGATCGCGACCATGACAAACTGAAACACAGGGCTTAAATACATAGAGGGAGCAATCAGGGAATGGACCACAGGAGGGAAACACAGCTGGGGCAAATCAGAACTGACGAGACAAGGAAGCGTAAACTGAACACACTGAGATACAGACCTTCAAAGTAAAACAGGCAACATAACAGTCACGCCTAAAACAAAACACTGACAACACCAAATCGTAACAGTTCCCCCCACCCAAAAATCAAACATTTAAAACATGTAACCCCAAAGAAAATGTTTGATTCATGCCCAGCGCATACGGCACCGGCTGCTGTTCTGCAGGCGACGCTGATGGCTGGACAGGCCCCTTGGATCCTCCAGTGGAAACGGAAGGCTGGAGCGGTCCCTCGGACCCCCCAGCGAAGACGACGAAGGCTGGAGCGGTCCCTCGGACCCCCCAGCGAAGGCGGATGAAAGCTGGAGCGGTCCCTCGGACCCTCCAGCGAAGACGACGAAGGCTGGAGCGGTCCCTCGGACCCCTCAGCGAAGACGACGAAGGCTGGAGCGGTCCCTCGGACCCCCCAGCGAAGGCGGATGAAAGCTGAAGCAGTCCCTCGGACCCTCCAGCGAAGACAGACGGAAGGCTGAAGCGGTCCCTCCCTCTGACCCTCCAGCAAAGACAGACGGAAGGCTGAAGCGGTCCCTCGGACCCACCAGTGAAGGCTGAAGCGGTCCCTCGGACCCACCAGTGAAGACAGTCGGAAGGCTGGAGCGGCCCCTCCCTCGGACCCTCCAGCGAAGGCAAACGATGACAGAGAGCAAAATAAGACATTTATTTACATCAAAACACCAAACTATTTACAACCAGGGGGGAAGATCGCGACCATGACAAACTGAAACACAGGGCTTAAATACATAGAGGGAGCAATCGGGGAATGGACAACAGGAGGGAAACACAGCTGGGGCAAATCAGAACTGACGAGACAAGGAAGCGTGCTTAAAAATGTGTCTGAAATTTAAAAAAAAAAATCTGCAGAGTAGGACAAAATTCCTCCACAGCCATGTGAAAGACTCACTGTACACTCAGTTATAAGGTTTGGGTTACTTTTTCACACAGTAACCCACATGTGGCCCTTTTCACACAGGGCCACATAGGTTTAAATAAATTAAATATCCTTTAAAAACTGCCGTTCGCATTTACTCAGGTTATCTCTGTCTAATAACAACATTTTTTTGATGACCTGAAACGAGTGACAAATATGCAAAAAAAAAAAAAAACTGGGGAGAAAGCTGTACTGTTTTTTTTACAGCACTGTGTTATAATACTTAAATAAAAACAGATAAGCAAGCTACAGTGTAGCGCCGGTAACATGAGAGAATAAACGAGAAACAGCACAGAGGCGGGACGCTGCAGTTGTTATGTCCTTGCTGTGGATAAATTGCGTGTTGAACATGTGCCACTGGGATGTGAGCTAATTAGCCAAGGTTGAGTGGGACCCTGGGGGTGGGTTAACGTGTAGGGAGGAGGGAGGAGAAGAGGGAGAGGCAGCCAAGGTCAAACCCATGAGTGCTACCAAATCCATACAGCACAATGGTCCCTCTGTGCCACTCTGAGGGGTTCATTTGATTCAGTCTCTTCATTACTTAAGACCATCTTCACTTCAGCAATACACGCCTTCATTCTAGTTATCTCTGCCTGCACTCCTGTAGTTGGTCTAAAAGGTAGCATCTTAAATTACCAGCGATACAAATGCATAAATGCCTCACATGACTCCTGTGTATCCCATTTACTCGCCTTCATGCCTGCACCGCACACCTGTCCTTGCTTTTCATCTCTGTCTGTCCTTTGATCTATTTATTTCATAACAATGTCACACTCCTTTGTCTCACATGTAGAGCCTATAAAGAAAACGCAGGTAAGGCATGCATGCATAAATGCATGTGCATATTGCAATACTAGGAAATGCAGCTGAGTGAAATATGAAATACCGTAGCAAAGAAGAAATAATTTATGTCCCTCCTATCTCATTCTTTATTGGTCTCACGGTGACTACAGTATGAATATTTTGCCGGCATATCGGGGACAGGGTCATGTTTGCATAAAGAGGTAAATTATGACACCAATAACAATGCCGGCGTGCCACAAAGAGACGTAGGAGTGGGTGAGGGTAGAGGGGCTGAGATGTTGGACGGATCAAGGCAAGTAAAATGTAGCTGATAGGTGAAATACATTTAGAAAGAAATTGGTTTCCTGTTTGAGAGATAAAACACATTATTTTTTATTCACATCCCTAAAAATTCTCATTAAATTTGGCAGCGAGGCATTCTTTTCTTCAACTTACTCACCTTGAACAACAAAGACGTTTTCAAATTTCTGTAAGTGAGTCGCCGGCAGGCAGTGAGTCATGCTGTCTGACTTTGCTTTGCTTCCTTGATAATTGTGCAGTTAAAGATCTGCAAGGCCTTGAAAATGCAACATTTTCAATCTTTCAATATTCCAAACTCAAAGCATTAAACTTTCTTTTTTGAAGTGCATCAAAATTAATCACCCTCCTTCTCTTTCTTTTATCAACGGCTGTAGTTACATTTGGCAGATAAAGACTTAGTGTTGCTGTTAATTAAACAAGGAAAAGGTGCAGGGATAGCTCAGTAGGTAGGGTGGTGGCCCCGTGATCGGAAGGTTGGGCGTTCAAATCCACTAAACGGCTACCATGAGGTACACCTGAGCAAAGTACCGTCCCTACACACGGCTCCCCGGGCGCCCAATGGCTGCCCGCTTCACTGAGTAAATGGGTTAAATTTCAATAAAATATATAAGAAAAAAAGTGTATCTGTACTTGGAAAGTGACCTGACTTCAAGCAGCTGACACCTTAGCTGTAGAATTTTCTTGTTTTTTAAATACTTTTCTCTACCCTGCATGAGATCCTAAGCTCTATTGCTTATTGTGATTTCTTAACTTTTAGGGACTGTCTTTGATTAAGTTATATGGGGGTGGGTGCCGAGTTTGGCAGGTGATTGCTACCTGCCAAACTTGGCGCCCCGTTCTCTTTACAGGTAAGAGCAGGTTCAGACTTAAGAGTCTGATGAATGATGTGATGCCTGCAACATTATCTATGAAGTGAACAGGGTACCAGTGGGCAACCTGCCAGTTCTGGTGTTCTCTAGTTAATTTCAGTCGAGCTAAAGAGCGTGGGGCTGGGAGAACTGGCTCCACCGGAGGACCTCCCACCTTCATCTGATTATTTCAGTTTGGTCACAAACATACACATGAGCAGCCCGGTCATTTTGTAGGGTTCTGGCAATGCTCCTCATATTGTGCTGCCAGGTTAATGGTCTTCTGTGGCCCTCTCCACGTCTTCTCATGTAACACCTCATCTCCTGGCATCTCTTCTACGCACTTGAAAGTCATGGGAGACACAGCAGACCTTCTTATGATGTCACTTATGGGTGAGTTGGACTATTGGTGGAACACGAATGGGCTGGAAGTACTGCCCCGTGCTACCAACAATCACAAGGACTCAAGTAAAAAGTAAAACTAGCAAGAAATCAGTCAGGAAGGATAAGCAGAGAGCAATGATCCGTGGCCACCACCTGCAAAACCATTCCCCTTGCAGGGGTTGTCTTGTAGCCACTTTAGGGCCCCTGATTCACAAAGGTTTATTCAAGGCTATATCCGTTTGTATTAACCCCATCTGATAGCATGACAACATGCATGTAAACAAACATTCTTGGTTCTTCAATTACGACAGCTGGCTATAGTTTTAAAGCAAGCCACATTCCGCCTGTATTAATATAATTTTATATCTAGAAGTTCTTTCCAATTACCCTTTATTCTTTTCTGCCTTTTCAAGTTCATCTATTGGCCTTGCTTGGCACATCATTCTGCCTCCTCTCCACACTTTATTTGTATCAGTAATTTTTTTCCTCGCTCTTCAGGGTGTTGCTTTCTATACATGTTTTCTTTTGCCAAGGCCAAGGCCTCCTCTAAATGCCTGCTGAACTTGATGAACTTCCTGTTTATATGAGGCAATCTTTGCCAGGCTACCTTGGCATCTCTTACATTGGTCGCTACATGTTATATGTAGTAAACACCATATCTTATTTTAGCTTTTGACTCTGTATGTTATGGGTTAGAAAAGACAGCTCATTCTCACTCCCAGCTTGGTGCATACTATGTCAAGATGTTATATATAAATGCAAGAGACAACAGCATTGTTTTCTGACACACGGGGATACCTTTTAAGCATACCCCTTTAGCATGTTTTTCATACTGCCAACTGTAAAATAAAGTTTTCTTCATCTTACAGTTCATCTATACTATTCCTGCAATGTGAAGCTGAATAATCGCTGCAACTTGTGTCTTTCCTTGTTCAAGTAAAGAATTTGTTTATTTGTATTATAACATATCTGAATATCTGCAATCACAGCATTTTAAGATGGTGAAAGGTGTACCCTTAGGCACCCTCCCTGATTCAGACCTTTCTTTCTCCACGTAAATGGCCTTCTTGACTCCCCGCTCAAACCAGCGTTCCTGTGTACATCCTCATCATTGAAAGAGTGTCCACTGGCCTCTAGGTGTAAATGTAGAGACCTAGCCTGACAAGGTGGCTCTTCTATGTTATGGCATCCACTTAAACAGAGGTTGTTTGGTTTCCCCGATGTATAAATCACAGCAATCCTGCTGACACTTACCAGCATACGCTACATTACTCTGTTTGTGTCGGGGAATCTGATCTTTTTTTTTGGCGCAGCGTGTTTTGGGGTTTGAAAGCCAAAGAGATGTAGTGTTTAGACAAAATGCATCTTAGCTGTTCCAATACTTCCAACACATAAGGCGTCACTCAGGATTTTCTTATTTAGGCAGCAGTTGTCCTTCTTCTCTGCTGGATCATCTGGCGCTTTTTTCAGGTGCCTTCCCAGCTTTGACAAATGTCTAGCTAGGATAATGATATTTACTCAGGGCCTTCTTGATATGATGTTCTTGTTTGTTTGATCAGTGGTTGTTGATCAATGGTCATGACAATTTGCATATTAATGACCAAGAGACCTCACAAACCATTGTTCATCAGTGGTGCTAGTTTCAGTCATCATGTAAATCTACTGTTTATAAGTTTGGGGAAACCTGCAGTCAGCTGAGACTGGGATTTTTGGGATTTCTTGTATGGATGTATGTGTGTGTGTGTGATTGGGTGACGAAGCTTGTAGTAGAAAAGCGCTATATAAGTACCAGGCCACTTACCATTTATACTCAACTATGGGCTTGTCTACCTGTCGCAGATTTCAGTAGCTTGATTACTGCCAACCTTGTCTTTCACACACTCACAACAGAGCGTCACTGACTTCACGCAACAAAGTAGCAACCTTCAGCATTAAAAAATGAAGCTTGGCAGCGCTGAAACCAGCTGTTCCTGTACTTGAGGCTGGATCCAAGAACAAACAGACTCCCATCGTAACAGGAGAAAGAAGCCTGTTTATTCCATCATGGATGGTTTGGGAAGCAACTCTCTGTTTTCTCTCTTGGATCAAGTAAGGCCTGTCATTACTGCTTCTTAGTTGAGAAGCCTTTGTTATGACTTGGGACCCACAGGAGAGGATCGGAATAGTGTTTTGAATATACCTTTGACCTTTGAGAGACACGATCTGTTTTCCATATCACGGTGATTAAAAAGCTTTTAGCAAGTCATCCTCAGCTCCTTAAAGGCCCAGCAGACACAATGAAACATCCCCTAGCAGTAGTGTCACTACTCGGCACTCAGAGTGTCTGGATGATCTGTCCAGGAGAAAAAAAAACAATGTTGTGTTGAAAATATATTGATAATATCCCATTTCACATGATTTGTACGAATCTATAAAACATTAAAATCAGACAAGATAGAAGACATCAAGATATTTGATGACTATACCCTAAGTTTTGAGTTAGAAAATCAGCTGTTCATCCAGCTGGAACATTGTAGGCTCAAGAAGAACACCATATCACCCAGAGGGAGATTGGTCAAAGGCTCCCCTGCTGATGGTGAACATTCTCCCAGAGATTGTGGAAACCTGTGTGTTGCTTAATAAGCCAGCCTGTGAAATGCAACTTCAGAAAATGTGAGCCAGTGAGTTTTTACTGCCTATTCCGGAGGGACCTACAACCTCTGATTCTGAATAACAAGAAAGTAGAACCCCATACTATTGAAATACATGAAAAAAGGGGGGGAAACTGAAAGCAAAAAGCCAATCTAGTGCTAGAGACGTCTGCAGAGAGAGAGGAAAAAAGAGTTATGACAACAAAGTAAGGCATTCTGGGAAAAGAGGAAAGGCAACCACATCCTAATTAGAAACATCACGCCCTGGTGCACTACAGGCACGCTTGGTTGTCACTAGAAAAACTGAAAAGTTGTCTATCTGGTAAAGAGAAAGCTTCCAATTTATGAATTTGTGCATGCGCAGAATATTGCATCATTGCCTCCAGCTTTCATGTAACCATGAAAATACTTGTGCCTGATCAAAGGAAAAGTACAAAAGAAAAGATTTTTATGAAACACAAGTGCATCGGCGCAACCTGAAAGCAGCAGTGAATGAAGACGACTGTGGTGATACCTGCCAGTATACCGCTGGTAGCAAAGCAGATTCAAGCAGATGAAAGCACAATGTCAGCTGACACAAAGGATGCTTACAACTTCAAAAAATAAAATGTAAAAAATAATAAGAAATATGGCTGAGCAGAGACAAGAAGATTTGGAGGACACTGTGTCATCAGCCAGTCAAAGCAAGCATGGAAACATCTGTGTTTTTTAAACTCTCATCACACAACTTAGTACCAACACTTGCCATGCAGAATTAAACTTGAAGCACTATGTCTTTATCGTCAACCAGATACTGACCACAGAGCGCTCATTCCATCGTTTATGAGACAGTTTCCAGAACAGCAGTCACTGAATAACATTTCCCAGAACAGCTTTCACACATTTCATGGACTGTTTTGAAAATCAGATTGTATTCACATGAACTTGGACTGCATAGTATGATTTACCACAGGAGCTGCTGAGCCAGCTCTAAACTGCAATCAGGATCTTGTGCACATCCATCATACTCTGATGTGGCGCAGCCAGAAAGCAGTGCAGAAACTGACTACAGCAAACAGTGGAGAGCAAACAGAGCAGCAAGGACGAGGGGGGCTACATTCGATCACCTGTGATTAAGGTATTATGTAAGAACAAAAAAACTGCATCGTTACAGATATCCAACATCTTGTATGGGATTTTTTCACCTTCCCTCCAGCCAAGGTTGAAGAGCTGTTTACACCAAAACTACCAGATACAGCAGCTTCTATCCTTAAACTATCACGCTCATACATAACTGACCAGTATCAAGATTTATACATTGAAGGCTCACTTTCATTCATGACGTACACTATATGGTCACTGTATATAGTATAATTGCTGACCATGTGCATTCCTTTATGGTCACGGTGGTACCCATCTTCTGATGGCTGCATGTCTCAAAGCTCCAACCATGTCAAACTGGTTTCTTCCACATGTGAATGAGTTCACTGTACTTAAATGGCCTACACGGTCATCAGATCTTGAGATGAGGTGGAGAGATGTGACAGTTTCACATCATGGATGTTGTGAAACTGATAAATGAGCAGCTGTAACTGGAAGGTCGCCGGTTCGATCCCCGGGCTCTCTGTCCTGGTCGTTGTGTCCTTGGGTAAGACACTTTACCCTCCCGCCTACTGGTGTTGGCCAGAGGGGGCGATGGCACGATATGGCAGCCTCACTTCTGTCAGTTTACCCCAGGGCAGCTGTGGCTACAACTGTAGCTTGCCTCCACCAGTGTGTGAATGAATGGTGGCATTGTAAAGCGCTTTGGGTGCCTTGAAAAGTGCTATATAAATCCAATCCATTATTATTATAAAGAATTAAGGTTGTTCTGAAGTAGTAGCAACATGTGCCTAAAAAAAGTGTCTGACAAGTTGTGTAGTGTTTGCTATGTGAGCCGCCACACACAGCTGCACTCTGTATTCATTATCTTATTCATTATTATCTGTATATTGCTTGTATATTGTGTATTGTCTGCCAACATGTGCATTAGCATAGTAAGACACAGGTGTGTGTATAGCAGCCGTTACACACATGATAGGGCATGAGATTTGTATGGTTTGTTTATGTGCGAATTTCAGTATTTATTTGCACATGATGTAGCCTGATGGGGTTTGCCCTCAGAAAGTAAATATTCAGCACAATGGCCAAACTTTTGGTTGTGTTTTGCTTCCGTTACTTTTTACATTAATCAATCAAAGAATACCGTCCATGAAAAATGTACAAGTTTCAAATAAAAAATGCACTTTGTATTTCTTTCCGTGTGTCTTATGCATTATTTTACATGCCAGTTTGAGAACCTATTGTTTGTAGCCTCTTTACAAACCAAAAAGTGAAATTATGTATACTTTTTTCCCCATTTCATTAAAGTCAAATGTTACTGGACTTGTGTGGAAGGATAGATAATAAAAAGACACTGTTGATTTTTTGCTCTGTAAGCTAAACCATCTGACAAACAAATACACAAAGGATGCACAAACTGATAACAACAGAGATGATATAAGAAGGGGTGAAAGAAAATGTTCATCAAAATCTCCAGATGGACAGGTCAGTGTGTGCGCGTGCTGTCACTGACAGTGATCAAAGTCGTAATCAAAGACAAACACATGAGAACACAGTAGTGCTTTGACGAGTGGAGAAGAAAAAAAGAACCTCCAAAAACACTTTGAAGCTACTCTATCTGTGAAATTGAGGAATCTAAAGATGAAAAACAAGGATCGGGTCCACAAATGAATGTTATGTCTCGGAAATCAGAAATACATAATAAGCTATCCAGTAAAGGACAGCGTGTGGGGGAAAATCTGTTTTCAGAGCCACATGCTGTCCACATTCTGAGTTCTGTGATATATACTCAAACATGAACGCATTATGTTTTCCAGCTCTTTGAGAGCCAGATCCTGCTGCACCGCTGTCTCTCAAGGTCGCTCTCTGTCTGCTCCAGCTTAACCAAGGTCACCCGCTTCACTGCGGGCTCTCTGCAGCCTTGAGCAGCTAACCGACCAGGAAATGTGTGTTCTCCCGTTCCACCACGTATATCTCCCAGTGTCAATCAGACAGTTACAGAGCAGGGCTGCCATTTAATGTTCCTGCATGCTGCCTCTTGTTCATTAGGTCAATCCACTGAATATAATCTAAGAAAAAAAAAAGGCAATCGCTCAAGCGAAGTTGAGCTTCTGAACAAATGTTAATCGAATTAAGTGCTTCAATACACCAGCTGTAGTCTGAAATGCTTCCACTTGTGTGTGCGTTTACGTGTTTTCCTGCATGCGTGTGAGTCTGTGTGTAAATCTTTGAAGAACCCAAAAGATCTTGACTTTTAGTAGGCGCTAACAAATTATGAAAAGTCACAAAAAGAAATGTAAACATACGTGGCTGTTCCAATTAACAAGGCCGCATAGTAAAAGCTTTTTAAATAAAGGGAAGCCACAGAGTGCGAAAGGCATTAAAGCCACAATAGTGAGAGTGTATCCGGGACCTTGGTTTTGATATAAAATCCCATGGCCTTGCCTCCACTGCCCTCCATGTTAAAAGCTCTTTGTGACAAGGAAATTACTTTATGAACCTCTGAAAGACACTCCAACACTTCAACCTCCCCGTTAGTTTCATTGCTAGGCCATGAGAGAAGTGCATGTGCGTGCATGTGTTTTCACCACTCTCCGTCTGTCTTCTTTATTCATGTTTTCTCCAAAAACCATTCCTTCCCTTAAAGAAAAAAAAAACTCCACATAGCAATTTTTTTGAACTCTTTGTCCTTCTACTTGTAAAGCATTTGAAACCAAACGAGTAAAATAAAATCTGTAAATTATAAATCTGCTGACAAGAAAATGTAAATAGCGTGCATAATTTGTGTGAATGGTGAATTTGAGGGTCTCTAGGTAAACAGACTGTGAGATACTGCTTTATGTGGTGTTACCTTCAGCCCTTCAAACAATTCTTATAACCTCTGCTGGAACAACAGGTCTGTTTTTCTTCTTTTTTTTCCTCCAAGGTCTGTGGAAATTAGTTTATTTGAATGTGCTCACGCTGCCGGGCTTGGCATTGGGTGAATCATATTTATATGTGAGCGTTTGTGTTTAGGTCTGTAAGAACTTTGTTCCTTTAACATGTACCTGGAATGTTCAGTCCAGATAGAAGCAGAAATACCAAACATGTGTCTCTCTGGCCTTGAGACTTCACAGGGCTCCGACTGCGGCACTCAGCTCGGTAAACACATTTTCCTCCTGTGGCTTTCTGTTTGGAAAGGAAACAAGGAAGTTGATCAAACACTGGATCAGAAGGCCATGGCTACACTGGAGCCGCTGGTCTTTGAAAGTGGAGAAAAAAAGGGTGAAAAGAATGTGCAAAAACATTGTCCAGCCCTGCTAAAAATTATACATGTGCAATATTTTCCAAAAATAAATCTTGTGGTGTAGATATGCTTATCCTTATCTGAACAGATTTACACCCCAGTCCTGATGACATCATAGAGTCAGAGTAAAAGGGTGCACAAGATAGAGGACATTAACTGGCTGGATAGACACTGACTGTAAGGAGGAGGTGAAAAGGGGGAATAAAAGGTATAGAGGGGCAAAGCCATGAGGATTAAGTTAGGTGGCAATGCTTCCCCCTTGTGACTGATTATCAAACTGCAAGACTTACAAGAAAATCAGTGAAGCTCTTTTTTTGTAAGAGAATAAATAAAGATTTGAATACCTGGAGCTATATCATGAAACCCAATTTGTTTAATTTCAGAATTTAAACAATTGTCCTGGGCTTTGAAATATACTGCTTAGATGCATGGGAAACACTCAATACTCCAAACATGCAGAAATTCACATTATATGAATAGTGCACAAGAAATTAATACTTGATAACATTTGGTTTTCAAACTAAATGTGATCATAAGCATTCCCATGTGTGGTTTCAAACATCATTTTAAGTTGAGCAAACAGATAAATGTCCAAAAAGCCTTCAAGTTCTTTCTGCAACATGACAACAACTCCAAAAAAAAATACAGTTACAGCCATATAAAAAAAAAAACAAAACCCTCAGCTAAACCCTCACAGGCTCGAGTACCCCTCCAAAGAAGGATGTGCCCCTGACAGAAGAATATGCCCCTCATAGTGTCGTGATCATCACTTAGTCTGGGATTACATGAGGGCAGATATCGACAAAAACTGTGTACAAGTACCCCAGGGTGAAGAGAACAACCTACCTGCCAATTATCCAGTTCTTTCAATGTCCACCTCAAAGAACTGTTGCTTTTTAAGGGCAACAATTTCTTACACCAGATATCAATTTTTGATCGCTTACTGACTTTCACCCAGCAAAGTGTGAAAGTTAAAGGAATAAAAATGAGCAAAAAAGCACATCTGAGTAAAATACATGGGCACAGATTTAAGTCAAGGGGAACTTTAACCTCACATCATGACTTTATTAAACCACCCTGAATTAAAGAAGCTTTAGAAATAAATATGTAAAGCTCCTACACAACCTTGCTCTACCATTGATTCAGCCTGACAGTTAGATAAGATTATCAGCGCTTTATGACTCCCGTTCTTCTCAGATTTTCTCTCAAGGAGAGTTTCAGAAGTAAGTTATCCATTAATAAGACAGCAAACTATTCAACTCAAAGACTGAGAAGTGAACAAAAGAGTAGCAGTAACTCAAAAACAGCACAAATGGAGCCAAACCCGTGAGTTAATTCAAGTCAGCTCGAGCTGAACTGCATACATACGGCAACATGTGTCACTCTCCTCACATCATATTCCAGACAAACTCTCCCATTTTCCAATCTCTCCCTCCAACAAATCAAACCTACTGTTAACACCCCAGCTCCCACCTGTAGGCTCTCAGCGGACGATTACTTATGATTCCACCGTGCACTGGCAAGGAGTGATGAGCACGCAACAAGATGAGAAACTATAACTACATTCAGCTACAATAACAGCTCATTTAAAATAAAACATAATAAGCGAAAGACACTGAGGCGTGGAAACATGATAAAAGAGGAATGACCTAAAGGACTGAGCTATAAAAAAAATCCAAGTATGATTTCTCAGAGATGTAAACAACTTTTTCCTGAAAGAAGCCAGTAACCGAGGATACTGGATAACATCTATTTGAGCAGGTGAAGAGAAGTCCGAGGTTAAACAACAGGTTATCAGTAAACGGCAGTGCGGCGGGGATGGAGGATGAAGCGCTGGGTCTGGCTGTGAATGGGTTTGCAGAAGATCAGAAAGGTTTGTGGGAGTAGGTCAGAACAGCGGGCAGTTAGACGGTCAGAGCCTTTTTCTACAGCTCACAGAGGAACTCCGAATCGTGCTTCAGGTGACTGATTTTTAGAGGGATCCTCTCTCTAATTACTTAAGGAGGCAAGAATCCGACCCCCCTAAAGTCATCATTTAAATGGATTTCAGAGTAGCCTCCAAAACCATGATCTATAGTATTTCATGCTAACATCAGAGAGTCAGACGATCAAAAGGACAATTATATAAACTAATTAGAGTCCTTAGGGGTTATTAAATGTCTCTAATTGGCTACATAACACATAAAATGACACATAGAGATAGAGGGAGCATTCATAAGTCACATTATAATATAAGTAATTTCATCAAGGGTGGGATATTAATCTGTGGATGAGTCAGTAAGGGGAAAGGTGATCTGCAAGACAAGAGAATAAATGACATGAGATGTACAAAAGTGCCTTTGTTTTCTTTCAATGATTTTCAGCAGTCTTGATTCATCTTTGTCCTCATCATACAGCTGAGTTCAAGGAAGAGTGGAGGAGGCGGAAATAGTCAGCTCGTGGAGTTTTCTTTTCATTCTTAAGGAGCAATTACACTCCTGGATGATGACTTTTGAATTAATAGAAAATCTGTTTCGTTAAAGCATGTATTCTCTTTTCATGTGCTGCTCAGACATCATGAAATCAAATTCTTTACATCTGCAGTCCTGATGGGGAGACTGGGGTAACAAACGACTCATGCAGCACTTGGTTACAGCTACATTTTTAGGTAACAGAGCCGATGAAGTTGCTGTGTGAAGCCTAGAATGACAGCGTGTTGATCGAAGGGCATTTCAAGGCTGCACTTTTGGATATTTGTTGCAAATTCAGTGTCTTCCCTCCTAGTTTCATCATAAACAGCCTTGTTTCCTTCGTGAAAAAAAAAAGTCAAATCTAATTAATCAGTGATCATTAAGCATGCAAAATGATCTTAGATGTGGCTGCACATAATACATAATGAGGCAGCATGCTGTTTTTGATTTCATGTTGTTCTGCTAGACCATCGATGTTCTTTTGAAAAACGGGAAGCAGCGGTTTCAGTTTTCAGTTCCTGTTTTTATTTTCTTTAGAAAGTTAAAGCTGCACTAAAGACAGGTAAACACAGATCCCAGTGTCATCACTGCAAATTCAATTTAGGATGCATAAATACGGCACATTTTCCAGGTAATTACTGCATAATCCCACGTAGAACTCTCATTTAACATCTTCTCAAGAGCTAATAAAATAAAAATGTGGTTTTCAGTCCAATCCTGGGTTTTTTCAGTGTTGTACTGAAATGAAAGGCAGTATTGAATGAAGGAGTTCCTTGACAGTGGGGTCACTCATTACTCTCTGTGAGTTGCTCCCTGGATGCCTCATTAGAAATCTGCAGAAAGGGAGTACTGATCTCACTTGACTGCATATCACCAGCGACTCGCAGGAAGCAGCTCAGGACCATGTCCTTGGCCAAGCCGGCCTCCATGTTGCCCTCCCGGCTGAGCTGCAAAGTGATTTGGTCCAGGCTGGTGAGGACCAGCTCTGAGCCCAGTAAAGGGCAAATGGCACTTGCGTCAGAGTCTGAACCAGGGGCTCCTTCTCTTGCCATATTCTCCATCATGTATTGCT
The DNA here is from genome assembly GCF_057382185.1 of Mchenga conophoros. Taxonomy (NCBI): domain Eukaryota; kingdom Metazoa; phylum Chordata; class Actinopteri; order Cichliformes; family Cichlidae; genus Mchenga; species Mchenga conophoros. The sequence goes on from NC_140541.1 coordinate 17,863,931, forward strand.
GATACAGATCCAGGAGTTTTTGCTCCAGGTAGTGATTCAGAAGGGAGTTGGAAAATGGACCTTCATGCTCCTGGAGCAAAAAGCTCCGATCACGGCCGCTCCCCAGTCTCCACCGATTCGAACCTCCCCTCAGTGGAAACAGCATCCCATCCCGAGCTTCGTGTCCTTGGAGGGAATCTTCCACAGCTGGGGGCACATCACAAGACTGGATAAAGGGACCGACATCCGGTACATTGGCACACACCCTCAGCTCGCAATTATTAGCTGAGAGAGGCAGCACTTGGTCACCTGCAATATGAAGGTCACTGTAGTTTTTGCAAAAGCTCTGACAGAACGAGGGAACCAAGAAAGGGGTATCGCCACCTGAGTGAGCTTGGGCCGGGATCTCTATCTCTCGAGAGATCTGCCTGCCTAGATGAGCTCTCTGAAGATTTAAGGACTGCAAAGGAGAAATGTACAACTCAGCTGAAGCCCTTCGGTTGTCTGTAGTTATCTGCTCCGGGGAATTGTGATGAACAAGCGGAGCATGTCTGGTGGAACCTGGTATGAGGGCAGCAGCTGCTTTCTGTGACCCATAAGAATTCTGGAAAGCTGGCTTAGAAGGAAGGGAGTCCAGCTCTTCAAATTCACAGTAGGTCATGATCAGCAATCTGCCTTCACAAAGCATGGCTGCAAGAAAGAGCACATATTCAGAAGATGTATGCAGTGAGAGTAAAGGGAATTTAACATGTGATACGGATATATATATATATATATATATATATATATATATATATATATATATATATATATATATATATATATATATATTTGCAGCACACATCCCTACAGGCTTTTATTTAAGTGCATACAAACAGTATGCATTTGAATAAAGGCACCAAAACGGGACATAAGCAACACTGAGAGAACATTTTGCATAAGCATTATAGGAAGCATCAAACTATTTCTGCTGCACAATTGATCCCTGTTGAAAAGTCTTTGCAAACTATTTCAAAATTTAATTGGAGTTTAAGAAGTTACATGTAACAGAAGAATATGTTGGTTTAACACTTCCAAAGACTGTTCATCTATTAAAAAGAATGATCTTCCTACCTCAGATCTAAGTCACAGAAAAGCTTAAAACCTGTATTTTGGCACTAAACGTCCTAAAGCGGTTCTCTCAAAAGTCTGTTTTGGAGTCTGAACCTGGCTGTTGTTTTATACAACCCAAAAAGGAAGTGGGACTATCCCTTTTCACCTTGATCCCAAGTCTGCAAACTTCTGCTCTCATCATTAATGCATTTCAGCTTGTAATCTTTACAACTAATATGTTGTTTTCACTGGATTTAGCTGGTATTTTCCCTGATTATTTAAACCCTTTATACCTGGCAAACCTAAATAAGACGTGCCTACCTCCACATCAGATTTCCTTCTTGCACTATGAGGTAAAATGGTAGATGCTGGATGACAGGAAGGCGAGATGTGCGCTGTAAAAAGAAACCATTGATGTTTCATTTCCTCACAAAGCAGGTGTGCAACTGAGCTTTGCATAAAAGCAGAAAAGAAAGTCGTGTTTAATATGATAAAAATACAAGGAAACAGAAAGTTCCAGATAACTGATTCCTGTTTTCGTTTTATGGCAGATCACACCACAAATGTTTGAAGTACCTCAAAAATTTCACAGCGTTTCTTTATTAATTGTTGATTGTTTTTAGCTTAAACAGTTTTTTCCCATCCTCTGAGTTCACAGCAAAGCAGAATTGGTAACTTCACACTCAGTTATGTGACCACAAATAATCATTTCCTCCTTGATGCTTTGCCTATTCTTCAGGCACTGAACTGTCAAAGTCACTTGAGCCCAGAGGCTTTGATGGTCGTGAAATAGTTTCTTTTTCCTCACTTGACTCAAGCTTTGCTGTAGTGCAGCTATACACTGAAGTCTAAATCAGATATGTGGTGAAAGTGTTGAGAGGTTTCAGGTGTTATTTATGGCCTGGATTTTTTCGAGATGAAAGCCCCTTGTCGGCTTGAAGGACTCCTTTCTGTCCAGACTTCCTCTGCTTGTGATAGGGAACTCCAACAATAGCAGTGCATGAAACATGAGAGAAAGTTATTTCTTATTAATGAGGAAAGGAAACCTAATATATAACAGCATAAACTCATGAGGCTGTTAGGTTGTTCATGCAGCTGAATTATAAGTCTCGAAAGCACAAAATACCACCAAAGTCTAAACGAGTAAACCCATGTGTAACTGCAGCTTTCTGCTTCTGATTATCTTTCGTTTTCTCTAGTATCAGGTGTGTAAACAGGTGGCTTCACAGCTATAGTCGCTAAAACTAAAAGGTCCAGAGTTTCATTGGTGGCTGTAGTTATTTTGTCCACTTAATCTCCTGTGGGTTAAGATATCTGACACAGGTCTGCTGCTCAGTAATGGGAGCGCAAAGTGTAGAGTTACCAACCCGTTGCTACAGCAATGTTGCTGAGCAACATCCGATAACATTAAGGACATGCTGAGATCAGGTTAGACACCTGTCTCACGTCTGCTCTTGTAGCACAACAAGGTAGCAGTTTGGCAATTTCAGCACCCTGGACAGCTTCTGGTCCCGTTGAACAGCTCCAGCAAAGATGTGATAAGGACTCCCATAAAGGACAACAACTGTTTTTTGTTGGTTTGTACTTTTTTTGTATATGGATAAATGGTGTGCAAAGGGGAACTGGAGAGCAGGTCTGTCAACATGACATACTGTCCTTAGAGGAATGTTCAGAAAGATCAATAATGTGTTCCGTCCCAACCATCATGGACAGAGAGGTCGGGATGGTGGTGGTGGTAGTGGGTGTCGGGAAGAGCAGGACTACCACAACGCTTGCACTGTCAGGCTGGTGCGCAGCACCTCCATGCTCGTTGTAGGAGAGAAAACTCAGGCAGCTGCGGGCTCGACTTTAAAACGGAGCAAAAGCACAGTGAGCATCGAGTCGACCTTGTACTATTATCAGAGACAAGAGGACAGGATATGGCTGTACTCACAGAATCAGAACTGCCTTGAATACCTGGAAGCGCTTGTGGCTCTGAGGAGGCAGTACATGAAGAGTGTGAGCGACTTGAAGGGTACAGACGCAAAGGCCACAGTTTCTTCCAAGAAGAAGCCTGCGCCCTCGCCGCCTAAAAAGGAGGGACCGGTAAGCTTAAACCAAGCAGCCAATATCACATGGAAGGAAATATCAAAAATGTTTTCTTTTTTCTTCTATCATTTTACACCACAGATATCAAGAGCCAAACCCTCAGCACCCCCAGTTCCAACTGAGGACGACACTTTGCAGTTCTTTGATGCGGTCATTGCCAGCTGTGACAGCGAACCTCTGCGCAAGCCATACAAGGATGATGGGCACGCAGACGTGGATTTTATTGGTGAGTTTGAAATTCCAGCATTTAATTTGAGTAATGCTGGAAGTGAGAGAGGATCATTGAACAACCTGGAAACCTACGAGCAGTGAAGTCACCTACGTGATAAAGCCACCAACAGCTTGTTTGGATATTCTGTTTTGGATGTGATGTGAGACTTAAACTGCAAAAGCAATGATTAAATTGGTTCGGTCAAAATCAGAATATTTACTGTGATTTGCTAAACGTGATATAGGCTTTCTGTTTCACAGCAAACTGCCCTGCTTACATTCATGCATTCATAAGCCACTGATGCAGCTGACTAAGTTAAACATGTAAAAAGGGCTTTTATGCCATTTTTGAATGCACGCACCACATGGTCAAAGGTGCTTGATCTTTAAGTAGGCTACCCTAACGTCTTCTTGTTGTGGCTTCACCACAGCAGATCATCTGCCTCCATCTTCCCTATTTCCCTAACATCCTCCTCTGTCACACCAACCCTCTGCATGTCTTCCTTCACTACATCCATGAATCTCTCTGGGTTTTTCCTGGTTTCTTCCTGCCTGGCAGCTCCATGTTCAACATCCACTATCCCTCCTCAACTACACAAGGTTAATTCAACAGTCGACGTCGTGTATTTTGCAGATTTAGATACAAAACATGATAAACTATTAGGTTCACTCCTCCACCAAGGCCTCACCAATCTCTTATTTTCAAATTAAATGATACGGATCCAATTTTAAATGCGGTCTGCCTTTACCCATGATCACTTTTTTTCTTTTTTTTCCGCATTATGTTGCTGAACGACTGATGGCACTAAAAAAAGGCCCATCTCTGCCCACTCCAGACATGTAAAAACAATGTAATCAGAAAAGGTGTGTATTGGTATCAGTATTAAGCTTATTGCTTGTAGCAGTAAAGAAAAATGCTTCTAAAGATTTATCTTTGTTTATCTTTATCTGATGAGTTTAAACACAAGAGCAGTGGTGCCACACTGAATTAAATGCAGCAATTGTTATTAAACTATGTTAATTAGACCGGTAGACATAATTTGGGAGATATAAATATACACTGACTGAGCTGTTTGAGGCCAGATCCATAATTTCAGTTCAGCTGCTGCTAAGGATTAGATTCATTCATCCTGGAGAGGTTTACAAAACAAATATATCAAATATCAGGCTTTCGTGAATCCTTTCACGGAGGCTGTTTAAACCCGGTAAACATGGGTGACCCAGTAGCTCCACAGTGTATTGGTTTACACATTTATTTAACAAGGGAAAAATCCCCAGCTCATTCCCAGGAGGACACACCCCTGTGTGGTTGTGTCATGAATGGCACCTGGAGTACAGATCTGCCAAATCAAATATGCAGAGCTACCTATTGTGGCAGGTCCTTGTGAAGGGAGCAGCTAAAAGCAGCTCTTTAAACACCTACAACCCAGTGAAAATATTCTCATTAATAAAAGCCATGAGTACAAGTCAAGAAAACAGTAAAACAAAGTAGTTGAAACACTGAGAATTCCAGCTTGAGCTCACCCCATTGCCAACTCAACCTCACAGGGAAAGTATGAAATAATGAAAATAATGATTATTTTACGTTAGGCTTTGAAAGCTCCTTTCAGACAGCGCATCGATGCTAACAGCAAAGCTTTTCTTTCAACTAGCTTTAATTATGGCTGCCACTTGCACATATACTAAATGCTTCCTCGGGTTCTTGTCATTTCCTCCCACAGTGGCCTCCAGCTCGGCCGAACATGACCTCCACTCTAACTGGGTCTTGCGAGTTCCTCGAGTCTCAGATGCTTCGGACCAGACAGCAGTTCCTGACTGTGCCAACGAAAGGATCCCCACGAAGAAGAAACAGAGCGGGTCTACGAGCAGCAGGCTGCGACTTCAGAGAAACCCGATCCACCTGCCCAAAGTGGTGGAGAGCGCATTCCAGACGCTGCGCTTCAAGCCCAAATTAAAGAAGCAATGAAGCTTAGTGGACATTGAAATCAGTAGCACTGCCACACTGATCATTTGACACCAGTAAAATAAATAAATAAAGCTGTGCAGACAATTACTTAGTTTTTAATAAAGAAAATAATTTTATTAAAGCAAAAGCAGCCAGCTGTTGAAATATATTTTAACCCTTGTGTTCTAAAATTTCGCTTTTCCTTGGCAGAGACTTGAACATGTCACAGTAAGAAATGCACAAGTGATAATATTTCATATTAATAAGGATTTCACTCTGTTAAAGTGTCCTTTTGGTGCACCTCTGCATTACAGTGTCAACCCCAAATAACTTCATATTGAAAAACACAGCAATCATGACACCAGGGCCATTACATATTTATATTTCAACATTGGATGTGCTAAAGCAGCAGAAGACCACAACAGGTGTCACTCCGGTCAGTTAAGAACAGGAAACTGAGGCAGCAGTTCACACAGGCTCATCAAAACATGTTTAGAAAGATGTTGCCTGGTCTTGATTTCCACTACCACATCTAAATTTTTGGGTCAGAATTTTGTGCAAACAATCTGAAAGCATGGATCTATCTTGCCTTGTATTAACAGCTGCTGGTAGTGTAATTGTGTGGGGGATATTTTTTCCTGCTGCTTTAAACACCACAATTTAACAGGACTATTGCTATTGACCATCACTTTGTGACCTCAGTTACCCATCCTCTGAAAGCAATTATGTTAAAAAGACTAAAAATGAAGGTACCAGACGACCTACAGTCACCACATCCCAGTCCTTTCGAGCACCTTTGGGATGTGGTGGAACGAGAAATTCAAATAACAGATATTCAGCAAGCAAATCTGCAGCAACTGTGTGACAAAATCACATCAACACGGACCAAAATCTCTGAGGAATCTTTTCAGCACCTTGTTGAATTGATGCCACTGAGAATTTAGGAACTTCGGAGGGCAAAATGGGCTTCGATCTAGTACCAGCAAAATGCATGTAATAGTGTCCAAGTGAGTACTGATTTCAGATACATATCAATTTGATGACACTTGATGACACTAAAGATCCAACTTGGATCATTTTTGTATACTCTAAAATAAAAGATCAGGAAATTCTTTTGATATTGTGAAGAATTTTTTTTTAAACCTATCTTTTAATGTCTATTTTAAACTGAACAAAGTGAGGGTTAAGTATTGTGTTTGATACAGAATTTTGTACAGTAGTGTACAGGTAAGACCCAAGGAAAGGTTGGAGTCCTCTGAGGTATCAAAACCAACTGAAAAATGTAACAATGGCTCCTTTCAAAGTCAGAGCGCTTCATGTGAGAGAGAAGTTCAGCAAGTCCAAGGACTGGGCTGTGTGAATAGCTCAAAACCAGCCAAAGTTATTGTATTTATCATTGCTAAAGTTAAAATAGTTGTAAACATGAAAAGTCAATAAAACACAATCTACCTGACCTAACTTTTATGGTATACAGCGAGTGTTGCATTATTGGTTTTATTTTCCCAGGGTTACAAATACCTGTCACTCAATTTCAGGATACAGAGGATCTGAATGAATGTTTAGGTACTAAAGTAGGATTAAAGAAAGTCTTTGTGTAGTTTGTGGTTGTTGCAAAAGAAGTATGCAGAAACTTAAATGAACCCATATCATCTGAAATGTTTTTTTAAATATTATATATTTATCTGTTTAAAAGGAATGCTAAATTACGTGCCACGATCCCTTTACCTTCAAAGTATTTAAAAAGAAAGTACTTTCAAATACTTTTTTTTCTTTATTAGAAATGTCACAAATCAAACACAAACAGCATTCATTTCTTTTCTGCTTTGACCTTGGGGCTGAAAAAGGACGACATGGGCTTCATGCCTGTCTTGTCCACCTTAGCCAGACTTTTCTGAGCTGCCGTCATCTTCTTGGGCGGCTGAAATGCAAAAAAGAAAAATCAATATAACACAACGCCCTTGTGTGGAGACAGCAGGAAATTAATTACATAACATCAACTTCAATTAAATCTACAAGGTAAGGGCCACAGCCTTGTGAATACACGATGTACACCAGGCTTGAAGAAAGCGATCGCCAAACAAAAACTGCACGAAAAATCAGCGTCTTAAAAAAAAAACACAAAGAAAGAAAAAGAAATAGAAAAAGCTAAAATAACAGCAAGCTTTGGTCATTATCATGTAATTACAACGAAGATAAAACCACCAGACGCTCCACATGCTTTAGTCTATTCCAGCAGACATACACTCACTTTGCGCGCAAAATCTGCACTGTTGAATTTGGTGTAGTCTTCTCCAGCCTCCACCGGCTTGTCTGAAAGTTTCCGCTTCTGCCAAACGAGGAAGTAAGACAGGCTTTTCATGACTAAAACCACCGAGCTATTTTTCCACAGAACCACCACTACAAGCTCTAATGTCCTCACACTATAAGCAAAGTTAACCCCACACAAGCGCAGGCAGAGGATTTCCCCTGTGAAACATGCAACACTTTACAGTAAGGTGGATGAGTGCATGAAGAGTGCACGGCATCTACGACAGCAAGCAGAACTGAAAACATGCAACACCACATATATTTGCACCTAAGAGGGAAGAGCTCATACCTTAGAAGGAGGCTCGGTCTCCTTTGGGCTTGTGAGCTCTGGTAACCTATGAAGCACAATAAGAGATGTGCTTGATCTGCAGTGGCGTTAATACCATTACTCATTAAGATGTTCATCATTCATCAACTTACCCCAAGTGTGTGAGGAGGGCTTTGCTCAGGTCTTCAGTGATATACTCTGATATCAGGCCGTGGGAATACCGTATGAAGTCCTCTGTATCGTTAAATAAGAGATACAAATAACCAAAATCGCCCTGTTTGATTATTTCTGTATTTCTTTATGACCGAGAGATTTAAAAACTTAAGGTCAGGGAATTGTTTAAGTGATCTGTGAGTCAACATAATCTATAAACAAAAACTTTGCAGCGCTACTGCCATCTGCTGGTCAACAGTCTTCCTAGGAAGAAACTATTTAAGCCCAAATATGTCTTCTCGGGTTAAGAATGAGGCAGAAAATTCAGATGGTTGAGAAATGGGAATCATCTTAAAAGCGTTAAGTGGTCTTAAGTTACCCTCTTGGTTGTCTGTCTCTGACTTTACTCTGACATATGTTGAGGACTTCACTCCTTCTCCCACAGAGACATTTTTTTTCTTTAAGGCAATAACTGTCCTCTCCACCTATTAAAAATACATACATAAAGAAAATGTGCAGCATGTGCAAAAAATAAGCATGCATTTTCAGTGTTGTATTGCATTGAGCAAAAATAGATTTTCAATAAATACCTTTTTCTTTAACCAGTTCATGGTTTTCTCTTGACTGTATCGATGATACATCTGGCTTTCCACCTCTGGAACACAACATTTGGACAAAGCATCCAGCTTGACCTTGTAGCTTCATGAATCATAGTATCTTTAAAAGTAAAATTCACCTTTTTCCTCAGCGATGTGGTGCAAGGAGGCCAGGGTACGAGCGCAGCTAAGCAGCCTCGAGCAAGCTGGGAATTCTTCATCTTTAACAACTTGATCCACACGCTGGAACTTTTCCTGAGCAACACATTAAGGGATGAAACAGTCAGGTCCACACGTTTTTTTGACAATGACATAATTTTTGTAATTTTGCCTCTGTACACAATAACTTATAATGTATTCAATATAGTTAAATCCAAGTTTTTCTGAACTTCCTCTACTGTTCTGTGCCTTATGAAACAATATCTAATGTCTCTGTAATGCTATGCTGAAATTGAAAAATGTTTCACTTAATTGTATGTAAGCCTCTTCTTACCTCTTTGCCAGATTTGATCAAATATGGCAAAATTAGAAAGAGAGGATCCAAAGGTGTTACAAAGATCAGTCTCCCATCTGATTAAAAAAAGAGAGAAAGACAACTGGTAAAGCAAAGACACGTAATTAGCATCTGATTAAATTTTGCTATAGGACAGCAAACTAAATAACTGCGAGACATCAGCTGAAAATTCATACATTTTTCTATGACTTAATCAATAAATTGTTGATTAAATAAAAAGAAAACTATTACAAATACAGTTAAACTGCATCGCAGTATGCAAACCTGTGAATCACAGACCTGAGCTGTCAGCTTGGTGTATGATGTCATGTTATAGGTAAGCTGTATGTTGAATCCATTTGTCAGTATTTATGTCCAATGTAAAAGGAGCTTCTGAATAGATCATTTGGCTTCTATGGACTTCAACCAAGCTGGAATAAGCCCTGATTGCAAAACTCTTCCCATCAGACAAATATAGCTGATGCAGATTCAAGATAAAATGAACCGACATCATAGCTGTGTGTGTAATTATGATCAGACTGATTCAGTTTACTCTGGAATGAGACCCACCTCTCTGCACAGCCTGGCCAACAAACCAAGAGTGGAAATCATCCTCAAATGCTTTGACCTCATACAGCATCACATCCCCACAACCCAACATGTACAGAGATGCTGCATCTGCAGGATTTTAAAAAAAAAATGAAAAAAGGAGGAAATGTGTTATTTCAGTTCTGTTTCTGCAGTTTACAAAACACAGAATTAGCCCAGTTTAACACCTGATGGGAAACGTGAAAAAAAAATCTATTTTTGAGGTTCTGTTTTAATCCAATCCAACTTTATTTATATAGCACTTTTAAAAACAACAAAGTTGACCAAAGTGCTTTCCAATAATAAAACAGAGATAACAGTTAAAAACCATATATTAAGCATACAATGAAATCAATAAACAAAATAAATATATAATTGAAAAAGAAGATAAAAATAAATCAATGTGAGTTTTAAATGTGAGTATGGATGCTTGTGTCCGCCATTTTAAAAAAAAGTATTCATAACTCGAAATTTCGACTTATTTTCTCATAATTTCGACAGTAGTAACTCGAAATTTCGAGTTAGCTCTGCCAATCAGTAATCTACGCACTCAAAACTGGATTGCAACAAATTGGCGCTTTCAAGAGTACGTTTGCTGATAGTAACGCATGTGATTCAGCTAATAACACCAGGATTTCATAATTTGTGAAGCCACACTGAAAATAATCAGCAATTTGTGCATTCATGACTGGCTGTAATACTGGTAGCTTAACTGTAGCATTTGGAGCTGAGGGCTTCAGCTTCCGGATAACAAGGAAATGACGTCATTCACGTAGATAACTGATTGGCAGCACTAACTCAAAAGATAACTCGAAATTTCAAGTTATGGATACTTTTTTTTTAGTGGTGGAAATGGGTTTCCATATGTGAGACAGTTTTACACCCCAATTTCCCACTCCACTGATTAGCCCTTAATAACACAAAGGAAAGTGGGAAACATCTCAAGGATTAGAAAAGTTTTAGATGACCAAAAATTGAAAAAAAAATGTTAATTGTACAGAAAGCAGTTTTTCTACACCACTGTTTTTAATTCTTAAAAAAGTTAATACAATCAATCCCTACATGTACACCACCTAACTTCCAACCCTTCTGCCTGTTGAAGGGACAGTAACTATTTTGTCCACTATTTGGACAATACTGTATTCCAAGAGGTACTGCTGGAATACATTATTGCTACCAGAATCCTGCTTGGTCTGGAGTTCAGTCTATAGCTAGCTAATGACCCAAAAGATTAGAAGACAGAATGATGAGTTTCAAAGCAGAAAAACTGGCCCAGATTCAAGATTTCAGCCTGACTGACCTGCTTTGGGTTCATCTGGACAAAAGCAACACAAATTAGCAAGTGCAACACACCTGCAGAAGCACTGAAACAAAAATTCAAACATTATTGTGTGTTTGCTTGGAGAATTAGTGAAAATTTTGTAATTTAATTTTCTATCATTCTTTTTATAAGATATATACTTGTTTTTAATTTCACAGTACATTGAGACATGACACTACATGCTAATCAAGATCAAGTGGCTTTATTGTCATTCGAACCATGTGTAGTGGTACAGTACACAGTGAAACAAGACATCATTCCTCCAAGACCATGGTGCTACATATGACATATAACAGACAATCAACACAGGACTGCATGAAGTGCAATGTACAAAGATTGCAACAAAAACAAAGACAGTGCAACACCAGAGAGAACAGAACGACACAGACACAACAGTGCAATAGAAATCTGCAAAAGACTCAGTATTGTGCAAAAATTCACTTGGTGTATGAAGGAGTGCGTGTGTGTGTGTGTGTGTGTGTGTGTGTGTGTGTGTGTGTGTGTGTGTGTGTGTGTGTCAGTCCAGCCTCAGCAATTTTGATTATCAATTGAAAATCAATGAACTGCAACTGAATTAAAAAAATAAATAAATCACACATTAGAAAACAAAAAGGCATAATCCATAAGTCCAAACCAACAAGTAACAAAACAAGTGTGTGAATATAGACATTACCCTGCTAAGTGTTCTGGGTTGGCACAGGTTATGATTTAGTGACATCTTGTTGAATTTTAAGTTAATATTTAATTAAAACAAAGCATCGCGAAGGCCCACGGTGGGTGTTGACGCGATGTGATTTCTGCCCAGTGCTCTGAATGTCAAAGTGAAGAAATTCAATGAAGCGCGGGTAAACGGCGGGAGTAACTATGACTCTCTTAAATCAAAAGAAGCAAACAGTGGTCAGATTTTCTTTTACAAAGCTGCTCAGAGCTGATGTTAAAGTTTTCTCCTTTGTTAGTTTAACTGCTCTCAAATCTCTTGCAGCAGCTACGTGTTGATCTCAGAAGTCGGGAAAGAGCATGCAGTGAGGCTGGACGTTATGGTTGCACACTATGTTCTGTGATGGTAACACACAGTAAGAACAGAAAGAGTTTAAACTAAACCAAACATAGCAGGATGTCAACCCAGAGCCACCCACACAAAACTTTAATCTACTGATATACGTTCAGTGATCAGCATTACTTTAGAAACACAGGCTTGTAAAGCCCGTAATCTGCTGTTATCGATAAGTTACAGCCTTCTTCTTCTTCTTAGCATTTGCACAGTATCTTGACAATTTAAAACATCCTGTCTCAGAGTGATGCTGAAAGATTTATTTATGCATTTACTGGTTCTAGCCTAGACTCCTGTAATTCATTATCAGGTTTATCTCATAGCTCCCTGAAAAGCCTTCATTTGATCCAAAGCAAGAGTATTGACAGGGACTAAAAAGAGAGACTTTTATCTCTCCCACATTGGCTTCTCTTTATTGGCTCCTTGTTTAATTAAGAATCAAACTTTAAATCCTTTTCCTCTCATACAGGGTCTTAAATAATCAGGTCCCATCTTATCCTAAAGGCCACGTAGTACTATATAAACCAAATTGAGCACATCACTTTCAGACTGATGATTTACTTGTGGTTCCTAGGGTATTTAAAAGTAGAATGGGAAGCAGAGCCTTCAGCATTCTGGTCCCTCTTCTGTGGAACTAGCTTCCAGTTTGGATTTAGGAGACAGACACCCTCTCTACTTCTAAGATCAGGCTCAAAACTTGATAAAGCATACAGTCCAGGGTGCCTAGACTAATGGCACATAGTTTCTCGGTGTGCCAGTTTCTCTTATTTCCATTGCATTTTATATGATAGAAGTTTAATTTCATCTAAAGGTTTACTCACTTAATGATAATGACATGAACACCAAGTTTCAGAGCTAGACCAAAGTATATAAAGACACAATCAGACCTGTTGATGGATTCCTTAGTCTCACAAAAACTGGATCACCGTCGTGCTTGTGTGTGTCGATGGCAGAGTCTGCAGACATCAAAACAGACACCACATGATAATTCACCACTATTTCTCCTTCTTATTCTTCTTATAACAAATATGCCAAGCTTTAATTTATTATTATAGCATGTAGTTTAAGACAAGAGCATGGCAGCCTCCATAAAAGCTCACAACACCACCAGCAGTTACATCAGTTATTACACCTATCAACGCTTAATAACTGCTTGCAAAGTGCGCAGCAAGCTAGCTCAGTTAGCTCATACTACACTCTCTAACCCACCTGGAGCGATGACAACCCAGCTGTCATTATCTACGTTTGACGTTCGCTTCTTTTTAGTAGCCATGTCGTATAGTTGTGTTAAGCGCGTAAGTTAACTTTTTTTTTTTACTTAAAAACAGTGCTGGCCTACTCAAGAGCGTGCTCAGAAAGCTCAGAAAAGGCGCCTCTCTGCGTTCACTTCCGGTTTGTGTCACACGGGACAAAACATTGCATTGTTTATCCGCAGTTGGCTTATTTTCTGTCCCTTTTGGAGGGAAAGTCTGGTCGTTAAAAAAAATAAATGGATGCCGGGGTGTCAAGAGCTCAAAACAGTGAAACGTAGACTTTTAACTTTAACCTTTTACACACTTGCTGTTGTAGTAGTGGTACGTTCCGCGGTGACGTCAACCAGCGTGTAAATTCGCGGTAGAGCCGCTAGAGGACGCCCAACAACTTTTATTAGAATTCCTGTAATAAGATGATATTTGTCTTCCACAGTTTACCTACCAGATCCTTACCTGATGGGCTGTTTCTGAAATTCTCCAGTTTTGAGCCTCTGCTCTCAGGTGCAAGATGTTTGGTGGCCGGTTTGTCCTTTGGCACACTGGCACGTAACAGATTGGGCGATCCATCTGTCCTTCAATAAGAGGAAGGCATCTCTCACGCTCTCCCAGGATATGACAGTGTGTGTCCCAGTTGGTTTTCAGTGAGTCACTTGTTTTGTTTTGATTCTCTGTTTTTTTACACTATTTGCGAGCATCCTCAGATGGGGATGTGTAGGATGCTAGTGTGTGTTTTCAACCCTCTTATTAGTTAACAATAGCTGCGTCATCGATTTGTTTAACTGTTCAGGGGTCCCTGTGATATGTTTATGTAGGGGTTTTTTTTAGCTGTTGATTTCCCTGTCTTCTAAAGACACCCACAGCACAGCCCATTAACAGGTTTTTAATTAGCTTGTTTTGGTAATGAGGAAGGGAGGGATTTGTGTGCTGGGTGACTGAGCTTTTAAAACATCACCGCTCAGTGTCCCTGTGGGAGCAGCATGATGTAGGGGAAAACTTGAGTCTCCACATGGTAACCTATGGGTTTATGTTTTTCCCTGCTTGTGCATTTTCGTGCCACCTCTTTGGGCATTCTCTGCTCTTTTGTGTCGTTTTCCTTTTTTGGTCCATTTAAAAATAATGTTGCCTCACAGGCCCATTTGCCCAGATTTGAGCAACACATGCTCTAAAACCCAGTCTCAGCTCCTCCTTGAAATCAGTGAGATTTATGTTGCTGTAGTCTGTGGCAAAGAGAGCGTGGGTGAGATATTGTCTGTGAATTACTTGTTTTATGGGCCTCGGGAGTATCATACACAACAGTCTGTGCAGCTAAACAGAATATTCCATGAAAGCTTTCTTTCATTTTGGGCTGCTTGAGGGAATGTCTGTGTTTCTGACAGCCAGGCAGAACAACAGCGGCCTTTCTGATACTCTGGACCATAGACAACCCCAGAGAGCCGAGTCCTCTGTCACCAGCATGCAGACGAGAACAAAGCGGGGTCTAAATTTAGGCCTCTATATGGCTTTAGACCCAAAGTACGAGACCCCACTATCCTCTCCCAAACCCAGCTCCACAATCCTTATCAATCATGCATCCAACAAAGAGAATTTCAACACACCAAAAGCCGTGTCTGTTCTTTATGTCTCCCCACCTCAAGCTCTACTTCCTCCTCCTCTGTGTAATTCACTTTCAAGCTTGCTATGTCTTTAAAAATAATATGATTCCAATAAACTTTGCAGTAGAGGTAGGAGTTTATTGGAGCTAGCAGGCTGTAGATAGTTGGTCACACTCTGCTGAGCACATTGAACAGCCCATGGTCCTAGCTATCGCCGTGGCCTCATTTGGTGGTCCAATGCATGGCGGCTGGTTACAGCTTACATCGACTCACCCTCCAGCTTTCATCTCAGCGCCATGTCGCCATGTGCTGCACATCACAGAGAGCTTTTTTTTCTTTCCTTTTTTTTACTCTTTTCATCATCTGTCTGAAGCAGTTATAGAGAGAAAAGAGCCCATTTTAAGAATGTACATATTCACTACAGTGCATTTTTGTCTGTCATGGCTGCCAAGTGAGGTAAGTTATAAATAGCAAAGGAGCGTCACTTAGGGTGTCACTTTTTCTGTACGTAGGCTGTGCCGTTATTTCATGCAGCTGTAACCACTTTGAATCCCCCACCCCTCGATCCTGCTGATCAACACTCAATTTTCAGCTCAGAGATCTAATGTGCACATTGACACATTTTTAACAGACATGCCATGCACACACATGGAAACAGATGTGGGGAGAATTCCCTCTGCAGCACAAGCCTTTGAGTCATCATCTGGGATTCCCTTCCTCTCACTTCCAAATATGGGTGGGATTGTGAGAGAGCGCGAGGAAGAATGTGGAAGGCAGTGGAACCCCCTCGTGATGTCAGAGCTGTGGAACAGTGAGCCTCACGCTGCCTGGAAATTCACCGGAAGGAATGTCGGGAATGTAAGAATCACCGAAATGCTATTCTCTGCTACATCTTGGTAAAACCTGACTTGTAGTGGACATGTCTCGTTTTTACTCCCACACAAACACACACACACTCCCATAATGTTGTTGGCCAGTCCACTCTCCGGAGAGACGTTCTTTCCCGTAAAGTCTTATTCCTCTTCCCCCTACTTGTTTCACAAGATGTGACTCCTTATTCCCAGCATCATTTGCTCTGTGTGAGGCCTCTGGATGAAAGTGGGTTTTTCCTTCTCCCTGTGTGAGAACAAAGTGCTTGAACATTGACTGCTGAGTGCTGTGTGATCTGGAAAGACACTCAAATAATAATCACATCCTATGTCATTCATTTGGCATGCAGCTTTTGAACATTTGGTTGTCTCTGAAACTGAGAAAAACTGGGGGGAAAGGCACTAAATTAGAATGAATCAAAGATTGTTTTCATGATTTAAATAAAGAAATTAGGCACCTGGATAAATCACACTCCTACATATACTGCACCTTCAAATCTGTGAAATTCAGATTTTCAGAAATTCTGATTAAGTGCAGGAACATCCATTGAGAGTGACATGTGGACCAGCTCTTATCAAAACGTCTGACATTCTGACAAGAACAAATGAGCAGGGTTTTTTTTTTTAAGTGATAACAGCACAATCAGCCAAGGAGTAGTTTTTTTGATGCTCAAAAGATGTCTTCAAGAAGCCCAACATTTCACCAAGGGATCTGCAACTGAGTAAAGTCAAAGTAAACGAGTCTACAGTCGGCAAGAGCCTGTATCAATTTGACCTGCATGGAAGGAGTGCCGAAACAGGAACAGACCAGGCACTTTGGAAAAGCATGGTCTGTATGGACAAATCAAAGATAGAGCTATGTGGCCAGAGTAACAGTAGACATGTGTGGGACAGCTATTCGTGCATGGTGGTAATGTTATGGTTTGGGGTTGCTTTACTGCCTCCGGGACTGGGCATCTTGCCTCACGTTCCTTCTCTGGTTGCTGCAATATTTTACACCTACGCTGTAATTTCTTAAGTTGATGGAGAGCTAAATTAGGTAGTAAGACTTGATGTGACATGATTTTGCTCAGACTGGTTATAGGCAGACTCCAGTGAGACTGAAGTCTGACTTAGCGAGACAAGAATTTACCGTAGAAATTAAAACATATATAATAATAATAATAATAATAATAATAGCAGTTATTTTTGAAATGATATGGCAATGATTTAAAATGGGCTTAATGGGCGTAATAACTTGTTATAAAAAGCTTATTTTTCATTGTGGTGTTTATTGCATCGGTGAGGATCAAATATTTGAGCATGTGTTTGGCTAAATAAACTCACTGTCTACTTCATTAGGTATACCTGTTCAATTGCTTGTTAAATATCTAATAAGCAAATGACATTTAGGCATGTAGACATGTCCAAGACAACCTGTTGAAGTTAAAACTGAGCATCAAGATGAGGAAGAAAGGTGATTGAAGTGACGTTAGAATGGCTTTTGGTGCCAGATGGGTTCTTCTTAGTCTTTCCGAAATGGATGATCTACTGGGATTTTCCAACACAACTATCTCTAGGGTTTAGGGAGAATGGTTTGAAAAGGCAAAAAATAGCAGCAGTTCTCTCTGAGAAAATGTATTATTGATTCCAGAGGTCAGAATTGCTTCAAGCTCATAGGGAGGCAACAGTAAGTCAAATGATCAAACCTTGAAGTAGATGGGCTAGACCAGCAGAAGAACCATATTGAGTTTCACTCCTATCAGCTAAGATCAGGAAACTGAGGCTGTAATTTGCACGGGCTCTGCTTAATTTCTTAATTTGGCACAGACAGTATAACAGCATGGGTCCATCCAGCCTTGTATCAACAGTCCAAGCTGCTGGTGCTGTAATGGTGCATGAATATCTTCTTGGCACACTTTGTGAGCCTCAATACTAACTGAGCATCATTTGAACACAAAGGTCTACCTGAATATTATTGCTGACGTTGTCCATCCCTCTGTGACCACAGCATGCCTGTCATATTGATTGGTGTTTTCAGCAAGATGAGGCTCCATGTCACAAAGATCAAATATTCTCAAACTGGTTTCTTGAACATGACAATGAGTTTCCTGTACTCAAATGGCCTCCACATTCAGTTCAAAGAGCACCTTAGGGATGTACTGGAACAGGACATTCACATCATGGATGTGCCACTGATAAATCTGCACCAACTGTGGGATGCTATCATGTCTGTATGAACTAAAATCTCAGGAATGTTTCCAACATCTTATTCAATCCATGCCATAAAGAATTAAGGTAGTTCTGAGGCCAATCACAGTATCCAGAGTGAGTATTTCAACAAAATTCACACTTTGATTGTAATCTGATGAATCAGGCCTCATCACAAATAATTCAAACAATGTAAACCAGGGCTACTAAAGTCTCTGGCCCCTAGGCATTTGAGAAAAGTTAGCCAAACAGCTTTGAATCATTAGCCCACAAAGTTGAATTTTTTTGAATCACTAGCTCTCTTCAACCAAAAAGTTCCAGGAAACATTGAATCACGAAAGCTAGTTTCAAGAACTGAGGTGGGAGCAGTAAAGATTGTGCAATAAAATCAGGCCGTCATGAAAAATGAACTAGATAAGTGATTACTCTATTTACTTTTGCGTAGCGCTGATGTTTGAGAATCAAATGTGTGAATGAATGCAGCACTGTGAAGCCCCGGTTTGAGGAGTGTTTTCTGTTTGTGTCTCTTGCACTTCACCGAGGACAAGGAATCGCACGATACACGTTCCTGCCAATGGTTTCACACTAGTCTGCTGATTGCGGGTGATGACAATACGCCAAGAAAAGTAGGACTGAGCCAGTAACTTGCAGGGAAGAAGACGACTGCAAGCTGGCAAATGTGGACATAGGCATGATCATTTAAAGCACAGTAAATGTATACACTGGGTTTTTGGATAACTGGTTATCCAGATTAAGTGACTTTCATCAAGAAATATTTACTTGATAATTTGGATAGTGGATGATTTAATACTGAAAAGAAATACGTGAAATAGTGTTCTACTGGGTTTGATAATAATTTGAACTATCTGTCTTTTCCCATCTGTCCCAGAGACTGATCCTGTCTACTCGCTCCCATTTCTTTACCTCTTTACTCTGTCCCGCCTAGTAGACGTCCCACAATACACCATCCCCAACCCTAATTATTGTTTACCAAGATCAATCTCTTTCTCCCTATCCGTCCCTCATCTCCCTCTCGCTCTTTCTCTCTCTCAGCGTACAAGGGACCAGAGATGATGTGGTAATTACATCTGCCGACTGCTGGTCTGCCGCAGACGGCTCCGCAAGTCCCTGTGCTCAGAGAAAAAATTAGAGACTGCTCAGCACAAGTCCAGGGCTGTAATTAGAATAAGTACTCTACGAATGAAATGTGTTTATTTGTTTATTTATGAGACCCCAAAATTCCAGGGCCCTGCACTTCTGCTCTCGAAGGTTATGTCATGTCAGGCGCATGTGCACCAGAACCCCTGTTGAGGAGTTGCGAGAAGAAAACTGTAATCGTAGTTCATTTTCTGCAGCACCAGAGAATGGCACTCACCGTTTCAGCGTGTGTCTCGCTTTCATACTTTCATATTGTTCTTATGAGATCTGAAAAGTGCTTTTAATTTTCTCAATGAAATCAAAATAAACCAAAAGAAAAGAAAAACTGCTGTGCTGTTTAGTTTAACCCTTTTTTACTGCAAAGAGTAATGATTCTGAGCTTAAATCTTAGCTAGCCCTTGAACCCAGAGGCTGTACTCTGTGCAGTCCTGTGAAATGCTAAGTACACCCCAGGACTGAGTAGTTTGTAGAGTCAGCTTTAGCAGAAATAACTTGAAGTAATGGTTTTCTGTATGACTTTATTAATCTCTCACATTGTTGTGGTGGAATTGGGGCCCACTCTTCTTACAACATTGTTACAGCACCAACCATGGGATCATTGTCCTGTTGGATGATCCAGTTTCAACAGGTTTTATGG
Source organism: Mchenga conophoros (assembly GCF_057382185.1). Classification (NCBI taxonomy): domain Eukaryota; kingdom Metazoa; phylum Chordata; class Actinopteri; order Cichliformes; family Cichlidae; genus Mchenga; species Mchenga conophoros. The sequence continues at coordinate 17,883,721 of NC_140541.1, forward strand.
ATTGTTGAAACTATTAAAACAGCAACAGGGGTTGGGTGGGGGAGGGGGGGGGGCACTTAGTCTTTGAAAACTTTCTTTTTTTTATATGGCTGATGAACTGCGCAGGGGTAGAATGGCATGTGAACATTTTTGGGACTCTCTTCAGAAACTTAACATATGCTATTTCCCCTGATGACCAGTCCACCAGCAGTGTAATTCTTCCATCTTAGCAGTTCTTATTCCATTATACTTTGAAGGGATCCAGTTTCAGACACAGTCTGGGCAAGGGGACCCGGAGCTGCCGAGGGGCGCTTTCTCCACTCCCAGATTTATGAACTGCCCAATGAGGCAGTTGAAAACTCAGGCCATTAAAAGATTATCTGGATTTTTCACAGGCATACTGGGATAATTTGAGAGCAAAGTCATTGTATTCATTCCATATAAATCTCCAAAGTGAAAGATGTCAGACCCGTGTAGTACACTATGTGTCTGTGTGCATACTCAACGAACACATTACAGAATGCAGCCATGGGGTTTTTTAATGTGTCTTTAACTATGTGAAATCAGTATATGTGTATGAGGCGTGAACATATTTAGGGTGACTTTACTTTACTTTACTTTACTTTACTTTACTCAAACAGGGCATGTGAAGGTCTTGTAGCAGGCAGAGAGACTTTGCAGCAGTGACAGGTACTTGATGGCTGAAAGCCCGACCCTTTAACTTACCTCAGAAGACAGATTGACCCTGCTGCTTCATAAAATAACCAGCCAGTCTTTTAGTGAAATTGTTCTCATGATGGATCTATGCTTTTATGTCAGAACTGCCATTTTCCACAAAACTAAAACAAGTTGTCATGATTTCATATTCTCTAAAGGACTTTACATTGAAGCGAAGCAAGATTTTTGAAACCCACACCATCAATAAACACATTGGCATCAGTTTTAAGTAATGCATGAAATTGTCTGCTTCAGCAAATATTTATATTGGGACACGCATGGACAGACAGTTTGTGTGTGTCATCGTTTATGACCAGAAAGACCAAAACATTACTCATGTGACGCACAAATTCTGGCAAATTTCCACACTATAGGTAATGACTGCTTTATTAGCCAACATCGTTATCTTAGAGCGTGAACAAGAAAATTTAATCCCACCATTAAGCTTCTGTCACAGGACAACAATGGCTTAACCAGATGCTTTCACCTCAATAGTAAAAATGGTCATTATTCTCCAGACTGGACTCAGTCGCATAGTCTGCATTTTGTCCTTGGCTTTTCAGGAGTAGGGGTCTGGGCATGAACTAGCCAAATGTAATGTAATCGAAAAAGGCAAGACCGTGAATGTGGTGGCGTGATGTCATCACTCTGAGACACTTGTGTGATATCATAATTATGAGGTAATGGCGGGAGGGTGTAGGTGTAGGTTTATGACTTTGGCACACGCTCAGTTTACCGTCAGCCGACTGCAACAGGGCACTAATGAGAATGGATGGTCTGCCTCGAGCTATCCGTGTGTGTATGTGTGTGTGTGCGTCTGTGTGTTTCTGTGTGTTTCTGTGTGTGTGAGGAGTTCATGCTATGATAAATTGACGTGTTGAAGAAAAGGGGGATGCAAATGACCTAGAAGAACAATACATACAAGAGAAAGACACACCGGGAAGCCCTGTGTGTGAGTTTCTATGTCTTCGAGGTTTAGACGACTCTGATTCATCTTCCGTTGACACATTTTGTTTAAGAGAACACAAAACTATTCACCAGATGAGTATCGCTGTGAACTAAGTCAGTTTGAATGAGCAACGGCTGAGTCCGTTTCCAAATTTAAGCTTTATGGCCTGAACAATCACCGCAGCCTCTTACACACTGCCACAATAGTCTCGTAAAGTTAATGGTTAAGCGTTAGTGTATTTGCTGTTCTGACTTCTGGTAGTTAGTTGGTAAAATCAAAGGATCTCCTAGTTTTGAAATCTTTGCATTCTCAATTTGAGAATGAGGTATAAGAATTAAATGTAGATGTGAAGGGTTTGGCTATAAGCACGGTCAGCATTTTGTTCACCATATATGGTTGCACTCGATCTGTGGGGAAACTTCCTGTTTCATGCGTGAAATGTGTCTCTCTCTATATTCAGTACATGCAACATCTAATGCATGTACGTCTATCCTGCTAGAGGGTTCATTCCTATATCTTTCTCCTCTTAAAGACGTTGCTGATCTAAGAGCAGAAGGCGATATGCCAAAAATTGCCTTCTGCAAAGTCACCAAGCGTTGGATTGTTCACCCACTAATAGGGAACTTGAGCTGGGTTAGACCGTCGTGAGACAGGTTAGTTTTACTCACCCCGATCACAAGAATCGGGGTGATGTGAATAAAACTGATCTAACTCTTTTTTTACGAACAACTTTACAGTGGAAAACGTGTCAATCAAAAAAAAGTATACATGTTTGTTTTGTTTTTTTAGTCTGTAGAAATGCACAAGTTAAAGAAGTTAAAATGAACATTGGACCAAAAAATTAGACCATCGCATACAGACAAAGGCCTAACTGGCTATCAGCACATTTTCCCCTTTTAGTTTTGCTTCTTCTTCTTTTACTGCACATACAGTATGTAAATTACAAATTCTTTCAGCTCAAAGATTGTTACCATTCTAATAAACCCATAGTAATAATTGGCTGGTGTCAGAAAGCACGTGGAGAAACCGCCCACTGTCATACAGTAACTGCGCACAAGCAGCAGGCTGCACAAAGCACAAAAACACACATCATAAATTCTCATATTAACACAACATTTATGTCGAAATCAAAACTGAGTAAATATTAAATCCAGATCTCGATCCAGAATTTTTCCATGTGCTGGTCAATTAAAGGAAAATGACAGAAATGTCTGTAACGGCAAATTAAACAAAAAGCTTGATAGCACCTTTTAAAACTTTAACTTCTGACTACCTAATTGACATGGCTCAATCTGCAGAAGTGACCCGCTGTTTCATTGTCAATTACAGAGAGTTAGACGAGAAAGTGTGACCTCACCCAGGCAATCACATGTGCCAAAGTCACCCTGCAGAAATGACATCATGGATAATGATGTCATCCCAGGATTCCAGACCCTCTCCCATTCCTGCTTAAATGCTTTTAGGCTTGGCTACACACACAAATCACACACACACACTCACGTATACACACGCACACAATGAGGCGTGTGCTTGTGCACATGCTTTTGCTCACACACACACACACACACACACACAAACTGGCATGTGCACACATAAAACCATTTGAGGAGCCTCACCCAAGACTGAGTCGTGATACAAACAAGACAAACACACAACAGATGCGATAAGGATGTCATTTGGCCGCAGAACTAATAAAACAAGTCTCCAGGACTAAAAATGCCTAATAATAAGCTTGCAAGCCTTCAGGTTTCTGACAAAAGCCATGCCGCAGAATCTCATATTCATTTGTGCCACACACACACAAAAAAACCCCCAAATAACAAAAAACTTTAAAACCCACTTTAAAATAACTCTAAATACAATTTCAAGCCATTGTGTTAATCTTTTGTGGCTTATGTATATTTCTTTTTCTTGGTAAGTACAAAAAAATACTTGTTGTAATTAACCGGAAAAGCAAGATGTTTCCTTTCAGCGTCAAGAGCACGAGCCATGTGCATTCAGGAAGATGCTTTCATCAGAGCCTGGTGTCTTCACTTAGCAGGATGTGTGGATGTGGCTGTGGGATCTGAATAATAAAATGATTTCATTTTCTGGACCTGTGTTGAACCTCTGCACTCACAAGAGAACAATTTGTTGATACAGTTATGCTTCTGTGCATTTGTTTGTGTAAACTGAGCTAAATAAGTAAATAAGACCACGGTGGGGCATGTCAGTCAAACTAACTTGGTTCTGGCTCCCACTTTCTCTCTTTTTCCCTCTCAAACCTCCACACATGCTCCCCAATGGGCTCTGCGCCCAGTGCCTGACCTTAGTAAATACGTGGCTAATTTGAAGCATGTGGCGGCAAATTGGAAACACTGAGCTTTTAAAACTGTGGACTTTTCTTTTGCACATGCTAATTTCTCCCAGGAGATCCCATCAGATGAAATGACCCAAAACATGTCAATGATAGGGTGACATTAAGGCCCAGAGGGTGAAGGCTGGTGGGTGGGGGTTTTGAAGGGTGGACAAAGAGTGGCTGAGGACTGTGTTAAAGAGGGTGTGTTTAAAAGGGGAAAATTGACTCAAGTTATCCCGTCATCCAACCTCTTTTATTGTCTCCCTCTTTATCTGTCACTTATTTTAATGCACACACACACATAGTCAGAAGCAATCGTACTCAACCTCCCACGCACAGGTGGAAATTCTCAGTGCTCCACCTCCTGTTCAAGGGAGAGCTGCATGAGCCATATAGGACAACAGGTGCATTCAAGGCAGGAGTGCGCATGAGCATGTGCATGTGTGTCTGCATGGACGTGTGCGTGCCTGTGCACGTGTTCACACTACAACTCTTTATTTTGAGAAGTGCAGCGAAACAGAGAGAGTGTGAGCTTTTGGCTCGGACACACATCTCACTCTGGGTGGACTCCGTGCCCAGCCTCCTCAACACTGAAAAAAATGTCCACCCTGTTTAGTCTTCTTCTCACAATCCTTTCTCACCAATAAATGAATTCCCTTCGTAAAATGTGCAAAAAAAAAATGGGTGTGGGGGGCAGAAGTGTCAGTATTTACCAAAACAGGTCAGCACATTGTTTGCTTGTTTTTCAAGACAGGAAGTAAAGGTTTCAAGGATGCTGCCATAGTACGCTCTTTTTCACATTAATGAGCTTTCATATAATATAAATGACAGAAACACAAAACAGCATTGCTTGTTGGCACTGCATTTATAGGGCATTATGCGCTACCAATTTTTGCAGACTTCACATGCTTCATTGTTTGTTGCATGAGAGACTGTAGAAGCGTGCAAAATGAGTAATAAAAAGTAGATAAACAATAAATAAATAAAAATTTAAAACACACAAGATTTTATTATTAAATATTTTAAAGTTGCTCTGATAATTAGACCACAGTAATGCTAGCATCTCTGATTATTTAATTATGAGTTATTATTTATCACTGACTCTCTTTCAAAATGCCTTTTGTGCCCAGTTGTCTCCTTGTCCCCAACCAGGCCGGCCCTCCCTGAGCCTGGTTCGGCTGGAGGTTTCTTCCTGTTAAAAGGGAGTTTTTCCATCCCACTGTCGCCAAAGTGAATGCTCATAGGGGTTCGTCTGAATTTTGGAGTTTTCTCTGTACATTATTGTAAGGTCCTTACTGACTTACTGCTGAATTTGGCTGTCCATGTATAGAGAAGTTATTTACCATGGCAATGCTAAATAATAAGATATCTAATCCGAGTTTTTATAATCTGTATTAAGGGTCACAGAAGTGACAACCAAGTTAGGCTTTAGTCACGCTTTCTATTAAAAAAAGAAAAAGTGAAGCCAGTGCAGACATGCTTTAAGACCTACCATAGAACCAAGTCCACCAGAGCTTATATTATATTTTTACATGCTGTAGTACCATTTTTTGGAGCATTTCAAGTTGCTATACATCAATACAACCATTATAGCCCAAATTTTAATAATATGCATTAAGTGCATAGCATAGTAATTACATAAATTGCAAAAACGTGCAATAAACTACAAAAAAATTTAAAATCGTTTTGGTTTTTTTTAACATATATTTCTAGTTAGAGAAATTTAAGAGGCTTATCCCGCAAAACTGTAAATACAAAAAAGTTACACAAAATAGTTTCCCACCACAGGAAATTTATTTCGAGTGTCTTCATAGTTTTATTTTTGAAATACACCAATTTTTATATACTGCAGGAAAAACGAAAATAAGCATCCCAGAAACGACACAGAAAGTCATAAAGTCAAACATAACTTTTAAAAACACCAGTATAGGCTTATAAGGACCTGAAGGTAAAAAAAAAACAAAAAACTACATTTCCTCGAAAACAACATCACTTCCGGTTTCAGGCAGGTAATGGCGGACATGCGATAGTTCGCGCTGACGTCTATTCCAACGTAGGAGGTGTTATGAGCAGCTGATCGGATTGGCAAAGCGTGTTTCTGGAATATTATGTTTTTGTTGCTGCAAGTGCTTTTTATGCAGTTTTTGCAAAGCTATACGTGGAAGGAAACCGTGACCTAGGACAAGCTGATGGCATAAGATGTAAGTACAACTCCTCCGGTTTCATATGCAAAAACATTATTGCGCTAGCTTACATGGTTGCAGTTTTACCGGGATTTAAAAATAGTTACAAAACAGAGCCTGCTCCAACCGGCTTTAAAGGGTTAATCTGACATTATTTCTAATAGCCAGCAGTTTTGAGGAAAACCTGCCTATTTCTTATTTGTTCTGTGACCACACTTTTTCTGATGATTTTACGGTTTCAGTTGTTTCAAGGCAAATTTAATACGGGACAACATTCATGTTGCAAATACTGGTCCAATAAAGAAAACCGGGCTTTGTGATTAACAAGGTGCTAGGATGTGTGGGTTCTCAGTCAGAGACACCCCTTAACTGGTCAAAACACCAAGTTAGCCAAAATCCTCAAAATTAATGGCTTCATGTGAGTGAGGCCATGACATCAAAGTGGTTACATCTTTTCTATACAGTCTGTGATTAAAGTCATGTCACATTAATATTAAAAAATATTGCTTTTGACACTGCAGGTCTTGAAGAGGAATATTTTTTGCAGTAAATACCCTCCCTCTATGTTTGGCACAAAAATGAAGGCCCTAGTTTTCCAACAATCTGGAGGATCTCTTTCCTGCCTCGCGTCCACAAACGAGCTTCCTTGTTGGACTAAATTTAGCCTTGGTCCCCTCTGGAGGATGGAGCAGGTGGAGGTGACGGGGGCCTTGGCCTATTCTCACAGGACAGACGGGTGAACGCCATGACCAAATCCCCGGACCTCACAACCTAGTTATAGGTTATGGGGCTGATAATGAAATCCCCCACCTCAGCACATATACAAACCTCTAAAAATGAGACTGTTATTGCTTCAAACTGATGGTTACAATCTGTGCCACGCTATGTAACAATCCCCAGCTGAAAACAACAGATTTCACTGCCAGACTGTAAAACCACTTATCAAAACTCTTCCGCATCACCACATGAAAACCTCTAACCATGCCTCAATATTTTGAGACTTGCAATATGTAATTTGAGACCAGCCATTGTGGACAGAAAGTCTACAAAGTTCCTTATTGTCCTCTATAGAAGACAGGAAAACACAAAAGAAGCAGCGACTTCACCTTTCTGTCCCGATAGTTTGAATATCTACTACTAAACATGATGTCTATCCCCATTGTGTCTTATTTCAGAAACTTGCTGATCCCCATATTGCTGCCCTATTCGCCAGGATGACATCATTGGCTCAGAGTGCCAACTGTGCTCAATAAAGAGCAGGCGTGTTTCAGTGTGGGAGTGCCTCTGCTGCTCTGAGACTCATATGAAAGACGTGAGTGAGAAGATCTTTGTACTAAATTAGTCGAGGCAAAAATTTGAGAGCGTTCTTGTCACCCTGTAATTGTAAAATTAAATTAGAAAAGGTCAACTGCTGCATGGCGATAGTATTTATTGTAAAACAGCTCGCAATGTTGATATGCTGTTTGTAATGTATGCATTCATAATTTGTGGGTGTTAAAGATAACAGTAGCTCACGTAGTTCTTCTGTGAAAACTTTAATCATCAGTCAAATCTGAAACCAATATAGTTTATATTTTCAAATAACAGGCTTTTCATAGCGATAGGCAGTTGTAGACTGTATATAGAAGATGAACTTATCCACTGACATCATCTATTGGCTAATGAATGCTTTGTGAAAATTTTGAAGCTCGTGTTAATGGGTAAGTTATCCGCTAACACTATCGTGCTTGGTTAGCACCCAGCTTTACTGGTGCATCCCACAGACACACTAAAGACAAAAGAGTCAGATTTCACTGAGCAAAACTGGTGCACAGACTTCTTGGACAGGCTGTAAGTAGAATTAACTACACAACAAGGCACCAAGACGACAAAGGCAAGAGATCAGTTTGAAATAGCTGAGGTGAAGCCTAGCAGACAGTTAGCAAGGCATCCAGCTGACACCCAAAGCAGCCACGCTTCTAATGATTTTAAGCCTGAATGCAAAATAAAAAGGCGAGTTTAAAAAAAAAACATACTGCTGCCATGAAGGGGTAAATTAGCTGAAGAGATATGTCTGTGAAGCTCCTTTGACTAGCTGAAGAGACCAAATCAAGGGTTTTGTAACATGCTGCAAAGATTTTGGGGGGTTTTCTGTTGTAAATCTGGATATTCCAACATACTGCATTAATATTAAGCTTCAAAAGGAAGCTGAGGTATATGGATGGGTCAGCAAAACATATGATTAACACAGAAGACAAAAGGTTTATCATTAGTGAAATACAAGCAAAAGTCAAAAATGAGAACTCGTGGTGTGCAGAAATGTTTCAAGCTATTACTATTACACCACATTTTAACATTTTGGGTTTTTTTTATATGTATCATACTAAATAAAGAAGATCAAGTATGTCCTTTTGTTTGCATTCTAGGTTTCGGAATGTGGATTTTGTTACCCTAGCTGTTTCCTCTTGCTTCCAATCCTGGAAGAAAGGGAACTACACTAAGCTGTTGGCTGCAACCCATTATTTAATGTTCGGTTACAGATTAACTCTTAGCAGGAAGCAAAGGCTCAAATTTTCCAAAACGTTGAATTATTCCTTTTTAACTCATTTGTTTACTGGAATTTTTTGGACCAGACTGTTGAGTCTTATATATAACCATGTTAACAATAGACAATAGAGCCAAAAACCAATTCACACAGACTGTGGCACTCCCCAGTCCACGGGTTTTTTTATACTAATGACAGTTTGTGCATGGGCTTTGTGGTGTTATAGTAGGACCAATATTGTGTAATTAAACTGACTTGCCCCTCAGAGCCCATCCCCTCTCTCCACACCACTTTCTCTGCCCTCAGATCACACCACTACTACTTTAAAGACTACCTCGCCTCCTTCTTTTGTGTGTGTGTGTGTGTGTTTCTGGCTTCCTGGCAGTCTGTCTCTCTTATTCTCCTTGCTCTGCCTTCTGCGAGCACTTGTGCTAGCACGGCAGTTTGGACGATGGTATAGCGGGTGTGTGTCAAACAGCACCTTCCCTCTGAGAAAAGAAGCAAAGGGAGGGCTGCAGGGAGGTGGTGTGTGTGGGGGGGGGGGGGGGGGGGGGGGGTTGTAGTGAAGGGGGCTGCACACACACTCATACACATAGCACAAACACACACACATACACTGCATGGTGATGTCATCTAAAATGACATCATCCCATGGAAGGGAGCCAAGGGACCTGATGGGTTAGCATCCTCCAGTGAGTTACAGGGAGAGAGCTAGAAAGAAACACACACGCACAAACACACACACACACACAGACTTGTAAATAAAGAAAAAGAAAAACAGTAATGGGCGCTGCAATACACATTGTCACAGTGAGGTGAATTTCCATTCTTTGTCTGCAACAAGACTGCTTCTTGTTATTGTTCAGTCTTCATAGAGCCACGCGTCTCTCTTTTAGGAATATTTTCTTCATTTCCATTTGCAGGTGTTATCGTCCTGAGGGAAGTATGCATGAGCGCTGCTAAAGTGCAGCTTGAGTGCAAGTGAATCAATACCAGAGCGCTAACACAAACACACGTAAATACATAACACACACACAAGCCCGTGCATTGCAGAAGTGCATTTACAGTAAATCAACACGTGTTACATGCATGACAGTATGCTCACATGTGTACACACATACTCAGGCTCACAAATAAACACAGTCTTTTCACACATTGTGTTTCTTGGTAGGGACACCTGTGTCTCTGCGTGTTCCCATTGTCGTCCACTTGGCTGTGCTGTGCTCCACACTGTGCTCCCAGCATGTCCGCCATCTGAAACCAGACACCTATGGACCAGCATCCTGCTGGAGTGATACAACTCTCCATCTCTGGAGCCACCACCGATGCCAGGGATGTTCCACTGGGCACACACTGATGCTTTTCTAATCTATGACTTGCTGTTTGTTAGCAAAGTTGTCATTATCAGAACTTTGTTTCTGGTCAGTTCTTTTGGAGGTTTTAATGAACCATGCTGTGTTTACTTTTTAGGGAGTATCAAAAGATGAAAGCTTGAGTTTCTAAGACATGATGATTCAGTCTTCCTTATCACTCAGTCCTGTCAGAGGGAAACTGACTCAACAGTATAAATAGAGAGGCACGTAGTGTGGAACAGAGAAGAGCAGGGATGAGAGATAGGAGGGAGGGCTCATCGTGATGTGAGGGTGTGAGTCCACACAATGGCAGAGAAAATTTGGTCAGGGATTATCAAACAAAATAACTGGCAAAGATGAAATTGTAAAATTCTCTTTTCCCCATGAAGAGCATCTATTCTTGGCAAGGTTATTACTCACAGCCATGTATCAATAAAGACCAGCAAATGCATTCAAGGGCAATGGGCTACACAGAATGGATGGTCTTGTGCTCTTTTTTTTCAACTTCAGCTTTAACTAACTTATTAAGATACACTTGGAACAGAGAAGAGGAAGCCGGCAAATTTAGTGATTACTTCCCCTTTAAGTTGTTGTGTGGTCTGTGGAATGACTGCTTGCATGCTAGGTATTATACTGTACTTAATGTATGAACAGCACTTAAATATAATTCTACTTTTGGGTGTCAATGACTTTATGAAAACGTAAATGTTTACTTCAATAGGCATGTTTTCCACTGCCATCCTACTCCACACACACAGCCTATTTTTGATCCTGTTCGGCGTGCCCTTACCCGGTCCAATCGCCATCCACTCTTTCCTACCTTCTTTCTTTTCTCCGCAGTATTGGTATGGCAACATTGGCAAAGACACACTCCTACTCTTTTCCGATCTTAGTCATAGGCCTCACTCATGAGGCACCAGCTGAAGTCCTCCAACAGTTGATATGTTTGGTCACTTCCGTATAGTTTCCCTCTGTGCCTTTATCAATCTTGCGCACACAAACACTACTGTACAAATGCAAATGGCGCCTGAGTCCTGCTCCCGAGTGAGAATAAAGAGGAAACACGATTCGGTCTAGGGCAATTTGAGCCAGCTCAGAGGGTAAGTTACTTTTGCATGCATCTGTGTAATATTGGGTTCGCATACAATCCTGCAGTAACACATTTTTATGTTTCTCTGGGGTCTAAGTTATCTGTTGATTCAGAATGTTTTGACGGACTGAAGAGAGAATAGGACATGGAACTCAACACCCCGCACCAACCCTCACTAACCCCGTACTCTGAATATGGGACACATTGAGGGTCTACATGTGTTCCACTTCCTGTCAGCTTGTGTCACATTATGCGTTTTTCTATTACATAACCCCCTTTGAAATATAAAACACATACGTAATAAGGAAATGCTGGAAATTTTGCAATGTACGCGTGATAGTTGCACTCACACTCGCACAGCTATAAAGTGGGTAATCCCATGCACCAATACCATACACAGCATATTGAAGTCTTTGTTTTCGGTACACATGTGTACACATAAATGATGACACATGGTCCTTTATATTGTATATCACACACATGCTTATTTGGCATTTGTTTCTGTAGCTCATACATTAACTTTTAACTTTCCTTTCTTAAATTCATCTTCTTTTGCATGAAGTTCTTGCTCCTGTGATGGAGTGTGTACCTGTGTGGGAGAGCCCCGCACAGCTGCGCTTCTGAATTAAACAGCACTACTAAATACAGGAAGTGCTGACTGGGTCATACCAAGTTTTGTTTGTCTCGTTTAATCCAAAAGTTGTTGTGGATTCGATTGCAGTTACGTTAAAGTAACATTGAAACTAAGCTTTGTTTGTTTGTAATTAGATGATCTGCTACTGTGTGTTATCTGTGTGTCTGGTTTGTAGGTGTGGCCAGCCAGTATTTAAGTTCCCCTTAGTCAGTCAGTTGATGAGTTGGTGAGCAGTTAGTCATGTTACTCTGATACCTTATGCTGGTGTCACATTGTAACACCAGTATAAGGTTAGTTTGTCCTCTTTTAAAGGCCCAGAACTGTGATTTGACTCTCAGCATTTTTGGGTCAAATAAAACCAGTTTGTTTTAACTACTACGCTGTGCTCCTTGTGCCAGCTCAACCCTTCGCAGTATGTAACAGTATTGAATTACACTTCATCTGTCCTTGAATTCAATTTCCTTCTCACAGCTATGATGAAGTTGTTTCAGTTAAAGCGTGAGCTACAAATAAACTCAGCTTCATGACCTTTTGTTTTAGCAATTCTTCAGGGACTGCATATAAGTTCTGATATTAAGATTTTATTGGTGGCTTTTAAAGTGCATTGACTTCAGTTGGAGGAGGGGGAGTTGGTTACAGGGCCAGATGTGCATGTAACTATTGTAAGATGGGTTTGTAAAAACTCCTCTTAAAGCAGCTGGAAACAGTGCAATCACTGTAACTTGCCTCTATATTATGCAAGACTTCTGCAAAAGGATACATTTTTACAGAACAATCTTTTAAAATTAGTTAGTAATCTTTTAAAATCACAGTTTATTATACTACATAGCACTTTGTTTTATCGAATCCTTGGATTTCATTTCATTGTGAGTTTATTCTATTTACTACATCAATTTATTTCATATAATGCTCATTTAGTTATGGATACAGCTGTAGAAAAACCTAAATCCAGTCGAATCATTAATGAGCGGGATGCTTAAATATTCAGATTCCGACCAACTGACAGTTACTGCATACAGGACATCTCTGGATGTAAGTTTCATTGGAGACAAAAAGATGGAGAAACCTTCAAACTTCGGCAATTTGCCAATATTTAAAAAAAAAAAAAAAACATAATTGGAGGGGTCCAGTGGAGGGCATGCTCTCGACTAAATGGCCAACGGTTTATTTAAGGGGACAAATAGGTCAAACACTCTCTAATTATCCCTCAATGGAAGGCAAGGATTTTCTCCTTTTTTCCCTCCTTTTCTTTCCTGTGTGTGAGAGCACAGCATCGTTCCAACTCACCAACCAGCGGTCTCTGTTGACCTAGTTCTGCTCTGGACACAGGGTGCTGTAGAAGGGCCAGGCCTCACCCTCTGTCTCCACTGTGGGCCGTAGACACACACACACAGCCTGGTACATAAACATAGTGAGAGAGAGATGCTATATGCACTTCCATCCATAACCTCTCTGACATTTTATCCATCAGGTTAATTGAGTGAACATCATTGATCTTGGATGTGTCCCCAGCTGACAAGGATACCATTGACAGAGTGACAGTAGTGTTTGCATGCTGGCAGTGCATTTTCAGTTTATATGAAATGAGTGGAGGGCATTTAAAGTGTTGACAAGTTCTTTGGTGTCTATTTATATTTTTTAAGAAAACCCCAGTTATTCTGAAGCCATCATACCAGCACTGTGACTAAACTGATGTCTAAATTTGAGTTGAGGCTAATATTGATCTCCTGGTTTGTTTACATGTGTAAACAGAGTGTTTAAGAGAGCTTTGAAATGTCCACTGGCTGCATAAGCAACTATCTAAAGACGTCTTCACAGTCTGAAAAGCTGCAGAAGCGCTGAGACGCTGATCTCGCTCCCAGACGCACACCACACAAACAAACACCCAAACACAGAAAAAGGCTCGTGTGTTTTTTCGTTTTGAGTCATATAGATTCCTCCCACACAATATGACCTTTCTGTTGCAGCTCATATTCTAAATATCTAAACTGAGTCAAACAAAAGGTGTGCTTTAACTGCCATGCTCTTGCGCAATTGAGCGCGCTCCTCTAATGCGCTTGGTCATGTTTTCCTGTTAAAAAAAATGCTTCAGATAAATAATAGATTGCAAAGTGAAAACGGGGACATTTTGAAAACAAGTGTTACAAAGTGCAAAACGAGGGAAAACTTGGACGCAGTGGGTTTAGCTTTGTTTGCTTTTCCACTTCTTTTTATAACCATTTTCCGGTTTTCAGTGAGTTAAGTAGCGTTTATGCTCCCTTTGTTTCTATTTTTAAAATCCAGAATTTAAATCTTAAAAGCAGGTATGTTACACCTCTCTTTGCCAGGCACTGAGGAGGGAGTTGTGAGTCCTAACGGGTTTTGATCGGCTTGGAGTTGATCACAACGCATCAAACGCGCCTTTTACGCGCACCTTTCTAAGCTTTATTTTCAGTGGGTCCGCGATCGAGTGTTAAAGAGGAAAGAAAAAAGAAAGAGAGATCACAAACCCACACAAACTGTCTCGAGCAACACGTGCGTTTGTTCAGAAGAACCAGTTGTTCGTTGATTCAAAAGTAAAAAGTGTGTAAATAAATAAATCTCTCCACAAATATCACAAATATTTTGGCGCTCTCTTTGCAGCCTTTTACTTCATCGATGACCTTTAAGAGGAGCCGCAGCCTGTCAGATAATTGTGCATGATTACGGTTTCTTCTTTGCATTCTGACTCTGCATCAGCCCACACATCGGGCAAATATTCAAATACTGCTGTATAACTGTGAGCGTGACACTCCCAAACACACACGGACGCAGAGAAAGCGTTTTAACAATTCTTCACTATCAGCTAATCACTTCAATTTGCGCACAGAAAGCCGGAATCTAAAGTTCTACACTGTCAGTCTGTGTAAATTATAATGGAAGCAAGTATCAATTGTTTCATTTTTTGTGTACTGAGCACTCATCATTCTGTTTTTTTGTCTGCAAGGCAGTTCGCCTTTTAAAAGAATATACTGGCACCGTCAAGATCAGTAAATAGAGTCTGTATAGCATCTTTATGAGATTCTCCTGACTTCTTATTCATCTGAATATTTGCAATTTATCGAAACGTGGTAATGTAATTGATGAATGTTCAATTTAATTTTCCTTTTGCTAGAAGAAAAACGAGTCATCGCCTGTTTTAAGTATTCACAACCATACGAAACTATTCGGGTATTTCATTTGGTTAAACTCACTACATAAATGTTCATAGTTATCCCAGCACAGTAAATACTGTACAAGAGCTGCGCAAATGCTCATTAAGTCCAAAGGCAGAAAGAGAGAAACAACATGTTGTGGGTGTAAAGCAAGCAAATAAACCTTAATCTACACATTTTTTTCCTTTTGCTGTAGGTTTTTAATATTGTTTTCTAATAACACTATGAACTTACAGCCCATTTCTTAGGCAGTACAAGATGCCTTGCGGGGCGTGCGAGACGTCCACCTGTCAGACAGACAATAGGGATGACGCATTAAACAAGCAAAATCAAACGTTCTTCTTGCATTGCATTGCATTGTTTTAAACGTGTTAAGCTCACCTTTTCATTCTGGATGCTTGGCCCAGTGTTAATTGAATTGAATTAGTTCCTCTGCTATGCAACTGGACAACTTTTCTAATGCATACTTCTTATTTACTCTTGCTTCTGCTGCTCTAACAAAGTGGATGTTGGCTTTCCAACACATCTCTTTCCACGCAATGAAAGTAACATCTTATCCCACAAATAGGATTTCTTTCAAACTTCAGTTCTCGTATCATCATCATGAGCATTTTACCCACGTCAAATCTTTCCAGTCGTGTTGTTTGTCTTTTGGACTAGTGCTTCTGATCCAAGTTAACCCACTCATGCAGTCTTCACAGTCTGTGAGGTCATGCGTTTATTGTTGTGTTGCTTTGGCAAATCATCTGTCACGGGCCTGCATTTTGATGCTATACTTGTTTACCAGCGAAAATTCAGTTTCAAGGGAGTTTTGTGAAACCATAAGAGCAGGCCTCACACTACAGGCCTGTTTTGCACTAGGAATATCTTTACCTGTTTAATAATGTTGTTTTGTTGTGAGAACTTTGTCGCACTCATCAGAGATGCGTTTTGTGATTCAGGGTTGTTGTTCTTTTTTTAAGAAAAAGAGAGGAGAAGAAGAAGAAAAGAAAAAGAAAAAAAGAAATCATCCGCAACCTTTGAAATTTACTTCCTCTTCGCCGAACTCTGCAGCGTTTTACTTATATCGTGTTATCCACTTTATAAGAGCCTCTCACGTTGTCAGGTTAACGTATTTTCAAGGACATTGAGGATTTGAAGGCAGAAGTTGATTTGGGGTTTGACGCAAAAATGAACCAAGCGGACTGTCTCAAGCATATGCTGGTATGGTCGTCAAGCTGGAGGAAGAGAAGGGCGTCTTGATGGTGACTTCACTGACACCAACAACTTCCTGACGCAACGCTACTGTAACAGCAGCGGGGAAAACAGCTCACCTTTTCATCCGATGAACCAACATGATCCTATTTCTGCATAGTAAGCCGTCTCAGCTGCTTTTCTCCTCTCCGTTCCAGGAACAGCGGCGGGCTCGTTGCACCAAAGAATAGTCTGCTTATGTTTATATTTTTCACATCATAGAAAGTGCCATCCGTTACGCCGTACTTGTTGCACAGCTTTGCGATCCCCTTTGTTGTTGGACAACGGGAAATCGGATTACCTGGGTTTCAAGTGTGCCCCAAAATTATTCTTCAATCTTTTCTGTTGGCGCGGAGAAAGTGAACTTTTCTACAAATCTATGACAGAAAATAACACATCGAGGGAGAGCAAATGGTGGATGGGATTATTGCTCAAATGCAGTCCAGCTTTTACGCTGAAGGAAAGCTGAATTCGTTTGACAGCACAGGGTTGTTGTTTTTTTCTTTCTTTCTTTGAGTGGTAGAAAACTGGAGGACTCCTACTCCTTGCTGTGGGGGGTAACGCGTTACTGAGCAACGCGTTACCGCCCTGCACTGTCCGGAAACTAGTTTGAAGTTGAAAAGGCGTGTAGGCTGCACGCGTTCTGCTTTTGAAGACCGTGGCTCGGCGAAGTAACAAAGAGAAAGCCCGTCTCTGCTGTGCGGCTCTGTGCAGGAACTCAATTTACCGAGACGCACTGTATGCAAATGCACCCGTTCCTCTACACGCGCACGGGCGCACCGACCTGTAGTAGCCTGATCTTGGACAGCCTATCGGACCCGGGCACCGTGTGCCTTGTAGCCTTGTCTGCTTCACTTTGAAGAGATGCTGGTCGTCCCGGACACGTGAGCTGAGCTGTTGAGAAGACTTTGTGGCGGATTTGGATGAGGGTTTTTTTTTTTCTCTGTGCGTTAATGGCCAGGCGTGCGAACTAGGCTATAGTGCGCTCAGATGTGTGCGTATGTATGTGTGTGTGTGTGTGTGTTTTTTTTTCTTTCTCTCCCTCGGTCGCTCTGTGTATCCACCGCTCCGCCTCCTCCCCCCTTTTCGCAACATTGACGCAACCAAAAATACTGGAACAAAAGAAACAACTTCCTTGAAGCTTTGCTGAAACTGCACTTAGTCGGTGAATAGAAGGTTGTTGTCAACTTGCCTGGATGAAAATGTCGATGTGAGGGTGTCACCAGTGGCCGGCTGGCAACGAGAGAGATGCAGTCGATTCCTCTGAAACGCGCCCAGGCTTATCCAGTAAGTGCTATTAAACATTCAGTAGAGTAATTTCAACTTTTGCTGTGTGACCTCTCGACTAGTTGAGTTTGCTGTACGCTGTCAGTCAACGCAAAAATAAAGAGTCGTTTTGGTCGATTCTCCGCGACGCCGGACACAAAGTAAAGTCTCTCTGAGGTAATGTTGGCGACCTGACGAGGTAGAGTATAAGTTATATATTGTGGCAGACGTCGTTGTGCACGAATGACAAGTTTATAGCCTTCTCCTTTTCAACAATCCGGCTCTTAGGAGCCAGTGACAACAAGGCTTTAACTACACTGCTGTCAATAAATAAATAAATAAATAAAAAAGATCCGTCAAATGTGAACGAGACATCAGTTTGTTTGAGGCAAATGTGACGGGGGCACTATTAGAAATAGGTTGTGCAGTAGCAAGTCTTGAACACGGGCTACCAGTTTATTATTGTTATTCATGCAGCAGCCTTGAGCTGTCGCCGGTTGCACGAAGATCCCGGTGATCTTCAAACATGTCCACAACGGAGCAGCAATGCGAGTGTTTTTATTGATTCGATTTGCTGTCACCGTTTCAGATGATGTGTCTAACTTTGCTTTTAAAGCTTCGGTCCGCAGTTTGGGGCGGACGATCACTCCGCTTTGTCGCGTCGCTGTTTTTTACTGCATGAACAAAGGACTGGATGGAGTAGTCGGCTCGGCACAGAGCGTCGGTGGAGAGCAGGCGGGCTGTTTACAATAATAACACGATAGCGGTGACGTCACGCAGACTGACAGCAGCCTCGGCCAGTGCGGAGTTCGCGTAGCCATCAGCAACACGCTATATTTGGAAAGCGGTTACATCATCGGGATACAACAGTGGCCCGTGGGGGGAGGGACTTCCGCAGGAATTCTCGATTTGTAGTCCAGAAGCAAGACAATGAATAGGCCTACATCAGTTGTGTCTTTGCAGGGTGAAATCAAATTATTTCAGACCTTCTTTGGATTTCCATAATCTGCTCACACTCTCATATTTCTAAGACGGTGTGAGAAGTGCCTTAGACACTCTTTATGACTGTGGTACTACAATACCAGTAGGTTCAGGTAACATATAATTGAATCATAACATCTCAATGGAAAATGTAAGGAGACTATCTCCGATCGGCATTCTTCCAGTGTATCTGCTAAAATTGGGGGTTTGGGGAAGGCTTGCGAGGCCGAAGTTGACTTTGCATTGGTGAATAATATTTTCCAGCCTACTTAGTAATGTTTACTCCCCCAACATAGTAAGTAACGGTTCCCTAGTAGTAGTAGTAGTAGTAGTATTGCTATGATACCTGCACCTCTTTTTAAGTCAACTTGAATATAAGGATTGCTCCTCTCACACAGCAGCAAAGTGACCACCAGACGTCAATAAGCAGATTAACTGCTGCCTGTCCTCAGTCTCCTCATCCATAGCTAAAGTGCCTGAGGTGAAATGAAAGAAATTTGTTCAAATTTTGTCAGATTTTATATACAGATCAGCATCGGTAAGCCTACTACATGCTACACAGTACTCAGAAAGCTGTGGACTCCAAATCGGCTGCATAGAGCAACTTTGTTGCAATAACACACAATCTGCTTTGTGGCAAGCAGCATCACTGGTTTCCACTTGCTATACTGTTGTACACAGTGGTAACCTTTGAGTATTTAATGTATTCAAATGTAATGTTAGATGAGTATTTTCTTTATTTCAGGCATCATTAGTACCAGTGATACGTTCTCTGATATCATTCAGTCAACCTGAAACCAACATTTAATTGAGTTAAGCGTCTCATACTCAAATCTAGACACTTTGTTTTTATAATAGCACAAAGTCATTTATTAGTAACTTGAATTAGATGTGATTGTATGTCCCTTTAATGTAAACAATGGCATCATGTTTAATGAATATTGCCCTTTCATCAGCTTACAGCAGTTAAGAAAACAAAACAAAAAAAATTATTAAAATCTGCACTAATCTAACTAAACTGACTTATTTTCAGAGCTAGAAAGCATTATGCTACCTAAGGACTGCCGTGACTTCAGTGTGTTTCCCATAAACCTACAGGCCTGTGTTTTGGCATCAAAGTATAGTACAGTATGTGAATAGTGTAAATTCTCATTTTCTCGGGTATGGAAAGCAAGAACAGTATTTGGTAATGTTCCGAGCACATTGGGTACTTGAAGATTAAGTAATAAATAAATAAAGCACATTAAAAAACAGAATGTTCCACCACTGTGTGTATATCATTTTCAATATATTACTGTCATTCCAGTATTTACTTGTTTCACAAATATACATCATGTAAAATAACAGCTTTTTTCAAATGTGGTCTTGCATGCATCAAAAGTTAAAAATTTTCGTATAAATAGGCTTAATTGAAATCTTTCTGGACACAGGTAAAAAAGTGAGACAGACATAAAAGCAACATAATCTCAACGCCGTGACTTATACAGTGTGAGCGTAGGAATATTGCTCAGTGCCAGTAAATACAGTTTATGAAATCTGTCAGAGGCAGTAGTGGTTTTTAGATACATGCCATTACCTAAACACAGTTAAATGTCATAGATAGCATCTAGCAGAGAGCTCGCAATAGACTGTCAATAAAAGAAGGACTGGCCAGAGGGATGTTTTTATTATGTGAGTCTCCTTTAGTCTTTTGAATGCCACTAGAGTTCATAAATGATATTAGACACTCTATAGTCATTTTAAAACCGTCTGCTTGGCTTTGTGAAGCTTTCGCAGAGACTTTTTGGTGTATTTCTTGTTCTAGTGACTCTAACTGTTACAGGATTTTGATTTTAATGTGCTAATTTGATTAAGGGGCATGCAAATATGCATATAAAAATGATTTGTTTACATTGTTTTTGTATAGTTTGGGTCTTAGAAGACCTGTGTTGATCCTGCTGTTCAAACAGTACTTGGCTTTATCTTTTTTGTCATCCTCAAATTTAATGATAAAGAACATAAGCCCAAATATATCGGCAGTCATCAGCTTGAGGCAATGACCCAAAAAAAAAGAAGAAAACACACCTAGACAAAGTGCTCGTAACACCCAAGGTAACTCTACTGCCCTAAGATTAACTCTTGCTTCTGTTTAGACTTCTCTGTTATCCCTCTCACAAATCTGCCTTGAAAATAAATAAATAAATAAAAATAGGTGGTGTGGGGTGTGGACAGTTTAGTTGAGATTTTTTAAAAAACAAACTACAAGTTCAGGAAGCAGCATGAATAATGTTTTGTTGTCAGATTTATATTTAAACCTACCTTGAATGGAAAACGGCTCTCATTATGTTACACACCAACGAGGCCACTTTGACTCAGGATGCAATAACACATGTCAATGCGGTTATGCTCTATTTTTTTTATTTTTCATCCATCAGGCATGGGATCATTTGGCCTTTTGGCACATGACTTCACATTTAGTCTGGAA
This sequence comes from Mchenga conophoros, assembly GCF_057382185.1. Lineage (NCBI taxonomy): Eukaryota > Metazoa > Chordata > Actinopteri > Cichliformes > Cichlidae > Mchenga > Mchenga conophoros. Next base: position 17,904,604 of record NC_140541.1, read on the forward strand.
AACACAGTGTACTCATCATCAACTGGTATCAACAGAAAAAGTGTCCAAGAACACAATTTTAGGATGAAAATTAGGCGACTTGTGCTGGCTTTATGACTGATGCTCGTTGTTTGCAGACTGCATGGAAGTCTTTGCTTATCCTTTGGCTAATATAGAGAATTTCTCTGCTTTAGCCTAGCCTTCTGTGAAATCCCTTTTTCTACTCTATCTGCATTACCACCAGGACAAGTATAGTTTGTCCCCATAATTGTCCTCTGTTAGTGATGTCGCTTTAGCCTGTCCAATGAATTGTGCCCACTTAATTTGATTGCTGTGAGAATGTGTGTAAGCTTATGGAGTGAACAAGTGAAAAGGGCTTCTTGTGCTGTAACATCTGAACTTGCTGGCCAAGCATGTGATAGTGTTTAGAAGAATTCTGGCTGTTAGAGTTCATCTTTTTCTCTTTTTTTAAAGTGAATTTTGCGTTCACCTGAGCAAGTTATCTGTCAAGTAACTTTATTGAGCGAAAGTTTGTCATAAAGCAAAATAAGAAACATTATTTACATGCAAACGAGTCGCATGCATGTGTGGAGTGCACGTGTGTGTGTGCCAAATTTTAAAGCACCCAAGGGCTAATGTGACCACCTTTCAGCCTTTGTGCTAAAAAAAAAAAAGGTCAGAGGTCTCTGTTGTGTTTTCAGGATGACCTGCTAGTGACTATTAGCCATTGACAAATGTGATGTCCCACAAGTGTGCGGGCCGGACCCCTCCAAAGGGGGAGGTGTCGTAACACGCCCCACGCTAACCTCCGAGCCAACCCCACCTCAACTAGTGCATACACACACGCTCTGCCCTGCTGACAGGAGCACAAGGGGGCAGCTGCTACAGATGTCTAGAGGGGGAGGGGAACCAAGGAGACATCAATGGAGAGTCTCTAGTATGGAGTTTTCTGTGGGGCTCATTGTGTTCTCTAAAGACCAAGACGAGGGCCATGTTAATATAGTATGCCTATGGTATCTTCAGCTTCGTTTCAGGCTGCGTTGGTCATAGGGCTGCCTCGTGCATATGCTGCTTTCAAAAGGCACTCTACGTTGATCCATGCTGCCAAATGTTCCTAAATGTTACACAGCTTGATATTTACCAAGAAGAGTGGCAGAATAAGCGGTTTCTCTCCTTAAAAGTACTGTTTAGTCTCGAGTCTAGGATGAGGTGATATTTCTTTGATTTTACAGTGTGAATGGATCAGACTGTAATTAAAAATTACAATTATCCAAATTACACCGATACAGTGGGAGAAGGGAAAAAAAGAAGAATTAATTTCACAACCTGCTCTGTTGTGTTGGTTGATTTAATCCAGCAGGCAGCAATGTGCCACAGAGAGCTGACAATGTGCGTACACTCTCCGATCTGCAAACACCTAATGCTCCTGAGCGACGTTAAATCGCCTGCAGTTGCCCAAAGTTGACAGAAATGCTGCAAACTTTGTGTTTTCTGTGCTACATAGGTGTTTATTCCTGATTTAATACCACCCTTGACCCTCACTCACCCCTTTTGGGTGCTATTAATGTGCTTTTTTTGTCTTTTGGGTTTATTTTTTTTTTAAATAAAGAACGATATATTCAGTCTGTTACTACTGCCTATTTCCCCACCTTTTCATATCACGCAGCCCCAAGTCTGGTGGTGGTGGTTTTGGGGGTGGGCCTGTTTTTGAAGCACATGAATCAAGTGAGAGAACCAAAATAATGTGTAAAAACCCCTCACTGAGTGGGTAGCGGTTGAGTGTAAAAGCCAACCATGCACACGAGTCATCTAAACTGAAATCAAATTATGTTGAACTAAAATTACCCCAGCGTAGCAACTTTGCAGCCAGGTTTGCCTGCAGTGGTCAAACACCATGATACGTGACACTGTGGCTCTTGTTCGGCGCGTCTACCAGAGGACAAGGGAGAGCTCCACTCTGTCTCAACCCTCAAATGAAGAGATGCATTATGATGTGGATTTCATTTAGGCCTGCAAAAAAAAGGGGGAAAGAAAAAAAAGAAAAAAAAGCTGCCGTAGATAACGGAGCAGTCTGAGTAGCATGGCTCATTTGTGTAGTGACATGTGACTTGTGTTTTCGTGAGTCATAAGGATCTCCTGCCTAATGGAAGGCAGTGTGTGCTCATGTGACGGTGACACAATGCAGGATGAACTGTATAGTGTTCACCAGAGCTCAGCTTGGCTACTGTTTTGGCACTGCTAATAGAGACCCATGAGGGTCTTGTTAATTTTTATCCTAGTGAAACCAAACAAACCACAGTGTCGGTCACTTTAGGGTTTGGGCGATGATGATTACGCTTTTTTGTTTGTTTGTACACTAAGGATCAAAGCTGGAAGCACTGCAGAAATGCATGCATGCACTCGTGTGTATGTTTGTGTGTGTGTGTTTGTAATGTCTATGAGTACTGCATCCTATTCTTCCCATGGTCATAGTGGTGTTTTTGCTGGCTCATCCCTGCCTCTCCACATGCCTGTTTAACAACACAGAGCTCCTCCTTACTGGCTTCCTGTCCAAACCAGTTTATCTGTAAACAAGTGTGTTTTTTTCCTCTCCACCCTATTGTCCACACTACACCAGAATGCATACACAATGGGCGCCCTCTCTCTCCTGGTCTGCTTTTGTACTCAAAAAGTAAAAGGCATTATGTTTTTACTACAATATACTGCAATGTAAAGAAATTATGTGCTTCCTGAAATGCTCTAAAGACATATTAAGTATTTAAAGGTCATTAGCACGAGTCAAAATGACTTAAGGCACAGTTAAAAACTAATAGCCGTTGCCGCTAATTCTTTTTTCCAGTGGAACCAACTGCTCACATAGCAGGTGAATGCTATGTGTTGTTATTATGTGTGCATTGGGATGAAATGGCTGTCTCTGTTTATCTTGCCTGAGGTACACTATGCTACAGTAGATGTGATAACAGTGGGGTTATTGTAGTAGAGCCCAACCCGTACATGCTTTGGCTACCGCATGTATACTACAATGGTACGTGAAGTTATAGAGTGTTGCCAATCTAATCCTAAATTGAGAGAAAACGGTAATCCCATTACTTACTTATAGAAGGTGTTATTTTAACAGAAATGTCCAAGCCCACTTTAAAAGGCGTAGAAATAAATCAGTGAAAAGTTCAAAAGAAAAAAGTGTAGCCTCGCTAAAAAGGAAAGTTAATTAAAATTAGGCACAGCAATATGATGTCACAGCAATTTAAGATAAGAAAGCAATGTTTGAACTGTGGAAAATAAAACAAAGCCAACCTCAGAGTGTGATTGAAAAGAGTTAGGAAGGAGGACTTTAACTGCTGTCTGAGCCTGTGTTACCTTACTCAGTCAGTGCTTTTCTTTTTTGCTCATTGTTACATTAACATTATTTGGTTTGCATCTCCATAGCCTCGGGACTGTTACTTGTTGACCTATAACACAGATGTTAGACTTCTGTCTACAGTATGCTTAATTTGGCTATTCTTGTCTTTGATAGGTCTGTCACTCCAAGGCAAGCATTTTAGTGCTAACGGCAGATAACCACACCATCCTATAAATGACTAACCGAATTTGAATAGACATTCATAGTGCTTATATGAAAGATGGTAAGAGAAGCATGGGAGAAGAGAAGTAGAGAAGTATTTCAAATTCTTATGCATCCGTAGGAAGATGCTTTTACATGCTTTGCATGGGATCGATCCTCCTATATACAATATTCTATGGCAAGTATAATTAGAAAGATTGCTTATACACTGGCAAAAGCCTTAAGAAGAAATAATCAGTGAGTTGGAAAAGAGCAAACTATTGTAACCCCAAGCATAAGTGCAACATCCTTGCTATTTTGTTGTGGGTCACTATGGACTGAATTTGCTCAGTGTAGCCAGTACAAATGGATATAGTTGCAGGTGTAAATAACTGTAGCTCTCAGTAAATGTTTATTCCTGTACAATCGTGCCTGGTAGGACACATTATGCGTGTATTTCTAACGATATAGATTTTATTCTATGAATATAGGCCAGCTTGTATTCTGTTGATTTTTTTTTACACACAGTCTTTTATTCCCACTTTTACTATGTATTTAGACAGACTGCAATGTTTTGTAAATAGTGCGCAGTCTCTACTAAGAGTATTCGTGTCATATCAGAAATCCTCGTATGAACTAGTTTGAACGAAAAGGGTTTCCCGTTAGTTGCTGCCGTAAAAGACACTGCGAGGCCTTGAAGAGTTAATTTGTTGATCGCTGCGGTGGGCTGCGAGATCATTCGAGAGTGCATTTTCAGCAGCCAATCAGCAGGCAGACTCGACACCGTATTTAGCCAATAGGGCGAATGGAAGGCTCTATCGAATTTGAATGAGACAAGTCTTTCGGCGCCATTTTCGAGTGAACAGCGATTGCCTCGACAGCTGCGGGTAGAGGATGCTGCGAATGTAGAAAGCTGTTCAGAGACGGGGGGGGGGAGAGAAACCAAGCGCTCAAAAACTGCGCTTTTAGAGAAGGAGTCGTGTTATTTCAACGGAAACACAGGTAATTGTAGCCTCAAAATATTTAAATTGATTTAACTGGAGTGCACGAACGGACTTAAGGCGAGGAGTACGTGGAAAAAAGACCGCGGAGGGGAGACGTTAGCCATTTGGCCAGCTTTGTCAGCTTGTACTTCTTTAGCAGCTAGCCTACTAGCTTAGCGTGCTAGCACGTAGAGAGGGATATCTGACTTTGCTGCACTGTAACGGTGAAAAAAAAACGAGAGCGGGTCGTTTTAGTCAGGAGATGAGGAGGAATTATTTGGGTGAAAAAAGACTTGATGGGAAATTATACCACACTGAAGACGCGCTTCAATCGATTGTTATTAATCAAAGTGAAACTATAATGGACTATTTATTTTGCACTGGAGCTCAGTTTTGAGCGGGAGGTGTAAAAGCTGCCAAGCTGGAACAGAGGCGAACTGCATTCGGCAGTGTCAACAAATGCACACGGCACCTACGCTGGCTTAGGAGGGAAAAAAAACCCGAAAGGAGACCGGAACAGACACAGTGCTTTTTGTAGGAACTTAATTTGACCAAGCTTTTTAAGTTAAGACAGGCGTTTTTTCCGAGCTGCTAAACTGCATGTGTGATGTTGGAAGTGTTTTGTGGATCGTTAGACAAAAAACACCTGGTAAGTTTATTATTATATCCCTGTATGACCTATATCCCTGTAATGCCCGCAATAATAATGACGGAGTTTTGTTTTATTTCCCTATCTCTGTCATGAAGTGGCTACTAGAGTTTTTTTTCTGTTTGTTTGTTTCTGGCCGTTACTAGTGACAGGTTGTGTTATAATGCAACTCCGATGACTAAAAATATGACTTTATCTTATCTAGAGTTGAGTACTTGCTTTAAATTTGTGCCTGTCAATATATTCTAATGCCTTAGATTAATGTAAGATGATCCGTGTGGCTCTTAGCCAAGGGACAACAATCATAACTCGCGACATGATGTTTCTACTTTAATAGCTGTGTTAAAGGTTTGACGAATGGCTGTCACAGCCACTAACGAAGCAATAAAGTTGAGGTAAGGTTAGATTTACAAAATAAAAACGAGGAATTGGTAGTTGTGGTGATTCCCGTGGCATGCTGTAATGTTAGGGTATTCGGTTCATTGTAGTTTGATGTAAAAGACTTGGAGCCACTGCTCGCTGCCTCCCTTTGCCCCTTCCTTTCTGCTCTTACTAGCGTCGCAGCAGTTTCTGTGTGCCATGGACCCTGATTTAATTCAAATAGAGTGAACCGGGGAGGGGAAACTGCGTGGTCTAACCTCTAACGAGTGACCGAAAAAATGGGCCCAATCATGACGGGTAGGGGCTATTTTGTGACCTTTTTTCAGTATTATATTTATTTAGTTTTTAAAAACGAACAGGACTACTCGAGAAATGAAGCATATTGAAGGAAAAGAGAGGCTCCATATAATTGCGCGTCTGAACCCGCCCTTCTACTTCCTTCCAAGTCGAGATCGGTTTAATATGTTACATAATGTGAGGCCTTCGTATCTTTTGCAGTGTAGCCTTTATTCATACAACTACGTATTCACATTAGTAAACAGGTGATCTTGCTTAAGTTTATTTGGGAAAAAAAAAACTCTTTCAGATGAGGGATCTACAGAGTGTAGGCACCCCTTTCCATTTTTCTTGAAATGCATATTTTTTTCTAGGGCCATGTCTTACTAATAGCATTTTCCCTGGATTTTTATTTTGTCACACATATTCTGCAGCAGTAAGTAAAGAATTGTTTTAGGTTTGCATGACTTTGAATGAAAATGTAACTAAATGGTTGGAAACAACAAAGTTGTCTTCTGTGGAATTGCATATTACACCCATAGTATGATAATTATTGTAGAAGTGGGGCAGCATTTTTAAATGATTATTAATTTATTTATTTTTATAGTGAAACTTCTAAACCAAGATTTTGTATATTTTTAAGGGTAATTGGGTTGTGGAAATGAGGGAAAGCCCTTTCAAAGAGACATCAGAGCAAAGAAGTGAAGGAGGAGAAAATTACTGTACAGCATCATCTGGTGTGTCAGGCTTACAAGAATAGTAGAATTTGTGGGATTATGAAACTCTTTGAATAGTATGACTTAAAATGTGACAGGCATGTGATCACCCGTGTTGGGAATAATGCAGTACCACGTAGTGTACGAAAAACTGGAACTCTATATTTAAACCAAGTTCCCATTTCATTCTACTGTAACTGCCAGTTTGAAATTACAGGTTTTAAAAATGTTTCATTGATAATTAAACCATATGTTACTCCTACAGTGTCAAAAAGGCTAATTGGGTCACTACACTTGAGCAGAATTAAAGAATGGGTGTAAAGTAGAGCTTGGACAATGTAGGCATTTAGACACCTAATTGTAAATATTTAATGGGATTCTTAACATTTGTCTATCTGCTTATTTCGTACTAAAAGTTGAAACTGTCAGCCTGTCGTGGTGTCAGTTTAGCCAGAGAGGCAGTAAGTTTTTAAGCTATTTAGTCAAATGTTTGTAATACTTTAGGTGGATGAGGGTATTGCTGAGTACTTGGTTGTTAAAGTGTAATTATAAAACAAAGTCACACTGAAAATGTTTTGTTTCAAAAATCGAAAAGTGATAGTGATTATAAATGACACTTTGTTTCAGTGTAGATTATTATGAAGTGTTTACAATATCTAATTTTGTCTAGTTTAGTTGAAGTGGGCTTTAATGTTACTATATTAGCTGCAGCATGAGTAGTTATTTGTGATATTAGTATTGAAGGGGGAAAGTGAGAAATTGCACCTCTAATGTCTAGAAGAGAGCAGGCAGCACCTTGTCAAAGTGAAATTTTATGATCAAAATATAGTATCAAAGTAATATTTGGACTCTTGCTTGCTGGTAACTAGGTTTTAAAATGTTTCTAATGTGCTCATATAGGTAAAGTGGGTGTAAATATTTACCTCATTCTTTTTCATTTTAGAGTTACAATGCAGCATTATTCTACCACCCCTCACAATCCCTTAAAAAATATTAATGCAGTGCCTTCAGTTGATCTCTATTAAAAGCTACAGGTTTATGTTTCCTCCGTTCTGTGGTATTTGCCTTTTCACACTCTTTGCAGAGCACCGATGTGCTGTTTCAGACATTCTGTGACTCATCATTCTTCAGACCCCTCTGGCAAAATAGGCTCCCACCCCCCATTTCCTGATAAACTGTGACTCTCTACTTGTACTTGCTCACATGTGCTGTAGCCAGACTGCAGAGAACCCCCACCCTTCTCTCTCTTTTTTTTTTTTTTTTTTTTTTTTTTTTTTTTTTTTTTCTTCTTTCTTGCAGTGCAAAGTTGATAGTATTCAAATTTGCTGTGATAGGGACAGCTTTCGATCTTTCTTTTTTTCTTTCTTTCTCTCTCTCTTTTTTTTTTTTTTTTTTTTTTTTTTTTTTTTTTTAAACACTTACTCGAGGAGTTGGCCTTGGCTTCAGCTCTGCACCATTAAATAGAAGCTGTCAAATGGTCAGTCACTTTTCTGGAACAGTTTTAAGCACTGGTCATTCTAGTTAAGCCTCAAGCTTAGATGTGATCTTTTGAGAATGTGTGCTGATTTGCATGATGATTTTTCTCTTTCTCTCTCGCGCTCTCTCTCTCTCTTCCATCCTCCAAAGCATATAGTTTAAGGCTGATGGTACTAGTTACAGCTGCTAATTGCCTTGCCACATCTTTAAATACTGCCCTTCTATTGGCTTTATTATTATTTTCTAAAAATGTATTTTTGCGTACACTAAGTGCTATAGTGCATATAGCCTTACATTTCTTTAACTAAAAAGTTGTAAGGTTAAGCAGTGTAAGGATTAATTAATCTGACTTTTTTTTAAAAATTGTCAGTTTTATGTATAATTGTTATCGTTTCATCACATTTTTTTTGTAAATCTGTTCAGTGGGGAAGTGCACTTTTGAGGTCATCCTAAAGTACGGTCATGTGTCTCGAACACTGAAGTGATTAGGCTGGTCTGTGTTCAGAATATTAGTCATTTTAAATGGTCCGGTACAGCTCTCTAAAACATGTATCTTTAAAATATATATATATATACATTTATTTATTTTAAGTGAAGTTGTGCCTCAGACAGCATGTTTAGAAAGGTATCAGCTGTTACAATGCTAGGGAATAATCTACTTGATGATTACATTTTAGATTTTAGGTAAGTAATATGATAACCTGCTGCAGCACCACCAGTAAGATTAAACATGGCAAGAGTCTGCCTCCTGGTTAGACACATGGTGTTTTCATTGGTGTTTTTCTGTGGCACAAACTTTTTTTTTCTGTTTTTTTTTTTTTCCCCACACAAGGGTTATAGAGTATCTCACGGTATTAACTAGTATGCCGTCAGATTGAAAAGATTTAATTATCCAAAAATATTCAAGGCATTTTTATGTTATTATTTTTATTTTATTGCTCTAACACAAATTACACCTCACCCACTACCCCCAGTAAGGGGATGTGTTTGTGTTCACATAGACCAGATATTTTCATACAGTGTGACAAACAGTGTCTTATTTAGTTAATGTTAAGTTTTAAAACTATTTTGGTTTATTTCCAACAGTAATATAAACCCATGTAATTTTGGGTTTACTGCTTTATCTTGTGTCGATTCACTGGTGTGTAACTGTCACTCTAGCTGTAAGCAGATAAGTCGAGCCTAATAAGGAACCTGGTGAAAACGACAATCATTCTTGTAATGTTTTGGGGTTTTTTGTTTTTGTTTTTTTAACAGACTTAAAACACACAATAATCATAATACACTGTTTGTGTATTTATTTTTTTTTATTTGTGTTGTTTAAAGTCAGCCAACTGTAGCAAAACTTTACATTTTTTAAAAGCCTTATTTTTGGCAGATAAGCCTTTTGCTTGTGTTGTGTGCTTAACTTTTTATTTTTTTTAAACACTGAACTAGGACAAGTTACTAAATTTCACCTAGACATTTGTGCTTTAATAAGTAAAACAACAAAAACAAGTATAGTCTGTTTGTGTAATTGCTGCATGAGTGTATGGGTGTGTGATTCAACTCTCTCTCACTTTGCCTTTCCTTCCTCTTTTTGCCCCTCTTGCATATGTAAGCATGCACATTCAACATACATGCTTACTTAGATCCTAATTTCAGTCTTACTCATCGATTTGTAAGTACTGCTTGAGTGTAATGAAAAAACTTCAAGCAGCCATTTTAAAGGTTGTGGTAGTTGGGATTTTTCTTTCATTTTTTTAGTATTATTTTTTTTCAGGGTAGTTGGAGCCCAAGGTTTTCTTAACTAACCTCATGCTGTTGGTCAACTATAAATCGGGTTCTCAGGTCGAACTTTTGATATTGCATCACAGTTTACAGCATTGTCTGCATCCTGTTTATGGCTGCTCTGTCTTTTGCGACAGGAGGAGCAAACTTGAGAGAGTTCAAGTATAGGAGTAAAAAACTGGAGAGACCAGAAATGTATTTGGGTAGTACTTAGTGGTACTCAGTTGAATTACTGTTTATATTGTAGTTCAGGTACAGCAGTTGTTTGGATTAAATATTTCACCACACATTGTGGACGTACTTGTATATTTAGATGACAGACACTGCTGTTTGGCATGGGGGAGTCTTACAGTGTGGTCCGTACTTTCTCTGGAAGTGGTTAAAAATGGCTTTAACTATAAAAAAAACACTTAAAAAAATAAATGAATGGAACAATGAGTCAAATTAAGCTTTGCATATTAGTTGATTGTTGTTTGCACCAAATTAGTTTGTTTGAAAAAATATTGCTGGAGCTTCTAGGGAATCCCAGTCACTGCTTTACATGTGTGAGTGGCCATGCAAATGTAACTGGCTTTTCTTGAATTAACACATACTGTCATTACAGTGCTTTTTTTTTTTTTTTTTTTTTTGTTTGTTTGTTTGTTTGTTTTTCTAGAAAGGAACAAAGCAGTTCTTTATTGGTCGCATCCTTGGACTACTGTGAACAGTAAAACTATTCATCACCTTCTGAGTTGCTCTTAAACAGCTCTTAAAGGTAATCTGCCTTTTTTTTTTTTTTTTTTTTTTTTTCTTCCCCCCATGACAGTTGATACCTTTGTTATTTTGTGGACTGATCTATTTTGTGTGGAGATGATGAAAAGATCTCATGCTGTGTAAATATTGCCCAGTAGTTGGTGAAACATTTCATCATTAATTGTAAAGCTGTGGCACAGTGAACACAGTATATTTTTACCCTGTGCAGTTGTCTTGCCATATGCAGAACAACAATGATTTGGCTAGGCTAATCCCTGATGTTTATCTGGCTTACATGCTACATGAAACGGATTTGTAATTGGGTAAGGATATAGCTTGCTTGTAAAATGGAGAAGAAAATGTCTTAGTGTGGTTCCATGCACTGTAACTCTGGGATGGCCAAATAGTTTTAATCAGTGATATTTTTGCAAAGATGGATGGATGTGATTGCTGTTCCCTGTTTTTTCGCAGTTGATGATTTCAATGCGGATCTCCCTTTACTTTGTGCTTATACTTGCAGAATACTCTGTAAAACAGACCAGAAGAGGCTAACCCAGACCACTTGATCTGGGGAGGTGATGGGTTGTCATGTCCATGTCCCTTTTGCCCTACTGGGTGTAGGAGGTTACTTGACCTTTCAACCTTGGGGTCAGGTGACTCTTTAAGGTCATTGTATGGGTAGCAAGTGTCTGTAGGAATGGGTTAAAAAGGCTGAGCAGAGAAGATGACATGTCCGGGCATGCTTCCTTTAAAGGAGAGAGAGAAAAATAGGGAGAGGTTGGAGTCAGTGATGTGAACAGTTCCACCTGGACTTGGAAAGAAATGATCAGCTTATAAGGAAATTGCACAACTTACCTGGTTTGTTTCTTTGTGTGCTTTTTGTTAAGTATTTTAGGTTTGTTTGATTGCAACTTCAGTGTAGATCAGGCTGTTCTGCAAAAAAAATGGTGTGTACAAACTAAATATGAGATGAGAAAATTATACATGATTATTCTGCAGGAAAGTAGATCCACTGTAACAATAGTGGGCTGTCATTGTTTTTATAACTAGCAAAACCTTTTTGTAAATCAGTGAATTTATTTTTCTCACAAATTTATTTATTTTTTATGATTTTAAAAACAATGTCTGATGTCATTTCTCACCTGCAGCTTTGCAGAGCACACTCATGTCTTCTGTCAATTTTTTTTATTTTATTTTATTTGAATGGCTATTGCAAGTTATTCCGTTTACAAAGCTTAAAAACGGCAAATCCCTGTGATCGGGAAGTAAGTGTGTGTAGCATTTCTGTTTGAAGACTAGTGTCTAATTTTTGTTGCACTCCTAACAGGCAGTGTGGACTTTATTAGCCTAGGACTAAAACAAGAATTTGCCCCACAAATCTGGCAATTGCACAGTCCTGGTTTGTAGTTTTAAATTAACAGCAGCTTCAAATGTCTTAAAACTCTGTTTTCTTGGTAACAATCTTATTTTTATTCTTTTTTTTTTTTTTTTTTGTCATTTAGGTGCAAAATTTTTTTTAGGTATGCATGATATCAACTGTAAAATTAGAATTGAGGAAGTGTTTAATTTCATACTGACTTGGCTTGTACTATTTTTTTTTTTTTTTTTTTTTTTCCCCCCATGTGTTTTTTTTAATGTTAGGCAATAAGGGACATTATCTGTGAATTACAGGCTAGACTTCTACTTATAAACTGGGTAAGTAGAAGAGGAAAGTGGAAAGGGGGCAAAAAAAAATACACCACACTAAGTGGTCTTCACTGTTTTTCCACCCACCTGCCACTCTCAGGTAGGTCTGGCTGAGTTGTGCTGTTGCACCTGTGTTGACTACATTGGGTTATGCAATTGGGCTGTAATCATGAATGCCTCTCATTAATAAAGGTGTTTAATTTGCCTGAAGTCAGAATCACGCGATATCCTTTAGATATCAGAAACTTTGCGGTAATGGCACAGGAGGTAAAATCAACATTTCTTTGCAGGCTGGTATAACAAGTTTTAGTTTGCCAGTCATCATAGTTCAAGTTGCATCTGTTTAACACTTTATTGAGAAATACAACATGTTTGGGGATTTTTAAAGTCAAATTCAAATTAAAGACTTTTGTCTGTTACAGTATAACAGATGAAAGCAGTGCCTTTGTGCCACTATTGTTGTTATCCCTACTCACACCTTCATTATCACATGAAGAAAAATGTTTGTGGCTTTTCTTTTCTTTTTAGTCTTTCATGTGAACTAGACTGGAGTTTGTGTGAGAAAGAAAACAACTGCCGAACTTATCAGTGTCTTTTTGGAGAGGAAGTATGCAAGAGACTATCAGATTCAGGCTATCATGTCCATTTCAGACTAAGGTCATAATTACAGGTCCATTGAGACCTCTAGTGGTAACAATTGTTGGCCTAAATCTCCCATGGGATTATTATCGGAATAATGTTTGTTTTAACACCTTCTACATGTTTTTAAGATTTAAATGTTTTGTTGACATTTACTACAGCAGCCTAAAACTTTTTACATCAAGGGTGGCACATTCTTCAGTTGAAATAACTGGAAGATATTTTATTTGCTGAGCTGTTGTGGGCAAATTGCTGCTTTTTTTTTTTTTTTTTTTTTTTGCATTTGCATTTGCATTTGCATTTGCATTTGCTTTCATCTACATTTCAGATGACCTATTGTGTGCTGGCTCCTGAAAAGGCAAAATATCTGTTAGTATTCATGTGAATTTTATATTTGTGGTCTCTCCATATGACCCCTTTTCTTTGTTTGAATTTTAATTTTTTAAAGTAAGCTATTATTCTTATTCTTTTGATTTTTCCCAATTTTAAGATGAATTTTAAACCTAAGTTATTTTCAGTAGTTTCTATGGAGCATGAACAGTGAACTGCACTATATGCTAGCTTTACACTTGGATGTTTGAACATCTGCCAGTAGCACTAATGGGAGTGGAATGAAAATGCAACAATAGTTTGCAAGTTTACATTAGGGAGAAATGATTTCTGACTTTTAGAAAAGTGCCTTGTCAAATAGTTTTACACTGCTGACATAAATCAGTCCATGCCTTATTTGCAAGGGTGTAAATAAATAGTCATTTAATTTTGACTCCTACTTGTGTTTTTTAATAAAAGTAGATTGCAAAATCTTTAAACTTCAGATGTAACACTATAAGTACATTACGAAGTCTGTGGACATTGGTGCGCCTATAAGCTGCTTGGCTCAAAGTTGAGGGGAATCCTAATTGTAGAGCATACAATAATATTTCTGTATTTTAAATGTGGCAACAGTTTGGGGAATACGTCTTCTAGTTTCAACAGTGCTTCATGCATTGAGCAATATCTATAAAGAAATATATTTCCAAGTTTTGTGTGGAAGAACTCCACTGGCCTACACACAGCTCTGACCTCAATCCCTTTGAACAGCTTGTGGATGAACTGGAGGCCGACAGCTAGCCAAGGGTCCAGGCCTTATCATCCAGCATCATTGTCCGACCTTACATTGTGGTTAACTGGTGCAAATCTTGGCAGCCAGGCTTTGAAATTGTGATAAGTGATTTCCTGGAAGAGTGCAGCAGCTTAGTAATGCCCATACATTTTTGAGATGAGGCTTTCAACAAACGCAAGAGTGTGAAGCTCTCCTGTCCACATACTTTTCAGCACAAAGAACACTTTAATACTTAATGTTAATATTTTGAGAATGACTTCTGTATTATATTAAACCTTTTCTCTCTCTTTTTCTTTTTGTTTTGTGTGTTTCAGATGCTGAGTCTCCATGGCCACTTTAGGAGAAGACTGGAAACTTCAATCTGATTCTGGTGATCACCTGAATGTCTTTAGGTGGTTTAAATAATAGGTAATGGCTCTGTATCCATCCGTAAACATGTGCTAAGGATTAGAAGGCCAGAAGATGAAGACAGCGCAAATAACACAGAAGCAGAGACTGTTTTGAATGGAAGGACCGCAGCAGCAGTTCTGGTGATGTTGTAGCAGCACGGAATGGTTTGTGGGTTATACTGAGATGCAGGCCATACTGTGCTGCCGCACTAAAGCCTGAATATACTACATAGCTATTATCTCACAGTCTCTCCACCAAACATACTGTTGCAGTGAAAGCTTGAGGTAACAGGTAACGTACTGTCACTTTTGCATAAAACAGTAGTCTTTACTGACTTGAATTAATTTCTCATAGCCTTTCTTCTCCCTCCCCCCAGCTGTGATGAGAAAGTTGTTTGGGCTTCCCCATTCTCATTTTCTGGTCGCCTTACTGTAGCAGCACGTAAATATTGGAGTTAACACTCTAGCTGAAGTCTCCAGTATTGATCGTACTGCTGAAGCAAAGCGGGCCACTCACAATCACAGCAACTAACCACCACTGAGTGTACTCAGACCACTCAGGTGGTGGCAAACAGAGGCTGGCCTTTAGAAATGTTTACAGGTACAGGTTGACTCACTGATTCTTACTTAATGTCTATTCCATATTGTATTGACATGTAAAATATGTATACTACATTTTATTACACTTCACTATTATGTGTAAACCTTTTGAGAATAAAAACGTTTTAATTCTGTTTTGTCTGCAGTGTGTTTTCAAGTTGTTATGCTAAACTTTTGTCGGTGTGGTGTGTTTAGTAGTCTTTAGTTTAAGGGACAGGAAAAGCGTTTGTGTTCCTGATAGCGGAAACTATTAAGGAGGCTTTAAGAAGCGCCGCCGTCCTTGGAGAAGAAATGCTCACAATGGCCTGCGTGGCCTTTCTGCAGCGCTGCTGGGATATTTGGGCCTATTCAGCAAAGCGCAGCGACAGATTTGCTTCGGATTCAAATCGTTACAATCATGCTTGGATTGTCGCCCAAACACCAGGAGTGCTTCTGAAAAATCAAGATGAATTCACTGTCTGTAGTGTGTTTAAAAAATTAAATAAAGAAAAAGAAAATACGGTTTTTAATACAATTTGGGCTCAGTTTATTCGATAGTTGTTGTTTTTTTAATAACTTGCTTATAGCGGTCAGAATTTACCTTATATTCTTTTGCATTATAACTGCCTTTATATTTTTAATCTATAGCGATATATTTTGTGCACTAAATCTGCAGTTGTGCTCGGGCGGCGGGCTAAGCCCTCCATTTTAAGTCCTGCCAGGATGATGCTGACGATGATCCAGATTCAGACTCTCATAAATAAAAAGCGTTTAACTTCGATTTACAGGCCTTTGGTATAGGATCGTTTAAGCTGGTTAATATCTGTATTCTTTCAAAACATCACGTAGGCTTTATGTGAATGTATAAATTAGAAAAGATTAATAGAGAAGTTGAGTGCGTTGTTACACTCCTCTGTAAAGTTATACATACCGGACCTTTCCGTTTTTTTTAAAGTTTGTATGAAACACAAACTAAGTGCTTGCATTTTCTTTCTTTTTTCCTTGGGAACAGTGAATTCTGTCTAGTCCAACATTTCCCCTTTTACTGACGAAACGCAGCTGCAGCAGTTTCCTTCCATTTGGCCTTATGCGCCTTTTGTTGTTATTATTATTATTATTAAAAGTTCAGAAAATCACGTATTTATGAAACTAAGAGAAAAATTGAATTGGTGCATTTAACAAGGGTGATATTTATGAATTTTTAATAAAAGTTTCAGGGGTTTTATTATCCCTGATTTATTTCTTTGCAAGAACTTTTGAGTTTTACGAAATTATACAAACAATATAACCCTCCTACTTGTATATACACATTAAGCATATTTTATACCATTCATACGGATTTACTAAATTATCTATAATATCTTAATCTTTAATATTGCCAAGACTATACGGTGGACATAAAACAGCTGTGTGTGTGTGTGTGTGTGTGTGTGTGTGTATTGACAGGGTAGGTGGGAAAGGGGAAAAATGTTACTTATAATTTTGGAAATATTTATATCTTGTCTTTCTAAATGCTATGATTTAAATGCTCAGTGTTGCATTTAAATTCCATTATTTTGCGCATTGGAAAAGCAACAGACTCCGCACACATCAAAATGTGGAAGCAGCGATAATCGATGTGCAGTCTGAAATTCCCTATAGTGACTTAGAATTGTTTATATATGCATTTTTATCACTGCTGGTATTTTTAAAAAATGCATATTTACCTGCTTATACCTTTCGACGCATTTTATTACCTTTGCCTACATTAATATACGGCTGTACATTAGTTCCCATATCCACCCCCACACCAAGAGAAATTGGTTCCTGGGTAAAATTTGTACCCGCTAATGAGAAAAATAATGGGAAAACTCATTATTCAATAAACAGCAATTTAAAAAAAATTACAATGGGGTTTAAAAACGTCCCAGAGTGCTGGAAATGCTCCAGAAATGTGATATTTGCTACACTGAAAAGATTATTCACAAATTATTTGAGTATTTAGTGACCGCCGATTGTCCAGATGAGAGCTTGGAGTTTTTTATTCTCACTTTTGGTATAAAGCGGCTGACCGTGCGCTGTCTTTATGGCCGTGTTAAAAAGTCAGTTATACAGCCGCCCAGTAGTTTTGTTTCATTTTTATCTAGTTAACATTTAACAGGCTGTGTTTATATTTGCGTGAGATTAAAATTAAATATTAATAGAGACTCCTACTTTTATACCCATGCTTTATTTGCCTGGCAACAGAAAGCTATATATATGTACATGCGTGCCATGACGTAGATCCTGAATTATGGTCAGTGCTGACATCACTGATTCGCTTTGTGGCGTGATCTTATGGAGTCTCCCTCTCCAAAATGCATATAGGGAATACATAAACAACAGGATAACTGATCTTTAGTCACAATCCACTGTCCTTTTACTCTGATCCATTAAAAAAAAGAAAAAAAGCCAAGTATCTGATTTGAGTTAACCCAGATTAATTCAATTTAACCACGTGTTTTGAGTTTTAGGCCTCAAAGTTACTTTCATTTCTATTCAGACGCACAGCAGAAAACCAGAGAATATACACACTTCTATTAATTACCCACTCTGCAGGATTGACTTCACTGTCTGGACACAGTCATGCAATGAATGAGTCGCATAACAACAACAAAAAATAGTATGCACGACTGCCTGCAGATCTATGCTCTGACAGAGACCTATAAGGATGTAAGGTTTCATCCACACACGTCAACGAGCGGTGTGATCACCGGGAGCTGCGGTGTCTGCAGCCTGCTGAATTTTTCACACGGGCCCTGTTATGTAACGCTTATAACCTTGAAGAGGCTGCAGCATCACTATGGCGCAGAAGCCTCTGTGGGAGAGAGGCCGTGGATCACACTGCATTCTTTCATTACGCACTTGCTTACTTCATCGAATTGCATTTACATGTATACATTTGGAAAAAGCAGCCCGTTCTGAGCTGTCGCATTAAATAAAAACAAAGAGTTGACTCAAAATTCTCAGATTTATTTGTGAAAATCACGTTGAACAAATATGAAATGATTTTTTTTCTTTTTTAGGAAAAAAAAAAGGAATCGATTGCACATGGGAAAAAAGTGAATTGGTGTTTACTTGATGAAAAGACTATAACCTCAGAGGATTAAGGGTTGATTCGTTTGATTCTATGGCTTCATCGAGGTTGCAGCTTGTTCAATAAGGCAAAAAACAAACAAACAAAAACAACTAATGTAAACAATTAGATGTTTTAAAGTACTCGCTAGAGTTTTACATCTCACTTGTCATGTGTAAATTATCTGACAGCTGTGAGTTAACGCTATCTAGTTAGTGGGTAATTTATAACTGTCAATAAAGCGGGCAGTAGAGTCGATTAACTGCATGATATATTTCTGACCTGCATCAACCACATCTATGTAAATGTCCTTGATTTCCTGGAGGCACGCACCGGTATGTGCAAAGAGAGAGAAAAGTGCAGCGAGAAGTGATTCAGCCTCCCTGGTCACATACGCTGTGAAGGTGTGCGGCAGCAGCAGAGACAGCACCACCGAGCTGATAAGTGTGAGGATAAGAATGCTGATCCATCTGGGCACTGCCATGCGTTTGTTCCCTATTCGGTAGGAGCCACTCTCGTGGGGGACCGACATCCTGTCCACTTCCCTGAGCCTCAATGAATCCCAGTTTTTAACGTCGAAATTACGCACAAGGGGACCGACGTCCATGTCTTTCCGAGACGGCAGTGGAGTATTGTTAAGCAGCTTTAACTTGTCCCGGAACTCTTGCATCTGCTGCAGAAAGCACAGGGTGTCGGAAACGCTCCCGAAAGACCCAGCGATGCTGAGCGCGCGTTTCTGCTCCTCCAGCGCTGCGCTCAGCTTGCTGATCTCCGGGTCGTATGCTTGCATCACCACCAGCTTTAGTGTTTCGAAGTCGGACAGGATCTCATTCTTTTTGCATTCAAGGGCACTGATGAGTTTCTCGAAATAGTTTTTTACCTTCTCTGCGTCCTTACTGACCGACAGAAGCGCCCTTTTCTTACTGGCTTGTAGTGTATCCAGGCAGGACAGGTAATCTGCGCTACGCCAGTTCTTCACCCCGCAAAGCAGCTCATCAAACGCCTTCTTTTCCCGTTCATACGCATCCTCCAAGGAGCAGAACTTGTGCCCTTCGTGGTCATTCGTCGCTGCGCAAAATCCACATATTAATTTCAAGTCGGTGGCGCAAAATATGTTAAGAGGCTGACCGGAGTGTTGTTTACAATCAGACATTTTGGGTATAACCTTTATTTTGCTGAACTTCTCAACTATCCCGCGCAGAGAGTAGTTGATCTGCAGGCTGTTTGCGCCGTTGTGGGGGGTCTCTTTGCGGCAGGTGGGGCATTTGAAAGGTGTCCTAAAAGCTGGACCTCGATTCCCCTCCAAGAGTCCCTCCAAGCATTTCTTGCAAAAGCTGTGTGAGCACAGCAAGACCCGCGGGTCCTCGAACAGACCGCAGCAGATTGGGCATGTAAGTTCCTCTTCTAGCTGCTCCATTGCACCCTGCAAACACATCATCCAGGCGTCAAATCGATACTCAATTTAGAAAACAAATGAAAAAACAAACCAACAACAAAACAAAAACCCAACAGCAAAAAAAGGACACGATAAAACGCACTACACAATACGCACCCACTAAGGGATGCCTCCCCATAAGGCAGAAGATGCAATATTTGAACACGAAAAACAATGATGCAGCATCGCAAAGGATACAGATTTGGCTGTCACGTTCCAAATGTGTGTGGAATATCCCCATCCCGAAAGTGAAACCGACTCGGATCCCTGTACGCGCGTAAAAGCTTGGATTGAGCTCTGCCAAAAGCTCCGTTTGAGCAATTTGGGTCATGCAACATCCTGATTTTTGATGTATCTCAGTTGCCAGTTGGCGTTGTAAGAAACTTTTAAAAAGAGAGAGAGAGATCTCTGCAGGTTGGATGCGAATCAGAATAATCAGTAACTTTATAGTTAACAGTAAATCATTATCTCCTAGCTGTGTATTGCAAAATAGGACGGTGGTTAGCTGAGCTGAGCTGAGCCCCTAAAATCCCCGTCGTCTAACCAATCCAATGCGACAAATTATCGACAAACAGCGCTTGCGTTAGAGTCGATCCTGTTGGCAAGGTACTGAAGGAGGGCTGTGACAGATTTTGCAAGCGCATAGTAACATGCAACTACTGGACCAAAAGATTCACTCACCAGCTGCTGACTGCTGAGACGCACAGTGCAACGCAATCATGGCGCTTGTTGCTGTGCAGACTTCGCCCTTTTCCGGGTTTGGAGTTAACCATTTCAGTGGCGTGCCAAATATTTTCTGCAGCATAAAAACTCCTCTATAACAGCGCACTTATAATTCAAACTGCACATAAATCCATACCGAAATGAAAACTATTGGCGTTTTAAAGCGATTTGACAGGTTTCTCCTTGAAGATCGGGATGTTTACGTTTTTAGCCCTGCGGGTAATTTGCAGAGGATCCCTGCTTGTCTGTTGGGGGAGGGGCTGTTGCTATGCAAAACATTCCAGCGTGAAAAACTGTCAACTAGGTTTTAGTAGCAGCTTTGCCGTTGCACGTTTTTTTTTTCCTGCAGTGGACTACTTCTGTCCCTCGTGTTGGCACTTGTCAATATATACCTGCAAACGATTTACACGCTAAGAGGCGCACGTGTGGACCCCATCTGTATTAGCTTATATATATATATATATATGTGTGTGTGTGTGTGTGTGTATATATATATATATATTACAAACTACATTTAAATGCTTTGTTATTATGGAGCCTCAAGTTTGAACCTAAACTGAAAAAATATTAACTTAAAGTACATCAGGTGCACTGTGCTGGGCGAAATCAGCACATTAGTAGGCTATGTATCCACCATTAAACCTTTGATGTTTTCCCTCCAAAATTCACTCTCTCTTCGTTTCGGGTTATGTAACATCGATATCCAATAGTTACTTAGTCACGTGTAGAAATGTTGACCTTGATTTTCTTCCCTTGTTTCCATGCCATCAGGAGCAACTGCCTATCTTAGGCGCTGTGATTGGATACAGCAGGGGTAGCAGGGGCTTATGCTGCACCGCCCTCTGCCGCTGGGTGTCGCCGTTGCGCAGCGGGACCTCTTGACGCTTTGACGTCCAGCGCTCTTTGGTTTCTGGTCTAAGTTTGTTTCCGGATGTTCGGCTGGTGTCGTGGAAAAAATAATAATGGCTGCGATGTTTACGTGTTGTCTAGGCTGCTGCGGAGATGGCGGATCGGGGCATATTCCCCTCAAAGAAATGCCCACAGTTCAGTTAGATACTCATCACATGGGTAAGTGAAGTTTGCGTGTAATTCTTGCTGCTCATATAGGAGCAGTTTATGTCTACACACGCCCAGCTGCCTCTCTCCGTGTATGTGTGTGGCAAGGTGGTTTGCTACTTCCGCTGCTACTTCTAGCTCGCTAGCCGATAGCTGCTAGTAAATTTTTCTGCGCTGCTAGGCTAAGTGTTTCTGTGTGTTGCAGTGAGCTGCCCTAAAACGTTCATTTGGTAAACTTTCAACAGGGCTTTCAGTTGTTGCTAACCGCAGCTTGACATGACACAAGACAAAGACAGCAACAACTGACCGGACAGAAAATTGAACCTGAGCTCTTTTACAACTGTTCATGGATGGAAGCTGTCAGAATCCCCCTCTTTGCGCCCCAAAGAGAATTTAAGACACACTAAATTACTGTGATTTTAAGCAGAAAGCTGTATTTACTTTGTATCTTTGGACAGAACGGATTAATCAGCTCGTTTCAATGTTCACTGATAAATGGAGAAATATACACATTTGTCCATTTTTATCTTGGCCACAACATGTTTCCCACAACATTGTAAAGTATGACTTACTGCTTCCTGAAGATCTACTTAAGTAGACTTCACAACCGGCTGTGACAGTAGAAATCACGATACGTGTGCTTTTGTATTTGAGGGGGAAAAAAAACCATGTTCACCTGTCTCAGCCTCTGCACATTAAGATGGAAGAGAACTAGTAATTTTTAGAAGATACAATCATAATTTAAAAGTTATGATATTTTTTAAATGGTAGTTGTTACCGTAAAATTACATGCATGGCCTCGCCTGTATTCATCATAGGATTACAACTTAAAGGCTATTTTTATTAAAGTGGTGATGGTCTGGATCAGAATGATTACAATATTAATAATGTAAAAGTCTTTTCAGCTGTTTCACGGGTATCATGTGATCTAGAAAGTGCATATTATAAGTTGAAAGTAAAATCGAGCCTTGCTTTGTCTTGCAGGCACAGATGTTGTCATTGTAAAGAGCGGCCGAAGGATATGTGGAACCGGAGGCTGCCTGGCCAACGCTCCTTTGCACCAGAACAAAAGTTATTTTGAGTTTAAGATCCAGTCCACTGGTGAGCACTTGGTTTTTAAGCCTTTTAGTTATCGTCTTCTTTTCCTTCATGATTGCAATTTTCTGCGTTCCTGCTGGGAGTTATTGACACACTATTTTCAGATGCACACTGGTCTTGTGACTGCATGCTCACTGGTTCATGCTTACTTCTTCTTGCAATGACCATATTTGAAAGCACACATTATATTTTTGTACATGTAGTTTGTGGTAAAAGAGTGATTGAGATGACATTCTCAACAGTTTTAAAACAAACAATCGGATCTCAGTCCAGAAAAACATTGTAGTAAAGTTTGTAACATAGATTGGAGGTCATCAAATATCAGGATAGTTTGGAATACACGTTTTAAAATGAACATGTTATTGGTGTGTGTGCCCTTCACATCTTCGTACTTGAGTGGTGTGCTTTGTGTGTAGGTGTGTGGGGGGTAGGTGTGGCAACCCAGAAAGTGAATCTCAACCAAGTGCCTATGGGCAGAGACACAAACAGCCTAGTCCTGAGGCACGATGGCTCCATTTACCACAATAATGAAGAGAAGAATCGTCTACCCGCTAACAGCATTCCTCAGGAGGGGGATATTGTGGTAAGTCACAAAAATAATTGGGCTTAATTACGTATTTAATTTTGATGCCCTGATCTTTGAAATGTTTAAGTGTTATTAGTTGGGCTGTGAAGCTAAAAATGGAGAACTGTTTTTTGGGGAGAGGGTTTTCTCGGAATCTCGTGGAATCAATTAGAACTGGGGTGGGAACTAAAAACATTAACTTTTATCCTAAAGGCTGTTCCAGAGATAAAAATATCTTCTGTTGTAAGTACCGAAACGATTCATTGCAGAGAACATACTCTACACAGCTGCTGATCATCCCTTTTTTATTACATATTATTGGAATTGTTCACAAAACTGTCAGGACTCGGAAATAAGTTTTAAAAAGATACAAGTTTAATGAGTTCAGACTTGAGGTTGGAACAAATTGATTTTTTAAAAGCAGATTGATGGTGTAGAAATTCCAACCACGCTCTTTATAGGGCAATGTTTGGTTCTGCCACTACTAGACAGTTTTACCATAATTTAAACTTTGGTCACCGTGGAAACCCTTCAAGTCTGTTAGTAATTAAAGGTTCAAGGTTCTTTATATGTCACATGCATAGTTATACAAGTATAACACACAGTGAAATGTAACCTGACACGCTCTCGACATGTGCAAAAAAGGGGGGGGGAGATAGAGGAAGAACAATAAATAAATATATATATATATATATATATACACATACACATTGGGTGAATGTGCAGTAGTAGCAGGAGGCAGGTGAATTCTGTACATTAATAAGAATGTAAAATAAATCAGTCAGATTTATTTTACAGAATAGACAATATAAACATATTTAAAATTAAAGGAATTTGAAATGTGTCTGGGTTTAGAGTGTCTGGAAGAGAGTCCTGTCTCAGTCAATTATAGATTATGTGAGTTTAGATGATGTGAGATGTGTGTGTTTAGGGCCCGGATGGCTTGGGGATAGAAGCTCCTCTTGAGTCTCTCTGTCCTTGCCTGGATGATGCAGAACCTTCTACCAGATTGCAGAAGTTGGAACAGTTTGTTGCCAGGATGGGACGGGTCCTTCAGTATCTGCGCTGCTCTAGTCCGGCATCTCCTGGTGTAGGTGTCCTGGAGCGGGGGGAGAGCAATCCTGCAGCAGCGTTCTGCTGTACGGATCACTCTCTGGAGAGCTTTTTGGTCCTTCACACAGCTGTTCCCGAACCACGATGTCATGTTCTGTGTGAGGATGCTCTCCACAGCGCCTGTATAGAAAATCCTGAGGATCTTTGGAGAGACCCTGAACTTCCTCAGTTGTCGTAGGTGATACAGCATTTTTGGTCTGGACCTGAATGTGGGCAGCCCATGTCAGGTCTGAGGAGATGTGGACACCAAGATACTTGAAGGACTGCACCCTCTCCACTCCATTGATGATAATGGGCTTGTAGTCTCTGTGCTGACCCCTTCTTAATAGTAGTACGAGTGCACCAAAGTCACCTGCCTTAAAAGAAAGCAAGAAGCTATTTCTACAGATTAACTTGACATACTGGAACTACGTAAATGCAAAGGAAGAAACTTGTGCAAAGAGAATTATGAACTCTTTCCCCCATAAAGACATTTGATGACCTCCCCTGTACCCTTTAATGGCGATTTTTGACACCTCAGACACTCCTTTTGATTCTTTTCCCCATAAAGACACGGTTTGATGACCATTAGAGTAGTTTCCGTATTTTTCCAAGGATAGCTGCATAGGCTGAGACCACCCTCGTAATTTCTGATGTGAACCCAGTTATTTGGTTTTATAAGCAGGCCTAAACTTTGACAGAAACCACTCAGATCCCAGTAGACTCTTAGTAGGCTTTAAAGGGGTAAAGAGTAAATCTATAAGTGATTATCATTAATTTTATTATGACACAAAGTATTTTAATTTTCATCAAATTCAGATCAGTCACTCACTCTGCACTGTGTTTCAGATTTAGCTGTTTGAATCTTGTCTGACACACACGGAGCGATCCATCTCTGCAAATATTTTTGCTAGAGAAACCAACTTGTATGAAAGTTGTGATTGATCGCTGAGTTGCTATACTGAGATTGTTTGACGTGTGTGACTGTGAACGTGCTCACCATACACACAATTCAAGATGAGCTTATATTTTTCAAAAAGCAATAGGATTTATCAGATCCAGCATTTGATCTGTGGTGTTTGTTCTATCCTATATGATGGTATTCTGCAGCCCATGTGCAATGAGTCTGCACATTTAATATCCTTTATTTATATCAAATAATCATAAAGACAGATGCAGTCACAAAGTTAAAAAGAATATAAGTGCACGGCCTCTCTCAGGGACAGTAACCGGACAGCTCATTAGCAGTCGATGCTTTTCGACAGTTGTTTCTATGTAAGTAAGTTGAACTTTACACAGCTTGTAACTAACTAGCTTGTAAGGTTGTGGTGGAGCACACATGTACGTTATCATCTGTTCTCTTTATCACTTCTTACTGGAACACTAGGCAGCTAAACAAACTGACATTGGCCCTCACTAGTGTTTCTTGAGTGATTCAGGCTACTTAGGCATACTTCTAAACTCTTAAGCCTTTGATTACAAAGGCTAAAATTTAATTTACGGGTTCAATCGGCTAAGTGCTGATGATTATTGCCTCTTTTCCGCTGATGCAGTGCAGTTTTGAGTCAGTTCTCGCTCGGCGCCTTTTGAGTACAAGCCCACATTTTGACAGGTTTGAAAACCAGCTGTGTGTGGAAGAAGTTGGGGTGATTTCTGTGGGAAGAATGTCATGAACACATTCAGTATGCGGGCTATAAATCATCTTTTTTGGGGGTAGCCCCTCCCATTGATGTCAGTGGTTTCAGCTTTGGGAGCAGCAGTTTTGTGCTACAGTGTTGGTGGGTTTGTTTGTTTTTGCTTTAAATGCGTAGAACCGGTTTTGTATTAGACACTAACACTGTGTTGGTGGCAGAGATTTAGCATGTCTTCATCAAAAAATGCTTTGGCATGTTTTTTAAATCCAACTTTGTCAGTCCCATTTTCATTTGCCATAAGAGGAGAAAGCAAAGAAGTCTGTGAGATGGGAACCTTAGTGTCTTGTATTGTCTTCTTGTCTTTGTTTATTTGATAAAAGTTCTGTTTAAAAGAGAAAAAAACAACTTTTCCTGCTTCTTTTAAAATATAGGAAAGATTTTAAACATGGCACAGATGTAAGCTGTGACCTCCCGAGATAAGATACTTCAACAAGAGTTTCATGCTTTTCTCAGCTTGTGTATTTGTGTTCCTCAGGGAATCACATATGACCACGTGGAGCTGAATTTATATCTGAACGGAAAGAACATGCATTGTCCTGCCTCAGGGATCCGAGGCACTGTATACCCTGTTGTTTATGGTAAGTTGATTTCATATGTTCACTAGTTACCAATGATTGCTAACTATATGATCATTGTTGCCTTACTTGAATATAACAAAAAAAAAATGTATGGATCTTTTTGTATTCGTTACAGCAGTTACAACTTGATTCCACTAGAGGGCTGTATTGCACATCTTTGCACAGCTGTTCTACAGACAGGCTGACAGTTTTAGTTGAATTGAGTTTAATAGTTTTTAATGTGAATATTTCGCCACACACAGGAAAGAGTGTTCTATTTGAACTGATCAAACACAGCTTTCATCGGAAGGCAGTGGCCTTGCCACGGAGAATCAAGACATGCATAATTTCGTCCAGTAAAAAGTTACTGCAATGATTTCAGTGACTTGATTCAGTTCTCCATCTGATGTGTGGAGCTTGTCCAGATAATCAGCTGGCGGTTTTATGTTGGACAGCACACATGTAAGATGTTTGCTCTTGACCTGAACTCTCTAACTAAAGCCGTGATCAGAATGCAATCGCAAGTGTCCCAAATTGCATTTAACATCCGGGGGGGTGTCATCACCTGGAACCTGATCACATCACCTTTAATTTGGACTGATTCCATGTGTACTTGTAAATCAGATCTTGGTGTAATATTGTGGCATAAACAGCCAAATCAGAATTAATTCGCTAGCATTTCCCGAGTGTCTGAGAGTTGTAGGTAAAAGTTGATGAAATCCGTTTCATTTATGCCCCCAATCCCAACCACTGTAATTCTGCATACGCAAACACATGTATAATGTGCTGTTTTCATCCCTGTGTTTGGTAACATTCTCAGACAACACACGTACACAGGCTCAGGTTGAGGTTTTGAGAGTTTATCTTATAAACAGAAGAAAACCTAAAGCTGTTTTCACAGAGTATATACTTTCAGGGTCTTTAAAGGTGAAATTCAACTATAGAAAAGTTAAGACGTGAACAAGAATACAGTGTCTGAACTTATGATTGATCGTGTCTTTATCTTCTGTTCTAGTGGATGACAGTGCCATCTTAGACTGCCAGTTTAATGACTTCTATCACACTCCTCCACAAGGATTTGAGAAGATCCTCTTTGAACAACAAATCTTCTAAAGGAGCACTTCGGCCTCAGCCCCTCTATATGTTGTCGCCCTCCTCTATATCTCTTAGCAACCTCTGTATCACTACAGTTTGACCTTAACTGGTAGTATCATTATGCGTGGCTTGGAGGCATCTTGTTTCGTTCCCCCTGTTTACTCTCTCTCTACTGCTGCTCTGGATTGACTTTAGAGTACCCATGAAGAAGTGGGGATTTCTCTTCCTTGTTCGACTACAATCGGCTGTCACAGTCCATGATGATGGAAAGCTGTAAAATCACAAACTTATGTAAATAATAATCGATCTGTATTAATTGAAAACCTTTCAGTTGCTGCTTTAATCCACAATACATGTGTGTAGATAACAGACAATGGATGTAATGGTATGTTCACTGTTTTTGAGGATGAGAAGCCATGTGTTATTGACATTGCTTTATATATATATATATATATCATCCAAAATATCATACTAACATCTCAGCATACACCCTGTATTTATTTGTATTTATTTGGTTTCCAGATCAAAGTTTGGCATCTTATTTTTTTGATATAATATGTATTTTGTTTTGGCAGCAGAAGTTAGAGACCCAATGAAGGGTCAGCTATAATTCTAATACATTAACTATTGCGCTGCCTTTTTGAATTATCACGCAATGAAAACATGGAAGTACCGCAACACTTTTATGATTAATGTCACTGCATTATTTAGAGTTGATAGGGAGATTAATACAAACAATAAATCGGTGCACATTCCAGGAGGTGATGGTGCTGGAGACTGACATATTTCTGAAATTGGAAACACTAATATATATAAATCACTTCTTTGAGCAGCCTTTTTTTCACCCTAAAAAATATAGATTGTGTGTATTCTAAGTATCTGAATATTTCCAGAGCTGGTGTTGGTCGTCTCTGATTAGAGATACATCAGAAACGTGGAGTTGTCGTTATGTACAGATATCGCATATCCGCTGCTGAAGTGTAACGAATAAATATTTCAAATGCTTGTCCTTGTTTGCACTAATGATGTTATTGTATGAAACCAAATATTGTTGATTCATTAAAGTTTTGTGTCTGGCGGCATCATTCTGGACCACTGTCATGTCTTGAGATTGTAGATCATGAAGCTGAGTGTTTTTCATTTGCCTCGCTGTTAACGTAGCGGTTTCGCAGCTTTTTTACGTCCGAAAGTCGTCGTCGTGCGCAGTAAATCGCAGGTGAATTTATTGTCACTGCATCGAGGAAAGCCGTGGAAACCAGGGCAGCCCAGACAGGAGGTATGCAATAACTCCTCCCCTCGCTCTGCGATCTGTTACGTACTCCTCCCTCTCTTCGGAGCCAGCAGCGGCGCAGGAGCTGCCGTGCCTCGTCTTTCACGGAGGAGATCCCGAAAGCCGGAGTAACAGCTAAACCCCATACAGCCATGGCAGAAAACGCCGGCTTAGAAAACCACCGCATCAAGAGCTTTAAAAACAAGGGGCGTGATGTCGAGGTGAGCTGACATATAAACGCTAGTCTTCGTAACACGACTCGAATTAGATTTATGTAGAAAACGACAGTCTTTGGGCCTCCGTGGGGAGCCTGGCCCCGGCAAAGCTCCCTGCCAGCCAGCCAGCCTGCTAGTTAGCAAGCTAGCTGGCTAATGCGAGCTATCGTGAGGAGTTCGCCATCAAAGGTGCTATCTTGCTACCGGTAAAATTCCTCGTAATGAACCAAAGGTGGTGATAGCTATCAAGTGCATACCAGTGGCTTGCAAATATTGTAATGTTTGTGAACGACAAACTGTGTTCTATTTGAATCGTTGGAACTGGGGGAATTAAAGGCAGACGATGTAGCTGTCAGTGCCAGCTAGCGCTGACTAGCTACTTGCAGAGACACCGGTCACAAGCAAGGCTGGGCCCTCCCGGCTCCGTAATCCTGATGTTCGCTCTGTTTTACAGCCAGCTGAACTCAAACGACACCCGTTTTAACTCGCGGCTGTCTCACACAATTGCCATATTAAGCAAAAAGAAAGTGCGTGTGTAATTAAATGTCTGTTCCATATCCACCCTAACCAAATATTGCCCCTCCTTGTTAGCTTGCTAATGTCAAGCAAATGACTAGCATGCGATGCCAGGTGAGGCGGCTGAAGAGGGCTGCTAACTAAGCCACTAAATGGTTAGCTGAAAGGTAGTGATGCGGTGACCTTAGCTTTACGGTACATTTTCAATCAGAAAAGCAAACTACACTGAAATTGTTACAACACCACGATGAAGTGAGGAGAGTCACTTTAGGCACAACATTAAGCTTGCATTGCTGTTAATAATAACTTTTTCTGACACTGCGGTTTTTTATGAAATTTCTTAAGTTAATCTTAGATATATTTCCTAATAAACAGTGCTGTTACAGAATAAATGGTGAGGACATTCATATCAGATTCGTTGCTAAGACTCATTCTAGAAAGCGCCATCAGTAGTCTGTGTGCACAGCTGGCAAATCTACGCTGGGCATTTTGCAGCATCATTCATCTAACGAGTCTAATTATAAATTTCTCTGACAGCATTTGACTGCAATGCTCATTGACATGATTACCAAACCATTTGGGTAAAGGCTGGGTTCAGAGAAGTCAAGATAAAGGAAGCTGGGACCAAAGGCTGTAATGAAGTACCAGATATCTAGCTTTTTTTTTTTTTTTTTTTAAAGATTACATATGTTATTTTTTTGGGTTTCATCAGAAAACAACGCTCAGCCATGGCATTCACCAACAAAGACACACTTGTGCTGGGTTGTTCTGATCTATTGGTAATCCTGTGATAATCCTCAAACAAAGGTATGTCTGGAAATGGCCTTTCAAAAGCCACCAGTTTCCAGAAAAACTCCAGTTTCTAAAAACACAGATTGAAGACCTTTGGGTGGTTGTTTTGAAACTCAGAGTCACTTTGACAAGCACATGGCTACTATGACAGGCAGATTTGTGCCAAGTGAATTCCGGATGCTATTTTTGACAAATTGTTTGACCTGGGTCCTCTTAAGAGTCTCGGCGTGAATTTGAGTTTTTGTAAACGGATGACTCAGACTACAGCAGAGGGGGGGGAAAAAGCCAGTTTGGGGTTTTATTTATTTAGGTCAGGCATAACAGATTGCTCTTCATGTCTGACACCATTTGGAACAGCAATGAATTGCAAAGCAGTAAAGTCTCGCTGCTACAGGCCATAAAACCCTCCTTTTGTTTTACTGCACATCATACACAGTGTGGCTATTGGACAGGTTGTTTTTTGTTTTGTTTTTTTGACTCCCAGTAACAAATCTGAAAAGAGTTGTTGTTTTTTCCTCCTCTTTTGGTGTGTCTGGTAGCACCTGTGTGCCCTCATCAATTTTAATTTTATTTAAACATAATTGTTGTACCAGTATTGTAGGAACTTTTAAATCTTTTAGGTCCATCAAACAATCAGAATTTCAGCAATGAATCAGTTTAAATGTTTTGGTCTAGTTTAATTTCTCTTGATAGTCAGGCTGGGCGGCTACTTTTCATCTCGGCAAAGGAAAACATTTTTCAGCGTACGCGTCGTTATTGTTGTTTTGCCACGGTTGGGAGACACCTCTGCTCTGCAGCCTCCCAAGTTATGACTTTCCCAAATTACGTAAGAGGCTATTTAGGAAAGCAACATGAACCTCTTCAAATAGTCACAAGATCTGAGACCATCTCAAACTGTTCTGGATGAATTGGAAACCCAGCAGACGCACAAATACAGCAATTAGTTACTCTCTTTCTGAGTTGTTTTATTATGACTTTCAGTTGGATTGGTGATGGTTGCCTTTTGTGAGATACAGAATCTTGGTTTTTCATCAATTTTGTGTCACCTGTTTTTGACTAGTGTTGTTTTTGGGTTTTTTTTATTAAATATATATCCATTAAATCACTTGGCGTAAAAGGCTACAGTTTCTATTTTCTAACCACAATAAATGACATGATTTCTCAAAAAAAGTGGGGGGGAAATTTCTCATTTCCTGTTGTGTTTGTTTTCATTGCAGACTATGAGAAGACATCGAAATGAAGTGACAGTTGAGTTGAGAAAGGTGAGAAACAATGCCCCATTCATCTACACACACAAGTATTGCAAACCTATTTCTGTTTTTCAACCAATGGATTTGGGCGTATTGGGCTTTAACATGCTTCATATGGATGTTTCACATTAAGAGTTTCTACAAACGCTTGGGACATTTGGGAAGAAATCTGCCTTTGCAACCTGAAATTGCATAGACTGAGGGTTTAGCTTTAGCAGTGCTTTAACCAAAAAGTAGCAGCAGATTCTCTGCGCCATCTGTCTGCCTAAGAAGCATTCAGGCACATGATTGAGCTATAGCATGCTTGCCCTTGTCCAGTACACAATCACTGTGGTTAGATGCACATCCGGGTGTGTAGACTGAGTAAATTACAAGCCATTATGCGGTTAATTAACGCAGCTGGATTGATTAAAATAGGATTCTGTGTGTTCTGTCAGATGTGAGACGGGCAACTGAAAAACAGAGCTGAATAGCTGTATTAATAAATGTAGCTTATGAAACTTCTATATTTATATTTTGTAGAGCACAGTGAACATCCTGATGCTGTTAATAGAAGATGATCTGCACTGTAGGTCTGCTTCAGGTGGTTCTGCCAAGAGATTTGCATACTCAAAAAGGACTGGGATTACTTCTGATAATTGTTATGCCATCTGCAAATGTATTTTTGCAGTAAAATTGGATCTTAATTGAATGCAGTGTGCGCCAGTGCACCAAAAGTACCAGAGGCTTCAGAATATATTCAATTTCTACTTTGTGTTGCTAAATTATGTAAAACGGCAACAACAAATGGTTCTGGATTAAAGTTTATTTGATCAACTTAAATACGGAGATTACATTGAAAGGGCAAAAATAACCTTAATTGTTTTTTCTTCCTTTCCTGTCTGCATTGAGTGTTAGCTTAACATATGAAGGGGAGGTAGATCCCCCTCTACCTCCGTTCATAAGGTGTCATTTGGGTATTTATTTTGTCCTGCACCACAAAAGGAAATCAGTATGATGTTATTAAAATGCAAACTGATCTTTTTTTTTTTTTTTTTTTTTTTTTAAATCCACTTTACCGAATCAGTTTATTCATTGCTAGTATGTTTAGCTTTGAATCCATATTTTTGGGGGTATTTCAAGGATTGGCCCAATCGTTAACCTCTAGGTATAGCATCACTTTTCATTTGCTGGGTAATATTTTCAACTAATTGTGCTGCTTCTTTAGGGTGTGGAGTCATTAAGAGATGTGATTCAGTTAACTGATCTTAACTGAAAAGAAGTATTGCATTCATTCTGCTCTCTGTTGTGGCTTCATCAGTGAACACATATAAATGAGTTCACTGAAAAGTCTGCGTGTCTCAACAATACCTTTTCTACCCGATCACAAGTGATGTGCTGCAGCTTGTATCATGTTTTTCTGTATGTGATTCTATTTGCATTGCTCTAGTATGGGTGTTTTCTATTGTTTTGTTTTGTGTGTTGTTGTTTTGTTTTGGGGGGGGGGGATCTTTAGACAACTCCCTGGCTGTTCTATATACAAGAACTAGAATCCATTTAGGTTATGTTGTTGAAGCCATTCCGACAGTGGGCTCCTAATCTGTTAATTTGAGTTATTAAGTAATCCCAAGTTTGCATCTGATTTTTTTAAATTTTTTTTATTTTTTAAACTTTTTAACATGTTTGAGAAGAATCATTGTTTTTGTTGCACAAGTTGTTAGTCATATGTAGATTTCTACAAATGTAGCCTTTGTGGACACTTTAAAGTGCCAGATAGATATTCCTTACAGATCCTGCAATTAACACCATGAGGACAAAGTCATTTGTAGATATTTTATGATTTTAAATGACTGGAAGCCGGTCCTCAAGAAGCTTTAGATCAGAAACAAGATCTGTATGATCTGCATTGAGACTTTGAAATTTGTCTTTAATTGAAATTGTGGCTCTTAAAGATTTGAGCTGTTTACCAACAGTTCAGTCTTTACAGCAGGGAAACCAAATCCCAAGTGAAACCACTTCTTAGAAACTTTCTTTTAAGCTTACTGATGTGTCAGAGCCTGTTCTCACTTTTATGTAGTTGGAAGCTGATTTCAATTTATTGCCACTGCTAGCTTGGTGAGGAATATAGCAGGTTTTAATGGTCGACTTGCTAGGAAAATGGGAAGTAGGTGGAGTAATTTATTGAAACTTGTGCAAATATGCATGGAAACATACAGAATATGAGTGAAATTCTAATGACCTTGGAAGTCAATATTTTGTATGACCACCATTTAAAGCTCGTTGGATGTTGCCTGCTTTTATTTATTTATTTAAATGATCCCACACAGTTTCAATACTGTTGCTTTGAAAGAGTCATTTTTGTATTTTTGTTGTTGTTTTTATGTGTATGTTTGTTTCCCCACCCTCCACCCAGGTGTGCTTTTTGCAGCGTGTTTGGGTTTGTCATGCAGACTCTCTCCAGATGGTTTTACATGGTGGATTAAAATTTTATGGTACTTTTCTCTGTTCATAATTCCACCAATTTTGCAAACACCTCCAACACCACTGGCTAAGATGGAGCCCCAAACCATGATGGTGGCTGCACCGTGGTTTTCAAATGCCTCAAATTGACAGTCATTTGAACTATAAATTTCAAATTTGGATTAATTTCTCTAACTGAGCACTAACTTTCAGTCTAGTTGATGATCAATTGAAGGGTCAGATGCATCTCTCAGTTCTGTGGGAGGATCCCCCCCCTGACGATACTTCTTAAGGACATGACTTTCAGATGCTATAGAAGATGGCCTGGCTGCTTTCTTTCCTTTTGTAAAGCTCAAGACTCTTGTGCAGGACTGTATATTTCATGTTAAAAAAGCAAAACAAAAAACTAAAGCTTTAAGATAAATGTAGTGGAGTAAATGCTGTGCCGCTCTTTAGAATCACCTGCATGTTGCAAGAGGGAGGCTGGCTGCTCTCAGCTTGAGCAAAGTGTACAGGAAGTCTGCCATATTTAAAGCTCCAAATTAATGTCTGCAAATAGAGATAACTTTATTTTATTTTCTTCTTGATTTAGCTTAGCTGTGTTTGTCGTTGTGTAAAACAAACCAGAAGTGGGTGAGTGGAGCTAGAAACATTTTCTTCACATTTAAACTTTGCATATGTGGTTTGATAGAGGACCTTTATTGGTATTTTAATGTGAAAATATTGATTGCTTATTTATTTTTAAACTCACCCTAGGCCAGTTGGTTAGGGCAAATGGGGTTCTGTAGAACCTGCAAGAAATCCAGAAGCATGTTTTTGTTCATGTCATGTTCATTTTAACCACGTGTGTGAAATTGACACACTGTCCCTGTGTTTTTGTAGTTCCCAGTCTCCCCATATTGGAGGGGTATCTGGTTAGTGGAAGGTGAAAGTGACTCTACTCTAATTTAGTGTAAAGTGAGAGAAATTTATATTGACTGTTTCCAAGTAACATTTCTATAAAAATCTGTTCTTAGCAACACAGCATTGAACAACTGAACACTATTAAGACAGTTGCCATATATAATCACCACACTTAGAAAAAGAAGCGTATAAGATGTATAAGACCTAAACTTGAAATTCAAATTAACACGTGGTAAACTGTGGCATTGTGCTTTCAGGGAGAGTCGGAGAATGTTGGTAAACCAATGCATAAAGCAGCACAGCCTTCAGTAGCTGGGGATGTTGAAACAAAATATTACTGCTGAGGTGGTCTCAAGTCTGGTACATTCCATTTGGATCAGAGGAACAAGAAGCACTGCACTAGCTGATTAGTCATCAGTGACGCACATCGGCACTCTGAGCTGGAATGTAGGGCAAGGGAATCTCCTCCTACCACTGACTCGCATGTCCTGTAGATTGATACCAAATGAAAACGTTTGATGGGGACGCCGAGTGTGTTGAGGGTTAAAGGGTAAAGGTTCAGCGTCTGTTTGCTTTGTGGGTTCTCCTGCAGGCATTCTTTTCTGGATTAACCCCTATGATACGAGATTCTTTTCATCTGGCATGCTGGATATCCTGCAGAAAATGAAAAAGTTTGGCAAAGAGAAAAACGCT
Organism: Mchenga conophoros; assembly: GCF_057382185.1. Classification (NCBI taxonomy): domain Eukaryota; kingdom Metazoa; phylum Chordata; class Actinopteri; order Cichliformes; family Cichlidae; genus Mchenga; species Mchenga conophoros. Next base: position 17,939,989 of record NC_140541.1, read on the forward strand.
CTGCCTAGACTCACTGTTGGTTTAAGAATTCATGAATGCATTAATGAATGCTTTCATCTCCTCCTCTCATTGGTCTTCTTGTCTTTTTCCTCTTGTCAGAACAAACGAGACGAACATTTACTGAAGAAGAGAAATGTCCCGCAGGAGGAGAGTCTGGAGGACTCTGATGTCGACTCAGACTTCAAAGGGGTAAGTGTGGGTGTGTGGTGGGTTTGATTTGAGTGAGCGAGATGTAGCGAAACCGGACTATATGGATATCAGGTCAGAAGGGTTAAAAAGGTGGGCAATGTACCGCGTATGGGATGTGTCAATAGGATTCCAGTTAGAAAAAAAAAAAAATCACTTTAATCTCTCATCTTTTTAGATGACGAGGTTGTTAATTAGTATGCCAGGTGATACTGAGAGGAACCCCCACTTTTTTTTTTTTAATTATTATTATTCAGCCTGCATAGTTCTCATACAACCAGGGGAGGATGAAAAATAAAAAGCATGACATTGTGTAATATCTTGCCAGAAGCCTGAACACTAGGTGTCAAAAGCAGGGAGGGTTCATCACACTGTTAAGACTTAACAGTGACTAATGCCATAGAAGATCCCAGTCTTATAAAATCTCAGTACAGACTTTGACTCACTGTAATTGCAAGAATTTTGCAACATTGTTTAGAGTCTTGTAGTTGGGTATAAAACATTTCATTCACCCCATACCAAAGCCCAGAAGAACCGTTTACCCCTTTGGATTGTCAGAAACAAAGGTAGTCTGATATAAAGGTCGAATGTGCAGCTTTCTGCTTTTTTTTTTTTTTTTTTTGTTTTGTTTTGTTTTCATCAGTATTATCTGAAAGCAACCAGGAATTTCACATATGTGCACTAGAGGTGCTCCCTAATGAACTAGCAGGTGCATATTTACAATACCAGTTTATTATTTGACTTGTGAGGCAGAGAAAGAATGTGTTGCAGTAACAAGAAATACAAAATTGTAATGCACTACTTTGTAAAATGTAAATCTTACAACCAAGCCAACTGTTTAACAATACGAGCAAAATCTGTAGTGATTCTGAATGTGTCACAACAAAACAGCAAGTAGGCTATGCAGCGTTAATGCAAATGGCTAATTTTTGTCTTCACATGATGAGCCATCTTTGCAGTTGGTCTGCAATGTTCTTCATCTTTTTGGAGTCTTTCCTCTCAAAATGATCCCACACTTTGGATTTCCTGTCCAGTCTAGTAAATTTAATGAAGTTAGTTAGTTTGTTATATTAACCCCGAATAACGAATAAAATGCACCATAGTGACAATGTGTAGCGTTAGCTCTTCACTTGCTATTGATTGCATGTTCTTAGCAAATTACGACATTGCTAATATTCTTCATTTTCTCTTTGCTTAGCAAAATGTTACGCTCGATGCCATTCTACAGGTACGTTTATCTCGTTCACGCCTTTTAACAAATATTGAATCCTTTCCCAAATGTACCAGCAGTGCTACCTTAACTTTTGGCTAGTTATGCTGATGTCAGTTATGGCTCTTGTTCACTGCAGAACGCTACCAGCGATAATGCGGTTGTACAGCTCAGTGCTGTACAGGCAGCCAGGTGAGTAGCTGATGAAACACTTTTGTATAAATACCAGTTCTTCCTTGTGTTTTCTGGTGTTAACTTTTTTGCATTCGATTTTTTTAGAAAACTGCTCTCAAGTGACCGAAATCCTCCCATTGATGATTTGATAAAATCTGGGATCCTGCCTATTTTAGTCAAATGCCTGGAAAGGGATGACAAGTAAGTGTGCTTCCTAAGTAGTACTTTTTTATTAAAGTTTTTTTAAAATTATTATTTTGTTTAGCTTTTTGTTAATGTAATAACTTTTATTACTGATCCTGCTGCATCATTTCTCTGCTGCAGTAGAATCATTGTGTGCATGAGAGTGTTTCCCACTGTGTCCACACGTTAGAGTGTGTGGAGGCATGCAGGGCAGCTGGCTCATCCTCTCAGTACAAACCAAGCCAAATATATCAACATTCCTGTCTCTCGGAGTTCCCCAATTCCCAGGACCTTGTGTTCACTGAGGGGGGGGGCAGGAATGAAAAACTCGAGTGAAAGAGCTTGTAAGGAAGTAATTGTAAAGATTTTACCATGACAACTAACAGCTGATAGCATCATGTTGACATTATTAGATATTTGTACATCAGGACTGGACTATTAAACTAGTTGATAGGGGGGCTTTGGGTTTTTTACCCCTCTCCACTCCTCCCCACGCCAGCGATCATCACACTTCACTTCACCTAATTGTTGCCAATGCTGTGGCTATATTTAGCAGCTTTAAACACCCCTTTTTTTCTTTTTCCTTTTTTTTTCCCCCTCTTCCCCAAAAGTGCCAAACAAGTAATTAGGGAATAAACGCTCAATAGTGCTGCACTACAATGACAAGCTTTTGCTCTCGGATGGCAGACACAGCACTGCTTTGTGTATGTTGTTTTCAGTGAGTGGCACTAGCAGCAGTACCCTTAAAATATTCACTGCTGATTACTATTGAAGCTCCTGAACCCAAAAATCGTATTCAGGGCAGCCCTTAATATGTTGCCATAGCGCTGTGGCAGAAACCCAAGCCAGCTCAGCTTGATGTAAAGCCTCACAATAGAATTTACAGCATGAAAACCTCTGCCAATTAAAAATGGACAACCTATCCTTTGGAGGTCTATAAATTATCTGTGAATGCCTGGCAGGGCAGGAAATAAAGCGGGTCTCTTCACAACTGGATACCTCCCAAAAAGAAGCTGTTTTATTCTTTTAAATCCCAGAAGGTGAAACTTAGAAACTTCAGATCATGGCAGGTTGTCTGATGAAACATTTCTTTGGGAAGACGGAATTACCATCCTTTGTTACAATTAGCTAGCATTTGGCTGGTGGGTGGCGTGAGAATCACTTTTATGTGTGTGATTTTTATTTTGTGTTGCATCAGTTTTCCTAAACTCATTTTAATGATGGTTCTCCATTTTGAGTGCAGTTAAACTGAATGACACAGTTTCTAGACCTTTCTGGTGTCAGATTTGTTATCTGTCACAAGAGCTTGGACTACCTGTATTAATTCTGCTGTTGTAGTTATCTTTTTCTTGAAAAGCCAGCCGTTGAAAACTCTGTTCTCTAAATGAGCACCACAGTTTGGTTAAAGCATGTTTTGCTCTAATTAGTTCAAGAAGGCCCAAAACAAATATGTTAAGAATTTGAAATGGCAAGTGGGGTGGGGGGGGTTGCACATGGATATTATTAATCCCTGCTCCTTCCATTCTGTCTCGTCTACTGCAGAATAAATTAGCTTACTTTGTTTTCTAACTGGTTTTGTTTTCCCTCTGTCTTACAGCCCGTCGCTTCAGTTTGAGGCAGCTTGGGCTCTGACCAACATTGCCTCTGGGACGTCAGCACAGACCCAGGCTGTGGTTAAATCCAGTAAGCTGACCCCACGGTTCATGTTCCCCTGTGTTACCCCTTCAGTCTGTGTTTATATTCTGTCTGCAATTTGCCAAGCAAGCATATTTATTTATTTTTTCACCCAGTAAGGCTTAGTTAGTTCTTGGGATAATGCTTTTTTTTTTCTGCCTCAAAGTAAAACATGGTTATCTAATAAAACTAACATGACTCTATAGCTAAAACCATGTTTAATATTCAAAAGATAAGATGGCTGTTAGAGATGTGGAACAACTTAGTTTGAAATTATGGAAAGCCCCATATTAAACACATGCATGTTTGCTGAGAGTTATAATGAGGGGTAATTTATGCTTAGACGTCTACATGGCACATTTAATCATGTTGGCATTTAAAAAAAAAAAAAAAAGACACAGCATCCCTTTCTGTTGCTGGGAAAGCTTTGTGCTCACTTGCTATCGGTCTAACATATTTTAATGATAAATTTGTAAATTTTGAAGACCATGAACAAATTGGTTTAGACAAAAGGTTTCTTTATGGTCCAGCCAGTGCATCGAATGAATCAAACTATAATGGTTGTAGCGTATGTATATATTTGCATTGCACTTCCATTTTCTCTATATGAGTGGGCCAATCTTGACAAAATTTGCATAAACACTGCCAAGGCATTTTGAGTGCCAACATCTATATGACACACATTTTATACAGATCCCACAATCATCTTTTTTTTTTTTTTTTTTTTTTTGTACATTTGAGAGTTCAGTTAAGCACCAAATGGAGTGTTGGATTGGAATAGTGTGTCACACAATATAATGTACACTATTGCCAGAAGTATTCACTCAGTCATTCAATTCAGGTGTGCCAATTGCATCAATGTTAATGTGTATAAAATCAAGCACCTAGGCATGCAGGCTGCTTCTACAAACATTTGTGAAAGAATGGGTTGCTCTCAAGAGCTCAGTAAATTCCAGTTTGGTACCATAATAGGATGTACCCAGTGCAGCAAGTCCACTTGTGAAATTTTCTTGCTATTAAATATTCCACAGTTGACTGTTAGTGGCATTATAACAAAGTGGAAGCTACTGGGAATGACAGAAACAACAGCAACTCGGCCAAAAAGTGGTAGACACATGATGGTCTGCACAGAGGTCGCCAACTTTCTGCAGTCAGTTACTACAGACCTCTAAACTTTACATCACCTTTAGCTCAAGAACAGTGTGTAGAAAGAGCTTCATGGAATGTGTTTCCCTGGCCTACCAGTTGCATCCAAGCCTTACATCACCAATTGCAAAGCAAAGATTTGGATGCAGTGGTGTAAAGCACACCACCCTTGACTCTAGAACAGTGGAGACGTGTTCTCTGGAGCAATAAATCACTGTTCTCCATTTGGTATCCGATAGATGAGTCTGGGTTTGCCAGTTGCCAGGAGAACCGTACTTGTGTGACTGCACTGTGTCAATGGTAAAGTGTAGTGGGTTAGTGGATTATTGTGTGGGGCTGTGTTTTAGGATTTGTTATAGCGAAAGGCACTTTTAATGCGTCAGCATTCCAAGACAATTTGGACAATTTCATGCTTCCAACTCTGTGGGAACAGTTTGGGAGCAGCCTCTTCCTGTTCCGAAACGACTGCGCATGAGTGCACAAAGAACGGTCCATAAAGACATGGATGAGCAAGTTTGTCATGGAAGAGCTGCACAGTGTCTTGATCTCAGCCTGACACAACACCTTTCGGTTGAATCGCAGTGGAGACTGAGCCAGGCCTTCTCATCTAGCATCGGTGTCTGACCTCACAAATGTGTTTCTGGAAGAATGATAAAAAAAAATTCCATAAACACACTCCTAAACCTTGTGAAAAGCCTTCCCAGAAGAGTTGAAGCTGTTATTGCTGCAAAGGCTGGGCTAACATCATTTTAAACCCTATGTATCAGGAATGATATGTCACTCGTGTTCATATGCATGTGAAGGCAGATGAGCAAATACGTTTGACACAATGTAGTGTGTCATAGCATCATACTGTAATGATTGTAACACATGCATGTTTATGTTCCCGTAGTAAGTTGAATCAAATGTCTGGATTTCACATCACCAAGTTGTGATTGTGACCATAAAGAAACAGAAGTGAGTGTAGGTCCTCAGCATTTTGAGAGTGAGTGCGTAGAGCCAGTTACCAAACCATTTCATTAATAGCCATAACACATTACACCATGTGTTACAGCTATTTTTATTTTTTATTTTTTTATTTTTATAGTCATTTAACACCTGAGCCATTACGGTGCCCCTGTAGAAAGCTGTATCGATTAGCATAGAAGCCTATTGTCTAGAAGATGTAGTACTTGGAGTATAGCTGAAAGCTTTCTTCATAATACAGAACCATCTCTAAAGTGGAGAGGACCTGCTTGTATGAGGGGTGTATGTGAAAAATGACCATTCATCTCACCCCTCCATAATAACTGTTAGTCCTAAACAAATCAGGTGTCTGTGTCAGTTTCATCTCTGTTAGTCTCTATAGAAATACAAGTGTCTTAACCCATTGTGGTCCAGCATGGTTGGAGCAGATGTAATGATAGTTCAACACATTACTGTGCGTAAGGCAAAAGTCTGTTGGCTCATTCTGCAAGACAAGTGGTGGACATTTGGACTCATGTTTTGTTTGTTTGGTTTTATCCCCCTTGCTAGATTCTGATCATTTAAGGTGGCAAAATAAACAGTCCATCACCCTGGGCACATCTGATAGTTTAATCTTTGTGCTTGCAGATGCAGTGCCCTTGTTCTTGCGACTGCTACAATCTCCTCACCAGAACGTATGTGAACAGGCTGTGTGGGCTTTAGGAAACATTATAGGTGAGTGTCCCTCTATGATAGATGTGCTTGTTTTTTATTTTGTTTTTATTTATTTTAATACTGCTTGGAAGCAACCATCCAGAGTTCTGTTGACCTCTGCCCCCTTGCACAATCAGGTGATGGGCCACAGTGCAGGGATTATGTCATCTCTCTGGGTGTGGTCAAGCCCCTGCTTTCTTTCATCAATCCATCAATCCCCATCACCTTCCTCCGTAATGTTACCTGGGTCATTGTTAACCTCTGCCGCAACAAGGATCCACCACCACCCATGGAGACTGTGCAAGAGGTGGGTGTGACTGCATGTGTATGTGTGCGCGTGCGTGCGTGTGTGTACCAGCTCTCATGTGCCATACAGATGGTTGAGTTTCTTTGCATTTGACTCTGTCACAGCAGGCTGAGTCACGCTGAGCTTTTACAGCACATTTTCAGTAGCCAAATCAGCCTCTTCACCCCGGGGAACTTCTGACTAGAAAGCTTTTGCTGACAATTGAAGTCTGGTTTTGACAGCTGTTCCTCTTGTGATGTTTTTTTTCTCCTGTTTTTACCTTCATCTATTCCTTTGCCTACTTCCAACCCACTCACAACCTACTTCTTTCCCCACAGATATTGCCTGCCCTCTGTGTGCTAATATATCACACCGACATAAATGTAAGTATCAGGCTGTGCTGTGATTACTCAAGTTATCGGTTTACTAATGTACATAAATTATAAAGACAAAATTTAGTGCTTAGTTTTTTCAGTTCTAGCAGTATGGTAACTGTCTCAATTCTTACGTGTTCTGACTCTGTGTATAGATCCTAGTAGACACAGTGTGGGCTTTGTCCTATCTGACGGACGGAGGCAACGAGCAGATTCAGATGGTCATTGATTCTGGAGTTGTTCCATTTCTTGTGCCTCTCCTCAGCCATCAGGAGGTGAAAGTTCAGGTAAGACTAATTCAGTCCTCCCACCCGGTCCACACTCTGAAGCCAATTTTTATTTGAAGTTGTATTCCTCTTTTGTTCACAAACTACAGACGGCAGCTCTGAGGGCAGTGGGAAACATTGTGACGGGGACAGATGAGCAGACACAGGTGGTTCTCAACTGTGATGTTCTGTCACACTTCCCCAACCTGCTCACACATCCTAAAGAAAAAATTAATAAGGTATGAGATCCTCAGCCTTTAAGCTCATTATGCTTTTTCTTCTAGTTTCTTATAGCTTTACATTAAAGTAAATGGAGAGTAAAGTAGTATTTATTGTACAGATAATGTAACGGGAGCAAGTTTTTTGTTGTATGTAGTTATTTTATTTAATTACACTCAAAGCTTGAGAGTTGTAAGTTAAACTGGTACTAATCTGTACTTAAAATCCATTATTTAGGTGAAATGTTAAAATATTTTTTATTGAAGCAGATTCATTCTATATAATACACTGAATGCAGTCCTTTTTTTGACCATTTGTGATTGGTCTGTTTGCAGGAAGCAGTCTGGTTCCTGTCCAACATTACAGCTGGGAACCAGCAGCAAGTCCAAGCTGTGATTGATGCTGGTCTGATTCCTATGATCATTCACCAACTGGCTAAGGTTTGTGTGTGGTTAGAAATTGGAGGAAGGGGGGGGGGGAAGCTCAAGATTTTCTCTAGTTTCTGTTCAGTTCTGTCCCCGCATGGTACCAGACACACGATGTGTAAATTCATCTTGGCATTTAGTTGCACTGACACCTTTTTATATTTTCTAGCCAGAAAGCAGAACAGTTTCTGATAGAAGACATGGAGACTGAATGCATATTTGGCCTACATATTGTGTGTTGGCAATTTGCTGTGTAGTACATTTTGGTGACAGCCTGGCTCTCTACAGGGTGATTTTGGCACTCAGAAGGAGGCAGCATGGGCCATCAGCAACCTCACCATCAGTGGGAGGAAAGACCAGGTGAGCTTGGCTTGTGGACCAGACAAGATTTTTTTTTTGTACTTGGTTTAAAAAGATTTGCTACAGTGAAATGGGTATATGTTGTCTTAATGAAAAAAACAAACTGAATTTCTTCACTGCAGTAGGAAATGTTTGCCTCATTGTTTCTTTCAAGAAGCAGAAAAATAATAATTGTAGGCTGAAGCTACACAACATTGACTTAAGTTATGAAGGTCACTGTGAGTGCACTTTCCACACTTGTAACCATGTACCTATGTTGTAATCAAGTATGGATGTGGTGTATGTGTGGGTTTGTGTAGGTGGAGTTCTTAGTGGAGCAGAATGTCATCCCTCCGTTCTGTAACCTGCTGTCCGTGAAGGACTCCCAGGTGGTGCAAGTCGTCCTGGATGGCCTGAAAAATATTCTCATCATGGCAGGAGATGAAGCCAGTACTATTGCTGAGATCATAGAGGAGTGTGGAGGTCTGTGTTTGATGGTTTCCTTGTACCCTCTTAGAAACTTGGTGTAATTGGATTGTTTATCTTACTGAAGTTTTTTATAATGTTTGTTTCTAAAACTGTTGTTTTGTCTTTTTCAGGTTTGGAGAAGATAGAAAATTTGCAGCAGCATGAGAATGAGGATATCTACAAACTAGCCTTTGAGATTATTGATCAGTACTTTTCAGGAGACGATGTGAGTTAACCGCCACCATGCGTCTCACTTTCTGTTATTTTTGGATTTGTTTTCCTTTTTGGGCAATGTCTTACTCTAGCATTCGATCTTACAATGTTTGTTCTTTTTTTTTCAGATTGATGAAGATCCTAGCTTGATTCCTGAAACTACTCAAGGAGGAACCTTCAATTTTGATCCAGCTTCCAACATGCAAACAAAGGAGTTTAATTTCTAAAAACCAGGATGTTTGGTTCAACCAGTTGCACGGGTACTCTGTAATCACCCCAGACATTCATCCATCTCTCCTCCAATCTGGCAACCTGGTACAGAAGGATATACTTAGCATCACGTCAACATGGAAACTCACCACTGAAGGGTTTACCCACCCCCATCTCTGCACTATGGGGTGTTTTTTTTTTTTCTTCTTTTAAATGGTCATCGTTCACAGAACACTGCAACCCTTCATAGGAGTCCTTGTTATCCAACAGGCATATTCACCATCTGGCAACCTGCATCAGGAAGATTGTCAGTATTTTCTGCCAGTGCTTCTAAAATGTCACACAGAAAGGAAACCAGAAGGAAGGAAAAGCCTTCACGGAAAGATTCAATTACCAAATGTCAAGTTCTCACAAAGACGGAAAAATATAAGCACATTTTCAGACACATGAACACGCATGCATATACACGCACTTTTTTTTTTTGACACTTAGAAGAATTTGTGTGCATACTTCAGTTAGAAGCCATCATATCACTCATGGGGAAGAAATACTGCTGTTTGTTTGTGCTTTATTTTGTGCTTTCCCCTTCCCTGGATTGTCCTCTAGTGTTACTTCACCCATGCACACTGACATACTACAAGTACATACATTAATACATTTCGTGACACTGATTCCTGATAGCCAGGGCACACCAATATCCTCTCTCTCGCCCAGTTTAAAGAGTTAATCCCAGAGCTAAGCCATGATTAACCACGGACCCCCACTGCCCTCCCAGGAGAGTCCTTGGGCAGGTGGAGGGGCGAAAGGGCTCTAAGGCAACAAGAGGACTCCGTGGCAAACTGACTGACGGGACTTCTGACTCAATGGCGTCACTTTTTTAATGTGACCTCTGTTGAATTATCAAACTTACTGTTCGTTTTAAAAAAAATCATCAAAAATGTGAAGAAAATGCCATAATTCTTTTTTTTTTTTTTTTTTCCCCAATACAACTGTTAAGACCTGCTAATTGCCTGCTACTGATTAAGCAAAGCGGCAAAATTTTTATTTTAACGGATGTGAATACCTGTCACGGGAGGAATCACCTTTGGGCGAAGGCACAGAGACTTAAGAGGAACACGTCAGCTGTAGCGTTTATCTCCCCCCGCCACCCACAGGACATCCTCCTTCTGAGCTCAGCCACGTCCTGGGATTCAGTAAACTATTTGCTCGGGATTCCCCTGTAATGTGAAACTCTGAATGGAGGGAGGGGGTTTAACGAAAAGAAAGAAAACAACTTAAAGCTAAAATCATCCTAATTGCAATATGACCTTTTTTTTTTTTTTTTTTTTTTTTTTTAAATTTCGCTACAGACAAATTGGTTTCATGTTTCCGCTTCTACTGGTTGGGTCTGTGGAGCTTCCTTTGTATTACTATTTTATTTTTTAGGTTTTCTTCAGTCTTATGCACACGTCTGAGAGGCATAACGATGTCTGACTGCAGAAACGACAAAAAGGACCTACACTCACTGAAGACTAGACTTGTACAACGAGTGCAGGTCCTGATCTTTACATTACTTAACTACTTTCGATAAAGAGGTCACATGTCATCACTCAATTTGAATAACTGTACAAAAACATGTGTATCTCTCCTTGCCGTCTAATGAATATATATTTACATAAAGCCTGTACAAAGCTGCTGCAGCTGACAGTCATTGGATGGACGATAACTGTCAAAGATGGCTGGGGAGGGTCTCTATTTTTTTTTTTCTCCTTTTTGAAGCAATATTTCTTTTATTGTTTTTACTTTCGACTTGCATATGTATTGTGATGACATGCTGATAAATTGGAACAGGCTGGTTTTGTTTTGTTTTTTCCTCCTCTCTGTAGTGGTGACGGGCTGTTTAAAATGTACCATCCCGTGTCCTGGTTAATGTGCAGGCTTGGGGTAAATGTGTCAAACTTTAATCCCAATCATAGCCCTGGTCTGGAAGACTTAATGATCCCACCCCCCCGGTTGGCTGCTAACTACTTAGAGGGGTTCAGAGCTGGGGTTTGGGGTGGGGATTGGGGGGGTGGGGCTGGGGGTCACACTGGGGCTTTAAATACTGAGTGGGCTTGTTATGAGCAGCCCAGGCTTTTTTGTTTGTTTGTTTTTGGTTTTTTTGGGACTAGCTGTTTATTACTGAACAAAACTATAGAGAGGGTGTACAGTCATGAACTAGCAGACTAGACCGAGCCACTTTAAAGATTTACAATTTCGTTGCCTTGTATCCGCATTGGATACAAGCTTATGTTTGTTGCAAGATTTTTACTTGCTAATGAAAAGTTGTTTTAAATAAAATAATAGGAGAAAAGCAACAGACAGCGTTTTGGCCTCTGATTGTTTGTATCTTTTTATAAATTTTAGATTGAATTCTTCTCTTTAAGGTGGCTCACTGATGCTTTCAACTCTTGTGCATATTAAAGACGAGAATGAGTTGAAAATCATTGTGCCTTTTGTTTTTCATTTCAACTACAGCTAGGTTTTATCGAATAGAAACGAGACTGAGTGACTGGAGAATCTCTAAATAGGGGACGTGGCTTTAGTAACGCGTAGTCTCCTTGTTGTTGGAGTTTGCCAGTAGAAATGGTCAATGCTGCTCCCTGCTGTTGGAGAGTAACTTGCTTCCCTTCTAATGTCATTCACTGAACATTGTATGACACCATGCATCCCGACCATTTACACCCCCCCCCCCCCCCTTCTCTTGGAAAAACCACAAGCCATCATTGCCATTTTTCAGTTGGGGGGGATTCTGATATCTCCTCTTCATCTTTGACCCTCAGGACATGATCTGTGTTTCTGATCCTAACCAAAATAAACTTGCTGTTTAGCTGTTGGATCTTTCGTGCTTTTGTGACTCACACATATGGTAGCTGTTTTAAGTTGTATGGGTGCGAGTTGCTTTCTGCAGGGATTCATTTGATCTAAGTGTTTGTGAGGAAGATTGAACTCCCTTTGAGCTCAGTTTTTACGTGCTCTGAATATATTTTAAAGATGAGCATCGCTTCCTTTATGTGACTTTAGCAGGCTGACCACCTTGTTATGAAAAAGCAAATGTAAAGTACTCTTTCTCCTTTCTTTGGCTTGTCCTTTTTATAGGTCAGACATTTCAGCAGCTAATTGGATGATATTTATTTGTGGTTCATGGCTGTCTTTCAAGTAATTTTTAGACTTTACTCTGCCACCCTAATGTAGACTATACCAGACTTTTGGCTCTGCTGTACATATTCACAACTGAAAACTAGATTAGAGGAGTAAATGCCTCATTTGTGCTGTGAATGTTTCCGTTAGCCGAATCCTTACGTGAGTGTTGATGAACACACTGGCTCACTCAATGATTAACTTGGACAGCAAACACTGAATCTGGATTTCCTGTGGAGTACAAAAAGAAGCAAAATAAGATAAGAGGCCTCCAAATGGAACGTTAATCCTGCTTGACCCAGATCCAAATGCACCAAGTTAACCGCGTGGGGAATTGTTTTGTTTTTTTAGTAAAGTACAAGTATTTTACATAACATGGTGCATTTTGGAAGAATATGTAATCAATAACTCTAAAGAGGCACACAGCAAATCTGAGAATGGATCATCTCTTGAGTGAGGATGCTAACTTCTTTCTTGACCTTTGGAAGAGCAGGCGACTAAAATGTCCACTTAGATCTGAAGGTTTTGGTTGCATTACAAAAGCTTCCTTTGCAGGTCCGGGCACTCAGTTGTCTTGAAACTTTAAAAAAAACCTGACAAAAAAGAGGGAGAGACACTCAAAAGTATATTTCAATGATGAGAAAATGCAATCAGAGAAACAACGACCTTTTATTATAGAGAGGTAAGGCAAACTTTATTTTCAGAAGATGTTTTTCCTGCTGATTCTGGTACCTCTGGGTAAAATCTGATTTTTATTTATGTAGTCTGACATAAGCAATGTACATAACTGATGTTTAAGACATTAAAGAATACAGTACTTTAAACTGTGCGTCAGGATTGTTCTTTACACTTCCAAATAACAGACACAAATGCACTACTAGTCTCCCCACCGCATCAAAAAAAAAAAAAAAAAAACTCCCTGAGTATAAAAATATTAATTCTGAAATTTGGGCTTCAAAAGACCAGATGTCTCCAACTTCAAATCCTAGGTGTTTATTAAGTTCTAGTTATATCCATGTTGCATTTTGGATACGGCATAAAAGAATAACTATCTAACAAAAGTCTTATTTTTCTTAAACCTGACCAAATATTCCTCTATATTCCTCTTCGGCGAATGAATGTGAAATCTAGTGTACTACTTGGCGGTTAACTGCATACTAATCTAGCTGAAAACCACAGCTAGATTTGGTAGGAAAATGCGAGGTGGGGATAGAGGCGAAAGGGAAATATTGGTGAAATCTGCAATCGACTGTGCTGGTCTTAGAATCACGTGACATTATTTTTCTCCTCACTTCCGCAAATAAACGCACTTGAGCACGGCGGCCACGGCAGAAAGTGAAAACGGACTGTCAGCCGTTATGTGCCATGGTGAGGCGGCCAGGAGCAAGCGCCAACGGCCGTAGAAGCGGACCTGCCTAACGGGTGAGTCAACGAGAACGTATTAATGTTGTAGCTTTAAAAAACAAACAAACAATCGAACTGAAATGTGGTTTGTTTGTTTTTTAAAAAAAATCTTAAACGCTAGCTGTAGCCAATTAAAAGATAAGTTAGTACCGATTTTCCCGGCGGGTGCGTCAAGTACCAGCTGCATTCACGGTGTGTTATGATGCGTCAGCTGGACTCACTGTGCTGAGTAATCCCTTTGTTAACAATAGCAAACATTAAACAGCAAGCTGTGGTCATGTAACAGTAACTACGAGTGGTTTTAATCATTACACATGATGCAGGTGGGAGGGGGTGGGTATTTACGGGATGACGCCTGTGTTGTGTCAAAAAGGGATTTCCGGCATTTGTCAAAAATAAACAAATAAATAGTCCGTCTTTAAAGTGTTGTAAATTACTTGTCAAGCGTATCTCTTCTGAATGATACCAAGTTAGTTTTAGTCAGAAAGAACATTCATGTCATAAGGTAGACGCTTTTAACAGGGGAAAAAGGCTCTTATATATCCTTTACTTATCCAGGGAGAAAGTCTAACTGACATTTAAAATAGCTTTTTCAAGAAAAAGCTAGCCAAGAGGGCAGCAAAAAAAAAATAGAACATCACAGTTCTTTTGGGATATTTAAAGTCACCTTAAAGGTGCGGAGCAATTGTAATGTGGGTGCATAACACAGAGTCATAAAGATTATTGCAACAAAGGTCATTTCTTTATTTTATATATGACCCCTTTATAAATCCTGTTGATTACAGTCTACCAAAATAAGCAAAGATATTACACTTAAAGTTTTAGTTAGTGTTTAGCACAACACTGATTTAGCCGTGTTGTTACCAAACAAAGAACCTCTGTGACCCGGCTTACTACGCTTTTAACACCCATTTTATCAGAAAACCTTAAGACCTTGAGGATCATAAGCTGTGTTTACCCATAACCATATAAGTGAGAGTCAAAACAGCATGTGTGTGTGTGATGTCTGTGATGAATATAAAGTAGAAGATTCTCCAAAGCAGAATTATACTTTTTAAAACTGAGTTAGAGTAAGCTACGGGGAAAATAAAAGTAAGGATGCAACGTTACATTTGCCCAGCTCGCAGTGTCATCTGATATCGGTTGTGAAGAGCAAAATGATCATTTTTGTAGCACTTGCTTGAATCTGAGCAAGAAGTAAAGGCTGTACACGTCATAATTCACCTTGCTGCTTCTGTGAGCAGTCACATCACCAATGAACGGTAGTGGCCTAGCTCCACTGGCATCCATATAAACTTAAACAAACAAAGCAATTATACAGAGCACAACATGTAGTGAAATGCTTGTGTCCGAGCTGCGGACAGGCTGTAGACGTAGCCACGCCACTTACATTGATCAGAAAGTTTGTTAACTTGTTGCCTTAGGTCCCAAGACTCGTATGCTCTAAAGATTTCCACTGAACTTAGAGAAAGAGCATTAAACTTTGCAGCTCCTTACTCCTAGAATCAGATGCAGGCCTTTTGGTCTTGCTGAGGTTCCTGGTGCACTGATTCTTTTAAAGAATGTAGCAGATTGTTGATTAGACTCCACCTAAAGTTTTTTTTTCTTTTAAATCTCTGATATGTTTTATTTTGTTTTTTCCACCTAATGATGACCTCCTCCACTTGCACTGATGTCTCTTTGGACCTCATATTTAAAATTACAATAAAAAGCAATAAAATGTAAATTAAACACTTTGTCATGAAATAACAAGTGAATAGCCTTTATCTGGCCATAAAACTTCTGAATATGTATGAAAATGGCTGTACTTCCAAAACAGCCATTGACTCTTTTTTTTTTTTTTTAAACAAGCCAAAAACCCTTGACTTAAACCTGAAGCCCTTTGAATTAAAGCTACACTGAACTAACAATATATTGTGAAAAGATGATTATCTGGAAGACATTACAATTTTGCTTGTGTTTGTGTCCATTGACTGCAGCGCTGGCAGCCTTGCCTCTTCAGACCTTCCCCCTCTCCCTGTCCCGTGTCCCACCTGTGGATTGAAGTTCATCCTTCTAGCCTGCCGCCCTTGCCACATACTGTGAGGACACCATGGTGGATGTAACCAAGTGGCCCATGTTCAGCCTGATGGGGCCTCAGGAGCTCGCTTCCATACGGAAAGCATGCGTGTTTGGATCATCTGCTAATGAGGCCATCTACATTACCAATGATGATGAGGTGAGGGGTCAGAGGGAAAACGGGGTTGTGGTTGTGTGTTAATCAAGAGCAAGATGACTGAAAGCTTTGAAGCTTGCTTCATGTTGCATAATTGATAGTCAGATGACCTGTTGTTTTTCCACGTTTTTAGCCTTTAAGCTACATTTCATGTTTACATTATTATAATTTCATTCAGCCTAGTGTGGATTGTTTGAGTGTCCTACCTTGAAAACAGCTGTTGGGTTCAGTTTATAGCGCATTCAACTTTAATCAGTGGTAGAAGAAAACATGCTTACAGTAGGTAATCCACCACAGAGCATGCTTACACTGCATTGCATTTTTTTATGTCAGTGTTATTGTAGCATGATAAACAGAGACTGCCTCTCAGTAGCTGTGTGTTTTAAGCTGTAGTACTCAATATTTCTGACAATAGCTCCAGGGAAAGAACCAGATTTTTCTTCTGGAGACCATAAAGAGAACCAAAAGTTAAAGAATAAATAACAATAATAACAATTTTAAATGTTGTATTGTAACAGCCTGATGTGTAAAGATTGCAGTTGAATGCTAGTGTTGAAAATCAGTTATTTGCCATTTTAAAAAAGCTCAAAACTGTTAAGACTTGCTGAAAAGTATTTATTCACATGATGTAACACAGAACAGCAACAGGTGCCTCAAGGCGCTTCACCTTATATTGTAAGGTAATAAAGACCCTACAATAACTCAGAGAAAACAAAGAAACCCCCAACAATCAGATGACCCCTTTTAGCAAAGGCTTTGTTAAAAAAAAAAAAAAAAAAGTTTCGGAAAGAAAAGAAGGCAGGCTTTACAGGGATATTCAGTGTATCACGGTTCACAAAGCATTCCCAAGTTCTGCTGTCTGAACACTGAAAAGATGCTCCTGAAAGATGAGAATTATCTTGTAATTTTACAGCCAAAATTACAAAATAAGCTTAAAGGGTTCAAGACAGTTGTTTAAAAGGATGGATCTCTGGTCCTTTCATCCTTTTTTAATTAGTACTAAAACTTGCAGTAGCTACCTAGATGATTTGAATTACTTTGATGTTGTTGGTGTTTTAGCTCAGTGGTTCTCCAGGATTCTGCAACCCAGCTAAGGGGTTTTAAATTTTTTAAAATAAAATTTATATACACAGTTTATACCGTGTTGTGTGTCGTTACCTCTTAAGATGTTGATTCCACTCTTGTGAAAGTGTTCGATTATGGTGATGCAAGGGGATCTTCACTGTGCTTACATATGCTGGATTCTGTCTATCATGGAGCACTGAGATTTATTACAAACCTTAAAGCTTTTAAGAGTCACATGCTGCACATTGCCTGCTTAGGTCGGGTGATCTGCTTTGTCATTTTGAAGACTCAACCACCGATATAGTCTTATTGATAATATCTTGGTCTGTTCCCATCTTACTGACTTACATTGATCACATTGCATAACACACACACCTCTGTTGTTTGTATTGCTGTCTTTCTTGGCAAGGATGTGGTTGTGAGTCATATTCTCCTGGTTAAATAAAGGTTAGCTAACTAACCAACTAAATAAATAAATGAATAAGAAAAAATGTTATTGTTTGGCCAGAAGAAATTCTATGTTAGGCTGCAAAAAATCACTCCTTTTGGTTTGTATCTTGGCACATTATCTAGCTCATAAGCATTAACCCTTGTATGGTGTTCGGGTCTGTGAGACCCGTGTTCAGTTTTTTTCAAAAGAAAAATTAAACAATTAATTATTTTTTCACGTGTAAATGTGTTGTGTCTTTCCACTCACTCCACTTGATTATAACTGATTTATTTATAACATTTTATATAAAAGAAAAACGAGAAGCACATTAATTCATAAATGTGATCTAACAAAGGTAAAGGGAAAAAATTAACCATGTTTGCTGTTCATATGTCTTGTAATTGGGATGAAGTAAACATCTGTTGAGTAATTTAACATAAAATTGTTTGATAGTGTTAATTTGGAAAGCCAAAACTCTAGCGGGTCCACCAGACCCATGAACACTGGCTGTGTAACAAAAATACGAACACCACACAAGGGTTAACAAATATTTGAGTCAGTCTACATTATCAGGTGATGCGAAACCCAAGCCAGCTAAATCAATGTTAAGATTTTAGGAGAAAGGGGGGTCCTTTCCCTGGCTCCTAGAAATGTGAGCACCTCTGCTTTAACACATGCTAAGTGGCTAAATCGTGGTACCACTGTGATAAGAAAAACACTTTTTAGAGGTTTGTGAATGGGAACTTTGTCAAGTGTAAAAAGATTTTTCATACCATTGTAATGAATTTAAGTCAGGAAAGAAAATGCAACTTTCTTTTAAAATGATCTTTTATATTTGTGTTATTGCACAATTAACACACATCTTCCTCTCAGTGTTGCCTGCTGGTGTTGATGTTTCTGTGTTTGTACTCTGACCCGTTCCCTACTCAGCTGACTGGCGCTGTCTGTTTAGCACTCCTTATCACCAATCAACACTGAATTCTTTTTTTCTTTTTTCCTCTCCCCCGACCTCCACACTCAGGTGTTTGTGTTTGGGCTGAACTGCAGTAACTGCCTGGGAACAGGGGACAGCCTGAGCACAATTGTACCCAAAAAACTGGACTTCCTGAGTGGCAGAAAGGTGGTTAGCCTGACTTACGGTAGTGGACCCCACATCCTGCTGGCCACAGAGGGTAGCTTAACAAAAGATGTAATCCTCCTCTTTACAGTTGGATTAAAAAGTGCAGGAGAATGACTAAACTCTTTGTATTTCAGATGGAGAGCTATTTGCCTGGGGCCATAATGGCTACAGCCAACTGGGAAATGGGACAACCAACCAAGGAGTAGCTCCAGTGCTCGTGTCTGCCAACCTGCTCAATAAGAAGGTCACAGAGGTGGCCTGTGGCTCTCACCACTCAATGGCTCTAACTGATACAGGAGAAGTGAGTTTGTAGGAGTTAAAGAAGAGAGACAAAAATAATTCACTTTTACAGCAGATTTACAGAGAGGGAAATACAGACGCCTGTTTGAAACTTTTCTAGTTACACAGGTGACTCTGCTCTGACTAAAGCTGTTACCTAGTTAATGGACCCTAACACTTACCCGTATTCCAGTCACAGCTACATTTGAGCCCCCTGAGTTAAGAACCTAGAAAAATAAGCCCAGCCACAAGGAATGTATTGTGCTTCGAGTTGCTTCACACAGTTAGTGAGCTCCGTTAGATCCTGGCCTGGCTGGTCAAACTTTTTTTTCCCCTGTTTTTAATATGAGGGATGCAGCTATCCTGGTAGCTAGAGAGTCTGTGTATTTTTCTTGTTATACAGCTGATACAATAATCACATTTGGATCTTAATAAATCCATCATTCACTGCTGTGAACATGGCTGACATGTTCTTGCAAATCTTACAAAAAAATTAAACAAACAAAAAAACAGTAATAACCATAAAACATGAGCCAAGTCAGCTCACTCTTTGTACAGTATTTACATTTAAGGGGATATTTTTATATTATTTAGTGTAATATATTTACATGTCATTTTGTTTTGCACATACTTTCATAAATGATGTTATTAAAAATAAAATATAAATGCATACGTTTGTAGTACACTAAAAATGAGATAAGGGTAGCATGACATGTTTGCTTTGATTTCAAACATTATGGAGGAGTAGGTAAAAGATTATAGGTATTGATTTGTAAATGACTTAAATAACGCGAATAACTTGAGCTTAATAGAATAGCTTTTTATTGTCACTGTTACAAGAACAATGAAAGGCAGTTTGGCATTTCTCCATGTGTGTGAAGTACACATTAGCGTAAGTATTTACACAATAACAGACAAATTTACATTTACACAAGAAAGATATGTACAAGTTATACATACATGCACATACATACATATATGTATATATACATGTATGCATCCGTACATACATACACACACATATTTCCACACATATATAATATTATACCTCATCTCTGACAGTAACCATGCAGCTCATTCTTTCTCTCTACAGTACTTTCTTTAAAGATGTAACACATTATGGGGTCGGCTTAAAAAAAGATGTGAAATATAAAAGTGAGGTCAGAGGTCAAATGTGACATGATATTTGGATGCAAACCATAATGTGATATTTATAATTCCCATATATCATTCCTTGTGTGCCTTTATGTTGTCAGTACAAACAATGTAAGCAGTAAGAACTATCATTTTAAGTAGCTTTATATTACCGTACATTGTCACTTTGACCTTAAGATAAATCTGTTGACTCGAAGGAGAAGTGAGAGGGGGTAATAACCTTTTCAAATTATTTTTAAAGTATCTGGCTTTCATAGAGAATTTCATCCTGTTCTTATTCTTAACTTTATCTTTTTGCCCGGCAGGTGTATGCATGGGGTTACAATAACTGTGGTCAAGTGGGCTCAGGCTCCACAGCGAACCAGCCCACACCCCGCAGGGTGTCCAGCTGCCTGCAGAACAAGGTGGCTGTGAGTATCGTCTGTGGTCAGACCTCATCCCTGGCAGTAGTGGACAATGGAGAGGTGATTTTTTTTTTAACTTATCCTGGAGCTTTATGAAACAGTATTGGCTTACTCTCACTGAAGCAGCACTCATGTTCTCTTTTTGTCTCACTAGGTGTACGGTTGGGGCTATAACGGCAACGGACAACTTGGACTTGGAAACAATGGGAACCAGCTGACCCCCTGTCGACTTGTTGGTCTGCAGGGTTTATGTGTGCAACAGGTGTGAGATTACACACGTCAGGTTACTGTGAAACAATTTGTATGAAGTTTTAAAAAAAAAAAGACATATATTCTAATGTTTTTATATGCCTCAACTACAGCTAGATCCTGATGTTTTTGGGTTGGGCAACTCTTAGGAATGCCTTGAGGGAATTTGGCAAAAACAAGGACTCAGGAATGAACTGATTATAATCACTAGACTTGTTTGTGTCAGAAACTCAATAATCCGTATGCTAATCATAGAAAACAAAAATCCACACATACCAGTATCTAAAATGATATATAATAACATCTCTATCCAAAATATCAAAGATTAGACCTTTTCTTACTGTTTTTTTAAATGCAGAAAAGTACTTTCATAAATAAATTAGTAAATTTTACTATTCCTCCCAAACTGCAGTGAGTTGTTTCTTTCGCTGAAACAAATGAAAATGAATTGCTGTCATATTATCGTGGTGTACAAAAGCAGTTACTACAAAATTCTATAACAAACCAAATGTCAGGAACTTACATCATTTACTAATATATTTCTTCAAATATATACTTAACTAAACTTCAACAGAAAGCAGGATATTGACCTGTTTCTGTTATTTCGCTTGTCTCCAAAATTGTCCTTGTAACTGTTTCAGTCCTTTGACTGTTCATACCGAGGCTGCTGGATTATAGCAGGCTTGGAGCTCTGGATAGTTTTAGCTTTAGCTTCGTTTTATTGGTCTTCCACCGTTGTGTCTTCCTCACTCACAGTGAAGAACTCGTCATGCATGAGTTCTGTACGAACGACTGTTTGTTGCACATGTATGAAAGACTGTACATTTTGGATTACAGTTTATATGTGCTTTTATATTTTATATATTCTTTTGTGCAGAATAAATGGCACAAGTAGCTCTATGTTAGATATGGACATTTATGCAGGGCCTGTGACTTTATTTATTTAAATTGTAGTTGGGTTTATATTCACTTGTTTTTATGTTTTGTTTTTTTTTTCCTTAAATGAGCATTCTTTACAGTAATGATTTAAAATCTTAGCACTCCTGTAAAACTACTGCCAGAGTAATTATAAAACACCAGAATTTGAGTGTGATGCTGTATGTTGTCCAAAAAGGAGTGAAGTTCCCAAAATACAATATTTTACACAGGAATCTTTGTATTATTATAGGGTCTACCTTACAATATAAAGCGCCTCGAGGCAACTATTGTTTTGATTTGGTGCTGTATAAATAAAATTGAATTGAAACCACAATTAAGAGGCTGTAATAAGCACATCTGTAGTATAGAATGTATAAAAAATGTTGCTAATAATTTGGAATTATTTTATTTATTGTAGACAAGAGTTTCAAATACTACGTTATATTGAAAATTGTTTGATTTTTTTTTTCCCCTCTCTAGATCGTGTCAGGATATGCACACTCCATGGCACTAACGGATGAAGGGTTGCTTTACGCTTGGGGTGCCAACACATATGGACAACTGGGCACTGGCAACAAGAGCAACCAGCTGAGCCCAGTTCAGATTCTGACTGAGAAAGAGAGGTGAGGTAAAGCATCACACATCTAACTCATCCTGTCCCTGCACCACCATCCACTGACTTCTCTGCTCCTTTAACAGAATTGTAGAGATTGCTTCCTGTCACTCCACACACACGTCAGCTGCTAAAACCCAGAGCGGTCAGGTGTACATGTGGGGCCAGTGCAGGGGCCAGTCCATAGTGCTCCCTCACCTGACACACTTTGCCTGCACCGATGATGTCTTTGCCTGCTTTGCCACCCCCTCAGTAATGTGGAGGCTTCTTTCAGTGGGTAAGAGAATGATCTGAAAGAGTCCAAGGATAGCACTAATTATGTAGTATTACTAATTTTTGGATTTCATTCCATTAACCACAAATGTATGGCTATTGATCACTGTTTGTTTTATGAAGCTCTTTTTATTTGATGTGCAATTATAAAATGTATTGACTCCACTGTTCTCTTCAATGTCATCTTCTTGTGCACCTCTCCTTGGAAGTCTTACATGCCAACTTGTGTCAAACTGACCTTCACTGAAAAGTGAAAGTTGGTTCTTTGGCTATAACGTGGAGACCAAAGAGCAGTTTTCATTTGGAAAGTCCAATCTTGAAGTCAACGCATCTCTGGCTTGTATTACGAAACAAGTTCAGCTCACCCAGGCTTTCATTCCATTATCTGGCTTTCCTTATCCCAACACTTGGAATCAGGCTAAGCGGTCACACAAAGGTGGTTCACAACTAGGTAAAGATGTAATGTAAAAACATTTTAGTTAACAAAAAATACAAATAAAATATAGACTTTTGGAAAAAATGAAATGATGTTGTGAACTTTGAAAACTAAATTTTTAAAGAAAGACTAAAACTAACACTCAAACTAATAAAAACTAAAGTAAACATTTTTAGCTTTCTAAAGTAAAACAGGAAAACTTACTGTGTAGCAGGTTATCTCTACAGTGTAAGCTGGCAATGTATCCTGGAAAGAAGTAAACTGCCTTACATAATACAGAGAACCCAGAGTTAACCCTGAGGTTAGCTGGATAAGACCAAATCCAAATCGCTGTTAAAATTTTTTTTTATTTTATTTAACTAGAGAACACCTTACAACGTTTTTTGTTGTCCTTGTCCATTTTTTAAAAGTGTAATGCTGGCCTCGAACTAAAAATGAGCATATATTTATCAAAAAGTAATAAAAGTTTCAGTTTCAACATGTGTAATGCTGTCTTTGTCTTGTCTTTGTCTACCAAATATAGGGTTTAAAGGTTCTGAAAATCTTTCAGTGTTTTCTACACAGCTTCCCACCTTTTTGGAAGTGGGATTGGTCTCATTGCTATAGTTGTCATCTTTCTGTTGCCAGAGCTTGAGTGTTGTGGGACCTGTATGTGTGCCGTTTTTTCCCCCTCCAGAACACGATGACTTCTTGACTGTGGCTCAGTCTCTGAAAAAGGAGTTTGACAACCCAGAGACAGCGGATCTCAAGTTCTGTGTTGATGGAAAATACATCTATGTCCACAAAGCAGTTCTCAAGATCAGGTTTGAATTTAACAGCCAAGCTGGTTTATCGGGTTATGGGAGTTATAAACCGTTTAAAAAGAAAACACATTATTGGGGGAAGAAATGGTTCTTGTAACACCTGTGTCTGTATCGTTTGCTGTGCAGGTGTGAACATTTCAGATCAATGTTCCAGTCTCACTGGAACGAAGACATGAAGGAGGTGATTGAAATAGACCAGTTCTCATACCCTGTGTACCGCTCGTTTCTGGAGTTCCTCTACACAGACAGTGTGGAGTTGCCTCCCGAGGATGCTATTGGTCAGTCTCACATACACTTCACCACATGATCTCTGAGTGATTTCAGTACTACCCATTGACCTAGTATCAGTGATATTAGTAACAACGATATCTATTTGTCATGAGTTTATTACTTTTTTGTATTTTTATTTATTTCTGTGAAAGGGACTTCAACTAAAAGTTCTTGAATATAATCATAATTCCAGTCCTGTGTGGTTCTGTGTGCGCTCAGGGCTCCTGGATCTGGCCACCTCCTACTGTGAGAACCGCCTAAAACGCCTGTGTCAGCACATTATCAAGAGGGGAATCATCGTCGAAAATGCTTTTTCTCTGCTGTCTGCCGCTGTGCGCTATGATGCAGAGGTTAGTCTACCAACTATCAGCTGCATATGTGATAATATGCAAATGTCCTTGAAAGCTCTTTTTACTTTAACACATGTAAAATTGATATTTTAGATTAAATCATAGAATGCTGGCTCCCTTAGTTCTGTTTTGTGAAAATCTTTGTTTTCTAAATAAGCTTATTCACTCCTACTGAGAATGCAGTAAGAAGGTTGATTTCACTCACAGGTCTGTACAGCCAGTATGATGCTACAGCCAGCAGCCTGTTTTGCATAAATAATGCAAACAAGAGGGAAACTATTAGCCTGTCTGCACAGAGGTAATAGAACGTATTTGTTAGCATAGGTTTCAATTTCAAAGCCAGACATGGCCGTCTGGAACTTTTAATAGGACCTACCAATAAAGTCTGAAATTCATTTTATTATGACTTGTGTGCTGTTAATTACATTTACATTAGCATTAATATGAAATCCTGAAAATGCTCCCACACTTCTTTAATCAGTTAGGCTACAAATTAGACAGAACATAAATGCTAAAGCATCTGGTTTTCCAACAGTAGCTGTCACCGTCACTGTGAGTCACACATATGTGAACCTGACAGACACCACAGGCAGGTGAACCTTATGTGCAGGAAAATGACTCAAATCAGGCAGTGATTCACATTAGGTAGTGATGCTAGCAAGCTTAAACAGTGGGGGGGAAAAGTGGTGGATAAATATAGACAATGAATGTATTTGGGCTGGTATTTAAAGCACTTTCTTAGGCTTACTGACCTCTCAAAAGAATTTTATACTACAAGCCACATTATTAACCATTCACACACACATTGTTATCAAGCTAATTCTTTATATACATTGCTTTGTTGCAATTTGCAGTATGTTGTCCAAGGAAAAGTCAGTGGGAATTGAACTACCCACTTTTTCTTCCCCCAATAATGTGTTTTGTTGTTGTTGTTGTTGTTGTTGTTTTAAAAACAAAATTCTTCAACACAAAAAAAAACCAAATCCAAAAAAGAAAAGAAAATTGTCTCAAAGTTGTGTTTAATCCATCGATGTAACAAATTAATAACGCTGCATAGTTAAATGCAGTGTTAGTAATGATTAATGATGAATTATTCTTAAGTATAGTTAAACTATTAAACTATTACAACCAAAGTTTTTCAAAAAGTTGAAAAACGAGTCTCCAGAGCCTTTTATTGTGCTTTAGTGCTCATCCCAAAAGTTTAATCTTTCTGTACTGCCAGTCACAGTGAAACTGCCTCTGCTTGTAGTGCATGTTTGGTATAATTTTACTATACACTTTTCATAGTTTATACTATTCTGCTATTCAACTGTCGTTTTATTTTACCAATATAAATGTCATAAAGACTGTTCTTCCTTACCAACTTACAGAAAAAATATGTATCAAAATTTTCAGGCCTGTGTAACCTTATAACAATGCAGCCGAGTCTAACTTATTATTTTTATAAATCTCTGTTCAAACTTTCAAGAGAAGTGTAGAGGAAAATAAAATACCTGGAAGTTAGACAAAGTTAGGCCACTCAGTAATATGACCCTCACCCTGAAAAGTACAGTGTACTTACTGTTTCTTTGTTTCCAGTAAAAACCTAAATTGCTATCCCCTTAATCATTTGTCCTGTCTTTTAAGTATTTGTGGTTAAATAAAAATTTTTAATTTCAAATAAAATCCACTAAAATTTTGATTTTTTTTTTCAGCAAGCGTTTGTTGAGCCTAGAGAGTCAATTGTGCTTTTGTGTTTTTGCAAAAATACTAAGCTGCAATATTAAAATGAAGAATTTTTAATTTCATACCTCAGTTCTTCATGTTCTTATGAAGGACTTCATAACTGCATGCATGAATGATTGAAATCTTTCATTCTTGAAGCCCTTTAAAGTAGATTTTGCTCTTGCTGGGGTGAAAAACTTTTTGTTTTTGTTTTTTTGTTTGTTTTTTCAGAACAAATCTGTTTGAGGCAGCAGAGAAAAGATAAAGTAACTTTGTTAAAACATTGACCTTCAAAAAAAAAAAACAGCTAATGAAAACACCCACCAGTCCTGATTGGTGGATGACCAGCTCCACCTGCTGATCCGCAGCTGCCTCCTTAGCCATTTTCACACATGCACTGCAGCCCTGCTTTGATCTTTTATCCAACAGAAGTGAGAATGCATGACACAGTCAGACTCAACATTAATCTGCTTTTAACCCACCAGCTCAGCAATACAAAGATTATTTGATGTCATATTGTACCAACATGTCAGCAGGGCTACTAATAGTCTGATGCATCCACCACTACAGAGTGGGCATCATGTGTGCTGCCTCCTTCCTCCTGCACCCTTCATGCATCCACTCCGTCTCCCTCACCTAACAACACTAAGTTACATGTAGTGAATAAAACACATCTGATGCAGACTGTTGGCAGCTGTGTGCTACATGAGAAAAAAGCAAACCATGTGTGAGCAACTGGGGCTTAGAACAGTGGAACTGGGAGGATCACCAGGATGCAGGAAGCTGGGTCAGCACTACGAGACACTCAGACTGTCTGTTGTTGGAGCGTTTGACCAAGTTGAAGAACAGTTTATTTATTTGTTCTCTTCTCTGTCACTCAGGACCTTGAAGAATTCTGCTTCAAATTCTGCGTAAATCACCTGACTGAGGTGACTCAGACTGCTGCTTTCTGGCAAATTGACGGTAATCTGCTCAAAGATTTCATTTGTCGAGCCAGTCGCTGTGGAGCCTTCAAAAATTGACCACGTCTCAAGGTACAGATTTGGGCTGATGCAAAACACACGGCTGGACTCCAGGAAGGATTTTGCCTAATACATCGTTACCATCAGATGGAGATTTGCACATAATTTCAGTAGAAATCCTTAGATTTACCATCACTGTTAGATTTGTGGTTCATCTTCTTCCAGATTACTTAAATTACTAAAATCAGAGCTGTAAGGTTGCAGCATTGTTCCATAATGCTGTTACAGTAGCTGTTTCCAACAGTGCCTGACTTTTAACTTACACATTGTGTAAAGTAGGAGCTCAGATTAATGGAGAGACATGACAATGCTTGAACTTATTTGTTTTGAACTAAAACTATTCTTGCCAGTTGCCTGTGACGGCTTTACTATTTCTAGTATTCTGTTTAAGTGACCAAGTTACTTGTAGATTTTGCATGTGTACTTTCAGGATGAGTTTACTTCTCTTTACTATAAGAGGTCATCATAGTTTGGATGTCATTTAGATTGAATGGTTTGAAGTATGAGAATCTAAACTTTTTTTTTAAAATCCTTACAGTATTTAAAGACAGGACACTGAGCCTTAAGCCTTAAAGGCTTGATTAGATCTGTGTAGGTCAACTTCAAGGCTTCCAGTTTTCTGTTTAGATTGTAAGATGGGAACTTGGGTTTAATCTTTAAAAATTTTTGCATTTCATTCTTGATTATCAGATTCCATATGTTAGATTGAATTATTATAAGCAGCTAAAGCACCATAATTTATATTTACAGGCAGTTAAACATGCCTGGTTGTCAGTTCACACAAACCAGAAACGTATGAATCCGGTTTAAGGCATGTGACCTTTCTTAGATTTCAGTCTGTATGTTGAAAAGAGAATTTTACAGTATAAGCATTTATAAAGTGGTTTTTGTAACTTCTGCACTACTGCTGTGAATATTTTTGAAAGATATTTGAAACTGAGGGTTATAAAGTGCCAGTTAAATTATCTAACCTATGCAAATAAATAAAAAAACACCTTGATCATCTTATCTGTAAACTTCTCAATGAGACAAAATGGAGAAAGAAAACTGTTTTGTTTTTTTTTGTTTTTTTAAATCATAGTAAAGTCAGAAAAACAGCACATCAGGTTTTTCTTTGGGGTGCTAGTAAACTAGAACATGTTAACACTTTCTGCAAAAATGAAAAATATAAAATGATCAGAGTATGGGAAAAAAAATATAAAACTGCTCAAGTAACTTAACTTCAAGTGATTAATCCAACACATCTCTGGCATACTGTCATTACCGTCTTAAAACATTTTACTTTTTAAAACTCCTCTTTGATAAATAACATAAGAAAAAACAGACACTATGAACATAGAAATTCCTTAAACATTATATGGTAAACCTTTTTCAGTGTTTTTTTTTTTTACAGTTTAAGAATCTTGTGGGATATAGTTTGATATAAATCTTTGTATTGTACAATAATATAGAAAAAAAAGAACAGTCTTGAATTCCAAAAAAACAAACATTTTTAGTAACTCAAATACAGCAAAACAAACAAAAAAAAAAACTTGAATCATTTCAGTTAATCACTCAGCTAAAATATCATTCATATTAAGGCCTACTCCATATAAAAGTATAAATTTTTTTTATAAAATGTAATCACAGACAAAAGAACCTAGCTTTAATAGCTAACACTCAGTAGCTGCTCATCAGCTCATTTTCTCAGTGCTGAGACGACATCTTTCATCGCTGCCGCTGCCTTCTGCAGTTCCATTTGTTTTTTCTGTAGCTCTGTAACCACAGTGAACTGTCATTTAGTGATTACAATAAAAAAGGAGAAACATCTTTTAAAAATAAAACAACAAAAAGTAAAACGACTTAATAGCAATTATTTCTACAGTATGTTTTTTCCCCCAAACTTCTGAAATAGTTCCCAAAGAGCTTTTAGCTGGAAAATTGGCATTTCAGTAATGCTGTGCACTGTGTCCTTAATAGATTTGCAGAAACGTGACTAGTGGAGGACAAAAACTGTTGCAGGCTTTAAGGGGAAAAAAACAACCTGCAGAAGATGAACAGTATCTGAAAGTCACATCATTAAGAAAAAAACCCCAATCAAAGACCTGGCAAAGGACTTGAGAGGTGCATCTGGTCCTGCCATATATCTCTGCAAAGTGTCCAGGAGCTCAGTGACACAAACCCCAGTGTCTAATAATCGTGCCCAGATGTCAGATGGTGTCTAATCAGCCACATTAGGACAGAAGTTGGATCAGCCTGTCATTGCAATTTTTAACTTTATTAACTTGATATTTGAATTATGCCCTTATATGGTTGTAGATTTTGGTTTCCACTGACCACTGCTGTTTCATTTTTTTCTCATTGAATTACAGAATATATCAATACACACAGTTTCCATGGTATTGTAAATGCTATGAGTATCTATAGGTCATCTGTTGAAACCTCTTGAAATGCTATCAATGAAGCAGACATTAACTTCTGTTAATCGGCCAACTAATACCACACCCCTAGAGCAGTACTGTGTACTTTACCTTCTTGCTGCTTAGCCACAAATTCTGACAATTTTCCAGAAGCTGCCATCACCGACAGTGCAAGATCATATTCTGTGGAGAAAAAAATAAAATTTTCACAATCCCCAGTTTAAAACATTAAAAAAGGTCAGACAGAGTCTCATAAGTGTCATGCACCCTTACCCTCCTGGCTGGCCTGATCTGACTGGATTTTGCTGGAGATATTTTTCATCCCATCAAGGAAGTCAGTGAAGATGGCCTCTGTACATCCTGCTGCATTACAGCTTTTCCAGAAGCTGATGGAGTCAATTTTGGGCTCTGGACTTGAGGGAAGTGCCACAGGAGAGGAAGAGGAGGAGTTAATGGATACACTGGCGCATTCAGGCGGAGCCAGGGCTGTGGCCGAGCTAGTGCAGGGAGGTGAAGTATGAGACTTCAGGGAGGTGAAGTATGGAGGGGGAGATTTGGACTGGCCAGGAGAGGGAGGGGGTGAGACAGAGGATCCACCGGTGAGTTGACCCGGGGTTTGGACAGCGTTCTGCTTGGGACTGGACCCTAAGAAGAGAGTTAGTTCTATAAGTAATCCCATCTTTTTATCATTTCAAAACCCTTACTCCTGTCTGATTCTTAAAAAATCTACACATTTCATGCAACAGCAACTTCCTAAGCTTTCTAGATAAGTGTTTGACATGGCACATTTCTTCTTTCTACGTTTTTCAGTGAATGTGTCTTAATAATTTCATTGTGTGCTTTTTCAAACAAAGCTTGCACATAACCTTCACTTTGCGTTTTATAAATGTGAAATACTCTCGTAGCGCGACTTCTTTCTCATTCATAAAAATCATAAAGATTAATCAGCCACAAGATTAAAATCACCTGCCTTAATATTAGATCTGCTTTGTGCCACAGTAACACCTTTGAGCTGTCAAGGCAGGGATTCCACAAGCCCTCAGCAGGTTTCCTGAGGTATCAAGAACTAATATGACAGTAGCAGCTCGTTTAAGCTGCAAGGCATGGATGGGTCTCATTTTGTCAGCAGATCCCATAGATGTGCAATTGTGTTAAACTACTTGCTGAGATCATAAACTCACCAAGAAGTGCTTAAAGTTCTAGAAAACAAATTTTATATTCCTCTTTTTTTGCAATCAGGATAGTCCTTTTTACACCACAAAGCTACTTCCTTCTTTTATATATAGCCTATGGCTGTTGTAACTGCAATTCATAGCCATCAAGTCCTTAAACGTCCCATTTTTCAAATTCAAATGCATCAACTTTCAGAGGCAATTCTTGTTCCCTATAGTAGCCCACCCAGACTATACTACGGAAGAGGATTAGGGACACTGGAAAAAAAAAATCTGGGGAAAAAAAAATCTGAGAAAAAAGTCAGACTTTTTCATCAAAATGATGTTTTTTTTCAGAATTCTGAGAAAAAAGTCAGAATTCTGACTTTTTTCTCAGAATTCAGGAAAAGAAGAAAAAAGAAAAAAAAAGACGTGCCCATTTCCCCCCCCCCCCCCCAGTGGCCCTAATCCTCTTCCGTACTATGCAGGTGTCTTTATAGTCAGATAAAAGTTTTGCCTAACTGCTGTGTAATCATTATCAAAGCTCTTTGTTCTTATAAAACATTTGATCAGTCCCAGGAGGAGAAACCTTACCCTCGTGTTCATCTACGACCGGCTCTACATCTGCATTAACCAGAACATCTTCAGGTGGAGCAGATTCAGTCTGAGGTGAGAGTTCACCAGCTGACATTGTAAGTGACTGGGTCTGTATGCAGATCTTTACGGGAAGCAGCAGACTCTCTGACTCAGCATCCTCAGAAGACAAAGAAAACACATCTCATCACACCTCATATGAATCCCATGCAAAAAAGAGGGATTTCCTTTAGTGACAAAATCTATATATATTTCTCTATATCTATATCTATCCATAGATAGAGAGAGAGATAAATAAAGAGAGAGAGAGATATAGAGATATATATAGAAGACCAAATCTTCATAGTTCTAAATTACCAAACATTAAATGTATAACAAAAAAAAGACCATTTATAGCTGCTAAAGACAACGATTAACACAATATCAGAGAACTCACTGATTCTATGATTGTGTCGTCTTCATCATTAAATTCATCCTCAATGCGATTTCCTAAAAGAACCAGACAAGAGGAGTTTGAAAAAATAAATATTTATATCTTTAAAAAAATATTTAGCAAACTATACACACTGAATCAACAACTGCTTACCTGATAAAGACACAGCAGGACTCTTGGTGTCTCTTCTGTAAAGTGGAGAATATAATTTCAAAAAACGACCCTCTGCTGACATTTTTTACAGACCAAGAAAAGAAAAAGTATGTATGCAAAAGCCCTTTGGGGAAAAACTAAGCTTTCATAGGGGATAATTGCATTCATAAGACATGTTTGTGCCTTTTGGTGGTGCTTTGATAGGCTGCAGTTTACTGAAACTTGCAGGTAATTAGCTTTACTGGTTAACTCTGGACTGGTTAACTCTGGACAACTTTTCATAATTTTATATACATATAATTTAGAATTACAAATATTAGTGAGACCCCCCCCCCCTGCAGAAACCCCTCCAAAACTAGCAAAACCTACCTGATAACCTCAGGCACAGTCTGCCATCACGAGAAGAGAAATCAACACGTGACAGGACAAAGATGAGACTTCAAATTATTAGACATATTCAGCATACAGTGATGTTATTGAAGAATTGATGAATGATTAGGCGTACTTCGAGCTCTGGGACGGAGTTTGCATTTTCATCTATATCAGACTCTAATGGGGCGTATATATCCATTGGAGTGTTATTGTCATTGTCAACTATATATATAAGATAAAAGAAAGGGGTTTGTTAGCTAGAGTGATAAGCTCACAGAGGTTACATTTTCTTCCCTTGCAACGGGGTTGACCTGAATTTGAAGAATCGGAGAGTCTCCTCTTCCGGCGAAGCTTAGGTTTCAAGAGGGTCTCCTCCCGCCTGTAACAAAGGTAAGGAATCATCACAGCTGTTTGCAAGGTTTGCACCATTTTTATTGTAACCAACAGGACACAATTTGCTCTTCTCATTTCTTTATATTGTCAAGCAGAAATGTTATTTTGTTGTTTGTTGTTATTTTTTTAAAGTGATCTTGAGCAATAGCTCTCCAGGCTTTCTGAAGTCTTTCAAAGTTTTGGTTGCTTTATCGCTCGTTTCCAGTCCAGTCCTTAAACCTGGGCATTTTCAGTTGAATGTTTCTTTTGTTTGTTAAACCCCTTAACACTGATCTATGAATCATTCAAGCTTAAAAAGTGCACTTACCTTAAGGGATAAACCAGTGAACCCATTTGAAATTGTATTTTCAGGCACTTTGTTACTAGCTGCCTGTTGCAAACATCTCACGTCACATCAAGACCTGAGAGATGCATCTGGTCCAGATGATCCATCTATTGTTCACTAAAGCGTCATCAGAAATGGTTTCAGTGTGGCTATCAAAAAGCCATTATTAATGATGCGAAACAGGAAGGAAATTAACAGGTCTTATGGAGTAATGAATTCAAATTGGTAAAATGTTGTCCAGTATGTTTGGAGGAGGTCAGGAGAGAGGGGCAGTCTACACTGATCTGGTGTAGGTCGGTCATAATTTGTGGCTGCATTTCAGCCAGTGGCGTTGGGGATTTTGCCAAAAACGATGGAACATAAATCTAGAAAAGGCAGATTTTCATCCACCATACAATACCACCTGGAAGGTTTCTGATTGGCAAGAAGCCTGGAGAATTATTCCTGTAGAATACATTGACATTTCCAGCTATTCATTCTCTTTTCCTTATCCAATATTGCGGGTCTAAAATGGGCCTATTTCCCATTTCCTAGCAAAATATAAAGAAATGAGCAATGACTTAAGACTATATAGACCCACTTGAGTTCCTGACTTGTTTTGTGGGTGAAAAAAAACAACAACTGGGGTTTTAAGTGTGAAGTTGTTTAAAGTAAGAACGAACGATGGATCGAACTGTACAGACTTTTAAAATGAGCATTTAAGCTACCATATTAGATATAAGGGTGATATTCTAGCCAAAATTCTGAACGTAAAATTATTGTTCAAGACATAGCGAGCATCCCATACTTACTTGTCACAGTCACTCAACTGTCTCTGTTTAAAAAGCAAAGACAAAAAACTGTAAAAATAACAAGCAAACTTGAAAATAGAACTAAAAAACTTTAAGTGACTGTGAACAACACCTTGGAAGAACTACACATTGTACTGTTAGATGAGCTGGAGTCATAGCTGTGTACAGAGGATCCAGCTGCAGTACCTTCTCCTGCCAATTACAAAGCAATTTAGTATTTGGCACAATGGAAAAAATAACGACTTCATAGTAAATGTCAATCTCTCTGAGCAACACTTACCGTCGGTGTTCTTCTTAAGTGACGCAGGAGCATGTTTGTCACAATATGACCTAAAAACACACATCTGCTAATTACAATGTGATACATAAAAATAAAAAAAACAGAAAAATTAAACCACAGACAAATAAGTCAAAAAAGGGGGGGAAAAGATGTTTGTAAATACTCACATAACAATGCTATTAGACAAACTTTCCAAGCTGATATTACCTTCTCTCTTCTCACAGGTTAGGCAACATACCTCATGAAAACAAAACGGATTGGTTATTTATAATTGAGGAGAACGCGCACACACAAATGCACCACATAGCTCGCAGGTTAATGATGATAATCTCTGGCTCCATTCCACTGGTGGAGGTTTCTTCCTGTTAAAAGGGAGTTTTTCCTTCTCACCGTCACCAAATGCTTGCTTATGTGTTACTGTACACACTTTTACCTTACAATATAAAATACTCTAAAGTGAACGTTGTTGTCCTTTGGTGATACACAAATAAGGCTGAATTGATGATTGATTTTGTAATGGTATCATCAGACTTGTGGTCATGTCTTTGACTGAGTCTGACTCGAGTATGTTCAGCACCCCAACTGCTGATGTAGGAAATCGCACAGACATGCATGTGTAAAGTCTGCGCTTACACTGTTATTTTGCTTAATTCCTCATGGGATCTACTAATTTTGACCCATTTGGTTAACTACAGAAATTAACTGTTCGAGTCTGTGTTTATCAGTTAGTGCATTGTTAGCAAATCTTAGTCAATCAACTACCATCTGTGCATTCTTGCGATCCATGCTACATTGCTTCACATAGCAAAATTTGGCCTTTTGTTGAAATTACTAAAAAAAAAAAAAAACCACACACACAAAAACAACAACAAACCCAAAACTGCAGGATCAAGCTGCTAGAGAGAGATGGGGGCCTCTCCCCCCCAAAAGTCTGTTTTAGTAAATCCATAAATCTAACCTTAGATGGTCCGGGTGCGTTGGGGTTTGGGGAGTTTTTGAGTTTTTTGGAGGTTCTGGGCTTTTTGGTGGAAGAGGCAAACTCATTTGTGGAAGCGCTTTTTTCTGGTCATGAGAAATAAAAATGAAAATCAAAGTCTGTCATACACTGAATAAATAAAGGATAAAAATTCAAAACTTACGTGTTTGCTGCTCAGAGTGAGATGAGCAGTATATCCTGTTAGAAAAACACATAAAACACATTTTTAGACAACTACAATTGTCCCAAGCAGTGCACAGCAGGAGTTTTTATTTTTAGGATAACTGAATATCTTTTTCGACAGGCAATTAAGCAGATCTGTTAAACTGACACATAGCGCCCATGGTCATCATCTTCAATAGTCGTCGCTCCCTCTTTAAGAGCACACGGGTAATGGTAGGACTTTTTGCAGCGTTTGACTTCACACCCAGCAGTGGCTCCCCTTTTCTTACAGTGGTTACAGGTCTAAAGCAAACAAAGGAGTAAGACATTTAAACATTGCTCCCAGTGCGCGCTATACTTTAAATCACACAATTTCTAATATATATTTACCAGCTTGCTTCCTCGTTTCACCTCATTCAGCACATCCCCCACCGAGAAGCCAAACAGGTCATCGAACTGTGGTGAATCCCGGCAAAAGATGCCAGCAGAAAATAACTGGAAATAACAAACAACACGAAATTCACGTGAAGGACATAAATGAGCATGAAGTAGAAAAACGGTAAATGGACTGGTTCTTATAGAGGGCTTTTCTACTCCACCTTACCACTCAAAGCACTTTATGCAGCATGACTCATTCGCCCAAGCACTTTTCTTCTATGCTTAAGTACTTTCTATCCAACATTGACACTTCAGGGGACACATTGAAGCAATTGGGCCCTGGACTTGGACTGGAGGAACCGCGATTGAACCCAGGGATTGAACCACCAACCTTCAGATTAGTAGATGGCCTGCTCTACCTCCTGAGCTACATCTACCCTAAACTTGTGAGTTCATAAATATGGCATTTGTCCTAAAGCAACTCAAGAGGTTAAGGTAATCCAGGTAAGTATGTGTAAATGCATGTGCTTGTGCACGTGTCCCCTCTTGAAGTGTATTTTTTTTTTTTTAAAAAGTAATAAAAACATGGCTGTACACTTAGATATAATCAGTTAAAATAATAGATTTGGTTTATTAGACTAAGTAAGCCAATACTTAAAATTCATAAACTAGCCACCAAATGTCATGTTTCCTCGGTTAAGATCCTCTGCTAAGCCTTGAGTGCAGACACCTTGTGCGTGGCTGTGTCTTCAGTAAATAAAAAAGCATTAGGCTGAGATCAGGTGACTGACTTGACACTAAGTATACTGCTTTGGCAGAACACTTTGGGTCATTATTCATTCACTCTGAGAAGGGCTGTACAATCACTTTGGCAGCATTTGGCTGAATCTGAGCTGAGACTGTAGCTCTGTACTCTTCACCGTTTATCCTGCCGCGTCTATCGGCAATCCCATCATCAGTAAACACTAGTGCTGGCCATGCTCACAACAAAACATAGATAATGTAGTATGCTTCAGCTCACGATGTGAAGGCTCTTTTGCTGACTTTTTTCTGGCAAAGTCTAATCTGACCTTCATGTTCTTGAGTGTAAACCGCGGTGTGCACCTCGTAAACCGTCTGCATCTCCATTCATGAAGGAGTCTCTAGACAATACTACGCCAACTTACTTGTTTACATGTTATCAAGTTGTTTTTTTTCTCTCAACCAAAGAAAGAATTTGTGTGATCACACACTTTAGTTGTCTTCTGTGGTCTTTCAGGCCTTTTGATGCTGCTGGGCCACCAAAAAGCGATTGCCTACCAAAAACAGATTTCCAGTATTTGCCAAAAAAAAAAAATGTATCCCTCATGAATAATATAAAGTCATCTTGAGCCACAAGGTAGAAGCTGCAATCAGTTTTTGGCAAAAATGACTTTTCTATATCTTTTATTTGTCCACATAAAAAGTCTCAGTGACACTGACAAAAATAGCTTTAAGAGGATCCAGGAGGACAGCAGAACTACATGGAACCCTTGGAAATCAGTTATGGCAGTGTTTTCCTGCTTTTTAAAGAACGTACCACCTTCATCTGTATCCACTGTGATGCCATTAGAAGCATATACGGCACAAACTGTGCCGATTAGTGTTAATCGTCGCATCTTAATGTTACAGCAATTGCAACAGAACTCATCTTTAAACTGCTGGAAAGTTTATATGCATGAATCAATTTGTACGTTTATCAAAGGTGGTAGCCTATAAGGAAATTAAAGGCGTCAGGAAAAATTACTCGTGTGCGTTATTTTTATAACTTTTCCACACTTCTTGTCCACAGTTACGTTGTGGACTTAACCGCTGCACTGAGCGGTGAATCAAGTCCTCGTCGTTACACACGAAATAAAGACGAAGAACAAAAGAAGCGTGCTTGTATTTACCAGGCAGTTCTGGTGAGCCGTGACTTCATCTTTAGTCGACAAGGTTCCGGTAATCTTCGTCTCTTTGGATCGCTGACAAAGTATGCAGGCCACTCTGCTATTGCTCATTTTTTACCGACAAACACACCGCTTCCACTTTTTCTATCAGGCTTGCTCGCATGCGTCCATGTTGAATCAGCGCTGCTGTTCAAAAACGATTTCTTATCTACTTCGCCGCCCATTTCTTTGGGGTTGCCAGGTTCTATCAGAAACATCCTCCTTTCAGTCACCACCGCATGGAAACGCATTTCAATCGACGGAGAGAGAAACTGATGCGAAATTGCGACTAATATTCATCTTCTTTGGATAACTATTTTTAGGTTACCTTCACTTTAATACCCGACAAGAAAAAAAAAAACTAACTAACCTTTGGCTGCTCACCAAATAAGATTCATTGTCGGCTTATTATTTCCGGTGAATATAGAGCTATGATATTAATCGATAATAATACAATATTTTGTATTTTTTAAAGTTTTTTTAATAAAAATGTTCTCTGGCTGGGGGAAAAAAGTGGAGGCAAAAGCAACCTACATTGCAACCTATATTAGTCCACATTTCAATGAAAGGGGTATGTTAGTTCCTTACTACGATTGTTTGTTTGTTTGTTTGATTTATTTATTTATTGGGGGGAAAGCTATGAAAAGACCTGGCAACCCGTTAATTTGTTTCAGTTTCGTTTCTCGCTTTTTGTTGTTAGCCTACGACCACAGCTCTTTGAGAAACAGCTGGTTACAGAAATGTTTCAGGATGACTCAGAAATCAAAAGCAGAAGGCTTCAGATTACATCTCAGCATCGAGAGAGAGAGAGAGACAGTAAGTGAATTGTCACAAGTCATTTATGTAAAAAACAAAACAAAACTGGACAAGTCACAAAGCAGTGACATCACCATACTTAATGTACAATATAGCATCTCCTTTAACAAACATGACAGACACATTAATAAACAATATCTACATTCCAAACATTTTCCCTCTGCTGGGAATAAGTTAGCCTATACAGTGATCTCCCATTATTCACATGGATACATTTGTAAAACTGTAGCATATATGAAAATGCACAAAGAGTTTGACCAGGCTATCAGAGACAAAAGCAAAAGGACAAAAGCTCACACACACAAACTCTGGAGAGCTGGTGACAGAACAGGTTTCTAATGACAGACTGACAGCAGACAGGAGGAGAGTTTACAGACAACAATAAAATTAAAGAGTGGATGAATATCTGTGGGTGCTTCATACAAATAAATAAACTTTTTTTTTTTTTTTAAAGTGGACAGAGAGTTGGCTCTCAGGAAAAATTCATTCAAGCTAAAGAAAGTGGACATTGCCCTCTTTCTCATTCAGAGTTAAAATATGAACTCCTGAAGAAATTAGTGCATGTGAACACAAAGACAGCTGTTGTCCACTAACCTCTCCCCGCTTTTAGTGTGAGCATAAATAGATGCATTTGCTGAGATCAGTCCTGCTGGCCCATTCATACATCTATTACATTATCAGCACGTGGATCTTCTGTCTCCATGACAGATCTATACAGTGAAATTACCATATGCATGTGTTTTGTTCCTTCACAGTAAATGTATAACATTCTGAATGTGCAGTGTATGTGAGAGGTTAGAAAAATTAAATAAAAATGCAGTTTTGTTTCATTAACTCATGACTGCCAATGGCAGGAAAACACAGCAAATATGTCTCCTCATATGCCACACAGGGTGAGATCCTATATGCTAAAATGTGATGGAAATACCCCCTGGTAGCCCAGCCCCGTTGATTTTCATGCTGTCAGCCCGGTGTTTTTTCTTGGTTAATTGTTCTTTAGGTTGATAATTAATGATCTATAATCTATGTTCAGGAGGTAAGCATCCCTTGGAGTAAGGGGTAGGAGGTTGTCATTCAGACTGTCATTGTCAGAGTGCAGTCTTTGCCCTCTTAAAGGTGTGGCTGGTTTGTATTTGCTATTGGCAACTCAGAAGAAGAGCTTTTTGGAAGAGCTGAAGCTCTGCTGGTCTTTTCCTATTATGGCAGGTGTGCTAGGACCTTGAACATTGGGACATGGGGGGCACTGCAACATGGGACCTGTCTTTGATTTCTTATAATGAAAAGAACAAGAGAAAAGATGTGCTCATACTGGGGCATTCCCACTGAGCTGTAAACATGATGAAACAGGCATATGGAATAGCAGATGTGCCTGCATTCTTCAGGTGTCGTCTGTCACTCAACCACGGGTGCGGCCACCTCCTGGAGAGCAATGTGGGGTGTCCCATCTGTGTAATCTGTGCAGCGGCATCTTGGGGAACACCCTGTACATTTGTGAGGTTCTGTCAGCCTGTGGATTCACGTTACCAGCCACTGGTTGACTAGAAGTTGTCTGTTCCTCTTGATGCTGCTTTAAGTCATCCACTTTGTTTACTGCCACTGGCAGTAAGGAAGAAGTAAAACAGTACAGAAGTTTGATGACTGTGGTTCTGTGAAACCCAAGATGATTGCCAGTCATGCTGGTCACTTGGAAAATTTCAGCATGAGAAGTTTCATAGAGCTCATATGTAGCCTACCAAGTTATTTATAGTACATATGCACAGGTAGCCTACACATCATGCATATGATTTTGTTTATATAAGATTTCAACACGTGCAGACTATGAGGAGACATTTTGTTTACTGCCACCGGCAGTGATCCTAGAATTCATAAAACTATAGTTACCTTTGTAACTTCTGTTTTCTGTGGAAAATTGACAAAATTCATGATTACATATGCTGGCAAAACGGTACAGATAGCCACATGATGTAGGAATGATGGCAGTTTGATGATGAAGAAAGTGCAGAGTATTTTCAGGGTTTGATATCAGAGAAGCTTGTGTAGGTCTCACTGCAGCTAGATGATGTGCTGAGGTTCCCAGAGCCACTGCCTTCTGTTTGAAACACAGCCACATTGAGGAGTTAATGCATGTGTAACAAATGCATGTTGGATTTTGACATGATTTATTTGGGACTGTTTCTTAGAATACCTGAGCTGGTGAGAGACTGACAAGACTT
The DNA here is from genome assembly GCF_057382185.1 of Mchenga conophoros. NCBI lineage: Eukaryota > Metazoa > Chordata > Actinopteri > Cichliformes > Cichlidae > Mchenga > Mchenga conophoros. The sequence goes on from NC_140541.1 coordinate 17,980,272, forward strand.
TGATTTTCCAATGAGGTTGATAAGATTAGCAGCAGGAATCCAACCCTCCTTAGATGTGTTTAAGTTACGCACAAGCCTAGACACAAAAGTATAGTTAAACCAATGCTTCTAAATTATAGATTTTTTTATTAGTTCACATAGATAATATAAGGTTGTAACCTCACCACTGTCCATCGTCCCCCTCCTTGACCAGCTGCACTACATCTCCGCTCTTCACAGAGAGCTCTTGAGCGCCACCGATCTCATACTCAGCCGTGACGGTGTATTTTCCAGCACACTGTTCATAGTCAAGATAAGAGACGGATTCAAGAGAAATTCAGCAATCTTTCCAGATCATGAGTAACACGTTAAGATAATTCCATAAATGGATTTCCATTAATGTCACACAATACAAAAAACAATTGCATGCCTTCAGTTACCATAGGCTCTTCCAAACCTCCAAAATCATGTTTCATGCGTGTTGAATTGTCTCTTCTTCACTTTACACTACAGTTTTAGATCTATTAGAAAGTAATGGCTTTATGACAGTTCTGAAGTCATTCTGTGACAGCTCAGATTAATAAGACTCAGCAGTAATTGATATCAGAGTTTTGACAAAAGGTTAGCAAGAGTTGAAATCAGCTTTAAGCTTTCAGCTGTTTGTGGAAGTCTTTCTTCTGAATTTATCAGTATTGGAAAGCAGCAGCATCCTCCTACGAGCACAACAGTGGCAACTTTATCAAGTACTTATAAAGTTACAGTTTTAAACTGTTACTATTAACTAAAGTGTACAGCAATACTTTTCTACAATGGCAGAAAGACTTGCACACATTATATGGTAAATGGCCTGTATTTATATAGCGCTTTTAATAGTCCCTAAGGACCCCAAAGCGCTCTACATATGCAGTCATCCACCCATTCACACACACATTCACACACTGGTGATGGCAAGCTACATTGTAGCCACAGCCACCCTGGGCGCACTGACAGAGACGAGGCTACCGGACACTGGCGCCACTGGGCCCTCTGACCACCACCAGTAGGCAACGGGTGAAGTGTCTTGCCCAAGGACACAACGACCGAGACTGTCCAAGCCGGGGCTCGAACCGGCAACCTTCTGATTACAAGGCCTATATAATACAGGGAGTGCAGAATTATTAGGCAAATGAGTATTTTGTCCACATCATCCTCTTCATGCATGTTGTCTTACTCCAAGCTGTATAGGCTCGAAAGCCTACTACCAATTAAGCATATTAGGTGATGTGCATCTCTGTAATGAGAAGGGGTGTGGTCTAATGACATCAACACCCTATATCAGGTGTGCATAATCATTAGGCAACTTCCTTTCCTTTGGCAAAATGGGTCAAAAGAAGGACTTGACAGGCTCAGAAAAGTCACAAATAGTGAGATATCTTGCAGAGGGATGCAGCAGTCTCAAAATTGCAAAGCTTCTGAAGCGTGATCATCGAACAATCAAGCGTTTCATTCAAATAGTCAACAGGGTCGCAAGAAGCGTGTGGAAAAACCAAGGCGCAAAATAACTGCCCATGAACTGAGAAAAGTCAAGCGTGCAGCTGCCAAGATGCCACTTGCCACCAGTTTGGCCATATTTCAGAGCTGCAACATCACTGGAGTGCCCAAAAGCACAAGGTGTGCAATACTCAGAGACATGGCCAAGGTAAGAAAGGCTGAAAGACGACCACCACTGAACAAGACACACAAGCTGAAATGTCAAGACTGGGCCAAGAAATATCTCAAGACGGATTTTTCTAAGGTTTTATGGACTGATGAAATGAGAGTGAGTCTTGATGGGCCAGATGGATGGGCCCGTGGCTGGATTGGTAAAGGGCAGAGAGCTCCAGTCCGACTCAGACGCCAGCAAGGTGGAGGTGGAGTACTGGTTTGGGCTGGTATCATCAAAGATGAGCTTGTGGGGCCTTTTCGGGTTGAGGATGGAGTCAAGCTCAACTCCCAGTCCTACTGCCAGTTTCTGGAAGACACCTTCTTCAAGCAGTGGTACAGGAAGAAGTCTGCATCCTTCAAGAAAAACATGATTTTCATGCAGGACAATGCTCCATCACACGCGTCCAAGTACTCCACAGCGTGGCTGGCAAGAAAGGGTATAAAAGAAGAAAAACTAATGACATGGCCTCCTTGTTCACCTGATCTGAACCCCATTGAGAACCTGTGGTCCATCATCAAATGTGAGATTTACAAGGAGGGAAAACAATACACCTCTCTGAACAGTGTCTGGGAGGCTGTGGTTGCTGCTGCACGCAATGTTGATGGTGAACAGATCAAAACACTGACAGAATCCATGGATGGCAGGCTTTTGAGTGTCCTTGCAAAGAAAGGTGGCTATATTGGTCGCTGATTTGTTTTTGTTTTGTTTTTGAATGTCAGAAATGTATATTTGTGAATGTGGAGATGTTATATTGGTTTCACTGGTAAAAATAAATAATTGAAATGGGTATATATTTGTTTTTTGTTAAGTTCCCTAATAATTATGCACAGTAATAGTCACCTGAACACACAGATATCCCCCTAAAATAGCTAAAACTAAAAACAAACTAAAAACTACTTCCAAAAACATTCAGCTTTGATATTAATGAGTTTTTTGGGTTCACTGAGAACATGGTTGTTGTTCAATAATAAAATTATTCCTCAAAAATACAACTTGCCTAATAATTCTGCACTCCCTATATAGCACGAATACTGGGAATCGTTCCATCACTGTTGTCTGAAGCTATGAGCAACACTGACATAAAAGTGTATTCTATTTCTGCTGGCAGTGTTATGGTACCAACAATGATATCAAATGTCTGAAAACTTTGAATGTAACCTTAGATATAAATACTGGATACCATAGCACCAACACTGTGATTACAAGCCTGCTATCTGTTAGTCATACACAGTGACTCACCAGCTTCTTGCCATTTTCGTCTTCTGGGTCAGAGTTAAGAGGATCTTCAGCGCTGGAGTAGCCGTCATGTTCCCCTGAGGCATCGAGTGACAGGGAGGCTTTATTCCAGCCTGAACAGAAGAGGCAAAAAACAAAACAAAACAGGTGCTTAGTTTGCAGCAACATTCAGCCTCAGCTACTGTCAAACATGTACGTGACCTGAAGGGAGAGTGATGAGTATGGAAGAACCACGATAAGGTCCCCATTGTTAGAACAAAAGTGGCTAAAATCAGGAATCCCAGATTACACAATCAGATCCACAACTATGCACTACAGAAAAACTCCAAGATGGTGGAGACTGGCATGCAACTTCATATTTTAAACTTTCTTCAAACAGAGGTATAAAGTGGGCAGGCAAACATGCCTCTGTGTCAGAGGGTATTCTATGATTTTCTCTGCACTTGAAGGGGATGTGGAAAAGACAAACGCGCTGCCTTTAAAAGGTTCATAGCAGTGAAACACCCTGACACAGCCAGCTGTGGCAGGTTAGTGCCAATATACCTCTCCACTTTGTCTGTAAGAGACTAGAGGTGCTGAACCACCTGGCTCTGGTCAGGTGGAGGGCTGGAGGACCTGCATCTGAGGGACAGGAGGCAATGGAAACACAGCTAGTCACTTTTCCTGCTGTAGCTGCAGCCAACCAAACCTGTGTAAGACCTTGGATGTATTCAAGCATTATAGAAAACAACTAACCCAGCAAGGAGGCTATGCAGTGGCTGAACATTACCTTTAAAGCCAAATGGTGTGGGATCACTCTGGCGTTTCGTCTTGTGATCTGGGCTGGTGGGAGATCCTGGGGAAAAAAAGTAAAAAGAAGAGATGAGGTTGAAAGTTAAATCAAGAAAGACATAATTATCAAAAAGTAATATTCAACAGGCCTATTTTCATGAAAGGAATGAAGGAAAGGTATAAAGGAGGCATAGAAAACAGCACTTTCTCAGCTCAGACTAATAAAACAAACAAAAGTCAACTAATACAGAGGTAGAAAAGTAACTCTAACTAAAACAGCACCTGCAAAAAGTAGCTGAACTCTGCAAGATTTCAGAATAGAAGCTGCTGCCATAGAAAAAGTGCTTCAGCAACACAGAGGCCGCTCACGGGAGACATTTTGACATGTTACAGTATGCAGGTGTAAGGTTTTTGCACTTCTGTGGTTCTGATATTCTGCATGCTGATTTATTCTGTTTACCCTGACATAACTTTCAACACCTGCTCAGATTCACATGCTTTTCTTAACAAAGTCAAAATGTCAACTGTGCAAATGCCATTACATTGGATGAAATAAAACTGGGGTCTAGAGCTGTGCGATACCTGATGATGGGAAGACTGTCATGGGCAATGTAAAACTTTTGTCATCAGTACTTGAGGGCTCTGTGGAGGGAAGCATGCAGCATTTCTGACTAAAAGGCTTTAATAAAATCCCCCAGATACTTTCTCCAGACTGAGCAACAGTCACACACTCATGTCTTTGTGGTAAAAGTGAAAAGAGTGCTGTCAGAAGTTAGCTTTACCCAGAAGTTGTGACAAAGTCAGGAAATAGGTTAAAAACATAATTGTATATGATCTATGATGATTTATAGCAATAACTTCCTGCAAACTCACTTGAGCCTGATTATTTCTTGTCCTAAAGACATGAGAGTGATCCAGCTTCTAACTGATGTAATATTAGTGTCTTAAGATGATTAAACAAAAATGTATTGCGTCACACTAAATGGAAAAATCCTTTTTTTGTTTCACAGATGCAGAAGATGACATATCAGGTGGATAATGGAAAATCTCTGGCTTGCAGTTACCTTTCTGAGCTTTGAGGTTACTGAAGCCCTGTAAAGTAAAGCGCTTTTTAGCCACAGCAGCTCTGTCTGAGGTCGGGCTTGTCACACCCTCATCTGACTCAGACGGAAAGCAAGGAGACAAGACAGACGGACAAAAAGAATTAAGGAAGAAGGTAAGTTGGGTTAAGAGGGAATCAATACGGAGGGAAAATGGAACTTGATTCATTGGGAAATGAGAAGTTAAGACACGAACCAATCATAAGAAGTGGGAAAGCACAGAGGTAGGGTAAAACAGAGTTGATGCAACACATGCATTGCAAATGTTACAGTTAAAATTTAACAAGAAACAAGGCGGGTATCCCTCGTGCGCTCTTCACTCACCTTTCCCTGCAGCCTTTACAGAAGAGGAGGAATTGACATCAGGACTGCAGGACTCAGCTTTCTTCTCTTCTCCCTTTTTAATGCTCTTCTGGCCTGTCTTGAATGGGCTGCAAGTGGAGAAGAGAGCAACATGAGAAGCTTCAACAATTTCTGAAAGAACTGGCCCAGATTATTAAAAGTTTACAAAGGGCAATCACATGGAAAATGTTCGTAACACCAGTGAGAGAAAGTAAATGAGGTGGGGAGTTCGGACTTACCTGAGACTTACGGTTCCAGTGGGAACAGGTGGAGCATGGGTGGCCTGATCTGGTGCCCTCTGCTGGCTTGCTTCTGAATGACACAAATGAGAGAAAAACAGCGATGCTGGAACATCACTTCAGCTAAGGCATAAGTTATAGAAAAACTTTCATAATGGCTTTCATAATACATGAATGTACCTCTGCATTCCTCCAGCTGGGTCGTCAGGACCTTCCTGATCTCATTTACCCAAGTGGTTTTGACTTCAGCCGTTGGTGCCTGAGACAAAAAGGATGTACACCCCTCAAAATCTAACCATTATCAGAGTATTTGCTCAGTAGTTGTTCTTTATTAGTCTTTGTTTATTTACCTGAACAATATAGACTTCTTCTCTGGAGTTGCACCAAATTTCAAACTTTTTGTTGTCTCCTTTTGCATTCTCAGTGATGCCCACGGCTCTCATCTGTTCAATAAACAGTGAAGAGAAATATGCATCTTTGTTACCACATCAGTAAAAAAAGAATCAAATGCAATTTGCAACCTTAGATGGGCTCACATTCAAGGACTGCTTGAAGCTGTATGAAGGAGCTTTCTCATAACCTTCCCCGTTCTCCTCTCTCCTCTTGCAGAAGAGCAGGGCCTTCTCGTGGAGGAAGAGGTGTCTCTGCATGGGCTTGAAACGGGCCAGATCCTTAACCTTGGCATGGCCTTTCTTGTGCTCGGTCCACACACTGAATGACCCTTGCATAAGCAGTTTACCCAGCTCACTCAGATTACCCTGAGAAATGAATGGGTTGAAGGGAAGAGATACTTTAATTTAAAAACAAAAACACGCTGGATATGCTCTAAAATAGTTTACAGATGCCCAAGTTTGACTTTCACACACCTCAGTCTTTATGCCAAATGTAGCTCTCTTTTGTGCTGTATGCCAGAGTTATCTGAAGTGTCACGATTATGACAAATATATCTTTCTAAATAATTTATATATACACTTGTAAGTGGCTGCCAAGTTTTAACAGGCGCAAGAGCAGAACACTTGTCTAATTTATCCTAATTTCAAAGCTCTCACGTCACTTATCATCATGTTTCCATCTGCTAGATGAAAGTAACAGTGGAATTCAAAAGGAGTTTCACCTTTCTGGACCTTTATATCTCAAATGATCTGTTAACACTTGATCCTTTGACATCAAGGAAGTCGAAGGATCATGTCAGCTCTTTTCTCCCAACAGTTTTCACAGTTTGCACATTATTTTTGAGTGTTACAGATTTGCATATCTGGGCCACAGATATGTTGTTGCAGTGCAGTTCTTTAATGTTTTAAATATCACAAAATATGTAGACTTTCTTACTCGAGTCTTTGTTTGAACTGATTTTACATTTTGATTTAAAAAAAAAAAGAGCTTTCAGTTTTGCTTCATGGATTGTAAAAAGCTCTATTATATCATTTAAAAGAACAATTTCACCTCAGAACCTATCTGACGTCCATGACATGTCAGTGACATACACTAAAGTATTGGCTGGCAACTGTTATTCCTTGAATTCAGGTGTTAACAGTCCCATTGCCACAGGTGTAGCCTATAAAATCAAGCACCTAGCCATGCAGTCTCAGTCTACCTTCACAGATATTTGGGCACCTTTGCAGCAGGCCAGTTTGTGAAATTTCTTCCCTTCTAGATATTTAACTATAAACTGTAGGTTATGGTGGCTCTGAGAGTCCATGTAGTGGATGCCAAGCATCTGTTAGGTGACTGATAAACTCTGCGCCTGTTTAATGTCTCACCTCAAATCCTGTAATGGCGATAAGGTGCATGGAGTCATTGACAGCCTTGAGGATCCCCACAATGGAGGTCAGCGCATCCTGCAGGTCATCAGCCCCTTCACAGCCCTTACTGTACTTCAGCATTTCCTGAAGTTAGAAAAAACCGAAGAAACAGCTCATAGCAACCACACGAAAACAGAAAAAAACAGTTGTAGAGTCTGTTTGATTTGTGGCCAACAGATAGATTCACACCTTCAGTAGCAGCTGGTACTTGGTAATCCTCTGAACCGGCTTCAGGAGATATGAATCTAAACCCAGTTTATGCTCCAGCTTTTTCTGGCATTCCTGATGTAATAAAAAGAAAATGATGTCAAATAAAACATTAACACCTTTTTACTCTGCCCACCTGAGCGTAAATCTCTTTTGAGCTACTGTATCTCACTGAAAAATGTGTTTAACTTGGTAACTTGAGTTGTTATATAATGCTGTGTTTTTCAAATATTATAGCTTTTAATTTCCCACTGGACGCTGGAAAAATCAGTTTGCAATTTTTGATAACTAGGCAACTGAATTTAAGTATTTATACAAATGAGTTTTTAAAAATATTTTTTGGGAGGTTGTTATTTCCCCAAGCAATGAAATGTTAAATGGGTTAGGCTAACACAAATGTGCTGACGGCTGATTTGTTCACCTGGAAGAAGGCGCAGTCTGAGCACTGCCTCCACAGGCTCTCAGAGCGAGGTTTGTTATGACAGTACTTCTCATAGATCTGCAGGTCTGTCATCTGAGGGGAAAGCAATGAAAAAGATTTGTACAGCACAGTCCCTTCCTTCAGTAAAATTTGTTGTGTGCCTCTCGGCTATCTCACCCTTTACTCACCCTCTCTAAGAAGCATCTACCAACCAACTCTGGGCAGTCTGTGTACTGCTCCAACTCCCTCAGAAAAGTTCTGGTAAAACAAAAAAAAAAAAAAAAAAAAAAAGATTTTGAATGTGTTTATTGGCCTTGATGTCCAACACAGGACAGATATGATCAGTGACCACCAGATGGCGCTCCGTTACCTTTTGTGAAAGTGGTAAATTTCCGGCATGTTGCCAAACAAAACCTCCTTTTTGTTCTGCAAAGGCGCAGGGATAAGGTGAGACATTGCTGGATTATCCATCTCAGAGGCGTATCCCTGAAACAAACCAACAAAAGCACAATATGAAATACCCAGAGCAGGAAAAACAGAGAGCGCAGAAAACCTTCTGTGGAGTGATTCTACACCTGTAAGACACAGAGCAGCTCCTCCACGTAAGCCCTCTCAGTTTCCAGCAGCTCGTTCATAACATGTCTGCAGAAAGGCAAAGGCAGAGAGATCAAGTAAGGGGTTTGGTGTACTCAGATAGCTGCACGGAGCTTTAGATCCCCAGATAACCCTTTTCACACAGCCCATCTGCTGTGTAATTTGATTACAGATGAAAGAGTTAGTGTTGATCCCTCACCGCCTGAGCACTGCCAGGTTCTCCTCCTCCTCTGACAGAGAGGTATGTCTGCTGCTACTGTATTCGTTCTTCAGTTGGCCATTTCCCTAAAAAAAAGGGGGGAACATTGGATATGGAACAGACTCCAAAGTCTTCAGAAAACACTTGTACAACAGTTTACAAACAGAATCTTGAGTCTCACTTTTTCACAGTTGCCGGAGTCTGTCTCTGAGCATTTCTTCTCCAGCTTTGCTCTGCGTGCTGGGGATGTGAAAATACAGGGATGATTTTCAACTTATTAAACTATGTAATAACTATTAATAACTTTGATCGTTTTAGCTGGTCATGAGGAATGTGGCATGATATTAGAAAAGCTGCATTCAAGGTTTCCAAATACTTTATTATTGTAAGAAGCTGGTTTCAGCTCAGTAATGCTTGCAGCTTGAAACATCCTTTTTGCAACATGTATATTATACATTGTGTGGCAATTTTGTACAATTAATACAAAGAGGTTATGTGGTTTCTATTACTGTCAATGCTTCAATATACTGACTAATAGAATAGCTGTGAAAAACTATAAATTAACTGGAGAGTGTGTAAAGGCCCTTGTATGTAAATGTGTAGGATGCAGGATAAATAAAGAAAATGTATACATTTTTTTTGTCGTGAAAATAGTGATTTCAAGCTAAAAATATAAGATTTTTTTTATTTCCTTCTACAAGGTTGTTCTGCAATAAGTTATGTATCCTTATTGTGTTTGAACAGTGGAAAATGGACTGTTAATGCATGGTCTCAGGTATTGCACACATAAGAGCTAGAGACAGCATCAACAGGCTTCAAGTAATGCTAAGACTGAAGAGCACAAAAACCTGAGAAAGTCTGAAAAGGCTCTGCACTGCATGACGAGTGTAATGTACGGCCGTGTGAAGACTGACCAGGTGAGCTGAGAGGGGATTTGATGAAGGCTTCGGGTCTCGGGGCTACTGGCTGCACAGGCCTGGTTTGTTTAGCTGCTAGCTTCTTGAGGCTGACTCTCCTCTTGTCAAACATCTCCTGCATGGACGCCTGCTTCTGGAAAACTTTCTCCACTTGGTCCTGATGCACAGGAAGCCACCGGAAAAGTGTCACCATTAAATGTGTTATTGATGTATGCCAACATCAGTAAAGTCGTAACACAATAATCTGAGATGAGATATTATGCAATGTTAGACATTAGCACTAATGTGGTCATTTTTGTTGGCGAAAACCTCAGCGATGTGACGTTTGAATGCAACACGTGTGTTCTCCTCTCATGTCAGTCCTCTTACCCTAAACTGCTGGTTCAGCACGGCCTCGTAGTCTTTCCAGATGGTGCTGAGGTCTGTCAGCTGATTCTCGCCTGCATTATCCAGGTAACGTTCCAGCTCCTGCAGGGCCAACTCTGCGCCCTCATGTGACTGACATTTATCAACCGGCTGAGAAGCCAGCAGGTATATGCCATCATCAACCCACTTTGATGCCTGCAGAGGAGAGCAGAGGAGGATGAAAGTGGAAAAACCAGAAACAACACAAGACAAAGGGACTAATGGGGGCATGTATGCAGTTGTCTTCTCACCCGCTCCAGCCGGTGGTGTAGCTCCCTGGCTTTGAGGAGATGGTCCTTCTTGGCTCTCAGATTGTTGTTCACAGTTTCACTGATTGTTCTAAGCTCACTGCATTTGGGCTGAATGGAGTCCTCAGCGTAGTGGGACTTCTGGATCAGTTCATCACCCTCCTGGGACAAGGCTGCAGTTCTGACCAGAACCTCCTGAGGACCAGTGTAGTGCAACAGTTCAGTTCTGACCTCAGCTCAGCGGACAGTTTGTTCCAAAGAACAGGACCACAGTTATTGAAAGCACACTGAGATGACCTGAGAGGTCCAGTTGGGTTATAGACACTGAGTGAGTCAAAAATATATGGGGTTGTTGTGCACACAGGTATTGTGCTTTGAATGCACTGTGCAGCTGTGACACGAATTTTAGGAAATATAAGCCTAAAAGCTCATATTTAAGAGTTCCTGCAGAGTGTAATGGGATTTTGTCCAGATGAAGCTGCTGATGTAGTTTTGGTTCTTGATTTAAAGCTGATTGCACTACTTTTTTATTTAGGTCTTTCTTGCTTAGTATGTGGTTCTGTTGGTCAGTGCATAGCATGTTTCAATTTGAATTACTTACGCTTTTACTTTAAATTTGTTTAATTTTTTGTGTAGATTGTTGTATTTTTAGACACAACCTTGTTCTTTTTCCACCCTTGATGTCATCTGAGTTCCCTTGCTCCTTGCTAACCTTCCTTAAGCTTTGGTTTTCCTTATTATCTTTATGGACTTTAATTATTCTCACAGTTTGGGAGAAACTCATCTAGTTTGATGTCCTTAAGTTGGACTTTTTTAGTGATCCCTGCGTCCTCTGTGCAGTACTTTATTAGATAAACGCACATTATGAAATAAGAAAACTTGAGAAAATTGCTGCACTTTAGACATTTTACACATGAATATGAAATATAAAGATGTTTAATCACATTTCATGATGATGATGATCACTATTATCTGTTCTATCAACCTTACTATATAAAATCGCAAACAAATTAGTCATTTTGAACAAAATGAAGCACATCTCCGTTTTTTTAATTTTCTTACATGAAAGTTTATTTAAATATCATTTAATTTCAATCATCTGCTAAAACACAGCCGGTGATTTGTTTTTGGAGTGTAATGTAATTTCGAAATGACAAAAAAGAAAGCAGAACACCTCCCCTCCACCCCCATCCATATTATAAAGCATCTTATTCAGCTGTTTGGGTCATGATTACACAAAGCTTTAATTGTGATGATTCAGGTGTGACTTACACAGACTTTCTCCTCGTAGGTCGTGAGCTCAATGAAGATGTGGTCAGCATGGGCTGGACTGATCCCAACCTCAGAGAAGGTTGCAAGTTTCTCAGACACCTGATCCAGCAGAGCCCTCACCTGCACCAGAAACACAAGTTTTGAAGAGATCCAGTATGCGGGATTTCAATATATAAAAAAAGTCCTGCTCACCTCTCGGTAGTTATGCTCAAAGTGGCGCAGTTGAAGACACTGCTCTAGTTTGGTTTGATGTCTCACCCAGAACTCATCAAAAGCTCGTTCTGTCTCGTCCAGCTGAGACAGCAATCTGCCAGGCAAGGCGAGAAAGACGGAGAGGAAAGAGCCAGCGTTAAATCGAGCTAAAGCCGTAGGGGGAAAATTAATGAAGCAGAGAATGCTGACTGAGGTTTTCAGATCCTCTTGGTTTATTGTGTTTGCATGTTTTTATGCTATTTAGTGGCAATAACTATTATGATTATTGTGGAGATCGGTTCTCTCAATGTGCCTTAAAATACCGTGTGACCTCAAAGCATACTGACTTGAAACAATATTCCTAAAATAGCGAAAAGAGATGAAACAGGCCAGGAAAAAATATCTTGCATTTTAAAAAAGGCTTTAATTTTTGTTACGTAAATACATCAGGATGTGAAATGCCTTTATAATTCAGTGCTGGCCTGATATGCTTAGCTCTTAATTTTAACTTAGTTCAAAGCATGTCCGAAAAAAATCTAGGGAATCATTATTTATGAATTTCAAACAAATATTCATCCCACAAAAAGTTAAAAGTTCTGTCTCAATCAGCAAAGAAAAAAGTGCTCCTCTAATATCTCCTAATGTGCCATGACTGGAAGTTTTTTAGTTTTCAGTCACCGTCCCGCAGCTGTGCCACTGGCGTAACTGGTTCCAACCTTTGAACTGTAGCCAGATTCTCCAGTTCATCCTGGTTCATGTTGTGGTCGGGGTCTCGCACTACAGGCTCATTGATGCTCTCCAACAGCCTGCTGCCCTGACCCAGAGCCACCAGTAAATCCTCCTAGAAATACAGAGACAGATGGGGCAAGCATGCATTATCTGAACAGACCAATGAAGCAATTAATGCATATCATATTACTCTTGTAATTTCAAAGAATGCATTTTTATATTTGAAGGTATTACCTTCATTCTTTCTTTCTTGCTGGTGTGTGTGCTCAGAAGGATGGTTGTGGCCTGTATTTCATTTGGGAGTTCAGTTTCTGCCAGCTCAGTCCCAAATGACTGCAGAGTCTGTGCCGTTTTCTTTACCATCAGTGCAAAGCCTTCAATAGCCTGAGTCACGGGAGACACAACAGAGATTTTCATCGAGAAAATGCCAAATTTTCATTCTCAGGTGATGCTGATAAAATGCACTGGGTTCTTGTAACATGTAAAACAAATCATAAAGTGCACTTTTGAGGGGATTGGCTAGTTCCGAATTGCAGTCTGTAAGTAGAATACTTTATGACAATATCGTCAGTACTCAATTTGCAAATATCACTTTACATTTTGATCTTACTGTATAGGCGGAGGTTAAAGTAGACTGGATGGATCCAGTTCTGGCACTTTTAGCTAATAAGTGATCAAATCTTATCAGCAGTTTAATATCTAATAGAACCGAAAAATTTATTTTTCATGTGCTGCAGCCAACTTACAAGCCAGCTTCCACGTTAAACACAAGTAAGGTGTTCATGGATAAACAGAGTAACACTTATAACCTTCAGGTAATTTCAAATGCTTCAAAAAGTTTAGCAAATATCAGCAAATACAAACTATTTCTGTACCGTTTGGACCACAGTGTGGCTGCGAGCCAATTGTGTGTGGTATAGCAAGTTCCCTCAAAGAGATGGAGAAAGGTATAAGACAAAGAGGACAGGAGAGGAAGATGAGAAATTATTTTCAAAGGCATCTGATAAACTGGAAATTTAAAGCTTATGTAACCATGCTTATTCTTTGGTCATCAGATGTTGGACCTGTACATGGTACATACTGTATATATGTGCTGGATGAAAATGCTGGGGATTTTAGTGCAGGCTGTAGTGGTTAGTTTACAGCACTGTGGCACACAGACTAAGCAGTGCAGGTTGTGGTGTTCATTGTAAGTGGTTATGTCAAGGGTAGCACATTTCAGTTTAAATTAGATCTTAAAGTATTATTTTTAAATGATCCCGCCCCTAATCCTTACAGCTGCATTGAATACTAGAGTTCTCCCTTCTACCAAAACCCACTTTAACCCTTGCTTACAGGCATGCAGAAAAAGGTTTTTTTTTTTTTAAATTGTCTTATAATCAATGGATAGTACTGAACAGTACATACTGTGCGGTGAGAGATCCACTTCTCATGGCAGTACTCCTGTGTTCCCCCGAGCTCCTGGGTCAGTTGGGTGCGATCAATATAAGAGTGCAGCTCAGTTATAGAGCTCAACATAATCACCTGAGAGAGACAAACATCAACATCTTTGAGCAACTATATTTCTTCTTCATTTTTTTTCCTATTTGAGAGGAGAACACAAGTCACTCATGGAATAGACACAAGTGTGTTTTTGCACAGGAGACCCAAAGAGCACGCACCGGCACCTTCATCTTGAACTCATCCTTGTTGAACTTGAAGAGGATGTCGGAGAGTGTGCGTTGCAGAAGGGTAGTGGGCCTCAGAACCAGAACCAGCTGGAGGTTCCCTGGGAAGGAGCCCTGACATAGGAAAGGAGACCGAGTATGTAGTAAGGCAAGCAAGTCATCACACTTCAGTTGTACATGTTCTGTTTTTTTCTTCTTTTGTTTTCCTGCTGACAGCATGGACTTCTCATATATTACTCTCCCCCTTTGTCTCTCCTTCCATCTCCCACGTGATAACACCGATGTGAAGAAGCTAGTAGACTACCAGAGAATGAAGAAAATGTGGAGGGTGCAGGGCGCCATCGCATGCCAGGGACATTAATCTTCATGTCTCTGAGATGCTTCTGCATGAATAATGAGGCAGACGGCGTATTCACACATGTGTGGAGGCACATTCAATCAGGGTTTCCCCTTACTCAGTTGACATTGTCAAGCTGAACTGGCATAGTTTTGAGTTGTTTGGTGACAAGGAAGTTATCAATTTATCTCCTTTTTAGACACATCTATTTCACATCTTATCCCTGTATCTGAGGAGTATTTTTTTAGCCCTTTTCACAGCTTGGCTGCACAGTATAAACACTAGGGGACACGTCTATAATTAACTTGATTATTTCTTTGCAAAAAGAAAACAAAGACAGTTGCTTCAAACAACATACTCAGCACAAAAACAGATTTCACTAAGCAAAACAGTTTTGCTTCATGTGTTCAGAACATCCACATAAATCCTTTTCATATGTATCTTTCTGTCCATCTACCACACACTCTCAGCCAACAGACCCAATAAAAGCTAATTAAAATGTCATGATTGACACCCACTGACAGCATGGAGGGCACAAGCTGATCTCCCTTCTTCAGGCAATACAATAGATAATGCAGCTTTAATTAGCTAATGACCTAAATGGATGGTTTGTCTGATTGGCCATCCTCCTCGAGTGAGTTGGGGAATGCTGGTCCAAGCAGAAGTGAGAGCGAATACATTGTTCATAAAAGAAATCCTCTTGGGAGCAGCATTATTAATGGGATTAATAAATCAATCCATTGTTTGTCCTTACTGACCCGCTGGAAGAAGGAAGATAACTGGTTAAAATGGTCATTCACCATCTGCAGAGATGAATCATGCAATCTGCAGAACATATGGCTCTGTTTGTTAGTGGTAGGTGTTATCACAAAACAGGCCTGTTATTAATTATTTTATGATTAATGGATCTGGCAGTCTTGTGCAGAAACAAATCTGAAACGAGTAAATGGTAAATCTGGTAAGATTCTATATTTTATCACCATCAAAAAACCAAAATCCTAAGAAATATATATGCAAATTAATATCTGAGCCTGTGTGTAGCAAAGCCTGATATATCCGATTCCTGGTAAGAATCCAGAATAGCTGTTAGGAACTTTAATGTAATGTATTGTTAAACCTTCAGAGAATACATTGAACAAAGGCACTGCTGTGAGTCCTAGTGCACTAGCTAAATATAGTCCAACTAACACAGTGTGTTTTCTAAAACAGTCGCAGGAATTAAAAATATATATTTTTAGAAATATAACTATATATTCATGTGCAGCAGGTTATCTTCTTTAAATTAAAGTTCTCATAGGCTAAAGGCTACAGACAGTTTTGGGAGCTGACACTATATTATATATCCAGTCTTAGCTTCCAAGCATTCATCCATGTTGCTTGGATCTGTTGTCTCTGGCAGTCATGCACTACTTGCTCTTTGACAATGGCTGACACACACACGCCTCAGGAGGAGCCTGATAAATGACAAGCTTTAGGTAGTGACAGACTTAATTAAGACCAGTCTACAAACACTTTCTCTCATAAGACTCAGCTCAGCTGTCCTCAAAAACACACTGACCCACATTCAGGCCCACAAGCCCACATATGCACGAGTACACACATCTACATAGACATGCACATGCACAGCAAAAGACAAAGAGCATCACTCCTCAGCCGCCTTATTTTCTCACAGACACAGACCAACACACAGACGGAAGAACCTCCACTCTACAGATAGCGCCACTTTTCATCACCACGTATTTAACAGCCTGGTGGAATCACTTCAAGCAGAGTATTAGTACAGGGCTGACTGAATGGCCCCTTATTACCAGCCTGTCAACCTGTAAAAGTCTGCCTTGTGGGATTAATAAAGCTTGATTTAATTTGAAATGACTGAGTGGGTCTCCCATATCTCTGGAGACAGTGGGTGGTAATAGCCATCATTTGCTCTCCCACTCAGGCATTTCATCTTTTTATACATCTGCCTCCTTCAGTGTTTTCAATAGACACGTGAGGATCTGCTTCACACAAAAAATGCTGTTCTATGTAGATTTCCTTAAGGAAAACTGTCCTACACACCATCTTTGTCATCTGCCGTGTCTGAAAAATCCTGAGATTCTTTTGATTCCAGTGGAGCAATTCTATGATACTGGAGATCAACACAGTAGCTCATTTTTGTTACATAAAGAAGCTACTAAGCCAAAGAAAAGTGGCCTTCTTTCATTAGTATATGAATCATGGTGCTTGTCAGCAGTCCATTGGTTTAGCTCCAGTTAAACAATACTGAGAGATTGTGTAAGAGGGTGATTCCCACCCCCATCTATATACACTATGGAGCACTGCCAGTGCTTCATCAACTCCCTACAGAAAGCCTGAAACATGGATGATCATATAGACACTCTGGCTCACTGTACACAAGTAAAGCCTGGGACAAATGAAACATGCTCCAAAATAACATTCTCCTTATTCTGTTAGTGTCAGTTTTCCATCTAAAAAGAAGCAGGATTAATGAGCAATGGAAGAGATTATATCAGAAGTTCCCTCTATCCTGATGTATCATGCAGCAGCTGAAAAACATACAAAAGGCTACTTTGCTTAGTAGGTTGTGCAGGAGTCCTTTAAGCCACTGTGAGCAGCATTTAAGTGACTCATTTATACTAATTTACTCAATTGTTTATAATAGAGGCCCAAATATCAATCAATGTAAAGCCAAGATGATGAGTGAAAGATTTAAACGAATGTGTGAACAAAACAAACACATTCTGCTGTATTTTCAGCTTATTTTTCCCCATAGCTGTGAAAACACTGGCTGTGATGGTAATGGTCGAGAGCTTATGGCTGTGCTTTCTCATATATTAGTGGTGGAGCTGTTAAGTAGAGGAAGTTACAACATCTCTCTGAGGCCTAATAAGCTTCATCCTCCCATGGGTGATGGTGTACGGACAGTTCCTGTCAAACCTCGGTCCCCTCACTCTCACAGCTGATGAAATATCTGTTTCTGTCCCAGTGAGACTCATGCAGAAGGCAAGTGCATGCTCAGATCTGCAGAGGCAAAGACAAACTTACTGCAATACGAAGCAGGGTCCCCTTTACAGCTGCCCATCGGTCTTGCCGGCGATCAATCACCAGGATGAACCCCACGCCTGTTGACGACAAGCTGGAACACACAAGGAGGAAACATTTTCAGCACAAACTAAACAGATCTGTTGTGACCAGCTTGATGGTTCAAGGGTGAGAAAGTTAGCAGCACAGTGAATGTGGAGGATGTCATATCAGTTTGTTTGTTTGTTTTACATGGAAACAGCATGTACTACAACCAAACGACAGACAAGTAGGGAATTCTTTAAACACAAGAGCTTTAAGAGGTGGGAAAAAATCCTCTATGGCACAGAAGTGAAGCCAAGTGCCTGTTCACAGATTTCAGTTTTGTTGTGCTGCTCTTTATCTTCTTAGACAGCTGGCGCCATCAATAAAAGGAGATACTGTGAAGCGCCTCCAGATTTCTTGGCCACCAGCCCCCAGCCCTCACTTCCCCCATTCCCCTGCTCTCCTTTGTGGTCCCAGTAGAAATGGGGAGGGGATGGGTAAACACTGACAACAACTACTGACGGCCGCACGTGCAGTTTACCAGCAGAATCCTATCTACACTACCTGAAACATGTGCATCCTGTTTCAGGTAGAGGTAAAGCACCGTCATTACCTTTCAAGCAGAAATATTCCAGTAAGCTTCAAGTATTTGTTTTCACATCTTTCATTCTGCAACTATTGACTGCGTAGACAAGGTGGCAGCAGTTAAAAAAAAGAGCGGTCCGTGTAACAATGAAGGCAAAATGAAAACACAGTAAAGGAGGCAGATCCCAGTGTGTTGTGCTGTTTGAAGCAGAGGCAGCCAAATGTTTAAGACCATTCCAGGATCCAGACTCTGCACCCCCTTCACTGCATCTGTGCGCTAACCAATGAGAGCTGAGAGCTGCTGGAATAAGAGCCAACCAAACCAAGGGTGCATAGCAATGGGCAGCTTTATTAGCCAATCAACGGATCAAAACAGATGTGAGGTTCTGAAGAACATTTACAGTGTGCACCCAAAGCTTGCAGTATTAGTAAATCTATTCATGTCTGCCTCTCTAGTTAATGCTGTTACTTACTGTATCATTTACATTAAATTACTCATGACACTTCCTTCCCCTTTCATCTTTTCCTTTTTCTCCTCCTCTATCATCCTCACTTTTCACCCCTGCAGTTTCACACAGTCATTGCTTTACAACTCATGTGCAGAGGTAAAGTGAGACAAGAGCTTTTCATCCTTTCAGACATTTATGACTCGTAAAATAAGAGGGTGGTTTATGCTGAACATCCACTGCCAGGGGATGGGAAATTTAATCATTTGGCTTATCAAGTAGTAGCACAACTTTAAAGTAAAGTATTAGCAGAAATTTGAAGGTAAATGTGAATAAGTGGATGTACAGTTTTTTGTGTAGCTATAAATTTTTTTGCAAACACTACTCATTTAAATATTCATAGATATTTTCTGGTGCTTTGGGGGCTGCGCATCCATGAGTGTCCTTCTAATAATTGGATTTCTTATGACAAAGGGTACAGAAGCACCTCGAGCTGTGAGTCGAGCTGTGAAAAAGCTTTTGCCCAAAGCCACTGCAGTGATGGGATGAGTCTCCTGGTTTAGTGGATATGCAACACATAACACGCATGGTACAGCTCCGGCCTCCTCTTGTCTTTTAACAGGGCAAAGAAATGTGCATCTGTGTTATATAATAAATAAGAAGCAATCAAATTGTTAATTTGTGAATCTATAAGAAACAAAATAAATTAAAATAAACTTTAATTTGGATTATGCTTATGAAAACAAGACCATTCGCCTGACTTCTAAGGGGGATTTTCTCGCAGTGATTGTATCCATGTTAATTTAATGTATTATGAAGTTGAAATGATTTTCTCTAGCAAAGACCAAATTAATATAGACTTAGATCAGAGACGGTGTGATTTCAGAGAAGTCATTTGGGCCTCTCTTTCTTTCTTTGGTCTTTCATTATCAACAAAAAGCTTACAATTTGATTGTACACACTAACAATTGTAGTTGTGTCTTTGTTGGAATATCACACAATCTGTGTATGTTCAGACAAAACCAATCACACCAATTTTGAGACCTACTGCCAAAACATAGCTGACCTGCTTATAGGTACCTGGCTAATGTGTCTGAGGAGGGAGCATTCCATCAGTATTGTCACAAAAATTGATATCCGGATGCTAATCGCTACTAAAAATGACTACAAAATTAGATACTCAATCAAAATATTACCAAAACCAACAGTGCGATCTTTGGGTCCACCAGTTGTGGATAGAGCAGGCACAGAGCCCCTCCCCTCACTAGCAGCTGAACACATGAGTGGTAGTTGACATTTAAAACAGTGAACAACATTTTATGAGGAATTTCAAGAGGTCAGTAAAGCTCCTGTTTCAAGAAAATTGAAGTATTGAACATTCTCACATGTAACGTTAGACATTTAACTATTTGAATGGTCACATTAGAGTGAAACTGTCTGTGGAAGTACTGAGGTTTCATTTTATTTTCGGCATCAGTCTGCAAAGTGTGATATGAGGAAGACATTAAAAGTCATATATAATTACTTCCGTACTTACTATAGTAATATAACGAATGTAGAATGTTCTGTTCACTGATTATCTCATTCTAAAGGTGAGAGTTCAATTTCCTCAGGCCAGTTCTCAAGGTCCTTGCATGGTTTTTGAAGAATTACAAACTATAATTATTTGATGCTTAATACTGGTTTATTTAACACGATGCAAAACAATAACTTGTATTCACATTGTCTGTGTCAACATAGTGTAACGAGATCTGGCTGAAGGACTGATGAAGTTATGTGATGGCAACGTATCTGTTCATCCATCCCTCTATAAGGCACAAGAACTGCTGTTCTACTTAGAAATATTAGCAGATTTCAGTGAAAGCTGGACATGGTGTTTATTTACTGGGTTTAAACCCAAAATGAGCTTAAATCCAAGATCATATTTGCTGTTATATAGGCATTTTTTCATTTTGGCAAGCATTGGTAGGTCCCCTATGTAGTGGAACCACTGCAGACACTGGATGTGCCATATTAGAAATTCATACAAGTAGTGAGGAAAAACAAGGTCCAAATGTAAGTGACCTCATTTATATCTGGACCTTGCTGCGGACCTTCTGATGGAGATTGGCATTCGCAGTTGTGCTTTGGTAAAAAAACGTAGTTATGCTTGTGTTGTGATGTGCATGTAGTAAATGTTATATGCTGTAAACTGGATTTCCTCCATGCAGTCGTTATTTATAAAGTACTCTGCAAATCCTAACATTACGGCTAACAAGTGGATTCTCCTGTTTCGGTGCAGCTAGCCAACGATAAAGAATCAGTTAGTGAAAAAGACGCAGAAAGTGAAAAAGACAGTAAAAATAAAGTAGCCACCATAAACTGCTTTTTAGTTTTAGCTTCCTTGCTTTCCACTGAGTTATCGCTTCTTTCACTAGTTATTTTACATAAACTAATCTAAGTCTATTAGCAGCAACCAACCTACCAACCCTGTGACATCACATTCTGTACTGGCACAAGATGTTGCAATGCATTTGCTAAAGCCTGTAGCTTTAAACACTTCACAGTCACAGACTGTTAAATCTATCACAATTCTTTTAAGAGTAGAGCTCCATGGTCTTAACCTTCATACGTAGTGTTTCATGTCCACTTTAAGAGTGCACCAGTTTAATGCCCCTCCCCCCACAGTCTGTCTGCTGACTGTATTCCCCAAGATACACAAACCATTTACGGGTTCATTTACTGAGTGTTGGTGGATGCAAAGAATAGAGTCAATTAATTAGATTCCTTCATTCACAAGACAAGACCCAAATTAGTTTAGTAGTCAACACATCCCAGCAACCAGCCAGTCAAGCATGCACACGTACGTATGTATGAGAGTATCAACATAAGAAATTATGTCTACTATTAATATCGATCCTGTGGTATTAATTTCAAACAAGCAGCAGCTGTCCAAGGTCAGAACAGACATTTGTCCCTGGATTCTGTGTGCCTCATTCGTGGTGTCAGTCCCTCAGGTATCTCCAGCCATCTGTCTGTGCATTCAGAACAGCTTGAGGCTGGCTCAGCACCATCTCACCCTGTGGCTGACCCTCACTCACTTGACAGAGTGACCAACAAGTAAGTGCATTACCTAAATTGTATCCAGTTAGGAAAATTAAGCCCATACTGAAATAAAGTTAGCCAAACATTGGCCAACTAACTCGGTATTTACTTCAAGTGATTAAAGCTCCACTGTTAACGGAAGAAAAGCTGTGCTGTGACTAAAGGCCATTGCAGTCACATGGATACAGAGACATGCCTCAGTGAGCAAGTGGCCATGTCTCTCTCACACACACACACACACACACACACACACACACACACACCCACACCCACCCCTCTGGTTAGCTGTATGCATTATTCAGGTTCAACCCGCTAGAATCACTGCTGGTTTCTATTTATACACAATGAGAAATTTCAGGCAGAATGAAGGGAAAGCAGGACATACAAGATGATAAGCTAAATCAAAAAACATAAAAAAAATATCATGATTTAAAGAGCCAGGTATTGATTATAAAAGAAATTTGGAGAAACGGTTGCTCCTGCAAATTTTTTCCTCTTCTCTCGACATCTGCTCTGCCCATGTGGACAAAGACTGAACTGAAGAACACTTATAAAATAAAGTGTCCGCGGGAATCCCAACTGGCCCTCTTCTTTTATACAAAGCTATGAGGTAATTGAGTCTTCCTCTTTGAGCAATTCTAGAGTGAGGCTGTAATAAGTTAACTACTGCCATCTACTGGCAGACTTCATACACTCCTTCCAGTACATCACTATCCTTCCTCTAGTTTCAGTTCAGGTGATCAGCATGAAAACTTCCCTAGTTTGAGCCACTTTCAAAGCCTTTCTATTTTATTACATAATATTTGATACTGTCTGGGCCACATGGTTTATCCATAAACCTGGATATGTTCATCAGCAGTACTTTGTTGCAATGACCGTAGAGAAACCAAGGGAAAGGTGACACAGGGTGAGCGAGATGAGACTTTAATTAGAGGTGAAAAAGTTCAGACTTTACCTTGGGACGCTTGTCAGGTAGGTCAACACGTTGTGAAACTCCTTGTCTGTGATCTCCCCAAATGCAGGGAATTCTGGGAACACAATGATGGGGCTGCCATTATCTCCTCTTCCTCCTAAGAAAAGGAAAACAAGATACACTGAAACTTTCCAGATAAAATAGGGGGTTCTGTAAGAATGGTTTTTGTTTAATAGGACATAAGAATAGAATGAAAAATGCAGTCACAAGGGGGCACTGATGTGAAGACTAGATTGTGATACTGGAGACTGGACAGAAAAAAATACTATATATTCACATAAAAAATATAGTCTTGTAGGCTCTCGTTCTCTTCAACAGACAATCGGCAAAAAGCCACTGGTTTCATGTAAATACATGTTTTCTCCAATACTGATCTCCAGCACATGATTTAAATGTTGCCTCAGGTGTGAGACTTTGAGACTCAGAGATCATTTACATGAAATAATGACAAAAAAGAAATATTCGAGTGTTCTCACTCTCAATAAGATGATGACAAAAGATTATATAACAATTAAAGATGGAAGGATAGTAAAATAATAAAATGATATGAGACAGAGGGATGCTTCAGTGTTTGCACACAGTGAATAACGTTGACAACAACAGTCTCACCACGCGCACGCACGCACGCGCATGCCTGTCCCTGTGTGAAACAGCTGCTCTGTCAGCACTCATGACTAGAATATAAATCTCTGCCTTTTCCTTTCCTCATCACTATAGCAACAGCAAGTGCATGGTCATGGTTTCAACGTCTGCTTAGATCTTTGTCTGCAAAATGTTTTCTCAATTCTGCCACAGCCACAAGGTCGCCTCTTGGACAGGATTTTTGTCACTGTAGGACTTGCTGTAGCTTGAAATGTCTTTAAAATGATGCTAAAAATACACTTTTTTGGAGGTGAAAACATCTAACATGCAGAGGCGGTAAGTCCAAAAATTCCAGGTAACAGTATCAATGAAGCATGGGCCGTAACGTGATAAACCGTGAAGAGGAAACCGATAGAGGGGAAATTTGAATGGCAAATTAAAGCTGTCCTGTTCAGCTGAATTATGAAAAATTTAAGAGGAGTGCTGATCATTGAAAAATAGCAAACAAAATGACAAAGAACCCAGATCCGGTGAAGCAGACAGACAAAACAAAAAGGAAGACAAAAAAAAGACATGGCAATTTGACCTGAAAGGAAGGCAAACTTCTTTTGCAGGTCAGGAGTGATGTCAGCAGCGCGGAGAGGACAGCTGTCCAGCTGCATGATCTCATCTGGAGAAAAAAAAGTTACAAAATTATAAGTAGCAATACATCTGAACCGAATACACAAAGTTTAGCAAAGTCTGACAGATTAATTTGAGGATTGTTTAGACTGTCATGGTTCTAAAAATATGTCTACCATCTCTACACATAATTCATTAATAAAACAGTATATTGTGGTGCATTTTCATATATACTTCATTTCACCAAAACGCAGGTTACTTTTGCTGTAAACAAACAGTACTGATATGTTAACAGGCTTTGTCAACAGTTCTTGATCTGCCCATGTGCTCGCCTCATACAGATTAAATTAATCAGATTAAAGGTCATTCCCCCAGTTGGAGATAGAGATTGTAATTATACTGGGGATCAAACTAGAGGTTAGGGAGCCTTGTAGGCTAGACAAGCTGTAACATAATATGCAGAAGTGGAAGGAGATTTTAATCACGCAACAGACAACTTTCCAAAATAATCTTCACCACAAAGCACAGAGAAACAGATTAAATACATATTGAAAAAGCTTTACAGATTCCAGTTTCTGAGCTTTTAACCCTCATGAATATGTATTAAAAGGGACTAAAAACATACTTTATGTCCTCGGTTGGCCTCTCACTACAGTTTGAGTAATCAACTCTTAAATTAACATGTTACTTTCTGCTGAACTATTCTGGTTGCATCACATAAGAGTTTCGGTGTTCTTTTCAACACTTCTCAATGATTTGAAGCAGAAGGGGCTCAACAGGGAAACTTACTTTGGTGCACCAGTTAGGACTGGGCAATCATGAATTAAGACTCTGGCTGAAGTGGCAGGGTCGCTTACTGATGTTGGCACAGGCTGCTGTGATGAAGAGGGCAAAACTCTAGCAACACTCACAGCTGATTTGGACTACTGCGGTGAATGCTGTAGGGGTCATGACTGCCTGGTATTTTATATGCAATGGAAACTATACAATAACAACTGCCCAGAGCTCAACTTGAAACTGATAGTCATACATTATATACATACAATAAAAAAAATGAACATCACTCACTCCCACTGTTAAGACATGTAAACTAAGCCACCTCCACAGCATCCATAAAAAAGCAGTACTCTACTGTAATCCATACATATCATTCACATGTTTCTATATCAAAGATCTAAACAAGCTCTGTGAGCTTTGTTGTGTTTTATTTAAAAAAGTTTTTTATTGGTTTTGAGCAGGGAAAACAAGCAGAGAAAATGTGGCACTGCTGTAATGAACTCTGTGCCATTTGCTATTACAGTTTGGTATTTAATTATTTATGCTGAGATGTGTTTTATGTGACGAGCTCAATAATATAAGTGTTACACTTGCCCCAGTGTACCAGTACATCTGTCATCCTGTCATTAACTTTCTACAGTTACATTTAAGCTTCAGATTTATTCCTAGTGCTGATTGGCTGCAGAAGTTTCACCTTCGCTCATATAAAACCCAAGAAGCTGGAGCTTCTGCTCCCTCACCTCCATCAGCACAGGCATTATTCCTGTGTTACTTTTGCAGTTGTGTTTATTATTTATTAATTATGAGTTGAGTAGAAAGTTAGTGGCAATCCTTTTTTCAGTTGTGGTTCGATTAATTTGGGGAAGAAGCTTGAATCAGATGTGTGGTTGTTTCTGGGTTTTCTTTCTCTTGCAGCAGCGTTCTGGCATCTTTTACATCAGGTTCTTTTGAGCCATGGATTTAAGGTCCATAATGAGACCTAATAATTTAATTTAAAAACAGAACATGGGCAAATCTGAAGCACCACTCTATTTAGTTCCTACAGAAACATTCATGTTCACTAAGCTATCCAGGAACAGAAATCTGTATTATATTGAGCCAAAAGAGAGAAAGAACATTTATTTGTGCCATCAAGTTTCTAGGAGGGGAGTTTCCTGTAAATATGGATGTGAACACAGACATACTGCTTAAGATAAGACTGAAGAGCAATATTGACTTTTGGTATCAGTCTGACTTTGTTTGCTTCATTTTCCTAAAGCACATAATTCACACTGGATTCACATGTTATTGTTTCACTGTATCAAAAGTATTATTTTATTCCCTCATCATTATGATCTTTTCTTTGAAAAGGACATTAGTGGGGCCTCTGTGGATCGGGCTTGCTCTGGCACACCTCCTGGTTGCTTGACTGCGTTGGGATCTGTAAAGTCTGCAAGCCCAGGCTCTTCTTTATTTTGTGATGTGGCAGTGTCCTGACTGGAGACTGCCACTGGTCTGATGCGCTATATCTGCAATCGATCATTGGTTTTAATGTTGTGGCTATACTGCAAAGCTGTTATGCTTCTTTTGATATCTATAGCAAGAGTCCATCCATAAACATACATAAGGAAGGGGGTGCCTAAAAAATATACGCATGGAAATTATTAGAACTTAAGAGAGACAACATAACGGTAAATTAAATGGTTTGTTAAGCTCATCCTAGCAAACTCAAGACTTGGTAAGCTGACAAACATTAGACTCTAGACTCTACATGCACACACGAAACATTCAGAAGAAACCCAATGTATAGAGAAATATACAGAAAAGTCAGACGACTAGAGTCTGTCCCCAGAACCATACCTGTGTCCATGATATTCGCCAGAACAAAGCATAGACAAGATATGACCTGGTGCTTTCAGTCCATCATACAGTAATCCTCATTGTTAACCATAGTGTTCCCTTCTTTGCTGTGCATTTTAGGTGACTAACACCCTCCCTTTATGCAAACACTTGTCTTAGTGTAGCTTAAACAAACCAAAGTCTTAGTGTCACTCTTTGTTTGACAACAGGTCATATCAGGTTACTTGGCCTTTGGGTATTACCACCATCATTATCAGAGAGTTAGTGTAGTGGGAAACAAAAACATGTCACTCTCTTCCCTTTTCAAACAAAGCAACACACATATACACTGTTTAGTGATAAGACTCATTTAAATGTGCAGTCTTCGTCTGTCCTTTGAATCTGTTTTGCTCCCAGCTGTTGGCAGGGAAGCCCGAGGACTATTGTAACATTTATTGAGAAAAGGAACATATATATGTACACTAACTAGCAGTACAATAGGGGTTTCCTTTTTTACTAATAAGGACAAGACTGCAATATTCTTTTTAATCCAGGAAGTCAGACTGTTATAAATGGCTCCCTTGGTGTGTACAAACATGATCGGTGCGATCGTGGCTCAAGAGTTGGGAGTTTATCTTGTGATCGGAAGGTTGCCGGTTCGAGCCCCGGCTCGGACAGTCTCGGTCGTTGTGTCCCTGGGCAAGACACTTCACCTACTGGTGACGGCCAGAGGGGCCGATGGCGCGATATGGCAACCTTGCTTCTGTCAGTCTGCCCCAGGGCAGCTGTAGCTTGCCTCCACCAGTGTGTGAATGAATAGTGGAATTGTAAAGCGCTATATAAATGCAATCCATTATTATTATATAAAAAGTCATCATGCCACTATATCTCAAAAAGAAGCAATCTTTCAGGTAATCACATTGCTGCAATTGTATCTAATGATATAGCTTAAATACTTTAAAATTTGTTTAAATGTTGGGTACTGCAGGATGTGCCAAAGCCTACAAAGACTTGAAAAACCTGGAAGCTATTCTAGTGGTAATTCGATTTTAAGTCAACATACTAAATACAAGTACAGGTGACTTAAATGTATGATAATGCTTTGATGAAACAAGTTTCTAACGTATTTCATGTTAGTATTGACAACAGATATGGCAGATGGCATAACAGATCTTGATAAAATAACATAATAAGATCATGTAAACATGTTGATATATTAGTTTAAAAGCACCCGAAATAAATGGATGACATGTATTTATTCATTTCTCACATGCTTCACCTGTATATGTCATGAATATACCTGCAAACTGTTGCTTTCTTTTTCTCCTGTCCATATGTAAGCTAATATTGTTTTAACACATTAACCCCCCCCCCCCCCCCACTATTTTACACAAAATATGCTTTTTCATAGTGTAGTGGAATATGTCCTTTTAAAGAAAACAATAATAACAATAAACTGTTACAATTGCCCCCAATAGATTGTCACAGCCAGGGGGAGCCGACGGCGTGTAGCGTGAAAAAGAGACGAAACTGCATTTCAAACAAAAAGCGAGCCGTTTATTCAGGCTGATTAAACCTGAATACAAAAGGCAAATAAGGGCAAAAACTGAACTAAAACCTAAACTCGGGAAACTACACTGTGGTTATTATGATTAAACTATAATAACTATGACTACAGACAGGAACATGACTCTGAGCAGGAACATGCAAATAACTATGATGAAAAAACATGAACTGAGCAGAATCATGAAAAACTCTTAACCTGACGTGACGCAGAAGGAATTAACACCGACGACTTGACGCTGAACAAAGAAAGACAGTGGACTTAAATACATCCAGGAGGTGATCAGGGGAAGTGGAAACACATGGGGAAACAGCTGACACAAATGAACATAGTGACGTTACAGGGAGGAGTAAAATTAAACACACTGAACAAAGAAACACAAGACAAACAGGAAAAAACAAAACGTGAAACATGTGACATAACACCGGCTAGACAACATGAAGCACACAGACAAGAAATTCATGAGAGTAACACAGAAGACTTAGGAGAAACATAAACGAAACGAAACTCAAGGCAAACACATGATAATCCTAGATCTTAACATCCTTTCAATATAACATAATAAATCACAAATGCAAAAATAAACACAAAATTCTGGGTCACAGACACAGCCACAACAGTACATTAAAATCCTGGGTTCTAGTTACGAACACCTATGTTATAATGGGCTGTTGATGTAAATTTTTAACACAGGGATAGAACTGATGTGTCACTGTGACCCACTAAAGGGTCACAGTGCATGCATCTTTTTAAAGTTCTGTGTATAAACTAAAAATGCAGGGCACATGCAAGCCAAGAAAAGAACACGTGGTCAGTTTAAAACAGCCCAACAATGAAAGATAATGTGACATTTCAAACACCAAGAACTGCTCTTCACCAGATTTTCAAAATGTTTTGTACTATGAATGATTGCGTAGAGTGATATTGGCTTAATCATATTGTGTTTGACTATAACTGATCTAGCAAAAAGTAAACATATCAATGCCGTCAGTAATTTTCAGATGTTAAGATTTTTGATACACACTGGCCTTCTTCCAAGCTGTTAAGAGGAGTTAGGAGAAAGCAGCATTAAACAAACTCGAAAAAAAGTCATTTAAGAAATCAATCAGTAACAAAGCGGCCAAGAAAATAGGCTTTCAGCATTGTTTTTATAGCCACCTTATGTGTAAGAAACCAAATTAGCAATAAAGGGAGTGCACGTCAATGGCATGACCTCTGTGAAGCCTATCACACGTGGTCCTGTACAGCCTCTGTTTACTGTAGCAGGTGGTTTTAAATCTTGCATGACAGCTGGAGACCTCTGAGGTGGACTCCAAGATTACACTAATCTGCCACATCCAGACTGACGCATGTGTCCGAAGTTCAGTAAAGTGTACATTTCAAAAGCAAAAACCTGACCCAGTCCCCATCATCAGTCAAATAATCGGACTCATAATCTCCTTCACTACATGTTTCTGTAGCACTAAGCTTGGACAAATTTATTGTGCATTACCCTCCTAAATGTAGGTGTGCAGACCATACTGATCACATACTGACTGATTGAACCTCAGTTTGTTTTAGTAAAAATCCTCTTTTCTTTGAACTGACTTAGTTTTGTCCCTTCAACGCTTTTAAGGCCAAGCGATAATAAAGGTTCTCTACTGACTGACCCCTACAGATGTTAATCGGAACAAAAACTCTTTTCCTCTTTTCTCTCAAATTAACCTCAAGCAAGGGTGTCGCCCACAAATGGCTTTTTAATAAAAGAAACCAAGCAAGTGGATATAGGCTCAGATAAATGACCATATCTGATGTTCGTAACTTGGTAAAGCAGTGTTGTTACGTCGATAATGGCCAGCAGTGCCTGAGGTCATTGGACACAAAGCTGCATGAGGCTAGCCATCTGGAAAGCTCTCACAGGTGCTCGCAAGCTTCTAATGTGCTCAAGTTCACACAGAAACCTCCAAGAGTTTCCACTTTCTGACCTGCCCAACCACACCTTGCACCCAGAATCTCCCACGCAGATCAAATCAAACGCCGGCCCCGACCCAGGCCAGCAATAGCTGCACTGTTTAGAGAAAGGGGCTATTCGGTTACCGAAAAGTCTCCCCCTGAATATCCGATCTGGCTCCTTTTTAACAGCTTTTTTGTTTTGATTTGTTAACATAACCTTATGCATGGTTACTTTCTATTATGCATTATTATTATTACACATTTTTATTAGAGTCTTCACACCAATTGTATCTCCTATAGCCCTTACTCTACAAATCGTAATTTTCTCACATGCTTGCATAAACTATTGCCACATGCACAATGCTAAAAGCCCCTCTGGCTGTGAATTGAAACAGTATCAGATACTACAAGACACTGAAACTATGACGTTTTTTTTTTTTCCAGTCTGTCTTTCTTTGTATTTTCTCTCCTCAGAGTATCTGTGGTGTCAAAACAACCTAAAGCGAGACAAAGATGTACGTGTAAAAGAGCACTCTTTACATTAAGATGACCGAGATGCTATTATTAGAGCATTCTGATCTTTAGTGATACAGTAACTATGTCTGTTACAAAAAATATTCCCTCTAAATAATTTTCAAGCAATTTCAACATTCCCTGTATACTCACATACAGACACACAATCACATACCACCTGCTGGGTGAGGCGCTAATGTTCTTTAGAAAGCTTAACGACTGGGATTAGCGACCACTCACGTACACGTTTGTGGGCAACTGGTCAAACTTTAGTGGGTCACAGTGACACACCTGGACTGCCTGCCACTACTGACACAGATTAAGCAGGAGTAGACGAGAGGAAAGAAATCCTGGATTGACAGGCCCACGTGACTGACACACACACGCACATGCAACAAAACAAACTGCCTATTTTCTTGTTAATTTATATGGTTAAGAAATTGCTTCATTCACCAGAGCTGTTTACTTGACCCACTCCCTCAATGTGATCTTATAGTAATGTACTCAAAAAATATAACATTTAAATAATTAACAGTTGGGATCAGGAAGGGGCAGGAAGCGGAGCAGTGGGGGTCTGGGTGGGCAACAAGAGGGAATAAGGTGCTTAAGGGGTCATGAAGGAGGAGTAGCAGAGATAAAGCAAATGGTTGGAGGAATGCAAGGGGTGATATTTACCCCTGGAAAAAGAACAAAACAAAAAAACCCCTATCTTATCTCATTGTGACTTACAGTGAAGGGACTTGATGGTTTTTTGGAACATTTTGCTGTTATAGTTTTGCTGATATAGGCTCACTTGTCCCCACTGGAGAAATGTTTGCTGCAATTCACTGCAAACTGAGACTTCATGTTAGAATGAAGCATTTCCATCCTACTGGGTTTGGGTTCCTATACAGCATTCCCATTAATAAGATACAAGAGGTCACTAAGTTTATTAGTATAAAAAAGCAAATAAATTGCTCTTTGAGTATATCGGATTTTGTTCATAAGCAAGGAAAGAGTGGAACAGGAGACTGACAGATGGATTGGTGCAGCGTCTGCAGTGATGCAGAAGCTGCACCGGTCTGATGTGGAGAAGAGAGACCTGAATGTGAAAGCTACGCTGTCAATCTACTGGTCGATCTATGTTCCTACCCTCGCCCTTGGCTATGTAGGTAGTGAACAAAAGAAAATGATAGTAGCAACAGAGCTTCAGCTGAAGGTCTTAGAAAAAGGATGAAAAGCTGTTGTTCCTCCACTTCAAAAGCAGCCAGGTGATGTGATTTGGGCTCCCGTTTACTCCAAAGTGACTTTTTTTGTGGGCATATGCAAACTGGTTAGTTTGAAGTGGTGTCTGGACATAAATGGCAGAAAGCTGGATGCATAGAAAATTGAATAGTAGTATGGTTCAATCCCTTCAGAAGATTTACAGAATCTTCAAATATCTCTGTCAGCTTGCACTGTTGCTGCTTGTGGTGGCTCAGCACCTAATCGCGATTTCTTTGGTCAAATGATTTACTGGGTTTACATTGTGATGTCAGTCATTTCTGGCCCTTGTCCAAATTCAGTGCTGTCATGCTCTCTGAACCTCTGGTATTTTTTTTTTTAGAGAGAACTAAATATTAGCCTTTCTTTTCTTATCAAAGGTGACACTCCAGAAGAAAAAGAAGGGAGAGGAACTACTTTCTCAGACCATGGATGAACTGAGGCCTGCACAAACACACAGTATAAGAAAAATAAGAATTATTTGAAAGTTCAAGAATGAAAATATCATGTCTTAATGATTACAAGATACCCCCTTGAAGATATGAGAGCCATTACTTAAACTGCTGTTAATGTAATACAACAATAAAAAAGAAAGAGGATGAAGAATGAATAGGTATAACTTACCACATAACCAGTTGCAACGGCAAGAAAATCTGTAGTAACTTTCCACCTCCTCAATAGTGAGCCGGACATGAACCCCAATTTCCTCCCTTGGCCCCAAAAATGCATCCAATACTTCCTCTACCATTTCCTCTTTGCTCCTCTGATCTTCCATATCTATGTTTGCATTTTCATCAGTCTCTCCAATCTCCTTTGATGTGTAATACGCCTCAATCTCAGCTGCCCTTCCCTCTTTCATGTCTTCAACCACAACCAGAGAATCTGTGTGTCCTTTAATTACACACCAGTCCACTTCCTCACTGTCAGAGCACTCCTGTGAGCCTGGACTCACCTGTCCAGCTAGAGTCACCTCTGAGTCCATTTCCAAGCAAAACCCAGGATCTAGCTCAACCTCGATGTCTGCATCCATCAAGGAGCCCAAATCTGCTATCTCCTCTCTTCCCATCTTCCTGTCCCAGTCTATGTCTCCTTCACTTCTTTTCTCCAGCATTTCTTCCATGTAACTTCACAAACAATATCAAAACAACAATTTCCCTCTCATCCTGACTCTACCTTTTGCCAGACACTACATTTAACCTCTTGGTCAGGCTGCAGGTGCTCTACAGCCCACAGACGCAGTAACTGAGAGGACTTCCTATTGCAACCTCAGGTTACCTTCCCTGTATACAAAAGCTACAGTGTACTGCTAGACCCCACCCTCTCTCCTGGTCCAACTACCTTTATACCTCCCCCAAGAGGACAGTTATCTAACTAGCTAAAAAGCCTCCAACTTTACATAGCTGACAGTCTGACCAATAAAAAGGAAGTAGTCATGCCTCTTCATGACTAATCAAGAATAGGGAAATAGGTTCTACATTAAGCTGCTGTGCGTCACTTTGGTTATTAAAGGTACTGCAGCTTCCACTGCTCATTTACCTATGGCAACAAAACTCGCGATCCGCGTCTGCCTTATCTCAGGAAATGTGGACTAAAAATACAAAGCCTCCATTCTGACCAACCCATTCAAAGACATCCCCATTTAACCATTCACTGACTCGATCCATTCAAAGCCTCTATTCTTGTTTACTCCGCTCAAAAGACCCCATTCTTACAAACTTACTGAAAGACTTAATTCTAAGGAGACCTCTCAAAGAAAGACGCTGTCTCTTAATACAAAGTGGCAATTTAGATTCCATTACAGTGAGTTGTTCAAAAGATACATTTCAGTTAAAAAAAGGCTAATAGACTTGATTCTTTGTCTCCTAATTCAGCCAATATCTATTAAACGAAGATGCAGTGGTGCTAAATGGCTTGGGGAACATATACCTGTGTAAAGTGTGTGCAGCTTGCCTCTGCATCGGTGTGTTTGTGTGTTTAACGTGGGCATTTGCTTTATGACCAAGGGCATGCAGGTTATCAGTGCCATAAACTTTATAAGTTCAAAGCTAAAGCCACTAGACTGGAAAACTATGCAGCTTAAAGTGAGCAAGATAGTCAAACAAGGCACAGTCCATCAAATCAGCTTACAGAGTCAGTCGAATAAATGAAAACACGCTGCATAAAACTGTTAACACACACACACACACACACACAACCCCCATTTTGGGTAAATCTTTGTTTCCACCACATCACACAGGTGTTCTACTGGGCTGAGATCTGGTGACTGTGGATACCCCTTGAGTAAACTGAACTCACTGTCATGTTCAAGGAAGCAGTTTGAGATGATTTGTGAGATAGTAGGTTAACCTTCTGGGAGCAGCCATCAGAAGATGTGGCCCTTTGCATGTCCTTCCTTGCTCTCTCTCCCCTCCTTTCTGCTCGAAAAAGGCTCAACTTTTTGTGAGCCCATGCAGACTGTAACCTCGGCTTCCTGTTCTTAGCTGAGAGGAATAGCCCCTAGCGTGGTCTTCTGTTGTAGTCCATCTGCATTAAGGTTTGACATGTTCAGAGATGCTCTTCTGAGATCAACACAGCATTTTCACACAGAGAACTGCTGCTCTCTGCATATTTCCTTTCTTTTGGATCATTCCCTAGAGATGATTTTATGGAAGAATCCCAGTAAATCAGTAGTTTCTGAAACACTTGGACCAGCCTTTTTGGCTACTTTCTTCCTTATTTTTTGCACAAGGCAAATTTCTTTAAACGTTTCACATCTGTATATTTAGAACAGGGCAATTTAATGCCTGTGTGATGGATGCATGCAACCACACAACTGAGATACTTAGGTAATATTCATTTGGTCTTTTGTCTTATGTTTACGTTATGCTCTAAAGTTTCTGTGATCATAAGTTAACTAATTTGATATTTTGAGTTTACCTGTAATGCATGACAGCACTAAGCTATAGCCTAAATGTTGGCATAGACTTTGCTTTGCATTGTTTGTTATTTTATATAGGTATGTTATATTGATTATATTTCTACTCTTTCTGAGTTACCTGACCTCCGCTCCAGTCCTTCCTGGTTTGGCTGAAAGAGGAGGCTGAGGGTGGAGCTGGTTTAAATGCAGAAGCCAATAAAGTGGACTGGACCATCTATTGTGATCATGCAGGGGGAATGGGGTTCTTCTTGAATGATGGTTATCTGTTATCTCTTTAGTTTTCACCTTTGGTGTATATAATGGTTTATTCATTTGCTATATAACTGGAGCTGTTTCTCATTTGGGCAGGTCAGTTTGTTGAGTTATGTTTTTGTTAAGTGATTTTTGAGTAGCAGTCTGTTAAGTTAACCTCTTTTATGGGCCCACTTGGTTCTTAAAAACTTTATTTTTTGTTATTTTGAATTTTTGTAATCATCTTGTCCTTTTTGGGGGTATAATAAACCCATTTTTTGAAGATTATATTTGTGCCTGTGTGTTCCTGGCTGCTTGGATCATGACAGCCTGGAATAATGATTTACTCTGGTTTTCTGCTCCATTGTTAATATTCTGTAAAGTTTTACCAATAATAATGTATATGGACTCATTTCTCTTATATTATTATGTGCACATATCCTAGATTATATTTTTATATTTTATACCTTTTAGATTAATTTATTATTGAGATTGTGCAATGTGATGGCGAGTAAATGCATTGAAATTTCATTCTGATGTAAACTAACTGGTGTATGTATTCTAATGCTCAGTTTGAATTTTAGCAGGTCATCTTGACCAAGTCTACATGTCTAAATGCTGCCAACTCTGCACATGTAGGCACATAGATTAAATATTTGCATCAATGAGCAGTTCTTATAAAGTGGCCGATTAGCATACTTCTTTATACAGTTTCACTGTCTACAAATGTTATTATAAAGGCTGCGACAACTGTGCAAAAATCACTTTGATCAACAAGAAGAGCGAAGAACTGGAAGACTATGAGTTACTTGCAAATGCAAGAAATCACACAAAACTACTACACCAAAATATTTGCTAATCTATTCTCCTGAGAATTTTCCATGGTGTCAGAGTTAATAGTCTCAGTCTACAAAACATAACATCTAAAAAACAGAAATCCCTCTCTCAAATTCTCCTCATGGCTAATGACTTAAACAGAGCTGGGAGGACAGGAAATGAAAACCTTCCTCCGAAATCTCATAGCTTCAGGTACAGACAAAAATGCACATACTGTGTGTTCAGATCATGCACATTGTGCATAAAGTATATGCACAAATTGTATATGTAGAAGTAAAACCTACAGCAAGCACTGCATGAATATCTAACAAAATCACAAAGAGAAACATGAGAAACAAGAATATGAAGACTACAAAAGGTTTTAAAATATTTATATAGACAGTCAGCAGGAGAATCGCTGAAAACAGCTGCTTTCTATATGTCCCAGATAAAGAAAAACGCTGAAAAAAGACTCCTGACTCACATGGCTTAAGCGGGACCATTGGCATCCCACTATCCCACTGAGAAACACTCTTCTTGGTTTTCTTCACCATTTCTTTTCTTGCTGTGTGTTAGTAAAAGTGGCAATAATCTGGCTGAGACGACACCAAACTGTTAGCTCAGCAGCTTTAATCAGCATTCCTTTGCACCAGCTCTTCTGCTGCTCTGTGCTGCAGTTTCTGCATCTGCTGAAGAATTTTTCACTGCTTCTATGGAAAAATGTCAGTGCAGCTGCCGAGATGTGCATGTTGGATACTGAAGCAGCTGATTAAGCTGCGCAGTCATGCACTCACACACAAAATGTTATACACATCAAGACACAGAAACAGCCCAGCAGAGGGGGTGGGGGCAAGGGAAGCCCACAGGAAACACTGTATGTGAGTCTCTGGGCGCGATGCCCTACATACTCTAGCCAGAGCTTCAATGAAAAATATATTATGCGCAAATACACACACAGGCACAAAAAGTTGCGAGTATACGTGCACACATGCACACTCACTCTCACACAGAATACACTCTTTTTTCTCAGTCCTACCATCCCAGGCTCTCCAGGAGTTCTTGCGGCTGGCAGGGCTGAAAGGGAAAGCCGAGCCCAGTCCAGAGAATTCCAAGTTCTGCATAAGATGACTGAGGCGGTTCATGATCCGGAACGATGCCTCACCGCCCTCCCGAAGAAACTCATGGAGAGACATTAGAGCTGGCTGCTGGTCTCACCCCTCTAAAACAAACTTTGTCATCCAGAGAGAGAGACCCCTCGCTGCACTTTTTAAAGCTTTGACAGACTCCAAAGCATAATTCCCAAATGCTGACATGGGAAGGATCCTTCTTTTAATGTGCCAGGTTACTCAGGATTACAAAGAGATGCTCTCACACGTGTTCCTGTGCGTAGATGTTTGCAGTGGCTACATATAAGATAAGCCTACTGTCCTCTGCAGAGCCACATTGAGGACTCAAGGCAAGCGCACAGTGCAAAGCTTGCAGAATCACAAACAGCTGAGTCACTGTCTGCATAAACTCTGAAACAAACACTGCTCACACTAGAGGTGAGAACAAGCCCAGGTCCCTTCACACACATTCGCACACAGACCCCTAGTACACACACACATCGTCAGTGGAACTATTGACAACTGAGAGAAGCAATGCTTTCCAAGGAAGGACAAGAGGGGAGGAGGGTGGAAGGCAGCAGAAGCAGAGGGCAGCCGGCAGAGCATAAATCCCCTTCTGCTGTTTAGGCTAATTATACTCCTCTGCTCCTGAACTAATCTACCCTTTCTTTCCCTCTATCTCACAGGATTCCTCCATGCATTAAATTCACAGTGCAAAAAACTACTGCGCTAAAGCCAATCACCTGTAAGACTTAAAAAACAAAAAACCCAGCAAAAAAAACAAGAAAAAACCCCATAAACTTTATGGCAACAGTTAAAAAGTTTCTTGTTACTATGTTGCCTGAAACCGAGGAGGAGCAAACCCAGTGGAGAGGAGGTTGCTTATTGGCAGGCTTGGGTTTATTTGTGGGTTTTGTGTGAGTGTTTGGCTGGCAAGCAAAAAGGCAGCTTGCACTTTATAGGCTTAGAATAGAGATGAGAGGGGAGATGCACTCTCTCACATACCAATGAGGCACCTACAGCGGATGGGACACACAACTTCAGCTTGCTATTCAGTGACATTGTGATGGACCGAGTTGAAAAACAGGAGTCGTCCCAGGAATTATTAAAAAAATATGGTTTTCATTTATTTAACCCCCCAAAATTATATTTACAAAAGTAATAAATGTTGAGCTCATAAAAGAGGTCAAAGAAACAAAACTGAACTCAGGCAACAACTGCAAACAACAAACCAAATGACTGAGGGGGTAACAAACAAACACAATCATAAATCACAACACAATGCAGTACAATCTAGTTTGTTAATAAACTAAACACTAAAGAAGAAAATCAAAACCATTAAACCCTAAACTCAAATATTTAATTTAATACAAATACTTTGTTTTTAAATGAAAGAAAACACACATTCTCCCCTTCAGTAGGAAGTGGCGGTGTGGTCCAATTATCCCTTTTTGCATTTAGTGGTTTCAAACCCTGGCTACTATCTTTTGTCCAGGAACTCCCAGGGATGATGGCAGGTAAGAAATAAAAAGAAAAAGGTTAGTCAAAAATCAAAGTAATGAAGTGATATGAATACATAAGTAAACTAAATGTGCGCGCTCACAAATAGAACAGATGTATCCAAACCAATCAATAAAGTTATTGGAAACTAAAGTGTGTTACTATGTTCAAATGAAGAAATGAAAATACAAGAGTTACTGACTTCAGAGTGTGGACAAGGGTTTGGCCATCACAGACATTCAGCCCTAATCTCCACCTCATCCCTCCATCCCTGTCTTCTTATAAATCATGTCTTATCCCCCATTTATGACATATTCCACCTCCTATACTTAACTTTCTATTACCCTTTTGGTGTTTGGGCACATACTTACATACAGTGCTGTGAAAACTTATTTTCTCTCTCTTCCTGTTTTTTTATTTTTTATTTTTTTATTTCTCACAGTTAACATATTTTAGATTAAATACATTTTAATATCAGACAAAGATAACCCAAGTGTGCTTGAGCTTCAGGGAATGAACTGATGAACTGACAACTTAAATTTCCTCTCCTTCATACAGACCAAAGCAATAACCCAATGTGGTAAAACCTGCAAAGAGCACAAATAAGTAAAGAGTCTACAGTCATGAAAAAAACTCCAAAAGTTGTCAGGGCATTTAACTAAAAACCACAAATGCACACTTATTAATAATGGTGCTTTCTTCTGTGCTCCACACACTTTGACCGGGGATCACCAAAGCCATTAGGATTCATCGTCTGGGGACCTCAAATCGAGCATTGCATTTTCTCAAAGTCAAGCTCAGCTGCAGTCCAAGCTGATCAGCTGATGGCTTAGCTGATACCCTTCTACACAAATGACAAATCCTATATAGGGCCTACTTTTTAAGTCTGACTGCAGTTGCAGCATATCACCATCTTCACCTCAGGTCCACCTTTCATGATTTCTTCTCTATTTAATCAACGTTATACTGATGCTCTATTCTTTGTCAAGGTCTTACTGCTTCTGTCCCTGCCTCTGGGGTTTCATGTACATTAGAGGAAGGTCACAGGACACAGCCACACTGCTAAATATAAACCACTGCAGATTGAAATCTTCTCTACACTACAGTCGTCCAGACTGAAACTTTTGTTCAAAATGGTCTCATTTAGTAAATGTTTCAGTGTATCCCAAAGTGGTGGATATATATATATATATTACACTCAACAAAAATATAAACGCAACACCTTTGTTACTGCTCCCATTCCCCATGGGATGGACGTAGAGACCTAAAATTCATTCCAGATACACAATATAACCATCCCTCCCAAACAGTGGTCACAAATCAGTCCAAGTGTGTGGTAGTGGGCACATCTGCTATATTGAGATAATCCATCCCACCTCACAGGTGTGCCACATCAGGATGCTGATCTGACATCATGAGTAGTGCTCAGGTGTACCTCAGACTGCCCACAACAAAAGGCCACCCTGGAATGTGCAGTTTTGTCTCACAGCAAAATGCCACAGATGCCACAAGCAATGAGGGAGCGTGCAATTGGCATGCTGACAGCAGGAATGTCAACCAGATCTGTCGCCCGTGCATTGAATGTTCATTTCTCAACCATAAGCCGTCTCCACAGGCGTTTCAGAGAATATGGCAGCACATCCAACCGGCCTCACAACCGCAGACCTCGTGTAACCACACCAGCCCAGGACCTCCACATCCAGCAGGTTCACCTCCAAGATCGTCTGAGACCAGCCACCCAGACAGCTGCTGGAACAATTGGTTTGCACAACAAAACAATTTCTGCACAAACTGTCAGAAACCGTCTCAGGGACGCTCAACTGCATGCCCGTCGTCCTCATCGGGGTCTTGACCTGACTCCAGCTCGTCGCCGTAACAGACTTGTGTGGGCAAATGCTCACATTCGATGGCGTCTGGCACGTTGGAGAGGTGTGCGCTTCACGGATGAATCATGGTTCACATTGTTCAGGGCAGATGGCAGCTGAGAATGTCCCAGTTCTTGCATGGCCAGCATACTCACCGGACATGTCACCCATTGAGCATGTTCGGGATGTGCTTGACCGGCGTATACGACAGCGTGTACCAGTTCCCACGAATATCCAACAACTTCGCACAGCCATTGAAGTGGAGTGGACCAACATTCCACAGGCCACAATTGACAATCTGATAGACTCCATGCGACGATGTGTTGCACTGCATGAGGCAAATGGTGGTCACACCAGATACTGACCGGTTCTGGGTCCCCAGACCCCCAATAGCGCAAAAAACTGCACATTCCAGGGTGGCCTTTTGTTGTGGGCAGTCTGAGGTACACCTGTGCACTACTCATGATGTCAGATCAGCATCCTGATGTGGCACACCTGTGAGGTGGGATGGATTATCTCAATATAGCAGATGTGCCCACTACCACACATTTGGACTGATTTGTGACCACTGTTTGGGAGGGATGGTTATATTGTGTATCTGGAATGAATTTTAGGTCTCTACGTCCATCCCATGGGGAATGGGAGCAGTAACAAAGGTGTTGCGTTTATATTTTTGTTGAGTGTATATATATATATATATATATATTTTTTATTTTTTATTTATTTTTTTTTTTTTGGCCTGTCCCGTTTGGCTCTTTTGCCATCAGAATTGTTGTCTAAAGGCAAAGAAAGATGCCCAACGGATTTACTTTACCAAACTGACCATCCCAGCCTTGCCGTAATGGTCCATTTGATTCACCTTTTATTGTTTATTTTATTTTCACTTACTGAATACGGGACAGACTTGACTGGGGGAAAGAAGGGGAGAAAGAAAGAGGGAAAGAGAAACAGCTGAGAAGAGGGACGGGGGAGAAGGGCAAAAGACAAAAACCAACAGAACGGGCAGAGAAAAAAAAATGCACATATCAATCACCTGGATCACCTGCTGAGAAAGAAAAAAGAAAGCAAGCAGAAGAGAACAAGAGTAATAGAATAAACAACATCACAATGATATATGGGAATATGACAGTAAATACTAAATGTTAAACATTATTGTGCAGCACATAAGATCAACAGAACACAGTGTGCTTTGAGGTAGGAGCCAAAAAGGGTGTAGTTTGTGGGTGTGATCACCCGTGTGTACACCTGTGAGCATGGACGCGCTTGTTGTTGTTTTTTTTAAAAGGTTCCTTCATGTAATGATCTGCTAGAGGGTGTGGGGGGGCCACAGCCCCGTCCTCCAGGGCATGAAGCAGGTGTGGAGGAGATCAAAACTCCAGACATCCAGAGGCCCCCAGAACACAAGAGACCAAGGAAGACCAACAGAGGGGCAGCCGCGCCACTGTCCCGGAAAGAGCTGAGGAGAGTCCCAGATGAGGGCTCACTCAGCAGCCGCGGAGCAGAAGCCAGGGGGAGTTGCAGTGACGCGCCCGTGAGCTCCGCCGGCAGCCAGCTGTGCCTGAGTGACCGAGCCCCAGGCCGAGAGGCCGGGGGCACCCCACCTCCGAAGTGGCCCGAGTGAGCCCCAGGCTCCAGGCCCCGATAAGCGGCCGCCAAGGAGTGAGCCGGTGTGTACCTGGACGCCCACCCCCGGACACAAAGAACCACCAACGCACCGATGTCTGAGGGAGTCCGCCACTGGCAGGGGAAGTGGTGGTAGGGGGAGATAGGCCTCCAAACCTTGGAGGTCCTGAGATGTCCCCAGAGAGGTGGCGCCTGACACCCAACCTGACATATAGACACAGACATACAGGCACACACAGATACAAACATCCATTCCCACCCTCATGCTCTCA
The DNA here is from genome assembly GCF_057382185.1 of Mchenga conophoros. NCBI lineage: Eukaryota > Metazoa > Chordata > Actinopteri > Cichliformes > Cichlidae > Mchenga > Mchenga conophoros. Next base: position 18,022,146 of record NC_140541.1, read on the forward strand.
TATGCACTTACTCCACACTCAACCAACGTGGAGACAGACATAAAGAGACGCTGTACACACGATCACACTCCCCAAGCGTACTCTACAAACCGGGTCTAGGTGCCCCCGCCTCTGGAGGGGGGAACTGCACCCAGACCCAGGTGGTGTTTCCCTTTTCCCTGCGGTGGGGGGAGGCAGACCGCCCCGACTCCGCAGCAGCAGGAAGGCTCCACACTCCAGACCGCAGTCGGACGGCCAACTCCTCCTCCTAGCCCCCCTGCTCCAGCAGGTCGCAGAGAATGGGGGTGAGAGAAGACTCCAAACCTCCCTCCAGCCGCTCATTGTAGTGTTGATGCATGTGTGTTTTAAGGTGCATTTAAAACCCAGGAGGGCATGGAGCTACCTGCCAGAGAGCAGCAGGTAAGCGCATGGTCCCTCCTGCTAGCCCTCAATGTCTACATGTATTTAAAATTGAGAGGTGGGCAACGATGCCAGGGGTGGGGTGTACACCCTGATGGTACTTTGGACTCCGTGCATCGTGCACACCCCCAAGATCCTATATGTATGTGTAATGAGAGTGTGAGTAATGTGAATGTCTAAGTTGTGGGATAAAATTGAGGCAGAGGCAGCCAGAAGGGGACAGGGGGGGGGGGGGGGGGTAGCCTCCTCTGCACCCTGGTGACATACCCCTACTCCAAGGCCCTGCATGTGTGGGTGGTTGTGGTGGAGCGGGAAGGGGGAGGCAGCTGGAGATGGGGAGGGAAGGAAGCTCCCCCGCTGACCCCAGTAGGCACCCCCACACTCCGCGACCCGCCAGGGAAAGGGGGCCCAGGCCCATCCAGACCGGGGCCCAGTGCAGCAGCGCCGCCCGGCCCCACAGAGCCCGGGACAGTCCACCCAACCCCACCACAGAGAAAACTGCACCCACCCCACCATCCACTCATCTTCCAGACTACATAAGACAATAAACACCCAGGCTGAGATCTTCCTCCACCTCTCCTGTATCTCCCCCTCCTGCGGAGGCAGCTCCTGAGGAGAGGAAAGCTCCTGCAAGATGTGACAATCTCCCCCACCAGTTGAAGAGCCCCCCAGGTGGCTCGATGCACCGGCGGCACCCTGCGCCAGGGCTGGGCCCCCATGCACCCACCTGCCCACAACCCCGGCAACACACCAACCAGGACCCAAGCCCCCGAGGCCCGGTCCGGGTCCCAGCCCAGAGACAGAGCACCCCCAGAACCTCACGCCCATCCCGGACCCACCCAGGGGCAGCCAGGCTACCAGGTCAGTAACCCACGTCTGTCAGCACAGACCCTCCCCTAGCCCCGCTGCACGCAGCCGCGAGGAAACAGTCACCTGAGAGCCAACAGAGCCCCTAACCGGACATGACCGCTACCCCGGGTTGAGCCCCCCAAGGAAGATGCCTCCGGGGAACCCCCCGACGCCCTAAGCCTGTCCCTACCCCCACACCAATCACAACAGTGAAGGCGGGACCAAACTATGACCCCCCACCCCCACTAGGTGATGGAGCTGATCAAAGGAGCCCAGAGCAATTGATCTGATGTGGTGGCAGAGGCTGTATCAAGACTAATGTAATAAAAGTGGTGGATATATATAGTGATACATTAGATTTTGTTTTACATGAAACAGTAATTGTAACTAGCAAAAGACAAATTTAGAATGCTTTTACTACCACTCTTGCTATCCCTAGGTACTATATCTCTCTGAGCATGGCTGGCTAGCTGGAAGCTGATAGTTGCCTGCTGGATCCATCTGGTTATACACCTGCTCTGCCTTTAAGGATGAACAGCATAGCCCACTTAGGGCAGAATGAACCATTGACCTTTAGCTTAAAAAGGAACCTGACACAATATAGTATTTGATTTATACACCTCCTTGTTGAGTTAATGTTCCATCAATGAAACAGTGAAAAATCTGCTCAGTTACAAATGACCATTATCAAAATGTAACCATACTCATGGGATAGATGGACTGCTTTCAAGCAAAGGTTCATGAGAGTCAGCTCCTTCCAAGCCATAAACTCCCCCACGCAATATATAATAAGCCTCTTCCACTTGGCTTGCATGCGTGTGCTGCACGATAAATAAAAAATAAAGAAACAGCCCCCCTAAGCTTCACCAGCTGCAGAAGAACACATTCCTGCTGGAAAAGCCGACACCTGTGACTCAGTGAACTAGATGTGTCCTTTTAAATCAGCTGGAAGTAGGTCAAATGCCCAGTTAGAAAGTCAGAAAGAGGTTTCCAGTGATTATGGCTCTAAGTATTATATTCGTAGTTAACCTACTGTTTTCCTTTCAGTTAACTGACTAATGGTTCTGCCAATTAAATTACTGAGCATGGTGCTGTGGATTGGTTCATCAGTGTTATTGTACTAGAAAACCTCCACAATTGTTAAAAGGACTGCCATGAAATTTCATGGTTTACACATGAAGCTAGTGATCCCATGACTTCCTGTACGAAAACAACAGGTGTCTTTAATTGTGATTTTGTGAGTGAACATCTAAGTATTTAATAAACTGCCATAAAGGCTCACACACCTACACAAAGACCCACGCACACGTCCCTTAGAATGATTACCGTGGTGATCCTTTAACCTGTATTCTAGCACCATCATCAGGTCAAAGTTTTGATGTGTCTAATATTTTGGTTTATTACCTGTATAAGTGTAATTCGCAACAATCTGATCAAAATCCGTTAGCTTTATTTAATTGCATTTAGGAAAAGCTACCATTTACCCAATATTTTATTTTCTCTCTCCCTTGAATAAGCTGTAAAAAACGACTCTTGTCCACCCACAGCTTACTACATTGACGAATGAACTGGATCACCCATCATCTTTACCAAAAAAGGAAAATGCACTCAGCTACAGGTTATGATCCAAATAGATGTTTTTGGTTTATATCACGTTGTGTTGCACTCATGCTAATGGCGCTGCAAAGACAGCCAGCAGCCAGAAGTTGAAACAGACAGGAGTGCAGTATTCCCCAAGGGACAAAAAAAAAAAGCAATTAATACTTCAGCTTTCTACAGTGTACAATGCAACATCCATCAGAGAATGGATCAGAGAAAAACAAGAAGAAAAAAACAGTTCTTCAAGTTAGATGATGCTAAATCCTATGCATCCTTAGCTGACTCAATTCCCCGAATCTCCCTTTTCCTCACTCTCCCTTCCTCTCTGCTGTCTTCTGTGATCAGCGTTACTCTCCTCTCTGAGCCGATTGCTGCTCTCATTCTCCTGCCACAGCGAATTCCTGTCACACTTCTTTATAAACAGCTACCAGGGACTGGATTAATGTACAGTTTTAGGATAGTATTGCAAACTTAAAAAACCCCAGGAACAATATGACCTTATTTTCATTTTGATTTTTAGCTAAGTAGAGTGATGCAATTCTTGATTTGCCTTTAGAGTCTTTGCATTTTCATTCCTCTAGCCTGGGCATAGCCAAGTCCCCCCTCCTTAGTCAAGTCCACCCACTCACTACTGCCATGCTTTCATCATCTTAAAAATGAAACCATGCAAAGGGGAAACCAGTAAATGCACTTAGTAAAACATTATTTCCTCTCACTTTAGCTTGACATGTACAGGTGCAAAATGAAATGAGGGTCTGAAAGCTATAACTCTTTAGGGTAGGCTTTTCTAAGTAAGGTTTTACAAACATTAAATAAAATATTAACACACCCAAGTGTTTGGCAGGTTGTCTGTGCAGGCTGTGCAGGCTGTGCATGTGTGCATTCATGCTTATTAGAGTGGTTGTGTGCTGGCAGTGAGTGGATTAGGGGAGATCTCTATAAATGGATCAAAAGGGACCAGAAGCAAAGATCACAAATCACATCAGTGGCATTAATTTAGCACAGGAGAAACGTCTGTCCTTGATTTGGTGGCGATAAATCAAGAAGCTGCAAAAGCAGGAGAACGTCATATATAGAGTAGAAAAAAAGCCGTCTAACCACAAAAACACCATGAGGGGAGCTCAGGAAGGCAGACCTAACAGCAAAATCAGTAAAAGAAACCGTGCGAATATTCGGAAATGAAAAGGTTATGTTAAATAATCATTCTACGGTTACAGAGGAAGGTCATTGTGTCTCATTTTTTAAAAACACTTTTGCTAATCAGACATATTCCACACACTATAGTTTTCTAGGGTGGAGTACTACAATTGGGGTTAGTGAGGTAGTGTATCACAACACAAACCACCCTGTGTACAGCCTGCGTTTCTGTAAAAAAATGAGACAGCTTTTCATGCAATAGTATTTCTGTTTATCCGCATTGTAAATACTTTAATATCTCTTTAATGTCAGCATGAACCAGATTTTATTTCAGAGGATAAAATCGTATTCCGACTAAGCACCTGCATGTCTTGAGGCAGAATGATCATGAACAGCAGCACATTCAAGCTTGTGTGGTTTCCTGTACAACACGCTTCGACATTGTGATCCTGCATTGGCTTTGTAAACTGCTTTTGTTTTGATGTCCATTTGGACTTGATTCCATCAAGGCAAAGGAATAATATGTCTCTTACTGTGCCTGCATTTTAGTAATAGTATTTTCACCTATGTCTATGTTTAAGATCAACATGCAACATCCTCAGCAAGCAAAAAATACAATGACCAGAGACAAGAGCTGCTTCCGATTGTGTCGTTGCCACCCACCTATGCTTTGGGTGACGGTCCTCAGTCTCACTAGCAGCTCACCGAGGGCCATCTCCTCTGTCTTCATCCACAGGATCATCCTCCAGAGGGACAGTGGAAGACCAGCTGTCCAGCTAAGAGACGCTTTTGTAGGAAGAAGAGACAGCTTGCCTGCTTTTTGCTGAGCGGTGCTATGGAAGAGTGGATGGTGGTGAGGGAGACTGTTGAGTTGAGCAGAAGGGAAGAGGGAGATGCGACAGGGTAAACGAACCTAGGATGTGAGTTAAAAATCTAGAGGAAAGAGAGGTAAAAGGGGGTGTGCGCTTGTGAAAAATGAATGCTCTCCAGGATGGAGTGGATGCTGCTGAGACAGATGAGGAAATGATGCTGATGCTGAAGCTGTTATGGCTGTGACAGCCTCAGCCACAGTGACGAGTCTCCTGCAGGAAAATGCAGCGCAAAGGATGGTGAAGGAGGGAGACGGGGAGGAGGTGGAGCAGCAGACAGCCTCATTCACACATGCATGCTTCTGCCTCAGCACACATGATGGTGCAGACCTGGCAGGCAGATTGGGGGAGGGGATGTGAAGGTCAGCATAACAGTTTTGCACAAACAGCTGATCCAATAGTGACATCCAGCGTAAAGGAAAGGGACAACAGCTTTGTCATGAAACATTCTTATCTGCAGAAACAGAGACGGCAATGGTACCAATGCCGGCCATGCATCATTGATTATGCTGCATTGCCACCATGTGACGGCACATGGTTATGACAAAATACAGTAGGATCATCTTCGGTAACCCTCTTTGCAAATTCCATGTGTAAACAAACTTCACAGACTGCATATATAAGAGCTTTAATTACATGCATCCTTGACACAGCTAGGTAAGACGCTCAATAAAATGAGGGATGAATTTCATAAATCTGTATTCATTGTGGGTGCTGGTTGCTGCTTATCTAGTTTCTAATGTTTTAGCGATGTCTTGTGTAGACTCAAAAGCTGAAAATACAAGATAATCCAGGGAAATTCAAAGAAAATGTCACTCAGACAATAGCAATACAGCATTTAATCCATAAGTTAGCAGACAGACCTCTTAAGTGAGGACCATCATTATTGTGTACTTTTCCATTCAGGTGACACTAGGTCTCTTCTGGGGACTCTGACCCCAGTGACCTTATATTTGTTAGCACTAATGTAGAACAAGAGGTTTATTGTTGTTTATCTGTCATTGCTCTACTCCAGTTATGTCAGATGTTCACTCATTTTCTTACACTGCCATAGTTGTACGGCAGGGATGTTCTTGCCATCTGTAGAGGCTGAAGCCACTAAGGTGTTCGTTGACGGGGGTGACGCGATGTCACTGGTATGTCTGAATTCATTAAACAGTCGAATAACTCCAGCCTTACTTATTGACAATAAGATGGGCACATTCTGGCTTGACTGGTTGACACCTCAAGATAGAAGTGGTATTGTCAGTTAGTCTAGAGAGAAATCTGTGACATTGCATGATGAACTTTCTTCTCGTTTATATCATGAGGACTAACCCTAACTGCCCTAACCCAGAACTGCAAACATTTATGTTAACTGGCAAGTCTGGCGAGTCTTTCAAATTGTTGTGGAAGAATTTTGCCCCACTCTTCTTTACAGAATTTGCAAATTGCATTGCAGTTTTCAAGCATAAATGGCTTGTTTAACTTCATGCCAAAACATGTCAATTGGACTCAGTTCAGACTTTTTTCACTCCAAAACCTACCGTTTGTTTTGTGAGCCATTCAGAGATGGACTTGCCTGTATGTTTCGGATCATTGTCCCACTGCATAAACCAAGTGAGCTTGAGCTTTAGGACACAAACTGGTGGAAATCCTCTTTTAGGATTTTCTGGTAGAAAACAGAACATTCATCAATTACGGCAAATTGTCCAGGTCCTGAAGTGGCAAAGCAGCCTCTGACCATCACACTATCACCAACATGTTTGATTGTTGCTTTAATGCTCTTTCTATGAAATGCTGTGTTAGTTTTATGTAAAATGTAACAGAACTTAAACTTTCCAAAAAGTCCAACTTTAGTCTTGTAGTCCACAGAATTTTTACCTAAAAGACTCTGTGTGTTTTTTTTGGTCAGGAGTGGTTTTCGCCAAGTCTCCAATGGATGCCATTTTTGCCCAGTTGCTTTCTTATTGTTGAATCATGAACTCCGACTTTAACTGAAATAAGTGAGGCCTGCAGTTCTTTTGATGTTTTTCTGGTTTCTTTTGTGGCCTCCTGGATGACTTGTGAGTGTACTTCTGGAGTGATTTTGGCAAGCTGGCCACTCTTGGGAAGGTTCACCACTGTTCCAAATTGTCTCTATTAGTGAATAATGGCTCTCACTGTGATTCACTGGAGTCCCAAAGCCTGGGAAATGGTTTTTAACCATTTCCAGACTGGTAGATGACTTTGTTTCTCATCTGTTCTTGAGTTGCTATGTGTGTGGCCAAATACAAAGTTCTACAGGCAGGATGGAGATGCAGCCCAGTGACTGCGTAGAGCTAGCGCCAACTTGTGGGTGGAGCATTTTGGTGAAGTTTTGATGAACTGTGACATACTATATTGCTGAAAATATTCACTCACCCATTGAAGTCAAGTCATTGAATTCAATCACTTCCATGGCTATGTGTGCAACTTGTCTGCTAGCTAGCTAATGTCCAGCTAACTTCACTCAGAGATGGAGAAAGAAAGACAGGTCAGGACAGGAATACCTAGTTAAAGGTAAGGACTGCTCAGTGGTATTTAATAAACTGGAAATATATGCAAGTTCTCAATTGTTAAATCAGATTTTGGATATGTATTTGATGTGAATTTATGTTATTCTAAATTGAGAGACATCCTGTAAAACAAACTACAGTGTGCTAACTCTACGGGAGGGGATTAGGGCCACTGGGGGGGAAAAAGGATTCTGAGATTGATGTCAGAATTCTAACTAGTCAGAATTCTAACTAGTTAGAATTCTGACTAGTTAGAATTCTGAGAGAAAAGTCAAAATTCTGAGATTAAAATAAGCATTCTGACATTTTCTCAGAATTCTGAGTCAGATTTCTAAACATTTTTTCAGAATTCTCTTTCTCAGAATTCTGACTTTTTTCTCAGAATTCTGAATCATAATTCTAACTTTAATCTCAGAATTCTGAGTCGGAATTCTGAGAAAATGTCAGAATGCTTATTTTAATCTCAGAATTCTGAATCAGAATTCTAACTTTAATTTCTGAGAAAAAAGTCAGAATGCTTATTTTAATCTCAGAATTCTGAGTGTGAATTCTAATTTTAATCTCAGAATTCTGAGTCAGAATTCTGACTTTTTTTTTCTTCAGAATTCTAACTTTAATCTCGGAATTTTGAGTCAGAATTCTGACTTTTTCTCAGAATTCTGGCTATAATCTCAGAATTCTAACTTTAATCTCGGAATTCTGAGTTAGAATTATAACTTTAATCTCAGAAATCTGAGTCAGAATGCTGACTTTAATCTCAGGATTCTGAGAAAAATGTCAGAATTCTTACTATAATCTCAGAATTCTGAGAAAAACGTGAGCATTCTGACTTTAATCTCAGAATTCTGACTCTGGATTCTGACTTCTTTTTTTTTTTTTTTTTTTTGTAGAATTCTGAGTTGGAATTCTGGCCTTAATATCAGAATCCTGAGTGAGAATTCTAACTTTAATCTCAGAATTCTGAGTCAGAAGTCTGAGTGTAATTTCAGAATTCTGAGTGAGAAATCTAACTCAGGATTCTGAGAAAAATGTCAGAATTCTTACTATAATCTCAGAACTCTGAGAAAAACGTGAGAATTCTGACTTTAGTCTCAGAATTCTGACTCTGGATTCTGACTTGTTTTTTTTTTTTTAGAATTCTGAGTCGGAATTCTGACCTTAATCTCAGAATTCTGAGTCAGAAGTCTGAGTGAGAAATCTAACTTTAATCTCAGAATTCTGAGTGAGAATTCTGACTTTTTTCTCAGAAATCTGACTATAATCTCAGAATTCTAATTTTAATCTCAGAATTCTGAGTCAGAATTCTGACTTTTTTTTTCTTCAGAATTATAACTTTAATCTGAGAATACTGAGTCTGAATTCTAACTTTAATCTCAGAATTTTGAGTCAGAATTCTGACTTTTTTCTCAATTCTGGCTATAATCTCAGAATTCTAACTTTAATCTCGGAATTCTGAGTTAGAATTATAACTTTTTTCTCAATTCTGGCTATAATCTCAGAATTCTAACTTTAATCTCGGAATTCTGAGTTAGAATTATAACTTTAATCTCAGAATTCTGAGTCAGAATGCTGACTTTAATCCCAGAATCCTGAGAAAAAAGTCAGAATTCTGACTAAAATCTCAGAATTCTGTGAAAAAAGTCAGAATTCTGACATTTTTCTCAGGATTCCGACTTTATTCTCAGAATACTGGATTCTGAGATACGATAGGGCCACTGGGGGGAAAAAAAGAATTCTGAGATTAAATTCAGAATTCTTACTAGTTAGTTTGTTAGTTTGCTGAAGTGTGATGGACAGTGTGCTGGGTGGAGCTGGGTTACATAAAGGATAGCAGAGATAAAAATGAATTTAGCTGAGTGGCATTCACTGAAATTAACCTTCATAGCTACTTTATACCATCTAGTATAAACAAAATATTGTCAGTGTATAAGATGGAAATCAGCCAAGACCATTCATGAAACATCTGCTTACATCTAGTTGAATTCAGTCGTGCAAATCCACACAGAGCAGTAAACCTAATAGTAGCAGCAGTAGGCCAGATCGGCTGATCACAGCCTATACACTAAGAAACCCCACTGGATCTCACAATAAAAATTTTCAGCTGTGATTCTTTACCCAATGCTGTGCTACTACGACCAATTTTAGGGTTCCCCCACCTGCCAAGTTTCACTTTAACACTCCCCTTTTTTCCATAACTGATTCAAGCAGTGTAGATTCATAAGGACTCATTAGACTGAAATAAAGTTTGCATTCCCATTTGTATTCCCACACTATGTTAATGTGATTTTAATTACATGAATATAACATAAGGTTCAACTAGCTTTCCACAGAAATAGCTGGTAGAAACATCTTCAAAAGAGCTACTTTGAGTACGTTTCAGAGCCCGTACTTTTTCACTTTTACTTGAGTAATGAAGTTGAATCAATACTTTAACTTTCATAAAATTTCTGTACTTTTGCTTCCTCTACAAAGCAGCTGCCATCCAAGCATTACATCAGCAAGTGCAACGCACTGAATGCAGTGGTGTAAAGCACACCACTACTGGACTCTAGAGGAGCGGAAACATGTCCTTTGGAGTGATGAATCACACTTCTCTGTCCGGCAATTCCCAGAACAGTGCTTGTGTGACTGCATTGTACCAAGTGTAAGTTGGGACAACTCCTCCCCCCCAAAAGTTAGGTGGAGGGGGAATTATGCTACAGGGCTGTTTTTCAGGAGTCGGGCTCGGCTCTTGCAGAAAGCCTTCCCAGATGAGTTGACGCTGTTGTAGCTACAAAGGCTGGGCCGACATGTTCAATCCTATCGATCAAGAATGAAATGTTACTCAGTTGCATCTACGTGTGATGGCAGATGAGCAAATACTTTTGGCGATATAGTTTATAACACAAACCATGGCAGGACAAGTGTTTTCACTCTTTATTACAAGCAGAATGACAATACAGTGCTTTGCCCTCATTTGCTACAGACAGGCTGGCAAAAAGTCAACAGGTGAACTTTTAAAATCTTTTATCCAAAACGGAAAAAAAGTAATTTCTCAAAACCTGTTTAGTAATACAAACAGTGCCGTACTAAAAAGGTATGATATGAAGTGTGCTGCTCAGAGCACAGAAGTCGACATATCAGACCTTTGCCAAGCTCAGGAGTGACAAGATGAGCACCTGCTGTTGTGCTGATGGACTTAGAAAAAAGCAGTTTGACATTCTGATCAGCAGTAGAAGGCTGGTGTGATAAATCCATTGCGACAGAGCTGACACATACAGACAGTTCATTCCTAGTCAAGTTATTTGGTCACTTCTTTTTTTCCCCTCCCCTTCTCACCCAATACAATCTTGTTAGAAAAATAACTTGTGAGGAAGAGTGAACCATAAACCCCAGCTGACAAGACAAGACCTGGTTTTGAATGGTCAAACAGATCTGTTGTAAAACAAAGTGCACTGTGTATAACTATTGGTAAATCTAATGAATCTTAGTTTTTTCCTCTCGTTTTGGTTACAAACTCGACCACATACTCTAGCATAGAGTTAAAATATAGTCTTCTCTCTGAGATACAAAAGTAGCAAAAAAAAAATATACACAATGGACAACACAAAAATTGACTAAGTGGTGAAAATTTGAAATGTGGAGGAATTTGCTACTAAACATGTCTGAATTACAACAAATGCTTCCCCGTCATATCACAAAAGTTACATTATTATTGTAGAATATGACATTTAGACTATGTCTCGATACGGTATGGCAACGGCACAGTGAGGTGGGACACTGTGTTACAAGCACCAAGTACGTTCCTTTTATCGCTGAGGTCGGGATGTTGAGCCCCTCCACACCTGTGGAGGCTTGTGGAGTGAAAACTGAAAGGAAGAGTCCAGATTAATGATTTTATACATATTGGCAAATGGTGATGTGTATGAAACTGTATAAATGTATAAAAAAAAAAAAAAGAAGAAGAAAATCTCACATTCATGACTTCCAGAGTCAGTAACTTGCTATGTAACCCAACAAAATTCAGATTTTTAGAAATGCAGAAAAAGAGGTTCACCGAAAATGAGCTACAATCTTCAGCTGGAGGACGTGATGGACAAATCACTTCAACATTCTCATTGATTTGATTGTGACATCGCCGATTCAAGTCTCCCACCTTCTTACAAGAAATGAAATCTATCCAACACCCCTTCTCACCACAATATAGATCAATATTGTTTTTTTAAATTTACATCCACACATCAATAGTGACTGACATCAATAATTTTCGAACAGTACAAAAAAAAAAAAAAAAAAAAAAAAAAAGCCTCATGGAATTATGTGACACAGAGACAGCCCCTTATAACGTGACAACATTAGCATTCTTACGTTAACTTTTGCATAACACGGAGCACAGCAGCAAACACACGAGCACAATGCAACAGGGAGGAGTAGCAAGTCATTTAGGACATCCACAAACACGCAAACAAGTCCCAGGCTGCTGCTGTTACCCTGCACAACCACGTGGTGGCAGGAGAGGGTGCAGTTTTGCTAACTGTTCAGGGAAAAGGAAAAAAAAAAACACAAGTGCCATGAAAGGTTTGGTGATGAATGATGTCTGGGACAAAGAGGGATGTGGAACAACTGAGAGAAGAATAAATCAGCATGCAGTGAGAGATCTGACATGCTACGCTGACAGATAAGGGAAACAAAGCTCGACACAATTGTGAGGGTAAAAGAAAGTAGGAGGAATAATAGACTCATTGTACTGTATATATTTATATCTATGCTCTTTGAACCTCCTTGTACTCTCACAAATGTGTTTAAAGTGACCACATATAATCAGTTTAAAAGGGAAAAAAAGGGCATCTATGAATTAAGGCAGGGTGGCTAAAATACTGCACATCCCTCTTCAGATTTCCCCCGCCTCTCTCCTTCAGCTGATGGTTGTGTGTAAGGCTTTGTAAAAACATCACTTATGCTTCTTTTTTTCCAGTTTTTCTAAATCTAAACACCTTTCTCCTTTGGCTCCTAGCCTGCTGCTGTGTTGTTACCTGTAAGGCAAAGGTGTGTCACATACAAACATACAATAAACAGGCAAAATTCATGCGTACTCACGCTCATGCACACGCACGCACACCTAAAGGGCTGAGCTTGAAGGCTATCCCCCTTACTTGGCCAGACCACAAAATGTACATAAATGTTTCCGACAAACATTTACAAAGAAGCGAAAAAAGGGGACGCAAAAGTGGAGGACCAGGCAAGAGTGTCAGACTGAAAATGAGACGAGGAAATACAAAAAGGTTCAACAGTTCAAACGGCACAGCTCCACAGTGCGAGAAGCATTTTCGCACATGGTTCTCCTTTTGCTCATAAACTTTTTCAAGTAAGAGTCTGAGCAGGGAATTTGCTGAATCAAACCAAAAAAAAAAAAGAAAAAAAAATGAGACAAGTATGTGAATTAGGAGTAAGGGCAATACTATCTAAAGGGTTTTTCACTCAGGTGTAGCCCAAAAATGCACATGGTGAACTTAGCATGGAGTGTCCATGCTTCAGATGTGTTTGAACATGTCTGCGTTGTGTAATTCACGGATCTCTGAGATGCAGAAGCTTCAGAGTCTGCATCTGTGTTCACACTGAGGTTTCCGGCCCAGGAGCGTAGTAGGCGAACCCTGCCCCAGAGAGACGGAGCATGTAAGGGCTGAGAGGACACAATTCTGTCCCTCGGCTCTCTGCCAAATGGGCCAGGAGTTTCTGGGGTAGAGGGTCAGACCTGCAGAGCGACAGTGACTCTGCGGTGCCAAGGTGGAGGTGAGAGGAGTCCGCGCTCGTGCCTTTGCAGGATCGACAGAAGGACAGTGGAGTCACGGCCGCCACGCTACCCGGCAACAGCTTCTGATGATCCTGCACAAAAACAGAGAATCCACCGTCATAAGACATTTCAAGCGATAGAAGAGGAAACTGGAGGAAAAGAAACATGCAGGTGAAATTATAGAATTTGCGAGAAAATCTGACACATGCACACGAAAGGCAGAATTATTTTCAGAAGGTTTAACATAGTTATTTGGTGGTCTGCATATTTATTTATTTATTTTTTAAATGTGAAAAGTAACCTTGACTCTACTTTAAATGCTGAAAAGAACATACTCAATAACAATAAACCTTCTGAAAACAACCCATCATGATTAGCAATCATGTTCGATTAAGCATGCTTGTGTAATGAAGACAAAACTCACTTGCAATTCTATGTTTCAGCACCAGATGGCGCCAGTGTACACTTATTACAGACACTGACGCACAACCTGGTTTGCCAAATTGCCAGAGACAAACTAAATGTCACCCCTGAGTTTAATTTGTAAACATGAGTGCTGGAAGTAACCTACTTGGGGCCTTTCCTAATAAAATATAGCCTTAGTTACAGACTGCACTTATCAAATCTGTATTAAACCTGTAGCCTCTCTGGGTGAAACTAGCGCTGCTGACTTAATTGGGGATTGTGATTCCTGAAAGTAGCTTTGGCAGAAGGAAATTCTTCATGAAGCAGCACTGCACCCCCGTCACTCTGAGCCACAGCACAATTGCATGCCGCATGCAGTGCAAAGCAGCAGGAAGCATCATGGCATCAGCATTAAGAGCCCAACACCCCACTATCCACGCCCTTTGTGTGCCGTTACCATGGTGACCCTAGCCCCCTTGTTGTGGGTACTCTAGGGTTTGCTGAGTAGGGTGCTGTGACTATGTGGTACCAAGGAGTCAGAGCTTCTAGCAGCTTTTTTTCCACTGTCTCCTTCACAGGTCCTCTCAGGGTGGAGTGGGTCCCTTTCACGGCCTCCACCTCCACCAGCAGAGCCAGGAGCTACGCTGTCCTCCAGAACCTGCACAGAACTTACCCTCTGTGGATGATGTTAAAGGACAGGGGTTGATGAAGGAATCTGCTCAACCTTTCGTCTTTTGTCTAGTAATGCTTCAATACTTTAAGCTGATTTAAAAGAAATATGGATATTTAATTTTGGGGTGAACGGTCCCTTTAACAGCTGTCCAATTCCCAGATGTGGTCTGGGATTGCAAATATTTTCCATAAATCAGATTTGTGCTATCATGTAAGGCTGCTATGGTTTGGTGATGTTTGAAAAACTCCAGGACTATTTGTCATTAAATATACAGCTACTCTTGGCTGCTCCCTTATTCACAAGGGGTGAACCACAGTGGATGGCTTTGCATATTTGATATGCAGATTTTTACACTGCATGCCCTTCCAGACCCCCCCCCAAACAGATTTGTGGATTTGTGTCTCCTCCTGGGATTGACCTGGGGATTTTTAGCTTGTTAGGCAAATGTATAAACTGCTACACTATTTGTCATTAAATTCAATTTTAGAATTGTTGGCCAAGGCAACAAACATCTAAAAATGGATCAAAAACAATTAAAAAAACCCCCAAGAATACTTGCTTAAAGTGACATGAAAGTTACTCATACTGGAGCAGCTAGAACCAAAGGTCGTTTTGAATTTTTAAACCGAACAGCTAATAATTGATTCACTTTTTGACTAATAAACCAGCTACAAATAAATAAGGAAAGCTAAACTGGTATTTTCTAGAGGAAACAGTGTGCAAATTTCTGTAAAATTCAACTGTTTCAGGTAAAACCTAATATGACAAAAGTCCTACCAACAACGACACATCATCATTTTAACAACATATAGATGAGACTGGCTGGAACGGTGACAACAAAATACATGTCAAACATACCAAGGGAAACTAAATGCAATGAAATATGTAATGAAAATGGCAGCAAAAGGATACTACAAATGCAACCTTACAAACCGGGTGCTGTGTCGTCATTAGCAGCTAGTAGTTAGTTTCACATTAGTAGAGATGGTGCTTTGTGGTTTATACAGGGGCATGCCACCATGCAAACAGAGATGAGGGCTTAAAAGAGAGGGTCACCTCCTCTTCCCGCTCCTCTCTCGTCTCTCTGGCCCAATCAGAAACTCATTCTGCTGGAGGACTGTGAAAGCATGAAGATGGTGGACGGTTCCACAGTAAGGCACGGGCGGGTGGACTGTAGTTACCATGAAAGAGCGCGTGAGTGAGTGGGGGGACAAAACAAAGGAGGGCGAGAGAGGAGACATTAATGAGGAGGGAGGAAGAAAAAAAGAATAAAGAGGAGGATGGAAGTAGTGAAGATAAGGCATAACAAGGCAAAAAGAAAGGAAAGGAGAGAAAGGCTCAATGAGAGGTGGTGTGGATTTTGATTACGGTGATCCATTAGGGTGCAGTGAGAAAGAAGAGAAGAGGAGGGGGAAAAAAGCACAAGAGGAAGAAATCTGTCAGACCTTTCACTCGCTTTTCCACTCACGGTGAAGCTTGTTTCACGGCAACGTAAGGCTAAGCCACAGGGAACGGGAAGTCAGTAAATCCAGCTGATATTCAAATAAACTAAGGATCTGAATGGCCTCCTTTCATAATACAGTCAACAGATTTATGGCACACCACTAGGGTACTGAGATGTGTAGTATGAGCTCAGATTTTGAGTAGTGAAAAGGGGGAAAGCGTTAATTAGTCATTGGTTAGCATTTAGTGAACACTATCAGAAATCACTACAGTGAAAAAATATCTACAGCCTAATTTCAGACACGAGACAATTCAAACCTCCAGCTTCATGTGGAGGTGGTGCCAACATTGTACCTGTGCGCGTTCAGTGGCTGTGGGACACATGGCCCTGCAGAGGACCTTCTTGATGACATCTGGCAGCAAGCTGACTGTAATGAGGAGGATGATGCTGAGCCAGGCCGGACCGCTGGACAGCATCTGCATGAACACGTAGTACATCCTCTGGTAGTTCAGGAAGGGCCTGAGCAGCGAAATAAAAGGCAGAAAGAAAAAAAAAATCAATGACTTTCCTGAAATACACTGATCAGCATAAACTTTACTGATTCAAGTAAAATCATAGCACATCTTACCAAATGATCCCACCCCAGAGAAGAGAGAAGATAACATAGAAAAGTAGCGACCCCCAGATGACAAAGTGATTAATCCAGGTCCAGTGGTGCGTGTCCAAGGCAAGCTGAAACAAACAGAACATAGACATAGTGAAAAGGAGCTAGCTGGGTACAAACTAAGATATCATTTATGTAAAGGTAGTTGATATTAGCTTTACTTAAATATTTTCCCCTCAGTGGATTTCCAAACACACCTTTAGTGTTACAGTGAACACCAGAACAGTAAAGATGAGAGTCCCAAACGTCCAGTTCCCAAACATCTGCAGGGATAAGAGAGGAAGAAGAGAGTTAGAGGCAACATCAATCGCACAAGCTGTTCTCCCTGCATCCACGGATTACTTAACACCCTACGATACCCGCCCGCCCCTCCAGCAAGTAAACCGAGGAGGGAACAGACACTCTTACATCATATCTGCTGTGATAAAAGGTGAGAGAAAGGGATATTGTGGGCACTGAACTGGAGGCTTTTTCACTTCATATCTCAGTGTGCAAATATTTCTACCTGATGAAATCCTAGAAAGGTTTAAGGAGACATCGGGGGTGAACAGATGGGATGAGAAGATGAAAGAGGGAGGATCGTGACAGGATAGGAAGATCAAGGCAAAGAAACCAGCTGTCTGTTGATACCAGTGTCCATTACTTCTTTCCTTTATAAACTGCAGAAATAGTACGGTCCCCCCCCCCCTTTATAAACCTCCCACATCAGTGAAATTACATGGACGTACAAATACACACAAATGCACAAACAAGGTCGACAGAAAACAAACAAAACAAACAGATGTTGGATCTCGAGCCACAGCGATACTAGTATTCATTTGTTTACTACCAGAAGGAAACACAAGGATAATGTGAGGAAGCATCTAAGATTTCTACCATGTCAGTTAAGATCAGGATACTGTGCAAGGATTCAGGGCTTTACATAGATTAGGGGAATAATGGAGCGCTAGAAAACTACACATTCAAACGGAAGTGCATGGATGGCGGTGACGTGAGAAAGGATGGAGCGGTATGAGACGGTCAAACTGAAGGCGTAAACAATACGACAGGAACGAAAAAGGGTATGAGAGACAGAGAGAGCTGACAGGGAGGGAGACAGGCTTACCATCTGTGTGTTGGTGGTCATAAGCTGAAGGAGGAGAGGGAGAAGAAGAAGAAGAAGAAGAAAGAGGAGCAAAATAAAGAGAGAGGAAGCAGGGAGAAGGAGGGGGAGGGGAGAAAAGAGAAAAGAATCAGGACAAAGGGCAAAATGAATTTCAGGATGTCTCAACTTAAAAAACAGGACCGATCAAAAACAGTTGACATGATACAAATTAACAATACAGAGAAAGATGCTATTGTCAATATGAATGGAGATCCAATGTAGCTGACCTATGGGGACCCAGGACAGACACGTTACTACTACAGATCCACAATGCCAGGACCGCAAAGTCAAACCGCTACACCTAAGCTCCTCTTTAACGAGACCCCATCGAGTGAGCGTTTATAATGAGAGCACTTACTTTACATCCATTTATTCCCTCTAATCCCCTAAAAGATGCCTCAAACACCACAAACACCCCTTAAGTCTTCAGTTTCCGCTCTGTTCGCGTACTGGCCGTTATCACCGCCTTTTGCCGACAGGGAGACAGAGGCTTACCTGGCCGTTGCTGGTGAAGGTGGTGTTGTCAAACAGGAAGTAGGCACCGAAGAAGAAGACAACAGCATCAAACACACCCAGGCATGTCCAGTAGAGAAAGACAGGCCAGCGGAGGAGGGAGTTCTTCGCAATGTCCCTGAGAAAAACACAGAGTGACAACGTACATTAGGAACAACAGCTATTACATGCACAAAGAGAATATTTGGGGATCTGATTTCTTCTGAGCTCACCTGTACAAGGAGGGCTCTCTCTTCAATGTGTCCATGCTGACGTGCTGCTCAACCAGGCTGTACAGCAGAATGGGGAGGGAGGTGAAGCTGATGTTGTAAAGCGTCAAATACGCCGTGTCGTACAGAGGCTGCAGAGGAAACAGACGGCATCAGTGATCTGAAACCATTTACATACTGACATATTTGACTTATTAGAGCTAGGAACGTTACTGTGGTTCTCTTAACGGTGTCCGTTGAAACACTTTAGGTGCACAAACAACTTTTACACCAACAAAACAAGCACAATGGCTAATGTGTGATGGCTTTTGATGAAGCGACATGAAACAACCCCTTCCCTCCTCACTCTGATGCTCAGTTTGAGTTCTTACAAGTCATCTTGAATACGCCTACATGCCTCAACGAACTGGGCTGCTGCCATGTTAACTGCATTAACAAGCTGTTAAACATGTGTACCTAATGAACTGGCCTGTGAGTGTATGTCTAATTTATTCTATCGGTTTTAAATTGGTCTCAACTGCTATATGCTTCGCTAAGTTTGCCAGACGATTAGTGACTTCATCTGCCATATAAATACTGTTGTGCATGTAATGTTGTTTTCTGTTACTATGGTTGATAGATCCCCAGAGCTGGAGAGAACACAGCACTGAGAGAAAATGTGGCGTCTATGGGTGCTTTTCATTATAATAACTTGTGAACTATCACTTCCTCTCCCCTCCATCTATAAATTATTCCTTGTCCAGCATTGCTGAAGTTCTTATAATCACTTCAATTCACTTCAAGACACCTCAAGAGAACCTTTTGGATAAGGATTAGGTCATGTCTCCTCTCTTGCCCCTCTCTCCTACATCAGTGGGAGGAGTTAAGAATCAAAGAAGAGATACAAGTGAGGGAAGAAGGATGACATGCCAGCACACGGCTTGAGCAAAACCTCTCTCATCATCAGTGATAGATACAGAAATAGTTACTATTTGAAGCTCCTGTGAGAATATGTGACCAATGCAAATATGACTGCGTGCTTCTCAATGATAACTCTGACACCGTATAAAGTACTTACCTGCTGGGAGAATCCACAGAAGAATTGATAGAGGAACTGAGGGAAGATGAAGCATACATTCTAGAAAGATTTAAGAGGGGGGGGGGGGGGGGGGGGGGGGGGGAGAAGAAAAAAAACAACACAACAAGCAAAGAAAGTGATAAGCTTGTGACAAGTACGAATGAAAAAAATTAAAGACTCTAAAAATGCTACTATCTACACATTTCTGTTTATGCAGAAATTGTGTGCTATAAGCTCACTGAGTGGGCCGTAAGCAGCTGGCCTGCCAAAAAGGGAAAAAAAATGAATCAGTTGGCAGGGCACTGTTTGCTGTGGAAGCCGCCCACACTGATCATCATGGGCATGAATCCGGGAATAGGTTGCACCACGGATTCATGAATCCAGTAATCTGTCAGAGTAGCTGCAAAATCTGGTTCATTGTGGCTGTGTTTCACTGGGAATTACGATAAAGTGATTAAAACGTATGAGCCACTTGAGCGCATGAGGCGCCCGTCTAGTACCTTGTAGAAGAAGTACTGAACGAGCTCAGCAATTCGGATGTAGTAGTAATGGCCATGGACCAGAAGCATCTTCTTCAGGTGTTTGAACTTCGGGATGGCGTAGTCACTATTTCTTGCTGCTTGTCTACCTTCTTTACCCATGATGCCTAAAGAAATGAAAAGAGGGTTAAATGCAGCCTGATCACGAGTCTAATCGCATGTTTATTGCTGCAGTTACTGCCTTTAGCATTTTACTTGCAAATATCCTGCAATTACTACAATTATGCCACATGTGATCACCTAAATTGATAGATTATTGTCAAAAACAAAGGTTTACTTTAGGTTAACCTAAAGCTCTGCTATCAAATATCATGATCAGCATTGGGTTAAATATTAAATGGATGATTTAGCAAATTAGCTGATAATTATGGTGCTTAAATGCACTCACCAATTCCCACATGTGCTTCCAAGATCATGCTGACATCGTTGGCTCCATCGCCAATAGCGAGGGTTATGGGGTGCTCCTTGGAGGCTTTAATCAGCTTCACAATCTGCGAAAAGCCCATCCCATTCCAATCAGTACCACTGTGAATGTGCCACTTTGGAGGTGGCATATTTACTTCACGCATACTTCCTTTACCTGTGCTTTTTGCAGAGGTGCCATGCGACAGCAGAGTACGGCGCTACAGTTACGACAGATCTCTAGAAAGATCTCTCTGTAGTTGCCGTGGCCTGCACCCTCCTGGTTGGGCTTCAATACTGCAGAAAGAGTGGCCCCGTCGATAATGAGGCCAAAGTCGAGGCAGTCTACGGACAAGCTGAGAAAAAAAACAAAAAAAACAATGCGTCACAGACTAATCAACAGGGAAATCCATGTACACATCAGAAGGACTAAAAGATCTACTGATTTGACCAAGAGGCAGTTGCACACATAACGCAGATTGCCCACATGAGCATATACCCAGAGATGGAGCGCTGTCTGAGAACAGTCCTGTTGAGTTCAAACAACACATCGTGAAGGCTCTGCTCTTCCGTGCGTTTCTTGGTGAGCTCCAGGATTTGGGTGGTGCGACGGAACAGCTTGCTGGCGTAGCAAGTAGCCGCCGCCGTCTCCATCTTGTCCCCGGTCAGGACCCAAACTTTCATCCCAGCCTTGTGCAGTGACTCAATAGTGTCTGCTGCTTTCTCCTGGAGCCTGCGCATCGATAAGTCAATAAGTGATGCAGCCTCCACTCAGCTATGCAGAACTAAAGCATTCATCAAAGCTTCAATCAATCCATTACAGACTGGTGATAACTTATCAATGCATGGCCACCCCTGTCCCTGCCCATCAGCAGCTTATCTGTTAGGAAATTAAACTGTCGTGCTTGCGATCAATCAAGTTGGGGTCAATGCTGTGGTCTGCTATTTCCGAGCGTAAAAACATCTTGCATATTTATTCTCTCAGTGGAAAAGAAACAGCAGTATTAATAGTAAGTCACCTATCAGAGCTCTGACACAATATTCTTCTTGCACTCATGAGTCATGAGAACGCTCTGAAGACAATCCTTTAAGGGCGGCTTAATGATTCATTAATCTTCCCTTCTGTCCTTCTGCCCCCCCGCTGCTGCACTGTTTTTAAATCTCTCCGTTCCCCTCTTTCTGACCAACCTGTCCTCCACTGCTGTGGCACCCAGAAGAACAAAGTCTCTCTCGATGATGTCATAGGCCTGAGCCAGCCTCTGCTCCCTGTCCTGCAGGGCCAGTTTGGCTTCCATCAGGTGATGACACGCCTCCTGGTATTCAGACTGTGAGAGCCTTCGATAGGCGACGCACAGAGTTCGCAGCCCTTCCTGGTGTTACAGCGAAGTGAGCGATGGAGAAAAATGAACAAATTCAAATGCTGATCGCAAGTGTTCCAATCTCATCCACATTAGAGCCATACGTGCTTTAGAATAAAATGTGTTTTCATTCACATCTAGCAGAGTTATAAGTGCACTAGCATTTATTTGTAGTTACATTTGTATCTGTCATTTCAAGGTAGGTGCAATCTTCACTTTTTAGCTGGGCTCCAAAAACCCCCCCTGAGGGAAATATATGGCTCTTTAACTGCTACACGCTCAACTATCCTGTCTAAGTAGTTGCTAACTTTGTCTTCTAATAATTTGAGTGCTGGATCGGTACCATTTAGAGATTTTTTTGTTGGCTGGAACAGTGGACTGCTTTAGCTAAAAGTAAGACTCATTAAGGTGCAAGGCGTCAAAGAAGGGCAGTAAAAAAACAACAACAACAACAACAAAAAACACACACACAAAAAACTAGTATGCTAAAAGATGAAAAAATAAAAATGCCACACAGAGGTACTCTTTTCATGTTTTTAAAGGAAATATTAATTTTCTTTAAACCTCTTGTTCAAATGTAACATTAAAATTTAAGTTTATAGCATGAAGCTATGAAAGATTTCTGAATGATATCTAAAACTGACCTGATGCAGTGTATCATCAATCCCCTTATATAACCAGTGCTGGTTAAACTGTCCACTTACCACTGCATTTTGTTCCACCCGGGCTTTAACTTGTTCCACCTTTCCCGAGACCACTCGTGGAAAAATGGATGAGTCAGCACCCTTACAGAACAGCAGGTAGTCTCCTGGGAGCACGCAAAACAAATATCCGTAAAGCCAACTGCAAGAACTGCATCCGATAAACAGCCCCGTGTTAGACGATATCTTACCTGAGCTCGACTTGACTATAACGCTCATTCGCCTCCTGACAGAGTCAAAGTTCAGCACATGGAGCAATTCAAACCTGATGGAGAGATGGCATTGGCAAAGACGCAGTTATTGTTTTGTTAATTTTCTTATTTGCAAAGATATTTGTTTGTGGCTTTTTTTTCCCCAGAGTGCTGCATATTATCTACAAATTGTCCAACACTCAACAGTTCTGATAAGTGCACACACTCATTTTTGCATTTTTTTCCTCCATTCAATTTAGTTTCCAATAATTTGTAAGATAAACAACTCACATTATCCCCTCTTACAGTTTCATTACATCCTTTAACTTCCTGATTAGCAAGCTGTAAAACAGACCACAATGCAGATTGATGGCCGAGGCTTAAATTAATTCTATTTTTGGCTCGAGTGGTCTTGGATCCCTTAAAAAGGGTAAAAGCACAAAATGCAAGAAAGCTGTAAAACCTTTTTCTTTCACATTGCCGCTAAAGTCTTCACCGCTGCCCACTGCACCACCCTCCCTTCCTGAGCTCCCCTGCTTCCTTAAAATAGCTCACTATTGACAGGCCACTGCAGAGAGTGATAGCGAGGGAAAGCGGTTACACAAACACATCCCACGGATCAAAACATTAAACACTTGCCACAAAACCACTCTCTAATGGAAACTCGTTCGGCTTCTGTTTTTTCTGATCAGCTGGAACGTTTTGATTCGATTGAGTAGTTCCGTAAAAAGCAACCCTCTGCCTGCTCTTTGGTGGTTGTAGTTTTTTGTAACCTCGGGTGAACATGAGACACAAGCTGAGGGCTGTTGTATGACGGCTTATGTGTGACCACAACTCCATCAAGTGAATTAATCTCATTTTATCTCCTGTGGAGTAACCGCACCAGTCTCTTAGCACACCGACCTTTCAATCTCGTCATCTTTGTTGAGGATCTCCATGTAGTTGTCCTTCAGTCTTAGATATGTGTAACCGAGCCTAGCAACAAGAGTGAAAGGAAAAAGATGCATTAAAGCCCAACAAAAAGCAACCATGTACACCAATACTCGCTTATGCCCCACTTGGAAAGGCTAAAGGTGCTCTGACGCATTCTGCGTAACCTGAGTTCACACATACGCCGAAGACAGAGCACATCTGTGAAAGCTATATAAGACAGCAGCATTCCCTGATGGTGCATGGTTGACGTGTCCTACACTATACTATTAAAATAGCACACACACAAAAAATGAAAAGGTTCTCTGTGTTGGCGTGGACTTGGTGCTTCTTGGGGTCCAGTTTGAGTAATTCAACAGTAATCAGACAGTAAAACACAGCACAAGTTAATCAAGGATAATACAAGTCTGAAAACTTCACAGCAGCCTGTCTGCATCATCCTCTGTGCCATCAAGGCTTTAAATTGTTCTTGACCGACCAACAATTTGCACTGCCAGATAGTACTTCAGGAAAAATTGAGCCAAGACCATTTTGTTGGAGGGGGTGACCCTGCACCCTCCCTCTGCCAACATAGTGGACTCACTGCAAGTGGTAAGGAGGATATGTCTTTGAAAACAAGCTGTTACTACAATCAACTGTACAGGAAGTTATCACAGTTATAATATTTTTCAGACAATTTTATTAAAATGTCCCAAAAGCTGCCACAAACATAATCTAGAGGAGCTCAGAGTCATAACTTAACAGAAGGGACAGCGAGCAGACTGTATCAGCACCTACGTGTCACACATTACTTTAAATTATAATACAAATTAAATCATCATGAAGGAGGCAATTCACCATGAAAACCTAAACTGTTTATTTGGGCTCTAACAGGGAGACAGCCTCAAGTGGTCATTTGTGGAACTGCAGTTTTTGGTACTTGCGGTACAAAGAAGGTCAAATATTTAAAAAAAAGAACATTGATCTCCTTTACTTTACTTCAGTGAAACACAGTAATGAAAGAAAAGATGACTAAAAAGGTGTGAAGGAGAATTTCCAAAGACTGATTATACTTACATTAGACTAGTAACTGTCTGCCATACTGAAACTACAAAATCCAGAGGATGGATTCCAAAATGCACCAATGTGTTCTCACCATGTCGTTTCATACAGGCCAGATTAAATAAAAATAAAATACTGGTGCAACATATTCATTAAAAGGTTGAGATTTTAAATAATACAAACAGCCTATAAAATAAAACAAACTGTAATATCTTATTTTATCCTGTGTATCCTCTGCTACAGGAGGTAACAAAGGAACCAAGGAAGCACTTTCCCTTAATATTTAGAGAATTGAACCAGCTCCTGTTATGGCTACCACACAGACACTTCCAGGTCAGGTTTCCCTTACTGAAGCCTTTCTAGATAAAACTGATGAATCGGCCAAACCCCTAATCCGTTGTGAAATAAACAGCAGATTCCTGTTTACTGGCTGAGTCCGTGTTGGAAGAGCAGCCTGAAGGCAAAAGTAAAAGTTCTGGACGGTAATTGACCGAAATACATTTTCAACCAAAATATAAAATACGCACTAATAAAGTTTAATGTAACTTGAACCTATAAAGATTTTAGGGGACTTTGTGTGGTTTTAGCGCATTTACCTTTTCATTCCCTCGACCAAAGCTACCTCATCTGGTGAGGAAGAGATGTAGAAGGAGGTGGGCCTGCCCTGGTGGATGCCCCTCTTGATGCCATCCACCGTCTCCTCCTCCTTCACCTGCACCGTGTGGCACAGACACAGCGCCCGAAAAAACAAATCCTCGTATTCCTGCAGCGACAGACAAAAGGCACAGCTACATATCGTAATCATTTCTTATGGAGGCAACAGGCCGAGTTAGAAGGTGCATAATTACAACAAGAGTGAAGAACGAATCCTCTTTTTGTTTTTTACACAATCGATTCTGTTTAGTCGATAGCGTGACATTTCTGTGCTATATATAAACCCCCCCCTCCCCCAGCAATAAAGCAGGAAATCTTTTCAGCACTTTTTGGCAGTGAGCACCCTTCGTCCTCTCTCTCGCACGCTCTAGTCATCTGTGGCAGCTACTGCTGCTTATGCTGACTACACAAGTTTTCTTTTATTAAATCTAAACTAATCTTTGTTGCCACTACCATAAGTGCAATGCTCATCACTTTTCCGTGTACCAGAGGACTTTTTTTTCACCCCCAATATAAGACAAAGTATACACTATACAACGAAAGTGTTAAAATTTATATGTATTGGGTATAGGATATATCAAAATCCTCCAGCCTTATAACTGAGGTTAGCTTCCCCTTGTTTGTTTAGCAAAACACACTTACTCTCCTGTAGCCACCAGGTGAGGAATCAATCATGTCTATACTTGACGCAGCGCTGAGGATTTGGCCGTTGCAGATCGCGTGTGGGATATAGACGTTCCCATCAACGCAGCATTCGATAAACTCCATGTTGTTCTCAGTTAGAGTGCCCGTCTTATCAGTAAACACATATTCCACCTAGGAGGGAGAAAGGAGAAGGGTACAGTAGAGGCATGCCTCAACAGAGTTTAGATTGCATCCGACAGTCCGCATCTGGGCGTGCGCGTGTACCTGTCCCAGCTCTTCATTCAGGTCCGAGGTGTTCACCTGAGCGCCTTCTCCCAGCTCCTCGTCAAACATCTCCTCGTCCCAGCTGATGAAATAGGAGCCAAGAAATTTCTGCATCTCCACCGTTACATACATGGACACGGGGATGATGTAATTAAACAAAACCATGAAGGCCAGGAAGTCTGTGAAGGCTCGGATCACCTGAGTTGGGGGAGGGAGACAAACAGCTATGAAGTTTTAAGTGACACCAGACGCTTGGTTTAAGTGGTTACTTTTAAAAACGTAGAGGACTTATGAACGGACCACATGGCGCTGACGCTCGTGCTCAGTCCTGTGGTTGTACCAGGGCTCATCCCGATCGGGCGACCACTGCCAAGCGTACTTCAGAACAGTGTTGATCACCGCTTTACTGATCAAGATGCACAAGTACACTATGAGGAAGGCATTCATCGACCTGCAGAAGGAGAAGGAGAGAGAGTATGCATAAAGAAGGGTGCATTTCAATTAACCAGTTCAAAGAACGACTTTCAATCATGCAGTGAAATGAGCTGGGAGATTCATCATACTTTTCCACAGCAGAGCGCTTCTGAGATTTAGACTGGTAATTAAGTGCCATCTTGGTCTCCATGCCAGTGTAGACTGCAACAGCTGAAGGTACAGACAACAGTGAGTTACAAATGCAGAAATGATACCAGCATTTCTTCAACTGTTGTAAAACATTCAGGAGTCATTAAGCAAAGTGAATCCACATCAATACCGTAAATATGCTGTGTGTTCTTCAGCGTGGCTCCTCTAAGGAGCAAATTCTCAGCTCCAAGTGGTCTGAAACAATACAATTAAGATGCTGGTGTTATTACAGAGAAAACAATTGAAGGCCGTTGGCATTAAACCCTTGAAACACACTCACACACTGAACACAAACCTCGCCACAGGCTCTTCTTTGTCCTTGTAAATATTGATACGTCCCACAAATCTGTAAAGAAGTCAGTGCGATGTCAAAACAAGACCCACACAGTGACGAGGACGTATCTTGTAACAGGTTTGCATATAAAGCTACATCAGTGAGCATGCTTCCCACTCACTTGTAGAGGTCAGGCTGCGGTTGTTCACATTCAATAGTGGCATGTAGCGAATCCACCTCCTGCTCTGTTCTAAAGGCCATGGTATCTGGTATAGCATAATAGGTCTGAGACAGAAAAGGTGCCGGAGAGGGGGATGAAGAAGACAGCAAGAGGAAAATGTCACCCACAGTCGCTAATGAGAAGAGCCTCAGCCGGTTCACTAAATGACTGAGGGGGGAAAAAAAAAAAGGCAGCAAGATGAGTCGGGCGCTCTTGGGGTCACCAGGGGACAGCATGCTGGGATGGTGAACACATCAGAGGGCTGCCCCGAGGGCATGTATGAGGAAGATGAGTTCAGTAGTCTGTTCTATACTGTGGGTAATACGTGTGTGTGTGTGTTTGTGTATGCATATGATCATCCATGCATAAGATCATGTGAGTGACACCAGTGATCACCTATGCAGGTGGGCCAGTGTGTCACCTCGATCATTATGAATTTATGAGTAGGTGCATGCTGCCTGAAAAGTGCAGGGCTGCAGCCAGTTAATGTTCTGATTATTGAGTAAATCTGCTGATTATCTTTTGTGAATAATCACTGACAGAAAACATGAGAAAGTAGAATAAATGGAAACCTCACACTCCCGTTAAACCTTAAGGGTGCCTTCTTAAACTGCTCCGTTTTTCAGACCAACCAAAAAGATATTTGTCCTATTATTATTCGTTGCTATTATTAGCAACAAATATGTACATTAGACAACTGGATTTTTACCCTAAAGTGGCACGTGAATCAATTAAATTCATCGTTACATGGTCGCTACTTGCAGAATGTATGAAATGACAATAAATCATTAATACAATCATACTTCATTCATCTGAATGTTCGCTGCTGTGTTCCAGTGGCAGTGTCATCCAATGAAAGGTCATTATGGCATTTCTGTTTTTCCTTCGTTTACACTGGCGTTCATAATAAACACGGGCATAATTTTATCCCTGTGAGCCAAAACCTCAGACTTGGGACTGCTCCAAACACTTCAACCTTTTCTTTTTTAAACGTTTAGATCTTCATGATGTCAAAAAGAGAAGATATCCTTAATATGTTCCTCTCGGCCACACAGCTCTGCCTGTGAGCATAGCAGGCCCGCCCACCTGTTGTTCAAATCTTCTATTTGTGGGGTCAGAGGAAAGTTAAAAGTTTAACTCCCCCTAAGTTAAGAGAAGGGAGCCAAATGATTGGCACAGTTTAAAATAAATGAATCTTTTAAATACTGGCAGAGTCAGGGAGCTGGAAAATAGCGTAATAAATATGTAATAAATTAACCTTTAGTCAAACAGCTGAAAAGCAGGGTTGTAAAGCAGCTTGCACGAGCCCAGCAACTGTGAGCAGGGTCAAGCAGCTTAAATAGTGCACTGCAGCAGATAACTAGTAATAATTACAGGCAATATTCACACAATTTAAAATCTGTAACACATAAGACTTTTCATACTCCAGGTAATTAAAAACTCCCAAATTATAAACCATAAGGTTTATAGATTTACAGTAAAACACTGCAGAATAGTGTTGAGATTACATATTTACTAGAATGATGAACATGGTTGCGTTAGCTTCCTGCATTTTTTCTTAATCAATATTATAATAATCAATAGTCCTGACAATGCAAACTACCCTCACCTATGGCCCCGAGCTGTGGGTAGTGACTGAAAGAACGTGATTGCGGATACAAGCAGCAGAAATGAGCTTCCTCCGAAGGGTGGCTGGCCTCTCCCTTAGAGATAGGGTGAGAAATTCGGCCATCAGGGAGGGGCTCAGAGTAGAGCCGCTGCTCCTTCACATCGAAAGGAGCCAGCTGAGGTGGTTCGGGCATCTGACAAGGATGCCTCCTGGGCGCCTCCTGGGCGCCTCCTTGGCGCCTCCTGGGGTTGGTGTTCCGGGCACGTCCCACCAGGAGGAGGCCCCGGGGCAGACCCAGGACACGCTGGAGAGATTATATCTCTCGGCTGGCCTGGGAACGCCTTGGTGTTCCCCCGAATAAACTGGAGGAGGTGGCTGGGAAGAGGGAGGTCTGGGCTTCTCTGCTTAAGCTGCTGCCCCCGCGACCCGGCCCCAGATAAAGCGGATGAAGATGGATGGATGGCTATAAAGACAAGTTGAGAACAGACTGATTCAAACAGTTTCACTAGTTGTGGCACCTTGTGACTAGACTCCCCGTCCAAGCTGGTGGTGGTGACGTAGCAGGTCCCATCAGAGCGACTAGAGGAGAGAAGAATGAGGTCACAGGGGAACGTCTCATCTTCCTTCACCACAACGATGTCCCCCACCTGGAAGAGGACAAAAAGTGGTTTCGATATCATTAATAATAAATACATAAACACAGAATTAGTGACAGGGACTGACAAACCTGTTAGAAATCCTTTACCATCTCTCTTTAAAAAAATTAAAAAAATAAAATCAGAAATTGCATAACGGATTATGCGAGCAGAGCAGCTTAAACTCTGATAAATCCCATCTCCACGGTGACCATACACATGACACACGCTCTCTGATTTTGCATGATTAATGTATTCATCATTATTCCTGCTCCCAATTCACACTTTAATCCTCTCTGATCTATGGAAGGAAGAAACCTTAGCACTAAAGAAAAAACAATCCCCAGAAGACAGACACAGACAGCTAGAGAGAGGCAGAAAGACAGGAAAGAGACAGTGACAGATAAAGCCAGGCAGGAAACATAAAAAAAAGAAAAGAAAAAAAAAGTATATTTGTGCATTTGGGCTTTCACTTGGTAGATTTGTGCAAACTATATACTGAGGTTCCCACATAGTCTGCATTAACTCTACTTTAAGAGCAGCAGACACGACATGTAACCAGCACCAAGTACATATTATGAAAAAACAATGCTTCAAAACGAGAATGAATGTGTCGTTATTTATGAGTCCATAATAAATTCGCAATGCAGTTTAAAAATGATCTCATTTTATTGTCTCAACAAGTTGTCGATTGCTCATTTATGTTCTACCCTACTCAGATCAGCTGGTTGCTGTGTATGTGGCGGTCCAAACACATAAACAATAATGGAAAAAGGACTGGTTCTTATACAGGGATTTTCTACTTGAGCAGGCAAAGCACTTTATACAACATGCCACATTCACCCATTCATACAAACACTGTTTTTATGCTTCTTCTAAGTGTTTTCTATAGTCTGATGAACGCTTTAGAGAGCAACTGGTGGTTCAGCATCTCACTGATGGAGACTGGAGCAGCCTGTCTACCTCGTGACCTACAGGCACTCCTGTGTCGCCAACAGGTACGTTTTAGAGTTGTAACACCCATTACACGGTTGAAGCGTGTTTCTCTGCTCTCTTCTTTCCTGTTTTTCTAGCAGATAAATTAAAAATTTATCGGCTGCTATAACTGCCAATGCAGATTCATCAGCAGACTGATATTAGCACACACATAATATCGGTCAGGCTCTATTCTATGCATCTACATTTTAGGTGATGGGCTAGTATTAAGCAGTCTGATGTTTTCATTCATACTTGGATGATACAGGCCAGATTACTGCAGAGCAGCATGCCAGCTGAGTGACACTAGTTTATATTTTTCACAGAAATATTGGCATTCGCCCCTGCATTTGGTACCACGAGCAGCACTGCTGTAAATAAAGCCACACTAATAAATGCAAATTAATGAGCCTTATTTCCAGTGTGTTTTCATACAGAAAGAGGTGTAATGGCTCTATAAAAAGAAGAAGAGTTCACTTGTGCATTAAAGTGAACAGAATCGGATAGTGGGCTGAGAAGATAATACTGGAATAACGTGAAATCCTACGTGAGCTGAGATGGAAAAGATGGAAAAAAAAACTACCAGTTCGATCAAAGATGGGATGTGAAATTATGAAAATCATTTGCAATCATGGCAAACTGAATTACACCACCAAACAGAGATTTACTGTTGCATCAGAATGACAGAAGAGAACATCAGAGGATGATGACAGGAATATCCTAAATCGTGAAATACATCAGTCGTCTTCGTCCTCCGAGGGACTCGCGTGCTACACCGGGGGACAATCTATCACAGCTTCGGGGAAATTAATTGGTGGGAAAGTGAAGAGAGAGCAAAAGCAGCAGTAAAGAAAGTTCGAGAGGACTGCAGAGAGGAAGAGAAAGGGGTGGGCTGGTGAGAGCGACAGTTACAGGGAAAAAAAAGTGAGCTATGCAGCAGAACAGCAGTGTTGCTTTGTGGCCTCAGGTGCTATGCTGCTCTAATGAGGCCATTCTTACCCGTAGCTTGTGACTCTGTGTCCTCACCACCTTCCCCTGCTGCACCACGTCCACCGGACACTCGTTTATAGAGCAGTCAGCTTTGTGTCTGAGCCAATCCTCGTAGCCCTGAGAGAGATGCAGCAAGTGGGTTGCAGCAAGGGATAGAAAACGAGATTGTAAGGGGAGGTGGAAAAAAAAAGGAGGAAATAAATATATGTGTGTGTGTGTGTGTGTGTGTGTGTGTGTTGGCAGTGGGGAAACAAAGAATATAGACTGTTGTACAAGCAGAATCGGGGCCAGCACCAGATCAAGAGAGAGGAGAGCACGAGGTCAAAGTCATACATAGTAATTAATTAGCATCGCACTTTCTGAGCTTGGTGACCCGTTTCCTGGATTTGTAGCCAATGTGTCATGTTTTAGATTTATGTCCTAGTAAAGCTCTGGCTTCCTGAGCGAGAATAGCTCTATCTATCACTGATAGTACCCCATCCCTCAGTACTGGGACGGAACGGAGAGGATGCATCGCCCAGAGTCACGGGATCCTCAGCTCGAGTGATTAACAGAGGAGACCATTCATGATCATATTTCTCACATCAGCAGACAGATTCAATGGCATGCCCCTTTGCTGGGAGTGGAATGTGTATATACAGATAATAGAGCAACGGAGAACGGAGAGTGCGTGGGTATTTGAGGCCAGCAGTTGATGCGTATAGAGGATAATCACGGGCAATTTTTCTTGGACATATAAGCATATTTGTGTGCATCCTACCTGTTTGATGGCGGTGACCGTGATAACAAAGAAGAGGGGCAGGCCACTAGTGACTGGGCTGGTGGGGGTGTCGATGATGAGCTGCAAGGGAAAGAAACAGGAGGAGGAAGACGTAGAGTGGGGGGGGGGGGGGGGGGGGGGGGTGAAGAAGTGGCCACAAATAGAAGATAGGATGTCAAGTAAACAGCACTGTTCAATGTGCATCAGTGAAGAGCTTTTAAAACTTCAAGCTTGGGATCAAATTTGATCTTTTCCTTTAGGATTAACCTCCTGGGATAGCATATACACCCCTACAGTTTCAGAGACACATTAAATGCAGCAAGCAATGTCATTATTTCAGTTTAAAAAATGTTATAAATTACAAACACATCCTCAGCACGCCCCATCATCAATAAATGCATGCACCCAGTCTGTGGCCATGTTTCAAACTCCTCTATCAAGGCAACTGCTGGAAGAGAAATTGCCTTAATAGACCGGAACTATTAACTATCTGACTATTATCACTAGTCCATCCTTGCATTGTTATTCAGCCACTATATTTGATACAATGTGGCAGTTCAGAAGAAGAAGAAAAGCTTCTGAGGTACAGAGAGAGCACTACAACAATCCATTCGAGAATGTTGACTTTGCAAATTTGCATTAGCCTCAGATGAGTGAGTGCTCTTATTTTGAAATATGTGAACGATAAGGGAGTGTCTAAACAGCTTTCAGCACTCATATGATTAAACAGTGCACACAGCCACATAATGAGACAGCACCACTGTGACTTCTGGCAATTATGAATCAATTCCAGACAAATGTAAAATCAGCAGATTCTAAAACAACCAGAGATCCATATTAAGGGTGGAAATCAAAGAGTGACACAGAACACTATTACTGTTTCCAAAGAACTTGTGAAGCTGTGTTTAAAAAAAAAGAAACCAACCCCCCCTCCAAAAAAAAATAAAAATTGGAAAAAAATGATTTGCTAATTCTACAAGGACAGAAATCTGGCATAAACATACAGTATATTCTACAGAGAGTGCACAAACATGCAGTGCCTGCAGTGCTCGCACAGTAGGCAGATTAAAGAGAAAAATAATTGTCATTAATAAAGCCGAAATCTCACCTGAACCAAAAATATGACCAAAAAGTAAAAGTTAGCGATTCTTCTGAACTGCTCAAACAGGTTCTTGGGAATGAAGTTCCAGAAGGTGTACTGTGGAAGAGAGTAACAGCAAACATTTAGAAGAAAGGCATTTAGAAGAAAAGAAAAGCAAACATCATAACAGTTCCTGTGCCAAAAAACAATGATAAAGACAAAAAAAGTAAAGCATCCTTTAAAAATAAAAGAAACACAGCTACAAAACAGGATTACTTGGTTGCCTGAGTATAAAACTAACATTGCGTGATGATAAAAAGTGTTACAGCAGTGACTTGTGGGCTGAGGACCGCTCACCTTGGAGGACACAATGCGGTTGTCGGGATAACGCTGAGGGATGTACGCCTCAGCTCCTGGAGGGGGTTCTTTATGCCCGATATACACCGTCCGACTGTCCACCCAGATCTCCTCCCCGACACACTGCAGAAGAAAGAAATAACATGCAGATATAAATAGCAATAGAAGGTGGGGACAAGAAACTGGGTTATAGGGCTGTGCGATATGACCAAAATCTCATATCCCGATATTAAGACATCTATGTCCGATAACGATATAAATCACAAAAATTTAACATTTTCTATAAATTCTGTAAATCTCGGGCAGTTCGACTTGCGTGAAGTGTTTCCAGCTGGGCGTCGTGTACCTGGAGTTGAGTGTTTTAACTGATGCATGAAACTATACATTTTTAGACATAAGTTGTAACGGCGCCGTTTTCTTTGTAAGTATTTATTACACGGCGTGCTGCGGGGAAAAGCCTATTCTAACGTTTGAGTCTAAAGTTGTTGTTTTTTTAGCACCTGGCGGCTCTTTTTTTTTACTTCTCATCCGTAAATAATCTGCTCTTTCACGTGATTCAGTTTATTTTGAAAAGTCTCAACAGGCTCTTGAGCTTTATTGTGAAAGGTTTATGTGGAACAAGCGGACACGCGGTGGTTTTACCATCGTTGTTGCTAAGGACAACACATAAAAACAAACGCTTGTCTGTCTGTAGTGTGGTTCTATTAAATATAAGAGAAAGTGAGAACTTTAAGAAATTAATATAGCCACTACAGTGACCATCAAAATAATGAAAAAAATATTGCCGTAAACAGTTTATTTTGCAACACCACGAAGCAAACGATAGCGTAAAATGAAACAATAGATGCTTTTATATCTTCATCCGATATATATCGTTATGTCGAACAGCCCTACTGGGTTATATCACAAAGTGTCCGATTACAATTAATGACCTCCTTGCTATTATCTGGCTTACATCAATTGAAACGATGCAGCTGAATAACACCAACATTTTACCAGCACCTCCTTAAAACATGACTTCACAGCGTGGAAGCATAGTTTACCGGTATATGAGCAGCCAGTATACATTATTGTAGATAATATACAACTAATCAAAAAATACTTGCAAACAGTATTTATACATTTTTTTGATTAGAATCAAGAAAAACAGAGTCCTAGATGAAAAACTGCAACAGAATGTTACACAAGACTGTGTTACACGACTTCTGTGACTTCTTTTAACAAACAACTTTACAGACAAGACAAGCCAAATTGAAGGATGTGTTAATGTTTGTGATGCGTGTAGGTGGGTTCGGCTCTGAGTCACGGTAGAGTGGATTTGTCATTTATCTTTTTCTTCCTGCAGAACAGTCAGGATATTCTGCAGTCAGCCCTCTGCTCTCTTCCATCTGCACAGGTCCAAAACACAGCTATGTTGTTGCTCTTACAATTTTCAACTGATTCAGTGGCTTGACTTTAAAAAATTAAATACACATCAGTTCCCGTGCATGCAAACCATCCCCAGGGCTTAACAGAATGCACTGTGGGACTTCACCGCAGCACATTTTTTCTCAGAGATGTCCCACATTAAAAGCTACTGCAGTAACAGAGCTCTCCGAGACAAAACAAGAATCACGAGACCAGGATTTGGCTGTTTGTGTCTACACGAGTCCTAATGTTTTGGCCTGAGTGGGCACCGTTAGTGTAGACTTTGGCAAAGCGGCCGACCTGACACAGCTCAAAGCAGAAGTGTTGACCATTAGCAGAAAAGTTCTGGAACAAGCACTTTAGAGGAAGTAGCGCTTCACTGCTTCAAACGTCCTCAACATTTTGGCAGAGACGTAGCTCATTATTGTCAGTGAGAAAACACCCCCCCCAACTTCTAATACATTTGTGCTCAGTCCACAGCACGTACATGTCCCAAATGTGTTTCCTGTCAACTTAATCCACAAGTTTTAACAAGTTTAAGATCAAATGAAGGTTAATGCAGCATCACAGTGAATTCAACGCAAGATGAGACACCCAAATAGCTAACTGCAAAACTTAAAAGCAAAGAGACCCAGATCCTGGCATCAGATGCTTGGCAGTGAGATAAAAATAGACACAGATCCAACAGTGTCAGCCGACTGGAGACCCCTCCAAACTATTACGGGGTGGGGGAGCAGCATGACCCAGACAAACACTGAAAATGGAAAGAAACCGAAAGAAACTCAAAGTAAGGCAGAAACCGAAAGCAGCAAAAGCAGAGAACAGGAAGAAATCAGCAACAACAGATTTCTACAGAAGAAAAAGGGTAACAAGGACAAAGAAAAGGATGTATAGGGAGAGTAACGGGGAGAGAAGGTGGGGCTGAGGGCAAAAATAGAAGCAGTTGTCACTGACATGATGCAGCATGTGCGAGTAATCTTTCATTTATTTATTTTTTGTAAAGGGAACTGACCAAATCAAACAGCTGTCCTGGTAATATTAAGCCACCTAACCTTGAGCCTTAGTTGTTTACTTTAAACGTCTTATAAATACCCGACATAACCACGATGTGCAAAGGAATTTCATGTTCATGTTAATACCAAAACAACAACAACAACAACAACAACAAAAAAAAAAAACTTGGTTACAATCAAACTCTCTGACCATACAGTACATTTGATGGTTTAATATTAAGAGCAGTGTATTGGACCAAGGACGGCTTTGTACAATTTGTTATAGTGCTTGCATCAAATCAAGCTAAGGATGTGATCCATTCAAAGGACAAACCGGGGATCTAAATGGGAGGCTGGAGAATAGAAAGCACTGTCAACTAAAAGGGCAAATTCCAAATACTTCTAATTTGGCATTGCAGGTTTTTCCTGCTATAGAAAGGGCCTTTGGTGGGAGGTTCACTTTATTTGACAAGAGGAAGCTACTTTCAGCTGGTCCCTTGTCACATGGGGTAGTTCCACATATTTGATTTGACAGAGTTTGGCTTTTTGAACCAGTGACCTTTCAGTGGCCAAGTAAATGCATAAACCATATGTATTTTTCACCTTAATTGACAGCAATAAAGACACCAAGCAGGACAAAACATAAACTACAGGAGTAGATAAAAGTCTGAGCCTGGGTCACCTGATCCAGCCCCAACTATAGGTTTGATCGAAAAGGAAGTCTAATCATGTATGAGGGTGGTTATCTTCCAAATCTAAACTGAGAGCTGATAACACACATGAGAGGAGGCTGATAGTTGAAGGTTCTGGCTCCCCTTCTACTTTTGGTAACTCACAAAGTGCTCAGTTGTGGATAATATGGTGATATGAAATCTTTACGACGTGACTGACCCTGATCGCTCAGGCCTTTAAATGTGAGGAGAAGGACTTTAAATTCAATTCTGGATTTAACAAAGAACCAGCGAAGAGAAGTCAGTAAGAGAGAAATGTGATCTGTCTTCCTGTTAGTGCTCTTGCAGCAGCATTTTGGTTCAACTGGAGACTTTCCATAAAGCTATCAGGAAAACCCGACTATAAGGAATTACAATAATCTAGCTTCAGATTCGTTATGCATTAGTGGGAGTTCAGGTTAAAGTTTTGCACTGTAATCAGGACAAATGTGGAAAATGGTCATTGCTATTCCAATGAAATTGCTCGCTTACATCTTAAACATTCTAAATATTTACTTCTGTCTATTTCTACATTAGTTCAACCATTCTTCAAATCCACAGCTCTCTGAATTCACCATCCATCTCCCCCATATTTCTATCTGCAGTGTTTTCTCCCTTTGTTCCTATCATCTCCTGGCAGCGAGTGTCACATTATGACAGCGTGACTGTGGGAGAGGGATGGAGGAAGACGCAGAGAGATTGCATTGTGGTGTGCAGTTATCTGATCATTAATCCTCACTGATCCGTATCAACCCGTGTCCCACAGCTCCCTCTTCACTCTGCTGCTCCAACAGACAAAGTGGCTTGGTGGCTGGTAGCAGGACATGGAGGCTTTGTCTTTATTAACAACCCCAACCAGCAGAGCGACGGGTCTTACATCACCATCAATCATCAACAATGACAGGATATACTTTATTACAGCAAAGAATAAAAAATTAAATTAAAGAAACCACCACTACAACTTTCCCTTTTATGTTTCTGCACTGTGTGAAGCACTCCTATTAGGTAGGTGCTTTGCCATTTGTTTATAATTCGAAATGCTGCTTTAGAAAGCCATGAGAGTATTTCCAGATCTAGCATTGTGTAATAATGTGCCTACCATTCACACAGGCTTTGCTCCATAAGCACTTAATGGCACCATGAATGCATACATTTTCATTACGAAAACGCCAACTCGACCCCAGCAGTGCCATCTATGCCACCTCTGTGATGCGGTGCCTTTCTACTAGAGAGGGGCAATAAAAGACATACGCCATTAACTGGCTTGATTATATGGTCATGTCTCATACTTCCTCCACTGCCGAGTCATGCTGTGCTGCACGCAGCATGTTTAGCAGTGATCCTTCATTAACCGACAGATCAAATTCCTCTGAGCGAGCCTTACCTTAATGAACTCCTCATGCTAACATAGAATGGACAACGTACACAACTCCAGAGCAGGACGTGATGCTGTTTAGCTTTATTCAAAACAGAAGCTAGCGACCATATTATTAAGCAATTTTAGCTCGTTTTAAAATATATATTGCTACAGAGCCTCAGAAATGTTATCTTTGAGTATTATGTGGATGCTACAGTGACTCCATGCATAACTGTCTCTCATCACCTGGTGCATTTCTTTAGTTTAATTGGCACGATTCAACTTTTAATTTTACTGCTGCTGTAACCCATCGATATTAGCCATCTAATGGACTCTGTTGCACTCTAATGAGCAAAGCAAGTAATTCTGTGTAAATTTGGGGTGGTAACACTAAAACAAATGCAATAACCTATTAACAGAGGCTTTGAAGTCTGTTGTCGCACTGAACACGGATAAGAAAAAGGAGCCTGAGGATCTTGATCAAAAAAAAAAGACACTCATTAGTCACTGATCGCCACAGCAATACAGTACGCAGAGACTTCTACAGCATGTCTGCAGGTTCATTAGGCAAAGAGACAGATCACAGAGGCTTCATTATAATGGCTGCTGATCGAACATGTAAGATTTTTTCCTCAATTTAATGCTCTGATACAACATTAGTCAAGTGATTATGAGACTGGATTAGTGTCCCAGAAAATATCCACAGTATCCTCTTGGTGTTTTTTTATTTGGTTTAATGAGACTTATTAGACTCTGTTGTTTATCAAATTTATTTTTGGGGGGTATAAAGTGAAATGAAAAAGGAAGTGGTAAAATAGGGAGAGAACATGGCTCCTAAGGACAATATGGGCATTTAGGGATTCTAATCATTCATTAAAAATTGTGTTTGGGACAAATAATTATACAGGCGCAAACAAACAAGCAAAAAAGGGAATGGTGACCCTTCAGCCCGCGCACAGCATTTCAAAAGCATTAAAGAGCCACCGGATACCTCATAACACAAACACCGGCAACATTATCAAAGGATAAATATGAGCTGATTACTTTAACATGACAACATTTGTATTCCGCTGTTGTCCCAGCTTCCTCTCCCACTTCAGCTCGCTGTGATCCAACAGTTACATAAGTCTTTAATCCAGCTGTGCTACTTCTCCTCTCCCTCTCCTCTCTCCTTTTCCTCCTGCCACCCTAATCTGCATCCCAAAAAAAAAAAAAAAAACCCCTCTCATTTTGTCTGCGTTTAACACTGAGACGATAATACAGGCTGGAAATGGTGTGTCATAAAGAAAACGTTGTCTTCGGGTCATGCTGCGAGAATCAAAATTTTTTTTAAAAAAATCAGTCTTATTTGCCAGCACAAAAGATGTGTGACTGCTTCCTCTGATATGCACACAGATCAGCGGGCAACGCTCAACCCCAAACACAAATCCTGTGTGTTTTTGTCACCTACAGCTGCCATTGCTCCACCAGTGCCCCGTCTCCAAAGGGTGCAGCAGACAGGAATAGACTGCCCTTAACTGTTTGTAGCAGTGATGTGGCAAACAGTAATCTAGCAGGCTGTGTTCCGCCTTTCAACACCAGTCAGGACTCAAAGGGCTGTAAAGTTGCTTGAAACCCTTCTTAAGCCCTTCAGCGCGCACGGTGCGGCTGGCACCTTTTTAATCAAAAGGGAAACATCGCTGGCCTTTCTCTTTTTATCTGCTGATTTTGTGAGAGGTCTCAGCATGAATAACAGTTTACATTTAGAGATAAGATAGAAGAGGGTTAGGATAGCAGGGGGGCAAGGGTAAATTACAGCTATATACAGCACAGTGGCAATAAAGCAGATACGGTTTCAAATATTGAGACCCTGATAGATTGTTGTGGAAGTTAAAAGCATGAGGACATAATTATGCTATTACATGGCATCAGCTATTTCTAATAAGTCCAGCCCCATACACACAAGCACTATCTTATACAGATTATGACCTCATGCAGTTCTCACAGTTTGCAACAGTCTAAGGCATCACTCCATCTCTATTATTACCAGATGAGAAAAGGGCGCTGAAGAGGAAGGGGAGCGGAGATCGAGAACACACATAACACACACACTCAGAGCACAGGTGGTCCTTTTACAGATAAATTTAATTATAATAAAATCTCTTCCTGCAACGACTGCTAACATACCAGAAGAAGTCTGTGTGCACACTCATGCACCTATCAGCCTCTATATCTCAATGCATGAGGGCTCAGCCATTCTTTTATGCAAAAAAAAAAAAAAAAGTTTAACAGACTTAAGTTGTTACGCAACAAAAATGTCCCATTTAAACGTCACGCACCACAAAATCTCATGACACCACAGTTTTCTTTCCCGATATTGTTTGCCATGGTGCACAGGCTCAATTCATCCGCAATTTTTCAGCCAGGGAAGAGGTGAACGAGCATGGCTGAATGCAGTGCATTCCGAGTTTTCATCTAATTATAAAGGCGTATGCAACAGATCTGAACTATTAAAGCAATGAGCAATATTGTTTTGAGGCATCTACAATACTTTGTAGCATCACTGACCAACTGCCAACATGTTTCAGTGATTTTATAGTTTTTAATGAATCTCTGTTGAAACAAAGACACCTGAAACAACAATGAAAATTTGTATTTATTTATTTTTAATCTCTAACAAAACTAGGTTACACATATATGGCATTGCAATGCTGTCCAGAAAAACCAGGAAGCTCAAAGAGCAGAGTAGCAGAAATGCTTCAAGCAAGAAATCCTGAATTGATGACAGTAAAAATAAGGAAACTAGTTGCAAAAGCAATGGCTCAAAAACCTGCCCTGTGGATTAAAGTGGGCTAAATCAAATTTGCATCCTCTAACGGCCAAAGAACATGCACAGTCTTTCTTTAAACAACACTGATAAATAATTAGAGGGCCGGCTACATTTGGGCAGCAACCTCAACTTGGGTGTACTTGGCTCCATCTGGACTAAATAAAAAAGGTTTGGACCCTGTCCTCATCTCATGTAAGGATGTAAGGTTTGTTCTACTACGCACCCTCATTACCCGAGCATCTGTTATAATACGGCAGGGTTAATAGAAGGTGATACACAACTAATAGGTGCCAAGGCAGTCATCATCCATCCCTCCAGTTGCAAATCAATATGCAGAGGATTTAATTTGTGATTAATTGCGTGTCTATTTAATATTGCAGGATGCAATTGGAAAAAAGAGCGAGGGATCGTAATGATGATGACCTCCCTCCCAGATCTGATTTCCCCTGATATTAGCCCTGCTGAAACATCAGTCAAGCTCCACGCACACTGTCGCTGGCCTGCTTCGCACACATGTGCACACACATAGACACCAAGGGGTACGAAACAGGTTTGAATGATGAGAAAGATAACTCGATACACGTCACTGCACCTGAGCCAGATTTAAGGTCACGGGAAAGGGCCACAGACGGTAGCAGATTTACCAATGCTCTATACGTACACAGTCTGATGAGCATCACTGGGCCTGTCAAAACAGGTTCCTAATAGTCATTTTTTTTCTCCTCTAATTCAGGCTCCCACCGACCAGCTGCCTCATGTCCGGATAGATAATCAGTGGCTGTTGATGACAGAGACTGAGACCAGGCTAACCAGTAATATTATTACAGCTTGCAATCATTACTGTGTGGATATTTCCTGCTCACAAGCAGACCTGATTGCTCATTAGAGATAAATGTTGAAGCTTTGATGGCCTCGCCTTTCTTAGAACCTCATTAACTTAACCTGAGCAACTTCTATCAAGCTAGAGGTGTAAGGCACGGCCTCTCACTTCTTTTGAGTCCCAGCCACGAGGAAGTTTAGTATGCATGCATGCATTTTTTTTCTTTAATTCTACACATTCACCAGTCATCACTGCATCTGTAGCTACTGGAACATTCTCCATTCAGCTCCACAAAAACATCGCAAAGCCCACAGCCACCGGCCTGTGCCAAAAAAACAAAACAAAATAAAACAGCTAGAGTCAAATGTGTATTATTGCAGGAAGTTATTTATCACTCTCACACAAACCCTCTGAGCAAATGTACAAGCAACACGGTTTTAGGTGCAAAAACCAAACGTGTATCAGAGCACTTCCAGTCACCGAGCTACACTTGTGTGACAGTGTTGACAGACACACTGGGGGCCTTACGTATCTGCTGATGATATTCCGGAGCAGGCTGAAATCCATCCTTTACACGGCTACACTGCGCGACAGAGACGTTCAGCTCTCCCTGGATGGATCTTCGTAAGCGCTACCTCGTGTAGATCTTTCCACGAGGATCCATCGCTCACCTCCTCCACCGTCGCCGCCGGGTGTCTGCGATAACGAGGAGCAGCGGTCTCTCAGTCACTCGGCTGCTCTGATTTTCATGGCATCCCTGGGAAGAGCCATGCAGCCCCCGAGAAATTACAACGACCCCTCACCAGCGCTGCTGGCTACATTTTACACTGAATTTTCAGCGCTTGCAAACCTCCAAACCCGCGGGTGTTCTTGCAGGGTGCTCTCCGTGTGACGAGTTCTTTTATTCTTGCAGGAGACGGTCCCTCGTGGAGTCTGTGTCCTGCTCTGTGTTCCCAGCGGTGGCCCTCGATGTAGCGGTGCTGCGAAACGTCCAAAGCGCTCATCTGTCAGATGACTACGCTGCGCGTGCGCAATGGCATGTCTGGCGTCTCCCGGGATGTTATATTGAATGCTGCACCGAACGAGCGATATCCACATGCAGAAGCACGAGAGGGAAGAAAACGAGCACAGGTCCAACATCATAAACCCCACGTCCTGAGATCACAGCACGATTAAGCCTGTTAGACCTGGACAACTTTAGGTCAGTCTGTTTTAAAGATGGACCATTCAGGTGGAAAGAAATGCTTACTTAAATAAATAAGTAAATAGGCATAATCAAAATTAGAAAATATTCTACTAAAATTCATACATTCAAACTGCAATCACGTAAAAATGTACATATAAAATAAGCAGCTG
The DNA here is from genome assembly GCF_057382185.1 of Mchenga conophoros. Taxonomy (NCBI): domain Eukaryota; kingdom Metazoa; phylum Chordata; class Actinopteri; order Cichliformes; family Cichlidae; genus Mchenga; species Mchenga conophoros. Next base: position 18,065,095 of record NC_140541.1, read on the forward strand.
CTCCTCTCCATTAGTAGACTGTTATGCAGGAAAATGGAATTTACTTATGGCATATTTCAAGTGCTTATTACAGAGTGCTGTGCAAACTTTTTGACATGCACAAATGTGCAAACATTAATGGAAATGTAGTATATAAGGCAATAACAGATTTTGTACAAATGTAATGAGCTTGAAGGTCAGTATTTTGTATCACCATCGTAATTCTTTAACACAGCCTGAAATCTTAGACAGGCTTTCTTGTAATTTCTCAAAGTAGTCTTCTGGAATAGTTGACATGAACGACATTCAAAGCCCTTCTTTGGACACTGCCTTTTGTTCTGTTCTCTTGACAGAGAACAGAACAAAATTCTTCCATACTGTTAAAGTGCAGGCTCTGGGGAGCATAATCAGTGACTGATAGTGTTGCATTGTATGATTTGTCTGTCTGGGTATGCTTTTACTGCTCTGGCAGCATACACTTTCCAGATGTTATATCACAGTGGATCAAAATCTGGTGGTACTTTTCCATCAGGCTTGACAAGATACCCAACACTAATGGCTGCAACGCCTCTCCAAACCAGGACAGAGCCTCCACTGTGTTCTACAGATGGGTGTAGATGGTCACAGCTGTACCTCTCCAGACCTCCTCTGCACATATTTACAATGATTTGAATTAAAAATTTGGATACATCACTCCATAAGGCCTGTTGCCACTGTCAGCATATCTCCATTCCACAGCTTTTTTTAACGATAGATATGCCAGGTTGTCAGATGATAGCTTTTTGGGAATCACCTTGTTGCTGCAGTATTTTATGCCTCTCAAACTATGTTAACTTTAGATTCATCAAAAAATGGGAACAATTATGTGTTTTTGCAATAGGCTGCTGGTAACAAAGTTCGTAAACATACCATTTAAAATTGGTTCTTTGCTAGGTTGTCTGTTATGTGTAGAGCATTCATCTGAAAATGCTCAGGTACAAGGACTAGACAGAAAATGAATGAAAAAGCAGCCAATGCCCATAGAAAAAGTTGGCTGACTATTGCTTTTAAAATTTGAATCTGCAATTATCTCAGAGTTACAGCTATTTCAAGTACAGCAATTAAGCTTAAGTTCAGAAAAAGACCATTTAATTCAGATGTGCCAAACATACAGCAAAGCCAGGTCTGCGAAATTATCCAGTCCTGAACACTGGATACAGAAATTAAACGTTTCAGAGAAGCATTTTTTTTCACTGTTTTTCTTTGCGAATGGATCATGTCATACAAGCTCAATTTCATCCAGTATCGTCACTTTTACCATCCTCTTATTGACAACAGTAAGACATTGCTCATTGACCAGCCATTCCACACAAAGGTAAGATGGATGAGTTGTAAGTGGAGTTGTGACCACTTACTTTTTTATCTGTTCACAAGAGGATGTGTTTATATGTATGGACAGAAAATCTTCAGAAAAATGAGTCATGAAGGAAGAAGACCCAAATGTTGTCCAGAATCCAAATCTTTCCTCCAGAAGGATACCATTCAGTGGGGCAAACAATCTAATTGAGGAGTAGGCAAACAACACAAAACAAGTCCACAAATCAGTCCAGAGGCCACACACAAGAACAAACGAGAGGAACCCTGGAAAGCAGGTAAGAAAACTGCAGGTATACAGACGAGGCTGATGACTGCTGTGGCAGACAAAACACAAGCGACACTAACAAGGGTGATCTGAACAATCACACAAGGAAAATGAACAAAAACAGCAAATAAAACTCACAGGAATGCCCAAAGACCAGCGATAACAAAATAAATCAGGAAACGACTCGATGGGAGAACAACCTTGCTATGTTTATGCAATGGTTTTACTGGTCGAGCCGGTGGTCTGAGCCACACGTGGCCTGTGATCTAAAAGGATGTCAGCAACCCTGACCTAACTTTCCAGAAATAATTGCTCAAATGTGCCAGAGGGAACAGTGTTCATACTTCATGTTTTTAATAGCTCAATAACAAATAAATCAGAAGTACACTAGAACACACACAAATACAAAGTCTGCAGACAACCCAGCAGAAATCAGCCAGCTCTAAAGCACACAAACCTACAGGTGTATGCAGAAATAATATGATGAAGTAGAAACCTAAAATCTAAAATTAGCTCCACATCCATCTGAGGGCATAAATCTGGCAGCAGGGCAGAAACACATGATGTCTTCCCCAGATGCTTTTATTTGTGGAATTATGACTTTCAATTAGCACTGACGCTATTAATAATGCAGGGATCCAGCACTTTCATGTCTGACCTGCTAATGTTTAATGTGGCTGTTTATGTCCCTCAGGGCACTTAATGGCTGATGACGAGCCCACCTCGGCATGCAAATTACACAGTCTTCTGTCTTTATCGGCTGTGACAATTATATGCATGTGTAACGCCATTGTTATGTGATTGAAGTATTCCTTCTTGCCTCTTTTCACCTTTGTTTTCCCACAAAAACCTCATTGATAACAAGGGTTTAAGCTAGCTTATGAATGTCCCCACGGGAGGTATAAAATACTGTAGTGTATGCACTGTAATGTGTGCTATAAGGCTAACAGAGGGATTCCTGACTGATAAAACAATGTTTTCATGTTCACACACTATACCCTTGTTATAACAGGAGGAATGAATGAAAACCAAAAATCATTCTCCGAATAGCACATCTGGCTGGATCTGCTGTTTTTGTTTGTAACTGGCCTTAATTTCTAAAGTAAATGGGCCAAAAAATGTACCAAAATTAGCAGCATATGATAATATTTCTGCTGTTGTTGCTGATATCATCACATAGTTCACTGGCTGTAACTGTTCCATCTGAGAGGAAGAACTAGGTCATTGTTCATTTCTTCCTTCTGTCTTCTGTGTGGGTGAAAGACAGCAGCATATGGGGCAGTGGGTTACTTCTCTGTTGCCATCAGGCTGTTGTGGGCAGAAACTCTTTAACAATTAACTTTCCCTACAGGCTCAAGAGCTCAGATTGCTCAGTATAAGGCATGCTTGTATCATATAGCAATCTTTACACTATAGTACATTCAGTAGTTGCCATGTCAGTATCTTTTTATCATGTTCTAATACTAATTAATCATGAAGTATGATGATATGATCCATAGTCACATTGATTGATTCATTTGAATTACAGCAGGTTTGCCAGGAATCTTTTTCTGCTAAAGTAAAAATATTTGTTGGTCTTGTAATAGCAGCTAATCTTGTGAGTCCTTCTAGCAGAAGGTTCTAGTATCAGTATCAGTAGTTCATGAAGTGATAACTGTTTACTGTTTTCAAATTACAGAGGATCTAATTATTCCAGTACACGAGCTCTGGTCGAATTCTTGTTGTCTGATCTCATTACAAAGTTTCAGTGTGTACTTTCGTGTTTTTAATCGCCATAATAACAAAGTTATTATGTATTGACATATAGACCATATGGACAAAATTACTGGCAGCCTAAATTATACACCTATGAGCTGCTCAGCCACTGAAACCATGCCAGAAGCTCCCAGTACACTGTTTGTGTGCTGATGTTAATGCAATAGGAGGTTTTGGAGTGCTGGAGTTATTGAGGCGACTTTTACACACTTTGTGTGATCTACCACTTTGTGACTGAGTTGCTGTGGTTTCCTTACATTCACCTTGCATGAAAACTGCTTCCAGTTGATCGTGTAGTATGTAAGAAGGAAAACATTTTATCGTATTATAGTAAGAAGTCTAAATCAAGCCAAAATTTGGTGAGCTCTTTAGTGCAACCGATTTTTTCACAAATATTTGTAAATGTTAAATGCATGACTAGGTGCTTGATTTTACACACGTGGCATTGGGAGTGCAAACACCTGAATTCAAAGATAAAGAAATGTGGCCCAGTACTTTTGTACACGTAGTGCATCGTTTACAAAGTTGATAAATGCTATGAAAACACTAAGATGGGTGTGATTAAAGGCTTTGTGGTTTAAAGGTGTTTCATAAGTGCTTCTAACTGAAGATAGCTGGCTAAATATTCAAAAAATACTGTAAGTCATCGAGTTTCCATATGCTGACATGCAGTAGGGTAGCCAAACTACTAAAATATTTATAGAAAACATTTTTACATAACTTTTTTATGTGTGTTGTTTGATCATTGGTGCTCTTGTTACATTACAAGCAGCTGACAATGCACTGTTGTCAGCACTGGATACTATTATGCTGTAGATGTGAATTTGTTCTATTGGTTTGCTGACACTGGACATTAAACAATCTGTGAGAAATGGCTGGATCTTGTCTGAGACATAAGTCTCTTCTCAAAAGCGATGCAAGGATAAGTATTTTAATTAGAACAACAATAATACATTATTTTAGGTATGCAGGCCTTAAACTTATAATGTTGATTGCAATTCTGTGATTCGTTTAAATAAATATAAAAAGTGTTTGTAAAGCTTCAGTTGTAAGTATCTAATTTGTTTTCAACACAAAATATGACATTCATAAGGGAATGAAGACTGGATTAAGATCAGTTTATGTCGGTGCATTATGAGCTTTGACAGTGAATGTTTACCACAGATCCACTATGGTTATTTGGGAAAATCAAACGCTTAATAGATGGCTGGTGAAGGTTAGCTGGAGAGCTTCAGCATGAGCACTCAGGAAACGCTGGTATATGGTGCCATCTAGGGGTCGCCGTGCAAAAGCACATTAGATGCCTCAACGTGCAACACGCTTATATCTGCCCCACGGCGCTGCTGGTGCAGATTCAGGTAATTTGGTAGCTAATTAATTGCTTTGATTAGCTGTAATTGGAGGGCCGTTGAAGCACGAGTTAACCCTGTATCATGGGAGAGCAAATTAACAGAAGGTAACAATTAGGTCTATAGTCTTTTGTCAGCCGTTCGTTCATTCATGAAGCTTCCACGGTGTCAGCAACATCAGGCTGATGTGCATTGACTTGACTGAATGAGTTTTAGAGTGTGTTTGGTGTGCGAGTGATTGCTCGGGTGAGTCGGTAAATGAAGAAGTGAATCAGCTTTCGGGTTTCTGTGTGACCTCTCGACTCGTGTCAGAGGTTAATGAATGTGGTTAATGCGGCTTGCGACACTGAGATCGTGTCAGTGCGCACGGTGCGCGCCGCAGGACGCCAGTGCCCCTCTGAGCAAAACAAAATAATAGGTGTGTTTGTGTCTCTGGCGGTGCTGATGCGCGTCACATGCCTTCTCTCCATGCCCGGTCTGGGTGCCAAGAGAGGGGCTTAAACCTGCGTCTGGAGATGGGAGCTGTGAGATCCCAGGGAACGGATGCTTGGCACCGTGAAATAGGATTTGGGAAGGACCGAAGCAATGAAGCGAGAGGGAGAAAAGCCACTGCCAAGTCCTCTCTACGGAATTGGTGCCCCCCTCCTCACCCCTTAAACACATTTAGTTTGCACACACACACACACACACACACACACACACACACACACACACACACGTGGATATATGAAGAGCAGAAAGAGGGGGTTGTGAATGGAAAGAGAAGAAAATAGAGAGTTTAAGAAGACGAACAGCGTTTGGAGCAATATCATACAGTCAGTGAGACATTGACCTCAACATGTGTTCCTCATCGTAACCAACTCTTACAACTCTCTAATCCTGCCACGGTGTTGCCAGGTGCTTCCTGTTTGCTTATTCGTGGGTGTAAATGTCCGCAGAGGCATATGGCATAGGTGTGTGCGTAGACTATTCCCTATAAGAGGCTGACAAGACACGGAGAAAAATGGGAGGGAGGGATAGCAACATAAGGGGGTGGGGCTCCCCACTTGGCTGTCAAATACTGTGATTGATTTCCCACCCCGTGTTATCAAGGCCAGCAGCCACAAGGATCCTAATACACACAAGCTATGAGCAGCCTCAATGCACTGAAAATAGGTCTATCAAGTCTCTCGCTCGCTCCCGCTCACGTGGTCATAACAAATATCTAATCAGCATAATTGGCTCTGCGTGCATCGAGCAAAGAGAGCAGAAGAAAGAGAAAACATAGTTTGCTCAGAGTGTCTCCAGTCTTGACAGCGTACGAGACAGAGAGAGAGAGAAAAAAATCAGTTAGGAACCTGAGCACAGACGACTGAGGATGTGTGGAGTCACATTTCTACTTCATCTCACACGTTTATTTATCTCACTCGGCGTGATCAGATCTGATCTGAGGAAAGCAGCTGAACTCGATAAGCCTCGCAGTCTAAGACAGACGGATGTTGTTCAAAGTGGGGACATCAGTAAAGAGTGAAAGAAAACTGGAGGCAAAAAAAGTTAAACCCCTGTCTTCGTCACACTTTCTTATTCTCTTTCTGCTTCCACCTGTCTTTCCTTTTCTTACTTCTTGCCCCCCCCGAATGATTTCTCTCTCATTCTTCCCCCCACACCTCCAATTTTCTACAAAAGGACTTGTGCAATTTTGCCATTACTCATATTATTGCTGGTGGCTGCAAACCGAGTCTTGGCTCCATTCCTCAGGGGTAATTGGAAACTGCAGGTGTGAGAGGGCACATTAGCATACACAAGCCTTGCACAGCATACTGCTTCAACCCTAATGGCAGCATGAAAAATACATCTATCACGCTAATGCCGAAGAGACTGATGTGTTCTGTAGTTACACCACTGAGACCAGTCATAAAAATGCGATATCCTGTGGCGTTAGAGAGCCGGTGCACACTTTTTCCCAAAGTATGTCCGTTTGTGCTTTTACCCGCCACGCAAAGATAGAAAGAGGAGAAGGGGAGCGCACAACTTGTAGTATGTTAATTTAAAGACATTGACAGGTGTATTTTTCAAATATCTTAAATATGTCACAAGTTATATGAACTGTGGCTGAAAACATGCTGCTTTATGCAGCAAAAAAGGGGCTACTCTACGCACGGTGCCAAAATATGTCTCAGTATGCTGGCACAGGGGGCTTCAACCAGCAAACAAACAGCATTTACTGAACAATAAGTAACATTTAATGTGCAAAGTCTCAGTTGAACAGCAGCTACGGGTTCCAGATGATTGAGGTGACAAGAAGAAGAATACCAGCCAGTGAAAATGATCAACCTTAAACTGAGCTGGTATTTAATGAAACAGGCAATAACCCAAAAAGGCTGTTTGGAAATTTCAGCATTTTAGAGACAATGTGATTGAAAAAGAAGCAGCTGAATACCTTACAGGCCATTCACTGAGCATAAACTATGAAACTTTGTCAACAATAAAAGCCTTTCTTGAAGCTGAGAAATGGTAGTATCATCTTAAATCAATCAGAGTGGCCAAATAACATCTCTTCAGATCTAATTTTGCCTTGAATATAAACAACAAAAATGCATTTAAAAATTGCAACAATCTTTTCTCTTGAAGGTGTTTCACGAAATGACAGTAAGAGGGGAGAAGACTGCAGTTTTGCAAATGTATTTCTGCTATAGTTTAGCATTCAAAAATCCAACTTAAATTTATTAACTATATATCAAAATCACCTTAATCACAATTTAGTTGCAAGAGCATGTGCCAAAACCTTATTTCTAGCCAGGTGAAACTTAAAGGGGACCTTTAAGTGTCATTTCTAGCTCACTAACAGTAACATATACATGACAGAGAATGGCTAAAAGCATAATAGGTGTAATTAAGAGTCATTTTCTGTGGTAAAAGCTCCCCAAAGCCTGCGTGACATGGCAACAGTTTGATCAGTAAAATGAGCTGTAACATCTGGTAAGGCTATATGATTACATGAAACATGTAATCTGTGTGTTTATGTTTTTTTTACTGGTGACATATGCTTGGCTGGATTGTTGTCCTTGTTCATCAGTGCCTCCTTCAAATCATTATTACCAAGTGTTATTTAGGCCAAAAGCTTTCTTGCCACTTTGGCATTATTGGTGCCATCTGTTGCTCAGTTACATGATTTGTAAAAAAAAATGTAATAAATAAATAAAGGAGGGCTTTGGCATTATATACAATCATAATCATGACTCGTTTTTAAATCAGTTCTTCAAATAACATAAAAAAAATAGAATACATGTTGATCACTTCGGTTAATAGTCAATGTTTTGAGATGAGACCTGCGGTGAAAACTGGCAAAGGAAAAAAAAATCTGTTTCAGACAGTGATGGCAACCCTTCTGGATATAATTAAATGTGAGTTCTTTGAGTAATATTTGTTCAGAAATTATGATCTGGTGGATTATTGAGAAGCAGAGCTGACTCTAAACTAATCACTAATTCCGCTTTTGAATCGGGAGACATTTGTTTGATTGTCATGAACTAAATGAGGAGAAAAAGTACAAGGAGAAAAACAGTAAGGACTCACACCATTGTAGGACATATTTTGCATATTTCTGCCATCAATCAGCTTTACTGCCGAATCTGTTTGTGTAATAACTTGTTGAAACCCTAAAAGAAACCTTGTACTTACAAGAAGCTGTTAAATTAATTTTAAAAACTTATGGAAATCATGCCCACATGGTTGTCAGCAATAAAAGAATTTAAAATTCACTAGAAATCCATATTGTCAAATGTAATTGTAGGATATTTTCTATATCTGGATGTCCAGTGAGTCACCGAGGTACACCTTGCCATCAAAAAGGAGAAATTTAAAGCAGAACAACCAATTTCTTCTAAGGATGTGAAATAATGACCCATTTGGACCCCCTGCTGTGTGTGCATAGGGTGTGTGCCCATTCAACTTGCTATGTTAGCAAATTAAAGGGGACACACAAGTCTGTATGTGTTATTACCATAACCGCACACACATACGCTGACTTGCAGAGACTTTCTTTGTCCTGTCTTCAGTTTTTCCTGTCTATAGGACAGTGCTGTAACAGCTTGTTAAACAGTGACATGCATTGACTTCCAGACGCCCTGCTGTGCACATCTCACTGCAGTCAGGGCTTCAAGAACACGAATAAGCCATCACTCCACTTCTTCAAGGCTGTGGTTACTTCACAGTGACTGACTTGAGCAACCTCACAGAACATGCATGTACTCTGTGACTATACAGAGGGAATATACAGAAAAACACAGGAAACCTGCCAAAAATGCAAAAAGAAGAACAGGAGAGATAGGGAGGTAGGACGGAGACGAGGCAATGAAAAATTTCAGAGCTGATCCTTCATGTATTCAAATTTTAATATTTCGTGTCAGCTCTGAAAAAATGTTTCTTTGGTTTAAAACATCATCTTTTCATCCTTTGTGTCACAAAAAAATGCAGCACAAAAATAAAAAAAGTATTTAGTCAGCCACCGATTGTGCAAGTTCCCCCACTTAAAATGATGACAGGGGTCAGTAATTTGCACCAGAGGTACACTTCAACTGTGAGAGACCGAATGTGAAAAAAAAAATCCATGAATCCACATGGTAGGATTTGTAAAGAATTTATTCGTAAATCAGGGTGGAAAATAAGTATTTGGTCACCTCAAACAAGGAAAATCTCTGGCTCTCACAGACCTGTAACGTCTTCTGTAAGAAGCTTTTCTGTCCCCCACTCGTTACCTGTATGAATGGCACCTGTTTGAACTCATCATCTGTATAAAAGACACCTGTCCACAGCCTCAAACAGTCAGACTCCAAACTCCGCCATGGCCAAGACCAAAGAGCTTTCGAAGGACACCAGGAAAAGTATTGTAGACCTGCACCAGACTGGGAAGAGTGAATCTACAATAGGCAAGCAGCTTGGTGTGAAAAAATCAACTGTGGGAGCAATCATCAGAAAATGGAAGACATACAAGACCACTGATAATCTCCCTCGATCTGGGGCTCCACGCAAGATCTCATCCCGTGGGGTCAAAATGATCATGAGAACGGTGAGCAAAGATCCCAGAACCACACGGGGGGACCTGGTGAATGACCTGCAGAGAGCTGGGACCAAAGTAACAAAGCTCACCATCAGTAACACACTACAACGGCAGGGAATCAAATCCCGCAGTGCCAGACGTGTTCCGCTGCTGAAGCCAGTGCACGTCCAGGCCCGTCTGAAGTTTGCCAGAGAGCACATGGATGATACAGCAGAGGATTGGGAGAATGTCATGTGGTCAGATGAAACCAAAGTAGAACTTTTTGGTATAAACTCAACTCGTCGTGTTTGGAGGAAGACGAATACTGAGTTGCATCCCAAGAACACCATACCTACTGTGAAGCATGGGGGTGGAAACATCATGCTATGGGGCTGTTTTTGTGCCAAGGGGACAGGATGACTGATCTGTGTTAAGGACAGAATGAATGGGGCCATGTATCGTGAGATTTTGAGCCAAAACCTCCTTCCATCAGTGAGAACTTTGAAGATGAAACGAGGCTGGGTCTTCCAACATGACAATGATCCAAAACACACCGCCCGGGCAACAAAGGAGTGGCTCCGTAAGAAGCATTTGAAAGTCCTGGAGTGGCCTAGCCAGTCTCCAGACCTCAACCCCATAGAAAATCTGTGGCGGGAGTTGAAAGTCCGTGTTGCTCGGCGACAGCCCCAAAACATCACTGCTCTCGAGAAGATCTGCATGGAGGAATGGGCCAAAATACCAGCTACTGTGTGTGCAAACCTGGTAAAGACCTATAGTAAACGTTTGACCTCTGTTATTGCCAACAAAGGTTATGTTACAAAGTATTGAGTTGTATTTTTGTTATTGACCAAATACTTATTTTCCACCCTGATTTACGAATAAATTCTTTACAAATCCTACCATGTGAATTCATGGATTTTTTTTTCACATTCTGTCTCTCACAGTTGAAGTGTACCTCTGGTGCAAATTACTGACCTCTGTCATCATTTTCGGTGGGGGAACTTGCACAATCGGTGGCTGACTAAATACTTTTTTGCCCCACTGTATTTGTCGCTTTGGTGGCAGCCTTATGCGCCATAACAGCTAGGTGATCTCAACAAGAAAACACACGAAGCTATACCAGTTATTATGATAATTAATGTTTGTCAAACATCGAAGCACACAGAAAGTTCAAAGGTAGCCTATTCCTGCCTTTTTAAGCCTTTATTTTACCAGTTCATTACCCCAAGTGTGCCAGGATCACACAAGGCTGATAGGCCTTCTGTAGTTAGTCGTTTAATTTACATATATGTTGAAATTACACAGATCAGTTTTAAAGGGGAGTTTAAGAGGGCAGTGCATGAAATCTTGAACGGACACATAGGAAATGACTTAATCTAAAAAACAGAATAGATAAAAGAAAGAGCTAAGTGAGCTCAGTGGACTGGTTACAGGCAGGATCTCACATGTTTTGGGATGTCAGTACTTTCCCGTATCATCTGATGCTGTTGCGGTCAGGTTCTGCTGGTCCACACATTAGCAGTTATGAGTTATGGATGCATTGTAAATATATGCAAAATGACTTACAAATAACCTTGACCGGCATAGCTATCTGTGCAAAAGAAAACTGAGACCTTTCTCTATGGAGTTTCTCCCTGTGCATGTGTTAGTTCCCTCTGGGTATTGTGCTTTCTGCTCCAAAGATGTGGTGACTTTAAATTTGTAACAGGTATGAGGTAGATAAAGTGCTTGAAGTGTGTAGAATACAACACTATATGAATATATTGTTAAAATCTGACTTGGTAAGTGGACTGGTTCTTATGTAGCACTTTTCTAGTCTACTTGAGCGCTCAAAGTGCTTCACACAACATGGCTCATTCATACAAGCACTTTTTCCCTTACACCTAAGTACTTTCTATCTAAAGCTCAGATGAATGAATCAACTTGGGGTTCAGCATCTTGCCCCAGGATACTTCAGCATGCAAACAGAAGCCAGGGATTGAACCACTAACCTTCTGATTAGTACATGACCAGCTCTACCTCCTGAGCTACACCCACCCCAAGAAGCTTGCAGCAAGTACTACCTAAGGCCAACCTTACTTAGCTTCAAGGACCAGACTATTTTGAGAAGTGCTCAGGGTGGTATGGCCATAAGCTAGTAAACTTGGTTTTTTAAGCACTTTGAGTTGCCTGTAAGAATAGAAAAGCTAGTGATACACTAGAATCACTTACCAAACGGTCAGCTGTTAAGTTTGATAGCGTGTAATGTAAGCTGCCAGATTTTGATAAGGAATAACTCTGGTTCTGCTTTTGATACTGAAAACAAAAGTTTGTTTTAATCTGTGAAAATGTGCAGCTATTACCAGGCTGTAGCTATGTTCTACGTAAACTGTGCAGCAGTGTATCTGACTTCTTTTCAAACCTCACAGCAAATACAAATAATAGATTCTGTATTTCACAATGGGACGCAGCAGGTGAATGTCTGTTTCAAAGATGGGTCATAGCCTAGCCTAACGTATAGTGCTCGTATTAGTGCCCACATGGGATTTTAGCCAAAAACGCTATGAGAAAAAAAGAGCAGTGAGGTGTTGTATCTGCGGCTTGTGGCAGATGGAGTTCATCAGTGAAACTGCAAATATTACAAAATAATGTCGCCAGGAGTTCATGTAGGTCTATTGTTTTCATTAAAATCTGTAAGTGTTGCTGGATGTGTGTGCCTGTGCTCTCCTTGCAGGAGGTCAGTATACTCCTGCGCTGACTGACTGAGGGGGATTATTATGGGATTAGGGGTGTCTCGGTTACCGGGGTGAGATGATAATCACAGTGGCTGTCCTCTGATCTCGACGGGGATAGGAGTGTCAATCAAACTGGAAACACTCAGAGATGAGAGGTACCACTGCTGTGAGCGTGAACACGTGCGCAATGTGCTCTCTGAGCTGGGTGTTACATGTTTGATCACATGTGTGAATGTTTTGTGTGAATCAGCTGTCAGGTAAAGGGAAGTGGGGAAAAGAGGAGTTAGTGTTTTTTTTTCTTTTTTTTTTCATCTCGCTAGAAGATGAGTGAATTTATGTTTTATGGAAATAAAATATGGCCCACACCTCCCTCCCTGCCTCCAGATGGTCCCTGTGGAGAGAGGGTGATTATCTGGCCCATCTGAGCAAGGGAACCTGAGAGTGTTGATGTTGGGTGGGCAGTGCGGTGCCACGCCAAGCCTCCTGTCCCCAGGAGCCTGAATACGATCCCCTTTACCTGCCCCTTGTCTCTGGTCCTCTCCCTCCCTCCTCCACCCCATCACCGGCTAGGCTTACTGCAACTCCCCCACCTCCTCCTATCCTCCCGCTGTCTACGCCCCAGGATAGACTTTCTTCCACCTGACAAGGCTTGGCCTGGATTACTGGAATACCTGGACAGGTAAGTCAACTGATGAAGGTGTCAAGTGCATCTATGTGTTTTTATGTTAGTTTGTAATGCTTAGCAACCCATCAGGAACAAAGCAGTAAACATCCACAAAAGAGGGTTGCTAAGAACTCTGCAGAGCACTTTGTTCCAAAGTCCACTTTAGTAATCCTATGAATAAATAACCAAGGGCCACCAGCTCGGTTAATAAACTCTTCCTCATTTTGATTTTCAACCTTTTACTCCCTCCTTTCTCTCCCTCTCCTCTCTCCATCCTACTCGTCCTGCCTGCTAATTAGGCCAGGTCTTCGGTTTCCCTGCCATGGGTGATATGAGTTTATCAGAGCTGCCTGTCAGGCTGCAGGGGTCAGAGAACGGTGTTGTTGGACCAGACTGCAGCTTGAGCCGTGGCACTAGCTCAGCCATGAGACAGAGAAAAGAAGCTAACGGATCAGAACTAAAAGAGATCCTATCTGATGCATTTTGTTTTCAAGCTCAGAGATCCCGCTAAAGGCCTCAGCAGAAGACAAAAAAATCATGATGGGACTTCTAAATGATATCGCAGCTACTGCCTGTATGTAACTGTTTCCTTATTATCACTGATATAACACTGAACTATAAGCACTAGACCAAACTTAACTAAATAAACCTACAGGTCATCTCATGCTTCATTAATGTGTGTAAATAAAAACACAGGTGTACATAGAGGTGTTTTGAGCACTTTTTGAGCTCGAGCACCAGTTTTCAAAAGCTAAGAGCTGTTTTTCCTCTTAGCTGATTCTCATACATCCTATAAAAAAACTATGATTTTTTTTGCAACACTTGCTATTAAATTTGGCGTATGATTTGCAACAAACAGTGATTAAAGTCTTGATATGTCTTTTGCTGGTATTTAAGCAAGATAAGACAAAGATGAAAGGCTGATTAGCACTTCAGCTTCACTTTCTTTCTCCTTTGGTTAGTAATTAGTAGGTTTAATTTGACAGTTTTAGAAAGACTTTTATAAATAGATACTTGAGAGGTTGGCCTCTCTCACTGAACTCAAAACACAAGATCTTCTTAACCATTTTCTTCTTTCTTAATGTGATAGTACATTTTTAAGCACTTATTATTTGAGTAATGCAAACATTTAATCATCCATAGTCCTAATATATTAAAAGTGGACTGAGTTGACATCAGTATAATCACTGATATTATTACACAAGAGTTTTTGCTGTTTTATTAAATAAAGATGTGCATAAGAAAAAAAAACATTAAAATTAATGAGATATGTTTTAATTCATGAGATTCATTATGTTACATTTGTTATGGGTTTGTTAACGTATTAGAAAAAGAAACAGGTAATCCATTACTTTTGACTTGACATGAGATTGTGCTGTAGGTGAGAAGTTTAACAAAACAAATAATGATATATTACTTACCGATTTAGTCACCTTGTATCAGGCTGTGCCACATGAGCTGTTCTACTCTTTTTAAAGGGACATCCTTTATGTGAGATGTTGAACTATTAATTATACATCTGTATTTCTTTATCTTTCCCTCCTGCTGCAGATTACGAGGGTACACTGCAGTGCATTCAAAAGAGGGCAGTGTAACCACACATGCAGGGCTTCCTTGACGCTTGCCCCTATTTCCGCATCTCTCATATAAACAATATTAAAGCGTTAGAATACACCTGTACATGTAGTATTTTATATAAACGTTTGCATCTTTGCAAATAAAAGCTTTCCAACAGCAACTTGGTTTTTTTTTGTTTCAGTTTAATAGCCTATTTGTCAGGGGCACAACGTGGGAGAGAGAGAGAGAGAGAGAGAGAGAGAGAGAGAGAGAGAGAGAGAGAGAGAGAGAGAGAGAGAGAGAGAGAGAGAGAGAGAAAATGAAGTATGACTAATGTAATTTGAACAGACATTTCAACAGTCAGAGTGAAAAACCCAGTGGTCAAGCTGTGAGGAAAAAGCTGCACCTGGTAATTGCTGCAACACCCACTGACCCCTGTGTAATGTGCATCAGCATAACCCTTCACAACATGTAAGAAAATTGCTTCATAGTTAGTGCATTATTGTTTCAGTGATGGCAGAGAGGTTGCTTTGCTTGGCCCTGGGTGGCATCATTAACACAGGCTGGAGCAACGCGTTTAAATCAGATGGCATTGTCACAGGTGTAACTACTGCTGTTCATGCATGTGATTAATGTCCCCTTTTTTGATTAATTTCCTACGTTGGCTGAGAAGCCCTCGCATTTGTGATTAATGAACCTGCAGCCTAATATAATGTAATAGTGGCTTATTTTTTATTTTTTTTGTATGTGCATATGCATGTGTGCTCTCACTGGTTCCTGTGTGTGGTATCCCAGTTCAGTCAATAGTGGCAAGCGAAAGGTCGGGGTGGAAGAAATCATGCACAAAACCTGAAATTTTCTTAACAGAAGAGTCTGTCTCACTTGGAGCTGTGATAAGGGTAATATGCCAGGGTGCTACAATAAATCAGTTTTAAAAAGACAAGGGGAAAGATATAGAGAGCCTAGCATACAGCTAGATGAAAAGTTAGTGGGAGGCTGATACATAAATCCGCATACAATGATGCAACTCTGGTCTTAAGCTTCTGTGTCTGCCTGAGGGCTATGATGGGTGTGACCAAGATGCTGCAAACCAGATCCTCACACTCTTCTCTTTTCAAGAGGAAAAAAAACAATATACTGCTTGGTTATCCTCACTGTTGACCTTTTGATGTCTAAGTCAATATTGTGTCTTTTTTTTTTCACCACCACTCTCAGGCTTCTTCCCTCTCCTGCCCACCTTCCCCATATCCCCGGTGGTGACAGAGACGGAGGACACAGGGGTCTGTAATTAGTTGGTTGACCCCGGGGTTGGGTTGTGTGACCCCGGCAGCCGTGAAGCGCAGATCCAGCCTGATCAGATGAGTAGTTCTGAGGGATCAGTGGTTGAAAGACAGCCGCCTCCGTACCTCGGCCAACCCAGTCACACTAGCCAGCGCAGCAGCGTCGGGCACAGTTACAGGAGCCCGGCCAACGAGCCCAAACAGAGTCACAAACACCTGTATGGGGTAGACTACAAACATACAGACACATGCTTTTCAACATCCACAGACACCGATGGGGCTGCAAAACAGACTACCTGCCACCATTCAAGGAAAGGAAGGGAGGAGGGGGGCTGACGGGTAACCCGACCCAGGTAGGGGAAGGATAGGGAGGGAGGGGACGGGAGGTGAGGGAGGAGTAGTGCTGGCCCTTGGTCAAGTGCCTTGTATTCCACAAACAGGCCGCATCCAGTTACACTTTACCTGAGAAGCTGAGCCTGAGGAGAGGATTCAAAGAAAAGCTTGTGGACCTCCCTCTCTTTGGTGTACTTTCTTTGGCGAAGAACTACATTCTGATTTCTTCTGAGTGTAAAACCAGGGATTTAGTGAAAACAAAGGCCAGTTCACATGTGTAAGTGCTGCACAAACATTATAATAGCTGCGTTACTGTACGTACGAGCAAGACTGAGGATTGGTAAATGTGGCTCAGCTGCCTGCACTGCCTCCGCAGCTCACCACACTAATTAGAAGCGGCGAGATGGGAGAAAGGGAGAGAGTGTCATCAAGGACACACTGGGAGACGTTCACCTGAGACAGCTCAGTCACTGATGCTCCGGGCAAATCAGTATGACCTGAACACCGGCACTGTTTGAAGTTGTGACAGAGAGAACGAGAGACAAAAGCGTCTGGATCTAACTGTAGGCCTTGGGGGAATAAAGAGATGGGAAGAAACAGAGAGGAGGGAACACAGAGTGAGGAGAAGGAAATTCGCTGGAGAAAAATAGGCAAAGAGGACAGGGAAGAAAAGCAAAGGGAGAGCACTTCCCCACTTTCCTGTGTGAAAATTGAGGCCTGCTCTTTAGGACACTTATTATTTAGTCTCACTTTCTGTTACTTATCCCTCATTTGTTTCTACCTCTTTACCTCTCTCAAGTCATCATGTTTACACAAGCTGTTACTGCCATTTCCCCGTTGTCTAACCCTCTGCTGTTTTTCCTCTTTTTTTTCTCTCCCCCCTCTTTCTTTGTCTTTTCACTACTGGTTGGAAATCTGGAAGGCTTGCTCATCGGCGCCAGCCTCTGTTAATCCCCTCCCAAAGCACCTTAGCAACGCTAGGAATTTAGAGATGCTAAAAAAAAACCACACGACGACAACGACAACAACTGTTCTTAACACTGGGCTCATATTGGCAAGAGTGGCCACATCTTGAGATGTGTGTGTGTTTTCCATAAGTAGTTCAGAACAATCTGGATGGGTGTGATAACCAAGGATCTCTCAAGAGTGTGTGTTTGTGTGTGTGCAAGTGCAGAACGTGTGGGTTTGAACGTGTGCACAGAGTGGGACTGCGTGTCTATGTAATATAGTTCCTATATAACAACCAGCAACCTGGTAATCACAGCATGTAGTCACCTGAGATACTTATTATCTAGTCTCTTTACATGTTCCCTCTTTGTCTGTACCACGGCACAAGCTGCACGCTGCTGGATGAGCGTTTGTCTTTGTGTGGCGGGCTGCACACACCTGAACAAGTCAATGAGAGGCTGAAAACGAGTGAAAGAAATATATAAATTATTACAGACTACAGTGAACAATTTATGTTATTATGGGCCCAACTTTGATGCTAGCAAAATGCATTGATGAAAAAAAATCAATAAAGCAAGGTTACAACACTCACAGCAATTACGACGTCAGTTATTTTTCATTTATTGGCTTTGTGATTTTCACACATCAACACAGATCACCCCAGCACCTTTCGCTTTCTCTACCCAAAATCAATTACTTAGGGGCAATGGTAAAATAATTGAGGGCGCATTTAGGCCTTGAAATTAATACATAGTTTAAATGTTAAAACTTTTCTGTAACTCCTCACTTTGAAGTATAAATTTACCTCTCAAATTGAATATGAAAATAAATGACGGAAAGCACAGTATTTTTTTTATTCTCAGGCTGTAATAAGATGCAAGAGTTTATTTGGTATGTACTCTTTATTCCCCCCCCCCTCCCCAGCCATGGGTGGCTGTGTAAGCTAACAGAAAAAACAAACTGCAAAATGCAAGTGCATAGCACACGTCTATCTCATAAGATGACTTTTAATCCATCAAAAGACAAAACAAAACACACGGAAAAACCTGATAATAATAATAACAGTAGTTACTTTTCTAAAGCAAAAAATATGTATATTACATGGCGTATACACTCATGCACAAGAAAGATGTTAATAAGAAATTAACAGCATATCCAAACAATACATGTTTATTGTAGGGGATTGTGTTCAAATGAAAATGACCTGTTTCATCTGATCCTCTGTTCCTATAGTGGCAGATCTTTACAAGGTTTCTTTTGGGCTGGTCAAACAGCACGTTAAATACACTTGAGGCTGTAGAAAGATTCATTACAGGCATTTTGACGGATTTTACAAATCTGAAAATGCAGCGGGTTCTTGGACAACATGCCAGCTGAGGGACTAAGAGTATTAAGACAGTGAAACTGGCTCCAGTGAAAACCACGAGGGAAGGAGAGCTGCTGCAGTCAATGCAGTTTCCTTTTGTGTGTGTGAGTGTGCATGTGTGTGTTTGTTTTTGCTCAGATGGGCAAAAATATGGGGCTAGGATTGTTTTGTTATCCACAATTTTAAGCTAAAAAAAAGCCACACGATCTGAAGTCATACACTTTACTTGGATACAAAACATTGGGTGACAGGAGAAAGGGGTTATGTAATTAAGGGGTTTCAAGAAGGTAGCATCACAGAGGAAAGAACGAGTTAATGGAAGAAATTTGGGGTTCTGACAGTTGCTGACATTTTCTGAGAGGTCTTTTCGCCCGCACCACCTATCTCCCAGTGCTCATGGTAAAGATGGCCTGCCAGTAAAAGGGATGAGAAGCTATCTGTAAATCACAGTCTCCCCACAGTGATCCAGTTCAGCTGGTCATAGACTTGATGGCCATTGTCCTGGAAGACAGATAGAAGCACAAAAACAACAGATATATGTTACTAATTTGTAGAGGATATCAAAAGTCAGTAAAAGTAAAGTTATTAGCAAAAACACATAAGTATGTGTATGTATATATATATATATATATATATATATATATATATATATATATATATATATATATATATATATATATATTATAAGCAGACAGAAACACATAGAGTACATGTACATTGTCTAATCTGAGGAATGGTTAAATGCATAGAATATATATTTGCAGAGAAATTAATCAAATTTATCCCACACCTTAAACAGTCTGATGGGTGACAACAATCTAATGGCTGCGGAAACAAATTGAATAGGGTTATAACCATTAGGAGCAATTTATCTGTACCTCTCTGACATTTTCCGGTGACATACACATCCTTCACTTGTTCCAATCTGACCTATCTAAACGACCCAGTGTTTTGATCACTTGACCCAGCAGAGTTCAAAGGGCAGCCGGTTCAAACGGCTATCAGTGCGCTGCAGGTTGCAGTGAGCATCATAAAACTGCTGTTTCTTATCTGAACTCTTTGACCCCTCATTAACCCCTCTCTACTGCTTTGAGAATTATCGCCTGCTGCACATTTGTCGAGGCGGTGAGAGTCACTGAGAGTTTGTGAAACACCGAGCTAGTTGTAACATTTATAAGAGCAAGCATCTTTAGCTTCACTTTGGCAACGCAAGGGTTTTACCGAAATGGAAACAATAGCATTGTAAGATGCTCGCGGCGCTAACATATCTATGCTGCACTGAGGTCATGTGGGAAGGGAAAAAAAAAGATTTCCTTAATACCAACTTGTGAGTTTTGACATCTTCAAGAAAGCTGTGCGAATAATAAAATACTGTGAAGTGAAGAAATATGACAAAGTTTTGATGTGCGGCAACCTTATTTGCATGATTTAAAGGATCATATTAAAGTTAAACAGCGGAACTTTCCCTGTTATAATTCAAGCCTGGATATTCACAGGCACCCAGAAACTTTTAGTGACAACGCATGAATGTGGCATAATGTAAGCGGTGGTAATACTCACTGACTTCAGAATCACAGTTTCAGCTGAGGCTGATGGGAATGCCGTTATTTAGCGTTAAATACATAATTTGGTCTGTTAATGGCACATGATGAAAAGGGAGGGGATTATTTGATTTATTTGATGGGAAATATTGCATATGAGCCACATGACTTATCAGCCTCACTGAAGGAAAACTCAGTACATCAACAAAGTCCTCAAGATACACTGGACTACATGGGCAACCTACAGATTATACCTACAGCAACTACTAAGCCATGGAAACCCATGTCACAAAGCTCCCTGTGCACAGTTTTTGTGCTGATGTTAATGTCAGAGGAGGGTTGGAGCGCTGCAGTTATCGAGTCAGTAGAGCACTGGTGATTTTTATGCACTATACGCCTTAGCACTCAGCAACTCCGCTCTGTGGTCTGCCACTTCATGGCTGAGTTGCTGTGGTTTCTAAATGCTTCCACTTTGCCATAATACCACTTACAGTTGATTGTGGAGTATCTAGGAGGGAAGAAATTTCACAAACTGACTTGTCGCAATGGCGGCATTCATTTACAGCACCAAGCTTGAATTCAGTGAGCACTTTAAAATGACCCATTTTTTCCACAAATGTTTGTAAAGGTTGACTGCATGGCAAGGGGCTCGATTTTATATTCCTATGGCAATGGAACTAAAAACACCGGAACAGAGATGTGGCACAATACTTTTGTCTATATAGCATACATTGTCTGAGAACCATGCATCATGGCATTTTGTTTTGCAGATGAAAATATGTTATTGGACAGCTAAAGTCTCTGACCTGCTGGTGCACTAGAGGAAAAGTCAGCAGAAAGCAACAAAAAGACTATGGAGAACATGAATTTTTTCTCAAAATTTCACCTCACTGCTTTTGTTAGACGGTGTCTGAACACCACCTGACATCGTCTACTATGTAAAGAGCATTGAGCATAGAGCATCTCTATGTGTGTCCAAAGCTTCAAAGTTTGTCTCATTGCTTTGTGGGGACCAGCTGGGAAAGAAGAAGCAGTGCTTCTGCATGTACATGCTTTTATTTTTAAATAAGACTTCAATCAACCTCCTGAAATTATAAGGTTCTGTTTAAAAAGAAAAAAAGGTGTTCAAATGGGAGAGAAGAAAAAACAAGATAATAAGTAGGCTAGAAATAAAACAATATTATTGTACTCAAAAGTACCATTACTTTTGTATTAAAAAGAACTTATTAGAGTCAAAATGCTTTCGAGAGTTTTATAGTTTCCAAATGCTCTCTTAGTTTATTCCCCCACCCCCCAAAAAGACTCAAGGTTATTGCATATATTTAGTGAGGGACAGGAAGCCACTTACCGTGCTTTTATTAACATTCATTCTAAAATCCCCTTTTCTCTCTGGAGCACATGTAATAGTCTGACTGTTGCTGCCAAACAACACTAAGTTTGCTTGTCTTGAAGAGTCCATGAAAGAAACTCTTTGTGGAAGCACTTCTGCTGAGAGAGGGGGAAAAAAAATCTAACAGTAAACGATTCTTCCTTCAAGAGCGCAAACAGGAGTATTTCAGAGGACACTTAAAACTTATCATGTGGCCTTTCCTTGTTGTTGTGTTTGGAACAAATAGGTACTGAGGTATTTTCTTATTTGAGCAAAGCAACACAATGCTTTTGCCTGAGAAAATGAGATTAACTTTTAAAATATCTGGGGGTTTTTTCATTTAAAGAACAAGATTATTTATTTTTAGCAGCAAATAGCTGATTTTATTCATGTTAAGGAACAATTTCTTCATTTCAGAGCCTTAAAAACTTCCCTCTACATCTGTTCACCCATTGATGGATTATGGATTTATGTCAGGTAACAAGGAAGTCTCCAAGAGAAATAATTTCCTTGCACGGTCATAGTAAGTATGACAGGACCAATATGGCAAATGGGTAAAGTTGGGCTTAAATTCTTAAAGGGCTGTACTTTAATACAAATGATATTTTCTTAAACCCAAACAAGTTGTTTTATTATCTAAACCTAACCGAAGTGCTAGAAAACACGAACTAATGAGGAAAAAAGATATTGTTGTTATTGAACTGCAAAGTCCACATAGGGTGGAGGTCAGGGTTAGTGGATGGGTCAACAAAACACTTTTTTATTTCAAAATGCTCTTGTTTTTTTAACTATGTTCCTTAATCTTAACATGTTTAATATAATAAGCTTGATGAACAAGGTCCTCTGCATTACCATAATCCTAACTAAGTTGTTTCGTGTCTCGGCCTTTGCAAACATAGGCAGAAAACAGATGAACCATATTGTGCTCTAATGGGTTGTGTTCAAAGGGGTTAAGCTGGAGGACCTGTCACTGTGCTCGCCAAAGTAATTGCTTACATCTCCTTATGCTGCTGTAATCACTAAACAACTCTGACAGGGCAAGAGTCAAACAGTCAGGGAGACTGTAGAGCAAGCCAGCTCTTACTTTTATCCATTTTAGTTGTGGTAAAAGTCACAAAGTCACATCTGTGAGGTGAGAAAAAATTAAAGAAATATCGCTCTGTATAATGCAATTTAATTAAACAGAGACACAGTGTGAATGATTAAAAATGACCATACAGTTGAATTGACACTTCTTTAAAAGAGTTAAAAAAAAATTATATGAACACTATATTCTTCAAGAAGATGGGAATTTATTGACTGTATCTGACTTTTTAAGCAAAGTCGAAAGAATAAAATGCCTCCTGAAAGGACAATCTGATGAATGCCTGTAAAGGTTATACAAGTTTTTCTTTGGTCTTTATTTTTGTCCTAATATAGCTTCAACCTAGGGGGTTTACTTAGAAGTTGTCTGTTGTCTGGCAGATTTTGTTTGGGCCTGACTTTTGTGCCACTTTATGATCGTTCGGCAGTTATTTGATTAATTATCAGAGCACTGCATGCACAGGTGCTTGTGAACTAGGCCTTTACCCCAACGCTGAAATCTAACATAAAAGATAGGATAATTAATTTTTAAACTCTAAACCAATCACATTACTTCACTCCTACCACTAAAAAAGTTGTGCCAGTCAGAGTGGCTCGCCACATTAAAAGATTCCTTTTAAGTGCTGTGTGCACGGTGGAGAACTTCGAGCCCAGAAAGCATGGCACAACAAATCTACAGTCAAAGTGTTTGTGGAAAAGGTGAAAGCTCAGTCATGTCATGTTATTTAAGTATGTTGACACTTATTCTTTGCAACACAGTAATCCAAAAATATACAGAACAGTCAGTATACTGTATGTAGTTTTGAATTTGTTGCAGGTATTAGTAACATGACATCAATCCAATATTTCTAGAAATAATTCTGCATCATATTTTAGCGTGATTAAAATTGTATTTAATAATAAAGCATGAAACACTGCTTTTGCCAGAAAAGTTGAAAAAAGGGTTATGATGCACAGGATTAATGATCTCTGAGTCCCCCTTCACAAACTGGCAGGTTACTGAATATTAATCCAACAGTATGATGTGTTTGAAGCTTCAGTCTGGTCTCATTTCCAAGTTTGTTTAATTAAAGGTAAACACAGTAGATCATTGTGAATGATGACAGTTCTCAAACCAGAAGCTGTATGTTTATCATTGATGATAATTCCCTGCTGCCATCAGAGGGCAACAGGACAGGTCGTTTATTATATTATTTAAGTAACCCAAGGCGGTTTTTCACAAGTACTGACTGCTCTACCGTACTTCTGCAATGCATATTTAAATTTTACACAGTAGGAATGTTTTTTTATGTGTCTTGCATTTCTTATTTTGGACTTCCTATTTTGCTTGCCCCTGTTTAAAGAACCTGCTGAGAAACCCGGTTTCTACCAAAAATATCAGTGAATAGCTTCGCTTCATTTAGATGTAATGCCCACTTGTTTGCAAGTCTCCCACCTGCATGCCATGTACCAACTCTGAATTTAACAGAAACAGATGGAAAAAGCAGGTGTTATGTTAGTTCTGCTGCTAAAATAAAGTGCCAGTACCTGTGCAACCTAAATTAAATACAGCAACTGCCTGTGTCCTTGGATTTAAACTTATTCCTAACAACTTTAATACAGTTTGCTCCTGAATTTCTGCCATTAGGATTTTTTTTCCAGTGCGCGAAGTATCAAATTTCTACATGGCAGATAAGTCTCAGGTAGGATGATGGGGTGGCTGGTTTGGTCTTTAATATAAAAGCCTTTGACACACAGAATCTATAAATCATTTAACTCTATTATGGGAAACTGTTGTTAATTACACATCTCCTACTAATTGTATATGTTGGTATCTTTTACCCATTGCTATGAATCTTTGCCAGTCTTGACTAAATCATGCTAGCCACCTATACTGTGGCCACAGTGGAACATGATGGAAACACAATATCAATATTGAAATGTTGATATGGTGAACAATAGGAAAATGAAATTCACTGGTTGACAGTTTGGTCTGCTGCTGTCGTGGTGACAGAAACTGTTGACAAAAATGTAAGTCATTAAGACATTATTTTTTGTAGAAAGTGATCAAATGTATTGGTGTGATTAAAGAAATTTTTAACACAAGACATTTCAAGAGTTTTTTTTCCACAGGCAAGGCTGGAGGAGGCTGAGATTGTGTCTTTTGTAACATTTTGTAACATTCTTTCAAAGTTGGATTCATGAAACTTTTTTCAGATGGCATTGGTGAAGATGTAAAATTAAAAAAAAAAAAAAAAAAGAATACGCAGAAGAGGTAACGGTGTAGCCCAGATGGGAGGGTCGAATAAGCTTTAAAGATTTTAACTTAAAATTTGCAGTAGTTTCATAAATGTCACTCCGTGTTAGACTATTTTTATTAAACGAGAAGGGATAAGTCCAGATTGGTAAAGGGAGACTGCAGACTTGTGACTTTTGTAAAAATCCAGGCTACCATCTTGACTAGGAATCCTTAAACACTTTCATTCAGTGATGGACAGTGAGACCACTCAGTATGCTGCACCCCACCCCCTTAACTTGCATCTTCTACAGACTTATTCTTCCCTTTCTCCTCCTTCCTCCCCCCCAAAATCCCCGGTTCCTGTGGAGTGGCAGGTTTTGTGTGGTCCCCAGCACTGTCCCGTTTTTATCTGTCCTCTGACGGGTTACCCCGGTCCCCCTCGCACCTGCGCCGCTCCCAGGTCCCTACAGGAATGCGCTGGGGCTTGTAATCGCCTTTGTGGGGGCCATTGAGTTGTACGGCTGACTGAAACTTCCCAACCTCACAGCGCGCTGGCCGCTGAATGGGACACAGCGTGGGGCGGCTCTCCAAACCGCGGACCCTGCCAAATTCCTACAGTGGCGCTCCACAATCACTCCCACACAGGCCCCGATATACCGCCAGGCAGGAGGGACGGGGAGGGGTCGGGATGTGGTGGTGGTGATTGTGTGTGTTGGATAGACACATGGAAAAGTCTACATTTAGCTCCAGACAAGACGGACACTTTCTGCGTCGCCACTCCGGATGCACATGGCGCCCCCCCCCCCCCTTTTTTGTTATTGTTATTGTAATTATTATTATTATTATTATCATCATCATCATTATTGTCACTTTGTGAAGCTGTTACAGTAAAGCAATGATTTGGGGTAACAATAAATGAAGAAGATGTATTTTAATATCTCACCTCTTAAAAAAAAAGTTCCAGTGCAGATGCTATTCCAGCAACGGTGAAATCTGGAAAAAAAAAGCAAATAAAAAAAATGCGTTTGGTGGATGTTGTGAACAAAGTTTCAAAATAAAGCAATTTCTCATAACTTTTAGTACATTTGTGCCGCGTTTCGGTGCATTAGGTCTGTGTGCCGGCATATAGCGTGGTAGCTGTGGGTAGATAGAGCAGCACTGCAGGATTAAGAGGCAGCAAGATTGTTAAACATGTCAACGTGTAATTGCACGATAAGGCCCTTCCGAGGAATTCATTGGCCCAGTTGCTTTCTCTATTCCGCGCTAATCTCGCCCGGCACATTCGCTCTGTGCAATCTGTCTCCATAATCTTCTGTGACAGAGCGGGCGACGAGAGCAGGCTGCTTGGTAATTTTTTTTAGGGAAGGGGGGAGACGCAGAGAAAATATGCAGAGGCGTGATAAAGTGACGCTAATTATCCCCATTTAGGACAGGGAGTGCAAGGGATCGGGGCTTTACGAACAACCGAGTGTGCGCTGGAGCTGATGGCCTCCTAGCACGGAATATATCGGTGGCTACAAGATAAGGGTATCGCACGGTGGAGAGATTTATTGGCCAGCCAGCTGTACGTGCGCGCACTCACACAAACACACATATACTCTTTCTCCCACACGCGCGCGCGCGAGCGCACGCAGCAGTAGCAGCAGCAAGCGCCACATAGCCTGTATACTTTGCACCCTACACTTACCCCCTCTTCCACCTCAAGGTGTAATTTATTCGGGTTAAATTTGCCAGAACGCTCCTCTTTTTAGCCTGGCGATGCGCCGTGACGCGCTCCGCCTCTCCGGGCTTTCAGTGTTAATCCGCATCTCTTCACATCAACAGATAAGATAGAAACAGATGCAAAAACACACGAGGAGGCCATCCCCTGCCATACGGTGCACGCTGTATTGCGGAGATGTCTCCATAGATGCAATTGCTTTCGGGTTTTGGAATTTCAACTAATTTCCAGACATTGTTCCTCTGATTTTTTGCCCCCTAAAAGATTAATGCGCAGCCAGACGTTACATGCTTTACTATGAGGCCTAACAGGTTTAATTGACATACCATGCAAGTCTTCATCAGTGTGAAATAGGCCCTTTAACTATGTATTTGAGATTAATTGATTTTTTTTTATGCCTAAGCAGGCATAAATTCCCCTCATTTGCATGTGTATGACTATTAGGGTATCATATGAGGCCTACAGGCGATAAAAACGGAAAATCTCAAAAACATCTGTGGCCTGTCTTCAGCCTAATATATACATATATTTCTTTTAGATTAATGATAATTATAAAAATGACGCGGGCATCTTATTCAAAATGCAGGCGTTTTTGTCAAAGGTACCAAAACCGGTCCAAAATCAAAACACTACATCTGTGAAATTCTGATGAGTCATCACCAACTCAACAAGCTACTTGTCTGTAGAGCTGTGACGAGTGGAAGTCAAAATTCAGTCCGAGCAACAGTTTGGACACTGTCAGGTTTGTGCGTCTGTTTTTCATCTAAACAGAGATTTTTCTCCTTTAATTACAATCACGGGTCGTTGGTTCACTCTCAAGTTTCAGTGGTTTTTATCGAACATGAAATTATTGTTCGAATCCCAGTTTGTGCCTCACGCACTTTGCCCACACCCCCTTTCACTTTCCTGCTATTTTGCTCGAGAGTAAAAGGAGCAAACAAGTCCCCCACCACCTTGCTGCTTCTCACATTATGGGAGTAAATAATTAGAATAAAAGCCAAGTAACATAGATTGCATTTATTTGTTAGACGAGTGATCAAGCCTCTTTAAGTGCCGGTTCTTTGATTAGCAAGCTGATGAAAATGCAGCTAAAGAAATTAGGATTCTTGTGAATCCCACCCTTTTTTTCTTTTTACCCTCTGTCGCATTCTAGCTTATAACGTAGAAATCAATATATATAATCTAATAATTCACATATATTATCTGACATCACCATAAAAATAAAGCTAATAAGAGAAGTGAATGCAAGATGAACTGATGGTGCAGTTCGGGTGAAAGATTACTGACAACCCAGACTTCGATTTTTATCCCCTTATTTAAAGAAACAAATAATTTTATCTTTAAAATCTTTTTCTTTCTTTAAGAAATTTTTAGATAGCTGTTCTTTGCTATCCCTGCCTTATTCTTTTTTTATAGTGTGTTCAGAACAGAAGCTGTAAAATTGGAATTTTAAAAAAATGCATCTCAGGAGATCAAACACATGTTAAAAGTGATTAAATAAAAAAAGAAATAGCTTAATATTTTCCTTTAAAAAATGAAATACACAGTGGAGAAGTTGTTCAGTTTTTAAGAGCAGTTTATACTAAAAATAAAATCTGCTTTCATCGGAAAAGAAATGAAATTCTGGCGCAAGTTTCCGTAAAAAAAATTGCAATTAGACACACCGATTAATATAATAGTAGAATAGATAATGAACTAGTTTCATTTAGAAATATATATATATTTTTAAAACAGATTTAAGCTGCTCTTGCTAATAAAGGATTAAAGGATTCACATCTCATACGGTTTTGAAAGGGGAAAATGACATGTGCTTATTACAAATATAATCAAATTTCTATTCATAAACGAGAAGGCTTCGTTCATAACACTAACAGGTGGCTGTCATGCTAAATGTTCTTCTTGTGCGTTATGTCATCATAAGTTTTCAAAATATTCAAAATCAAGCTTGTCCTTTTATATTTATATTAAAGGAGAACGCGGGCCACAATCTGGGCCTGCATTGAATATTTAAAAAAATGTTTTCATAGTATTGGAGCCTGCGTGCTACTGAAATAGAGAAAAGCAAACTTTTTAAAAACAATTTATGGACACGTTTCTAAACATGAAACTTCAGCTTCTAAAACAGCATCCTGTTAGTGAAATGGTTCCCTCACAGCCCTACAGGCTGTAGCTTTTACGCGTAATTACGCACAAACAATTGGACCATTTAAAAGCTCGAGGGATCTGTCCACCAGCGTCAAAATTTAAATAGAAGATTTTGTTTTTTGTTTTTCGTGAAGACTTCTGATTCTTGTTACCTAAAACAAAACAAAACACTTCTGTAAGACCACTGTGAAAAATAATCAATCTAAGACGTTCTCTTAAGAATCAAAGCAACATCTTGTGAAATTTATTCAATTATTCTTCATTGCAATATCAGAGCTTTTCGCTCGCGGAAAAGCACTTAAATTACAACAGCGGTTGCCCGTCATCCTTTCAAATATTAAAATTATTCACAATTTACAAGAATTAGAGTGTTACAATAAAAAGAGATGATTTCCAAGAATTATGACACAGGCTTCTGCAAATGAACACAAATGTTTAAAGAAGCTGATTTTCCCATATCTTTTAAAGCACTTTCTTATGATTATGACACTTATCTCATTTTCAAATAACTTACAATAAACTCCCCCCTCCCCACCCCCGACCCCCAAAAATGATGAGACAATTGAAGCAAATCTCCCCAATGTGAAAACCTGGCGTAACCCTCAGCTAAGACTGTGAAATAAAGGACAAAAAAAATAAATAAATGATAGCACAATAACCAATATCTCAGCATCATATTTGTTATATAATTCCACTGGTGGCTATTCCAAAAAAAGCCGAGATGAATATGCTATTTACCCTTCATTTACAATATCATAAACATTCTGTACAAAATGCAGGTAGTTCTCAGGACCGGGGTTATTTTAGAAAAGAGGTAAATATTTGGTTATGGTTCGTTTGCAGTTTTCAATTATTCTATGAGTTCTAAATGTGTGTTAGCGGGACGGTCCCGTTCACTCCAGCCGTGGCGCTCTGGTAATGCTGCGGCAAGGCATGGAGTCTAGTTTGCATTGAGGGGTCCCCCGGCTCTCCGGTAGGTAAATACATGCTTATCATCTCTCTCAAGTCTCCGGGGCAAGGACCCCGTGAGTGTGTGCTGCTGACGGGAGGGCTTACACTCGGCTCCGACTTCACCAGCGACCCTAATGTCCCCATGGCAGCTGAGGAAGAGACGCCGGAGCTCTGGTGCTGCGTGTAGGTGATCCCGCCGTAGCCGGATGGGGAAGCGTTCATGTAGCTCTGAGAGTTCGAGATGGGGCTGTACTGCAGGGCTGTCATGTCATAGCGGTGCATGGGCTGAGGGTTGTGTGAATGATGGTGGTGTGAGTGGTGGTGGTGGTGCGCTCCGCTCCCCGGGTGCTGGCTGTAGGCTAGCTGAGCCTCCTGCATCATCGCTGCGGCCGCCGCGGCAGCAGCCACCTGCCCCGAGTACGCACCGTTCGCCCAGCCGTTCATGTGCGCGTAGCCGGAGCTGGCGGAACCTCCGTGACCTCCGGGGCTCTCCAACCTCTGCCCGACCCCGGATGAACCCATGCCAACCCCTAAACCAACTCCACCGCCACCGCTCGGCCCAGAAAGAAGTCCACCAGCAAGGGAATATTTGTCCTTTTTCAGCAATGTCTTGGTCTTCCGTCTTGGTCGGTACTTGTAATCCGGATGCTCCTTCATGTGCATGGCTCGCAACCGTTTAGCCTCGTCGATGAATGGACGCTTTTCAGCCTCGGACATCAGCTTCCACTCGGCGCCCAGCCGCTTGCTAATTTCAGAGTTGTGCATTTTGGGGTTCTCCTGCGCCATCTTTCTCCGCTGCCCACGGGACCACACCATGAACGCGTTCATAGGTCTCTTCACCCGCTCCTGATTCGCTTTCGACCCGCTATTCGGCCCCGTTTGCCCCGTCGTCGTGTTCGTTTGGGGGCCGGGGGAATGAAGGTCAGTTTCCATCATCATGCTATACATTCACCTGGTTTTTAAACTTCGCCACCAACAGAGAAAAAACAAGTCACTTTCACAACAGGTCAGGCGCACACAGGTACGGGTGCGCTCGAGATAACTGGGCTACAAAATTAATATTCTACCCCAAATTGAAATAAACACGTGATGAAAATTAATCCGAAAAGGCATATAAAATGTTCTCCAACCAGCAGTTCGCCCTGTTTTCGCCTGGGCTGGTTCACATCCACTGTGATAGAATGCGCATTTGAGCCACTTTTCCTGTCGGAGTTGAGAAGTTGGTTAAAGCGGCGGCCATATGATGAGCACTGACAGCGGTTAAATGAGCCACAAGCGGCCAATGAGGCTCTAGCAGCGGAATGATTTGCATGGCGTTTGGTCAGGTGACTAGAGGACCATAGAGGAAGAACACACCGGAGGAGGAGGAGGAGGAGAATGAGGAGGGAGAAAGGAGGGTCAATCCCACAAATAGCACGAGGCATTTGAAATTTCCAAACACGCTCTCGGAGACTTCATCCACAAAAATAACGAAGATTTGTTAGCACTGATGTAGCGGCCAAACAGTGGGTGCAGTCTGTGATTAGGATGAGTCAAACATCTCAATTTATTTATATTTAAAAAAAATAGGTTAGACTATGGCTGCTGATTTTTTTTTTAAAGAAGGAAGAAATCAGACAGCTTATAAATTAGGAAGCATAAAAGTGTGGGTAAAATTCTTTTTTACCTTCAACTTTCTTCCCAGATTTGACATTGAAAAGACACTTCCTCTCCTATTTAACAAGTTATTCTCACATTCGCAACGCGCACTAGAAGCCTGGGCCTCACTATATTTATGCACAGGATTTGCAATACACTCTGCCCCCAAACTAGTCTCAGACGACTTGATGCTGAGCAAGCGCCTCAGATATCAAATTTTAAACCATCTCTCTCTCTCTCCCTCGCCTGTGCCCCCTTACCCCCACCCCCTCCTCCTTCCAGGTATGTAATTAAGGTTTGAAGTAATAGCAGGTGTCAGATAGAGAAATTAAGCGCATTTATAGCTGAAAACTATTTGAAAGAGATTTGGTTAAAAGAAAACTCTTGGTCTGAGAGACGAAGCCCAAGAGGATGGATAGTCGTATAATGACGTGAAATTGCCGGGGCAAAGAGCCATTATCGCCGTCTGCTGGTGATGGTGAATGAGTCCTGGCCACGCGCCCGCGTGCAGCTATAGATGAAAAGAAATACTACACGTAAACTGTCATTTTTAGTGGATATGTTGTGGGTCTGTTAACGCCTCTTATTTAACATCCAGTCAGGTATTCCGTTTGTTTAAAAAAAAAATACACGAGAGGGGAAAGCGGTCTGTGTCTTCGAGTCCGCGCATATATAATCCAGATTTCACAGCTGACCTCCCCTGAAAAGCCCAATCAACCTCTAATTGAAAGGGAAAACGAAATACCACTTCCCGCGGCGAGACTAACGATTTAATCATTCTATCGTTCTTTTGCTGTTTTTATTTTAATTGGAGCTTAGCTTGATATGGTTCTCTGTTTAGGACCAGAGGGAGCGAGATCACTCGGACGGATCCGGGCGTTTTTGGTGATAGGGTTAACTTGATGTCACGGTGGTCAATAAACGGTTACAGCGGTCCAGGCAAACGTGGCTTAAGGCCCGAGGGAGATGGCAATGTAATGATGACACCCGGAGAGCTTTGGGGAGGTGAGTGCGAGTGAAGCGATCACACACACGCACTCATAAAAAGAAAAAGAAAATAAGAAACCAATTCTTGTCTCATTATACAGATACAGCGATTTGTCAGTATCTGCTCAATATTAAAAGTCTAATTCATAAAAACATTTAACCTTCTTTTTTCTTTTTATTTAAACATATTTTTAACTAAATAGTGTAAGCACACATATAACACCGCTAATATTAAACCGGCCTATTAATAAATGTATTAAATACATTTTCATGCTTTTCAGATTTCTTAAACCTGCCTGGACCCTGCCCTGACACGACTCTGCTTTAATTCACACCAGTGCTGCAATGCATCAATGCATCTCCAGCAGTTATTTTAAAAAAGTCGACATCCTGATGAAAAGATTAGAATTGTTATCGTTAGCTTTCTTAAATAGCCAATAGTAAGAGAAAATATGACTTCTACTATTACTGTCACTCTTGTTAGAATCATACTATTATTGTCGTTATTTATTCTCCGTGCTGAGTGTCTTTAGGCTTGTACGTACAGGATTAGCCTTTACAGTGACATTGGGACCCTGGTGGCCCCTGTTTACTTTCTCTGTCATTCCCCGTCAGTCACTCCTCTTTTAACAAACCTCCTTTCAAACCTCCTCGCTCCTTTTGTGCGCGGCCTTTGTGACGGGTTGTGTGCGCACTGTGATGATGGTGCGCGACTGGGGCCAAGGGTCAAAGCGGTTATCCAACCCTCCCACCCTCCATGGCCACAAGAAAATAAAAAATATATATAAATAAGTGAACAATTTTAAATAAATACACACAGCTCCTCGAGCGCAGCGGCCAGCGGGTGCTATTATGCTTTTTATTTTATTTTTTTTATTTTACTCTCCGTCCAGGAATCAGTCCCACGCAAAGGAACCCCTTAATTAAACAAAAAAATAAATAAATAAATCTTTTGACCGATTATATCTGGCTTCCTCCCTTTCATCATCATCTTCTTCTTCTTTTTTTCTTTTTTTACCCCTTGATGCAGTTAACCTGAGCGGGGACAGCGTTTTTACACGGCTGTGGCTGTGCCCGAGCAGTGCACAAGAGCCGGCGCTCGTGTAACTGGGTGGCGTTAGTTTTAAGGAAGTAAAAGGAGTCCTGAACACCAAGGACACAAAACGTGGAGCTAATTATTCAAACGAGTTTAAGAGACAAAGCATCTGCTCCTTAGCCTTAAATTACACATCCTAAATCTAAAGATGTGACGGTCAGCCCCCCCGCCCCCGCCCTCCCCACAACCTACGGAAAAGTAGAAACACCAAGACAAACATAGAGTCCTGAGTGAAAACAGGCTGCCCCTGGATAGTCTAATGCGTCCCCTCGTATTTTACACCATCAAACAGTTATTCTTGTTTACGGCGAAACAAATGTAGGCGCCAGCGAACCTCATCCGATCTTCTTCCCTCGGAAAAATCTAACTGAGCTGGTTGAAGAGCAACTTGTAGGATCATGAAGCCACAGTGTGAGCTTTGCGCAGCCCCTTGTGGAGCTCACTTGTTCCAAAATAAAACGACAGCCTGCAGCTGGAAACACATATTATCTGCACTGCACTGAACACAAACGCTCCGAAATAAAGGCTGTCAACAAGACATTTATTTCAGCAAGCGGAAACGCCGAATTCAGAAAGCGTTCAAATTCGCTTCACTCTGTTAATATTATAACAATTTTGAGAATTAATTCCACCACGCGTTAAAAAGGCGATTTTACGCACAACAGACAGTTTAACTACAGATTAGATGTATATAAAAATGACTTTCTTGCGTAAGGAATTGTAATATGCAAACTTACGCATGTCCCCCTCGTTCCCTCTACTCCAGACAAAGTGGGAAGAATTCTCCCTCCATGCTCCTAAAGCCGTCCTAAACCCCTCCAAAGCTTCATGTAAGACCGCTACTCCCACTACAATCTGGCCGCTCGAGTGCCAAGGCCATCCGTGCCCGGTGCCCAAACCCACCACTCAACACACACTGAGGGGCAGAGACAAGAAGAAATGACATTTATTATACACTCTAAAAAAGACAATTCCAAGTTATTGTTTCTCTCTGCAAAAAGGGGGCTTGCTTCTAACACAATGAAGCGTCTTTTGTGTGGCACAGAACAATACAAAACAAGTATTCTAATAAATAGCCACTTTTTTGTGTGTGTGATGGTGAGGGGAGAGGAGTGTGTGTGTGTGTGTGTGTGTGTGTGTGTGTGTGTGTGTGTGTGTGTGTGTGTGGAGGGGGGAGGGGGGTGCTCTCCAGGATGAATGGGCTGGAGCGGCGGGGTTCTGAAAGGCAGCTGTGCCGCATTCGGAGAGGAGGGGCGAGGACTTGGCGAGGAGCCCCCGCACCCCCTTCGCCTCCTCCTGGATACTGACTCCCATTACTGATCCTGGAACAGAAAAGGACGCAAAGGTGGGGGGGAGGAAAAGGGGTGGGGAGGGGTCGGTATTGACTTTGGAGGCTGTTTTTACTCAGGACATACACTGTTTCCTACAATATGATCTTGGAGTCATCAAATATTGTCTCATGCTGTGATGTCCACAGAATCCAATTAGATGTAACCTGCACAGCTTGTAAGCATGTGGTTTTGACAGCTTCTAGGTGGGGAAGGATTTAGCCTACACACACTCACTCATACACACACACACATATAGCATACAAAAAACATGCAACAGCCACACAGCTGGGCTGATTAAAGCTTTCCTATCTACACACAGGTTTACCGTTTTGAGATGCAGCATGTGTTTCACACACATGGTTCGGTCTCCTCCTCTGAACTCACCGTTGATTGCTTCACAGATTAATTTCTTCCCCGGCCTAACCCTCACATGTCCCATTTGTTTTGCAAACACAGGACCAGAGCCCATTTGAGCAGCTCCTTCATTGTTAATGGATTCAGCAGTGCTTCTGCTGCTGCTCCTCCTGTTGCTGCTCCTCTCTCCCTCCAATGCCTGTTGCAGCATCCCTGCTCCAGGGCTGCCAGAACTCACAGACTCCCTGACTTGTAGCTGACGGGTGTCTTTGCTGCAGGCATCCATCTGCCTACTGGGGGAACCAAGGTGGAAAAACTCCTAATAAAAGTAATTTCATGCTTTTTCATTCTTTGCCAATAAAAATGCTCTAGGAATGCTTTCTTACAAACGTTCATTATTGTTTAGTAACCTAATCAGTTTAGAAGGGCACACAGCGCTTATGTTATTATCCCTCAAAATGTTTTTCTTTTCAATTTGTTTTAAAACGAAAATACATTTCATAGATGCCTAAACATAGATATATAGATGCCAAGATTTCTTCCTGGTGTGCAACATCAAGATAACCCTCAAGGTGTGAGATAACCCACTGGCTTATTGCGTTAAACCACTGGTGGTTAACCAACATTTCCTTTTTTCTAAATCTACTTTCTTCCCAGGACAAAGAGAAGCCACATTGCAGATTAAAACAACTTCTCCACGCTGTCAGGTTTTACCGATTCGCCGGTGAATAATATGGGAGATGTGTTGCATCAAATAAGCACTACAAATAAACCACATAAGTGGGAGATTGACACAGAGTGGCAAGCTAAGTAAAAGTGGCTGGGTGAGAGAGGGGGTGGGGTGGGGTGCAGGGTGAGGTTGGGTGAGACAGCCCGAGAGGGAGATAAGATCAAGTTCAGACCTAAAAGCGTTGAGGGAAAAAAGTGAGCCAATTGGCTAAAAGCAGAGGTCTTAGTTCCGTTCATTCTGTCTATCTCGAATCGCAATCATATGGCACTTAAAAATATGAAGACCTCAGTCAGCGATGTAATGTGATGTATCATCTGTTGCATGGGTGGAGAGGCGGTGTTTAGAATAGTTAACCTGGTTTATATGTAGGATTTCAAAATGTATTTCAGTAAATAGCTTAATGTCTTTATTGAGTCTCAAGCAGGATGGTAACCCCAAACTGCCAAAGTGAAAGTGTGTATTTTTTCTTTTTTCCCCCCTGTTTTTTTGACAAAGAGAACATAACATGTCATTCAAATCTGGGGCACTCTTGTCTACAAGCAATTTGTTCTTTTGTTGCTCCATGTGCTCTATTTTCATCTTCTTCTCTTGTTAGAACCGTGAGAGAAGAGCATATAAGGGTTTGATGGAGTGGTGAGTCAGAGACAGGATGACATAAAGAGAGAGAAAAGTGAGAAAAAGAGTGAGTAAAAAGAGCGAGAGAGAGGAGAAGAGAGGGGAGAGAGAAAGAGCAAGCGAGAGAGAGAGACCAAGAAGGCCAATGTCAATCCCACAGCAAACAGCAGCGGATAATCATGGGCTTTAGGAAAACACTGTGTCCATAATGCTATTACCCAGGATTACCTACTCCAGCAGAGAAGGCGAGACTCTCTTCACAATGTGCCACAGACCTTTCAGATAATCATCTTATCACAGATGACAAACCCAGAAGAAACATCCCATTATTCAAGAAAGAGGGGGGGAATCTACAGCATGTTTGGATGAAGACATATTGTAAGCCTAAATTATTCAAGTGAAAAAATATCAGATTTTGAAATTAGTACGCCAGCCGCTTCCTCACTTCCTCTCTTTCATTCGCTCACTGTCTCTTTCTCCCAGGGTGCTTTCTCCTTTTCCCGCAGGGCAATTAGAGACAAGATTTTATGCATTGTTCAGCTTATCAATTAGCCATAACACCTTCCCCTCTGATTGGTCTGTAATGAACATAATGGTTTTAACAGTCAGGAGTTGCAACTCTTAGAGGTGCTGTGCTAATGGTGTCGCCACGGCGATGGAGTCACAGTAACAGCTTTGCGGAAAAGCAGAAGGAGGAGGAGGAGGAGGGGGTAAGTCAGCTCTCCCTAACACATCTCTAATTAGAGCTCACAGTCAGTCATTACTGATGTAATAGGGTGTAACACTAATGGCTATCAGGCAAGCCTCCACAAACAACAGAGGGGGGCTCTTGTAAGGTGAGAGGAGCAGAAAATTTACGGAGGAGGGGGGAAAAAATGGGAGATTATGGTGAGGAGACAGGTGAAATGGAAAGTTGGGGTGTGGAGTGGTTGGGTGTGGGGGTGTGGGTCAAGGAGTGATTCAGGGAGAGTGTGCCTTGCAGCAGAGAAGGTTTTTAAGTACAGTAGTCAGACAAGGTCAGGGCCCATTAATGGAAAATCTTTCTTTGATGATAGTGAAATCTGTCACGCTAGACTTTGGGCAATATATAGAGACTGACAAGACTGAAAATGGTGAAAATTAAGGAGACATGAGGCTGGTTCAGGGAATGTAGATGACTGAGAGCGAGCCGGCGTGGCTGTGAGGGAGGACGGCGGTGAAGGCAGACTCCTAGTTAACCACTTTGGCACTTATACCTTGTTAGCACTGATGTACTCCGCAGTCCCATTCAGCCATTGATGCATGTTTTTACACTTTTCAGCACAAATTGCTCTGGCTGTAGCAAAACAGAGTGACAGAGGTAAAGATAAGGAAGATGGTTGACAGGAAACCAATGTTGGGAGAAATGAAAAGTGAGAGATGTGAAAAGAAAGCCGCAAGCGCTGCTCACTGCATCTATCCAAAGAGAGAAACCAAAGTATGAGTAACTTTAAAAAAAAAAAAAAGATCTTTACACTAATTTGTAGTTTATTTCAATATTTATATACAGTGCTATCTATATGATGCACCACACAGGATGATACACATAGTTTTCAGTATTATCCTGAACTAATGACACACATTTTCTGTTTTCAAGCTTGGTAACTTTCTTGGTAATCATGAAAATAGGCCACGCTAACTGGAATAAAGGTTTTCTTCTGTGCTTGCTTCACCCAGGATCAAAAGTTGCAAAGACCAGCCTCTGTAGGTTAACACTGATATTCGACCACTTTATTTGCACACACTGGTGTTAATTGGCATTTGAGGTCATCACTGATAGTGTAAATGGTGGTGAAAATTGGTGGATTAGTCTTTGCATCGGTACAACTGGTAAGACAGAGGCAAGACATTCTGTTCTTGTAATCCACCCATTAGTTCGCTGACTGTCTGTGACTTGAACGCCTCCAAAAAATTTTGGTTATTGTGAAACTGTGTGTGAAACAAGCTTCAGGGTTTACAAGTTTACGGTCAAAGTCCCAAACTTCAAGTCTTCTTTAACACAACATGGCATTCATTTTCGTAACCGTAATGGTGTGGCTGATGAGTTTTTACCTTATGGGTGTCCACAGCATTCTCAACCAGGTTCCAGCCCGAATTCAAGTTTACGAAAAATACCCAAACAAGCACTAAAGCTAGATGAGCAATTGCCTAAATGCCAACTACAGGCTTCAAAACAGGTGCGCACAAACCAGTAGATCTACGTTACAGTGACTAGTCCCACCTTTTACACAGTTTATCTCTATTATTTCTTATCTGCTGGTAGGTCACTGGAAAGGACTTAAGCAAACCCTTGGAATGCTTCCTCTCTGCTCCCTCCTTCACACTCACAAATCCCATGATGTCTTCTAATCCATCTGAGCCATTGGTAACCAGTTTTGTAGATGTAAAACATCACTGACAATGTATTGTGTCATTTTCTTGTTTGTTTTTTTTCACTGCTAATTAGCTGTTTTACAAGGTTTGAAGCTTGAAGATTGTTTGTAGATCTGTGCTCCAAATCTACACATAATCTCAGCCTTGCTGAAGGTGGTTTAGCACTTACTTGCTAAAGTAAGAAAGACTGTCTAGTTGGTACAATACTCCCCGCTGGCAGCAGCCTCCCCCAGCAGGACAATACATCATCAAAACTGTTCAGTAACAGTACAAAAAATCACAAATATCCAAATGAGCCTGATCTACAGAGCTGTATGCTGACAACACATTTTCCTCTTTAACCAAGAGGATGCAGTATCCATAATTTCCCAAAAGATTTTCGGATTTTGATCGATCAGATCACAGGACAGATTTCCACTTTGCCTCAGTCCATCTTATTTGCTTGGGCCCAGAGAAGGCTGCAGTGCTTCTGGATCCAGCAACCATTTGTGCCAATGACAATGAGACTTCCTGCATCCACGCATTGATTTCCACTACACCATCAAGTCTGTTTTTAATGCTGTGCTGCCCAAGGGATGGAGGATTACTGCGGTTAAATATTGTTTTTTTGACTTTTACCATTTGTCCAGAGATTTCTTTTAATAATATTATATACCGTACATAAGAAACACCCCAAGTTTTGGCAACCATACATGGAGAACTATGCTTCTTCAGTTGTTGAAGTATTTGCCTGGGCAGTTTCACACAGTAGTAAACCTCTTCTCATCTTTACTTCTGAGAAACAAGCTTCCTTTTATACACATCCTTGTTACTGACTTTTTGCTAATTCAGTTTAATGTGACTGCCACTTAAATATGGATTTCAAATGATTTGCAAACATAGCCTTTC
This sequence comes from Mchenga conophoros, assembly GCF_057382185.1. Lineage (NCBI taxonomy): Eukaryota > Metazoa > Chordata > Actinopteri > Cichliformes > Cichlidae > Mchenga > Mchenga conophoros. Next base: position 18,104,735 of record NC_140541.1, read on the forward strand.
TGATTCTGATTCTTTTTCTATTTACACATCCTACATCACAACTTTTTTCTTTGCTTTTCTTTTCTTTTTGGAAACTGAGCAGTGAGGAGACTTTAGTGTCTTTGTTGTCACTAGGATGTGAAGTTGAACCTTGAAGGAGTATTGTATGTGTAACCTATTGTGTAGCTTTACTAACGACGGCAGCAGCAGCTTGGCCTTTGAGGAGCTGCAGGACTTCAGGGGGGCTCTCTATTTCCGAACTCAGCCTTGAAAGTGTGTTTGATTGTGTTTGTGTGTGTGTGTGTCTGAGACAGAGGGGGGGCTCCTCAGTTGCCGAACTATAGTCCCTCACCCAGAATTTGAAATAAGGTCATCGTCCCCGGGAGGCCCCAAGTCAAAGCCTTCCTTCTTCACCTGCCCTTTAACTCTCCTCATCGCCCTCATTTCTTAATTTAACTCTTCACCTGAGTCCCATGTTTCTTTACTCCCCTACACTCAAAAAACAGATTCAGGTCCTCCTTTCAAAGAACACATGCAAATTATGTTAGTTGTTCACAAATGCAATTAAAAAATACCAAATTAATTTGATTTTCTTTGTGTAAACCTAAAATTATTCAAAACCAGCAGAGGCTGATTCTGAACACAAAATGAATGAGTTTGTTGGGGCACTGGGGGTAGGAGGAGTACATTTTTGCACTTAAGTATTTGTAAACTCAAAGAAATCAATTCAAGCCCCTCTTTAAGCTTAAACATTATTTTTAATCTCATTCAACGCAAATGTAGCACTCCAGCGTTACTGCAATTATTATTCGTGTGGTGAACCTAAATTATTTTCTCTCAAAGCAGTCTTTGTCACAAGAACACAAAGTTACTGAGTTACACAACGGTCCGCCTTCTTTGAAAATTTTGCGCTCTTTCAGGATCACCTAAATGAATCCAGCTGCTCTTGGCCTCTCTGTACTTTTTGGATAAAACTACACCTTCAGGTAAGGTAACATATTATTTTTCCATATATCCAATTGTGTATTTCTTTATCAGCTAAATCTATAATGCTATTTATCATAGAAGCTTGTAACAGTTGTTTTTTGAACTTTTGGTGGTGCTACCATTCTCTTCTCTGCTTGAATACTATTTTTTTTTTTGACAATATAGCCAGGTCTTTTCAAAAGTGCCTTGTTTTAGAGGAGAAATTGTGTAGCTGCCAACTTTTAAGTCGGAGCGTGTGCTAGCTTATTAGCAGCTAGCCATTGTGCTCAATGAAAGATGATGTCCTATAGCTAACTTCTTTCTTACTGTTTTCTTTTTATAATCTAAAAATATGGTATTCTGTGTAGGGCTGGGCCATATTATACCGTTCACGGTAATACCGGTATAATGTTAGGCAACGATAGGAAAATGAAATATCGCGATAGAATGGGAGTAAAACGCGCATGCGCAGTGCCTTTGTTTTCATACGCACATGGCCGATTGTTGAGTGAAACAGATGAACCAGAATTGGTTTGTAAAAATGGTGCAACTTCAGTGATGTGGAACTGGTTTGGTGTTTGTCCGTCAGATACACAACAAAGCACATTTTTTTGCAGAACATGCAAGCGGCCGTTGTCATTGTCATATTTGTCGGACTAAGATGCTCTTAAATCTGGGAGTAATCTGGGTCCTAAACTCCGTATCTTCAGGCCAAACAAACACTGCAGCATCACTGAGAGTTAAAAACTGTCTAAATTCTTTCATCTTTAATAAAACGATCAGCATTGCTGCTTTACCAGGTGTAACTATAAAGTTTAACTTCCAGGCATCCATGAAAACAAAAGTTATTACATTTAACGGAGTTAGAAGTTAGCAGGAAGCTAGCGAAAGTTAGCTCGCTAGTTTCGCTAGTTACCTAAGCATGATATTGCATGTTCTGACGGAGAGATTTCTGAAAAAAATCAAACGTACAGCTCTGCTATCACTTCCAACATAAATGAAGACAGGAAACTAAACAGCAGTGACGTTTGTAGGGTTACTGAAGTTGGGCTAGCTGGTATATAATGATGTGCTACGTAATCGCTAGCGACACAGCTATGTTAGCATAACATAAACAGTGAAGCTGGAGGACGAACACTAACACTTTTCCACTTATAAAAGTTAACGTGAAGGTTCTTCATGGTTAGAGACAAATGCAATCGCATGGCAGGATACTGTAAACGGACCAAACTTCAGTCAGGAGAACAACTGAGATAATCCATCCACAATACGAGGTTAGTCATTAATATACTGCAACAACATGGGAATAGAGCAGCTGCCAGAGAAGTCAACATTAATGAATCAATGGTACAGAAGTGGAGGAAGCAAGAAGAATGAGTTTAATAAAGTTTGATTTATCTGACTGCTTTGTTTCGCTTAATGTGCCTTATAATCCCGTGCACCTTATGGTGCGAAAAATACGTACTGCACACTGCAGTTTAATGTTGCAAAGCACCTCTTTTTAACTTCAGTGGATATTATACATGGTTATGCTCAGGATATGTCAGCCCATTTCTACTGGAAATGCCTTTTGGTTAAACTTTCAGCAAGGAATTTGCATTTGCACTGTTACATTTTTATAAAGCTTTAATGTACATAAAAACCAGCTTCTTGTTTAAGTGAAAATAAATGGAAGGTTGTCTTTTTGCGCTAGTAATGTTGTGGAGTTGTATTTTGTCTCGCATCAATTATATCGTCGGTTATATCGTTATCGCAAATTTTCAAATATATATCGTGATAAATATTTTTGGCCATATCGCCCTGCTCTAATTCTGTGTTTATTATTATATGCCATTTTCTAGTAGAAAGTATCGTTTTGAGGTGTCTTTAAAAGCACTACATAGTTTACTGAGGGTGCTACCAAAAGCGAACCATGTGGCCGGAAGAGTAACTGCAGGCAGCACAATGCGCACTCCCATGACGTTCAAACCTATTTATTATTATAAAAGATTTCGGCTACGTCCACACTTACACAGGTATTTTTGAAAACGGAGATTTTCCGTTTTCGTTTTAAAAAATAATCCCGTCCACAGGTAAACGCAAAAATGAAGGAAAACGCTGCTAGGAACATGCCAAAGCAACAGGTGGCGATATATTCCTAAACTCAGCTAAAAACAGTTTAGGTCTTGACAAACTTCACTGATGGTTCAAATGTTTAGCAACTTTCAGTGTGTTGATTCAGCAGTCTGTATTTAAACTTCTAGTTTATTATATTTGTGTATGTTTTATTTCCAGGTGAATGCAGAGTTCCTGCAGATCACTACAAAACCCCTGCAGGCGAAGTTCTTGGCTCAGCTGGACAATTTAACAGACAAGCTGATGCAAAATTTTCAGGGGAGCAAAGGAGCAAAGGGCCAAAAGATCAAGGATATCATGGCGATCAGTAGTTTGGTCGGTACTAATGATAAACCCATCAATTAAATGCAATCAATCAATTCCATTTTTTTCACCATTTTTTTCCACCCTTGCATTAGTATGATGACATCGACATAAAGAGGGAGCATACTCTTAAAAGCCTGGTGGTCTACTTTAATGAAGATCCAGACCTACTGTTCAAGGAGTATCTGGTACGCTTATCACACCTTCTTTTCTAGATTCAATTTGAGTTAGGTTCATCGCACACAAAATCCTCATATATTCAAAAGAGACAATATAATTGTGAAATAGTATTATTCTTAATAGTCATTGTTGAAACTTGCACTGGAGAGCACTTTTTAAGGGGATAGTTTCAGCAAAAATTCAATTGTTCATTCTTTTGGTGCTGCCATGTAGGTATCTACTGCCTCTATAAACACAGTAAATGTGGACAAAACATTCATCCATTTTCTGTCAGTGTTTCAATTCAGTTTATTTATATAGCGGTATATCACAACAACAGTCATCTCAAGGCACTTCAGAAAGTAAACACTCCAGTGGAGTTCAGTTTATTATGCCAATTAGTAAAAAGTCTTCATTATAAGGAACACAGCAGATTGCATCAAGACACTAACTAGTGTCACTGCCATTACAGCAATCTCCTGGTTTCACGAATAATGTGCATAAAACAAGCTGTTTCAAAAGGTTCCCAATTGTGATGAAATAAGGGAAATTGACCCAGCCCACACACACACACACACACACACTGATAGACACTGGAGGAGCTCCTGCTCTATATCAAGCCCCTCCCAAAGGGAGGTACATAATACCTGAACCCAAACTATTGATAGGAAACAGATTGACGGGTTTTATTTATGTTTGGAGTGTTTATAGAGGCGGTAGAGACCTATGTTTCAGCACAAAAGGATACAAAAGCTGAGTTTTGCATAATATGTCCCCTTCCAAGTGACAGAGCCCTTAAACCTGAAACAACCTGTTTTTCAGACCTCCTCCACTGAGGATGAACGGTTGAGGTCCACTGCAGCAACTGTCATGGGTATTTACACCATCAGAAGAGAAGGGATTCAGGAGCCAGAGGATGTTGGAGTTGTCATTGAAGGTACTACAGTTATGAACAACCTCGGTAGTGTCATCATGGCATTCATCGTCCTCTTTGGACTGATTTATGCACTTGATCTGAGCTATCCAAATGACCACAAGTACGCTTTTGAGTTCTGTCAGAAGATTTTGATGAATCTGGATGGACAAAGGCTCAGTACAAAGATGCAGCAAATGAAAATGAAGATGTTTGCTTGGGCAAACAAGACCCAGCACAAAAGTTGATTTTGGCCTTTTTATATCTTTTGTTCAAACCGTGACCTTTTTTTCTTTCTTTTTTTTGGCCAAATGGAAGTTGTCTATTTTTGTCTGCTGTTATGTTGTGAGTGATGTGACCTTTAATCTGTACTACTATAGATGGATGAAAAGACTGGGGATTTAGCTCAGAAAAAGTTTCATGGTTGTAACCACCATTTTCTTTTTGATTGCTTTTGGGATTTGCAAAGGTAATAGAAAAATGTTGACAAGTTTTGTGTCTTCCAGTGTTTTAAAGTTGGTCTTCCCGTTCTTATAAGCTTGTAAATGTTTACATGTAATTGGTTTTGGAGAAGTAAAGTTGAAAGATTTTTTTTTTATTAAAATACCTCCCCCTTGGTAACAGAAAAATGTTCGTCATGAAAACACACACACACACACACACACACACACACACACACATATATATATATATATATATATATATATATATATATATATATATAGATATATAGATATATATATATCTATATATATAGATATATATAGATATATATATATATATATTAGAGATGGCACGATACCACTTTTTTATGTCCGATACCGATACCGATATCATAAATTTGGATATCTGCCGATACCGATATGAATCCGATATAGTGTTTTTTAATCAACAAAACTGTTTTTTTTAAATATCTTGCTGCATTTTGTATAAGTTCATACTCAAGTTTAAAACAACAACTACACTAAAGCTATTCTGTTATACCTGTATGCAAAAAAAAATATTTCATAGTTCAGCAATACTGATCAATCTAATAAACTTAAACCTACACCATCCTCCCTATTCTGGTATTTTAAAGAGTACTTAGCATAAATATTAAGCAGCCTAACTAATAGGGTTCCAACTCCCAGCAACAACAAAAATAAATAAATAAAAAATAGGGAACCACCCCTCACGCTCCACCTCATGATGCTTAATCGACGTAATCAACCTTAATTTGATGCAGTGTGAAAAAAAAATGCACAGAAATCAATTATTTTTCAAGAAATATTAAATAGATTCAACATCTTTCTTCACCAAAATTGCAGACTGCACAGATGGTACCTTCCCAAAGGAAAAAGTACTATAGCTTACTAGGGTATATATATTAGACTTAATAGTTACTATATACAGTAATGGACTTCTATTTATTTTGCATCAAATTAAAACTTTGGGTGTCAGATAATTATTTATTAAAAGCTAGACATTTTAAATGAGAATAAGAAAGAAAAGTATGTCTTTGTGCCCCCTTTTCCCTGTTCATGCCCTATCGGCCCCCCTGGCTAAACTTTGCTAGATCCGCCCCTGCACAGTTACCAGCATCAGCTACGTAGAAAAAGATCCTCGAGTAGAAAGTAATAATAAATAAATTCTAACAACAGCTGATCAAGCTTAAACGTGCTGCTGTTGTTCAGCCGCTGGTTTCCTCTTTCTGGTGCAAAGTGGGCCAAAAACAAACCAGAGAGACGGACTCGCGACAGAAAAGCCGATCAGCTGATCATTAAGCAGTTTCATGATTGAAGTAGCAGCAAGAAGAGGCAGTCGCTCCATATATCGTTTGTTAAGCTTAATGCAGGAATGCTTTACAAACATTCAGAGATGGACTTACACACTTGCTTTACTTCTCTCGGGGATAACTTTGTCGGAGATGAAATGCCGGGTTGCTAGCGAAGCTCCACATGCTATCCAGACCACCGACAGGTCCCGCATGCCACAGCCTCTATCACGTGATGCATACTGCTCCGACTGCTAACGTTCTGAGGTGAGTTACGGCGTGTTGCAAGTTTTGTGAGGTGCTTTCGTGATATTTAATGGATCGGATTACATTTTTTATTTTTCTCCGATATCCGATCCAGTAATTTAGGTCAGTATCGGACCGATACCGATACGTAATATCGGATCGGTCCATCTCTAATATATATATATTTAAATATATATATATGTGTGTGTGTGTGTGTGTATTTATGTATATGTGTGTGTATTTATGTATTGTTGGGTTGTTTCAAATCTTCAGTGACTGCCATACTATGGTGTGAATTGCAATGTTTAGTAGGTTATCATTGTGAATTTGCAAGTGTCACTATAAATATATACAATGATTCTGAAGTGAAATCTGATTTTACAGATTCCAGTTTGTTTTCAGTATTGCCTAGTAGTACAGAGGTGTGTGCTATTCAGATTTGACATTCATTACAAATGTACGTCAGCACTTTTTTGTGAGCACTTTGATTTTTGTTAAGGTTGATTTGACCATGTGACATGTATGTTTATTTACAAAATATTCTGTTTCTGCTTTTAATTCAAGTGAATAAACCTGAGTTGTAAAAACAAATTCATTTTGTCATTATTTTAATAATTAAATTAGTTTTCTGGTAATGAAAATTATGATTTAGTTGAACTCAAAATAATGATTTCAATGCAATGAAAATCTAGCTCAAGTGAATGACATTGTATTGAGTTGGACCAACCAAAACCTTTCACATCATTTTAATGTACTTTTTTTCATTTTAGCAGTATTTACGAAATTGTGTTCTACTGACTCAATTTAATTGAATTGTCATGATGTATGTAGATTAGGTTGGACCAAAATAGATGTATTACGTGGAAAACCTGCCATCAGTCCAATTGAGTTCATCCAATGACTTGTTTTTTTGAGTGTAACAGCCCTTCCCCTTTTTTTGTTTTGCGTTGTTTATACTTTAACACTTAGCCCTCTAATACATTCTGTAGATAAACGCCAACCAAAGGAAGCATAGACACGAAAGACCAGCATCACAATGACTCTGCCACTTCAACTAATATGGAATATTATGCTTTACCTCAAAAGTTTGAACTTGTTCTTTTTGTTTGTTTATTTTTTGTCTTGTCTTGTGCACAAAAATTGAAGCTCCCAATTATGTCATTGGGCCTTAAAACTGTAATTTGATTGGAGAAATGAATTTTATGGATTAGCGAGACAATAAAAACAAAAATGGCATTGTTCGTAGATAAGACAGGTAATAAGTGTATTAAAGCTTGTGGTCTGTGTGTGTGTCTGGAGCAACACAGATGCATATCCAATAGGATGCAGAGTGAGCAGGACAATAACGCACCATTCTTATGCTAATCAAGGAGGCCATTAATGTTTACATTCAAAATCAGGCCTTGCAAAGAAATGCATTCACTCCCTGCTAAACTGGGATAATTAGTTCCCTCTTAAACCCATATTCCATTAACTCAGGTGAATCCATCTGAGTTTCATCAAATTTCTGCCTCATTTTGCATAATAATACAATTTAATAGATAATGACATATTCAGACTACTCTGGGAAAACAAGCACCTATAAGAGAATATTATATGTGTAAAAAAAAAAAAGGCATTTTGCTCTATTTTATATGTATCTGAAAATATTTAAAAGCATTTCCTATAAGTCAGCAGGACTGATTTGTGCATAAATTAAATCTCTAACTGTAAACGGCTTATTAGAGATTAGTGACTGATGCATTTAATGCTCTCTGCAGAGTTTCTGCTCACTTTGTGTATACGACACATCATATTACACTGTTATTGGAGTGCGTTTATGTCTACAGAGAATCCCTGGAATCATCAGTGACATAACAGGCATTGCATTTAACTGGAATGTAGTTTGATACATATTTGTGTGTGTGTGTGTGTGTGTGTGTGTGTGTGTGCGTGCGTGCGTGCGTGCGTTTCCTTGTGTTTGTGTCACTGAAAGAAGTTTTTTTAATACATTCACACATGCATGCTTGGGCGTATAAAGCTAAGCAGTTCCCATCAATATTCAGACTTTATCCCACCAACAGTTTTATAGAGCCAGTCACTTTTCCCATGGTGTGTGTGTGTGTGTGTACGAGTGGGTGTGAGTGTGCATACGAAGAAGCAAGTGCAGTCTTATTCAATATAAACCTTTAAATAATTTTTAAATAAAGTATTTTTTCTTCTTCTCATATTTTAGCCTTTATGTAATATGTATGTTTTTCATATCCTCATTTGGAACACAGACATTTAGTATGCTGAAAACACTTATGATTTATATAGGTGAGTAGCTTCACATGTCTCTCTTTCACTCACTCACACATACACGCGTACACACACACACACATGCGCACACACTGTAATGGATAGGAGCTGGCTGAGGGCGTCTGTCAGGGGCGACTGTTCTAATCAGAGCAGTGGGGAGAGAGATAAAGGAGAAAATAATGAGTGTGGCATCAGGCCTTTCATAGCGCAACAAAAGGCCACGGGATCAGATAGACACACACAATGTGGAGAGGAGAGGAAGGGAGGAGAGGAAGAGAGGGAAAAGAGAGAGGGAGGGATGGGAGAAGGCAGCGCGGTGAAAGAGAACAAGGGATGGACGGGGGAATGGGTTTGCAAATATGCTTTCTTGCAAGCGTAGGTGATGTAGGCAACATTATGAAATGCAAGCTTATGTCTGGCTTCACTCGAAGGATGCCGTCAAATGGAGTGGATGGATGTTTCTATGACAACATCAATCATTTTAGCACAGAGTAGTCTTTCAGCAAGTACTGACTATAAATGCATTTGCCAGCACACATCCCTCCTTTTTTCCGTCTCAAAGACTTTGCTGGCCTCGTGCCCTCTTTCTTACTGCAGATTAGTGCTGCTTCATTTACTGCGTGTGATAATTTCCAGTCATCCTTTGATTTTTAATGCTTAATTTATCCAGATTACACTCCTTTGATTATTAATGCCTAATTTAGCCTGATGACACCAATCATTAGATGGTACCCAAACTGAAAGCAAACAACCTTAGTGGTCTTCCAATGTACCGATACAGCCTCTTCTACAGATAATGATACCGTTCAGAGAGCCCTGTGAGTGTTAAGTCAATGCCCACATTTTTACCCAAACTCCCATCAAACTTTAAAGAGAAGAGAAATACTAATTAGAAACTGCAAGCTAGGAGAAATGAGCAGGCAGACTCAGAACAGAAAATCCTATTCAGGGACTTAATGAGCTTGTCGAAGCTGAATAATTGATTTCTAATTCTAGCCTGCAGCTGTTGACCCAACCAGGGAGTGTTTTGAATGGAACTGAAATATGTTGCGCTCTGACTTGGCACTGTTGGCTTTCTGGTAACAAAACCATTATCAGATACTCTCATGTCTACCTCACACTTTCAGGTTTTGTTTAAACCCAGATGTAAAGTTTCTTATTCAATTACTCGGCTGCCGTGTACCAACAAATATACCCAGGCTCGCCCTTTGTACTCTCTTGACACCTTAATCCTGCCACAAATCTTGTTTAATATTTCAGACTTGCAGATAATTTAGTAAAAGGCTGTTTGATTTGTACCCCCCCCCCCCCCCCTTTCCCAAAAAAGCCCAGTAAGGTAAACTCTCCCAGCGTTTTAAGCGTTGAGAACCACAGTCCATATCAGATTGTAGGTGTTTTATGTTTCGCTCATTTGCTGCGGAGTGATTCTTTGTTGCCCTGTGTGGACGATCATATCCTGGGGGCTCTGGGGCAGGAATAGCATAGAGCACCCTGTGTGTGAACCACAGCCGCCCAGCGTCCCTGTAAGATGACCTCACGGAAAATAGGCCTAATTATTACCGTGACAGCCCATGCTATCATATTCTGCCAGATCAGTCACTACAAGGGAGAGAGGGGAGGGGGGGGAGGAGCGGGGGAGAAGAAAAATTAACAGAAATATATACCACTGTGCCACCAACCCCACCCCCCCACCCCAAAAGTGCGCATTTATTTTTAATACCCTAATCAGCAAGTCCCAAAGGTGGTTTGGCTCTCACTCACCTGCACAGACAGACGTAGCCGAGCACAGGTAAGGCAGCAGTGAGAGAGCAGGAGGAGGTGAATTGGGAGCAGAGCCAGAATGAGGCCAGTTTTTATCGTGAGAGGCAGCGGCTCGTGCTGCGGTTCTGATCGAGAAATGAAAAATTAGCGTGCTCATATTGCATCCTCTCATGTTCTAGCAAAATAATTGCCTCAAAAGTTGCCAACACACAACCCCAATTTCTTTCTTTCCCTTTAAGAGGAAATTTCATTCTGTACAGTAGATAGTAGATGGAAGGATGAAGTGGTGGGGGAGCGCAGAAGTAACACAGGGGGGCCCAGGAGGACACGGTAATTACAAGATACAGAGGTGAAGGTAGACAGCAGCGATTAACTGAAGGACTGTCCTACTCCTGAAGCCATAGTCATTAGGGCTGGATCATTATATGATAGATTTCAGGGCTATTTGCCTGGTTTTGTTCCCAGAGACAGTATTCCGAGAGACACCCTGGGAATGGGACATACTACACCAATAGCTACCTCCGTGAGAAAAAAACATGGCAAATATCAATGCTCTGTGCTGATGTGTGGTAGATGCTAATGATTATACTTGGATGCTTTCATACCAGACTGCTGGAGGTCACAACAATGGGTTACACAGTAAAAGAAAATTTTACACAGTGAGTTTTGACAATGACACAAAAAGCAGTTTGTACATTGTGCGTGGAATTATTTGGCTTCTTTTAACTTAAATGGAACTTTTATTGGACTTTCTTGCACTTTTGAAAATGAAAATTCCAGTCTTTTGTAACTTGGGTCTCATATTTGCAGGTTTTGTTTTAGTTACAGTGACATCGCATTCAGCAGTTTGCACAAAAGCCAGCAGTTCAAACACATCGAACTTCTTTATTTAGAAGTACAAAAGTGAGTGCACAGAAATGTCAGTAGTAATGTGGTTTTTTTTTTTATCTTGGATTTATGACGTATAAGAAGAAATTTCTCCTACCAAGTCAGTTCTACTTAGCCTTTGTTAGCAGAACTGGCTTTTTTGTCTCTATGATGATGTTTCTTTGAAGAAATCCTGCAAATTGTAGCATGTGTTACAAAATCAGTCATTAATCATTGTTTCCTGGAATGACTCAGGGTGCTATGATGTCCCCATAAATTGAAATTTATCTGTGGTTTCCAATCATTTCCAAATCACAGTCAAACACTGTAGTTAACATTTGATATTTGTACCCACAAGCTGGGTTAGGTACAGGGAGAGATCATGCATGACCCATCCATCCACCCCAAACTTTGTTCCTCTACTAAAAATGCCTCTTTTCTTTTGACTTTATTACCAACACTGCAGGCTGGTTTCTTACCTTGCTGATCTTTTTTTAGTGATGTGGCCATAGTTATCACTGTACAATAAATAAATACACCAAAGGTTTATGTTTGACATTACACCTTATTCAGGATTTTACGGTAAGGAAATTCTAACAGCTTGAAACAACTTTAGATGCTCGCTTCATATCTTCTACATTGCTGTGTTAGCAGGAAAAATATGTTCCCTGCTAACACTTACAAACATAACGTTTAGAAATAGAGACACACAGGCCACTTACATGATAAAATAATCTTAGTCAACATATTCTAATGATCAACAAAACAGAAAAAGCTATGTAGACAGATCAAAACTGGGAGAGGGGGAGCGTTACTAAGCAGATGAAGCTTCTGTGGAAGTGAGTGCCATCCAAAAATCTTACACCACAGAATAACTAGTGGCAGCTCTTGGTTTTCTCCTGTGAGCTCACTGACTTTGGGGGAAAGGAAAGTATTTCTTTTCTGTGAGAGCTCAGAAAATGTCTTAGGAGTGGCTTGTTTAACAGAACTTGATGCAGTATTTGTATGTGTTATGAGAGGCTTTTGAGGGGCTTGCTTGCTTTGAGATGCAAAAATTGTAGCAAGTAAAGAGTTAATGTTATTGTCTTGCTTGAAATATGTTTTTGAGCTTTTTTATATTAAAAATGTTTAGTTCTGTTAAATAAGTTGTTTGATCTTTATTTTCTTTTATATTTGTGATATACAGTGATTAGTAGCCACTCCTGATAGTGTTTCTTATTGTTCTTTGTGTTTGGAACATTTTAGTTGGACCGCCCAGCCTTGTATGACCTATAGCCAAAAAGACTTTTGTCACTTCACTAAGGCAGACTATAACAAAAAACGATCTCCACCTTAACAAGTCTTAAAATTAAGTTAATACAATGTGAGTTGAACAAAACCTGACGTATGACACTGTGGCAATATTTATCCAACCAAATTCATCAAAAATGTAGAACCACTGTGTGAGAAACTAAAGACACACTCATTCCAAAGCTTGTTGAACCACTTTTAACAGGAATAACTTGAAGTAATAATTTTCTGTGTGACTTTATCAGTCTCTCACATAGTTGTAAAGACCTATTTGGACTTTGATTCGACCTTTGCAACACCTTGATTATTTTCTTTTTCAGCCATTCTGTTATAGATTTGCTGCAGTGTTTGGGATCGTTGTCGTGTTGCATGGCCCAATTTCAGACCAGGTTTATCTGTCAGACAGAAGGCTTCACATTTGACAATACTTCGGTATACAGAGGAGTTCATGTTTGACTCAGTGACTGCAAGGTGCCCAGGTCCTGTGGTTGCAAAACTGGCCCAAATCATCACCCTTCCACCACCGCGCTTCACAGTTGGTATGAGGTGTTTGTGCTAATATGCATCCCCGCTTTGGTCTTGCTTGTCCAGAGGACATTATTCCAAATGTCACACATAAGCCCATAAGTATTTACATTTGAACACGTAAGTATTCAAATGTGTTCATTTAAGCCATACCTTTTCTAACTGGGTTGTCATAAACTTTAATACTTTATATCATAACTAAGGCCAAAAGAATCTGAGAGGTAGTTCTACAGTTTCTCTGAATGTTTGGGTATCTAACCTTTGGGTGAATTTGCTAGGACATCCACTCCTAGGGAGAATGACGACTGTTTTCCACTTGTGGAAAATCTTTCTCACTCTGGAAGGATGGACTTCAAATTATCTGGGAATGACCTTATAACCTTCCACATATTGTTGGGCAGCAACTGTTGCTTCTCTAAGATCATTGTTAATGTCTTTCCAAACTTTAACTTTTATAAAGATGGCTACATTTGCTGATGATCAGTTAAAAAACTGCATTTGATTAGCAGCACCACTTGGCTGTTACTTACCCTCTTAATACCAATGTAAGGGAGTACTTCATTTTTCACATACTGCTTTTTTTTTGGCTTCATTTTTGGCTAAATAGATAATGACATTTTGGAATATGTCATGTTTTATTGTTAATTCAAGGTTGCATTTACCAAATATTAACACCTGCTAACACCAGATGATTTTTATTATGTCCTAATACCCCTCAATGAAAAATCTAAACATTTCATACTTTTGTTGTACTTTGACTGTGAGCACCTTTTTGGGTACGGTTAGAGGACCCTTGCACAGTTTGTCATATGTTGCGTTCTGTATGTAATAAATACTGTCTTGTGTAAATTTGCATTAGCATGGTCCTTCGCAGGCAGAAATTTCACAGTAGACACATGTGCCGTCCAAGCTCGTACAGATGAATAAACAAATGGATAAGGCTAAACGTGTGATATGTTGGCTGTAACAAAAAGCTTAAATTTCTGCTTTTCTACAAAAATGGACCCATGCAGGACTCCCGTGCTGGTTGCTGCAAATGGAGGTAATGCAGGCTATGTGTTTATTTGCATACAGAGCAGGAAAATCAGATTTAACTACAAATCATCGCAGGGGACACATGTGGAGACAAATTTTAATTCCAGGTGTAAACGCATGCTGATTTAACAGCAAAGGGTGATCACACCACGTGGTGATTTGATTTGGTTTTGTTTTCTGCTCTTTGCATGATGTTAATTAATAAATTAAGAAAGTAAAACATGTCAACAGTGCTACAAATCACACACACACACACACACACATACAGAACACACAATCAGGCAACAGTAATAAGCTAATAATGAGATTAATTCCACTGATTACAAAATCAGCCTTCATTTGAGACCACTGTATTTTCATTTGTGAGTTTTTGATTGTTTGTGTTGGTGTGTGTTGGTGCATGTTGGGCGGGTGGCGGGGGGTACTATTTCGCTTGGGTTTGTTTTTTTTCCTGGAAAAGAAAAGCAGACTGTAGAAACCCTTGTAACCCAGCCCTGCCCTCCACCCCCAGACCCTCTCGCTGTCACCGGCCATGTGTAGTGTGTAACAGGCACTGACAGTTGCTGTGCAGGTCAGTAACCCTGTGGCCTTGTCTAATTGAGGCTAAGGATCCCGGCTTGTCCTGCCATCTATAATTAACTACATCATCTGCAGCCGTATGAAAGATTCAGCTGGACTGGGAGTGGCCGACACATGATCCCGCTGTTAGTGTTTACTGCTAGTGTGTATAAATGTGTGTGTGTTAGTGAATACATCATAGTCACGGTGACTTTCAGAATCTTCTGATTTACCCAATAGGTGGAATATGAATTTTTAATGCAAAAAAAAAGTAATTTACTCTATCTGATTAGATTTGGATGAATACATTTAGCCCTATAACTGTAATGTTGCAGACAGTCCGTCATGTTATTACAAATAAAAGCTTGCAAAATTTGCAGTAAATCCAAGGTATCCTTGTTACCTTCTCTTTAATTCCTGCTCCTTCCTCCCAAGCTTGAGCTTTGCCATGACAGAAACTTGAAGTGCACTCTACACCTTCAAACACCTTGGCTCTGCCTTCCCCTGCCCTTCTCTGCCTCCTCCACCTCTTCCATCCTCCTCCCGTTTGCTCAGCTCTCCCGGCTTACCCTGCCCCACTCAACTCCTCTCTCTGTCCTGTCGATGCCTTTGAAATAGGGCTTTCAAAAATGCTGCTTTTTGAATTAATGAATCATTTTTCGCCAGGTGTCGTCGCGAGAGGAGGAGGAGGGGGGAAGAGGTGGGGTGGGGGATGAGGGGACTAAAGAGGAGGGAGTGGGGGCTAATAAATACAGAGTGGAGAGAGTCTCACCACTAGCAATCCCTCTCCTCCCTTTGCCCGACGTCCCCCCACGCCGCTCCACCTCTCCTCACCCAACACAGACACACACACACACATTCACACACACGCCTTTGCTTTCCTCCCACGCCCCTCCACCCCCAGCCCTAGATGAAAGGCCTAGCTCGTTCCTGTACCTTTAATTTAAAGCTGAAAAGGAAAACGAGAGCGGGGGTGCAAAACACGCTTATGAATATGGAGAAAATTGAATGAGAACCGTCCCTTTGAATAAATCAGTATGAATATCCCTTGGCCTTGTTGGGAGGAAGGTCACAGGAGACCCTTGGATATACAGATGGAGAGCAGTTTGATGGACCAGTATGTGTGTATGTGCATGTATCTGTGGTCTTGTTACATGTATGCATTTGTTTTGAGAAGTTTAGACTCTTTATTATGTTTTTGATAGTTTAGTACAAGGCAATTAAAGACAATCATTTGCTGATTAAATGGGATAGTGATTACTACTAGATGGACTCCGTTAGATAGATGATTTGAATGACTGATTCAACAGTTGTTATAGCCTGTAACGTCTGTGTCCATAAGCAGATACCTACTGCAGAGGTGCGTTCACCTTGAATGGCACGTGGCCCTGCAAAGCTTGAAAAGGAGAAAGCGCTAAAAAGCGTGCGTATAACCATGGCAGTATGGACCATTCCACATGAAGACTCTCGAGTTGTTATTTACTTGCAGAAGATTGCAGCAACGTTGCTGCAGACCAAGTTTGAGTATTATATAGTGTTCAAGGCTGCAAACAAGCAGTAAAGAAACTGTGGACTATGTGGGAGTTAACCCGCAAATTAAACGTATTGTGGAAGACATTCAACAACATCATCCCTCACATGAAAACAGTGTGGCAACAACGACAACTATATATATTTAATAACAATATAGCAATATGAGGAAAAGCAGCAGCACACTGTCCAGTCACTCACAATCAGAAGACATGAGGAGAACCAAAACAACACATTTATTAACACAATATTAATGTTGGCAGTTTAGTTTGATCTTGATCATCAATTAGCCAGATTACAGAGCAAGAATCCTGAACATTGTGATGAAAGTTTCTTTCTTTTGTTACATTATATGGAAGAGAAAGCACATTCTGAAGATAAAACTTGTGATATTTCCCGACGTCACATATGTGCATGTATGTGGGGTTGATGACGGTGGAGCAGATATTTAGCTGAACCAAAATAAATCTCTGTATGTTCAAAACTGTGAACACATATACTTGAAGTATGAGCCATCCCAGCAACCTAAACTTAACAGAATCTATTGTTTTCCACAGGAAGCTATTAAATCAGCAGGTAGTATAGGTAAGTTTTATTCTAAGTTGTTCTTCATTTTGTGATGAAATAAACAGCAGGGCAACACGTCCACAGCCCTGCAGGTTCATGGCTGCCTTTGCTGCTTATAGTTCTGTTATTGTGCGCTTTTCTGCACAATGTGATGCAGGGGAATTGAAAAAGAATCCTTCGATTTGACTGAGAACATGATGCTTAGACTGTGACAAATCAGAGGGCACAGTGGTAATAGTATATATATGTGTGGTGACAGTTGAAAAGATCCTTTGTTACACGTTTTCTCCTTGTACTTCCTGTCTCTATCTACCGTCAACTCATCAATAATGCTAAAATATAGAAACTTTTTTTAAATAAATGTAAAATCAGAATAAAAATCGTCACACAATAAAATCACAAGTTTGCAAAGAGTATGTTCTGCTGCCTGCACGAGTTGTTATTTCTAAATATTTGAAAAAGAAAAAGTTATGAACTTATTTTTGAGACGCTAGCTAAAAATGACTCAAAAAATGGAAAATCTATAGACAGAAATTTTAAGCACTACATCAAAAGAGTAAAAAGATAAATTTTATATGATGTAATCAATGTTTTTTTTTTAAATCTGCATTTGGTTTATAAAGACAGAATTTTTCCCAGTGCTTAAAGGAACATCTTAAAATGTCTTTCTGCAACCCCAAAATATTTAGTTTGTACATAACAGGCTCAAACTAGAGACTTTGTTAGCCGTAAAATGTCCTATTAAAAATGTAATCTGTGAGCATAATAATAATCTATGATCGACTAATTCTTTCACCACTTAATTTGTTTATAATTCACCAAAACTTGGGTTAACGGTGAATACTTGTCGAGTCCATGACACAATCTGTCAGCAGGGTTCTCACTGAATCACTGATGCGCGTTCTTCTGTTCTTCCTGCTGCTCATTTTCAGGCGTAGGTTTTCATGTTTAAAATGACAAAAAAGAAGAAGGAGACAATCTGTAACATTGTTGAAGATTCGGAAATTGAATTTGTAAGATCTGCTTCAACAGCCCAATGAAGACATGAATGAGTGGAAACGGAGAGCACGGAAAAGACAAAAAAACAAAACACTGGAGGACAGAGGAAGACTGGAGGAGCAGATGATTGCAAGGACTCTGTATCATTTTGAGGTTGTCTTTAACCCAGTCCACTGCCTATTGTGAGAGAGTGGCAGGGAGAAATTGAATTCCCAGTTATTTTGGTGAACAAGGAAACACTGACTGAGTCTCATGAGTTAAATACTAATTGAAGACGACAGAGATTTGGATGAAAGTCGTGAGAGCTCAGCCTGCATGGCACATGGCCTTGGACTCAGAGCACCACAATAGAAGAAGCTAGAAGTGTCACGGTATGGCATGGCACACCGTGGAAGGAGTGGGGAAGGAGGACCCAGGCGCGGTGCTCTATGTACAAACAGTGTTTATTTACAGAGTGAAAACAAGTAACAATAAATCCCCGTGTTCTCCCAGACTCCCGTGTCGTGTCTCCCGTGAATAGTCCGTGTGCTCTCTGCTCCCGTGTCAGCACCCCCCGGTGCTCGCTGCTCTCCGTGCCTTCCACGCTCTTCGTGGAGTCTCATGCAATGATCCCGCGTCGGTGGGAGCTCCAAGACTCTCTTAAGTAGCTCCCCCGACGAGGCCTGATCAGCAGCAGGTGTGTGGCTTCGGGTGTGGCCAGTCCCCTTGCAGGGCCACACCCTCCAGGCCTGACGCCGCCTATAAACAAGTGCTCAGCCACCCACACACACATATACACAAGCACAGGGAAGGGGGAGCAACACCAAAATACACAACAATAATAATAATAATATAATACATGACTGCTCAGGGATCCTGGGTCGCCCAGTCCCAGGACCCTGACAAGAAGTGGTGTGTGTATTCTTGTTACTAGTGAATGTGGGTTTAAGGACACTCTTTCTTTCTTTCTTTTTGGTTGACACGTGGATTCCATTCGATCGCACACATAAAAACAGAGACGTAAACCGTGTTAATATCAGTAAACCAATCACAGCAGGTTATTAAGAATCTAATAAGCTTAAGCATAGAAATCAATATACCGGTATGTATATATTTTTTATTTGGTCTGGTAGTGTGAGGACGACAGAAAAGGATTAGGGCCACTGGGGGAAAAAGTGGGCAAGTCTTTTTTTTCTTCTTCTTCAGAAGTCTGAGAAAAAGTCAGAATTCCGAGATTAAATTTTGACTTTAATATCAGAATTCTGTTTTTTTTTTTCTCAGAATTCTGGAGAAAAAGAAAAAAAGTCACTTTTTTTTCCAGTGGCCCTAATCCTCTTTTGTAGAGAACATCTACAAAGCAGGTGGAAGGGAATTCTTTGTCTCACAGAACATTTTCGGTCTTGTTTGGACTGAGCCAAGTAACATTTTAATGCCTTTGTGTTTTACATTAATGTTTCACATATCAATAGAAAGAGGAGAGAAATTTTAATGACATGTCATCTCATTGTCGTTGTTTTCTCTGTATTATTGTAGGTTCTTTACCTTAAAATATAAAGCACCTTGAAGCAACTGTCATTGTGTATTGCTGCTAAATAAATAAAATTGAATTGAATTGAATTTTGCTGTGTGCCGAGCATGACAAAAGTAAACACGGGAAGAAGGTGCCATGTTCTAGACTAGTTGCATGGAGAATTAACATTGATTTTATGGCTCGTTGCTAGTTTGTAAACTCTGCACATCTGTGGTACTCAGAATTCAAAGCATACCTGGCTACAGGAAGGCATTTAGCTCAAACTTGAGGTATACACCTGGTAGCTGGGTTGGATAGAAGTTGGATAACAATCTCATCATAAAGTAAACTATTGTGGCGTTCATTTGGAGAGACCAAGACCGCCTCATCCAACATGTCTTGGTGCATTTGTTTTGTCCTGTACCCGAGTTTGATTACTGTCTTCACATGTGCACAAAGGAATCGCTTCGAGGGGGAAATGAATCAGAGTTCAATTTAAATGGACTGAATAGCTAACAGCGCAGGTGTGAAAACACCTCTAGAAACCGAGCATACGGCACACTCATACAGTAGCTACATGTCAGTGACAAGGTTGTCGCATCATTTTCTGCTTCATTGTCTATTTTATTCAAAAAATTACCCTTATTCACAAAATCAACATCATGCCTGATAAGAGTCAAAAATAGCAATTCACACTAATCATGAAAGTGTTTACAGGATTGTTTACATAATATCTATACAACCTGACTTGCTTTTTTTGAGTTGTCCCCACTGCTGGCCATTTGGAGTAAGTCCTTTCTGCACACGTTTCATAACAAGTGGTTAGAAATTGGTCCCCAAAGAATGGAAGTACTAAACTAACTTTAGTACTATTGCTTTATGCCCATAGTATACATTAATTGACCTTGAAAAGAGTTGATTGCTTACAAAACAGTCTGGGAAAAACTGGGAATCTTGTAGGGTCACTATTTGAAAGATTATAGCTTTCACTTTGAGATAATTTCCCATCTTGTTTGTTTATTTGTACAAAGTGTGCTTCTTGGTGTTTCTGAAAGTTTGAGAAAAGAATAAATAAATGAATAAATTGTCTTTTATTATGTAATGTGGCTATTGGTGTCAATAAGGTGCTATGCAGCATTTCCATAAAAGTGAATTGAAATGTGCTAAAATGTAATATTGCGCAAACATGACATGTGTCAAGACATGCAAAAATACTGTGTCTGAAGTCCCCAACTGTTAAAATGTTTTTTTGTCCATAATTGGAAAACTGAGGTTAATATGCAAACATTTCCTACTTTTTAAATAACTAAGACACTTTTTAATTCATTAAAATGTTTATTTTCAGTTTATGTGGATACTAACTCACAATCATTAAAATGATTGGTGCCCTAGGGGTTTTTAAATTTCTACTGTATGTCATTCAGACACCGCGAAAAGGTTTGATGCCAACCTGAAAGTCACGGCTGTGACACATTATTCTTTCAACGTACATAAAACATATTTGAGTTAAAATAACAGAGACACAGAAACCTGCAGATACAACCAGAATAAAGAAATAGGAGCAAATACTCAAAGGTCCATAAAGACACATAGGGAGGTAAGCTACAGGAAGCTCAGAGACAAATGGTTGGAATTATACTAAAAAGAAAAAAACAGCTTTAACTTACTATTTCAATTAAGCGGCACTTCATTGGAATGACAGTCTCTAAAAACAACATTGCAAATGCATGAAATACAATTCAGTGACGCAAAAACAGAACAATTTCTTCTATCTGATATCTTATCTTGCAAACAACTTATCTCAATTTTTGAACAATAGCACCTTTCCAGACTTGTCCCTTAGAGAAAGTTTTCCATCTTGCATGATATTAAATTTCTGATTGCTGAAATTTAGTTTAATATTGTTTCGAAATAGTTACTTTAAGATTCTGTTTTCAACTCAAATGTGTCATTAATTTAGTTGTGACGCAATCATTATACAATATGCCTGTCAGTTATGTGGTATGAAAAAAAAATTAGATGGAATAAAAATACCCATAATTGTGTTGTTTTGGAAAAAACAACACAATTATCACAAATTCGTTTACGATGATGAAATATGTACTGTGCAAAAGCTGTCCGTCTGTTCTTTATATTTTTCTAGGAAAGTGGCAAGTGGAAAAAAGTATTCAAGGCAGTTTGTTCAGTTCTAATGTATGACCACCTGTATCCTTCAACAGAGCCTGAACTCTTAGGCAAACTTTCTTTAACTAGTCCTCAGGAATAGTTCTCCAGGCTTCTTGAAGGACATTCAAGGCTCTTATTTGGATGTTGACTACCTTTTGTTCAGCTCTGTGAAAAGACGATCCCACACAGCTTCAATAATGTTGAGGTCCGGGCCCTGGGGAGGTCAGTCCATGACTGATAGTGTACCAGTGTGTGTTTTTCTGTCCAGGTTTGCTTTTACTGAACTGGGGCCATTTCTGATGAGGCTTCAGCTGACAGCAGATGGATCGAATGAAAGGCCAAATGAGTCTCTCGGGTCCCGTGTGAGGTCCTGACTCAACTTTTTTTTTTCCATTTCTTGAGTACATCACTTTCAGATATTGTTAATCTGCTGTAGATCGTTTTATAGGCCTGTCATCTCTTCTTTTGTCCTCTTCTTGTCCAGTTTCCTCAAAGTTTTCAGTTAATAGCACTTCGGGAATCACCTCATTAGTGCAAAAATACTACCTTATGGCTGTTGAACTGTTCAGATTCAGATAAAGAATTTTTTTAAATTGTGTAACTAGGCTGCTAATAATTAAAAGCCTAAAGACAAAATTTAGAATTAGAATTTGTTATTTGATAAATTGTCTGTGACGTGTAGACACAACACTGGTTTGTTAGGTTCTTCTTTATGCTTGATTGACTCATAGGTCAGCGTTAACTGAGTTAACAAAAAAAAGAAAAAGAAAAAACATTCCTCTGAAAAGCCAGGAACAAAGACTGGAATAAATGTATGGAAAAAGCCTGGAAAACTATAGCTCAAGACCACTTTAAAAATAATAACTCTGGATTTCTCGGTAGCAAAATAAAAATGAATAAGGGGTAGTGTCAGACTTTTGCACAGTACTGCACAATTACATAAATGTAAATCCACTCACATGCAGACATAAGGCACATGGTCCTCTCAGCTGCAAATGGAGACTGCTTTTATTCAAGTATATCTCTTTTTGTGTTTGATGAAGAAATGCAAACAAACCAGACACAACCCGAGTCTCACTACTCTCTCAATAACAGACTCGTACTGAAAAGATTTCCTTATCCTTGGTTTCACCTCACCTGTCCTTTACAGGAATGCGAGCCTATCTTTAGCAGGCCTTCTTCTCCAGACTAAGAGAGTGATATTTTTCACTTTTTACCCAGCACATTTCCATGGGATCTCAGGGGCAGCAAATGCCAGCTCACAATAACATGCGGCCTTAACCGTATGTATACAGTAAAAAAAACAAAAAACAAACAGATGATGTAATAAAAAACATCAAAGATGTCTCAAGTGAAAGGTAACATCTGAAGTTTACAAATGATATCAGGTTTATGCCATTCGCTGCGACTCGTGGAATAAAATGTAAAAAATATTTTCCACAATATGAGACGCCACTTAAAGCTCATTCTACCTTAGCTGGTGTAAAGGTTGTATATTTATCACCTGCCAAAGATACCGTTGAGATGCATGAAATGGAGAAAGTGGTTGGAGTATTTTTTTGTTTATACATTCATCGTCCGTCTGCCATTCACAATAAATAAGTTCCAGCTGAAACTGAAGTGATGCATCTCATTTTGTCGTGCAGTTGATAGCACTCAGCTTTGATCTTTTAAATGTCAAATTTTGCCTTTGAGAGCAAAGTCTTTGAGGCAGCAGACATATCTGCAGTGTTTGTTTTGTTTGGCCTAATGGTACTGATCACACAAATCATTTTGTGTTTCCATGTGGAAGCATGCAATGAAGTGACAACACATTGAGCAACACACACACACATGGTGCTCAGCCTGTATGTGGAAAGAAGGTTGGGGTCAAGTGCTGTGAGGCTAATTAGTTTTTCCAGAGGAATACAAGTAAAACCATCCAACGGCACAGTATTTCTAGCTGCAGGTCAGGGTGATGACCTCGTGTTAAGAGACACAGATCTTTTCTTCCACCTCCACCTCGCTCCACCTTCACTTTTACATTGCAAAAAAAAAGAAGAAGAAAAAATTCAATTGACTTTTCCTCTCTTCTTCCTTCTGCTTCTTGGTCAAAACTCTCAAACGCAGGACATGAAAGGGGATGCTCCTGTATGTACACTCACCCATATTCACTTAAAGGTTACAAGGACTCGAGACAACTGAGACCAGTTTCCCGTCAGTGTTGTCACAAATTTTAGACAAACAATCTCTCAGATTCGTTCGAATTAAATTCTGTGCAGAAATTACTTCATCTTGAGCTCTTGCACCACACTTGCAAGTTATGCATACACTCTGAGGCTACATGTTACTTATAGGAATAAAACTAGATGTTGAGCTTCGATTTTCTTGATTTAAAAATGAACAGAAAATGCTCGCTTGTATTTTTTTCTCCCTTTTTTAAATTGAAAAGCTTGTCTCAGGGCTGTGCATCTCTTGTCGCTCTGCTAATTACAACCTTATTAGCCAGGAAGGACTCAGGTGCTGCAGAATCCTTCAGTGAGGGACATCTGTGGCTGACAGTGCCAGGAAGGCTGTGTCATCCAGTCTTAATAGCTAATGAACAAACACAAGGATTTTCTCTCAGATTCATTATCGTCACAATGAATGAATTCAAGGTCCTTTTGGTTGTCGTTCTCAGCATATTATCTTCCCATCAGCCCATCAATCATCTTAGCCGGCAAACAAGTCCCTGTCTGCCAACTCAAATATAGACGCACACACTGCGAGAACGCACACAAACATAGATACACCCAAGCAGACACTCACCCACGCACAAAATCAGATCAGCTAATCAAGATGTGGTGGCTGAGTGGGAAGAAAAGTCAAACAGGGCCGGACAGATGTCTCACTCTGGTGACTTCAAAAGGGAACTAAAGAACACAAGGCCATGTAATGTGATTTAGATATAATGCTTCCAGGTCAGGGGTGATGGCTAGACTGCTGGGCAGTGGGAGAGCAGCTGACAAGCGTGTAACTAACCATGACGGATGGGAATTCAATGGACTGCCTACTCTGAACACTTTGAGCTAGACGGGAACAAATTACAGAGCTGACCACCTTGTCAGCTAGAGCAGAAGAGGAAATTCATTTGTTCCCAGAATATTTTCTGACATGTGTATGCACTATAATCAAGTCAGGCACAACTGTATTGTGAGGGAAATCCTTCTCGCTGACCCTGCAATAGTAATGTCCAGTCACCACAGAATGACGTGATGATTAATAAGGGGGGGAAAGCCATTCTTACGTGGCAATGATGAGGCAGGTTTCAGTGGCTGTGGTGAGCTGAAAGCAGAACGCACTAGGTATTTAATGCTTAAAGGGTAACACTGATGATTTTTTTTACAGCTTTCCTACGGTCAACTGATTGATATTGCTAACAACAAAAATTGGCTGCCTATCTAAGACATGTATCCAATTCATGTGCCATAAAAATCCATTGCTGTCCAGAAACTATTAATGAGGCACAGACACACTGGGTCATGTGTCTTCATTTAGAAAAACATGAGCCATATAATTTAGAAACAGCTACACATGAGGCAGAAATCTCTGTAACATATTAAAGTCATCTTTTTATCTCTTGCTGTACGGGCCAAAGTCTTTGCTCAAAGGGGATCATATGATTATATAGATAATGACAAAAAAAAATCCATCAGTTTGTGTTGCAGTTGCAGAGATATAACGCTTTCACAATTGCATGAGTATTGGGCCATGTTGTGGCCAAACTTTAGCCTTTTTTCCTTTTTTATTATTGAGAAACCCCAACCGGTCGCAGCAGATGGCCGCCCCTCCCTGAGCCTGGTTCTGCTGGAGGTTTCTTCCTGTTAAAAGGGAGTTTTTCCTTCCCACTGTCGGCAAAGTGCTTGCTCATAGGGGGTCATATGATTGTTGGGGTTTTCTCTGTGTGTATTATTGTGAGGTCAACCTTACAATATAAAGCCCCTCGAGGCAACGGTTGTTGTGATTTGGCGCTGTATATATGAATTTGAACTGAATAGAACTTAACCAAAAAATTAAAAAGTGCAGTGTTGAGATGGTTAGCACTCACAGCAAGAAGGTCCTTAGTTCAAACACACCATTCGCCCGGGGTTTTACATGAGGGGTTTGCATGTTCTCTCTCTGTGTACAGCTCCCACAGTCCAAAGACATGCGGTTAGGAGGGGTTACATTAGGGTAAGGTTGGCTGTCTTTCTGAATTGGATAAGCGGAAGGGAAATTAATGGATGGCATCCACAGTATCAATCCTTGGACCCACCATTATACCACCAGCAGGACCAATCTATGTGCTAGTATTTCTACTAAGCTAATGGCTACTGTCAGCAGATGAGACACCATCACAAAACAAAAGTTTCCTTTAAATAGATTCAAATAAACTTTTATCATTTTCTTATTGGGTTTCTATCTATAATGGTACAGGGTTTTTAACTTTTTAATATAAAGTAACTCTAGACTATTGTTATTATTTTGTACTATATAAATATAATTAAATCAAAAGGTACATAACTTCTCTTTAATTGGAGCTTTGTAAACCTTTTCAGGTGTCATCACCACCAATGGTCTCAATTATCACACACCGTAGACCCCACCGTAGATCCTTCATGCAATGAAGGACCTTGCATAGCATCAGTGTTTTGCAGGGAAAGAACTGCAGGTTTTGCATATATGATTGTTTGGTTTTCAGATTGCATTTACGACAGCTTTCACAAAAAGAATTTTGAAATGTGAACACCATTTACATATCTAAAACTCATTATTATTAAATTACTCCAATGTGACATGAATGTGTCACAACTTCAATGACGCCTCCCGGATGTCAATCCTTTCAAAAAGAACTTACATTGTTAGTGATGCATAACAGATGCTATATCAGCTCTTTGAAACAGGGTGAAATGTCTTGTATTAGACTAAAAGCAACAAGGCTATGACCTGCCACATTCACTAGTGCACCATAGTAGGTGATGGTATGTCTCCTTGTTTTTTTCAGATGTCACTCAACCACCCACAAATACATTCCCACAATTATGTATAAATTTTTCTCCTTTGCTATTTTGAAAGATGGAAAATTGAGAATAGCGAGAGCTTCATGGCTCTTTATTTTCTTTTAAAAAATATGAAGGGCCTTACATTTTAATTGTCTGCCGTGATGATAAAGAATAAATGAATTTACTTGCTGTATATCCCACTATTAGACTGCAATTGCCATTTATTATAAACCAACAGGCTATGTGACAAAACATTCAGAGAAAAAAGTTTCAGAAAAAAGCTAATAACTCTGATATTTTTGAAGCTCAAGAAAAATCAGAGGTGATGACTTAATGTTGAGAAGCGCAGATGAGCTATTATGCAGAGAGCACAGACATCAGTAAAGAGGAGGTAAAGGAAGAAATTAAAACACTGAAGGGTTAAAGCATTTCGCCAATTATGCTCCCACTCTTTCCTATACTCTGAGAAATTAATCGGAGAAATTAGCAAAGCAATTACCACTTTTAATTGGACTAATTCTTATGGTCCTGTCACAGCTGCATCCGGAGGTACAGCTTTAAACCTTGAACATGTCTTTTCACAAACGTTATTATTAATTTCTGTGACCCTCTTTTAGCCTTTGACATCTGAACCATTGAGGGTGAACTGCTGTCAGCTTCCCCTAGATTATTATCCTCTGTTAGCATCTCTATTTTTTTCCATCTCTTACTCCCAAGGAAAGAAGACAGCGGTGCTGTCATCTGTGACAGAGAAAAATGGAAGTAATTAAAAACTGAGCTTTAAAGGTGTACAACTTTAAAGAGGCTGTGCAAAGTATAAATAAAAACAGAATGCAATCATGGACAGATCATTAAAAACTCATATTTTAACTGAAAACAGTGCAACATATAAAATACTTCACTGAGAAATTTTTATTATTTTTGTAACATATATGCTCATTTTAAAATATCATGGCACATTATAGCTCACGTTATATTTTACAAGAATTAAAGAAATTTGAATATTTTTAGGTAAAAAAAACAAGAGTGAAACTTTCTGGGCAAACAAGAAAATAAAACATTCTCTAAAATGCAAAATCCACAGCTTCCTTCTCTTGACCAGGATTGGAGCGAGTTTGAAAAAAAGGAAAATGATGGATGCCATGATCCTCTGGGCTGAAGAGGAGAGAGAGTGTGTTGCTTGTTTTCAGAACAGTGCAAAATCCAGCAAAATCCAGTGTGTGCAATAGTGCACATGGTATAGGAAACTCGCACATCTGTGAAGATGTCCTAGATGAGTGACTAAACATACACAGTGTTTGATACAACATATAGTACTGTCCAGACAGCATCTTCAGGGAAGGCCTTGTTAGTTTCAGCAAGACAGTTTCAGTCACAAGCAAAAGAGAAATCTTGTGCACAAACAACCTGTATAACCTTTTTGCCTCTTGTTTGCAACCTTACAAGCTTTATTTAATTTGCTAATGCCATCTGAACACCAAGAGCTTTTCATTGGTTAAATGTATTATCAATACAAGAGACTTTTTTTTTTGAGAAGCACATATTGTGCCAAAATATTTATCTATATTTTGCTGATCAAACACATTTGCACTCCTCAGAGTTAAAATCCATATTAAGCTTCCGATCTGTTATGGAAGTTGCTGTGCTTAGTAAAAAAAAATGTTTTTGGCTGACTCACTCTTTTCAACAGGGAATCTAATTATGCTCATGAGGACATAATTAGATACCATGAAAATGTTATTGTGAAAATTCAAACTAAAAATGGCCATGTGAGGCTAATTAGGTCATCACAACTAAGCAAAGAAAGCACAGCTTAGCCTATTCTTTATTGGACCTACAACAGACTTATCCAATGTGCCCAGCTGTAAAACCTTTGCATAATTGTTTGAACTGCAATTTCTATGCTGGATTTTTAAAATAAGATGGCTGGAAGGAGGCAGGCAGAAATATATATACTCTTTAAGGTTTGATTTTTACTTGTTCTTTGTCGAGAGACAGCTATCTTAGCTATGTCCATAATTCCTAGGGTATGCCACTGGCTGCACTGTAGGTGACACGCAGCCTAATTAAAAAATCGAGCTGAATGCACCTGGGGACCACAAATAGCTGTGACTGGTCTGTACGGGTTATTGTATTTTGTCTTTTAAGTTTTCAAATGCTGTGGAATCTTCAGCTTGACTACAGCACAAAGCAATTCACCATTCAATTAACCCCGCGCTTTAGGGTTAAACAGGAAAGATCTAGCCAAGGATATGAAAAAATGCCAATACGTTCACTGTTTCGTTTCACACACAAAAAATTGCCATAGGAAAGAAAAGAACACCCCTTCTGTTTACTGTTGCTCAACACTGCTGTCTTAAAACTCAATTGATCCAACTCGACGCCAAGTAGTTCACTTGAGATAGAGTCAGAGTATATTTTACACCGAAGAGGAAGAGACAGAAGCATCTGTTGCCCCTGATAGCTTTGACTTATTCGACTTTTCCTGACACAGAAAGATTGGTGCCTGCTTTGAACCTTCTCAGATATGTTAGCTACAATACATTAACCCCGGCCGGTAGCAGTGATTCCCACTGGGGCCACTCACAGAATGTCTTGCCCTGATGGGCTGATGGGAATCAGAAGAAATCAATAAGCAATGATAGACTTCTGCTGTCCACTCAGCTAATCCCGTTAGTGATAGCTGTGGATTTAATCGAATGATTGCACACACTACAGACACGGAGACAAGCGTACGTGCACACAGATACAGTATACGCGCACACACACCTACAAGTACACTTAACCCCATAACATTCGTATGGATAAGATCTGTAGATCTTCCACAGACACTCTCCGCTGTCATTTTGTTGAGACAAGCAGCAATTTGAGAGACAATTCCTTCGAGCGCGAAGAGGAGAATCAATTTAATAAATCCTTTGCTCATAGTCCAAGTTGGACCAGATTGCAGGAACATTTTCATTTGAGCAGAAGACGCGGAATAAAGACACATTTTGTCCTTATGATCACTCGATAAAGGATCTCTTTTTGATATGGAGATCAGTACAATGCATGGCAGTGTATGGGAAACTGAGCAGAAATGGACTTCCTTTGACAAAGACGATTTCTCACATGCTGTATACATATCAAAGTGACATAAACCCTGATAACTACTATCAATACATGAGCCACACATCTGTTGCAAAGTATTTTTGGGTTAATACTTCAACCCCCCTCACCCCACCCCACCCCACCCCGTCCCACCCCTTCACATGTGTGAATAGACATTATAAAAGCAGGCCCCAGTGGCACATGTTTAAAGGTACATTAAGAGAGCACATCAATTGTAGATGACATAATCCCCAGTCCTCTTTTCAGTCGCTCTCTCACTTCCTTAATCTCTCCGTTCTTTAACCCTCATCTTCTAAGAGGCTGAAAGCTCCCTTCATCTTCTCCTCAAGCTAGCAGAGAAACCGCGAGCTGCCTGGGGAGAGAGGGAAAAGAAGAGGTATTACTGAAGTCTGATTAAATTAACACTGTGATGCAGATTTCTTGCCTTTTCCTCCCTCTTGTCATCTTATCTGACTGTGTGTTGTGAAAATTAGATGAACTTGTTACATGAGGGTCCACGTATGTACAATGCGTGCGCGTGCGGGCACACGCACCTCTGCTTTTTAATTAATTACTCTTGTTGGTGTCATTAGCAGGCTCCATAACTCCTGATTTGCATTGGTGTCTATGATAACTAAATAAATATTAGATAACGCAAGCTAATAAAAGACTGGAGTGTTCCATTCTTCACACACACCCCACCCCTCTAACCTATTGTAACCCCCCAGCCTTGCCCACCTCCCCCCAAGGCAGAAGCAGAGCAATCCCCTGTAGAAGTACAATAATTACAACGTTTCCACATCCAAATAACTAGTGGTTTACATAAGTCCCGCACGAGCTGCTCACTGTTCAGAAACTATTCTTGCTATATCCCGGTCTCCCCCCTCTAATACAAATGCTGCTGAACAATGTGTGACCTCCCACAATGCACATGATGTAAGTTAAAGTAAAAATGAAAAGTTCACTTTGTGCAAGCTTACATCCAATTTACCTCCTTAAATGTGGACTGAATTCCAGCTCAGGCACTGATTAAATTCCATCTATTTGAGGCTAATTAATCATTTCCATTGTGTCCAATATTGTCATAAGAAAGGTGCTTAGTTGACACTCTAATTCATGAAATGTGGCACCTCTCGTCTAATGCGATCAGTACAATACGCCAACAGTAGCAAGAAATAGACACTAGTTCAGTGGAGATTATTAATTATACTCAATATAGATATTGACAGAGACAAAGTATATGAAGATGATCATATATATGGAAGCTAACTGGAAATATAACAAATTTGCAGTTAAAAATCATGGTCTGAAGCCCTTTTTGGGGGAGGGGGATCACATGTCCATAACTTCAAAACATAGTTTACAAAACAGGAATACACAGACGTTCGCAAATTTTGTCTTGTATGTACTCAAGAGGCAGGTATCCAAATGTTCTTTCCTCCACTGAATTTTGCAGCATCCCCTCATATCACATTTGATCCTAATTTATCCCCCCCAAAAAGGACATCGTATGGAAATTGTGCAATTTTATTACTTCTGCCCGTTCAGTGCCTGAACCAATGCCATTGTCCTGCTTCTTCTTCCATTGACCCCATCCTGCCTCCACCCATCTGCTCCAACAAGGTGATGTTTATCTCCAGCAGGAGGAAATTAAAGCCTTGCTTCATGAGCAGCAGATATGCAAATCTTATACAGTGCAAATAGATTGCGAAGCTCACACAACGGACAGTGGCGTATTGGGACACCCATTGAGCCCCAGTGATTTGAAATCCAAATCAAGACATGCGGAATTACAAGACACACATGGGCTTTCTGGGAAAAAAAAAATCTGCACGTTGAGATATTAAGGGAAATAAATAGACGAGAAGATGAAGAATTAATGTTGGAGTGAAAATTAAAAAAAAAAAAAAAGCCAGATTATTTATTCAGCTGCTCCGTCAGTGTAGATATGTTTTAATAACTTTTGTTCAACCACAGGTGAACGCTTATCAGAAGACATGACACACACACACACACACGCACACACACACACACACACACACACACACACACACACACACACACACAAGAGAGTGAGAGAGAGTGAGAAAGAGAGAGAGAGCATGGAAATACACTCCTCTGATATCACCATTACATGGGATATGTATTTTCTTGAACTCACAAAATTGGAAAGTAATAGTGGCCATGCAAAATGCCTTGCAGTTGTGGAGTATGTAATTTTGATATGCATTAGTGTTATTGTCAGGCAGGGTGTATGGGCTGTTTCCTTGTGTGATTGCAGGTCTGGCTTGTATTGTGGGAGGGAAGCAGACAGGAGAAGATAGTATTAAACCTGTCCTTGCCATTCCAATCTGTCTGCATGTTTCTCTTTATCA
The DNA here is from genome assembly GCF_057382185.1 of Mchenga conophoros. Classification (NCBI taxonomy): domain Eukaryota; kingdom Metazoa; phylum Chordata; class Actinopteri; order Cichliformes; family Cichlidae; genus Mchenga; species Mchenga conophoros. The sequence goes on from NC_140541.1 coordinate 18,136,701, forward strand.
TTCTGCAGTTTCTATCCACTTACGCTATAATTAAGTTTCCTGACCCCTGCCTTGCAGCCTTAACTAGGCATTGGGAAATATACAGCCACTGCAGATCTCATGCCTGATGTGCTCTCTCTCTCTCTTTCTTTTCCCTCCCGCCTCCCTCTCTCGTCTCCTTCCCTGTTTCAGAAAATCTCTCTCCCACCGTCTCCCTCATTCTCTCTCTGAGTCTCCATGGCACTATAATGGAATAAGAATTATTAATCGAGTAATTGTGTGGAACACATTAGTTTGCACTGAATTTCTCTCATTTTCGATGCTTGATTATCAGGCTGTTGGACAGACTCTACCCTCTCCCTTCACGTCTATACCCACCACTCTCTAAACACATAAGAAATGCCCCCCCCCCCCCCCCCCCCACACACACACACACACACACACACACACGCACACCGACTGGGCTGGACCACACTTTTCAAACCGTATAATCTCTCCCTCTTTATAATGCACATACTTGGACACACACACACATACACAGTGGACTGAAGTATCACACCTGATGCTTAATGTTTGTGAGGTGGAGAAGCGAAAGCCTTCTGGTGATGGGAGAGTCTTGTAATGTCCCTTTAACCTTCAATCTGTCTCATAAAAAAGTCAAACGTGCAGAAAACAACCTCTAGCATATGTACAACCATAAATTACAAAAACAGAAGGGGGGGGGGATGCCTAAAAGCCAGACACAGACGTGTTGGCAGTAACACCCATCATAAAAACCCCACTTCAATCATAATTAGTCTAATTAATTTAAATCAGTGTTGGATGCCTATCTAAATACAGTGACAACATAAAATGAACATCCACCCTGCAGCACATAGCCTCAGCCTATACGTTCCCATAGTGAAACACACCCTCGTAGGATTAGAGCAGAAGAATAGGGGGATTATTATTTCATGACCTTTCAATCCGCTGCCTGTCAGGTTGAACTAAAGCCATATATGCTGCTGGAGGACTAATCTCCTTCTCCCTTTGTGTCCGCAAGGGATGTGTCATTTCTTTATCCCCTCTATCCAGATTTAGTCCATAAAATAAACTTCCTAGCCTGATCTGATAAGAAGCCATCTCCTTACCGGGATAAGGCTGTGGTGCCTCGTCTCCCTGCTTCCCCATAGCCGTATTTTTGGGTGTCAGATAACTCAGACGGGGATGGGAACAGTCAGGAAATGCCACTTTGTCTGTCTGGGAGCAGGTGACAACAAAAACGACAGTGACTCTGATTAGAAAACACCCCACACCCCACCCACCCATCACCCCGGCACAACCACCACTCTCCATTTTCCTTTCTCTCTTTCTAAAACTACTAAAAATCACATATTATCAACACTTTCTAGGCAGTGCGTTAAACACAAATAAATTGATGTTTGCAGGCACACGGACACAGACATGACACGCCAGACTCGCTGCACAGACATGCACTCGTGATTATTTTGTTATCACTTCATCTTAATTTGGTAAGTCATCACTGATTCAGCTGTCAGCCTGGACCAAGATCTGCTGATCTGACCATTGCTGCCTGTCCCCATTCTGTCTCCTGTTTCCTTCCTCCCTGTGCTATTTTTCTTAATTATTTAATGGGCATAAATCATGTTTCACCAGCTTCCTTAAAGCCACCACACTATTTGACTGGATATTATTCTTCATGCTTGCAGTTCTTTTATGAGGCACACACTCTCCCCGAAGGTCACAACCTACAGGTGGCACAAATGAGCAATAGGGATTTTTTTTGGGGGGGGGGGAAGAGGTTTGATGCATCCAGTAAAGCAGTAAAGCACATGTATGTTAAAAAAAAAAATGCTGTAAAATTGCTTTAGAAGTGTTTTTGATGCTGCATCTGAAAATAAGGAATCAATTTTGTCATTTAAAAAAAAAGTTTTCTTTTAAATTACAACTAAGAGGTACGAGGTGGCCATGTCTAATCACAGACTAAACAAAGGCATTATTAGTCCACACTGCACAGGCTTTAAGATTAAAATTCTCCTGAAAACAGCAGAAGGAAACACATGAACCAGAAATAAAATAAATGCTTGGTAGTGGAGGTGGCGGGGTCCCGCTGTGCAACAATCAGCAGCAGAGTCGATTTTCAGCAATTAAATATCAGCAAACATAGGCAAAGATTTGGACTTGAAGCAACAATTTATACTTGACTGGATATTTTTAAAGTGTGTGTGTGTGGGGGGGGGTTGAAGGAAAGACTCTATTAGAGTCTATTAGAAATAAATAAATATTTTTATGCTGTCTGATTGTGTAAATATTTCAAGGTCTCCATCTTGTTTTTATTCCCCTTCAAGGTTTTTGTTTTTTTGCCTGAAAAAAATATTCGACAGAGTTTGTTTCTTCCGTTAAAAAGACTGTTAGGATCCATCCAAGTGACCAGTCCCCCCATCATCACCAACACCACCAAAGTGTAAGTGTTGCAATTCATTGTGAACCATGCCCACGCTGAAATGCCCTTCTGCTATGGACCTCTCGCGGTGGCCGGAGCACCTGTTCCCCGGCGCCTGTTGATTTCAGGACACTGTTCCTATACACGGCATTATGGCTCTGATTGTTACGGAGGAACGTTTGTGCTTGTCCACAAAACGGGATCTCCAGCACGGGCTACAATGTCGCCTCCAATTCGACACCACCGGAGGAAAAAATAGGGGAAAAAAACAGGTGCATTTACGAAAAGCAGTGGCTATTTATGCGCACTGTGGCACCAAATTGCTTAAAATAAGCGGACACGAATGAAGAGGGGAAGAAAAAAATACTCAATGCTATCATAAAAGAGACAAAAATGTCTCTTTTAAAATGTCACAGTTGTGGTGATAAGAATCTGAGGATGCAGGGAGGACTTTGGTGAGAAGTGACTAATTACCCTGTGGACCGTCCTGATAGTGGAGAATAATTAGAATCACACAAAAGACCCCAAAGCAGCATCTGAATAACAAGAGCAACATTTTCAATAGAAAATTTAATTTGATTTTGTTGCGAGCTCCCTCCGTGCACTCGAAAGGGAAACTGAGAGAAAGCATATAAGAGGAGAAAGGAAAAATACACACGCACACACACGCGAGATACAGAGAAAAACGTCTTCCCGGGACGTTTTTTTTTTTGTTTTTTGTTTTTTTTTTTAAGAAGAAAAAAAAAGCTGACAAAACCCACGGAAGGCAGAAAAAAAAACAAGTGCACGGCCTACACGGTGGCTTATATATTCACAATTAGCGCGATTAGATAGGAAGCATTCATTAAACACGGATTAAATAAAATAACCCGGTTTATTATGAAAGCAGCAGCTAAAAGTTTTGTTATCATTTGGCCCCGTTTGATAAGAAAATTAATCAAATATTACAAATTATGTAAATAAAAATGTTATCTGTTGCAGAATTCTTTATATCATAATGACAGCCTTAAATGCAGAATTTAAGGCTGTCATTGTGGAGAATTTTAACCCGTTTTGTTTTTTGTTTTTTTAAACTGCCAGACTCAGGAGTGAAATAATAAATAGCATATATTGGAGAATTTAAGGATTTGAAGGCCAAACACAGGAGCACGTTAATTGCTTCTTAAATTTTGTTATGTGAATATAAAAATATAGCTGTTAAAAAGCAGCTGCACCTAAAAGAATTAACACACAGCATCATAAGTACAATTTGCAGTCTGGATGGAGAAATAGAAATGAAGCAGAAACTGGTGAAATCGATGAAAGATCGCACAAAAAAACCTGTTCTCCAATCATTTTCCAAAGCCTTTTCTGCATGGCCTATATAAATGGGCATATGCTAACTATTATGTAGGCCATATTACATGCAAATGGTGTAAGAGTGCTTTAGAAGATTAGAAGATAGACACCCGGCCCACAGTGGGCTGAGAGGAGTGGGCTCTCCTCCAAGACTGTGTCCTATCTCCTCAGGACTGAAAAAAGCATCCTAATCCTTTACCTTTCATAGTGATCTAAAGCCGATTTAAAACTGTCACTACCCTAGTTTGTGTTTATTTCATGTTCATCTGCAGCTCAAGGCGATACTCTGCACACCCACTTATGACATGAGCAAAAAGATGTGTGCATATGTGTGTGTGTGTCTCAGAGGAGAAGAGAGAGCAAGACTGCAAAACATAACGAGAAACTCAGAGAGCGAGAGAGAGAGAGAGGGGAAGGGTGTGTAGAGCTAACTGACCAGTGGATGAAGAAGTGGCCATTGTGTGCGTGTGATCCGACTGCACTAATTATTTTCCTTTTCAGGTGGTCAGAATTTGTCCTTTGAGGCTCAGACATCCACCTCTTATTTCATGCGTTGTCTAACAAAACCAAGCAACTCAGCTTGAATTCGCTTCCAAAAATACACTCTCCCACACAAACAGATAGTCCAGAAGACGGATGCGTAAACACAGTCTCTCTCTGTCTCACACCCACACACACACAGACACGCACACAAGCACAGGTATGCACACTCAATAACACAAACCATTGACCTACAGGCATACCGCCTTCCTCTTCTCTCCCTCCTGCTCCTCAAGGCCTTACTGTATTATTCTGTAAGCAGCAAGAGCCCAGCATTGACAGAGCTAATCACTGGAGGCAAGAGCTCTCTCTCTCTTTCTCACACACACACACACACACACACACACACACACACACACACACACACACACACACACACACACACACACACACACACACACACAGAATGATTGACACACAATGGCAGCGAATCTATGCAGTGCCCCCCTGTCTTGCTTTTTGCTTTCTCTCTCAGCTGAAAAGACAAGGGGGGAGGTGAGTATGATGTGTGTGTCTATGCTGTGCATGTGTGTGTGTTAGTGGTGGTGCTGAGGTGGGGGGTGTTACAAGCAGTGATGTCCAACAAACTGAAACACAGCCAGAAGAGAAGTGAAGACGGCAAAAGATGAGCCTGTGACTAATGCTGTTGCTATCCCTACTCCTAATCCGCCCCACTCCGTTAGGTGCAGTCTGGAGAGAGTCTCAACCCCTCTCATATGAATATGATCCCTGTGCTGGCTGAAGCCCAGCGAACCACTGATCCTGTTATCATCTCGCTGGTGAGAAAAAGAGAAGAAAGGGAGAGACAGAGAAAAAGAGCTTTGTTTGTTATTTACGCAGGCCTCCCGTGTCACATACTCCCAACTCTATATTTCTCTATAATTTTGAGCCTTAAAAATCCTCGACCAATAATATGGTATTTACATAAGAGGTAATAGAGCCGGGCTGCACGGTAATTGTAAGGTTTGCGGTCCAACCCTCCTGGCTTTCGCACATAAAAGAGTGAGAAATTGAATATATGAACACTGTACTTTTTTCAAATGTGTTGACAGAAAGTTGAAGAGAAAGTTGCTATTCTGCCGTTTTACTGCAGAATCAGTCCTGTCCACGGTGACTTGGTGGCAAAACAGAAATCCACTGGGCAACATTTTTAAGATATGAGTAAATCAGCAGTGAGCAGCGTCTCTCTTTGTCAGGCATATGTAGCTGGACAATGACACAGAAAGCAAATATGGGAGTTTGGGAAATCCTCCTTCAGAGGAATTTGACATCTTCTCTTCCTGTCAGAGATTTAGTTTTAGAAAAATTAGATCCAAAGAAATGTTCACATATTTTTTCACCCTAAAGCCTCAAATGCTGTATACAGCTATTAAAATGTATGCTGTTTGCTTTTTTCTCTAGGAGTGTATTGTCAGTCACATTACATATGTAAGACCAGGACTATTAATGACTGCTGAATGTATTTTTAGTGTGTTTGTGTTTTCTGTATTCTTGTTGCTTGCAGAAAGATAAAGATTCAAAGTGAACTAAACCCAAAATTTCCCGAATTCTGTTGTTGTACAGTTAAAATACCCTGACAAAGTTATTTTCTGAAGTTGAGAGCAAATTCTTGATGTTCAATTGAATTATGCCCAGAAACTTATCATTAAAACTATTAAAGTTGCCGTTGAGATTGTAATTTCACAACTATGAGTAATTTACAATATAAAGTATTTACCATCAGATTGTTTGTGCTACTACTAAATTTAGACACGTCCATTGCAAAGATGCAGATCACTTATGTAAAAATATCTTCGTTAACATCGTGACAATAAGGTTTTTGCCAAACACAAGCAAATCCCACAATTGATGTAACAAGATCCTGATTTATTTAGTGTTGTTTTGACAATGTGCGGCCAGTTGTTATCTGGCTGACATGTGCTGGTTGCCCAAGGTGACAGGAAGTGGTGTAGTTAATTAAAGAGTGGACAGCACTCCAGACTCCACTCACACACTCCTGGTATTGTCATAAGCACCACTCCTACCACACACTCCCTCAAGAGTCATTTTCCTCTGTTTCTTAGGACATAGAGGGCCGTGCCATGCCCTCCAGGGCACTGAAGCACTCTCTGGTGAGTCTCTTATGGACTTGTGAATGCACAGATGCGTGCGCAGTCTGCAGTCGCCATCTCTGCATAGACTCATCCAGATAGCCAGCAGATAACACTTTCAATTCAGTTTGATATTATCGTTTTTCTTTTCTTAGAGAAATATGAACCTGTCACATGGGGCGCCTTACAGATTTGTTACATAGTTCCACAGTAGATAAATCCAACAATAGAGGCCAAGGCCTTGCCCCCTCTGCATGGACTGTTAGTAAAGTTGCAGTGCTAATCAGTAGGAGAGGATCACATCTGGTCTGACAGCAGCTGCATCACTGTTTAGAGGAGCTGCCAGTGTGAGAAACACACCGGTCGATTCTCTTTTCTCCCTGGACAGAGTGGGTGTTCTTCTCATTCATTTCTTCTTTCTCAGTCCTTTTCTTTGAGCTAGCCAATTAACCTGGGAGCAGTGCACTAATGAGTTCCCTCTGGTGGCTCCGCGCCACTCTATGGAAAAGAGGGAAGAGCAGGGTGAGCAGAGAGGGGAAAGAAGAGAGGGGTCAGCGAGGGAAAGCTTGGGACTGCATGGGGGAGTGGGGGTTACAGACATGGCAGAGGCAGAGGGGGGTAAGAGTTTTGAGAAAAGGGTGAAGAAGGGCTGATAAAAGGGTGAGGAGAGGGGAGGGGCGAGAACAGAAAGGTTCAGGGCAAGGAAAATATGGGATGGGTTGATGCAGGAGGAGAAGGGACAGAACACCATCCAGTTGGCCACTACGGGCCTATCACCAAGACATTGTCAGCCAGACAATGGGCTTATCAGCCTCCTTTTCACACCAGTCTGATTAACTGGGAGGAATGGGAGGAAGAGGAGGGGAAGGGAAAGGGTACGTCCTTGTACCAGCCCAGTAAATGTCAGAGAATGGGCCAGACCCCGGGACTAGCCTCATGGATTGAGTATACATCACTGAGAAAATAGGAACAGTTTAAAACCCACTGTAAAACCCACATCTTCCCCATATGTGTGTTAACTGCGGAGGGAGATGCGTCTGTAATAAATCTACAACCTTTGTAAATGCATCTCGCCAGCCAGATTAGCAAGGAAGCGATAAGCACCTTGGAGCACCATTAGCTAAATCAGTGTGTGTGTGTGTGTGTGTGTGTGTGTTAGTAGATGCTAAGTTTAGAGAGAGTGGAAATATAAAATATTAAAAAATAGCACGCGATGTGCAAAAATTTAAAAGATGAATTGTTGCTCAAACGAATCAGCGACGCACACATTCAGATGACTGAACTGAAATAAAATTGGTGCATACTGCAAAACTTTACAATGCACACCAAATCACAAAGGCCTAAACATTAAGAGAAAGCACGTCTTCTCAAATATGATCATCTGTTTGCAACCTCTGGATTATTGTGAGTACATATTTGGGAGTGGCCCTAACACATATTTGATCACACTGCCTTGCCTGCCAGCTGTACTTCTGAAGCTTGGTGAGAGCCATGTGAAACAAATGACTGAGAGCAGGCTGGAGCAAAATTGTTTGTGACATTGTTCAATTAGTCTCCTGGGATATTGATCCCAGCTTGTTTGTTTACTTGCTTACTGCTTCCCATTTGTATGGCCTCAAGAACCATCTGTCACAGAGAAAGCAAGTGACTGAGTGAGATAAGGCGGGTAGAAGGTGACGGCGAGGCAGGAAGAATGATTTGCAACATGACAGCAGAGATGGCAAAACTTCTGAGCGCAGGCTTAATATTATATAGGAGGAAATAAGTATGGCAGAGAGATCCTTTACAGCACATTGCTTGAAATGTTTTCCAAAGTAAAGTCTTTATAGAAATTTTAAAAAAGAAAAGAAATCCTAAACCAAATGATACCATTTTAGTGGGGAGTGTTATAAAACCAATGCTTGGAGCAACAAGTGGTCGCAGTCTTCTTGTTCTTCATTTCCTTCTTTTTTTTCCCTCCTCCAGTTCTTTCTTTTTTTTTTCAAAAGAAAGGATGCAGTAATTAGAGGGTAGACCAGGTGGAAGTACACAACTCAAGAGCCCCAGCGCTTGCTCGCCCTCTCCTTCACAGGAAGATAGGGAGAGGGGATGTGGAGATGTGGAGGAGGGTAGAAGAGGGTGAACGTGACTGGAGAGGAAAAAGTGGCAGAAGAATACAGCTAGGTAAAATTTAAAAAAAAAACGGGAAGAGGGGGAGCAACAGCCGGGCTTGGGAGCATATTGGGTCAAAGAAAATAAAACGTGTCATTTAGCCAAAGAAAGAAGATGAGAGCAGTGTGCACGACGAGGGGTGGGGGCGAGAGCTGGGATAGCTGGGTGAGGTGAAGGGGGAGGTAGAGGCGAGGTTAGCTGTTAAATAAGGTGGGGGTCATAAGAGAGGGGGTGGATGCCCACTGTGATACAAATGAGGGACTGCAGGCAGGGGGGGCCACCCACAGTACAACTTGGCCAACAAAGGTGCTTCTGTCTTGGCCTCCCTCCTCCACAGACCTCCTTGAGAGGACAGGATTCCATTAGCAAGCTGCAGAACCTGGGGTCTATTCAACCGCCCGTCCAGGCCTGACTGTGGACGAACATACAGACACACGCGCACATGCACGCATGCACAATGACCCACACACGTGCTCATGGAGCACACATGCATGCACTCATTCACAGTCACTCACTAACGCACATCCACAACACCGCTAATTAATCCTCAGATTACCCAGCCAATTATTACCACACTTGTACTAATTAGAAATTATTTAAAGCATTTCCCAATTAGGGTTTACATGCTCAGTTGGGAAGGAGTCTGCCTCAATAAACCAACTGGTTTTAGTGTGGGGCGGAATGGTAAGCTCATTCATATACACATGTATTTTGGTGTGCACTCTCTCTCAAACACACACACGCACGCACAAATACATGCATTTCAGGATCTGACTGTGGTAATCAGGCCTTCTCAACGAGCCCCTCTGTTAGGACGAGGGGGATGAGGACAGACAAGAGGAAGAAAGAGAAAGAAATAAAACAACAAAAGACATGCTCCTTCAGTGCTGCTGCAATACTGTAGGCCGCTCTTGTTAGGGCTGGGGACAGTGATTAGGAGAGGCCACAATAAGACCCGCCAGGAAACACATGCCAATTAGGTTACCAGGAGAACCACGGGCCCACATCACTATGGGAAACCCACTAGTCTCCACACTGCAAGGCCCAGAGGCACACATATGCACACTCACAGGCACCTATGGCACATCTCCTACTATTTTGATTACATTATGACTTGAATAAGAAGAAGGTGAGGGGAAAACATGAAGGTGCAAAAGAAGACAAGACAAAATGACGGTGTTAAGGTAAAAGGAAAAGCAGCTGTTTGATTAAAGGAATAAACTTTGAAAGTTGAAAGGGTTTTTTAGTTATTCTCTAGTTTGTCTCCTTGTGTTTCTCAGTATTTCCTCTTGTCTGCTGCATCTTCTTATTTGTGTCTCTAATTCCTCTTTTCCACTTGGACCTTCTCAGCTCTACTCAACTGCTCGGTTTCAGTCGTTTTACATTACAACTGAGTACCACCCGAATGTGGTTGGGGACACTAAAGCAATGCGGTCGAAAGTCCTATGATGTCATTTGTATGCGACCAAACAAAACAGAAAAATAGAAGACAGTGGATGACTAACCCTAACCCTGCTGCTAAACTGATGGCAAGCATCTGGACCTGGTTGTGGAGATTTTTCCTTCATTGCTGGGTTTCAAAAACGACGTTTTTGATTTTTGGGAAGGAGTTGCTCTCCCGACTCACTGAGTGACGCCACCGATCGGCCAATTAGTGGCATGCAGTCTGATGACGTCACATTTTTTGGTTCGACTCAGATTGTTTGGCACCCCGGCCCACAGAACTACCACCTAATGGAAAACTTGAAAACCCCCAAACTAAAAACTGTAGTCAAGTTGAACTGATAGGCCAAACTGAGTAGGTTTTAGCAGTAAAGGCCTATCAGGTTATTTTGTCATTTTCTGTTTTATTTTGATAGTCACTTGCCTTCTGTTTCATTTGATTTGATGCCCGTTTCCCAAATTTATGATGTCTTCCCTTCTAAGATTAATTTCATGTTTTCTTAGCTCCTCTTATAAATTGCCTTGTGTATTTGTTCCCACCTCTCTACGTCCTCACCTTTTTGTTCAGTTAAAAGTTGTCCTGTTTAACCTCACCTGCCATCCAGCATTCTTTGGGTCCTAATCTCAACATGGCTGCGCTTTTACATTCTTGCTGTTGATTAAAAGTTTACCTTCGAGTCAGCGTGCAGCTTTCAGCGAGGCAAAGATGAAGGCAGTACAAACAAGGGAGTGAGAAAGAGAAGAAAAAAACACCCGGGCTCCAGTGGGATAGCAGGAGTGCGACTTCAGGGAGAATTATTACCAGATCGAATTACAAGCTCATCCATGAGTGACATGTAAGCCTCAGATACACACTCAAATGTTTACAGCACCGATATTTGCTCAAGCACGATGTTATCAGGCCTCGATGTAATACTCAAGGCTTTTGTTCTGACTTGCGTGGCAACATTCACCATGTCTGCAGATGCAATAACCAAGAAGAAGATAGCAGCGGCACAATGTTTGCCAGCAGTGTTGTCCCGAGGAGCTGTGACATGACCCAGGCAGAACAGAAAGAAAACTCTCTCTGGAGTCTTTGCGCTGATGTGATGATGGCTGAGATGTTGATTAATGCGCGCAGTCCCTGTTATTAAATAAACAGGGTGAATACACAAAATATATTGAATAAATTAGAGCATGAACTGATCTCCACTGCGACATCCAGCTCATTAGAATGCATGAGCAAACGATGTTCTGATTGCGACAAGAGTCACTTATTAAGCCATGTTTGTCGCCCGCCAGAGCACCACTCCCTGCACTCCCCCATCCCTCCCCCTTTCTCCCCCCAAAACACCTTACCCCCTCTTGCCCACCACACAATCCACACCAAATCCCTCACTCTCCCGCTAAACGCTCCCCGACTTAACTTCCCCTTCCCAATGGACATCGCCAACAAACCACTAACCCTCTCCTCTCTTTACCTCACCTCCCTCCCACCCCCCACCCCCCACCCCCCCTTTCCGCCCTTAATTTTCCTCCACCTCCTCCCCCTTCTACTTCTCCTCCGCTGGGATCTGTGTCATCATTTTAATTAATTTCTAATCAGGCGAGAGTAAACTAATCAGGGAAGGCGTTAAACAATGACAGCTCTGCCTGCTCAGCCTCACACTGGGGGCTGCCATTACTGTTCAGCTTTGCTAAGAAGAACTGCACACTGATAAACAACTCAGTGTAGATGTGGCTATCTGCGCTCATCTTCTCTCTCGCTCACATGTTAATAAGCGGTACACTGCATCGTATACATGGCCTGCTTCTAGACTTGGACATGAGTTGACGACTTGATTGGTGCAAGATTAAATTACGGTTCACTTTTGTACGATTACTTTCATATTCATCTTTGTGCATAGATTAGTGATTGAATAAACATATCAGTTCAAGGACACGTGATGGAAATGCATGTAAATGATCAGAATGGACAAATAAATAACCTAACCCTGTCTGAATGGAACAGTATGTATCTGCTTAGAATGGTTTGCACAAAGACTGCAGTTATCTGTAGGCGGCCAGATCCCACCAAGGCTGAGCCATTCTGAAAAACAGACAGACAGAGGCAGAGAGAGGGAGAGGGAGCACTTCTGGGCAATACATTAAGTGAGACAATGTAACAAGAGAGCCTTGATTAACCTCTTCTGGGCTAACCTTGTGCCTAAAATACCTTAAACCAACATAAGCGGGCCGTAATTGGCAAATTCTAACTGTATGATTGCATGACAAAGAATGTGATGGCAGATGATGACAAAAAATTAGTTAATGACCACCATCACATGGAAGTGAACATTTTCTAGGTGCTTTCTGAATCTGGAATCTGAGTGAGCCATCAGTCACGCTTTAGGCTAGGCTACGTGTCTGCAAACTGAGGCTGGCCTCACCGCGGGCGCTGACGGGTGAAACTGAGTTACAACTCTAGGTGTTATGAAGAAAGAGGTTTTTATGTCTCTCTCATCAAAGCGTTGTAACAGGACCTGATTTCTCCTCCTGCAAGTGCCATGGCAACTAATGACCATCGACCTAAGAAACAAAGACCATTGGCATAGTTACGTGACACACAAGCAAACATGAGTGCGCTCACAGAAATGCACGCGCACGCACACACAGACACAACACTGGGGTAATAATTCCTTGTAAACTTTGTGTAAAGTGACACAAAATCACAAAATCAAAGGAAGAAGAATATGAAGAGGATATTTCAGGAAGAAAAACTACACAGAGTGTGTTAAAAACGATTTTTTTTTAAGTTACCCCACCTCCCCTCCATCCTTGCCCTCTTTGCCAAGTATTAGATTCCCATGCCAACCGCTTCCCTGGGATAGAATAAGGATTGCGGAGGTGGGAAGCTGAAACCCTTCCATAACATGTCAAACAACGATGGAATCCAAAGCGCAAGAGGGAGAGAAAAAGGGTTAGAGGCAGATTTTCTACGGGGAGAAAGAAACTGTCACATCATCAGATTGGTTATTCTAAGTGGAGGGATGTGGGTATGGGGGCGGGGAGGGAAGGAGGGACGGGGTGGCAGAGGCTTGGGCTGGCAGAATCTGGCAGCGATACACGATGGCGGTATTTCCACTAAAATAATCAGCCCCCAGGCAACGGAAGGGGGTGGGGAGGGTTTTTTTGGGAGGGGGAGCAGGGAAGAGCGACACAGAGAGGTTAGGGATTGTAGGGTTAGGAGAAGGAGTTGGGGTGGGTGATGGAGAGGGAGGATACAAGGGAGGGAAATAGCGAGATTGAGAGAAAGAAAAACTGGGAAGCCAACCAAGGAAATCCTGCTTCTCAGATATGCAGCTGTGGAATTAAAATTGGTATAAAAACACGAGAACAAAAATATACTTCACACTTCACAAGCCTATTGAAGGGTAGAGCGGTGGGAGGGGGAAGATGTGCCACTCTAAACTGGCACTGATACCTCAGGCACAAGGGGGTAAACAGCTATTCTCACTTTGTCTGCTGCAGTGGTTTCAGGGGGTGAGTGAGTGAGTAAGTGAGGTGCCTGCAGGGGTCTCATCAGGCTACGGGGCGAGCTCAAGAGAGAAGACAAGAGCTCCTCGAAGATGAAGAAACGCAAAAATGCCCCCATGAAACAATTTCTACACTTCTGCGTCCCCTTGAGCACATCGTAACGTAACAGCGAGGCATTGATTTATGATCAAACGACCGTGATCGTCACTCAAATTCAATAATAACAACCTTCACAATCAAAGGCTCTCTAAATATACTGTACCTCCACTTGAGGCCAGGATTAGGCCTTTCTGCGCGCACATTTATGTTGATGTGCTACATTACTGAACAAAGAACTATCAGAATCGGAAACAACCGTGCAAACACACAGATGAACGACAAATCAATTAATTTGAAACACGGAAAAATAAACTGCACAAACCCACATCGTGTTCGATTGCTAAAATACAAACGGCCCCTATTAAGAAATTTCACATAGGCGAGCGAGACAAAACGAGTATGGCATAAACACACAAACCTGGAGGTGCGGCACATACATCAATTCCAACTTAAAGGAATTGAAAGTTGCATTTCTCATAGAAGCAGAAAAAAACACAGCTTTTTCATGATATAAAGATGAAAAAAACTAATTAATGACTGAGAGCTCTGAAAGTCGTGTTATCAAAACCAGCCTACTGGAGTGTGACGCCACTAAAATAATACAATCATCAAGCATAATGAGTGAGTTAAGAAGTTTCTCTTATTGCATGTATTAGAGTCAATGGTTGCAGCTGAGCATTGTGTTATTTCATCACTGTAGAGACTTGATCTTAATACGAATCTCTATGTAACACAGGCCCATTCATGCAGCCTGCCTTTCCCCCTCTGATTCAATTATCATGTGCTCTTTTTGAGAGATATTCAATTAAAATGGCTCCCCCCTTTTAATTTATCTGAAAATAATTTGGCAAATATAAATAATAATTTCAAAAGGCTGCACATATGTAACCATGTGCACAGGCTTAACTTGGCCAAACTAAGTAGAGCAAGCGGGCGACTAACATTCATCTTGTTTAACAGGACATATACGATTACTGATTCCATATTTTTGCATTTATTGGGCCACAGTTTTTTCTTAAAGTTTTCTTTTTAAGATGGCTAATGAGAGAAAAAAAACCTCTTAGTTACATGATGAGAGCAGAACACTGGAAAAGGAAGGACAATTGCGTGACCATGAAATCGTGAAAGGGAAAGAAAAAGACAGAGAGAACAGCAAAACTACCTTATTCAAAAGGCAGCCTTTTTGTTGGGAGTATTCTCTACTGAATCTGCCGGCTTTCATTTCATTTCTCTGACATTCTCTCTGTCTGACCATCCAAGTCCTCTCCTGAGACAGATGAGTGGAAGCAGAGTTCCAGAGAGAGCTATCAGGATTAGGATAATTAATATCATCTCATTTCACTGTGATCCTCTCCGCGGCCCACTGCACACACAAGGACAGGATGCAGCGAATATTGTGGCAAGAGTATCCAGTCGGCTGTCAATCTAGGCCGCGGAGCACCCCCCCTCCACCCCTCAAATACACACACATACACACAACCCAACTCGCTCACATACAAATGCACCCTCCTCAGTGGCTAAATTGCAGTTTGAGAGACGACAGGGGAGAGGCAGCGGTGGCAGCGGTGGTGGGGGGGCCGCCGGGGCCCGAGGGACGCCATACAATGGAGCGTGCGGCTGACCAGCGTTCAGGTGAAATTGAATTGGAAATCTTCCATGGCTGGTTAGCATAACAAAGGGCCTCGTGGCTTTAGACAAAGGCTGCTTCTCTAATGCACAAAATCAATCTCTCTACGGGCTTGGTGCATTGTTCCCTCCCGCCATACAGGTGTTCCTTCAATGGTCCTTAATCAAAAGTGTCAAAACAAAGTTAAGAGTTATCTCTGCTCCTCCGCATCTGCTTCTGCAGAGCAGAAAGAGGAAAAGAGACCAGACACTCAGGAAGGCAAACAGCTGAGTGAATATGTGTGCATGCCTGTGTGTGTGTGTGTGTGTGTGTGTGTGTGTGTGTGTGTGTGTGTGTGTGTGTGTATACAGGATGCTGAATGCACTACATCCTACACCACAGTCTGTTGGTGTTAAAGTTGTGTCGCCAAAGAAGCCTAATCACATTTTTCTCCTCAGCCTTGTCCGCATGTGAGCAACTGGTACTCTGTGATGTGATCACTGAGCAAATCCAGGCATGAAAAGAAAGCAGAAGTTTGTCCCGCATGCTTATTTCACAGGAAAAGAGGGTGGCAGCAGCGAGGAATCATTTTTGAAAGATCTCTTCTTTTACAAATGCACCCTGCGCATCATTTCTCATCTCTATCTTCAATCTGAAGGCCTGATTGCTAATATTGGTAGTGGTTGCCTTTCTCTCTGAAGGTTGTTTAACAATGAAAAACACAATTACACCTCTTATGCACCCCCCCACCCCCCGCCATCCCCAACTCCCTTCTGCTTCACTATAACACTCGTCCCGCTCACTCCATTTCTCAGACCTTGACTTGTTCAGACTGGATTGAATCAAAGAAGAATAGTTAAAACACTAAATAGAGACCTTAGTCCATGGCCTTTTTCTCTTTCAGTCTGTAGGCTAGCAGATTCATCCACTATGAGAAGGTAAGAGTTATAGTTCTCCCTGGCTTTATGTACTCACTTCTGCTCCAGGGCATGCAACATGATATTTATACACCTGAACTTTAAGTGGCCTATATGACACTGTAGTTTTTACCAGCACCAAAAAAAAAGTCTTTAATGACTGTCAAAGATCTTTCATCTTGTGTTTTTCCAGTGGGCTGAACACATTAAATTCATACATTCTTTATGGAGAGTGTATGTATTGTATGGGTATTTTGATAAGGTGAGAAACTTAGTCGCCGTGCTGTCGATGGATTACTATATGTATACTAATGTACATAATATGTAGACTAATCCCATCTCCTAATAAGTAGCATCACAGGCTCAACGCCTCCAGTTTGACAGCCGCCAGACGACAATCTAACCACTACACATCCCTCTTGAACATTAGATACCATGTGGTTTAAAATGTCAGATAAGTGGCAAAGAAATCTCTGCATAATACACTTTAAACCGGCATTTTCAGATTACAGCAAAAGGGGCAGCAATATGATACAAGCTGTTTCCAAACATTACTAAGCTTTGTTTTTTTCTTGCAGTAACTTATTAATATGACTTAAATGTCGCTGCCCAATGTGGTAGCAATAAAAATCACAATGTGATTTGCATTTAGATTGTTTCTTTATAAGTCTTTTCTTTACCAAAGTGCTTGAAGACATGAGGCCATCTATCTAAAAGCCGAGTTTGAACCAGAAATAGACCTTTTAAAGGTATAATGATCCTAAGCACACAATCTGCCAAGAGCTCGCTCCAGAAAAAAAAGTAAAACATCATTATTGAAAAGTTTTAAAATTTGTGGCACTTTAAACTTTAAAAAGAAATACTCAAATTATCTTGCAGCTCAATTGAGTTTGCACTGAGGAGTGGTCAGATTTTTCAGCAAACTAATGGGACAAACCACTACACAATTATGCAAAAAGAAGAAAAAAATGCATTTTGGCATATAATTGACATCTGTACAAAGTCAGAGTCAAGCTTGTTCATCAGCCATGAGAAAGCTTTCAACACTAAAATGCTCCATGTGAAACCAGGAGAGACATCCTGCTGGACATTTCTGCTGGACTGCTTAGTAATGTGTCAGTAAAGCACATGGTTACTTCATGCACTGCATTTTTATTGACTAGTAATTAGTTACCTATTACATTTCAGAAGAAAACTTTCCAACACTGTACATTACTGTGCAAAAGTCTTGAGCCACCCCTCTTTTCTTTGCTATATTACTTCTCGTGAGCCAGATTTTCCCGCAGTTTTTAACAATAGCTCTCCAGGCTTTCTGAAGGTCTTTCAAAGAATTTCTTTGAACATTGGCTGCTTTTTCACTTATTTTCTGTCCAGTCCTTGCACCTGATCATTTTGAGAGGAATTTTCTTTTGTTTTTTTAAGCAATTTAACACTGACCTATGAATCATTCATTCAAGTAAACAAAAGGCATGTAATTCAAGGTTGTGTAACCAGTGTTGTCTCTACAAATAACAGACAGCTTGACAAAGAACCAGTTTTAAATCATATCTTAAGGCACTTTGGTATTAGCAGCCTGTCACAATCCAAATAATTTGTTCCCATTCTTTTTTAGTTGAATCTACAAATAATGGAAAAGATAAGACAGTTTGACAGGCCTAAAATAGTATTTTTGCACCAATAAGATTCCTGGAGAGCTATTTGCCAAAAACTTGGCTTATCTCAGCATGGCGTGCAAAGCGTTCTTAAAAAAAACTGAAGGAATTGGACAAGTGGAGGACAAAAGAAGAAGTAGGAGGCCTAAAGCACTATCAACAGCAGATGATCTGTATGTGAAAGTCACGTACTCAAGAAATAGGAAAAAATCTGACATAGACCTGAGAGATGCATCTGGTCCTTCATTTGATCTATCGACTGTTCACTGAAGCCTCATCAGCAATGGTCTGAGAGTAAGGGTGGCTGTCAATAAGCTATTCTTGAGGAAGAGAAACAGGGAAGAAAGGCTAAGTTAAGCCAAATTACATAATAACTGTATTGAACATCAGTGACAGCAGGTATTATGGAGGACAATTCCAAAATCTTTAGTTCAAATCATAAAAAATATACAGAGGAAGTCAGGAGAGTGGTACACAGTAAATGTTTACAGCCACTGTCATGGTTTGGTGCTGCATTTAAGCTATGGTTGTTGGAGATGTTTTCAAAATTGATTACTTATGAACACAGAAAAGTACCATCAGATTTAGATCAACCATGCAATACCATCTGGAAAGTACTTGATTAGAAGCTCCTTTAGTTTTCAGCATGACAATGATCCCAAACACACTGCCAATGGAGTTAAATCATACAGTGGGGCAAAAAAGTATTTAGTCAGCCACCGATTGTGCAAGTTCCCCCACTTAAAATGATGACAGAGGTCAGTAATTTGCACCAGAGGTACACTTCAACTGTGAGAGACAGAATGTGAAAAAAAAAATCCATGAATTCACATGGTAGGATTTGTAAAGAATTTATTCGTAAATTAGGGTGGAAAATAAGTATTTGGTCACCTCAAACAAGGAAAATCTCTGGCTCTCACAGACCTGTAACGTCTTCTGTAAGAAGCTCTTCTGTCCCCCACTCGTTACCTGTATGAATGGCACCTGTTTGAACTCATCATCTGTATAAAAGACACCTGTCCACAGCCTCAAACAGTCAGACTCCAAACTCCGCCATGGCCAAGACCAAAGAGCTTTCGAAGGACACCAGGAAAAGTATTGTAGACCTGCACCAGACTGGGAAGAGTGAATCTACAATAGGCAAGCAGCTTGGTGTGAAAAAATCAACTGTGGGAGCAATCATCAGAAAATGGAAGACATACAAGACCACTGATAATCTCCCTCGATCTGGGGCTCCACGCAAGATCTCATCCCGTGGGGTCAAAATGATCATGAGAACGGTGAGCAAAGATCCCAGAACCACACGGGGGGACCTGGTGAATGACCTGCAGAGAGCTGGGACCAAAGTAACAAAGGTCACCATCAGTAACACACTACAACGGCAGGGAATCACATCCCGCAGTGCCAGACGTGTTCCGCTGCTGAAGCCAGTGCATGTCCAGGCCCGTCTGAAGTTTGCCAGAGAGCACATGGATGATACAGCAGAGGATTGGGAGAATGTCATGTGGTCAGATGAAACCAAAGTAGAACTTTTTGGTATAAACTCAACTCGTCGTGATTGGAGGAAGAAGAATACTGAGTTGCATCCCAAGAACACCATACCTACTGTGAAGCATGGGGGTGGAAACATCATGCTATGGGGCTGTTTTTCTGCCAAGGGGACAGGACGACTGATCCGTGTTAAGGACAGAATGAATGGGGCCATGTATCGTGAGATTTTGAGCCAAAACCTCCTTCCATCAGTGAGAACTTTGAAGATGAAACGAGGCTGGGTCTTCCAACATGACAATGATCCAAAACACACCGCCCGGGCAACAAAGGAGTGGCTCCGTAAGAAGCATTTGAAAGTCCTGGAGTGGCCTAGCCAGTCTCCAGACCTCAACCCCATAGAAAATCTGTGGCGGGAGTTGAAAGTCCGTGTTGCTCGGCGACAGCCCCAAAACATCACTGCTCTCGAGAAGATCTGCATGGAGGAATGGGCCAAAATACCAGCTACTGTGTGTGCAAACCTGGTAAAGACCTATAGTAAACGTTTGACCTCTGTTATTGCCAACAAAGGTTATGTTACAAAGTATTGAGTTGTATTTTTGTTATTGACCAAATACTTATTTTCCACCCTAATTTACGAATAAATTCTTTACAAATCCTACCATGTGGATTCATGGATTTTTTTTTTCACATTCTGTCTCTCACAGTTGAAGTGTACCTCTGGTGCAAATTACTGACCTCTGTCATCATTTTAGGTGGGGGAACTTGCACAATCGGTGGCTGACTAAATACTTTTTTGCCCCACTGTAACTGGGTAGAAAAAGAGACAGTGGAACACTATCAGTCACGGACTGACCTCCCCAGAACCCAGACCTCACAATTATTTAAGCAGTTCGGGATCATCTTTTCATAGAATGGAATAAAAGATGAGCAAAGAAGAGCACTGAATGGCCTTCAAAAAGCCTGGAGAACTATTCCTGAGCAATATTTCAGACAGAGTTCAGGCTGTGTTGAAGAATAAAGTAGCCATGTCCAATATTGACTTTCAGACATGGTCTTTGGTTTTTATACTGTATTTCCATGAATGTTTGCACACGTGTCAATAAGTCGCTGCTTGAATTCCCATTTTCCAAACAAAATATAAAGACATCCACAGGATATTGTAATGTTATGTGGTGTCTAGCGGAGAATATTTAATGTGAAATGATGTGAAAAATTGTGCATGCCTGCTCACTATCAGTGTGGGTGTACAGTGAAAATCCAGGAGATTTTAGGCCACAGAAACACAGGACTTTTTTTTTAATCTGCCCTCATTTTCTAATTTGGACAAAAGTATTGGACCAGCCCTCTTAATCACCAAATTCAGGTGTTTAATTTAGTCCCACATGCAGCCATGCACTCTGCCATTACAAAGATTTGTGAAAGAATAGGTCCTTTTAAAGTGAATTTGAATGTGGAACTTGAATAAGACACTGTTGCAACAGTTTATGAAATATCGTTCTCCCTTGAAGTGGAAGAACATATGAAGCTGTAACTAACCTCAACACTCTTCAGCCACATGTGCTAAGGTGCGTAGTGCTATGCTGACTCAATAACTGGAATATTCCAAACCTGCTCTGGCATTAACACCAACACAAACACTGTACACCAGGAGCTTCATGGTGTGGACTCGTAAGACTAAGCACCTGTATTCGGGCCTTACATCATCCAGAATAACAGGAACCATTGGAGGGAACTGTTTAAAGAAAACCACCACTGGATTCTGTAGCAGTGGAAACATGTTTTACAGAATGATGAATCATGTTTCTCTATCTGTAGACTGATATAGATGGGTTTTCGTGTATTGGGACCCAGCTGACTGCATTGGGGCAGCTGTAAAGTGTGGTGAAGGAGGTTTAATGCTATAGGACTGTTATTCAGGGGATGACTTGGGCCTTTAAGTTGGGCTGAAGAAAAATCTTATTGCTTCAGCACAGATTTTGTACGAATCTATGCTTCCAACTTAGTAGGAATACCTTGGGGAAGGCCCTTTTCTGTTTCAGCATGGCTGTGCCATAGTGCACATGGTTAGATGAGTTTGGTGTGAAAGAACCTGACTAGCCTACACTGAGCCCTAGTCTCAACCCCACTGAACACCATTGGGCTGAAATAGAAAAGATATTGTTAGCCCACAGAGACAAGATTTCTACAATCATGTAGAAATCTTTTCCAGAAGCGTGGAAGCTGTCATAGCTGTAAAAGAAGGACCAACTCTGTATTTCGCAGCAAAATATTAAGAAACTAAGTTTTAGAATGAGATGTTATAAAAGCCACTGTGTGTATAACATGTAGGTGACATAAATTTTATTGCCCACATAATGTCAGCAGTCCACGGTTAAGATCATATTGAAGGGTAGAAACCTGAAATTTGAACCCATAAGGTTCTGTATTTACATGGGCTGTTCTTGGAACTCTCTAATCACATCTTGAATTTTTGGAAGTTGTATTCTTGGAAGAATGCGTTCTGGTCACCTCAGAAGATGGGAGCCAAGGAGCCACTGCCCCAGAGCACTCTTACATCGCCTGCTCCACATAGTCAGATCTGTTTATTCAGATCCAAAAAATCTAAAGAGTCAAGCTTGGTTAAAATAAAAATGCGTTTGAAATTACCAGGAGAAATTACTTACCTCTGTAGCTGAAACCTTTTCTTTGGCCTTAGCTAATGCTTGCTAATGCATGCTTGCTGTTATTCATTTCAGTTGTGGAGTTCCTCAGTTGTGGTTCAATATCAGTATCAGTCATGATATCACCCACTACTGCTGTACAGATAACAGCAGTAGTGCTCTTTTTCCATGTCCAAGCAAAAAAGTTGCTCTCTCACGCTTTTCCAAAAATTGATCATTCCTGTCTGCTGGACAAGGTCATCCATGCATTTTTTTAACCCACTTTGACTATTGCAGTGTTGTACCTACATCAGTCAGAACTTATGTCAATGACGGCAGTTAATTAAGAACCCTGCACCGAGAAATATGAACATATTACTAAAGTTAAAGTTAAGTACATTGTGAATTGATTAAAATTTTTAATAATGCCTTTAAAAGCATAAAACGGTTGTATGATGAAGTACATTAAGGATTTATTAATCCCTTATTGTGGTTAAAGCACTGCAACTTAAGAAAACAGCAGCATGCAGAAAAACGTTAAAAAAGCACACAAAGCAGAGCTGAAGTTTTATTTCATTATGTTTTATTCAGCACAATGGAAAAATAAAAAAGCGTGACAGAAATTGAATAAAGCACAATGAAAGTCAAAAAAAAAAACTCTCAACAGAAGTGCTCCTGGGAAGAAAATAACGTGACAGAGCAGATGCAGAAGTGACACAAACCAAAGGTTTGCACTGAGATGGGCTTAAGAGAAGCGCACGACTGACCGGTGTTGTGAGGGGAAAATGGTGCAGGGTAATTAATCACATGATACATATAATACTGTGGATACATGTTTGGTGTTTTTTGTTTAACCTCGTTTTCTACGGCACCATCTTCGGGACAGCTGAACTGGTGTAGCATTGTTTAAATCTTTGCATTATTAGCTGGCATTGTGCTTCTGTACCTTTAACCTACCCACAAATTCGACTTCAATCACAGCATACTACTTGTTAGCATGTTTTCTGTTATGCTAACACATTGCATGTCACTGAATTTCATTGTGTTGGCTGCCACTTTCATCTGCAAGACAAAATTACATTGAGGGTGGTTGCTTAGGCAGTAAGCATTTATTTTTCAGCCACATGGTCAGAAGTTCACCTTGTGATCTGAACATATCCAGAACAAATTTTTTAAAATTTCACTTTGTTAAATAAAGTGAACCTGGCGCTCTTGCTCAATATTTTTTTTTTCTATTGGCCTATCGATTGGTTGAAAAGTAAGTATGATTTCAACTGAAAAAGATTTTTCTGTGGTTCCCTACATCCTGTAGGCTCTACTTTACACTAGTGTGGACATATTGTTGTCAGGGCAGTTGAAAAATTAGCTTACTGTGGATGCAGTCTGTAGTGCTCTCTTCCACTATCTCAAGCTGGCTATCCACCAGCCCTCAACTAAATCTCTCACAGCCTCTCCTGCCCTGGCCCTTGGGAGGATTCATGCAGACTAGTTGATGAAAATTCACTTAGTGGAGAACACAAACAAAGCTGTCAGTCTTTAGCTTGCCCATGGGATAGAAGACAGCTATCGGGGTGGGTGGGGGGCAGAGTGGCATACACTGAAAAAAAGGGACTGGCCATCTCTTGGATTTATGTAAGCATCTTGCATGTATTTAACACAATTGCCTCATGTTTTAAAGTTAAATGTAACTATATAGTGTAAAAACTACATGATATGCAGAAAGGGTGTATTAAATTGTTCATATCATGTTCAGGTGAAGTAAGTCAATAAGATAGCAACGTTAAATCTCATGAAACCACGCGTGATTTCATCTCGCGGGCTTTGGATCGTGGTTTAAAAAAGGCATCCATCTCAGTCAAGTCGAGCAGCCAACTCTACGTTTTTGGTATGTCTTGATTTTTTGAATTAATATTTACCATATTTCAGCCAAATGTAGTTAAACGTCTAGAGTGTCGCCATGTAACATGCTAAAAAAGAGCCGTTAGCTTATTTGCTGTTTTATCTGTTGTCAAAGAATTGGCGCTTTTTCATTTGAATTTGTCTTTGGCACAAGAGCCGTAATATCACATTAAACCTAATTACGAGGCACTCATAACATAATTTGGTTTTCTGTGTGAATAGATTTGCCAACTGACTCTTCAGTTACATTGTGTATTTACTGCACCATGGTGTTAGTGAGATTTTGGACATTGAACAGCTTTAGCTAATATCATCAGCGGCATTATGCTAGCTTACATCCCTACCCCTCCTGGCCTCACCTGCTGTCCTTTTGTTTTGTTTTTTTTTGTTTTTTTTTGCTGCACATTGAGAGACGACCTCTATTCTGCATTTCACCAGGAGTCAGCTGATGGATTGTGGGTTCAAGGTGTTATGGTAAGAAAGTATATTCTATTTTCGTTTCTGTAACTTAATTATAATGGGTTTTTTATAATTATTAGGTGCATGCATACTCACCCTATTAATACAACTGAGAAATCCAAAATCTGCCATAGGTTTAACTTATACCTGTATGTATTGCCAGAAAGGTGATTACTGGACTCGCATTAATGCACACTTGAACTGAAATGAGGTTGTAACTTGTGGGTTGTTGGGTTGCAAATCAGAAACAAACATCTTTGGATTTTTTTTAATCCCATAAGATCTGGAAACACAGTTTTTATTCAACAAAACATTACTGATTAACCAAGCACAGTGCCTGCTGTTATTTCAAAATAATTTTATGTCATTTCAGATAAAATGCAGCATTCCAGTGCATCCCAACCATGCCTTTACAGTCAAGGTTTCTGACGGAGCTGAGTTTCTCTCTGACAGTCTGCTGAAAGTGTTTGCAAAGTGATCGGGGGAACAGGGCACAAAGCTAAAGGATGTAGCTGCCATTATGACAGTAAGAACTTTAAAATTCTTTAACTACAAAGTGTATATGTATTGCATTAGGTCAGTAAAATTTTTATGCTACATCCATTGAAACAGTCAACTATTACCTGTGAGTAATGATTCCACTAAAAGGATGCCATAATTTTCGTCATGCATTTACTGGCCCACTGAGAAAAATTTATCTTTTTTTAAAAATAAATGTTCTGGAAACTATATATCCATAAAGTTGATGTCAAACAGGAACTTTTGATATTGCTTTGTAGATGCTGGTGTTGCATGTTGACTGGTTTAAAAAGTCAAGAGTTTTTGTCTGGGATCATTTTCTTCTGTGCTACTGAAAAGTTCACAAATCTCTGTTTTCTTTGTTATAATAGTCAAGGATGACATTAATGCTCGGAGTCCCTCATCAAAGTGCTCCGCATCTGTGTGAAAGACAATTGCAACATCTTGGTGCAGGAGTTCATGGTGAGTGTTTTATGAGTAGATTGTGGATTTGCAACCTTTAAAAATGCATTTAGTTATCCACTTGATCCTCATTGGACTGGTTAGGACCAGTAGTCCTCTTTAATAATTTGAAGTTCACATGAGGCCTGGTAGTGAACTCGGCCGCCGGCCCTTGAGGCCCCACCCCCACCCCTGTATTAGGGGTCACATCAGTGTGAAAAAACTTTAAATTTGTCATTCTAATGAACAAAGGAAAATCCCACCAGTATTTACATTAGCTTTTGTTTGAAAAAAAAAAAAAAAAAAGACCAACTGACCAACAGCTAACCAAATTGTGGGGCTGAAAGTCTAAATTCTAACATCTTCTGAGTGACATAGCCTGGATTTCTGATGGGCCGGTGTCTTTCTAACAAAAACTAATGTAAAGCATTTGAAATTATTATGTTTTTCACTCTCTCTTAGAAACTCTGTTAGACCATGAATGGCAGCATGGCAGGCCACTCTTTGGCTATAGCTATTTACTATGTTGCTTGCATTGGTTTAAATTACTCTAACATTAGAACTGGTAGATTCAAAAGAGATGAGTTTAAAAAGGAATCTTAAAGAAATGTTTTGTGTTTAACCAGGACTTGACTGAGGCCACTGCACAGATTGAGAAAACCACAATGAACATCTGTCTCCAGAGATGCGCCAGGCAATGACTTTTCTGATGTTGTTCTTCAAGATCTGGATAACGTGACCTTTGCAGTAGCCATGCTGTTTGGACCTTTTTTATTCCTTCAACATGAGTTACCCATCACAACTCTGCTACACTTTTGAGGTGATTCAATGGAGTTGGATGCAACTCAGCTCTCAAGAAAAGCTCACAACTAAGACAAAACTGCTCCTGCAACGAAGCTCACTGTTATGCATGTGAGGTGACCAGCTCTAGGTGAGAGGACATTTAAATCTCACACTTGTTCTGCTGCATTTTTGAAGCTCAATTCCAGGAACGGATCGCAGGGTTCATTTTTATATACTCTGCAACTGCCATGAGGACGAGCTGTTTTTTGTTGTTGTTTGTTTTTCCTTTTGCTCTGTACAAGTTCTGTTTGTCTGTTTGGCAGCATTTTTAAATTTCTCTTTGTATTTTTTCTTTCTTTTACTAGTGAAGAGATGTAGCGTGAACAGTTATACAGTCTAAATATCCCATATGGGTCGTGTGAAATGGTATTTTCAGTTTCATTCAGTTGAAGTAAAGAACGTTGAATATTTCTAAGTGTGCTGTTTTGAACCAAGATGTCACAGTATGATCAGTGCTGTAATTTTTGACAGTCACTGTATCAATGTTATTTTTGCGTCTCTTGAATAAAGTTTTTGACCTGCAAGTGCTAATTTCTTTAGTTATTGGGGTAAAATGGGTAGTGTTAATAGGAAGGTGTTTGCCAATTCAGTAACCTAATTTAATGTTAATGGAAACTAACATTACCTCAAATTGTTTAGTTATAATTGTTGTTTAACTGAATCTTGATGTCAGAGGCCTTAAATAGAATGTTTTGTATTGTTCTTTCCCAACATTTTTCAAAAGAAACAGTCTAATTTCTTTGCTGCGATTGATTCCAGAGAACACGGAAGAACTGACATTATTTAACTGTTGATTTATATAGATTCAGTAGAGGAGTAATGTCAGTTTAATTCTTTACCTACTGCAGTGAAATTAGACATGTTGTTTTGAAAGGTTACTGGTGGATGCCAGCAACCATCTTGGAAGAGAACAATACAATCTGTTATAAGGCCTCCATTTGAAAATTGTGTATTTGATACTAGAATATAATAGCAAAATGTAATTTGAAGATAACATGTAGTATTTAAGTGACCAAGTAGTATTGGGTAAAAGTTATTGAATCGTGTTGGGATAACGTGAGAAAATTGTGAAGGATTAAAATATTCCAAGAGCTCAAATTACTTCATCAAAACATGTTTAAGTCACATTTTATCAACACAAATTGCACAGGTTTATTGAATATGAATAAATTGTGTTAATTTAACTCAATTGTTTAAGTTGCTGCCAAAGCAAAACATCTGTGTGCAACAAATGTCCACCATTGAATTAAGTAAATCCAACAACAAATTTTACCTACTATAGTAGGTCTTAAACTGAAAATGAAGAAGACAAGAAAGAATAGATGATGGGTGCTGTTTTAGTTTAAAAGAATCTAAGACTAGAACCGTGCTATAAGGAAGGATTACAGCTGGTTGAAGGATTGTTATTATAATAATACATTTTACAACTGCTTAAACAATCATACTGTATATTTTCAAATTTAAATAGCCATTGAAGCTTCAGACATGACAATTTAAAAAAGAAAATAAAGAAATAAAATAAAATAAAATAAAATAATGATCCTTGATTTAGTAATTTTTGCACCTTGAGAGAAAGGGTTTACCTTGCCATCACCACCACTAACAAACACATTTTCACTAATTGTTTTGTAAAATAAAATGT
The DNA here is from genome assembly GCF_057382185.1 of Mchenga conophoros. Classification (NCBI taxonomy): domain Eukaryota; kingdom Metazoa; phylum Chordata; class Actinopteri; order Cichliformes; family Cichlidae; genus Mchenga; species Mchenga conophoros. Next base: position 18,164,387 of record NC_140541.1, read on the forward strand.
ATTTTTAAAATTCAAATTACCCAAATATTCGAAATATTTGTTTTTATAGTTTTATAAAAACTAGGAAAAGGCTCACACTGGAGAAACTGTAGCAAGCGATTATTCGTAATATTGTAATATTGTAATTTCCTCCTCTTCTTATACCCGTTATCTCTCTTTCATTGTCTGTTTGTACTTCTCCCCCAAAAACAACAACAAAAACAACAACAACAACAAAAACCTTCTGAAACAATTATTCAGGTTCTTACCAATTTATTAACTAACTATTTTAGCTCTAATCCACCCATTGCTAAATTTATGATGGAGATTTTTTTAACCATTCTGGCATTTATTTAGGCCAAATTATATGGAAGGGCTTACAATATTAGTCAGTAATGATGATGAAAACTTTATTAATGAGGATAAATAAATAAATAAATAAAAACCACTGGCGTGTTTCCCATAACTGAGACACGCAGCATCAAGTTATTGACTCTCTCCAGCTATTCTTGTACAATTCAATCATAGGTTCACTGCTGCAGAACAACAGGAGGCAGGAGCGGTTAATCATTTGTTCAGAAACTATATGTGTCAACACATGATGGCCGTTACTGGTCTGATCGTACTGTGACACCCATGACAGTAATTACTGAGCACACACATGGACACACACACACACAGCTGCCACTGACACGTAGGAAGCAAGTCTCCAACGGTCTATTGGCCTTCACGACCAGATGGTATTTCCCACTGGCTTTCCTCACACAATCACACACATATTTGTAGGCCACATTTATATTAGTGTATCCTATACACATTTGTTACAGAGTGCATAAGTCTTCAGTAGTATTATTACTCGCATAATATTCTGGGTTCAAGGACTTACTGCTCCTGCAAGACGCAGTCTACATCACCATGTTTAACAAGCGCTCAAACTGATCACGACTGCAGAAACCTTGACCTCCTCCATCTACAGTTACTGAACATAAAGCAAAATCTGAGCGCATCACAACTTTATTGATTTATATTATACCTCAATAAGGATGGGTCACGGAAGAATACCCGAAAGAAAACTACATAAACATGCTCAGCATTTAGGAGCAAGGTGAGAGGCGTCCCAGAGGAGAAAAGTTGAAAGAGAAATCGAGTACATGGTAAAAAAGAGAGAAGTACAAACAGACAATGAAGGAGAGATAACGGGTATAAGAAGAGGAGGAAACAATGAATATGGAAGTCTCCCAGGCTACAGGAGCAAAGTCACCCCCTCGGTATCCCCACTGGGGCCTTTAAGGGTCAGCTGAGAACTAAGAGGCACATTAGTGTCTACTACATTGCCTGTTGAGGTGACTGGAGGAAGGATGAGAGAAACACAGCCATGCTTGGTGAATTATACATACATTCCTCCCTCTGACACACACACACACATAAACACAGGTTACTCCGCACTCTCTCTTATGTCAACCCTTCTTCAAGCCGTTCTGAGTCTCCATCTTATTTTTTTGCTGACCTGTATGTGGAAGGGTTGACAGAGGTGAGCACACAATCTCCCAACGCCCAAACACAGAGAATTGGATCACCCCTAGGGTGACCTTCTTGGTGCAATGCCTTGCCTATCTGCACCCTGTGCTGTCTAGGGGACCATTTAGGGCAGACGTTGACCCCTATTTGGCCCCTGGGGTTCGTTGCTCCTCTGCTTCGGCTGCTGGGCAACATGACAACCTATACAAGACCCTGTCAAACACATGACTGACACATACCCGCCCATCTTCTCCACCAACATTCACACCCGCGCCAGCAAATTATCCCAAAACCCAGACAGATGACCATGTCTTGGCTCCCTATTTGCTCTCTTGTCATCTTCCATATGTTGCGCGCGCACACACACACATGCACGTGCACGAGCACACACAGGCACACACACACACACTCAGTTCTGTCCTGGGAACCACTGTGTCAACATAAAGCAGGTTTCATATTGCAGTAAAAGGAGATATGTGCTCATCAATAAACAGCTTATATGGTAAATAATTGCTATAAACAAATATCTTCAAATGTATATACTGTACAGAATCTGTAGGCATGATTTTTGTGACTGGAACTCTCCTTGTTTCTGCAGGTACTTGCAGTCTAAGCAATACTGCCCAGACATAAGGAGGCTTTGGTTGTTGGCAGGTAAACTGTCCACATAGTGACCCAAACAGCAGCAGCACATGTGTACATGAAAATCTCTGCAATTGCTTAACAATTATTTTTGCTTTTTATTAATTGTTTTAAATTGATTTGAATTCATAAATAAAGACATAAAGACACAAATAAGGTTAAGACAGACATCTGCCCCACAAAAACTGGCTTTTGCCCTTAAAGGCTAAGTCAGAAGAGTAGCTGCCGGTTCCCAGATTTCATGGAAACGAAACCAGAACAAATGCACTGTATGTTATTTAGTCCCTGTTACTTTTTCCATCCTCCTGAGATTGATTTTGTTAGTGTTGCAGGGCAGTCTGATCACGCACTGCTCTTCATAAACCACAATGCATCCCATGCCTTTGCTGTACCTGTGGTGGAGATTGGCACACACACACACACAAGCGCAAACAAATTGCACGCACACATACAGAAAAGCCATACACACAAACACAAAAAGAGGGTCCCCGCTGTGAGAAAAAGAGCTACAGTACTCCCTACATCAACAGTGGCCTAGATAAACACAATACACACAAAAGAGTCACCCCATGAAAATAACCCTCCATCTAAGCATCACTGCACTTATCTACTCATAAACATAGGGATAAATCAATTCAGTGAGAAACACATATTTTTTTCTCTCATTTGAAATTACAGCTGCGGGACCAAAGCTAGAATGATAGCATAGGTCAAATTCACTAACCTCTTCTCTCCATGGCAACAGTCTACCTCTTACAAAAAAAAGGCTTAGTGTGGTTTGTTGAAGTCACTGAGAGATGTTTTTTTTGTTCTTGTTGTTTTTTGGTGACATGCTTGTGTTATGAGAGTGTTGGTGTATCTTTGCCTGCTTTTCACAAGGACACAAGAATGCATACATGTGTATACATTTACATCTGTCTGTGTTTCAGTGTGCGTGTATGTGTGTGTGTGTGAAACGACAACCCCGTTATCACAGCGTCTGTATTAGCATCGCAACGTCTCACTGCTTTGTTTTACTCTGACCTGTATAATCAGTGTCACATTAGCAACACAACAAATCAAACGCTGCGAGTTTCCCCTGTGCAACCTTTCACACACATGCGCTCACGCACACACACTTACATGCACACCGCATGTCCTCCTTCATGCTCCCAGCTGGCCACCATACTGTGTCAAACAGATGTTAATTAATATGATAACTAATACTTATTACACAACGCTGAAAGCTCCAAAACTACTAATTAAATTTCTTCTTATTCAAAGCAAAAAAGATGAAATGGATGTAAAACAACTCTGCCCTCTGTTTATATGCAAGCTAATGCAGTTCATATCAGTGTAGGCGGTTAGGTTTTACTATATTTGAAGTGTAACAGCACGCTGACTTGAATCAACAAGGCAAGTTAAAAGTCTCTCAGACTATAGTATTCGCGTTAACTCGTGAATGAAAACAATTGTTGACACGTTATAAGATTATTAAATGTAATAAACTGGTAGTTATACTTTAGTAAATAATTATTTTAGTGTTAAACCGTATTGAAATTATAATAACAGGTAGTCATCAGTGATGTTGTAAGTTATGTCTTTTTTTTAACCAGATAAGATGTACTACTTATTTGCTCTTTAAAATAAGTATTATAAACATCGGTTGCAATTTCATATCCATCCCAATGTTCACATATGCTGGAGACTGTATTTATTAGTTATTTACAAAGTTTTATTTACGTATTTTGTAACTTTAACCCAGCTATCCAGATGATGTTCGAAGCTGGTTTGCTCAATAATAATTGGCCAGTGAGTCAAAACCGGTTTTTGTTTTATCAGTTATTAAAAGGCCAACTTTTAACAAAAGTCCACCATTAACATTTATGATAAAGCTCAATCCAACAATTAACTAGAAATGAAAGAATCAACCACCAGAAAAATCCTATTCCCAATATTTTGGTAATTAATTTACTGTCTGAGCTTCAAAATTATGAGAATTTGCTGCTTTTCTTGTCCGTACAATATTATTGTAAACTGATTATCGTTAGATTTCGGAGCGCTGGTTGAACAAAACTTACAATTGAATGAGAAGTGCTTTACCCAATCGTTTCTTTTTGTTTTGGTTGGTGTTTTTTTTGTTTTGTTTTTTACATTAGGTCTCAAACAACTTTTCACAAATACATTAGTAACAATGCAAAGATATGAAACAGGATACACATACTTAGAGATTCACCACCAAATCAGCAAATTAAAGGTTTCAGTATGTGTGTTTTGTAATTCAGTAAAAACTTGTATTTATAAATAAATATCGGCTGTGAGACTTGAAAATCACAGCTTTGAGTCTTTGGGTCCACAGTTTTGGGTGAACCAGATATTGTGATTATTTTATGGAAGACTAATATAAGAGCCCGTATTCATGAGCATGTGTAATTGTTTATACATGCCTTAAATCCTTTTCCTCAACCTTTCAGTATTTAGTACACAAAAGTATTCAGATATCAGTCAATAAATTATTAAACAACACTACTTACAAGCAAATGACATTTAGTTAAGTATGTATAAATTAATAATAATAAATATATTTTTTGCTTTTATTTTTGCTGTTGTCAATTTGCCCAGTTTAATAGGAAGCCAAGGCATTACAGATACTTTGATTTGGTATACAGCTACAGCTTTTATTTGTTTTCTTCTTCTCCTTTTAATAAGGGCTCTTTTCCTTATCGTTTTAACCAAAAATGTCAAAATGCAAAAGGAAGGATTCACTTAAACAAGGTTACTGAAGTATTAGGCAAAGTTTGGGATGGTGGAGAGTGAAAGTGATAGTATGATGTTCTTTCTCATGCTGAACGTGACTTTTAACACCAGCTGAAAAGAAAATGGAAAAAACAAAAAAATCCACTCCTGATGAAGACTATATTAAAAGCTCACTGACAAATTAATAAATGCAGGGGAGACAATTATTATTTTTAAAAGTGCATATTGGCTTTATCCACAGCAATGCAGATTCTTGTCCTGATTTCTTGATGCATGAGCAGGGAAGTCAGCATCTGCTCTGCTCCTTCTACTGTACACCCTCCAGCACTGAAAAAAGGGAGAAGAAAGAGGAAGAGAGGAAGGAAGAAACTGAGAAGAGGGGAGAAAAAAGAGGAAGAAAAGGAGAGAAGACAGACGGAGACAGATGGGCAAAAAGACAAGTGCGGAAAGACAGATGGGAAGAGGGAGCTGAAAGGAGAAGGAGAAGAGATAGAGGGATAGATTGAGCAAGGAAAAGGAGGCGTATTCTAGGAGATCCAGCTGACATTAGTGGGTGAGTTTATGAGATGTGATGATTAGCCAAATCCTGCTAATCAATGACACATTCACATGGGTTCCTGCTCTGTTGCTAAACACTAATTGGTCTATTCTGCAGCAAATAGGAAGATGCTGTTCCCCACTTCACTGTAAGCACTGCGAGCTGACACGGAGGGCACATATGGGGACACACACACATACACACACACACACTCGTGTCAAATGTTACTTGCATGCACATACTGTACATCTGTAGCGGATTTTGGTGCATAAAAGGTCAAATTGAGACTGATTAAATTTGAAAGTGGATGAGAAGCAGAGGATCATGCTTGACTCCCTCTAACAATAAGGAGAGAATGGGATCCTAGAGCGGCCCAGTTGAACCAGCAGAATGGGTGGGTGGGGGTCGGGGTGGGTGCCGGGAGGGGGGTGGCGGCTGGAGAAGGAGCCCTAAATTCAATTTCACTTTGTTGAGCATTTAGATAATGTCCCCTAATGTAATGTCGGGCTGTGAGTGGATCCACAGTATAGCCTCGGCGGTCATTAATCACAATGCAGCAGCAGCACCACCAATGTCTGAGGACGGGCACTGCAAGGACGGATGCAGGGAGTACACCTGCAGCTGTGTTGGAAGCAAAAACACCAAAATATTATATTTGATTATTTTTTCCAGTCGCCTTAGTTTTCGACTCAGCTGAACTTGAATTCCAAAATACGGCTTGTGCGCATTATCCATCGCTGTCAACTCAGAAATACAAGCAAGCTTAAGAAAAAAAGCTCTGCATAGATGTGTGGGGTTCACGCGTGTAACACACATGAACCGCATATGCTGCAAGTGTGTAACTACTGTATTGCACTACCTTATCACTGCAATTTGCTCTTGTGCACTTTCTTACACATTCTTCTGTTTAAGCCTGTCTGTAACTGTCTGATCGCCATTCAAACAGGATGATGTTCACGTTGATTTTTTAAACGTTTTCATATGTTTATGCTGGAGAACTTACTGAACATTGTTTTTAGCACAAGAGCCACTAGAAAATAGAGTTATGTTCCCTTGTGCATGACCAGAAAATACTGTGCTTGTTAAATTAAAGGAGACTCATATTTCTATCTAGTGATGCTTTTTTAAAGCGAATTGATTACTCAGGAAACAATCAATTCAGTTACTTGTCAGGTAAGAAGATGAGATATTCAGTAGTTCTAGTGCTTTTAAAAATACTTCCACAGTTTTATTTTTAATGTACTTCAATTTGCTTTAAATGGTAATTCATGGGGAAAAAAGCAGTTAGTAAAGGTCACTATAAGAACTTCTTCTTGGTTTAAAATACCCAGTTTTAATTAAGTTATGATGAACAAACATCTATATTCAGTAAAGAATCCCTCACCTCGGAGGATGAAGCTGTCTTAATGTCTGATATATTTTTATTCTCACACAAGCACAAACAGACAAACGTCGACACCCACGGCGTGATGAGTACCGTCGATGTGGGGTGTATTCCTCACTCGGTGAGTGCCAGTGGTTAACAGTGCTTTGCGTTGAAGAGGGGGACAAGAGGAGGGTTCACTCAAACACATGACTGCTACAACCTAAATATTAGTGCAGGGACTCTCCCTCTCTCCCTCTCTCTCCCTCTTTCTCTCTGAGTGCGCCTCAGTATGTGACGTGCATGTGTGCGTGTGTGTGTTGATGTAATTATGTGTAGAGGAGAGGCTGTTTGGGGTAAATAGAGTTGCAATTATTCTTTTAACCTGTTTGATTGTCAGTCCCACTAACACACGGGGCCAGGGAAAGATAGAAAACAGACAGAGAGAGAGAGACAGATAAGTACTGCATTTAGCGATAAACAGTGGCACACATTTAACTCACAGCTAAAAGGCCCCAAATTTCTCGATGACACGTATTAGCAGAAATGTGATTTTGTTTTTCCTTTGGAATAAAACAGCAGAGCGACGATTGTGTGCCTCCAACATAAAACATATATAATTTTCTAATTGTGTTGTGACCTCCCCGAACACAGTAAAAGCATGAAGCGATGAATGGATGGATTTATGCGTTCATATATTTTGTCACTCTTTTTTTTTCACCTTATTTCAAAGCAGCTTCAGATGTGCCAGGAGCGTTTAAAGGAGGTGCAAATATTTCTGCAATAAGTGATTTGATTGCTGCGTGTCATGACATGATAACGTGAACTGATTGAATTTGTGATACACTTGCTGCTGACAGCTGTTTGACTGAGCTGAAGTGTAATGCTCCATCAGCATCAAATGGAGTAACCCATTCAGCACCAATACTGGCGCATTAGAGAACAGGAAGTGCATTTTTATTTTCCCCTCAATACCTTCTAAATGGCCTCACAGCAAAGCGGATGACTGGGTTTTGAATGATTACATTTCTCCGGCAGCGATTTCAGGTGGCAGGGGAGTGTAATTCAGACCTTATTTTGAATATATGTACTCGCTACATTTAATGCAAATTATGTTACATTCAGTCACTAAATATATCAAATATAATCAATGACTTATTAATCATATCTTTTCAGATCTTCAGACTGCCAAAGTGTCAAAATAAAAGCACATAAATACGTATTAAATATGGGCTGCTCAATTTTCGATCAAATACTTTATATAGAAATATTTTCTCCTCCCACTCTCTCGTCATATTTTGCACACACACAGGCACACATACACACACACAACTAATAATGTTATCGGCTCAGATCACCAACTCAGCAGATCTCATCCACATGTCACCTGCAATAGCTCAACACATGCATGCACACACACAGATGCAGAGTTTTGTGCTCCTTGTCAATAGGACGTTAAGGGTTTTGGCACTAATGACCAGTGTAGAGATAAGAGAGGAGAGGTTAATGTGTTGCAGTGGGTGATCAAGATAAGACCGATCCCTTCAATCCTGCAGACAATGAGACAGTGAGAAAGGGAGAGAGGATTAAAAAAAACACAGGAGGAAAAATATCTACAGAAATACAAAGAAAAAAGAAAAAAGTGTGCTTGTTTTCTATAAGTTTCATTGTTGAGTGTAAAATTTTTGGGTTTTTTTTTTTAATTATTACGTTTTATGTATGAATAAGAGGATTCATGTCAATTTGGTCCATCAGTGTTTGTGCGCATAAATATGCACACAGCACACAGTAAAAACACTAAAGATGCAAACACATACAAACACTCAATAGCCACCACAACCAGCCAGTCCTGCCTTTCAGCGAACATGTTATCAGTGCAGCTCAAAAGACAAACCAAATATACGACCCTGTCTTGCATGCTAAATGGCTTTATTTGGAGGCTTTCTTTGCACCGGTTGAGATATGTGTGTTTACAAGTGAATACAGCTACTGTATTATGTGTGTGTACCTCTGGTGTTTTGTTTGTTCGGTCTATTCATAGCATCACAGGGTAGATACAGTTTATTGTGATTGCTAATAATTTAAGTAATTGCTCAGCACGTGTATCCACAAGCACACACACACACACACACACACACACACACACACACACACGCTTTCCTTCCTGTGAGTGAAAGTAACATAAAATGGCTGCCCACCCCCAACTCCCCCACCCCACCCCATCTGTGTGGCCGGCTGGGTCGGCTGACATTTGGACACTTGTCAATCATCTCTTTCAATAGCCAAGCGGCAGGAAAAATGAAGTCGGGGGGTCAGCAACTCAGTGTATCGCCATGGCAACAACTGCACTGAAGTTCATGTGCCTGCTGGGCCTGTAGTTCGAAGTGTGTGCAGCTCTATGCGTGTGAGTGTGTGTGAGAATGTCCATTTTTGTTTCGGTGTTGAGTGTGTGTGTGTGTGTGTGTGTGTGTGTGTGTGTGTGTGTGTGTGTGTGTGTGTGTGTGTGTGTGTGTGCGTGCCGTCTTCTGAGCCCAATTGTTCCCTATCAGCCGGAGGCAAATACTCCTCCCATTCTAGCTCTTCCACCTCTCACCTTGCAACCTCACATGCAGCTTTAGCCTTTTCTCCCTCCTTTCCCCTTTGCTCACACTTTTTTTTTCAAACTCTCTCCTCTAACCAGCAGGTCAAGGAACAAGGCCCTGCAGGAAGTACAGCATCCAAAAAAAAAAGAGCGAGTACTTAACCTTTCACCACCTCAGCCTTTCCCTCTTTTTTGCCCCTCTTTTGCCTCTTACCATTATCCTCTTCCTACTTCCTATGCCAGTGTGTGTTTCGCTGTGATCCTCTACTCACGCCCGCTCTAAATGCAATTGTTTTCTCATCCTCTATAGTTGTGCATTCATCTGCTTGTCAGTTTGGCCTTTGTTGTCGAGAGGGTGAGAAGCATGCATGTGTTATCCCATGTGGTTCACATGTGTAAGCGGGCCTGCGTATTCAGCCAAAGCACAAGAAAACAGAATGAGCGAGCGCGCAAGCACAACAAACTATGTGGAGTCTGCGCCACTGGAGGTCTGTTTATGGAATGAATGCAGAGGATAATTTGTGTTCTCAGCCAGGGAAAATAGCTCAGATTGAGCCTCAGAGGACAATCTACTGACCCGTTTACCGAACACTTATCGCAGAGAGGTTCACCAGCACTATTCATCCTTTTGGGGCTCCGACTGCCACACACACAAGCAAGCAGCTAGTCCCCTCCTATCTATCCAGACTTTAATGACAGCACGATGTGCAGAGACAGCAGCAACACAGAAATGAGTTCAATACAATGGTCCAACGGGCATGAAAACCTGTAGCTCTGGGGGAAAAAAACAAAAAAAACCCAACCTAATAAAAATTTACACTTACACTGTAGCTTCTGCCAGATTTTAAGGATTAGATAACATTTTAATTGGAGGGCTAAATGATAAACTTCTGCTACTTAACTGAATTTTTTATTGACACGTGTTGGAAAACAAAGCATGCATGAACCACACAGGTTTGCTCAAAGTATTTAAATTTATCGCCCCTCTTACTGAACATAGCAATTTTTATGAGTAAAATCTGCCGGTAATAGCCATTTGATGTGGATTTACATGCTCCATTACCCCAATGCACCAACACTGCCAGAATCATTAAACACACACATACACACAGAGCTGCAATACGTAATATAGACACCAACATTGCTCCATCCAAAGGTCCCCCTAACAATATGCACACACACACACACACTTGGTCCAACACTCTCCTCTTTCCAGTTCCATCAATGGACAAGGCCTGACTGGAATTGTGTAATTCTCTGGGATAATTCATGGATAATTTTGGGATAATCTCCAGCAAACCATTCGCAGCGGTGCCACCCAGTTTGCCCGTTGCCTGATTACCAGGCACCAAATGCCAGCCACTTGTAGTGACCAACACCGCCAACAACCACTCTGATGCATGCAAATAAACAAAACAAACAAGGACCTCCAGCAGGGAAACATCCAGCTCGGCTTGCACAGATATTCAACAAACACTGCAGGTTATCACAAGCACACATACACACACATTTGCATACACACACTCATACACACGAAAGACAGGGCAAACAAACCAAAAAACACAACAATGTGAAGACATCTTGTTATATGCAAAAGCATGCGTGTTGAGAGCAAATCCAGCACCGACACACTCACGCACACAGAGACACACACACACTCACAAATAGGAGAACATATGCACACATACGGCCGAGAGGTTTTTCATTAGGTGTGATTGCCATCTCGTGGCAGGAGTAACCATATGATTAAAAATAAATGCAGCACATGATCTTCACTGTGACATGCAATTAAATGATCAGCGTTATGTCTTCTCATTTTGCACTGAAAGGCAAAAAGCACCTGCTGAAATCTATCTTAAAGAAGTGTTATGATTTAAAACCTTTAAAAAAACAAGGTATACGAGCACCTGTTTACTGTTGCACATAATGTCACATTTATGGTTTTATAAATCTATAACATTTTTGCGTAAATACACACACACTGAGGCAAATAACAGAGAAAATCTTTGAGCACAGAACCTCAGGAGGCTTATGCTGGATGTCTTCTGCAGGAGGGCTACAGTGCTGGTGTATAGCTTGTTAAATACTGACATCTAGTGGCTCAAAGCAAAAACTTAGGTGCCTTAGGGATTGAAGTGCACGTGTTGGTCAAATGAAATATCACCACCTCTTGGCTAATACACCTGCATAACCAAAACAAGAAGAAAGCCTAATATATTTAAGCAATTACAGCAATTATCCAGATATTTCATGCAAATCATTTTCCCCTCACTAATATTTTAAATTCCTTGAGTTATTTCCACAGCACTCGTTTGGCGTGAAATAGCAGGTAGAGGTGTTTGCATGCACCTAAACAGAGCAGAGCCTTCTTGGTAATTATGACTAACAACAGTATTTACCTAACACCATGGCTCGTTATTTAACATTTTGCTTTCCAATGAAAGAATCCATCCATCAGTGAGACAGAGGGCTTCACACTCGGACACACACACACTTACATGCACACATCAAGTCCTCTTGATGTGCAGTTATGTGCAAACTTGCACACTAAAAGTAAAAACACAAACATTCCGTTAAAATGTAAAAAGCTCATCGCTCTGTCCATTTGATATTTACACCTGTGGACAAGTTTTTGCACAGTGTGTCCACAAAAACTTTTTTTTGCGTGGACCACAACTCCTGTATGTGGGTTACACCTCACAGGTGACACTGCACTTGTTGCACAAAAAAGTGTAAGAGCATGCAAACAGCCCTGACTCCCCCACACACACACACACACGCAAACTCAGTCAATCTATTTAGTACCATTTGAGATTTACTCACTGTTAATTCAAAGCTCTCGCTCTCGGTGTTCACAGTTTGGGTTTTGAATTTGGGTCCTCAAAATCCTCTCCCTCCACTTCCACGAAACTCTGTCCAGCATATACCACTTTAGAAGAAGAAGAAGGAGGAGGAGGAGGGAAAAAAGAAAATTAGAAGCACAGCTGGCAGCACTTTTTGTTTCCCAAAGCTTCCAGAGGAATGGATGTTTCCAGTCACTTTGTAAAAATCACTCCATCAATGGTAACAAGCCCGTTTACATGAACCAAGCAGCTGCTCAGATCACATACAGGAAGCAGGGTCCCTTCAGTCAGCCTGTCACTCCACTCGCACTAAGTCCAGCACTTTTTTTCTCTTTTTTTTGGTCCTGCTGTTTGAGATGACACTTCTTTAGGGATGTGCAGCCTAAGCTGGAGATCATCGCACAGACGCAGCTTTGACCTGTGCGATTACAGATGATGACAGAGAGCAATAATCTGCGTGGACTGATGCATCAGAGTGTCAAGAAAGCTCACCTGCTCTCCTCAGCCACACTCCTGTCTCCGGGCAGTAAAAGCCCTCCTGTCATGTTTACACCAGCGCAGGCACACCGGTCTCCTCTCTCCTCTCTCTTGTCAGACATTGACTGTGGGGTTTTTTTTCTTTTTCCACTGCTCTGTCTCTGCACTTGACCAATCCACTCTATCAGCTCCACCACTCTCAACACCACACAGATTTGCACTGTGCAACCTTTTCCATTTTCTATGATACTTTCACTCACTTGCCTTCTCCCCCCACTGCTGCCAAACCAGTCACCTGTAGACTCAGAGGTACTCAAAACCATTTCCCAATCTCCCGCCCTCCTCGCCTCATTCTTATCTTGTCTATCTCTCCTACTCCTATTTTCACCTTCCTCACTCCCACTCACTTTTCACTCCTACCCACTTTCAGTCCTTTCCCTTCCTCTAATAAATCCTCTGCCTCTACCCAACTATTACAAATTTTCTCTGACCCACTATTTGCTATTAGCCCCTCGTCTTCCTCCTCCCCTTCTTCTTATCCCTTCACTCTCCATCGCTGTCTCTGCCTATCCTCCTTATATATCCTCAGCCTTCGCTTTGCTTTCTCCCCATCTCCAGCGGCATGAATATATTATTATCTACACAATGGGGCCCTGCTTATTGTTTATGAATTACCAGCCTTGCGGCCAAACAAAGCCTATTTTCATAAGAAACCTCCATTTCATTTCAGCTCCAATTAGATTGGGGGCTAAAGAATAGGAGTCCTCAGGCCTCAGCCCCTAAGGATGGCAGGTCCATTCAGCTTCATTCAATGGGGCCTTATTGCTTTCCCATACAAAAGAGCACGTGGATGGGCTTTCAGACTGAAACACCAACCAAAAATGACTGGGAGACAGTACTGTACAATAACAAATCTTTAAAGAAAGGACACTGAGCGCTTATCCTCCCATCCATCAATTCATCCCTCACTCTTCGCTTTCTTCTTCTCCTCTGTTCGTATATTGTAAGACCTGGACATTAATGACAGACAGTTGAAAGAGAAAGGGAGTGAAAGAAAGAGAAGAAGAAAGAGGCAAAGCAGCTCAGTTTTTCACAATACATGTCAAGTCTAAATGATCACTGGCTGCTGAATAGACAGAGGGAAGGGAAAAGAAATGAGTCGTGTGTGTGTATGTATGTGTGTGTGTACAGCTGATTGATTCTCTGCTTTGAAAAGAGGGAGAAAAAAGAGTGAAGGAAAGAGAGAGGAAGACCTTGGTGCTTTTTTTTTCCTGAGCTCCACAATAGTCGGGGGGTCTGAGCTGTATTGTGGAGCAGCCACAGTGACAAGCTGTCACTCCATCCTGGTTGGAAGAAAGAGTCAGAGAGTGAAGAGGGGCTGGGGCAGGTCAGAACCCCGATAATATGCGTCTGCCTCCTTATTTCTAAAGTTTCTCACCCACCAGACACTTGACAGGAAGAAGGCGGCTCTCAAGTGTTCCCCGGGAAAGTTGAAGGACAAATAAAAGCAAGCTGGAGCCCAAATGTTAGCTGCAATGTGTACTTATGTACCTTTATGGGCAACATCATGCTCAGAGTGCCAGGTAAACTTCCCAGCAGTAAGGCAATGGCTCTTTTCATGAGCCAGTTCATTATTTAGGATAGAGAGGCAGCCAAACACTTTCAGGGAGTCATGCCAGCAAGGTCAGAGTGTGGCAGTGCTGGCCTGGCTTTATCTGCCGAGATCTGCCTCACAGGATGAATGCGAATTGTGCCTTTGTTCCTATGAAGGAATATTCAACATGAAACAAAAGGCTGCCGTTTTCATTACAACAGAGTGGACAAGGTGAGAGTCACAGTGAAAAGGTTGACATCTGCGCTTATTCATCCAACAACAGCCGGATGAGATCTTCTCCACCCTACAAAGCTTGTCGCGATTACCAGAGTGCACAATAGAATTCAATAGACTGGATTTTTTAAAAAGAGCTAGAATACACACAGACCACTATGATATCATGGTATTGCATGTAAATAGTCAAGCACTTTGGCCATCAGTTTTTCATGCCAAACTTACCTTTACTGTGTTAAACAAGGCAAGAGGTTAAGGTGATAGGGCACTTTTTAATGTGTGCAATAAACAGTGAAAGGCTGGGGGAGAAAAATAGATATAGGCTGGTATAAGGCCTATTTTTTCAATTTAATATTGCATTGCTTCCAAAAAGCAATGGCAGAGTTGATATCTCTCCTACCTTGCTTTCATTCTCAGCTAACCCTCCTCCTTCTACCTCGTGGATCTGTTTGGAATATCATTCACTCGCAAAGTTCTCCCAAAACATGGGGGGATACACAAAACTGGTGTCAAAGTTCATAGAATGGGCTTGGTACCTAACAATTTGTGTTGAAAATGCGAATCAGTGATCGTTACTTACCTTCAGTTATTGTGGTGCTGCTCTTTCATTCAATAAGCAATCCAGTGTATTGGTGAGTGGCTACACAGGCCTCCTTCAGAACCTCCTCGGCTGTGTCTATTAGGAGCACTATTTTACCCACGGGTATATCCAAGTAACAATGTTGTCGAGCATTGGCGGGCTTCATAACTGCTGGAGAGTTCCAGGAAGTGTGGTCTGACTTCATGAAATATATAAAGCACATACAAGAAAGATGCCTTTTCGATCCTTTCCCATTTCTGACTCCACAAAGTTCTGTAAAACCCCTTACGTATTTTTGTTTTTATTGTTTCACATTGTCTCGCTGCCAGTGTTTGTGATTTCTTTTCTCTAATTGCCTACACTGAAAATATTTTCAGTAGGTCTTAGCTTGTGCTCTGTTGTGAAAATTGAAAACTTACAAATAAATAAATAACTAATAAGGCCTAGCAGCCATTGTTAGGCACCCTCCGGCCAAGTGAAGAATGACATCTGAATAAGATGAATTAATTCACTCATGTGTAGCAGCAGGACCGGGCGTATGGCTTTATTGCCCCTTACTTCACAGTTTTGGCTGCTTTTGGTTATTTTCATTCCCGTTGGCTTCATCTCCAGCTCCAATGGAACCCAGTTTAGCCCAGAGTCTTTATTCTCAGCACTAAACAGCAAAACAAAACAAAAACAGCAAAATCCAGATGTTTCCCTGTGGAGAAACTTCAGAAACCAGAGCTATATATTGAGCAAGTTGAATTTAACCCCGGTCCAGATATTTGACATATAAATGAGAGGTAGACAAGTCAGCGAGCTTTTTCTACTGTCATCAAAGGTAAACACAGAGAGCCAAATATTTCATCGGTGCTTATTACAGCTCAGTAATATTGTGGTAATAGTGGTAATAAAGTGGTGATAATATGGAAATTTCAAGTTATTACTACAGTATTACCAAAGTATTAACTAATCCTATGAGACAAAACCAGTTACAGTAATAGCATAGTATATTGTATACACTCTACTGATAAACTGCTTGTAATAAATCCATAAAAATCTCTGCATTAAAATGTTTATATACTGACTTTTAAGAAGAACAGTAACAGGGTTGTGGTTGTTGTTATAAAATGTAATATTGTTTAATTACATGTTATTGTTTAGTACCTAATATACTAAAGCACAAAAGGAAAGAATATAGTGGTTTATAATGGTTTAGGCACATATTTGTGTTCATGATATTAGTGTTTGGCCTGTTATTAGCCAATTAGATACATTTCAATCTAATATTACTCAGCTACAGTCACTGTTAAATCTCACAAGCCCATATTTTAGTAACGATATACTATAGAAAACATACTGTTTCATTCAGTCTACTAAATTTCAGTGGAAACCACTGTTCTTTTAAACACTAGAATTATTTACTTCACATTTTCAGGTGAAGATGTTTTATCAGAAACTAAACAACATTTAACCAAAGTAGAGCTTAAAATAATAACTTGTTAAGTCTGTGGACTTTTGAAAAATTATTTATATATAAATTACTTCATCTACCACTGGAAAAAGTTTTTAGACAGGTATACTCTTTGGTGAGAGTCATTTTTTGACTTAACTTGTTGTGATTTTCTTGGGATAGAAATAAGTTCTGCTCGTAGCATCATGTAATTATTGGTTCTCAAACCTGTTGAAATATGGCGAGATTCCCAAAAAGGCTTCAAACCAGCACCTATCCACAGCCTCTGTGCATAGGTGCTGAAAAGAAATAATGAAGTAGTCACACAAAGGCGTATAAGCTGATTTTGTGGTTTTCTATGTCACCTAAAGCTTTCAGGCAAGTTAAATATAAACTAAAAGTTTAATAGTAAAATTTTGAATTTAAATATTGGTATTCTTATTAGGTTTCCTGACAGACATGTATTAATCCCAGCGGGCACACAAGTGCGAGCGCGTGTGTGTATATATTCCTTCCATAATACTAAATGGGGATGGTGCAGATTTAGTAGCGGCATTCAAAAGCATACCTCAAAAAACACATTTATTTATCCCAACGGGCAAAGGCTCATCTTTTAGCAGTATTTACAATATACAGTACAACATTAATATCTGTACAGTTCCCTTAGGAAAAATGAAAAAGTAAAGTTGTCAAACAAAAACAAAAGAAAAAAATGGATTAAAAACAGACATAAAGGAGTTTCCTGGCACAAGCTTTGCTAAAGGTTAAAAACATCAGGCTTAGCCTGAGTCTGAGGAGGATACCCTGCAAAAAAATCATTTCATAAAAAATTAAATAAAGAGGTTATGAAATGGCTTTGTTCAAGTTAAGACTTGTCAAAGCCTTTGGACCATTAACACCATTAAAGTACCATTCTGTACAGTGGATAGTTGTGCCGTTAAATGATTGTAAACAGACGGAGAGGAACTCTCTCCAGTTATCCTCCAGCTTCGTGAACACAGCCACAGACATTGATGCTGGATGGTTCAGTACAGTCATGCTTGCTTAGTGATCAAGGAATGTTATTTTGGGACAGATGGTCGAGGAAGTTTAACAAGTCATCTCAATAAGGCCTGTCTATTAAGCTGAATGGCACTTAAAGTGCACTGGTGGATCCATCTCAAACAAGCCCACATTTACTTGCCTTAAGATGGACATTTACCTTCACGCAACTGAGCTTAATTCATGTCTTTCAAACAGTGCAATCAAGTCCACAGGTACTGTACAAGTTCTTTCTTTCTACAAGCTTCACATGGGTGTTAACTTGAGCCTCACAGGTTTGTCTCATCCCACGCTGGGTCATTAATGCTCTTCAGAACGTTTCTAACAACTTTTTCTAGATCCTTCCGTGCTCGCTGCTCTTCCTCCAGTGACCTCTTCATCTTCTTGTTATCCTGTGTTGGAAAACAATCATGAAATACATTTTAAAACAAATCTGAAGATGACATTTAGTCACTCAGCCTTTAAAATTATCCAGTTTTGACATCTATAATTTTATAAACACAGTATCATGAGTTACCCAACAAACATCCAACATCACCTGTTTCAGCTCTTGAACCTCATCCCTCAGGGCATATACCACGTCCACCAGGCTCCTATTTAAAAATAAATAAATAAAATTTTAAAAATAATTATAGAAATTAATAAAAATATTTACAACAAACGCACTTAGAGAGCGCAACTTCCCCCAAAGTGCAAGAGACTTTGATGTTTTGTGATTTTTTTTAATTTTTTTTTTAGATGTGGAAGGCCTGCTAAGGCATCATTGTGAGGTGGTAGGGCGAAGTACTTGAAAAAAAAACAAAGCAAAAAAACAATGGTGCTAACAATGAGTCATAGACAATTGTATTGTAGTTTTAAGATGAAGCATTACTGATTTTCACATTTTGTCTGACCTTGACAAAATTTTCACCCAAATTAAATCAACTCAAGCTGTTGTTGTTATCTACCATCACACAAAATTTGAAAATGATATCTCTAAAACTGCTAACAAACAGTCAAAAAAAAAGACAAAACAACACCAACAGTTTATTTTTCCTACAAGGAAGGCTGACACATAGGGCTGGGCGATATGGCGTAAAATCCATATCACAGTATATATCACGATATATTCTTTTCTTCCGTATTTTAGCACTATAAAGGCGCACTTAAAATCCTTTAATTTTCTCAAAAATTGACAGTGCGCCTTATAATCCAGTGTGCCTTATGTATGAATTCTGGTTGTGCTTAATGACCTCGAACCGATTTTATGTGGAACACGGCGCTCAAAAATCTGTCAAAATGTTTTAGTACGACTTTGGTAAGCTATGAAGCCGCACCGCTTGGTGTGATTGTCAGAGCATTACGGCTAGTGATGGTAAATTCGATGATTTTTACTGAATCGAGTTTGAATGAGTCACTCACCAAAATGAATCGGGTTTTTTGAGTCATTTGAGTCACTAAGTCAGTTGCCCAGAGAGTGCAAAAAATTTACATTTTCACTCAAACTTACTTTGTTTCTCTTTTCATGTATATCCTACGACTAAGATGAGTGATTAAAAAAGAAAAACAACTATTTTTATAGAGCAAAAAAGAGCAAAAAAATTACGATTTCTAAAGGGAAAATTCATTTTATTTATTGTTATTTTATTTTATTAGTATTTTGCTCAAATGTGTCAAATATATATTTTCTCATCTAAATGTCCACTGAGCTGCAAGCCAGAGGGCGGTAATGTGCCTTAACATTGGTTTCCAACCAAGAAGAAGAAGAAGAAGCTGTGAGCCAGGAGGGAGGGGGTGAGTGAATGATTCCTTTATGCTACAATTCAGCACAGCAAGGGAGGGGGTGAGTGATTCGTTCATGCTACGATTCAGCACAGGAAAAGAGGGGGTGAGTGAGTGATTCGCTTACGCTATGATTCCGCACAGGAAGGGTCAGGGTGAGTAACTCAAATGTGCTGTTGGCATGTTAGCAGAGCGATGCTACTGTGAACTGAGGAGCTATTGTCTTGATGTGAGCTTTCTACTCAGGGCTTTTTTTCCCAGTTCAGAGCAGAGCAGTTCAGTTAAGAAACTGGCTGTTGTTTCTTCCCCCATAATTGTAATTATAAGGTAGATAAATTTCTGCTAGTGAAATTAGTTTGCTAACAGCAACAGGGATGAGTCAGTGAATGAGACAGTTGGGCTTGTGAATCATGATTCACGAGTCAGTAAAGTGATTCTCAAGTATTGAACGATTCGTTCATGATTTGCACATCACTAATTACGGCTACTAGGGCTGGGTATCGTCACTGATTTCTAGAATCGATTCAATTCCGATTCACAAGGTCCCGAATCGATTCGATCCACGATTCGATTTAATTCGATTTAATTCGATTTAATTCGATTTAATTCGATTCGATTCGATTTAAATCTGGGAAATTTTGACAGTCAGAAATATTATAATTCAGATCAGTACATTTACATATTTTTGTATCAATAAAAAGGAAGCTGACACTCGCAAGACTTTATCAAAGGTGTGAGCGTCACAGCAGATGCTTTTGTGTCAAAGTAGCTGAAGATAAAACACAGAAAAACATGAAGGTGATTTTCCTGGCCTGGGATTTTATAAAAATATTCTGCAGTACATCAAAAACGAAAGAAAACCATTAATCAACATATGAACATTACCTCTGAAGTTACAGCGGTTTTATTAGAGACATGGTTAAGCGTTTTGCATTTTGAATAATTTTAAAAAGTTTAAATTTATTCAGTATTGAACAGCAGAAATGAGGTTTTCTTTTCGGAAGAATGTAAAAGGGAAAAAAACAGCGGCTGACAGCCTGTAAACAACAGTAGACTTGTGTAACAAGCAAGCGAATAATGAAGAAAGGGAAACTGTTCTTGAAGTACAGAGAGAGAGAGAGAGAGCTGTGCATCGTGGTGGAAGCAAAACAGTAAAAGTCAGAGTGAATTCATGACGATGTTTATGTGAAGCGTTTGGATCTTCTTCTGCTGCTGGTTCGGTCAATATTGTTTGGAGAGAGATCAAACTAACAGCTTTAGAATCGGCTCATAAAGGGCGTGAACACAAAGCGCGGACCCGCCGACAGATCAGAATCAGCGAGCTGTCGGCTTTCAGCCCCGACCGTGAGAAAGGCGACATCTCACTGATTCTGATCCGCGGGTCGCGCTGTGTGTTTAAGTCTATGTGCAGAATCCGTGTACCTGCTCTCATTTACTGTCTTAACTGTTTGGTGGTTCTTGAAATTTTGTGAGATGTCACCAGAGATTCTGGCATTTCGGGCAAAATAAATTTATATTAAAAAAATCGATTCAGGATTTTAATGAATCGATTTTACGTTATCCAAGCCAGAATCGATTTTAATCGATGAATCGATTATAAAAACCCACCCCTAACGGCTACCATAGTCAGGAGCCTCGCGGAGTAATCTGGGTCCAAAACTCTGTCCTCTTCAGGTCCCAAAGTCAAACGAACACTGCGGCATCACTGAGCATTAAAAACTGTCTAAATTCTTTTATCTTTAATAAAATGATCAGCGTTGCTGCTTTACCAGGTGTAACAATTAAGTTTAACATTCAGGCATCCATGAAAACCGAGCAGAGCTATGAATTAGCAGGAAGTTAGCTCGCTAGTTTCCACCTAAACATGATATAGCAGAGTTCTGACAGGGAGGTTTCTGGAAAAAACAAACAAACATATGGCTCTGCTATCACTTCCAACATTAACGAAGACAGAAAACTAAACAGCAGTGACGTTTGTAGGGTTACTGAAGTTGGACTAGCTGGTATTTAATGAAGTGCTATATGATTGCTAGCGAGCTATGTTAGCATAACATAAACAGTGAAGCTGGAGGATGAACGCTAGCTTTTTTCCACTCAATAAAAGTTAACGTGAGGGTCTGATGGCTAGGGACAAATGCAATCGCATGGCATAATGCTGTAAACGGACCAAATTTCAGTCAGGACTAGGGATGGATACCGATAGGTTCTGACATAAACGGTAGCAACCAGACCGAAAAGCAGCGCACATTTCGGTGCTTTTTTTTCTTGAGATGTCATACACTTTGGATTCTAGCCAATAATTTTACCTTTCCAAGGATAGTAGGTGGGCCCAGGTACGTACGTTCTTTTAGAGCAGAGCTACAGATTAAAAATGCCCAAGGCAAAGCGGTCAAAAGTTTGGCTGTACTTCACAGCAAAAGATGCAAACTCAGCAGCCTGCAACAAGTGCTTTACGGTAATACTGTGCAAAGGAGGTAACACCTCGAATCTGATGAAACACCTGGAAATGCATAGCGTTTTTTTAAAAGCCGAGAAATGCACAGTATTTAATAGCTTGCTGCAAGACCTCACACTGAGCACATCTACTGCTGGTGTGGTGCCTGTTATCAGACCTGGAGTTAGCAACATCCCCCAAGAAACCGAAGAGTAGAGTCGTCAAAGGAGCTTGCAAAGAAAAGCGTCTGGACTTCTTTAAGTTAATTGAAGACGTTTCACCTCTCATCCGAGAAGCTTCTTCAGTTCTAAGGTCAAATGGTGGGGAGTCCCAGATATAAACCTAGTGGGAGTATCCCCCCACAGAGGGACAAAAGGACCCCCTGATGATCCTCTAATCGCCTGAGCCAAGGTGTGAAACTGGGTGTGGGTCCCAATCAGCCAGAGTTTCGGGTGACTTCATTGTGAAACCTGGCCCCACCTTATCATGCGAATTCCTGAGGTCAGATGGCCCAGGATGTGAGTGGGCGTTAAGGCATCTGGGGAGGGAACTCAAAGCTGGATTATAGATGGCAGAGAGTTGGTGTCGTAAACCACCGCCTCTGTTCAAAGATGGTCGCTCACAGTGCCATCTATGTCCACTGTGAGCGACCATCTTTGAACAGAGGTGGTGGTTTACGACACCAATGATTAGAGGATCATTAGGGGGTCCTTTTGTCCCTCTGTGGGGGGATACTCCCACTAGGTTTAGGGAGCTTGCAAAGAAAAGCGTCTGGACTTCTTTAAGTTACTTGAAGACGTTTCACCTCTCATCCAGACGCTTTTCTTTGCAAGTCCAGACGCTTTTCTTTGCAAGCTCCTTTGACTACAATGACCTGGATGACTGAGAACCTTCACAGACGAAGAGTAGAGTCCTGGCCCCTAGCCCTGCCAGTGTAGCAGAAATGATGACGGTTGATTATGGCAGCAGCAGCCGTTCTTCTCTGGTTGAGTAACTTAACGTTATTAAATTAATGCACGTAAGGTGAACTAGCAAACACCATCATAGTTACATGTTGTCTGTCTTCTTGTTTGATAGAGTGATACCATATATACCCCATAGCTGCAGAAAAGGCTAACATTATTATCTTTTTATAAAATAAAAAAAAACAGCTAAACATGAGAGGTTTTAGGACAATGTTTGTGTTTTCCATTGTTTAAGCACCGGTTCCAACCAAAGGAGGTATGGTGTATCAACAGAAAAGGCTAACTTGGTTATCATTTTGCAGAAAAAAGAAACTGCTAAAAATAAAAACACAAGAGGTTTTTGGACAAAGTTTGTGTTTTCCATTCTTTAAGCACCGGTTCAAGCACCGTTTAACCCTTTAAGACCTAGAATAGAACCAGAGCTTATATTATATTTTTACATGCTGTAATGCCATTTTTGGGAACATTTCAAGTTGCTATACATCAATACAACCATTATAGCCCAAATTTTAATAATAGGTATGCATTAAGTGGATAGCAATTACATAAATTGCAAAAAAAGTGCAATAAACTACAAAAAAAATTGAAAATTGTTTTTGTTTCTTTAACATATATTTCTAATTAGAAAAATTTAAGGGGCTTATCAAAACTGTAAATACAAAAAAGTTGCACAAAATAGTTTCCCACCACAGGAAATTTATTTTGAGTGTCTTCATAGTTTTATTTTTATAATACACCAATTTTTATATACTGCAGGAAAAATGAAAATAAATATTATAGTGCAAATTTGCAAAAAAGCAGCATATGCATCAAAATAAACTATTTCCAGCAGTGCAATTTGAGTTCTAAGAATCCCAGAAACGAAACAGTTTTAAAAACACCAGTATATGCTTATGAGGCCCTGATGGTAAAAAACTACATTTCCGCAAAAATGACGTTATTTCCGGTTTCGGGCAGGTAATGGCGGACATGCGATAGTTCGCGCTGACGTCTATTCCAACGTAGGAAGTGTTACGAACAGCTGATCGGATCAGCAAAGCGTGTTTCTGGGATATTATGTTTTTGTTGCTGCAAGCGTTTTTTATGCAGTTTTTGCAAAGCTATATGTGGAAGGAAACTGTGACCTAGGACAAGCTGATGGCATAAGATGTAGATACAACTCCTCCGGTTTCATATGCAAAAAAAATTATTGCGCTAGCTTACGTGGTTGCAGTTCTACAGGAATTTAAAAATAGTTGCGCAAAATGGAGCGTGCCCGCTCCGACCGGTTTTAAAGGGTTAAGCACCGGCACCATTTCAAAAGTACCGGTTTGGCACCGGTATCGGATAAAACCTAAACGATACCCATCCCTAGTCAGGACAACAACTGAGATAATCCATCCACAATACGAGGTTAGTCATTAATATACTGCAACAACATGGGAATAGAGCAGCTGCGAGAGAATTCAGCATGAATCAATCAATTGTACGGAAGTGGAGGAAGCGCAGTTTTTCGCTTTCCTCATATTCCAAAACTTGCTTCATCTCTTCACTATTACTGTCGCCCAATTTGCAGACGATATTGCTTGCAGACAATATTGCTTGCAGACGGTGCGATGCTTTCGACCAAAACAGGCGCAGCTTGATGACACCATCAACATGCGCTATTGCGGCAGAGCGGTATAGTCAAAATCTCTACCTTTGGCCAAATTCATAGTTTCTACGGTATACTGTTTATACCGCCCACCCCTACTGACACATACCCTTATACAACTTATTTTACTCCTCACTAGACTACGGTTATATAAAAAAAAACTGTAACACAACTGTCATTTCAACACAGACCTCAAATGGTGAGGAGAGCCTTCAGCTAGCTCGCAGTAATGACGCAGGGTTCCAACAACAGTTTTCTATATTAGTATGAATCAACTGTGAATCAAGAAATCACTTAAAATAGAACTTGTCAGAAAAAGTGGTCTAAAAGCAACACTTCACACCATTATTTAAAGAAAAACAGATGAGAAACAAAGTCATTGACATCTATCAGTGTTGAAATTGCTACAAAGCCATTTTTGGGACTCCAGTGAACCACGGTGAGAGCCATTATCTACCAATGGAGAAAACTTGGAACACTGGGGCAACCTTCCCAGAGGGAGCCAGCCTACCAAAAGTACTCCACAAGTGCATCAACGACTCATCCAGGAAGTCACAAAACAACCCAGAACAACATCTAAAGAACTGCAGGTCTCCCTCGTTTCTGTTCAGGTCAGAGTTCATGATTCAACAATAAGGAGCTCTCCCTTGGATGTCTCTAAGGAGAAAACCGCTGCTGACCAAAAGTCCAGCCTTAAACCTGATTGAAATGCTTTGGCATGACCTTAAACAGGCTGTTCATGCTTTAATAAACAAACCCTCCAATCTGTCTGAATCAAAACCATTCTTCAAAGAAGACTGGGCCTAAATCCCTTGCTTGAAAGCAGTTCTTGCTGCCCGCGCGTAGCACAAGCAGTTATTAGCCTTTTCCACACAGGGTCAGGTAGGTAAAATTTGATTATCTGAAACAGGTAGGTGTGTCAAATATGCAAAAAGATAAAATAAATAATAATAAAAAAAAAAACAGGAAAGGGGCAAATACTTTTTCCACAGCTCTATAAGCACCGCATACAGAATACAGCAAGGACTAAGCTGAGTATTACAGGATTTAAAGACATTAGGCATAAACCAGGATAGAAGCATGGAAAAGAGAGTCATCCATCATCTTACTTTTCTTCCAAAGTACTTTGTCCATTGCGACTGGGATCCTCCAAAAGTACTTTCTCCTCACCGGGGATGATCACATGGAGCCCTGTTTCCCTTTGTGGCCCTGTTTCAACACAGAACAGCTCTTCAACAGATGATACTTCCGAACGCAGTAAGCCAGTGCAGTCATCTTTGGTAAATGACTTTTCCTTTTTTAAGACCAAAATCCGAATTTTATTGGAATGACACACAGCATCCAAGAGACACAAACACGCACAGCTGGTTGTAGTTGTGTGTTAGTCATGCACAGACCAGTTTTCAGACAGAAGACACAGAGGATAGTGAAAGCAAATGGGAGACACAAAAACAGAGTCATGTGACCATTCGTCATACACCTTGGTAATTTGAAACTAGCAAAGACTTCACCATCTCTCCCAAATGAAACCACATACTTGTTCTGCAAAAACAAAGTCACATGAATGCCAACGTCTACCAAATGACAGATTTATTCAAAACTCATAATACAGCGTTTGGGACTTGAACACTTCAGCAGTGTAGAACAAATACACTGAAGGCGCTGCAGATAAGACATGGCTACATGTGTGAACTGAATACAACATTTGAGCACACAGAGGACAATGTTGGCTAAAGACAGTTAGTCTCGTCACCCTGCCTGTCCCACAGTTCGACTTAGTTTCTTAAACCACAGAATACACCTGTCACAAAATATAGCACATGATATAAGGACAGTGATATTCTTAGCTCAAATACTCATAGAAGATTGAATGGGTTTTTTTCCTTGCTCCAAGATGACTAGTATTTACAGAAAGGGTCATTATGTGCTCTTTAGATTTCAAGTCCACTCTGACAGTATTCTGAGCTGAACAAGTAGTTCACATAGAAATGTTCCTGTATAATCATGATCTCTCTCTCTCTTGCTTGTTTTTCTTTTTAAACCCCTCAATGCTATCAAAACACAGAGGGTGAGCATTTACACCACAAATGAGCATTTACTTTACAGTAACACTGAATACTTAAGTCTACCTTTAGGATTATATCATACACACTCTAGGCAGACGACAAAAAGTACAGAATTTTAACAGATTCTATCCCTCAACCCACCCACTGGCCTGTTACATGATTGTGCAAAAGAACTCAAACACTTCATGTCATAAATTCTGTGTAAACGTTGATACAGACCGAGAAAATTTCAAAAAGAAAACAAACGATTCTTCCAGGGATCATTTTGTAAACATCGGCATACAGAATAAAATATAAATAAATTTTTTAAAAAGGAGCATTTATACCAAATAATAAATACAAGAAGAAGAAGGAAAAAAAAGAGCAGTTCAAACTGTAACATGGACCAATATATTCTATGTCACTTACATTGCTTACTGTAAGAGGATGTCAGCCTGTACTTTTAATATCCAAGACTGGAAAAATACTTCTTCATAAAAATAGTCATTAACGCTAGATAGTATGGGAAGCCTCACAAGCCGGACAACACGAAGGCAAGTCTCGGTAATGAGGCCACAGCATAGGTGCTAGTTTGTTGCAACAACAAAAAAAGAAAAAGAAAGGAAAAAAGAAAGAAAAGGGCTGATGTTTTCAAATGGCATTGAACATCTTTGTGTGGTTGAAATTGTCAGAGCATACAACAAGAGCTACACCCAGAGTTATTAGTTTCATCTGTGATTTTATAACCATCCTCTCCTGTCTGAGAAGCCTGTCAAGCTAGTTGACGTTGAAAGCTAGTAAACATGGCTGACAAGCTGTTCTCCTGGAACATAACGCGACTTCATGACTCAAAGTTGGACGCAAGTAAATGCTTCTTCCCATGAATGAGTGAGATAAGAAAACTGATATCAATTCATGCTTGCAGGGTTAGAGCTGGAGCTGCAACATGTTTAGCCAAAACTAGCATAAAAACCTAGCACAACTTAAAAAAAAGGGGGGGCTGTCAGTCAACAAGCGCCAGTTAGTTGGCTAAAATTAACCTGCTTAATTTTGTTTATTAAAACGGTGACATTTAAAAAGGTCCTAGCTGTTGGATTTATTACCGTTAGACAGAGGCAGACTAGCTCTTCTCGTTCTTTATGCTAAGCTTCAGAGTCATACTGAACGTGGGTGTTATCACTCTTCACACAGAACTTGGCAAGAAATGTAGTGAGTGCATTTCCCCAAATGGTAAGTTGTTTCTTTAACGTATGGGACACATATCCCCCATCAAACGAAGGCGTTCAATTTCTACTATAGGATTGTAACCGTTTTAGCTTGTAGCTCACAGACTGACACCCTTTGCTTGTTTTATATGAAACCTTTTATTTAAATAATTCATTAACTTGAGTATTAAACCATTATATAAATGCAACCCTGTGATACGGACAGAAACATAACTAGACATTAAAGGGGACCAATTAAAATCCTATTCTTATTCCTTGACTCTACTAGAGTGTCTTTGCATGATTATTGCTCATAATAATCCTTATTTAGCTTATACTGGTCCTTTGTGTGGTCTTGACTTTAATCCAAGTTATTTTAGCTCCTCTCCCTTTTAAGCCACCAAATTTCTCCTTATTGGCTGTCTTTACAAACAGAAGATGTATCAAGAAGACCCCTCTCTTTATCGTCATACATCTCGACGTGTTGTTATGTATCCCGAAAAAAGAACAAATGAATGTCAAACTAAGCTTTTAGAGCACTGAATCCTGAAGGCTGAGATTTTGACTTGTATTTCAAAGTTGAAACTGTATATTTAAGAGAAAACTGGGAAAAGCATAATGGATCCACTTTAAGATCAGACTGAGGATCATGCCTTAGAGACTACACTAGGAGTAAACTATCAAAAGGAATAGTAATAAAAGTCACTTCTTCGCTTAAAAAAAAAAATCAAAGGAAAACAAATTATGTCCAATTACTTAATGCCAGCGGTGGTATGTAGTCCTGCAGATAGTCTGTCCCCCCCACCTGATACCAAAGAGCTAGAATTATATTTGCAATGGTCACAAGAGACGTACTAAAACTATCTGTACATCTGCATACTACTATAGGCAAGTCTGAAATTGAGTTTTTTGGTCATTTAGACGGTCAGAACCTTATTATTTATCAGTCTTGGTAGAACGACTTTAATCAAATTAGTAACACCTTACTCAGAGAGTGAAGTGATAATCTTCTCTTTCTGTAGCAGCTATGGACAAAGGACAAAAAAATTGGACTGAATTTGACAAACTATTAGGCGCTGAATATTTAATTAAACCACTGAATATTCAGTTTGGACTGAACACACAAAAGCTATCTGGAATGTTAAATTTCATGCTGTCACGGGTTTGCAACACGGGTATAACTTCATGTTCTGAAAATTCTATTAAACGTCGATAATTTGGATATTGCATTTGCATTCCGTCATATTTTCAGACAGCAGGGGGATATGTGCCTGTACCTGTGTAGCATCTGTGCTATGTTTCAGCATACATACTCTAGAAACACATACTGGAGAGGAGTAGTACATGGTAAATAGAATACAGTCGTTCCTGAAATACATCTGAATATCAGACAGGAAAAGCTCAGTCCCCACTTCTCCCACCCCTGGGTCTCCCTCCCACATATTCCACTCTGAAATCCCTGTACTCTCTCCTGAGAGCTTACCCCATTTATGTTCAAACCAGGGGAGTGGTCACATTCAAGATAAATTAACAATAAATTATCAAACACCTACTGCATGACAACTACAGAAAGAGAGGAGGCACATAAAAGGGGAAATGGCAAAGGCAACAGGGAGATGCCTGAAACATCTTCAAACAAACTGTCGAAAAATAAATAAAACAAATAAATTAACAAAAAAATTGAAAAATCATAATAGAAAATAAATAGATAAATTAAAAAAACCTTTTTTTTTCAAACACATTGAAGAGAAAAGAGGTAAGCAGGCTGTACTTCACTTCACAGCACAGCTTGGCAGTACTGTACGGTCTTCAGTTCTGGTGAGAGATGCAGCTCTTGCGTGGCACTGAGCCCATTCTGTAACTGTGCGTGGTCCAGATGGAGTCATAGTCTGAGTCCTCTGAAAGGTCAGAGGTCAGTTCTGGCCGGGACACGCTGCTACGGCGGCCCGGCGAATCCACGCAGGACTGGTCCACGTCGGCCAGCACGTGGTTGTGCATCAGGTCGGTGCCCTGCCAGGCTGGGTGGAGTGGGCGGGGTTGAGAGTGATGTTGCGAATGCAGGAGGAGGAAATGGTGGTCGAGGAAAGACGAGTGACGGCACAGGGAGGGAGGGAGGAAGGAGGAAGCATACGCAAACACGCAACAAATGGCAAATCATAAAACCAATGGAAGATGCAGGATGAGACGATGGATAAAATTATAGAAAAGCATCAAATAAAAGATGAGGAAAGGATAAACTCAAGGAAAATAATGCCAAAAGTAAAGGAATGGAGGAGAAACAGGAAGAAGAAGAGATACTGTTAGAGGGGTCAGTACAGAATAAAGTTAAAGAAAGGCACTGAGTACAGAATACAGATGCAGCTGCTACAAAGAGAGCAAGATCCAGTATGAACCTCTCTTCTTTCGTTTGTATATCTGGACGGGTAAGAGTTTGTTTTTTTCTTACTAGAGTTAAGAGTCTGCCTGGTTTTGGCGCTGGTGCAGTATGCCTCGATAACTTTCAGGATTTGGGCGTCTTCTTCCAGAGCAGCTGTGCCTGAGAAAGAGACGGTGCCAGGAAAAAGCACATTTAATTCACATGCTAATGTCTTTGTTCTCTCACTATGAAAGAAATAGGAAGACTGATACCGCTTTCTTAGCCGTCTAGTGAGTAAAATGTAGGGAGAGAACAAGCTATTAGTTTAGCAGCACTGTTTAATCTATAAGGAAAAGGAGGTATACACAACAATATGCAGTTTTCCGTAGAGTCAGGCAGCAATTCAGCCATTTCTTAAATGTCATACTATTACTTTTTATGGAGGCAAAAAAGACTAAGCATATGAAAATAAAAGACTTTACACATACTCTTCCTCAAGGCAAATTCCTCTTCAGACTGTTTCCGCTCGGGTTTGCGCTTGGGAAGAAGTTTCTTCACACTCTTAGGACTTTTACTAAGATCCTGCACATGAAGGGCAAACGGTAGAATACTTTATAAACAGGCTATATTAATTTTTAAAAAAGGATCATTATTCATTTCACTAGCACATACAGTTTCTTAGCATTAGGATTATATAGTTTTAACATAAGCAACGTAAATCAGGTTTACCTCCTTGTAACAGAGGGCGGCAGAGGGCCGTAGTGGGGGTGCAGGTCGCAGGCAGCTCAGGCTCCATGGTTTGGGGGTATTTGGTGGTTCCAGTGGGCCCCACATCATGGTGTTGTGAGGTGTCCCATGGGAGGATGGGTGAGGCAGGGTGTGGTAGGTAGGAGCCACTGTCAAGGCCCTGTTCTCACCATGTCGGGATGGGGTGAGAGGGTGAGATGGGAGCTGAGGGGGACGAGAAGCAACAAAGTGAGTGAATTATACAATGAATATGTAGCTTGCAAAGAAGAACAATAACTGTACGGATTTACTCTTCATTTGTTTGGCGCTTACAAAAAGGTGTTTTTGCTGTTTCATACATGAGAATAGCAAACAAGCGTCACAACAAAAAGCAATAAAAATACTAATGTTTAATTTTTACCCCTGTTCCAAATTATCTTCACATGCCTCAGTATCTATCAAGACAATTGTTTACAGTGCAGGACACCCAGGGCGTTCCAGATGTTTCTATAATGTGAGGCAATAAATGCAAGCCATGTTGATTTTCAGAAAATTTCTAGGGGTTATAAATTGAGGGGAGTTGATTAAAAAAGAACAATCAGGTCACGGTCAGAAGCAGATGAATAAGTGAAGGACCTCAGGTCACACATTGTGAGAGTTCAAAAGGATGGCGTGGGCTACAAAGGCCATGACCAAGCTATTGCAGATGCCTGCAGCCACAGCCTAAAAAGATCAGTAATAGGTACAATTCCACACAGTCAAGGTCCAAAGAAATAGTAAACCCAAGATGATGCCCCTTCTCACAAGAAAAGTGTTACGTGAGGCCAACAGTAACCCACATGTCGCAACCAAGGCGAACCTACAGAAAACCGATTTCAAAACAGACACTGCTCTTCGGGAGCAGAGGAGTGGTGAAAGAAAGGTGAAGCGTTCAACCCAAAAATACATTCCCAGCAGGCAAACGCTGAGGTGTGAGTATAATGCACTGGTCTTTGTTTTTCAGCAAATGGGCCTGGAAACCTTGTAAAAGTTGGTGGAGTCATGAAATAGGACTATTATATCTAGATTCTCAATGAAAGCATAAGCCAGGCTACCGAAAAACTTGGACTTGAGCAGCAATGAACCTTCCAATAAGATAACGATTCAAAACACAGAGCCAAATTATTCAAGAAATGACAAAAAAATGGATTTGGAGTGACACACCCAGAGCTTCGGCCTGAACACTACTGAGAGTTTGTTGACAGAGTTACAGGTCATGGGAAGGAACCCCTCAAACCTTAGGAACCTGGAGAAATTAACTAAAGAGGGGTGGGCATAAACATGGTTACTGCGGTCACAATTAAATAATCATGACACCAAACAACTGAGCAGGAAATGTGTAATTCATACTGGACTGAGCACTGCGGACTGAAAAATGTCACGAATAAATGTTCGGTTGATTGTGGGCACAAACTTAAGACACAAAATGCCTCCTTCAAGAAAACTAAATGTTTGCAGCGTCTTATTTTGTGAGGGGTCACCACAGTTCATCACCTGCATTCACCTCACCTTATCCCTAGCATCCTCTTCTGTCACAACAACCCTCTGCATGTCCTCTCCTTTACTACATCCACAAAGCTTCTCTGCAGAAAGTGTGTAGAAAGTTCTTTCCCTCCTGTTTGGCAGCTTCATATTCATATTTGAACCAGATATGGTATATCACGCTTCCATATTGAGTGTCCAGAGATCTACTCCTGGTTGGACATGCTAAAACTCCACTACATACATCTGTGACACAGCCCTATGTATGGCATTTAACTCATTTCACAGTGGTGTCACCAACATGCACAGGGGTACACCAAAAATAGAATTATATCAATTTGTTCTTTCTAAGGATAAATGCTAAATATTATGCATTTTTAAAGTTAATTTCAGTAAATGCAATTGTGTATTGTGGTCAATTCCAGTAAAAGTAATCAGCCACTTCACGTGGGTTTGCATCATCATTTGAGGTGATTATATGTATAATGCACTGTAATTAAAGGGTCACAGTCAGTGAGAAATCAATATATTCTGGGTTTCAATGAATAGAAAGAAAATGATCTACATGTGGGTATGTTAATCACTGAGTTCTGACCGTGTGGCAGGGAACAGTGAGTGGTTTGTGGCTGGGCGCTGTGGCTGCAGTGTGTTTGATTTGTCTGGTCAGGTGTTCCACCCAGTCCTGCAGGTCCTGCTGGTTGGTGCATATCACCAGGAGACGGTCAAACATTGTGCCTGCAGGAACAGGGACAGTATTGTTTAAAGTGTTAATAAAAATCCACAGGAATGAGTCAACATCTTGCTTGTAAAACGTGCCCTTACCATTGAGCTCGAAAGCATTTCTATGGGCTTCGCAATCTTCTAGTTTGGTTACTGTCATGCCTGCCAGGGGCAGTTTTCCCTGGAGAGTGAAATAACCACATCATACACATGACATGCAAGAAAAAATAAAACAAACAAATAATTTTTTTTTAATTTATTTTATATATATATATAAATAAATGAGACTACTGACCTGGAATATGAAGCCACTCATCCTGGGGCTGGCAGACAGCATGAGGAGGATGTGGGGGAAGAGCATGAGGTAACGCTCATTTTTCTCCTAAAGCAGAAAGTGTAGAGAGTATGAGTAAGCATTTCTTTGTACAAATAGGATGCCTTTAGCTTGTATAGCCCACTTCAAAGTCTACAGATGAACAAATGGCTGCAGCAGCAAAGGTTAGGCAGGTATAAACAGTAACTGTTTTTAGCTTTAATTTAAATTTTGCGAGTTTTGGGACACATTTCTTTACCACTAACTTGAACTTTAACAGTAATTATTTTGACTCTTTGCATTGAACTAACTATTTGTACTATGTGTACAAAAGACTACAATTTATGCACTTTAATATTATATTTACAGGAAGCGAATATTGCAGCAGTTTATAGCAGAGCGAAGTATAGATGAAGGAGCCAAATAAATACCTCTGACAGCTGACTCTGGACCAAGACCTGGCTCATGTAGATCACAGAGCCTAAGGTTTTGATGTCATCCCCCTCCCACAGCCGGATGGATTCTGTAAGAATCTGCAGCTCCAGCTCCTTTCGTTTCCGCACCTCCTGGCACTGAGCCTGGCGTGAAAGAGACAGACGGCTGTTTCAAAATCTTTTCTTAAACCACTTCATTTCATAGAAAGTCTGGTTACGTGTTGTGTCTGTCTGGAGAGGAAGCGAGTTCAGCTTACCGACAGACTTTTGAAAGACGACATGCACTTCTGGATGTCTGGTCTGTCTGGGTGATTCTCCTAAAAAGGGCAGGCACGTTGTACATTTAACAAAAAAAGCTAAACACAGGAGCTGAAGAAAAATGGCTATCCAGTGACACACACACCTCCATGTGTCTCTCGAGCTCTTTAAGTAGTGTGGGGTATTTGTCCAGCCTCATAAAGGGTTTACTGAGGCCTGTGGTCAGGGTGAGGATCCCGGGACTGACAGCACCGCGCCCTTCCATAAAATCTCCCAATACATCACTGCAAGAGAACCAAAGACAAACAAAACATTTAAGCTACACCACAAACAGCATCATCACAGGGTCTGCACGCAACACATAAGTTGGCTTTGTTAGTTATTTAATAGTTTTAAGAACCACTGAAGGTCAAACCATCCTAATTGGCATTCTGATTGTGCTGCTCACTCCTGTTACCTTCATAAGGAGGCTTATGGAAGCAGCTAGACCTATTATTTCAATCAATCTGCACATTGTTTTTTTAAAAATCTGACTAATCTGACTGACTATTAATCTCTGGCTTACTTCCACAGCTTGTCTTTTATTCCGTCTTCCTTCTCTCACCCCAACCGGTCACAGCAGATGGCCGCCCCTCCCTGAGTCTGGTTCTGGTTTCTTCCTGTTAAAAGGGAGTTTTTCCTTCCCACTGTCGCCAAAGTGCTTGCTCATAGGGGGTCATATGATTGTTGGGTTTTTCTCTGTGTGTATTATTGTAGAGTCTACCTTACAATATAAAGCGCCTTGAGGCGACTGTTGTTGTGATTTGGCGCTGTATAAATAAAATTAAATTGAAATGAATTCATCAATGCTCTGTAAGAATGTCAGAAAATCTTGACTATTCATCTCACTGTGACTTAAAGCCCAACGTGAGATGTTCACTTAGAGCCATAATTTGTTGAACAAAGATACTTTTTTGGTAATACTGCCTCTGTTCACTACCACAGAGGACTTCATCAAACATAAAACAATGTGTCAATATGTGAATTGCTTTTAGCTTTTTTTAGACACAGTCCTCCACTTTCAAAAGGCTAAAAACACATTTTTATAAAAAAATTTAAAACCCAGTTTTAAAAAACCCACCTCTCATAGCTACCTGTACACCCTGGACAGGTTGCCAAGCTGACACAGGGCTAACACAGAGAGACCATATACAGACAATCACTTGCACTCACAGGCAAAATAAGATTCATCAATTAACCTAACCCCACTACCTGAATGACTACGAGAACCCACCCAGAGAGAACCCCTCCCAGACACGGACACAGGGAGAACATGCAAGCTATACCCTGAAAGCCCCGACCAGATGGTGGAGTCAAACTCAGAACCTTCTTGCAGTGAGGCAACAGTGCTGCCCACTTTATAAAGTCCGTATTTTGTTTTTTAAATTGCTACCCATTTGTCTCATATGGTATAAATTTGAAAATCCTTAGTGAGTTATCACATTCACAAGATTTGTTTTTAGAAAACCTGACCTCTTACCTACACTTTGAGGTCGAAGTCACTGAGTTTCAAATTTGTTCAAGGGTTTTTTAATAGACGCACCTATGATATCAATTTGATATCCTATATCGCCTCATTCGAGTTATTGTGTTCATGTAACGACATTACATCCATCAGGCTCTCAGGCTGAGGGGTAAAATGATAAATAACACACTGCCTTTTCAGCACCTCCATATGGACAACATTTGTTACAATCCATCCAGGCAGTAACGTTAGAAAGCCTATGGACACGTTTAGAATGACGGATAATTCAATAAGTATCTACAAGGCTGACAAACTTCATATTTCAGATGCGACTCAGGTGAGCTTCTACAGCTCACTCGAGATAATCTCTCTCAATTTTCTGTCCTCTAGAGGTCCTCGCAGCTCCTTTAAATTTCATGTTACTAAGACTGCTGAGCAAAATTTACATTCAGCCTATCACCTCCAGATAGAGTTTGTGCTAATGCGTCAGACACATGAGTGAAAGAGAATACTGCACTTCCTCTTCTGTTAAAGCACAATCTGTCCAAACACTGATGGAGCATTAAACTGTTACCTGTGTGGTCATTCTTGTTGTTCTTGGATCTACTTACTTTGCTAATGGCTATCTTCTGGTCACTTGTTTTAATAACTAGCTGACATGCATCAGGTGAAATTAAGCCATCTCACAAACTTAATGGTTCAGTGTGCCCCACCTTAAGCCTCTTACGATGTCCCGTCTGTAATTTACTACTGCAAATACATTAAATTTTAAAAAAAAACACCTCAACAGCAGTGTGTGTAACAATGGAATATCGACTGGACAGTGATGATGACAGTGACAAGCCTAAACAAGAGGAAGCTAAGACCAAATTTAACGTCAACAAGATTTGTTAACACGGTCATTTGTACGACCTGCTGTGCCACGTGTGGGAAAGGCCGACGTCACTGTTTAATGATACTAAATACAGCTGATATGAGCATACCTGTATTGGGTGAGTACATTAACTGCAGAGGGATGGTTCGAGCAGTAACCAACATAGAGAGCCTTCATCTGTGGCATGTGCTTGAGGAAGAAGCTGCCCACCCTTTGTTGGCTTTCTGGAAGCCTAAACAGATAAAAAACAAAAATAAAAAATAGGATCGCAGAAGGTCAAAATACACCTATATTAACTCTCCCACACTAAGAAGAGGCAATATGCACATATGCAGTGTAATTCCGTAAATTTCCATAGTCTAAGTACAGTCTAGCCCAATATCCCTGTAGTACATGCAGCCCAACACTAGATGTCCTTCTGTGTCTTGAGAAACAGTGAAGATGCTGCTGCAGTGGGGCTGTGTGTGCTGGGAGGGACTAACTTGGTGCACTCCTCCAGTGATTGGACGAGCATCTGCTGGAAGGTGCTGATCTCTTCCAGGTTTCCCAGAATCAGAGCCACATCTGAGCTGCTCAGTCTGGAAGAAAAAGTGATGAAGTACGGAGATTGGTAAAAAAAAATGATTCAGTAACACGTACAAGTAAGCCAAGGACTTCTGCCCACTTAGTCCTTTAGATTATGCAAAAAAACAAAAACAAACAATTCACGTGAATTTTATACATTTCAAAAGAACTGCATGTTATGTCGCATTATGTCTAAGTGAGTCATACTTTTCAATATTCTGAAGAGGTCGCAGGTAGTTCATCAGGAGACTCTGAAGGTCCTTGGAATATTCAGTCTCTGTTTCTAAAATGTTCTGTAACACCTAAAAATAAAGGAGAGAAATTAAATTATTATCTATAATAACAGACTTGTTATAGTCATTCAGAACGGCTATAACACTCATTCTGTTAAATATTTATTTGATTGCTTTCTAGTGCACACCAAAATACAAGATTAAAATGTGGATGTAAATACACAGTGTATCAATTATTTTCACAATTTCTGTCAAGGTAATTAATAACACAAGAACAGAAGATGCATACATAATTTGATCTTCAACAATAAATAAATGAATAAAAACATAGCTTTGGGTTCAGTGCTGACCTCCAGCATTACATTTAAAAATGGATTACAATGCAAAATATTTATAACTCCAATAAGGGGCAGTTTTTTTTTAAATAAAATCAGTATTTTTTTTTAAATATTCATTTAATGCAGTCGGTTGTACATAATCAGCCAAAAGACCCACATATACAGATAACCATACACAGAGTAGCTACTATGTGATAAAGATGCAGTGTGATAAAACAATTTTGCCCATCATGTAAGGCAAAATAACTGAGAGGACAGCTTCTTTCAGTGAAGGTCATTAACAGAAGGAAAAAAAGCAAAGACCCACACAAAAACAGGAAGACGTGAAACAAGAAAAGCCAAAGATAGTAACCACAGAGGTGCATGGAGGAAAATAATACTAACAGGAGAAAGCAAAAAAAAAAACTGTTAAGTTGCTTGCTTACCAAATTATAGTACGTCTTGCTGATTGCAGATGTGTCAAAGCCTTTAGGTGGGCTCTTAAGGGTGCCAGACTTGGGGGACACTTGTTTGTCTGCGATCAGAAGGGAAACAAATGATGTGATTGATGCAAGTATACACTGACCCTCAAGCTATTTTGAATTCAATATTACACAAACCACATCAACAAGCCAGTTTGTCTACCCACAGTTTATAAATCACTGCACACTTTATTAAGTACACCGTCACAGCACTAGGTTGGACCCCCTTATCCATTCAGAAGTGCCTTAATTCTTCGTGGCTCAGATTCAAAGTGCTGGAATCATCACAGTTGCTGTAGATTCTAACTGTAGCCTTTG
Organism: Mchenga conophoros; assembly: GCF_057382185.1. NCBI lineage: Eukaryota > Metazoa > Chordata > Actinopteri > Cichliformes > Cichlidae > Mchenga > Mchenga conophoros. Next base: position 18,202,611 of record NC_140541.1, read on the forward strand.
AGTACAGTGAACTCACCGTTATATTTAAGAAACCAGTTTAAGCTGATTTGAGCCTCGCCATATGGCACGTTATCCTGCTGAAAAGCAGCCACGAGGAGATGTGCACATCATAATCATACAAGGATGGATGCATACTTCCATCCATTCCATCCATTCGCTTATCCTTTTCAGGGTCGCGGGGGGCGCTGGAGCCTATCCCAGCGTTCATAGGGCGAAAGGCAGGGTACACCCTGGACAGGTCGCCAGTCTGTCGCAGGGCCAACACACAGGGACAGACAACCATTCACACTCACATTCACACCTAGTGGCAATTTGGATTATCCAATTAACCTATCCCCACAAACTGCATGTCTTTGGACGGTGGGAGGAAGCCGGAGTACCCGGAGAGAACCCACGCAAACACGGGGAGAACATGCAAACTCCACACAGAAAGATCCCGGCCTGATGGTGGAATTGAACTCAGGACCTTCTTGCTGTGCAGTAACAGTGCTAACCACCGTGCCACCGTGCTGCCAGGATGCATACTGTCAGCAACAATAGTCGGTTAGCCTGTAGTGTTTAAATTAAATTACACTCAACTAACCGTGCCTAGGAAAAATTGCCCCCATCGCTACACCATCAGCAGCCTGAAACATTGATACAAGGCAGGATGGATCTATGGTTTCATGCTTTTTTTTGTCCTCATCATCTGAATTTAGCAGCAGAAATCGAGACTCATCTGACCACGCAACATTTCTCTAATCTTATGTTGCAGTTTTCAGCATGTGTGAATTGTAGCCTCAGTTTCCTGTTCGTAGCTGACAATAGTGGCACCCAATGTGGTCTTCTGCTGCTGTAGCCCATTTGCTATAATGTTTGATATGTTGTGAAATGTTACCGTTATCCTCGGTTGTAACATGTGGTTATTTGAGTTATTGTTGCCTTGGTATCAGCTTGAAAGATGCTCCTCTAAAGTGTGGCATCAACAAGACATTTTCTCCGAAAGAACTGTCGCTGACTGGACATTTTCTTTTACAAACCATTCTCTGTAAACCCAAGAGATGGTTGTGTGGGAAAATCCCAGTAGATCAGCAGTTTTTGAAATACTCTGACCAGGCCATCTGGATACCACTAAAAATATAAATTGTTTATACAGAAACCATTGGGCATACATTTATTTATTCCTTACGTAAATAAAGAAAACAACCCAAGCCAATTAACCGCCATGTTTTGGGTCACAGTGCAAGCAGAGTCATTTAAACTCCCACCAAGGTTAAAATATTCGAAATACGAGACACGGTGCACTTCTCTTGGCCTCAAGTTTCCGAACCACAGTTTTAGCTTGTTAAAATGAACCCTTCATGCAGAGAAAGCACATCTTGTGTTACTCGAAAACATCTTCACAGTGGCAGCGCTGTGTCACTGGCATCTCGACACAAGCGGGAAAAACAAAAGACTGCAGCAGATGTGGCACTACATTACTGTCACGGCATCGGGTGGAAAGATGGTGACAAAGGCAGCTGTGAAGCCGTGCAAATGGTTAGCGTGACAGAGATTTCTCTTTAGTATACTATTTTCCACAAAGGTATGCAGGGGCAGGAGATTTATTTAGAAATACGTGGACTGAAGGATGCAACTGCCAATTTTTTATGTTGCAACAAACACAGTGTGATGAATCACTACACTAAGGTATTAATATCTTGGTCTAGTGAGTCCAATTTTGGAAATAGCATGAGTGTCTCTAAATGTGAAATTTGTTTCAGAAATTCAACCAGTTAGTTATTAAAAGCACATCAGGAAGTTCTGCGTCTCCCATAAATTCTTAATCAGACCCTGTTAATCACTCATCAGGTTAGCCGAGGTACTTACCGGAGCCCTTGACCTCACGCACATAGTTGCTAGGAAACCAGCCAGTCTTGCCATTAAGCATCCCTTCCCACCAGCCGCCCTCCTCCTGACGAGTCACGCTGATGAAATCGCCCTTAGCAAAGGTGAGCTCATCCTCGTTGGTCTGCTGGAAGTTGAAACGTGCCTTGACCAGCAGCTGCTGTCCGCTGTTCTCTGACATGTCCTGGTGAAAGAGGCGGGAGCGTCAGCAAGGAGGAGGAGAAGCCAACGGAAATGGAAATAGCATTTGTAACCACTACTATACAGCAAATCTTACCATCTATAACTATTGAAGTCTTTGCTCTGATTTAACTAAAATGTGATAAACTGATTATTGCTATTAATATGTTGTGACAGACAGGCTGACCTGAACTGGTGCAAAATGATGGATTTCAGTAAGAGACAGTTCCTGCAGTAGAAACCTGAAACTTCTACAGTTCTGGTGATAATTTCTGTTCATTAAGTTTCCTACTTCTTAGAAATTTCTGACATAAAATTTAGACACTTGCTGAACAAGTGTCTAAAAAAAGAAAGCTTCTGTGATTTGCCATACCTCGGATGATGAACTTCATTATAAAGGCTACTCTCCTGGCACTGATCAAATTAGGGCTGTTCGATATAACGATATATTTCGGATGACGATATAAAAACGTCTATCGTTTCATTTTACAGTACCGTTTGTTTCGTGGTGTCGCAAAATAAACTGTTTACGGCAATATTTTTTCATGGTTTTGATGGTCACTGTAGTGGCTATATTAATTTCTTAAAGTTCTCTCTTTCTCTTATATTTAATAGAACCACACTACAGACGGACAAGCACCTGTTTTTATGCATCGTCGTTAGCAACAACGATGTTAAAACCATCTCGTGTCCGCTTGTTTATGTTCCACACAAACCTTTCACCATAAAGCTCAAGATCCTGTTGAGACTTTTCAAAATAAACTGAATCACGTGAAAGAGGATGCAGAGTCTTTACGGATGAGAAGCAAAAAAAAGCCGCCAGGTGCTAAAAAATAAAACTTAGACTCAAACGTTAGAACAGGCTTTTCCCCGCAGCACGCCGTGTTATAAATACTCACAAAGAAAACGGTGGCCGTTACAACTTATGTCTAAAAATGTATAGTTTCATGCATCTGTTAAAACACTCGACTCCAGGTACATGACGCCCAGCTGGAAACACTTCATGCAAGTCGAGCTGCCTGAGATTCACAGAATTTACAGAAAATGTTAAATTTTTGTGATTTATATCGCTATCGGACAATAGATGTCTTATATCGGGATATGAGATTTTGGTCATATTGCACAGCCCTAGATCAAATCCCCAAAAACTTCTCTATTCATCATCATCATTATCATCATCAAATACTTTTTAGACTAGATTTTTCTTCCAGGACTATGTTCCCTTTATGCTTTAAAATGGCTTAGGTGTAACTGTACGCCTCTTTCCGTGTATGAGGATGACATGCAAATTTGCTGCTGCCTCCATCTACCCCTGAGTCATTTGCCTGCAGCAAACTCTGCTCAGGCACTATAAAAGCACTTTTCAAAATGGCAGCATGTAATACTGGAGTCATGTGTCTGGACCAGAAACCAGTGAGCAGAAAAAAAGAATAAGAACAGACTGTTTGTGACACATCAGAAGTTCAATGTTAAGTGTTTTATTTATGTTCTCTAGAGTGTTAGAGCTGTAATGATAAATAACATATGCCTTTGACACATATCCACCAAATCTGCGTCAATACGGGTCAGAAGCACGTGTTGACCTTACCAGGCTGCGAAACTGGTTCTGCAGCAGCTTGGAGGATCGGGCCAGTGAAGCCTGAGAGGACAGCGACTCGAACGACTTGATGCGGTGGGCTGAAGAGTGTCGGGCGCACACCGAATCGCTGCCCACACCGATATCTGCGCAAGAGCGGGGAAATATAAATCAGCCTCATGACTACTCCCACATCCATAATGACACTCTCACACACACACACTGCACATTTTTAACTGACCTGCAGTCACTTTATTCAGAGTAACCAAACTGCTGAGCACTTTGGAGAAGTTCAGTCCCAGCAGCAGGTCACTGGCCTCGAATGGCTACGGGTGAGAGACAAAAGAACATGAGCCTGACAGTCGGCCGCAGCGATGACAACACCGAGCAATCAGTCAGTAACAGTCAGCTGAATAATGTACATAACAAACACTATTGCAAAACACAGAGAGGATAAAACTCAAATATTGATGATTTTTCATTATTAGAAGCCAAACCATACAGGATACAGAGTAACACAGAGGCCATTATTTGGCGAGTTAAAACTTTTTTATCTTAAAAGAGATAAAGCATATTTCCCTAACATGACTAGTTATGAGTCCTTAGTAAGATGATATATCAATGCTGTATAAACAATAAACTTGTTCTACTGTTAAAACAGTTCTGCCTAACTCGGCTCGTTTTAGCAGAGTGCCCTCTGGTGGATAAACTATGCAACGACAGCACTCATTACATAGCTGAAGGGTGTTTCTCACATCTCTTTACTTTTTTTTAGATTGTCATTTCACTAGCTGGGACCACATCCTCAATTAGGTTGGACAGCATTCCTAGTAGATAATGGCAGATGGCGTAAGCATGAATTGAAGCCGCAATTTGGGGACTGGTGGTGGCTCCTGAGCAGATCCCCATCTACTAACCGTAATGAGAAGTCAATGAATTGAAAAAGGGAAGCTGGGTGGGACAGAAAAACGAGAACAAACAAGCTGTAGTGCCAGGGGATCATACATAGACAGACAACCAGAAGGGGAGTGTATGAGGTGTAATTATTATCTTATCAGCTGTTATAAATGCAGACACCAACATCGCCAAATAGCTAATATGTGTATTTTTATTATTGTTAGCAAAAATCACAAAAAGATAATAATAATTTTCTTTATATAGAATTATTTTTTTCATTTTCATCCATTCCAGCCATCATTATTCTTAACTGTTGTTTCCCTTCAGGGTCACGGGTGGGCTGGAAGCTCTCCCAGCTCAGTGGCTAAGAGCCAGGAGAGGCTGCTAGTTCGTCACAGGGCGAACACATAGAGACAGACAGCCATTGACATTCACATCTATGGCCTATTTAGAATCACCAGTTAACCTACTTTGCTTGTCTTTAACCTTCGGGAGGAAGCCTGAGTACCCAGAGAGAACTCAGGTAGGCTGAGAGAAAACGCAAACTCCACCGAGCAAGGCTTCAGTCAGCTGGGGGATTTGAACCCACAACCGTCTCTGTGAGGATATGATGCTAACCGCTGCAGTGTCACATCCTTTCATTTTGATCAGTGCGTTTTCGTACATCAACTCCTTAATGTGTGGGCTGCAGTACATTTGTGAAAACGCCTTAAGTGACAGAAACTGCAGACCTTGCATTTAATATACATAAGCAGGGAACATAATGTTGTTTACAACATTTTCAATCAGAATTCCTCAGGCTAGTGTGAAGTCTACTGTGTGAGTGACGTTTACTAAAAAACTAGAGCATCTAACCGTTTTGGAAAATGACATGAACTGAATACGTCTTTGACCTCTTTTGTAATACATCTTTTATTCAATCTGGTAATTTCAAGGAAATACAGATGTAAATGAAACAGAATGAACGTGAGCAGAAGAATCAGAAGACTGATGTGATAAGTATCCCTTATTTGGCTCTTTTCATGGAATTTCGTGACAACAACAACAAAAAGCACTGTCTGTCCCACCACCACCCTGACACTGGCCTCTCTAGTATGAATGGCAGTGACTGTATCTCTGTTGATGACTTAGGCTATCTCTTCCTGTGCAGTGCCTCCAAGTGATTAGTTACTCTCACTTCGGTAGCACAGAGGATGAGCGACTGTGAGATACAAGTCTCTTTCATCTTCCGCTCTGATTGTAGACATGTCCTCAGGGAAAATGTGGATGACTGTTTGAGTGAGTGGTGTGGAACATAGAGTATGTAGGTGTTTGTGTGCTTGTGATTAAAAGCTACAAGACTCGCTGCCACTTCTCTAACATCTTAAGATTCAGTTTTAGACCCTTAAGATTTCTTCTTCAGTTTAAACAACAGCTTTTGCTTCACGGTGAAACATGACGAGTTATGTATATTAAAGATTTTTGCACGGCGATCATTAACATGACTAACGTGACGAGCTCCGACTTGTCTGCTGAGCCTCAGCATCATAGCCAGGTAATGATCCCCGCAGGCTGAAACAATGGTCCAACACCCTTCTGTGACTCAGCACGCTACAGCAGTGATACACTTGCTCTCACACCGTCACAGCTGAGGAAATGAGCAGTTATCTGCACAGGATGATAGAACAACCTGGTCCATATATACTACGGGTAATATGAGACTGAAGGATGAGTCGAGTAGATTATACTGAAAACAAATCAACACCGAAACAAAACTCTGAAACAAAAGCGCTCATATTAGGCGGACAGCGTTAGAGATGCTGTAAACTTACAGGCAAGGCAGCTAAGCAGTTTCCTGTTTGGCAAAACAGCAACAAACAACTCTTCACTGGCCAAGTCAGTCAGCTGATCTCAATCCAGCTGATCATGTGTTTGAGTTCATGAAGACTGTACTCAGGACAAAAGGCCCCTGACAAAAAAGTCAAGCTTACAGACCAACAAGAGTTTTTAAAATCTTATTAGCTACTTTAGCCTTGCAGATTCATGGTGCTTACAGCAAATTGAAGGCTTTAAATAGCACGATACATGCCTTTTTTAAAGATCTCACTCGCTTTTAGTGCCTTAAAACTGTTAGATAATTTTTAACAATAAAACCGAAATCAACTTATCAGATCAGCGTAGCCTACAGACTGTATATAAAAGATGAGCAAAGCCACTGTAACTTCACCCATTTTGATGCCTTGACTGGAGAGTGTTACCCAATTGGTGTTTTGAAACCAGACATCACAAACGAGGAGTGGAGCTGTCTGAGTAAAAGTAAAAAAAAAAAAGTAAAGTGTAAAGTGTGCGTGTTAGTCCCCATAGGGAAATAGTTCCTCTGCATTTAACCCATTCACCCAGTGAAGCAGTGGGCAGCCACCAGTGCAGCGCCCGGGGAGCAGTGTGTAGGGACGGTACCTTGCTCAGGGGTACCTCAGGGTAGCCGTTCAGTGGAGTCGAACCCCCGACCTTCCGATCATGGGGCCACCACGCTACCTACTGAGCTATCCCTGCCCAGTCTGAGTAAGACTGCATGATCAATTCTGACTCTAATGGGAACAACAGTTTACGAAATCATCATCACGTTTGTCCTAAGAAGTAAGATTAGCAATCGAACCCATGATGTCATCAGGAAAGTGTTTGCAGAGATCGCAGATCAATGGATCTAAGGGTTGTTTAACTGTAGAACTAACCAGAGTCACCCAGTCGGCCACTGCAGAGGATCCAGGTTTAAAGCCCTCGCGCTTTGTCTTCATGTTTCAGACCCAAACACTGTGTCCATCACTTATATTCAGTCTGTGGCCAACACTAGCAACCATAGACTGTTTGAGAGATACCTGGTGCTGAGTAACTATTATAAAATGGTAGCATTTACTCCTAATGCCACCAACAACACAAATACAATTAAGTTCAGTTCACTGATATGAATTGGTTTTGGCAAATCCTAGCAGACAGGTAGCAGCTGTAACACCCCTATTAATGCAAGCTTTTAAGACATCAGTTATAGGGACATAAAACGTTTTTTGTAGCTGGTCTTAAACATGTTTATTTCTGCTATAAATGGGTGTCTCAACATGGGAGTCTATAACTTTCTTTTTTCAACACCCTTCAGTGGTCATTTGAGGAATTTTTGCCACTTCACCGGTTTCATTTTTCAGCCCAGGGGGTTGCCACTTGGTGTAGACAGGTGGATTTGTTATTAGTCTCTGGGTTGGCATAGTGTTACTATTCCAGTGGGGCCAGAGGGGTAATGAGAGCTGTACTAACTGTATTTCCTCCTCTATAGCATCATTAAAGGGCCGTATTGCCAAGGTTCTGCTTAGACCCTCAGACAGCTGACACAACACAGAAATCCACTGAAAATAAAGACCAGGCTAACAAGTCTGATTTTCAGCGTTTGCTTTACAATTTCTTGCTTAAAAAGACAAAAACCTATTGATTTTCTTTAATGTGGCACAAGAACAAGACGAATTAAAATAAAAAACATTTGTCTCTTCAGCTTTCAACCAAGTGACATTAAACAGAACAAAGCTGAAGCCGAAGCACACTGATATTCTGGAAACCTTAAATAAACCATGCTGGACTCCAGGAAAGCTGCATCTTGAGCTCATCTCTGTGGCAAGCACTCAAAAAGCTGGTACCAAGATTGCAGTTTGATGGCACAGATACATAAAACGCTAAATCCTAAACGCTTTGCCTTTTCCAGATTCTATTTGGGATATCATCACTTCTGTAGGAATATGGAACTTTAAGTTTTATCGGGGTAGCTAGATGGGATAAGTTTGCTCTTTCTGAGGGACCACAGGGGTTATGGGAACTCCGATGATTCCTCTTCCTGTGGTCAAAGGCATTAATGTTGATGGATAAGTAACAGCAGGCGTCCAAATATCAGACGTGGTCGCAAGCATCTAAGCAGAATTATTAAAAATCAGATCGAAACGACATCGTTCCTGGTGAGATATTTCAACCACACATGGGACCGCAGCAAATCTGGGATGTCCCCACTCAGCCAAGTGTCCAGCTTAACTCTATTTAAAAGAGGTCGGCCAGAACTGCAAAAGCACAGTGCCCCCCCCCCCCCCCCCCCCCGTCTTTAACATGCAAGCGCCCACTGCTCTAATCTACCATCGGACCAGTTACCCGGGGTCCGAGCCAGCAGTGCTCTGGATAACATCCATCTTTGCCCTGCAGCTGGTGAGCAGTAGGACTCCCATGTCCCAAATTACTGTAATCCTGCTCTCTACAGTTCACTCAAAAACAGTTTGCAAACAGCTGATCACACATGTGCACACGAGGATTGAACATCCTTTAAAAAAAAGAAAGAAAAAAGTGGTATTTGTGAGTGGTTCATCCTCAGGTAAAGTAACAGCCTGACACAAAAGAGGAGATAGGATGAGGACTATACGAGAAAGAAACACAGATCCTTGCTCAGCACTGCTGTCAGGACCTGTCCCTGCAGTCAGCCAAAGCAAAGGTCTTTACCAATAAAGCCATGCATGCACTCAGCTTGCTTTACTTGCATTTCAATCGTCTGTTACTACTAAAATGGCATGTTTCACACACTCAAATTGACAGTGCTTTTCCCCCAGCTCCTCCTCTTGTTCTGTAGCTGGAAGACTCACCAGGGAGAAGCAATGCTGAGGAACACTGACTTGCATTGTCAGAGTGGGACGGTTCAATGACCCCTCTATGCCCCAGCTGATACTCAGCCATAAACAGCACTCTTTCCTTAATTTGCAGAAGAGTGGGGTTGGAAATTATACAAAATTATCCAGATATTTCTACACGGGCCCAGGAGTGAGGTGCTTAATCCGGGGACATGTTAAGACTTTACACCTTATTATTGTTATTATTATAACGCGTTAATAACCATGTTGGGACAAGACTGGCTTACATAACCATCCCCAGCCTCAGTGACTTGTTCTCAGAGACATGTTTATAGGGTGGCCAGTGTGAAATGGTGGTGAGGGTAAAGCCACGCATGAGCCCGAGGACAAAGCTATCTGGATTAATCAGACAGCGTAAACACAACACGTTCCTGAGACTGCGCGTGAGGAACGTGGATATTTCCACAGTATCAATCAGAGCCCACCGAAGTGGCTAAAATACTGCACATGCATCCACCTTACGGTAAACAAAAAAACAAAAAACAAAGCTCTCAGCCGAGCGATGGGTGATTGTTCTCGCTTGCTAATTCACTCCTCCTCCCTCTCTGTCAGGGGCTCCGTCCCTCCACTCCATGGACGCATTGTCCATTGTCTCCTCCTGAACATGCAAACTCTACGTTTCATACAGCTTCTCTACGTGGTTAAGTGATTGCAATCCCCTCTACGCACACCTAAAATAAATCCGAGAGGGTACTCACCTCGACGCGGAAAGCCGTGCAGCCCTTCAGAAACTCTTTTATGTTGCTCAGGCACTCGCCGTCGTTCTTCGGTTCTTGGTAAACCTGAAAAAACGGAAACGCTGGTCAGGAGTTAAACTTCCAGTTCACGCTCGCCTCTCTCACTGCGGTTGCGTGCGGCTTTCATTGCCTTAAAAATCTATCTTCTTCTCCTTCTTCTTCTACGACGCGCATTCTACTGTCTCCCGTGTGTGGGCACTGACCGGGCCTGACACTCCGGGAGGCTGAACACAACCCCCCCTCTCAGCGGGGAAGTGGAAGAGAGTGCAGCGCTGGGTCGAGGGAAATGACGTAGACAAATAGGGATGCCCCCCTTCCCCGTCTTCCCCACCCCACCAACTTCTGATGTTGCTTTAGCATGTGAGTGCACTGGTTTTTATTCCTGTCCCATTTAAATTCGTAAAGAAGAAGAATAAAATAAGGCAAAAATAGTGGGCGGTGTCGGTAAGCAAAAATATGATTTTATCCAAAGGACTGCAAAATTATGTTGAATCAGTAAAATATTCAAAACATGATCATCTTCATGATGATAAAGTTCAATCTACTAACAAAAAAATACATAGAATTAATAAAATTAATTCTATTTTAGCCTACTGATTAGTACATTTTATAGATGAAATCAAGCTTAGCAGTCGTTCTTGGTCAAACATATCTGCAGCATTCCTGTACTGCCGTTTCTTTTTATTTGACTTGCAGAGAAATATGAATGAACTTAGCACAAAAATTAAGGACATTTGCTTGTTTATTTTGCTTAAATGTTGCCATAATTGTGGGGAAAATGTATTTGCGGTTTGAGCAGTAGAGTTGAGTGTGTTGTTGCCCTTGCCAGATCCCCTCTGCCAGTGCCAAACAGCTTATTCTGCTATTGGATCTTGTTTGGTGTTGTTTATTGGTCTGGATGATTGAAGTCTAACAAAAACAACACGTGTTGGCAGTTTAACAATTTATTCATTTAACAAACAGGAGCTCCAGTAGCATGTGGAAGAACTGCTGTGGAATGGCGTCCCAGCCTTCGACCAGCATTTGCCAGTGTGGTTGTGTTGGTCACTCTGGCAGGAGCAGCACATCCAGGCTGATCCCACAAGGGCTATTCCATCCTCTCCACTCGCAAATTCTTGAAGTAGTGTCTGATATACATCACTCTGTGGGAGTGAGCAATGTCATCTTGGAGGATAGAGTTTGGCCTCAGACTGTGGGGATGTGGGATTGCTACTGGTTGCAGAATCTCATCTCAAGCTCTCTCCAGTGACCTGGAGGCAATTTCAAAGGAAACCTTGTTTTTCCAGTGAGGGAGATGCCCGCCTTCACAATCACACTGCATACACCAAAAGCTGTTACCCTATTGGTGCATCAATCAGCATAGCGTTCTCCATATCTTCTCCACATTTTGAGCCAATAATCCAAATGCTGAAAGCAGAATATGAACACATCGATGAACATAACGTTCTTCCGCATCCAGGTTCCAGTGCACATGTTGCAAACAAAAGCGCAAATGAGCCTGACAGTGAAAGGCAGGCCTCCCGGCAGCTCTATGAGACCAGAAATTGTCTAGATAGCGAGTCGTCGGCCATATTGTCCTGCAAACCTAGACTTCAAATCTGTAGAAGACTGCCTGTGGTTCCTAGGTGCTGACAGGTTGAGAAAACGGTCTTCATGTGGTGTCATCTTCTTGGGATACCCATTTGGTAGCCTGTCTCTGACATCCCCTGTTATATGGAAATCAGTTTGGAAATGGTAGTAAGATTCACTCCAAATAATGCTGCACCTTGGTTTGGTGAAACATTAGGTTGAAGTTGCCCTTTGGCACAGGCCCTATCAAGATCAGTCAAATGTGGTATGCTTGGAGGAGACGGCAACTGACCGCTGTAGCAGGGTCCATGCTCACAGGTACTGACAATCAGGCACCTGATTGTCGGTACCTGCAATGCCAGAAGCTCAAAACAAGAGTCAGTAGCAAAATACGCTACATACTCAACTCTGCCTCTCAACTCACAAAAGCATTTTTCTTATAAATTTCGCACCATTTAAGGGGAAATAAACAGGCCTTCCAGAGGTGTAAGACTTATTGCTAAGGAGCATTGTTACAACAAATAAATCATTGACCAAACTTTATATTTTACCTTTCTGCTAAGTTTATCAATATATGTAAAAATGTCAAATGTAAAATGACAGAGTATTCAAGGTGAGTACCAGTTCAAGGATCTGGTATATGAGTGAAGGTTCCACAGGAAAAAACTCACAACATCAAACACTTCTCATTAGTTTTGTAATATGCTTCTTCACAGGACGCTTGTTTATGTTGGAAACTGTAATTTTCTGAGGTGACTTTTTTTTTTCAAATCAGCTGTTTTGTGGGGGCAGTTAATGCTTGATGGTTGGTACTAGTATAAAGCCCTGATATGTGCTGTAAAAACACAGTAGACTAAGGAGGGAAATCCCTCTGTGAAACATACTGTAATAGGCTGCAGCTGTATCTAGCGTGTATCTAGTGGCACATCTGGCCACTTTATTAAGTCCACTGGTTGTTTTGCAAATATTTAATTAGCCAATCACATGGCAGCAATTTAGTGCCTTAAGGGTGTAAACATAGTCAGGAGGACCTGCCGAAGTTTAATCTGTATATGAGAATGGGAAAGAAAGATGATCTAAGCAACTTTAAATGGGGAACACTAGCTGGTGCCAGAGGAGCTGGTCTATTCGGAGTATTTCACAAACTGTTGATCTACTGGGATTTTCCCACACAACCATCTCTAACGTTTACAGAGAAAGGACAGAAAAACAGAGAAAATATCCAGTGAGTGGCAGTTCTCTGGGAGAAAATATCATGTTGGTGCCAGAGGTCAGAGGAGAATGCACAGACTGCTTCAAACTGTTGGGAAGACAACAGTAACACAAATAACTGCTTGTTACAACCAAGGTATGCAGAACAGCATCTCTGAATGCACCAGACAGTGTACCTTCAGGTAAATGGGCCACAGGAGCAGAAAACCACTTCAGGTGCCAGTTCACATGAGCTCACTAAATATAGAACGTTTGGTCTGATGAGGCTCGGCGTTTGTTGTGACGTTCAGATGGTAGGGTCACAACATATGCACGGATCTGTTGCAAATATGTCTCGAGTTCATGTCAATATGGACAAAAATCTCTGAGGAATGTTTCCAGCACCTTGATGAATCTGTACCAAGAAGAATTAAGCCAGTTCTGAAGGTGAACGGGAGGCCAATATGACTCTAGCAAGGGGTTCCTATAAACGGCCTGTGAGTGTAGTAACTTTTCTCTCTTGGCCACGCTTCAAGATTTATTAGCACCAAATGGAAATTTCACTTGTGATGGCAGAGCAATGCAGACACACCTGGTCACAAGCATAAAATAAGGAAACAGGTGTATCAATGGGGAGTCACTGCATGAATTTAAATTAAGTTTAAATCCACTATGGTGCCCCCCATGCCTTTGTTCTGTGCAGCTAGTGTGACTTGAACTGTTAATGAGCAAAATGTATCTTGTTTTTCTCTTGGGCCTCGTAAAATGTTAGCACGGGCTGCAACACATGGAAAGGGCTATCTCCTGTTCACATCTTCGGCTTTTTAGGTAGCTATCACGACTGACATATGGTCCAGCTGTGCCACACATCTTCCGATTTTGGCATGGCCATACTGTACAGTGCAGCCCAGAATGATAGTGATTGGTCAGCCTGAATTTGTGGTCACAGAGAGACACCCTACTTATTAAAAAAATGTAAACATGTCAAGACAGATAGGTAGCTAGATAAAGTATCTTCATTTCATAGTTTTAGTTGTTTTTCAAATAAAAATTGTTCCTTGGATAGTGTATATTAATCATAATAATTTAGCAGACACACTGTATTAAAAATTCCTTCATCACACTTGGCTAATATGTCATTATTTGGTTGGTGCATGTTTTGGTTAAAAAAAAACGTAATAACAATAATGATAATAATAATAATAATATTTCTATTCATTTACAGTTTCGGCTCATTGGATCTGAAAGCAGTTAAGAATTAGCCCGAGAGAGAGAAAATACATATTTTTATCTGGTTTTGTTTTTTGTTTTCCTTCTATTAATATGAATAAAGCTCATTACTCTATGTGGTGCTTGCACATTATTCATATGCTGGCATACCTGTGGCCACATAAGTGATTACTTTATCACTGCAAGCCTTTACACACACACAAAAAAAAACTTAAATGAAAATAAAGAACATTATTATTGTGACAGAAGTAGATTTAACATTATTGAGACATTATTTGCCCACACAGGATTCCACCCATCACCATATAAGGATAGGTAGCCTATAAATAAAAAAAAGAAAAGAAAAGAAAAGGGGGAGGCTGTCTTTTAGCCACCCTCAGATGTTCTCCTGCATGCTTGATGATCAAACATAACCTCCACCCCAAAGTGATATTTGTCATTTTAAGGGAGGAAAATGGAAAAACCCGTTTGGGCATTGGCAGGCAAATTTGTTGTTGTGAGGGTGCAGGTATAGCCTCCGGCAGCACATCCTCTTTTGAGGGAAAACAAATGGCCTCCTTCAGGTTGTTGCTGAAACCAGCAGACGCTGCTGGTAAGCTGACAGACACAAACACTGCGCTGTTTCTTTAAAAAGGGAGAGGGTCTATCGCTGTCTATGCGCCTTTGCAGTCAATGGCGGCCCACTCTTATAGCAATGGTCTGTGTACAGAAAGCCCCTCATCCCCGGCGGATCAATCGGCGTGCACTATCAAAATACACTGACATACAAGCCGCATCCGCCGGGATTAAAGAGAAAATAAAACGGGTTCTTTCAACGATAGCAAAGATCTGCTGAGTGGTTAGAGCTGCATTAAAAGCATATGTCGAGGCCTTTATTTGAAAGCCTCTAAAGCATCTAACAGCTCCCAAAGAATGATCAGTCTTCATTTTGCTGTAGTGTTACGTTATTGAGAGCAGATTATTATTGGGTGGTACAGACATCGACCTGTATTTTCCCCCTCCCTTTTTCTCCTCTTTTTACACGCTGACATACGCGCAACCATAGTACTTCCATCGCAGACAATAACACGGGCTGCCGTGACCTACAAAAGAAATTTCCTCATGGATCAGTGGGCAGAAAGAGAGGCCAGACAACAAACCGCGTCGGTTTCCCTGTGCTGGGCAACGCGGAGACACGCCGACGCGGGCGGGCGGTTGGGGATGCGGAGGAGAGCGGGGAGTGAGTGTCGGCTATTTCCCTACCTTCTCCGTGGACCCCGGGCTGAGCCGCTCCAGGAGTCTACACAAGACCACCCCATCCTTCAGGGAGGTCTGCAGAAATGCCTCGGGATCTGAGATGGTCTTCTTTGGCGATTCCAGCACCCCGAGCGTAATCAACCATGTAACCGTCTGTTCCGCCGAATTCATGTCCAGTCACAGCAGATCCGATTCAACAAAGCGGCTGTGTTTTGGTATCTCAGCAGCTCAGCGCCCTGGTTACGCTGTCATCTGTGCGTTAGAACAGGAACAGCATTAATCCAACCATATGATGCATGATATGAGAGAGAGTGTGTGTGTAGGGTGTGCTGTGGGAAGAAAGGGGGGGGGGGGGGGGGGGGAACTGTACCTCGGGTGGATGCGGATGACGGCTGGCTTGTGGAAATTCAGCAAGTCTGTTTCCCCCCCTCTAACCTGGAAAGCTGTCAAGTGCGGTTCGTTGTAATGCGTCGAGGCAGTGGACTGCATACGTGCGCATCGCAGCCGCCAGCCGCTTGTCTATTGGATGACATCACAGGAGAGGGACAAGCCTGTCCAACCAGTTGTTGGGGCACTTTTATCGTGTCATGAATAGGCTTTTACTGCGTGGCTTTGCATATCCTGCCCTTTCATCCGTTTTTATTATAACCACGCCACAGGCTATCCGTTGTTATCTGCTGTAAGCTGTGTGTTTTTTGGAGGGTTTTTTTTTTTGGACAGGCCTCAGTTGGAAAAAAAATGGGAAGCAGCTGAGCAGACAAATCGGCTTACTGATGTCCTTTAAAAGACAAGCTCTGAAGAAAGGTAACATAAAATATATTTTCACCGAAGCTCCTTCATAACACCGATCTATGTATCCATAAAGACATGCTGCCAAGCTGCTGCATGGACTATTATGGTGTAGCCCTCAATTATGGGGTCAGGATAATATATATTGGAGGTAACATAAAAAAAACAACCAAATAAATTAATAAATAAAAAGTCGTTCTACTTAAAAAAATGTTGTTTTTTTTTACATAACTTTTATATTCACTGTAAAACGCTAGCTTCACACACACACACACACACACACACACACACACACACACACACACACACACACACACACACACATCAATCTTCTACTTTTAAACAGTGTTACCGGTAAAGAAAAAAATAGCCCTGTTCTGTTTACAGTTTGGTTCAGTGTAAACAGCACACTGTGAATTTTACCCTGAGGGCATCAGCTCATACTCTTTGTATTTACAGAACGTGGTTTGGGTTACAGGTGTCATTAAGGCTCTGCCTCCTCACCAGCTCCTCACATAGTCCTAAAATATCTCCCAAAGAGAGGTTGGTGGGGACATTCCAGTTATTTTTCCTGCACTTTTGAAGCTTTGAGAAGAGTTTAATGGAAGAGCAACCGAAAAGAGTTTGTCATCTGCCTCAACAGGTGATAGATTCAGTAGATGCCCTCAGGCAGCTATTCATTCTACGCCTTTAGAGAAATGCACACACTGAGTGATTTGTCAACAAATATAATCCACCAGATGATCCCGTTTTTACTGAGAATCTAAATAAACGCTGACTTATGTGTCTCATTTTAAAGACTTGCCTAAACCGTCCACACATTCAAAACATATAATTAGACTCATTAGATGAAGGAAAACCACCTGATCTTAAAAAACATTGAAACTACAAAGAACTCAGACCGAAACATTATCATGCAACCATGTTAATATTAGGTTAGCCATTAAACTGGCCGTGAGGGGGGTTGAAGAAAATGAGCCAAATATGGCATCAAACTGACCAGGAAGAACATTGAAATGTGATTAAATAATGTGTAAATAAGGTGCTATTGAACAAGAGAATATTATTTAGCTCTCTCACTTCTTTTGTCCTGCAAAGGCAACAGGGAAAACGTTTAGGGGAGCTCTCATATTTCCACTGCACCCTGCACTGTAGCAGAGGAGTGCATAAGTTTCCACTTTGGCCACGAGGCGGCGCCCTCTATTCACTGATCTGTTCTAATCTTCTCAGCGTCGCATGAATGCCTTCTGGCTTAAGTTACGAGACACCTCTTGGTGGCTTATATGCTGCATGCTACACTAACACGGCGTGAACAAGGTAAGCAAGCAGCCAATTAATAATAACCCACAAAAATATGAATACAACTCCTGCTTTGTCTTCAGTGTATAAATTTGAGGCAGCATGGGTACAAGTGCTTCTTAATTAGACTTTTTTAAAATAAATTTTTTTTAAAATAGATTTTTTTTTAAAAATTGCGCAACATCTGGAAAAAAAAGTTATTTTCATCAAAACTTTATTAATAACTGTCAACACTTCTAAGTAAGCGTGGGCCAAAATATTGATATGGCAATATAGCCTATCGCTTCCATCTGCAATGCATTACTGATACATGGGTATCCATTATTTTTAATAATACATGTAGGCACTCTAAATGGACTCCCTCGCCAGTCTGACTGATCAGAGCGCAGACTTTATGACTCCTGGCGGTGGCATTTGTCAAGTTTATGAAGTGGAGGGATGTTAACAGTGAGGACCAAAGAAAAAAAACAGTTGAAACTGTGGGACACAGAGTAACTCTTTACTTACTCTGACAAGTTAGAGTAAGTAAGGAGTTGTGTATTTATTCACTGATGCATTACAGTGAATAAATACATAATTCCTTCTTTTTTGCCTATTTGGGGTGTTTTGGGGTTCTTTTATAGCTGTACAGATATTTAAGCATGACAGTGTTAAAATGTATCAACTATCTTTTAATGACTGTATCATTATATCATCATTACCATAAGCAATGTGTCATGATCGTTTTCTATATATTCTGTGATTCCTGCCACAGTTTCTAACAGTCGGAGGGATGTTTCAGAGTCTTTACTCCAGTGAAGTTTTTATTGTTATAAAGCAGCAGTAGATCATTTATTAACTACAAAGGAGGGGGAAAGGGAGGCTGGACTGTTAAATCAATTAGATATTGTATTTTAGAGAAATATGAGCACTGTACAAAAATGCACTAACAGTGTAGCTCACCCCGCTTCTGTTCTCCTCACACCTTCTCCATCTCCCTTATTTTGCAGAAAAGGAGTGTGTGTGGGTGAAAATGTGTACATGCATGCCTGCATGTGCGCGCACACATGTGTTGTCAGGAAGGGTGACTCTTGAGGCAAGCTGTGTTCTAAACAGGCAGCCGTTGAGGGATACCGCTGTACCTTTGAGGTCCTGTCACCATGGGCCTGTAACCAAGGGTGCCACTGTGTGGCTGTGGAGACTAGCTCCAGGCATTTCATATCCCTCCATTCCCAGTTCATCTGTACAGTTTCCACTCTGTTCCACAGGCAGATTCTGTACTTTCATTCTCTTTGCCTTTGTGTGCATGCAGAAGGAACCAGGAATAGTTTATGTAATATTAGAATAAACCAGTCAGATTCTCAGAGAGGTACTCCCACAGACTTCTCAGATGGACTTAAATAGCTCATTGCTAAAACCACTGGGTTCATTTGGACTCACTTTACACAGAATTTTGCTCACATTATTTGAAAAATGGAAATTATTACAAATAAACTTGGAAACGAACTGTTTGTTTATTTATTTGTTTGCTTAATTATTAGATATTTATTTATAGATAGGAACATTTACTCCCACTAATTACACTCAGCTGTTGAGTTATTATTAGCATCTTAGCAATTCACTCACTTTTTTGGCTACTGAGGAGATATTTCATTGGTTTATCCATACACTTTTCTAGAAGCTTGAAATGCAGTTTTCATTTTGATGATGACTTATTCATTTTATGTATTTATGCATTGCTTTGGATTTGTGCCTCACAGCCTATCCATCACTTTAAAGGAAGTCCAGTGTTCAAACCTTCTCAGGTCAGCTAAACTATTCTTTCTATGTACATGTTTCAAGGCTACTGGAAAAGTAGCCTGGAAGCATATTAGTTATCGTATTTGCTACATTTAACTTTTTTTTGTAACTTATCACTTAAATATGCATTTTACAAAGTATTTATTTATTTTGCTTGTTTGTTTGTTTGGGGAGGGGGGTTTGGGGGGATCATACTCATGATGTAGAAGTCTCAAAAACGTCTTAAAAGCTCATCCATTACACATGATAGTAAGGAAGTACAGAGTTCATTATAAGTATATCAGTGCACAAGAAATGAACGGAGCATACCATGTAAATAAAAATGAGTATGCTCACACAAACACATGCCACCTGTACTACTATACTATCTGAAATCAAAGAAACCATACAGAGAGCAAGTCCCATTGAACGAGCTAAAGTCAAAGGCTCACAATCAGTCTGTAAAGTCAAGTCCATCTCATGTCAAATCTAAACAAAAGAACAGCACACATGAACTCACAAACAAGCGCAGTCTTCTCATGTGCACGAAGTTTTTGATGTCTTCAGCATTTGGCAGATCAAATGAGTTTCTTCATGTGGGCTCATAAACAAGCAAAACTGAAGCGTGTGACAGAGTCGCAGAGTTATCTGTGACTGCTCCCGTGTTCGGTCTTTGACAGCTGCCATAAACAAAACCAGGAACACTGTGTTCTCTGAAGTGTGTGCAGCCCAAACCAAACTCCACATTTAATCAGTTAAAATGTTCCCCCTGTCCCTCTTTATAAAGAATATGCTGCTGTTACAGGGAAATAGCTGGTTTGAATGATCATGGTGTCACCTGTGCTTCTTTAAATCAATGAAGTCAGAACTCTAACGTATCAGCCTTTTTGTGTCCATATCTCATTCTTCTTCCGGCATCCCCCGAAAGCCATCTGAGCTAGAGAGACAGCTCATATTTTATTGTGACAAGGCAAAGTCCATCCAAGAGCCAGAGTTACTTCACAGGCCAGAATGCATTAAGCAGAATAATGGATGGGCTAGACAAACACACAGTGCCAAAATGTCAGAAAGAGAGATGATCAGACATACAGTACATTTTCTGTGGAGGGGTTGAAGCCTACAGCAGGACATGACAAATTCAATTTTCCTCACAACATGCTTTCAGCCAAAGATTTTTTTTCCATGTGAGGTAAAGCTTTGCATGTAGAACTGCCTGCTGCAAAACTAATAATCATGTTTACCTGATCTTATAGCAAGAGTAAAATCAAAACAAGACACAGGAGCGTAAATCAGGTGCAACATGAATGTCCCTTTATGGCCATAAGAGGTGTGTGAAACAATGTACACAATGTGCTTGATTTGGCTCCCTTTTTGCCAAACTTTACTACTAATATATAAAAGTGATGCATGTTTACTTTGTCGAACATGCTTGCATAGACAACTATATGTGTGCTGATTTTCTATGAGCTATAATATGTGTGAATCTATGAGACTGTTTAAAGCTGATAGGAAAGTAACGGATAACTTAAATAACCACTCATTGCAACCTGTGAATGCAGAAGAGCACATAAAATATTGCACCCTGAAGCAGATGGGCTACAGGAGCAGAAGACCACACCAGGTGCTAGCTCTGTCAGCTAAATGCAGGACAGTGAAGCTGAGTCACTGATTATTGTTGCTGAATATGTCCATCCCCTTATGATCACAGTGTGCCTGTCTTCTGATGGCTGCTTCCAACAGGATGGAGTGTTGCAAAGCTTAAATCAACTGTCTTCAAATCTTGTCTCGCTACCCTGATCCCCAACCGGTCTCTGCAGATGTCTGCCCTTCCCTGAGCCTGATTCAGCTGGAGGCTTCTTCCTGTTAAAAGGGCGTTTTTCCTTCCCACTGTCACCAAGTGCTTGCTCAAAGGGGGTTGTTTCATTCTTGTGGTTTTCTCTCTATTACTCTAAGGTTTTCACCTTAAAATATAAAGTGCCTTGAGGCAACTGTTGTTGTAATTTGGTGCTAAATCAATTTTAAATCATGCTTTTTATTTGTTTTTGTTTCTAATGTCTCTGTAAAGCACTTTGAATCACCTTGTTGTTGAATTGTGCTATACAAATAAACTTGCCTTGCCTTGCCTATATAAATCAAATTGATTTAAACTCATTACAACCAAGGTATGCATAGGAGCATCTCTAAAACACATTGAAACACACAACACATTGAACTTTGAAGCATTTACACTACAGCAGCAGAAGACCACACCAGGTGCCACTCCTGTCAGCTGAGAACAGAAAACTGAGGCTACGGTTCTCACAGGATCGCCAGAAATTGGATAATCGAAGACTGGAACAACATTACTTGATCTTATGAGTCCTGGTTTCTGATGCAACACACCAATGGTGTGGCACATTTATTTTATTTTATTTTATTTTATTTTATTTTTTCAAATCAATGTTTCAAAGATATTGAGATATAATGTTGGGGAGGTAATGTATTTTTTGACAGACTTCAGGCACCTTAGCGCCATAACCTACCTGTGTATTGTTGCTGATAATGTCCATCCCTTTATGACCACAACACACCTATCTTCCAATAACTACTTCCAGCAGAATAAAGCACAGTCTCACAAAGCTCAGATCATCTTGAACCTGGATTCTTGAACATGACAATGAGTTCTCAAATGTCATCAAATTTCAGTCCAGTAGAGCACCCGGGGGATGTAGTAGAGCAGTAGATTCACATTATGATGACTGTGTGATGCTAATCTGTCAGTATGGACAAAAATCTCAACAAGGTTCTGTTTTGAGAGCCTTACTGAATCTATGCCATGAAGAATTAAGGCATTTCTGACCGTAAAAGAGGGTCCAACCTGATACTAGCATGGTGTGCCTGATAAAGCGTGTATGCAGAAACCAAGTTCTTACTCTTTAGCTGTTATCAACTTCCCGTATCATGTCATGCTATTATTTTGTGCTCGCTGCAATGCCCCAAGTAACTGAAATGATAAATAAGGCTACTCATACCTTCACCCTAGACTGGATGTCCCAAAACGTTTTCTAATTCTACATCATCGAGTGTGTCGTCAGTGGTGCACTCGACAGCTGACGGCTATGATCTCCCGTTTACGCACTTCAAACTTTTCGCACATCCACAGGTCCACTGAGTCGTGATCTCTCTGGTGTGAGCTACGCGTGTCATCCGTGACGTCGCCGGACCGCCTACCTCGCCCTCGGTCTGCCTCTCCGGTGAGACTCCGCTGCCGCTGCTGCTGCTGTACGGTGGACCTACGAGCCGGGACCGATGCCAGCGTGATGATGGTGGTGATGGTAGTGAGGGAAGGATCGGATCTGCTAACACCAGTCCTCACTGGTATGGACGCCGGAGGAGAGCACTGACTATCCAGGAACCATGCCTACTGTCCTCGCTGGCAAAGGGAAACTTTCCATTGTCTGCTTTCTGCTCCGATGCGCATATTCTCAGGTGAGAGGGCAAAGAGCAGGGACTAGGTCCTACTTAGAAAACAGGAGTAGACAGCTTTATGTCACTGTGCTTATTTTATAAATGTCATGGATGTAAATGCTGCGCTTCGTCCTCGCATTTAAAATGTCACAGATTTGTTCCTGAAGTAGTTCGAAAATATTATGTGAATAATAACAGGTTCATCTACATCAACTGTGTAGTTAATATTTATCACTGTGTGCAGAATCGTGCTTTTTGTACTCCTTTAAAAAAAAATATATAGCATCTGTAAAATTTCCGTTTAAAGCTCAGATAGAAAAAGGCTAAAAATACCTTGAAATTGAGCATAGCTTCAGTAATTGAAGATACTTTAAGAATGTAACAGGTGGTTTGCAGCCTTGTAGGCTTGCATGCTGTTTGCTGCAGGTATTGTGACGGGTTGTGGTTTGTTTGGTCCAGAGGGGGTTTACTCATCTGGGTATTGCACCAGAGCTGGAGCCTGTGATGTTAGTAGGCATGAACTTGTTAAACACATTGCACACGTAAAGTAGCACTGTGTGACTGTAAGTGTTAGCTGATGAAGCAGGGCAGACTTTTTCCTGTGCACCGCCACAGGTACTAAAATACTATCCTTCTGTGTTTGTTTTTCATTTAGACCTAAGGCCTCATAACTGTCTTGTGGGTGTAGCAATGAGACAGCTCTTCACACACACACTATTTTCCTTCTGCAGGCTTACACTTCAGCCACTCAGACACCATAGTGAGTCATGCATGCGAGCAGAGACACACACACACACACACATGAATGCTTTTGCTGCGCTACACACATGCACTGAAATGAATTATAAAGTGCAAAGGAAAAGTTAAATGTGTAATTGTCTAAAAGCAAATTGTGAAATAGAGTCAGATCATTGTTCTGCAGGTCGGGGTTGATTCGAAACATCTGAACTCAGTATTTCTGCTGATACTTGGTGCAGCACTGTCATCTGTGGCAGACACGAAAAAACAAACGAAGAAAACCAAAACTCACAGTCAAGACGAAACCCACTCCCACGACACACACGGTTACACAGATGGGGAAGTGAAAGTAGCGTGAAGCATTTATTCTTCGTCTTAATGCTTGAGCTGCGTGGTTCTGGGTTTTTCATACAAGTGAGTGTGAATTTAAATTGTGAGCTCAAGTGTTTAAAAGGATAAATGTATGTGTGTGAGAGTTAGAGACGGTGGGGTTGCCTAATGTGGATGGAAACAGAAAGTTGCTTGCAAAAGAATCAGCATCCGGCTGATTATCTGCAGCTGTGATTTCTAAGATATGAGTCATCAAGAAGCTTCAGAGTCATCCCAACTCTCACAGTTACTGTGCATGTGAGAGACTCTCAGGTTTACAGTAAAGTGCTACGCTAAGGTATGAATGCAGCTGCAGCAAAAAGGCGGGAAGCAGAATGCAGAAGGTGATTTTTTTTTTCTTTTTTCATTTTTTTAAGCCTGTTTGCATCCTTGTGATGGAGGCTGAAACGTAAAACCCGTGATCAACGCCCAGAGCGAGAAATGAACTAGCCCGTGTATTTACTGTGTGTGCGCTGACTGCATGTGCATCGCCATGTTTGCTAATCAGCGCGCCTAAGTGTGCAGTATTTGAAATTTAAATGAATACACCCACGCCTCACTTAACTGAAACTAAGATGCTCAAATATGATTTGTGTGCACAGTCAACAATAGCTCTTTATTCATTGTCTAATTGGTAACTAAACCTGCATCTTCTGCTTTGAAGTGTTTAAAAAAAATCCCTCTGTCAGGGAATATCTGTCAGTCCTAACCCTTAGTCACGTTCTCCTCAATTACCAAACATCTGTCCTTCTTTTTCCTCAGGAAAGAGGAAGCCAACACAACAGCTGTGCCAAAGATATATTTGAGGTAAGAAATAGCTCAAGTTTGATTTCAGTTGGTTTGTTTTTAAAGCATTAGCACGTATTACAACTGCCTTATTAAATTTGCCACCTCATATTTGAGATGTGTCTTGCACTTCTTACAGCTCTTTCATTTGATTGCATGTTTTTGCAGAGTCATTTCAGTCTGTCTTTAGACTCAGAAGGCTGATTACAATTACATTAATGCTTAAGAGGAGAAAATGCCAGCAGCAGCTCATTTGTGGGCTGCAGCCTGTGCATATATGCATATATATGCATTATCAGTTCATCTGCATTTGCTGAACACTTCTGTCATAAATGTGAGGAAACAGTGGAAGATATCCAGCTTTTTTCCACAATCTACACTAACATTTAGATGTCATTTTGTCTTTGACTTTGGGATCTCAGGATACAGTAGCATTGATGATTATTATTGATATATTTTAATAGAACACATGTGATAACATGGTTAATAATCCAGTATCAGATGCTATCTGGTCGACACTAGTGTGTAGTAGATTGTGGTTATTATTGCACCTCGAGGTTGATACCAGAAGTTTGTGCTTGTGTATCAGTTCATCTGGTTGCCTTATCACCACCCAGTAGCTGTAACTCTTCTCTTGTGCACCTTTTTTCTACAGTTACAATTGTTTTCCACACCTCTCACCTTTAACAATTAGGAAGTTATATGATAAATTAAACAGAAACTCCTCGTAGTGCAAAAACAAGAAGCATTTTAATTACAAAAACATACACAGATTTTTCTTTTATTTAAAGTTACTAAATGTTTACTGTTGACTGATACCACCTAATCATTCTGACCATAATTAACCAGATCTGAGTGTGTGCCGAGCGGCCCACTGGTCTAAGTTGCTACCCTGTGGACGGTCACTAGTGTAGACTGAAGAGCAGGGCAAAGAAGAAGAATAGAGTTACAGAGGACCTGTTGGGGAAAGGTGGGAGGAAGATAGCAACACATAATACTCCACCTGGGAGATACTGTTGTTTTTAATGGAGAAAAGGGAGTGAGGGCTGGTGCTGTGTCCTTGGTGACTAAAGGAGAAGAGATAATGAAGTGAAAGGATGAGCGGAGAGAGGAAACACACACCCTCCAAGGCTTAATGCTGAGGGTGGGAAGAGGGAGGAGGAGAAGAGGGAGAGAAAAAAAAAGTAATTTAATGTACATATATGTGTGTGTGTGTGTGTGTGTGTGTGTGTGTGTGTGTGTGTGTGTGTGTGTGTGTGTGTGTGTGTGTGTGTGTGTGTGTGTGTGTATACATTATTATTTTTTGTCTTCTCTCTATCTTTTGTTTTTTCTTCTTTGGAAAGAGCCAGACTAGACTGTTTACCCCGAATTCCTGATTTTATGCCAAGCTAAGCTAACTGGATGTGGGTTTTATTAAACGCACAGATAATAAGAGTGCTGATAATTTACTTACCTGAACTCTTAAACAGAGTAAGTGCAGCAAATTAACCAAAATGTTAGCTGAATCCTTTAAGATCAGCTCCACCAACTCTCTGCCGCACACACACAAAAACACACTCACGCAGATCTTCTGACATCAGATCTGATAAAGCATGACCTTTTCCAGAGCATGCTCACCGCTTCAGCAGCCAAGAAACCCTCTGCTTTTGTTCTTTACCCAACGATTGCTGCATGCACGTATATATTAGAGCCAGAGCTGCCATGCTTCCACATTGGGACACATCTGAGGAATCACACGAGCTAAAATGGGGGATGAATGGTACAAAATCAAGACGTTTTGTTAGCATCTATGAGCTCTGGTTAGTCTGACTGCGGGCAATCTAATCAGAAGAGATTATGATCAGAGCTGGAGCAAAGGCGGTGTTCTGTGGATGCACTGCCTCCTGCGTGTGCCTGGTTTCCTCTCAAGTGCTGTGCAGAGAGAACAAATAAGAAATGGCGCACATTCTCGTAATAGTCCAGGTGTATAATAGTGTGTATTTACCACAGACTTTCACATGTCACCTCAGGGCGAGCTGCAACACACACACACACACACACGCAAACGCGCACACACCATCACAGTCTAATCTGTAAGTAGTAACACAGTTAATCATTTGAAATATACTATAATGTGTCATGCATCTAATGTCTGCATGGAAGCTATTATTAGAACAAACAACATAATGCACAGGTACTCATCAGACTGACAGGCCTGACATCTGTTATACTAACCAAGAAATATACAGATTTTATGAGACATCCCCATTAAAACTGCTTCAACTGTGGTCGACCAAGATTTATTTTTTAAAATGTAATGCATGTAATCTTAAAGTCTGAGAAGTTTAGAAAATGTCCATCACAAGTTCCTCGAATATGAAGTTGTGTCTAAAACTAGTACAACTGTCTCAGTGTACAGGAAATCAAAAGCGAATGCTGATCTCTCTTTCTGTATAAATGAGTTATCAGGTGAACAGTTAGTAACCTGAATAGCACAACCCCCCCCCCCCCCACACACACACACACACACACACACACTGTGGGAGCACATTTAATCTGTGGTAATAGCTGAAACACTGCATGCCACAGGAGTGAACCGAAGACCCTGCACTTTGTAAGTAAAGCAGTGTTTCCTGTAGCAGTCCGTGACGGGTGGGTCGATGATTCTTTTACTTACTTCCTTCTAAGATCTTTGAGGAGATATTTAAAACAGATCAATCCAGCAAAGCTACGTTTTCACTTTTATTGCATGTTCTACAATTGGTGATTGTACCGGCGCACTCAGCACTGATGAGCACTCGTTGCGGTTCGCTTCCAGATGTCTTTCATGCTCTTCTCCCCAGGGCTTCCTTCCACAACAAATGTTGTGATGAGCTTTTTGTGTGTGTTCTGACTCACGTATTGAATACCTTTGAAAATGCAGAATGAAAAATGCAACAGCTCTATGGTGCAGTCCTCCTGAAAACTGCAAAATCATGTCTATTTCTAATTTTATTAGATCACACTTTGAGCCCAAAATGTTCCGTTTTGTTCACATTCAAAGCTAGTGAGCCGCTGTTACATGCACCTGTTTTTGTACACCGACAGCTCTGGTGAGCCGGGGGTTTTAATTCACTGCACACTGATCACAGATGTTTCAAGCGTGCAATTCACATCTCTCAACTTACAGTAGACAGGGACGCTAACCCATATTCACAGCCAGACACGCTCCCCCTGGTGGGGAGGAACAGTGTTCATAATTAGAGTCAGCTGTTAAACATGGTGCTCAGGACTGTAGAGAAATGAAGAAAGTTCTGCTGATTTAGTATTCAGGAAGATTCATCCATCACAGTGGCATTTCACCATTGGCCTTTGACCCCAACTCTGCATTTCTGCTAAACAGGACATGACCCAGTCCTGGAGGGACTTTGGGGACTCCTTGAGGCGTGACCCAGCACAACGAATCCTGTACAACTCTAAGGTATGTCTGTGACAGCATTTCGATCCGGTTGACGTTTGAACCTTGATTCTATTCTGTTGTAGATTTGCTGCTGTGCTTGGGATCTTTGTCCTGTTGCATGACCCAGTTTTACTCAGACTTCAGCTGTTGGACAGATGGCCTCCTATTTGACTCTAGAATAATGTGATATACAGAGTTCATAGTTGACTCAGTTACAGCAAGATGTCCATGTTGTGGGGCTGCAAAACCAGCCCAAATCGTCACCCATCCACCACCGTGCTGACAGTTGATATGAGATATTTGTGCTGATTTGCTGTTTGGTTTTCTCCAAACGTGGCACTCTGTGTTATGTCCAAACATCCAAATACTTAGATCTCCTCTGTCCAAAGCACTGTGTTACAGACGTCTTGTGGTTTTTTCCAGATGTAACATGTTGTTTTTAGAGAGAAGAGGCTTTCTCCGGTTCTACTTGTAGTGTCACAAACTTTAACATTTAACATGTTAACTAAGGCCTGTAGATATTGCTCTTTGGTTTGTTACTATTTTTCTAGAGGTTTGCACGATCTGACCTGGAGGTGAAGCTGTTGGGATGTAAATTCCTGGGAAGATCTGCAGGTTTTAAAATTTTGTTCAACTGCTCAGACTTTCACCTCCTGGTTCTCATCTGTGTTTGAGGTTGAAGGACTGAGATTACGCTCGCTGTTTCTGAATCAGCGTGTCTGTGGTTGACAAGGAAAAACAAATGTGTGAAACCTCAATCACTTCTGGTGATTTTCCTGCATATTATGAGTCAATGTTTATCTATAGGGACGACACATTTTTAACTGTTAAAAGTGAGATTTACTTACAGTTGTTTTGTTGTCTGTCTTTCCAAAGGATACCAAACAGCCAATTACACAACAAAGGCAAAGTATGTTTTTGCCGATTTTTCTGTCAAATTTGAATATCTGACATTTGTCATCATTTACAAGCAGCTCCCTGTTATTAGTGTTGTAATCTGGTTTCTTTCTCTCTGTCAGACCGAGGGGATGTTCCGCTGCGAATGGCCCGTCACCCTCATGTGGCCCCCCACAAATCGTAAGTGTGGCCTAAGGAAACACGATCCTCTGATGTTCCTCAAGCTTGAGCTGCTTCTGTAGCGCGCACACATACACACACACACACAGAGTGATGAAACACATCACAAATACTCGTGCGTGTCACGAGAACTTCTGTAAACTGTATTCATCAACCTCATCGTGTCAGTAGCTGCGAGGAAAAACACGAGTGATAGCGAAAGAGGGGCGAGAGATGTAGACATCTCAGGTCAATCAGCTAACGGTGTTCCAGGCTACAAGTCGGGTTAAAGGTTACTGAACATTCCTGAAAGCTGTCAGTGGAGACCGATGTGCTGCTGTTTGTTAACTTTTTACATCCTCCTTTTAACGTGAAACACATGTTGAGTGGTGTAAGCCAACTATACAATTTCACAACCTTTGTTATGTAAGACAGAATTTTTTTTTTTTTTTTGAGGGGGGGGGGGTGACTTTACTAAAATATTTATAGAAAGTTCTTTTTAAACATTTGAACATGTTTCTGCAATGTAAATAAAGCTTGTGCAGTTACATAATATAACCAATACATAACCAGTCATCTTTACTGAAGACAATATTGAGTAAAGGGTTTAGCAGTGATTGGTTAATCTGACTTAGTTATCTTTGTATAGTTTAAGAGCCAAAGGTGCTTAATTTATGTGGTTTTGAAACTGAGTTTTATTTGTTTTGGGGAGAAAAATAACTGCATTGAAATTTAATTTTGAAATCAAAAGAAACTTAAAGTACTGTACAAAAGACTTAAACCACCACTCAACTCTTTATATTTTATTTCCAAGGAGCCAGACTTTCTTGTCATTTTGAAAGTCTTGCAATGTTTTTCTTTGGACTTTGGTTGATTTTTTTATTTAGTCCTTGTACCTGACCATTTTCAGAGGAATATTTTGTTTGGTTTTGCAAAAAACACTAGGCTAGTGGTCTCAAAGTCAGTCCTTTGTTATCTTGGCTGTGTGCTTAGGTTCGTTGTCTTGTTGGAAAATTAACCATTGCCCCAGGTCCAAAGGGCTCAGGAGCAGGTTATCATCAAGAATGTCTCTATACCCTGATTAGTGTCCGGATTCAGTCCTCCTTCTGAAAACATCCCCATAGCATGATGCTGCCACCACTTTAGGGATGATATTTTCAGGTGATGATGGCATTCACACCAAAAAGCCACACCAATTTTTTGTTTTTGCTCAGACCAGAGAATTTTGCTTTTTATGGTGTCCTTTGGCAAACTCCAGTTGAGCTGTCATGTGATTTTACTGAGGAGTGTCTTCATCTGGCCACTCTACATCACAGGGCTGGCTGGTGGAAGCTTCTCCTCTCTCCACAGAGCAATGCTGGAGCTCTGTCAATGTGACCATCAGGTTCTTGGTTACATCTCTTATTAAGACCTTTCTACCCCAATCGCTCAGATTGGCAGGGTGGCTAGATCTTGAAGACTCCTGCTGGTTCCAAACTTCTTCCAGTTACGGATGATGGAGGCCTCTGTGCTCACTGGGGCCTTTTAAAGCTGCAGAAATTTTTCAGTATCATTCCCCAGGTCTGATCCTTGATACAATTCTACAGGTCTGCAGACAATTCTTAGACTTCTTGGCTTGGTTTATACTCTGAGAGGTACAGTCAGCGATGGCATCTTATATAGACTGCCGTGTGTCTTTCCAAATTATGTCCAGTCAGCTGAATTTACTCCAATACAAGTTGGAGAAACATCTGACAGATGATCAAGGGAAGCAGGATCCACCTGAGCTCAATTATGAGTGTCATGGCAACATGTACTTGATACATGTTA
This sequence comes from Mchenga conophoros, assembly GCF_057382185.1. NCBI lineage: Eukaryota > Metazoa > Chordata > Actinopteri > Cichliformes > Cichlidae > Mchenga > Mchenga conophoros. The sequence goes on from NC_140541.1 coordinate 18,233,247, forward strand.
TACTTTTGTTTTGTTTTTTTAATAAATTTGCCAGAATTTTACACAAACGTTTCATTTTGTCTATATGGGGTCCTGAGTGTAGAATTTTCAGATGAAAAATAATGAGGGGTGGCTGAAGACTTTCACACTCTTTTTCACTGCACTGCATTTTTGAAGACATTAATAGACGGAGCTGTTCATGGAAATGCAAATGTCAGACTTTAAACACCGTTGAAGTGTTTACCTTATAATGTCAAATTGAGCCCATTTGAGAACACTGCAGATAACCATCCAGATAAGTGAGTGGATTTAAATCATGTCCTGGTTGCACCCTCATGTAGTTTCCACTAATGAATATATGTCTGAAGATCTGTGGGCTGTGTTCAAACTTATCATTTCAATAAAGAAGAACACAAACGTTTGGAAGTGCTGAAAATTTGAAATGCATCATTCTGATAGACTGATTAAAAAAAAATGTATCAGATTGAATCAAGTATGGGCTGTGAAAGGTGGTTGTCTGGCAGGAGAGATTAGGTTTCAGTTGGTTCTTGGCTTTGTGACTGTGTATTTGTTGGTTTACAGCATGCTCGCCGATGACTTGAAGCTGAGCAGTGATGATGAGGAAACTCCCACGGTAGGTAACACTCATCTTCCCATATTGTTGATCATTTCTTTGTCAGTAGTCTTGGCCTGAGGCGGACATGATTAGAAGATATTGAGAATCCTTGAGGAGACAGAGAGACTATGCGGGAGAGTGTGTGAGGACAGAGAAAGCCAAAGGGAAAGAAAAAGTGCCTGGCTTCTCCTCTTGAATGACACTTTTTCTAATGTGTATAATAACAAATTACTGTGTTTGTTTTGTGTCCCACAGGTGATTCATGAGTCAGCTTCCTGGGACAGACACAGGTACCTGCTTACAAATCCTTCACTTCCTTTTCCTTTTTCTTCTGTATACCTGTAAATATGAGTTAAATATTGTGAATAACAACAGTATATATGCCTGCGTACCCCCTCTGACCCCTCTCTGATGTTTGTGTGTGTGTTGACTGACAGCCTGTCAGCACAGCGAGCGCACACACATGGCAGGCGGGTGAGACATTCCAGCTCAGACTCCTCAGGCTCAGACTCCACCAATGAGTCAGGCAGCAGTAGCTTTCATTCCCGGAGCCCAAGCCGGAGTCCAGAAGTTCACCCTGATCCCGAGTCGCCTGCCAACATCCAGCCACTGTGCAACAACAAGGAGGTACCAAATGCTGAAGCCACAGCCTCCCCGTCTGCGTTCTCCGTCTTCTCTGCCCATGTCTCACTTGTTTCTCTCCTTCTCTGTTTATGAGCCTGAGGGTGATTTCTCTGCAGGGAGTTGTGGGCTTTAAGGCAGTTGACAGCAGGTGTGGAGAGGGACAGAGCAATGAGGAATGCATGCAAGTGGGAGAGGAAGAGGACTTGGGGGTTGAGGGGCAGAGGTAGCTCGGAGAACTAGTGCGTAGGTGTCATTTTAAAAGTGTGACTCTTAAAGAGAGAAGCCCTCGGGATGTGGAAGTCATCAAAACCTGAATTCGGGTTGACAGTTACAACTAGACCTTTTTCAAAAAATAGATATTACAGTAAAAATAATGTGGACTGCTTGTTTGTTATTATCTCAAATAAATACAGATAGGGTGTAGGCCAGGGTATGGGCTGTTGGAGGTGGGGGGCATTGTAGATGTGTGTTGTGTGGGAAATGAAGGGGAAACCAGCTTCTCTTCTATGAATGCAAGGCCCTGTATGACATAGCATAGACTGTATTACTGAACATGCACAACATTGGGCCCCTATATAGAGGAAGGGAGTGTGTTTGTGGGGAGGGAGGGGGGGGGGTGTAAACCATGTGTTTTTCATTTACGTCAAGTATTTGAGTGTCTCCCAAGGAACAGATGGGGGGTTGGAGTTGTGGAAGCAGCAAATCCAGAGTTCCAGGTAGTGAGAAAAAAAAGGGAGGGACAGAAAAGTAGGAGGGGAGGCAGTCAAGAGGGCACAAGAGATGCAGTGTCTTCTCTGGAAAGGGAGCGAGGGATGAGGGTAGGAGGGCAGAGGGGTCACTGTTTGGCTTGAGGAGTGGAGGTTTAATTTAGCTCCTGGTCAGCGAAGACAGAAAAGAAGTGAGCACGTAAGAGAGAGAGACGTTTGCGCTCCAGCTGTGAGTAAACTCTTTGTTGTTGTTGTTTTTTTACGTGAGTAAAAAGCTCCTACTTTCCTTCTCATTCTTATGGTTAGCAAGCCAGTTGTTGAGCAAACATTAAGTGAGTCATTTGGTATAAGTGGATGAGGGGTTGAGCTACTGTAACCTCAGTCCGAGTCCACTGAGCATGCGTTGGAAAGTATGCTGTTGAAAGGTTCTAATGTTGGAATTTATTTATGAGTCATAATCCAGATTTGTCATTTGGACTTTAAATAGTTTCACAACAGCTGAGCCGGTGAGGTATTTTCTCATGTGCTGTGAAAGTATTACAGTTTTACATGTTTCTATTAGAATGTGCAGATAGTGTGATATAAACACATTTGGGTGAGGCTTGTATCATTCCTTACGATGGTTGAATGTAAGATTAAGTGATCCGGAATCGTCTGTTCGCCCTGGATTATCACAAAATTAGCCCATAATGATGCAAAATAGGTCAGGAGGTTTAATTACTCTCCTACTTATAGTAGTAGTGTAATATCTTGTTTTTTTTTTTTTAGTAGTATTTCATGATTTAATGTTTGACCTTTCGATTGCACGTGTAGCCTGCAAAAAATTTACTGCATAATTAAGTCCTAACCTCTTGCTTTATTAGAAGCCCCTGCAATCTGGCAAGTCTCCACTGCTTTAGCATCGAGCTGTTTCTTTCCTCAAACTACTGAAATCATTCCACACTCTGTTCTATAAAATTATTTTTTTATGATTGAATTGTTCACTCACTTTTTATATCCTTTTGTGTCTGCTTTCTAGACACATTCAGATCAGGTTGATGTAAATAAGAATAGGTTGATGACAACTTTTAAGGACCTCTTTAGCCAGCATTGCCTTTTTATGTTGGAAGTAGTTGAAAAAAGTACATAAAATAGAATTATAATTAATTCAGCCAGTGGCAGTGATAAAATGCTGTGTGCATATGGCTATGTCAGTAATAATAATTCAGATCTACAGTGGATATAGCTGCATAATAGCATTTTTATTATGTTGTTCCAGCCTATTTCTGTATGTTGAAATCCTCACAATCCCCGACTGTCATCAATATTTTATGATTAATTTGTCTTTTTATCTCTCTCTGTTTCTGTGTTTTCTTAAGCCTGATCACCCCCCTGCTGCCCAGTGGCAGTTAGATAAATGGCTGAAGAAGTCGCGGAAAAAATGTGCCAGCACTGAGCAAAATCCCTCCCAGACTATTCCAGGACGCCTGCACTCTCCCCACACCCACCGAGCCCCATCCCCAGCAAGGTCATTTGACAGCAATCAGGAATACAGCCCTAGCCAAAGCCCTATTCCCAGCCCACAGTTCAGTTACAGCAACAACAACAGCCCCCTTCCAAGCCCTGGTTACAGCTACTGTCCAAGTCCGAGCCCATTTACCAGCACTTGTCAAAGTCCCAGCCCTAGTCCAAGGCACAGCCCAATTCCAAGTCCAGTTCTAAGTATTTGCCCCAGTCCATGTGGGACACTAAGAGACAGCCGTAGTCCTAGCCCTATAGCTAGAGATCCTCCAAGAAGCCCGAGTCCCAGTATACCTGCTCCTTCCAGGGTTTGTCACTACCCTGAGTTTCAGAGTCAGAATCAACCTCAACCCAGTCAATCAACCAATTCCCACAGGATAAAAATTAGGCCATGGATCGCCCCGGTGTCTGACACTAATACAAATATCAAGTCCACGAGTAATACTCATCTTCAGCCATCTCACAAACACAGACCCAAGACTCGACCACCACAGGACCAAGGCCAAAGTCAGACTAAATCAAAGGCTTCTGTCATTTTAACCTCTAGTCAGAATCAAAGCCACACATCTAGACCCAAGCCTAACTTTTATCCAAGCTCTAAACAGCTGGCTGATGTGTCCCAAACTAGAAACACATCACAGCTTGCGCAAATCCAGGGAAGCAGGTCCAGTCACAAGCCCCGACCTCCATTTCAACCAAATTCTCAACATAGCCCCACAAGAGCAAAGCATTTAGTCCCTACTGCTCGTGAAATCAATCCTCTTCATAATTCTCAATCTACCTCCAGAGCTGCTAGTAATCCTGGTTGTGGGCCAAACTCTCAGTCCATCCCTGGCCTCAAAAAACACAGGTCCAAGTCTTGGGAGGCCACTGCCCCCACCACTGTGAATGTTAATCACGCGAAAACAACACCGAAAAAACCTCAAACTAAGAAACAGGAGGTGGAACGCAGAAGAGATCATCTGACCACAGGAGAGGGGAGAAAACACGAGAGAAAGGAAGATAGACAAAAGGAAAAACAGCAAGGGAAACGGGAGCAAAAGGAAGACAGGAGGCTGGCTGAGGAGCAGCTATTGAGACGGTCCTGGATCCAGAGTTCGGCTGAAGAAGAGGAGGGGGAAGAGGAGGAAGGAGTGACGGAACAGGACAGGAGGAGAGAGGAGACGGCAAGAGAGGAAAGTCGGAGGAAGAGGGAGGCGCAACAACAGCGACATAAATGGGAGGCCAAACATAAAGTCCCTACCAACCACTCACATCAGCAAGGGGGGACAAAAAAGCGGGGAAGAAGTGAGGAGGAGAGACAGTTCCAGCCAGACCCGTCGCCTCCTTCATCTTCACGGTCCCCAACTCCTCAGAGAACATCCTCCTCATCCTCTTCTTCGTCCTCATCGAGTTCAGATTCTGAATCTGAATTTCAAGCTCCGATTACCAAAGTCCCAGCAGACTCCACCTCTCAGAGGAAACTCGCCAAGCCAGGGCAACAGGGCCCAGGAAGGCCTGACGCCAGCAGGCCTAAGGTGGTGCAGCAGAGACAACCGAGCTCAGGTAACCCGAGTGAGGACCAGCAAAGTGCGGGGAAGCAAAAACTCTACACCCTCGTCCCCTTTGGACGAGGGAACAAGGCTGCACCCCACTCCCAGCGAGGGCTCCGAAATCTGGTGGTGCACATAGACCTCTGTCTTCTCAAGAGGGTCCCAGACACTGCTACTCAATCCACTCCTAAAAAAACCTCCTCTTCCTCCTCATCCTTATCAGCCAAGGACAAGCAAATTGAGACTATGAAACACCTGCACGTCCCTGAGACACAGACTAAAGACAGCACAAGAAAGCGCAAGGTAGACAGTGTTTCCTTTCATTCTTTGCCAAATGTGACGTGCATGTCCACAGAAATGGAATAAATCATTGTGTTCTGCAGGAAAAATGTCATTTGAATACTTTTGTATGGTCTCATGATGTACATGTGTGTTTGTGTGTGACCAGCTGGAGAATGGTGTGTCACACAGAGAAAACAAGAGGAGTTATGCAGACAAAACCTCAGGCCACACAGAGTCGTCATCTTTCACAGCTGAGACCGTAACGACTGATACCGTGGACAGTGGGTAAGAAAAACTATGACGACACACTTCAGTTTGCACATACAGCCACGTGGCATGCACACCCAGTTGCACCGATGCAATTTAATCCCATATTATGTGGCATTTGTATCAATCAGGTGTGTGGAGGACGATTTGGACAGTAAGAGGCCGCTGTCTCCGCTGTCTCCCTTGTCTCCCCGGCCCCAGAGCCCCGAGATCCCCAAGTCTAACTCCAAAACAAAAGCTGCAGAACAGCATCACACCCACAAGAACAAAGACAAGAACAGAGATTCTGCGATAAAGGTAGCATAAACAGCTACTCTAAATAATGCCAACTGCACTTATTCCAACCATTTTTGCTCATCCTCGTCTCCTTTCGTGCACTCAGCCCAAGATGGAAGTGGAGTGTGTGAAAGTGTCGAAGCAGCCCCAGCCACCACCTGAGTCCTGGAGCACTGCAGCACAAAGGGGGACTGTGCCAAATCACGAAAGGTGAGCGATCCCGCGTAGTCCACACAGTCCATTCCTGCACAGCCCACACTGCCTTTCTGTCATATAAAAACACAGACTGACAGTCTATGTAATCTTAATGATGATATGTAAACAGGATTATGTAAAAAGATTCCACAAAAATCACTATAATTAACCCAGATTGCATTTCAGACAATGTGTAATTAGATCATAATGAAGTTGTCAGGGGTCACGTGATTACATTTTGTTCATGTCTTTTAAAATTTTGAACTATACTTTAAAATTAGGAAACCTTTGCGATAAACACAAAACCCCATGTTTCACAGTAGATAAGGTCATTTGATTTACCCAAGTGTAAGTGCTGAATATTCAAAATACATTTAATTTGCTTTGCTAATACACTTTTTAATTGAAAAACATCACCAACATTCAGTACTTTCATTTTGAGACCATTACATTTTCCCTTATATCACCCAGAATGCTCTGCATGATCTCATAAAATACTCTTTACAGTCTGTAATCAACGTTATTGTGTGTTTGTCTTTTTTTTTCTAGTCCTCACCATGCTGAGTACTACTTACATGAAGCCAAAAGGATGAAGCACCGTGCTGATGCCATGGTGAGTCTTTGATCTTTGCTTGAATATAAATTCTTAATATTGAAATTATAGTTATTGCAGATAACGTGGAAGAAGTTTGGAGCTTATTTATTTATTTTTTAAAATCTGTGTTCATTAAGCATGCAGTTCTTTGTCTCTGTGTAGCTTTGCATGATTCACAGTTCAAAATAATCCTTCTTTGTGCATTTCTGGACTGTGATGTAGCTCCTCGCTTACAGTGTCTCCGAAATCACAGACTGCATTTAAAAGATGGGCATAGCTACTGTGACATCACCCATCTGGATTATGAACATGGAAGACCCTTATTAACAAAGTGACCATACTTGGATGAGAGTAGGGAATGCTAATTTATCAGCTAATGTTAACAGGCTTGGTTTGGATGCAGCACCCAAAAACTTTGTGGGTGCACTGCAAAATCAGTGTTACATATAAATAAAATACACAATCCAAAATTTCACTCAGTGAAACAGCGCAAAACTATTCGACAGTTTGTAGCTCACATTATTACTTGTTATTTGTCGGATAATAGAAGTAAAAATTAAAAAACAACTACTCTTAATGCAGGCGTTCACAACGACTGCGTGATGGATTCATTTGTTTTTTCAAACTGAGCTTGAGTTTTCAGATTTTTCCGACCAATCAGACCACTGCATTCAGCAATAAACGTGCACCAATACTGAATATACAAATAGTGAAATAATCCAATTTTACCTCAGACACAGACACTGCTCTGGGTCAGTCGGCTCTCTAAAATGATTTCTCTCCCTCCTAAGATGTGTTCCCAACTCTGCCAACATGAGCTCAAACTGCCCCACTGACATCCTGAAATATGCACGACAGCGGCCGCGATACAGCTTCACCTCCTGAAATTCTCCATGCTGCTGCCTTTTCCTGGGAATCGAATGAACACAGACTCTCAGTTTCTTCTTTTTCTCGTTTAGAAACCTCAGGAGCAGCTGATCATCCCAAACAAATTAGAGACCAAAACTTTTTTTGTGCCAGGCTTTAAGTGCTATAGTGTAAATATGCCTATCAAGTTAGACATTTTAACATTGGGGTCTTTGTGGATTGACTTTTTTTTTTTAAGTGGCCAATCCAGGAATTGCAAGAACCATCTGAAATGAAACATTTACAGCACTTTGAAGCATACCCTTACAATAAAGATTACACTGACACCATCTTCTGGTATAAATTGGTTTATATCAGGGCGATTGGGGTGCCAGCCATACGTACAGCCAGTTTAGAATCACTAAATAACCTAACATTTTGGCTTCTTTTGCCTCTCCAACTGTGGGAGGAAGCAAGCTACTGGATTCAAACCCAGAACTTTTTTTCTGTGACAGTGCTAAACATGTATCACTGGGCTGCCCAAAAAAAATTAACAAATAAAATAATATTTTGCCTCTTTTGATTATTTCTTTCCAGGTCGACAAGCTAGGGAAGGCTGTGAACTATGTTGATGCTGCTCTCTCGTTCATGGAATGTGGGAAGGCAATGGAGGAAGGGCCGCTCGAAGCAAAGTCTCCTTATACCATGTATTCGGAAACAGTGGAGCTCATTAGGTGAATGACATTTCAATGCTAAAGCGGTCACAAGTCATTTGGATTTGGATATGTGCATAAACACAAATTGTGGCTCTGGTGTTAAAAAGCCTGTTTCTTAAGGTACGCAATGAAGCTGAAGAGCCACTCTGGCCCCGGGGCGAGACAGGAAGACAAACAGCTGGCGGTTCTGTGGTACATATTTCTTCATCTCATCTGTTTAAGCCACATCTATCATCATACTGAAGGATGTGCATTTTGAGGATAATTTTGCGCCATGTCCGACTCTTACCCACAGTTTCCGATGCCTGGCCCTCCTTTACTGGCAGATGTTTCGCTTGAAGAAGGATCACGCGCTGAAATACTCCAAAGTGCTGCTGGATTACTTTAAGGTACATCTAAAAACAAGTCATTTACTTGAAAACAAGTCAACTTTTATGTGTGGATGACACGTCAATAAGCCTTGTTTGCATGTTGTTACAGAGCTCTCCTAAAGTGCCTACTACCCCACCCGGTTGGAGTGACTCTGGGAAGTAGGTGGATGATAACTTTGAATGATCGGCCTTTTCTTCAGCCCATTTAGTCCACTGAAACCACCGCTGATTGCCCATCACTCTGTTGTGTATGTGTGTTTTCACTCTTAGGGGTACAGGAGGACCCCCCTCTTCACTCTCGCCTAATACCAAACACCTCGCACGGGTTTCCCACGAGGGCAGCAGCTCTGCCTCCCTCATAAACATTCCCCACCGTATCCACCAGATGGCAGCAACTCACCTGAACATTACCAACAGTGTGCTGTACAGCTATGAGTACTGGGAGGTGGCAGACAACCTTGCAAAGGAGAATAAAGGTAGTGGTGATTTAAATGGGAAATAAAAAGGGGAGAGATTACCATGAAAATATGTCAAATGCATTTTGGTTTTCAGATGTTTTAAGACCAATATCTTTTTTTTCTTCCTCATCAGAGTTCTTCAACTACTTGAATACTTTGTCTGGGCCATTGACTCTTCACAGTAGCATCGCTCACGCTGTCCAGTACACCAGGCAGGCCCTTCAGTGGATACGCATTAGTGCCAAACTCAACTAACTTAGAAAGGATTCACTATAACCTGCCCACTGGATCTCATTGACGGTAGAGGAGGTAAAACTCTGGAGAGCACTGAGATGGATGAACTCCCACAGAGCCTAATAACCCCCACAGTATGTTTTGGTGCATACGCTTCCTTACTGTGTGCACATTAAATGAGCCTCTTAACCATTTGCCAAATGTCCCTCGGACCTTGGAGGATTCACATGTATGTTCAAATTCACCCGGAAAGCCTTTTTCATACTTTGGAAGTAATCATTAATCTAGCGGACTTTTTCTCAAGGGGCCAAAGCAGGAGAATATCCTTAAAAAAAAAAAGACCTACAACTAGAGAACTTGTTTGCATCTTTTGCTAATGACAGTTGTAATGATGTACTTTTTTTCATTGTTTTTACTGTGCAATATTTGATGGATGGTTTGTTTTTAGAAAAAAAAGAGGAAGACTTGCAAGAGAATAAAATGTTTGTCCCTTTTTATTTTTGAGTGTGGAGTTACATAAAGAAACTTTGTACTGAAGACGTCCCTCTGTCGGTTTACAAATTGGGTCTGGTTAAGGGTTACATGGAAATACATACAGGATGATAATCTTTTCCCTCAATGAGGAATATTTATTCTAATAATCAGCATGTGAAACCCATCAGAAACCACTGGATGATGGCTGTATATAGTGCTTTTCTACTCTGAGCACTCAAAATGCATTTTACTAGAAGCCTCATTCTCCCAATAACACACAAATTCTTACAAGTGCTTTTTTCTACACCTAAGCACGCCCTGTCTAACATTTGCACACTCCAGTGGATGCACTAGATTTAAATATCATCCCCAAGAATACTTCAACATGCAGACTGGAGTAGCTGGGAATTGAACTACTGACCTTCTGATTAATAGACTGCCTGCTCTACCCCAATGTTGAGATTACTTGAGAGAAAAAATGTAGGTGGCTAATCAGAGGCAACATGTGTTGCATGTGTTTCAGTGTACTTAATGAACCTTTAAATAAGTGCAGGTGTACGTTTATAGAAAGCTACTTTGCATATTTTTGACCTTACTTGTGAATAAGGACTGCTCAGATGAACACACTTTCTTATGAATGTTTCTCATTAGGAAACTTAGTTCCTTTGATGATTTGGAGGAGGATCTTTTCTGGGCTTTTTTTCCATTACACTCATGCACGCACACACAGTCATAGTTGATTTACACACAAGAGAAGAAGGTCCGCACAATGTGACTGTAAACAGATTTATGTTCCCCAAAACATGAGTCATGAACACAAACACTCACACTGAGTGAAAGTCAGCCTCATTAGTCACCAAGTTACACTCTCCATCACTCCACTCCACCACTTCCTGCTGCACCAACACAGATGTCGCACATGAAGCTTCAGCATCCGATGTCTGGTACCATAGCAACAGAGAACAACCAATAAGGGGTGTGGGGATGGGAGGGGTGAGTGCTTTTTGGGACAGGCTTGGGTCAGTAGCATCCTTGCTTTCAGTGAAATACGAAGTCTCCAAACACAATCAGTAGCAGACTACTTGTTTATCCCCCTGAAAAATATGACCCACTTTATTTACACTTCCTTTAACACGCAGGCTCCTTTGTTGCAGTCTATATTTTAAACAAACCGATCAAAGATGAGAAAGCTTTGATTAAGTGTCCAAATCAAACAAGGTACTGCAAAGGAGACAGGGCCCAGACTAGTTTTTTTATGCTCCTCAGCGTCCAACTCACTTATTTTGCTAGCGATGGAGGAAACTCCACCCCGTCTTTGCTTTTGCTAGCGCTGTTTTTAATACTATGCAAGACTACATTAAAAAATAGATAGCAGGTTCGCGCGGATGAGTGTTCACGTCCTCGTTCGTGCTGCACGTGCCTCTGCGTCACGGCCGTCAGTTGCCTATGAGATGAACGGCCATCTGAGGACAACCGTGCTGGGGGCCAGACAGTATACGCACACCACGGAAAAAAAAAAAAAAACGTGTATGTGTCCCTAGACTGCTCCGCCAACCGCTGTTGTGTCGCAGAAAAGCGGACACCTTGCACACAAACCCTCCTGAGTTCAAATGAGCAGCGTCACTCTGAAATAACCGACTGTCGCCGCGACAAAATAGCGGCTTCACAACGGCGACTCGTTTTTCGGCTCCCGAGTGAGTAAACTAGCACCGCCAGTGGGTTAAAAACTGCACAGAGCTTTCTATACTGTTATAGACAATCCAGGTGGCATGTACGTGACTGTCCGCGTAGTGGCAGCATCGCAGCTTCAAGCAAATACTGTATACAGTGCTGAAAACAAGAAGCCGGGGATGATGCGTCAAGCTACCTGAAAGGGTACACGACGACCGGAAGTTGGGCGTATTTTGTTTTTGAAAATAGCGGTTTATGCTAGGCAAATTTTTCAGTTTAAATCAACAGATATATAGAAATGTGTTTGATTTTAAGGAAAGCGCACTAATTATAATTTGGTATTTTTTCTACACTACATATCATACATACAGAAATACATTTTTAAAAACTATAGAAAATCAAATGCTGTCCACATGTTTGAATATGCTGAACGGTTATCTTAGCTTATGAGTGTGCGTTTTCCACAAGTTTAAAATATAACATAAAACTACTGTGTTAACAGTCTGGATATTGTAAAATAAGCTCATGTCTGCAGTGCAGTATATATGTGAGTAATCATACACACCATAAGAAATTACACTGGAGGTATAGGTCAATTAAATTCCACAGAATTTTGCTCCCTTACACAAAATGTTACCATAGTGGTCTATTTTTGTTCTACCACTTTTGGCTGCTCAATATAGGGGTTGCCACAGTGGATCATCTGCCTCCATCTCACCCTGTCCCTAACATCCTCCTCTGTCACAACAACACTCTCCATGTTCTCCAAGAACTTTGTCTGTTGTCTTCCTCATCTCCTCCTGCCTGGCAGCTCCATGTCCAAGATCCTTTGTCCAGTATATCCACTGTGCCTCCCCTGCACATGTCCAAGCCATGCCAGCTTTGCTTTGCATTTGTCTCCAAATCGCTCAACCTGAGCTGTCCTTATGGTGTACTCCTTTCTAGTCGTGTCCATCCTGGTCAGTCCCAGTGAAAATCTAGCGTATTCAGCTCGTGTCTTTTTCGTGTCACCATCTCCAAACTATATACCATAGCATCTCATAAAACTTCCCTTTCACTCTTGTTGCTATCTTTATCTCAAAATTATTCTTGACACTTCTCTCTGTCCATTCCAAACCGCCTGCACTCCTTTCTTTACCTCCCTTGTACACTGTACATTGCTTTGGATGGTTGATCTCAGGTATTTAACCTCATCTACCTTCACTTCACCTGCTTCTTGCAGCTTCACTGTTAGTGTTTACACAAAGCAGTTTCCTTTTCATTCACAGACATGCATTCTGTTTTGTTTGTACTGACTTTCCATCTGCAGAGCATACCTCCACTTGTCCAGGCTCACTACAGATGATGTCATCTGGAAACGGAGACTCCTGCTTGACCTGTCCGTCGTTATCATTACAAACAAGAAAGGGCTCAGAGCTGATCTCTAATGTAATCCGACCCCCATCTTGACTCTATTTATCACACCTCATGGCAGCTCTGCACACCCTTGTTCCAGAAAACCATAACAGCCTAGTCGACAACCTTTATTTTGAAAGTTTTGCTACCGGAACTACTTTTGCCTTGCTCATTGGTGCTTGCTGAGAGAGAGAAAAGAAAGCAAAGGGATTCAGGCGGTTGAAATGGAGAGCGAAGGGACTGGGAGGGTGAGTGAAAATGTTCAAGAGACATGGCGTGGCAGCATGACACAATAAAGGGGACCTCGGTTCACCAAAAGGAGTCCTCGGAATAACAGAATCGGGGAGGCGGAGGACTCGATCTGACTGTCAGAGGATTTTCATCTCGCTTTGCTTTGGTCTTACCTCGTTTAACCCAATCAGTGGGCACACAACGTTTCAGCTGAGCAGTATCTGCAGAGAGAAGTCTGTGGCTAACAACCAAGTCTGACAGGATACAAGGTAAAGCACTTCTCTTTGCGAGCAATCACTCAGGAAGGTTGGTTTGTTTACAGCCGTGGTTATCGCCACACTAAAGTTGCATAGTGTTATAGCGCTGTTTAACGCTGGGTTGCTAATTCTATCAGTATTGTTAGCAAGAGTCTGCAAAACACTCAAACTGTTCCTGATCCTTGATTTATAATACCATTTAGTGGCGTAGCGACATGCATTATTAACCAGCTAAAACCGCTTAGAGTTGCTAGGCTAATGCTAGCCGTCCACCTAGCTCGTACATGGAAGAAGTGACAAAGTGGCACATGGGGCTATGCTGTGACCGACTCGTTGTGACCTACCTGTCAACCGCAGAGAATCTGCCCGGGCATGTCCTTTGGCACGGACGGCTTTCCCTTAAAGTGTGCGGCCAGTACCATGGCATCTAAGCTCATTTAACATTGATTGGTTTAACTGTTGTTAATATCAGTCATCAACACTGGTTGCATTGTTCCTGCGATTTGGTTTGCACATGGGGAAGTTTTGTAAACAAGAGACATCACTCAGGAAGGACTGACTTTACTGTCACCTGGTGTTTAAAATAACTGCCACACCATCTGAGCAGCATTTATGACATTTAGGTTCATTTCAGATTGGATAAAAAGCTGTTATGCATCGCAAAGGTAATTTTCTTGTCCTCCTGGATTTAACCATAACCTGTGAAATTAAGTCAGCAGTTTTATTGTGTGCATTTATGATTAATAATAATAATAATAATGGATTGGATTTATATAGCGCTTTTCAAGGCACCCAAAGCGCTTTACAATGCCACTATTCATTCACTCTCACATTCACACACTGGTGGAGGCAGCTACGGTTGTAGCCACAGCTGCCCTGGGGCAGACTGACAGAAGCGAGGCTGCCATATCGCGCCATCGGCCCCTCTGGCCAACACCAGTAGGCGGTAGGGTAAAGTGTCTTGCCCAAGGACACAACGACCAGGACAGAGAGCCCGGGGATCGAACCGGCGACCTTCCGGTTACAGATACGCTTCCCAACACAACTCAGTGATTGTGCATCTCTGAGTTGTTCTGTCTTTGTACTTAGGAATTGTCTCTCTTCTGCTTTCAGATACTCAGTATGAGTCGAGATGGTTGGATGAGGAAAAGAGCCAATGCCAGCGATGACAATGGTTGGGGCGAAAGGGTGAGTCTTATTTAACTCAGCTCGGTATAGAATGGAGCTGTGTGTAAGGATAGTCAGTTAAAAGGTATTACATGGTTTGTGCATTGTGTGCCTTCCAGCATTAATGGGGACACTAGGAACACCCCATCGCCCTCCCACACACTCATTATAACAGCTAAGAGCTGGATTTAGATCACTAGTTGTCTAATTGGTTAAGACTGGCATTCACATTTATGCTTTATAAGAAGAGTGACCTCTCCATATAGCAGTCCAATATACAGGCAAGGCAATAATGAAAACTCAAGTAGACAGCAATATATCATAATATCAGTATCTGTGCAGAATAACTGAGTGAGAAAACCTCCAGTGTATGTGTGTGTATATATGTGTGTGTGTATGTTTAGATATTGTGTGCAATATTATGACTGTATATAGATATCACATAAAATATTTTAAAATCTTCATATTTTTGCTGGTCATGTGCAAACCATAAAAATCTGGTTTGTTAATTGTTTCCTGTTTGTCTTTTTGTTTCTATAACTGCTCTAATTACTGCATGCAGGGCGGCTACATGGCCGCCAAAGTTTCTAAGCTGGACGAGCAGTTTAGACTTGACGCCCCCAGAGAAAAGCAAAAAGAAGGAGCGTGCTCCAGCATCTTCACCGGAGTGGCTATTTATGTCAACGGATACACAGGTAATGCTTTGTAAATATTTATGCAGATTATAAATTTGGTTTGCCTCATTTCTTCAGCTGCTCCAGCATGAAGACCATAAATTCTCTCAGATTTCTCTCTCAGAGGATTAACTGATGAAAACAGTCTTCTGAATGCTGTTTTCTTTTAGAAATTAAAAAAGTACGTACAGACTTCTTTGGCATTTTTCTCACACTGATTTATTAGTTTTTTTTGGTTTGATTTATAGTTTCATAAATCAGTTTTTGACTGTCTTGATTTTATAACTCAAGGTACTGTTTTTCCACTGTGATCAAATCACAGGTTAGTGTATGCTTGATGTAGTATTGTATTTTGCTTTCATAAAAGCTTCGTAGCTCAAAATCATCATATGAAAAATGATCAAGGGAAAAAATAACTTGGAAAAACTGAAATAAACATCAGGCTCATCACCTGATGACATCTGCAGCACACTGGAGACTCATCTCACAGGCAAAAGATGCCAAAGTGCAGTAGCTTGGGAGTTTTTATCCACACAGTGACTATGGCTGTGTTAAAATTGCTGGTTTTTGAGGCACTGGGAAATATGACAGTGATGTATCCTGATGAGCTGACAGCTGTCATGATGCGCATCAAGATGCTGTCTAAGGTGTTTTTTGCCTTTTAGTAAGTTGACATTGTCATTTTTGCCACACTTTCATATTTTTGGGAGCAGATCCCAGTGCAGATGAACTACGCAGACTGATGATGCTGCATGGGGGTCAGTTTCATGTCTACTATTCACGCTCCAAAACCACCCACATCATCGCCACTAACTTGCCTAACAGCAAAATTCAGGAGCTCAAAGGGGAGAAGGTCATCAGGCCAGAGTGGATCACTGACAGGTCTGTTCATTGCAAGATGATAATGTTTATATTTCATATTTTGTTGTACAGTATTAGCTGAAAACCTTGTTTATCTTGTCATTTGTTTAAAACAGTATCAAAGCTGGGCACCTCCTGCCATATCTACAGTACCAGCTGTATGGCAAACACAAAGGCCCGCTCTTCCCTGGCATGACTCTTCGTCAGACCTCAGAGATTCCTGGACCGAGCCATGGGGTGCTTCAATCAAGTACCCATCTAAAACTAAATCTGCCGCATTGCAAAATTAAACCCCCTGTTCTCAATCATAAGAAGTCTTTATGCAGCGCTCAGAGCACCCCCATCCCCGTCCACATCCCCAACCAATCCCGACCTCAACCTGAGTCCATTCAGCACAGCTCTCCAGCTCGCTTTGTTAACCCCGAACCGAGTCACTCTGCATCCGGCCACCTCATTACAGATCCCAGCCACAGAAGCCCTTTGCACACACACCTGCTGCTTAATCCAAACTCCACAAAGCACCCACACAAGTCTCCGCAGTCTGCTTCCCCACAGGAAGCAGAATTAAAAACGTGAGTATGTAAAGTAAGTAGTTACACTTAAAGTGGACCTCTTGTGCATTTTTCCTTATTCATTATTTAGCATCGAAACACTATATTTCAGACATTTGTTCTCCTTTCAGACCACTCTGATGTCATAGAGGTGGCCTATCCTTTATAATATGTTTGACACAAGGCTCCTGTTGTGCACACATTCGATGTTCAGATAGTCTTTTTCAGAATGAAGTTGGCTTAAAGGGAGATGTGTTAGCACAACTAATTTCAGATCGTGTAAGATAAATGAGGTTTCATTTGAATTGAGAATCAAGCAACTCTGGTAGACTCAAGTAACACAAATAAGGATCTGAAAATGTGAAAAATAGGTCCACTTTAGGTAATAGCTCAGTAAGTTCTGTAGATTTTTTTTTTTAAACTAACTTTACATTTTAAGGTTTTGAACAGAAATCTTTAAAGAGCTTGAAGTTTTTTTTAAATGTCATTGATTAAAAACTCTTCATGTCCTTTTTATCACAGAAATAGAAACTTGCAGACCTCAGTGGATGTGAGCCATTCGAAAATGAATGAAATCCAAGAGTGTAGCAAAGAAGAACCTCATCTCGCTGGGGCCTCAGATGTGAAGGATGCCCCCTTGACCAATGGACACACTCACATTGTTAATGGTGCCTTAAATTCAGAGGACCTGTCCCCTGTTACAAATCAACCATTTTTGATCAACAGCCTGTCCAAATGCAGGGTTAGGAGTTCACCAGATAAACCTCAAAGTCCTTCTGTACAGTTCCAGGCCAAGCCTGACCCCTACGAGTTTCCCCAAAGCCCTCCAAAGCAATCTGACCAGTCCCTTGTCCTCGTGCAGCAATCCAGCTCACAAAGAGCCAATGAGAAAAGACTTAAGCCTCCACCACCAACCTATCAAGAGGCTATAAAAGCCACTGAAAGCCACCTCTTCCCAAAGCAGCTTCAAGCACCCCTTCAGGTCGATATGATTTCTGAAAAGACTCTTTCTCCTGCATCTCGCTCTCTTTCACATTCTCCAGTTCGACTAAACGGAAGTCACCACAACGCCTTTACATCTGACTCTGCCTCCCTCAGCACAAATAATGTAACATTCAAATCTGAACCTCCCATGGACGAGTCATCGTCATCATCATCCAAGTCTTCAGCACAGCTGCTAGAACATACGGGCAGTTTGATCTCCGAGTTCTACTCTCACTCACGTTTGCACCAGATCTCCACGTGGAGGAGTGGCTTTTCTGAGTACGTAAATGAACTGCACAGCAAACGAAAAGGAGCAGGGGGCGCCAGCCTTCCTGGGAAAGAGCGTTTGAGGAAATCTGCGGCCCAGCGATCTATAGACACTAAAGGTAGGAAAGGTAGGGTTGCTGTGTTTGTTTTCTGTACATTTCTGAGGGCTTCTTTTCTTTATGTTGCCTAAAGACTTTGGACCAGGGATAAAAGATGTGCCCTTGCCTGCTCCAGCTGGGGACCTTGGTTGTATGTCAGTCAAGGTCTAGATCCCCTATAAAGGGGAAAAAAAAGCTTAGCAGTATATCATGATTTATAATTCTACAATTACCTTTTTTTTTTGCAGTTGTATGACTTATATGCTTGTATGCTAGAAAACCTGGTATATATTGAGTATAGCAGTGAATACCTTTAATTGGTAGGCCGTCGACATCATTGAGGCACTGCATACATGCACCACAATTGTGCATTAATATTTTATTTAAATCTGAAAAACTGCCCATTGACAATATTTGTATGTATTTGTTATGTGTCAGGTTCATCAGCCCAAGTCAGTGTTAAATCTTGTATCCTCCATGTGGACATGGACTGTTTCTTTGTGTCTGTGGGGATTCGAAATCGACCAGATCTTAAAGGCAAGCCACGTTTTTGTCTGTTTAAATGTGCTATCAGTAAATTTAAAAAAAAAATGGATGTAACACACTCGCTGCTCGTGTTTAAAATTGGTTCTTCCAGGTAAGCCTGTAGCTGTGACCAGTAATCGTGGACAGGGCAGAGGGCCTGTGAGACCAGGAGCTAACCCTCAGCTGGAGATGGAATACTACCAGAAAAAATACACACATCCACAAGCTGGTGAGATTGTCATAACAGTGGCTTTCACAGGCTTTTACATGTCCAGCCCTTCTGTAACTAAGCGTCCCCTCTCTGTTCACCTTTCAGAGAGCGCAGAGGATGAGATACACACAACTCCTTCACAAGAAAGCCCTGACTCTCGTACCAATGGAGTAGAGCAGGATGCTGTTGCTCTCTCAATGGCAGAGATTGCATCCTGCAGTTATGAGGCCAGGTAACCTATAAAAACAGATCAGGTCTGCCTTAGTTTCGTAACAATAAGAATATGAACATATATTCTTTCTTCCACAGGCAAGCGGGCGTAAGAAACGGCATGTTTTTTGGGAAAGCAAAACAGCTGTGCCCCGCACTGCAGTCTGTCCCATATGATTTTGAGGCCTATAAAGAGGTGGCCCTCAATATGTATGAGACTCTGGCCAGGTAGAAAAACAGCGCTATCTTTTACTCACACTAATTATGTTCTCCCTTAATTCTTAATATGCATAACTTATTCATGATTTTACTCTTTTCAGTTATACCCATGACATCGAGGCCCTCAGCTGCGATGAAGTGTTGATAGATGGCTCTGCACTGCTAGCTGAAGTGGGCGCCAGCCCTGAAGATCTAGCCAAAGCGGTCAGAGCAGACATCAAGGAGAAAACGGGATGCTGTGCTTCAGTGGGCATGGGTAATTTGTTTGCCTAGTTCGTACTGTAAAATAGATCAAGGCGGCCGCTGCATTTTACAAAGTCTGACTAATCTGGTCTCTTCAGGGTCCAACATCCTTTTGGCTCGGCTGGCGACTCGTAAGGCCAAACCTGACGGCCAGTATTTCCTAAAGTCTGAAGAAGTGGACGATTTTATCAGGGACCTCCCGGTGACAAGCTTGCCTGGTAGGTGTGCAGCACCACCTTCTGGACAATCCACTGATATCAATTCTGTGTGGTAAAATATTCAGTCAAATGATGGTGATGCTACTTTTTCAAGGTGTTGGGCCTGTTATGGGGAGAAAGCTGGCCCTCATGGGTGTGCGGTCCTGTGGTGACCTCCAACAAGTTTCTCTGTCTAAGCTGCAAAAGAAGTTTGGACCCCGTACTGGACAGACTCTGTTCCGCTTCTGTAGGGGTCTAGACGACCGGCCAGTCCGCTATGAAAAGGAAAGGAAATCTGTCTCTGCTGAGATGAACTACAACATCCGCTTTACTCGGGTTAGACCTGCTATTTGTCCTCCCTTCTGTGTCATGTGTTCTACTTCAACATGCCAGCTTTTTTTTTTTTTTTTCCCCTTCTAATCCTCTTATGTATCATTTACCAGGTTGATGAGACGGAGTGTTTCCTCACTAATTTGTCCATGGAAGTGCAAAAACGTTTACAAGAAGCAGGTCTGCGGGGTCGAAGAGTCACTCTGAAAGTCATGGTTCGCAAAATTGGAGCGCCACTTGAACCTGCTAAATACGGTGGCCATGGCATATGTGATCATTTAGCCAAGTAAGAAAGAGATCGTTATTCTGTCCTTGTGTGTTACAACTAAATCTTCATATTTTCTCCTCTGTTGTTTATCCTTACCACTGTTTCTTTGTAAGCTTATCTTTATCTGTCTCCCTTTTCATCAGGACCGTGATGCTCGCTCAGTCCACTGACAGTGGTCAGCTAATCGCTGCTGCAGTCATCAAGCTGTTCCACGCCATGAAGGTAGAGGTGCAAGACTTGAGAGGAGTTGGCATTCAGGTTCAGCTTCTTGAGGGACATCAGTCTGCAACACAGGACTGCCGAGGCCTGCGAGGACGCTCCATCAAAGAGATGCTGTTAGGCCAGGCATCGAGTGCCAGATCTACTAACCGAGGCGCGTTCGGTGTTTTTTGGTTCGGCTTGTCTTCATTGCTGTCTGTAAAAATCACTTACGTCTTGTAATATTATTACAGATGCTGCAGACGCGCTTCAGGAGAAGACTACTTCCTCTACAACAGTCCCAACAGCAAACTCCGCGCCATATCCTTTGTCACCTGCTGAGCCAGTACCCGGAACAAGCAAGGAACAACCAGCGTGCAGACAAACTCCAAAGCATTCTCGGACACGTCTCAACTTCAGTATCGAAGTCCCCTCCCCTTCACAGGTCAGGACTGGAGTGAAATGTCTGTCTGGTAAAACAAAACCTAAACGGTAACATGCCTCTAACTGTCTCCTAATTTTGTCCAAGGTGGATCGTTCTGTGTTGGAGGCCCTGCCTGCAGAGCTGAGAGAACAAGTGGAGCAGTCGTGGACCAGGAGAGATGGGAGGCCAAATAACAGCCATTCCCCTGTTCTGCAGCTTTCCCCTCTCATTTCTCATCCAGCCTCTCCCCCTCGTCCTCCCCTTGCAACCGTACCTGCACTGAATTATCCACCTGTAGGAACGTTGGTCCTGCAGATTCCAAACCAGCCAGAAAGTCCAGGAATTGTACTGGAACTGCCCAACTTCTCACAGGTGTGTATGCTATAGATTTTTTTTTTTTTTTTTTTTGGTGATGGTTTGCCGGTGGTTTAATTTTACAGTCTAAAGTAGAGAGAAAATCAGGAAAAATTGGAAACTGTAGTTTCTGTTGTACTCCATTCCACAGAAACATGTAGTGCCTTGCTGGCTTGTAGCAATTTTGCTTATTGGAGCCTTTAAACAGCACAAAGCGCTTTTCTCTACTGGAAATGTGCCATGAACACATGAGTTGTGACTGAAGCAGATGGTCCCACAAGTTAAAGAAAACAAAAGCTGGTTTCATTGTTGGTAGTAAGTGAGCTTCCCATCTGTCTGACTGCAGGTCGATCCAGATGTGTTTGCTGCCCTTCCCAAAGAATTACAGGAGGAGCTGAAGGCTGCCTACAGCCGCGCAACCGGTATCCACCCTCAGGTGAAAATGTGTAAGTCAGCAGATGAATTTCCTGAAGGAGTGCTTTTCCTTTTGATTGGTTGTTTTTACTTTTTATTTTTTTAACCCTGATTTTATTATTTGATTTTATTTTGTTTCTTGTTTGTTTTTTGTTTTTTTGCCCTTCTGGTTTCTCTGCAGTGGAGCAGAAGAATCCACTGCTGCAGCTAAAACAGTCTGGGGCCGGAATCGGCAGTGGTCGTGTAAAGCTTCGCTACAAGAGAAAAAACGCAGTCAGTCCTCTTAAAAAAGGAGCTTCTCCACTCAAGAAGCGTCCAACAACAAACAGCCCAGCCAAAAGCCTGCCACCTACTGGAAAATCACAGGAACCAATAAACAATCGAAAGGCAAGTTTGTCCTCTGCTCTATGCATATGATGCTGCCAACACGTGAAAACATGTGATTTAGTTGACTTATCTTTAAAAATTGCAACTTCTTTTCATTCCCAGACTGAAAATGGTCCCTCAACATCAGTTTCGAAACCAGAGATCCCACCAGCTGTGGTTAAATTGGCTGCTCGTCCTCCTCCAGCACTGGCAGGAGCCTGTGACTTGACAGACATTAAAACACTACTACGGGAATGGGTTACCACCATAACAGGTACACAGATGTGTTATGATGGCGTTTCCTGTGGTGCTGTTGTTGTTGTTGATTTTTATGGGTTTCCAAAAGTGCATCTTTATCTATTTATTTTTTGTTTATTTTTTTAGAACCCATGGAGGAGGACATCTTGCAGGTGGTGAAATATTGCACTGACTTAATTGAGGACAAAGATTTGGAGAAGTTGGATTTGACTATGAAATACATGAAAAGGTTAGTTCTGTGGAGTTAAGATTCCTCAATTTAACTGTCTTCCTCTTTCTTTGTTTTCAAGGTTTCACTTGCTTGTTACGCTTGAGCTTCGTTTTTTTGTTTTTGTTTTTCCCTGCAGGCTCATGCAGCAGTCAGTGGAGTCTGTTTGGAGTATGGCTTTTGACTTCATCTTAGACAACGTGCAGGTGGTTTTGCAGCAGACTTACGGCAGCACTCTGAAGATAGCATGAAGAAAGACGGGGTGCTCTCCTCGCTACATGCGATCGTTGTAAACAACACTTTTTTGATTTGTTAATTTCACAATACAAATCATGATGTCTAAATTCTGACTTATGAAAGATACAAATAATGGCTACACTTTTATGAGAAAGAGCCATGACAGTATTTTGAAGTATTTTGGACAAAGCGGTTGTTTTTATCACAGAACAATGATGATAGTAGCAGCTTTTTGGAAACTCACTTTCATTCACTCTTATTTTCCTACGACTCATTTTCATATGCAAGATTTTATTAAGGGCAAAAAAAGCATTAAGGGTATCTGTTTTTTGTAGCACTGCAAAACTTTCAGCTGGTATTAGATCGCATACTCCTGTGGTGACCTGAGCATTGGTGCTGTAGATCTGCTCCAGAGATCTGTTTCCAGAGACAGTTCAGGGTCATTTTGGGTTAGAGAGTCACAGAGAGTCAGATCTGGAGACGGCTTTCTGGCTCGATACCAACGAAGGCTGCTGTTAGATCTCTGAGTCGTAGCTGGACTCTGAGACAAACAATAACATCCGTTCCATCCAGGCCTGATTTCGAAATGTATTTTTTGTTTTCATTTTGGGTTTTTCCCCGTCTTGAGCGTTAGAATCTGGTATGTTAAATTTTCCTCGCTTGGATACGTGATCATGTTAAAACAAAAAGTATATTTCAGCAGTTTTACAAACCGCTTACCTTGTAGCATTCTTTATACATAAGACATTTTCAGAAATGATTGGAGAATTTTTTGGGGGGGTTTTCCCCATCATTGTTTTATCGGTGCTCTTTGCCACTAGCACTTATCTGTGAAGCATCTACTGCTGCGTGCAGCAGTGTTGCTTTTTCTTTTTTTTTCTCTTGTTTCTCGTTTCTTTCCAAAAAAAGAAGTGCCAAACGCTGTTATTATACTGTGTAAATAATGTTTTAAAGATCTTTGTCTAAAGTTTTAAAAGAAAAAAACATGTATGTAGAAAAATTACCTCTTGTATTGTTTACCGGTAGTGGATTCTTAGTAACTGTCTCTAAATTGTAACTCTTTAAATGTTTCTAAATGTTCCAACATGGAAGTCAGAAGCTGGCCAAAGCACTTGAGGTGAGGTTAATTGTTGATTCTCAGTAGCACTCTGATATAGGAGGATGTCGACAGGGGTCATGGCAATCAATGAGTAGCCTATGCATTTCTATTTTTTCTCACATAACAATGAGATGTCCCTTCAAGACCACGTAACATTAAATAAAGCATTTAGTGTTTATGCTGAATGTGCATAGGAAGAGGCGATCTGATTTTTAACTCTGTCACCCACAGTGTCTGATTCACACCCTCGAGACACTTTGTACAGCTTGCAGCTGTGTCGCAGTATTTGTGTGAGGTTTGACTTTAACAGCAGATGCAGCTGCTTGACTTGTGATCGCACCATGGAGGATAATTTGCTTGCAGTTAAAATGCGTGTTTTAAAAGATAATTCTGATATGCAAACCAAATCAATCGGTCATCTTTTGAAACTTGTTGAAATGAATGTAATTTAGAATGTGTGATTCACTTTCAAGACGTTGCCTCTCTTCACCTCTCACGTGTTTCCCGAGGGGAATGGCCAGAAGTTAAAATAAAAATAATAATAATAAATTGGCCTGTCTTGTCTAATCTGGCTCGTGCCTGAAGACCTGAAGCTGTGAAACTTGTTTGTAAGTTTTCTAAACCTTGGTAATAAACTGTAAATTCTGTATTCATTTATTTGTCTTTGCCTTTCTATAAACTGGCCTTCAAAAGGACTTTCAGCTGATAGAATATGGTTATGAAAATTATCTTCAGTGTGTCTGTTGTGTTATTCCCAGGTCTGACAGTGATGAGCATATAAATATGCTAGACATGTCTGTTAGAGATGTATATTATTTTGATGCCAAAAAACATTGAATTTAATAACTTATTTTGTATTGTTTAAATGGGATAAAGTTGACAAGCCACACCATTTTTTTTTTTTTGGGGGGGGGGGGGGGGGGGGGTCTAGAGAAGGCATATGATAGGATGGCAGGAGAGGAACTGTGGTACCTCACTAAAGAGTAAGTGGTAAAGAAGTATGTGAAGGTGGTGCAGGACAGTGAGACAGTGGTGAGGTGTGCAGCAGGAGTGACAGATGGCTTGAAGATGGGGGATTATATGAAGAATTGATGATATCATCAATGAATATATAGGACAAAGGAGGTTGCTTTTGGAGCTGTAGCGGGTATAAGCCATGGCAACAGCTTTAAAGCTTTAATCTTCACATTTCGACTTGATTCTCAAAATAGAATTTCGATTCCTCCCCCCCCCCCCCCCCCCCCCCTCTTAAAATGCTATTTCAAGTCTTACCTCGAAATTTCGACTTCATTCATGATGTTTTGGTTTTGCATATAAACTACAAATATTCTTCAGCACGGGATTTACTGCAAACATATTTTTTCTTTAATACATCAGATGACAACTGAGCTTTTGGGTCGCTATAAACAAAAGCAGCAGTACAACGTGAAAAAATATAACACACACACACACACACAAAATAAATTAATAAATAAAAATTAACCCGTAGTATTTCACGAGTTGCCCGGATGTACTTCCCACGACGTCAGACGGGCCCGCTGTGACGTTGTATCCGCAGAGAAACGTTTCGTGCGCGGGCTGTGTTGACGAGCATCTGTCACTTTACTAGGTAATAATTTAATAGCAGCTTGGTTATACTTTATATTTTCGACAAAATGCACAGTTGACGTTCATTAAAAAAAAAAGGATCAATACAACTGTTTCCAAAACTGTTGCTGTAACGTTTGTTAACAATGGCGGGGCTAATGCTAGCTAGTTAAGATAGCAAGCAAACGCAGACTGAGAGTTTATAGGGAGATTTTTGTTGAACTGCTGGCGTGTAGAAGTACGTGTAGCTACGTTTCTTAGTTTGTATAAGTTAGCTGTAGATACGTAAGAGGTACCCAGTTACGGTCTGTGCCTGTACCAGCTAACTGTAGGCACCACCGGGCAGAAACAAGGTGTGCCCCCTGCCGTTACTGGCTTTGTCTGCGGCGTTAGCTAGCTAAAAGAGGAGCTCTCGGACCAGTTTCTGTGTAAGCAACGTTGCTAACGTTACATTGTTGTACATACTTGATCACACCAGCTCACAGTGTAGGGGTAAAACAGGGTTTTCCCCATTATAAAATTTGGGAACAAAGGCGATGTCGAGATTCCTTTCTCTTTATTTTGCGTCTTTGCGCAAAAGAAAGCTTATAAATAAGTCGTATGAATAAGTTAACTATTTCCTAGTCGTCATGCGCTCCATCACGCTACCTTTGAACTTGTAGCCAGTGCAGTGTGGATGTCACATGACGGATACACATCAGCCACTGACATTTGCAGAAAGCTTGTATCAGCTGATATCGATATTAGGCACTGTGATGTTGTTATTGTCCTGCTGTCTGGTGTCATGTCTCACCATTGTTTATCTGCCCATTTTCAAACAGAGTCAGGCAGCCATGGCTAACCAATCAATGGAAATCATAGCAAAAGTTTTGGAGCAGTCAGCCAAGCTGGTGGAGGAGCAGGTGGATGCCCAGTTGGCCAAGCTGAATGAAATGGATGAAGATGATTTGGAGAGGCTGAAGGAAAGGCGATTAGAGGCACTAAAAAAGGCCCAAAAACAGAAACAGGTGTGTGGGACAATTTATAATCACTGTAACATTTTGCTGTGTTAATTTCTTAAAGCAGATAAAATAATTTGAATCACTGAGAAGATTCACTTCTTATCCGCACCATCAGCAGAACCTAGTCTAAAAAATGAAACTTTCGATACTACAATTTGTACTGAAGTCACTCAGTTCTTTGAAGGATCACAATAAAAGACCTGGTGTCATGTTTATAGACTGCCTTGCTCTGAAGTTAGGCTACACAGCATTTGGGTCTATTATTCAAACCCTTTAAAGCGTGTTTTCATTGTACTCCACTATAATAGCTTTTCTTGTATTTGTAATCTTTTGTTTTGCTTTTCAGGAGTGGTTGTCTAAAGGTCATGGGGAGTACAGAGACATATCCAGTGAGAAAGACTTTTTCAGTGAAGTGAAAGACAGCAAGAATGTCGTGTGCCATTTCTACAGAAATTCAACCTTCAGGTAAGTCACTAAATGATGCAACAGGACCATGAATTAGAAATGTAATGTAGTCCAAAAAACAAAACAAAGAATCAGAGGTAGTTTATAGAAAATTAATATGTTCTGCAAATTAATGAATTTATTTATTAAAATCATCTTTTCAGACAAAATGACATTTCCTACGTGTGAAGTGTGGGAATTTGACCTTTAACAATCAACATTGTGCCTTGTTTAGCGTCAGTTTTTTTTTTACTCAGTCGCCAAGATATTAATCTGTTGATGTCAGACATCTGAACTTGTCGCTCTGTCCTTAGATGTAAGATCCTCGACAAACACTTGGCCATCTTGGCAAAGAAGCACGTTGAGACCAAATTCATCAAACTGAATGCAGAGAAAGCCCCATTTCTGACAGAGAGGCTGCGCATCAAAGTTATTCCGACTCTGGCTTTGCTTATTGATGGAAAAACAAAGGACTATGTGGTCGGATTCACTGACCTGGGAAACACGGACGAGTTCACCACAGAGATGCTCGAATGGAGACTTGGCTGTGCGGACGTTATTAACTACAGGTGAGATGTGCAGTAGACTCACTCGAGCACCTTATGTGTTGTGAATGAAAACGTTTTATCTAACATGATCCCTTTTTCCTGTTTCTAGTGGCAACCTGAGGGAGCCCCCAACAGCGACACAGAGATCAGGAACAAAGTTCACAAAAGTGGAGAAGAAAACCATCAGAGGGCGAGGTTACGACTCTGATTCTGAAGATGACTGAAGAGGCTTGACAGTGTTCGGGTTTACTCTCTCAGGGCTACCTCATTACTAAAACTCCAGCAGACAGCCCACTTCCTTTTTTCCCTCTTAATTAAAAAAATAGAAATTACTAACGCAATCCACTGATTCATTTTATTTAAAAAGCATGTTTGTTTCAGCCTTATTTAAGGACTTATCCACCATGATTTATATTGGAATATCTGAGTAATAAAATGTATGGTTCATGAACAAGGGAGCACACTGAGCAACCACTAGCTGTTAGCTGTATTTTGTTTTTCTTGATTTACAGGTGTAATCATTTATTGTAGACAGCTGTCTCACGCACTTTCCTGTAACCTTTGTACGTCTCGTGTTGGAACCAAGTTCATGGTGCATGTGAGTGCCAAGATCATCTTTGAAGAGCAAAATAAATTTTTACATGACATTTCATGGTAGCATGAGTTTGACCTAACTAATGCAGACTTAATAAAAACAAGAAAAAGATGGGGAAAAAAACTGCTTGTGTATTTTTTGTGTTACTTCTTCAGGGTTAGAGGCAGCGTATTTGCAAGAGTTGTATGTTGCCTTTATGGATGAAAATAATACATCCTTAAACTCACTGGATACTTTTGTCTTCAGAACAATCTAAATTCTTCATAGCATAGGTTGAACATGGTGCTTGAAATATTCCTCAGAGATTTTGGTCTATATTCACAAGATTACACAGATGGAAGCATCAGAAGATTTGTGGACTGTGATCAACAACACTTGGGTAGGTTGTAGTGTTTAAATGATGCTCTGTTGGTACACAACCTTGGAGAAGGTTGTGTTGGAAAATCCCAGAATATAAGCAGTTTCTGAAATACTCAAGACTACACTGTCTGGCATAAACAATCATGGCACACTCAATCACCTTGAGGCATTCTGATACTGCAGCAGGCTGTAATGACCATGTCTAAATGCATGCAGTTGCTGCCATGTGATTGGCTGATTAAATATTTGGATTAGCAAACAGTGTACCATATGTACCTAATGAAGTGGCCAGTATAATTACTGGCAATGTTTTTATGTGAGCCTTTGTTCTTAGAAAACAAAATAGGTGGAGTTCCCATTTGCTGTTTTTGTCTTTAAACTGAAAACTATAACCATCTAAAAACATTTTATGGGCGTGGATTATTTGTAGCTGATGAGACTGGCTGGTGCTATGCTGAGCACGTTGAGCATTACTACAAAACTAAAAGCCGCAACACAAAAGGGGGCCCTTGATTTCTATAAATAACTGTTTGGCAGTCTGATACAATTGAGGTGGTGAGCAAAAAACTTGTCTTTGGGATTTAGGAAGTCATTTTTAATTTTAACAATCTGAACCACTAACTGTTGTTGAATTATCTCAGAACCCAAATTACACTTTTTACCAAATTACTAGCTGTCTGTAAAATTAATATGCTGGTATTCAAATTGCTAAACTGTTGATATGTAGAAAAAATAAAAATAAATCAAGTTTTCTGGAAAAGTTTGAGTAATTCCTGAATTAACTCAAACTTAGAACAGTGGGTTTGCACAGAGTTGAATTTTTCAGATGCGACGTTAATGTCAGTATTCCTGCTTCATCAGGATGGCACTTTGCTCAATCATTTGAGAGACAGGTTGATGAGAACATTTAATCATATTCATCTGCAGCTCAGCATCAAAACACAGGAAACAGCAATCAAGAAGTCTGGTTGGTGCCACAGCTTTCTCTCACTGCAGAGAGAATGACAACAGGACATTTTCCAGGACATTCACACACGCAACAGTGGAGCTAAGATTCGATTGCCTTGTTGTCTACAGGTTGGAGGAGGTGGTGTACAATAAGTTCTCCTTTGCTGTTGATGTATGCATCGGCCATGTCATGCTCAGCAGGGAGCCCATAGGGAGTCTTTAGTGGCTGTATCCTGAAGGTATCAGAAAGAGATGGCAAAGGAGATATAACAGTATAGATATGTAGGCATCTCAGGCAACCTCAATTTGAAAAAAAACTAACCTTTTTTTTAATAGTACTTTAAGAGTGATGTGTTACTACTTTTGGTTAATTAATCCTACCTTACAAGGTGCTTGACAAACTTCAGTTGGCTGTTGACTGCAGGAGTATTTTTATGAATTACAGGGACGTGAGCCTAAGTGCGAGACAAAGGCAGAGAAAATTATTCCAAAAGATAAAGGCTGTGAGCGTCTGCATGAGGTGACACACTCTGTACAGATCATTTATCCTGATCAGAGCTCCTTCAGGGTACAAGTCACTGTTGAAAGATGCTGAAAGACGCAAAGAATTAAATGGAAATTCCTGAACTAAAGCTGACAGCAGTGTTTTGTTGTATGTGCAAAAAAAAAACAAAAACAAAAACAAAAAAAAAAAAAAAACATTGAACATGATCCAGTTACATTAAGTTAATCCAAAAGGAAAACAAAAACGATCTGTAGCCTTTACAAAAAGGGAACCCAGTTTGGGGTCCTGTACCATGACAGAAATTTTACCTTTTGAAGCCCGAGGTGTTTTATTATCTCTTTCTCCCAGTATGGCCTTCGCAGCGCACTTTTGACCCGCGTCACTATGTGCAGCTTGTGCGGCTGGTCTGGATCGCCACCATATTTCTCGTGCTCTTTCGATCGCTCAGCAAAAATCTGTTAAGAAAATACAGAATAAAGGATTATCATTATTCCATGGCAGGATTCATCTGTAATGACGGGCCTAAAGCAACACTTAAAAAAAAAAAAAAAAAAAAAAAAAAAAAAAATGCTGAGTAGCTAATAATCCACCTAAACCATTGTGTCTACTGGACCTGCTGGAATTATACCCAAACTTACTTAATCCAAATAAATATTAATGTAAAAGAATTATATTTTGACACACACATGGGTAGGGCCACAAGACGTTACATACTTTGAGTGTTGCTAATTACTTTACAAATGTACAACATTATAGATTCTAAATTTATTCTTACCTCTGGTGGGATTCTGGATTTGGAGAATTTGCTTCTTGCTGACACATACCATGCACAAGGTGACAAAACTGGAGCTTCTGTCAGGGTCTGTAACATATGCAAACAGAGAGAAGGTAAAAAGCAAAGCCCAGTATCAAGGAAAATGTGTTTACTTACATATGTAGAAAATCTAAAAAGTTCTGTAGAGTTAAGTCTCAGAGATAGATTGCTGTTACTGGTGGTAGATATTCTTTTCTTTAGGGAACAAAAGTTTTTGTTTTTGTTTTTTTAATGATTTAAAAATCTGATATTCTGACACATCAGCAGATATTTTGTTTTTATCTTTCAGATCCACAAAATATGAACAGATTTCCCTAACATTTGTCATGTGTAGTTATCCGTTTACTGATTTATGCTTTGCCTGACTCTGGTCAGGTTGTTGGATTTGTGTTACTCCAAACAGCTAATAGCAAAAGGGAAGTTGGAGCACATTCCTCCCATATTAGCTTTTCATCTCTGGATCCCTGTTAAATCTAGAATTGGATATAAAATTCTTCCTCCTTACATACATCTGATACACCTGAGCACTTCCACTTGTCTCTTTTCACTCCCCTTCTGTTTACACACCACTGCACCAAGTCATTATTGCATACATACATTTTTGCCTTCCCTCTCTCCCTTAGTCTGCGTTTTCCTACCTCTTTGCTTTTTCCCCCTCTCTCTTCTATTTCCTCTTATCACCCTCTCCAGTCACAGCATATGCCTGCCCCTCCATGAGGTGGTTCTGTCAGAGGTTTCTTCCTGTTAAAAGGGAGTTTTTCCTTCCCACCATCACAAAGTGCTTGTTCATGGGGGCTAGTTGAACTCTAGAGTCTTTACCTTACGGCATAAAGCGCCTTGAGGCGACTTTTGTTTTGATTTGGCGCTATATAAATAAAATTGAATTGAATTGAATTAAAGCATATTGAAGCGATTTTTGATGTGAACTGGTGCTATATATAAAATAAACCTGAACTGAATCTTAGATGACAATATTAGTATTAAAGTTCTAACTTTAATACTTGGAGCACTTTCTGCAGCAAATGTAGCCTAGTGCACATCACAGCTGACTGGATAGTGGTGCAGAGAAGCCCAGTGGCTTCACACAACAAGTGAGTTTCATTAATGCTGAGTTAGTTACAATGGCCTCATTTTCTTTTCTTTTTTTACATAACTGAGCACGTTGTATATGTATCCAGGACATTGGTCATTATATTTGAAAGTTTCGCGTCCTAAAATTCAGCACTGCAGTCATCTAGCAAACAAAATAAATAAATCCAGTAAACCTAGAAAAATCCAGTAACTATTCTCCAAGTCCCATCCCTGATTTGGGTTTCAGGTTTAGCTGGATTTTTCCTCAAGCAGCGTTAAACTAAATGAGCCCGTATGTCAACTTCAAGATGTACGAAACACTTTGTAGACAGTTCAAGTCTGAAACATTAAAAACGTGCAGTGATGTACCCACCTTTACTGATAAAAAGCTCAAACTGCGACAGACAGCTGACATGTTGTGTTCCTTCTGCTGCTCTTTAGCTAACAGGGGCTACGAGACAAGGTTACAGCCTTGCTAACCGCTAAATAACACGGAACTCGAGCCTAACTAACCGCTATGAAAAACTGACCTATAATCATACCAAATTTACCAAGTTCGCACATTTAAACATTAATTCGGCACTGAAAACAGCAGTGAAACAGGAGAGTCACGCTGCTGTCAAGCCCTCTCTCTCCGCCGTCTTAACCGGAAACGTCGGGGAGTTACATTAAAAGAGCACCGCCTCTTCGAGAGCACCGCAATTTGCACATTGTTCCTACCCTAATTTTTCTAGTGTGATAAATATGTTGTTTGAATAAATTTGGACTTAATAAAAACTGAAAATACTTTAACTGTGTGTTTTTATAAAAAAAAATACATAACCATCAATTTTCTAACCAAGGTCATTACGTTTCTCCGGGAGTTATTTTTATGGGGCACTCGTGGGTAGAGCTACTTCTCTCAGCTTCTTTCCTGTCACTGGTGAAACGTGAGGTTTATTTAGAGTTATATAGGTCTTAAAAGACAGTTGAAAGACAGAACAATGACACAAAACCACCTGTCGGGAATGGAGGCGTCCGCCGTGTCTGTCTTGAAGCGAGCGGTGGAGCTGGACCAGAGCGAACGTTTCCAGGAGTCTCTCATCTGCTACCAGGAAGGCATCCAGCTGCTTATGGACGCGTTAAAAGGTCCTCCTTTAAAAATAAATAAATATTAATAATTACATATTTTAAACATTGCCCTGAATTACGCTGAACGTCTTTTTTTTAATGTTCTCTTTGTCCTGTGAGCAGCTGTAAAAGATGACTCAAAGAGAGGACACTACAGAGAGAAGATAAAGGGCTACATGGACAGAGCAGAGCAAATCAAAGTTCATGTGAATCAGATGAAGGAAGGTAATTTGCCAGTAATGGAGCAAAAAAGGGCAAAGTGGGCCGGGCAAAGATGAATTACCCTGATCGACTGAGCCTCTTGTTTGCAGTGGTTTTGACTGTTAGACCTGTAGCACCTGTGTGTAAATGAGAGGGAGACAGGTGTAACAGTGGAGCTCCAAGGGGCAGAGGTAGATGTAGCGACCCCGAAAGGGAGCAAGAAGTAGAACTTTGTGGTAATTTTGACACAAGCAAGAACTCAAATCAGGTGAACAAGGTGCTTCAGTGTTGCATATGACCAAATTAATAATTTGCACAATCTTACTGACCCTGTTGATTTGGGTTGCTGAAGCCCACTTTGCCCTGTAATCCAGCTCTAGCTGAATATTGACTGTGCGATCTTCTCAACAACCAAAATCTTGTTTATTGTTTTGTTATATCCCTTACATTTATGTATAAATCTAATTATGTCTAGTATCTCTTATAGGCAGGATCCTATTCCAGTGTAGGACTGTGCTGGTTAAGTTTTTAGATTTAGGGGGAAAATATATGGTAAGAGCCACAGCTAAAGAAGGGGGTTTTCAAAATTTGTGTTTCTCTTATCTTCCCTGATAGATGGGAAGTACCACGAGCAGATAAGAATATCAGAGGATGCTACTGGTTACAGCTATGAGGTTCTGTTCAAGCCATACATCAGCAGCGCTCTCACTGAAGTCTGGGTGGAGGACCCGTACATACGGCACACCCACCAAGTAAGAGTTTTGTCCTCATTAACTGGGGTTTTTATTCATTCCACTCTGTCATCAGTCTTTTATCAGGCTTTGTTCAGAGGTTGGAGCTTATCTTTAATGAGTTTATCCATTAATTTGATACCAATAGAATGATACTAGAGGACTAAGTCTGCAATACACGTATACATTTTCCGCCTTGGGTAGCAGGAGCAGCCGACAGGGGGGACATAATCTCTTTAACATGTCCTGGTCTGCGCCAGGGTCTCTCTGTGGCCAGAAAGCCTTCAACATTTAGATGGCTGAAAGATTTATTGATTAATAGAACTATCACAGATTAGTTGAAGTTAAACAAACAAATGTTATAAAAATCTGTCTGGTAGGTTATGAAAAGACTGCTAAGCTGACTTTAATTAAACTTTTTGTAGAGGTCGTGTATGGGAAAAGGAGGAACACATTCAGTTATGATGTGGATGATGTGTTTGATAAAAGCCTGAACGCATATACTGAAAATCTTTTTTTTCTCTGATCATGTGTTGCAAGCTGCAAGCAAGCAGCTTTCTCCTTATTAGTTTGACTAGGACTTTATAATAAATAATTGTAATTTTATGTTTATGATTTAAAAATCAGCCCTAAACTGTACCAACCTTATATAATATGCCAAACAAAGCCCTCGCCTTTCCTCTCACAAACAGTTGTACAACTTCCTTCGGTTCTGTGAGATGCTGCTAAAAGCCCCCTGCAAGGTGAACAAGATCCACCTCCTCACGTCGCAGGATGAAGTGAGTTACTCACACAATAGAGCTGCATTTTATAGTCAAAGCTGAGCAGCCACTGCTGTCTTCTCTGTTTAGTTTATACTGTCATTTCCCGTCCCGCAGGCTGATAGTGGCCAGCAGAGCGGCGCTCTGGCCGAGTTGAAAGAGAGTCTCAGCGCTCACGGAGTGACTCTAGACCTGCAGTACTCCTCCACTATCCATGACCGGGAGATCAGGTACACCTGCAGATTTTCCTCATTTACAGCAGCCACATACGTGCAGCATGAGGAAGTTCATCCTTGTGACATCTGATGTTCACTTCTACATTAACACTCCATTGCTCAAAATACGGTCTCTTTTATCCCAGTAAATTAAACCTGATTTTATTTTTAGGTTCGATAATGGTTGGATCATAAAAATTGGAAGAGGGTTGGATTACTTCAAGAGACCTAAAGTGAGACTACGCATTATATACTTATTAGTATTCATCTGTAAGTATGGAGTGGCTAAAGTGAACGAGATCTTTCTGTCGTTTGTCTCGCAGGGCCGATTCTCTGTTGGATACTGTGACTATGACCTCAGGCAGTGCCAGGAGACCACCGTAGACATTTTCCACACCAAACACACAAAAACTCTATGAGACTCACAAAGCTAAAATGATTATTTTTTTGCCAAGCCGTTTAATTTACTTACCTGCCTTCCAAACACAAGCAGATCTACAGTATTGTAGGATTTGCTTTAGCTTGCGGGTGTCTGGGGACTGACTTTTATAACAAGATGGGTTACTGTTTGATTTCTGCTGCACTGGAACGTCTTAAATTTCTGCTAACTGTACTGCCGCTGCTATTGGTGAATTTTTAAGTTCAGTTTTCAGTTCTTCAGTTTTCTATGATTTTTTTTTCCATTTTCTATGATATTTATGAAAAATATGGATATTTTTATCTTTTTTTTTTTTTTTTACTTCCACAGATTGTAATTCTACAGAGACCTTTTTGGGGGGAAATTAATTATTTCAAAACATTTTTTCTAGATTACTTTACACAATTAAAAATGTATTTTTGTTTAAATCAAATTTAAATTTAAAAATACAAAACCAAAACATATTTAAAACGCATTAATAGTAAAATGTGTTACAGGATTGCCAACTTTAGGCCCTTTTTAAATGAATTGCTTATGATGGGTAATTG
Organism: Mchenga conophoros; assembly: GCF_057382185.1. Classification (NCBI taxonomy): domain Eukaryota; kingdom Metazoa; phylum Chordata; class Actinopteri; order Cichliformes; family Cichlidae; genus Mchenga; species Mchenga conophoros. The sequence goes on from NC_140541.1 coordinate 18,268,693, forward strand.
GACCTCTAGGTAATGAAACATTAGGCCCTTTTCAGTTGACTGGAAATGTACCGTCCTGATTCTATTAGTAGATTAAAGAAACCAAACATGGCCCTGAATATCGTTTTGTACTGAAAAATGAATAAAATGTAACAGTTTTTAAACTATTTATAATACATAAATGCAGAATAAATATTAAAACTGACCAAAGTGTGCTGAAAGATTGTGAGATGCTTTCTTGTTTTCTACAGAATAAAAAAGTCCAAGACACAGATAAAATGAAAACAGTGACCAAGAGGACGAGAGTGGGTAGAGTTACACAGAAAGGTGCACTTACAGAAAGTGATTATGGTAATCAGCTGGTTGTTTTCCAGGTTATTATAGGGTTAGGGTGGAGGATTACTCTAAAACCTAGAATTAAAACATTTTATTGAACTAAAAAACAAAAACTAGACTTGGAAAAAAATTAAACTAACTGAAAAGATTTTGTGAACTTGGAAAACTGACTAAAAAATGGTAAATGGCCTGTATTTGTTTAGCACTTTACTTAGTCCCTAAGGACCCCAAAGCGCTTTACACTACATTCAGTCATCCACACACTGGTGATGGCAAGCTACATTGTAGCCACAGCCACCCTGGGGCGCACTGACAGAGGCGAGGCTGCCGGACACTGGCGCTACCGGGCCCTCTGACCACCACCAGTAGGCAACGGGTAGAAGTGTCTTCCCCAAGGACACAATGACCGAGACTGTAGGAGCCAGGGCTCGAACCGGCAACCTTCTGATTACAAGACGAACTGCCAACTCCTGATTGGTCAAATTTTATCGTAGCTTGTCTGATGAAGCGTTGATAGACAAGACTGAGTCCTCTGATTCAACTAAACATTTGCCAACAATAAAAATCTGACTTAAAAAAAAAAGAGAGCAGATGCAGGTCAGTGCAGATCAGACCTTGTCATAGTCTCCACACAGTCAGATTATATCCATCAAAAACCACTCATTCACTTATACACACTGTATTTGATTCAGACATAGGTCTTTACATCTGTAACAAGTTCACAAACATTGCAAATCCCATTCTGACTCTTATTACAACAAAGTCTAAGCTTAAGGCACATTCACCACCTGCTTCATAGCTTTCATACATATTACACTGATCAGCAGATTGAGCAGTCATGGAGCACTGAACTCATGATTCCTTAAAAACCTACATATTTCCACAATTATTGAATTCTGGATAAGGTTATTAACACTTACAATTACCGGAGATGTACATGTTTAATATCTTTGACTGATTTTTTATGTCCCAAAGCTATATTGTAGCCATAGCTTCTTCTGTTTCTGCTGGCTCTGTATTGGTGCAACATTTCATGCATGTAAGACACTGATGTCTAGTTAACGATTACCATCAAACTCTTATCTGAATCCAGAATCCCAAACTAAATACAGATAAGCTGCAGGGGAAAGCTTGTTCAGTGGTTTCAGATATCGGCCAATTGTTCTTGGGTGAATCAATGGAAACATCTTGCCAAAAAAAAGTCGTCTATAAAAGTGAAAAAATGAAAAACCCCAAAGAAAATTCCCTCACATTTTTTTCACATTTGCTAGAATGAATGGTAACCCTCGTGACTTCAAACAGCGCTGTGATCGGATTATCTATCGGCCTTAATCTCGATATGCACAGCCCTCATCTGGCCTGTGAGAGGAAGAAATTATAATCCATCGCAACACCACATGAATCAGAGACTGCCATATACTGCTAAAAATCAGTACCTTTGCTTTCTTTCTGTCAGGGGGACAAATGCTGTGATGACAAAAGCAGAAAGTGCAATAAACGTGTATGATGCTTTATTATCTACAAACAGCCTCCCTATGATAGCAGATATTAGCCATAATCACATTACATCCCTATTATAAGATAAAAATAAGCCTGTGTGTGTATTCTCCTTTATGTGTAGATTATGGACAATAAATCTATGAATGAGGGAATTAAATAAAACCACATCCCAGACTGTTATGTCACTGTGGGCTCTTATCACGGTGCATGTGTCCCGTTGGATGTAATCCAGATGTTACCCAGCTGGATGTGGGTTCTGGTGGGAGAGACGAGGATTTATCTGTAAGGAGACTCATTGGAGATGCTGCTCAGCCAAGCTTCCAGACACATGGATGCAGATGCAAGCGTTCGCATGCCAATTCCTGCAGGCCCTCCCTCTCGCCGATTGTAGCCCAGTGGCCTAGATTAGCTCTCCCATCTCCCAGTACTGTCCTGTGTGAACGCGCAGGAAGTAGGACTCGCAGGAACAATGTGTCATCTCGTTGCTGCGAAACAAGGCGTCGTCTCACAAATCGTGAAAAATGTGTGCGGGAGTTATAGAGGAGCAAAGGTCCCAGGCGAACATTTCAAAGACCGCACCTTCAGGACTGTGGCCAAACAGTCTTGGGTGAAAATGATGTGACGTGCTGGGAGGTGGCTGATTCCTGTTTGTTTTTATTTATTTATTTCATTTCTGAACGCTCACAGCACACCCATAGCCTCCGCTCTTTGATCATCGGAAGGGCGTGAGCGAGCCTGTGCAATATGTAAACAGCTCTATGAGCCATAATTCCTATATTCATGTCCTCTTTCCAGCTGGAGCTTTATTTTTTATTTTTTTACCCTCTACTCTCATTTCTGGGTCTAAAATCAGGTTAACGTTTTATAAGGAGCTTAGCACAGAGGGCCACAGTGTGCCACTAATGTAATAGAGTATCTCTCTCGCTCTCTTTCTCTCACTCTCTCTCTCTCACACACACACATTCTCATCTGTCCTCTTTTCTCTTGTGCATTTGCTCACCCTGTCAGGAAGTGACCTTCTCTCTCTCTCTCTCCCTTTCTTTCTTTTCTCCCAGCCTGTTTTTTTTCCCACCTCCCTCACTCCCTTCCCTCGGTATCTCCCTCCGTCTGCAGATGTGGTATGTCTGAGGTTTAATCATTAAGGCAGGGACACAGCTGATACAAGACCGCTCCGTGAAGAGAGGAGGACGATCAGGAGGGACAAGTTGAGGTGCTTGGTTTTAGATTTTTGGTAAGTTCAGCCGTTGTTTTCTTTTTTTTTCTTCCTCCTTCCCCATCTGGAGTGCGTGTGTGTTTTCCCCCAGGGAATGTCACCTGGTGGAGAAATGTTGCAGCGTTGTGGATCATTACGGCGTTGTGAAATCTTACAAGAATCTCTCTGCAATGTCAATAATCCACCGGATTATCCTCTGTTTCTCTGGGAGCTATAGTTCAGCTCAGTGAACGGTGAAACCGCAGGGAGCACTTCACTGCGGAGAGGAAATCAAGTCTGAGGTTTACATACTGTTTAAATCGATTTGCTTAAACTGATCGCAACTTTTTTGAGGATCGAGTGAAAAGGGTGTAATCGGTGACATGAGAGGTGCAGTGTGGACTTTGCTTGTTTGTCCATAACCTGGCACATCTTGTCTTATCAGGCAGTTATACAGCCTCATGCTCTGTTGACAACAGTTCCTTAGATACACCAGCACCCTGCAAAAGGTGGGATATACTAATGTCAGGCCGGTCTTCATGAAAAAAATTGGAACTGACTTTAGCATAGAGTAGCACGCCAACTCAGTAAGATGGTAAAGCAGTGAAGGAAGATTTTAGCTTTTGCTTTGTTCATCATATGTGCTGTACAGTGCGATGCCATGCTTCAAATCCACGTTCTTGCTACTCTGCAGTACCTGGGGTGTTTTTTCTTGGCAATGCCACATGTAACATCGATTAAGACGTTGTTCATCTTGACAACAGACTGTCCTCACCCAGCCCTCCCAACTGATAATGAACAGTAATAAACCTTTGAACCTCGAGTCCATGTTTACTCCTGCAAAGACAACAAGCGAAGTGTTTTCCACTGAACACTTAACTGTCATCTGCTCTACACTTTTTTTTTCTTTTAGGGATCAGACCGATGGAGTCTTTCTCGGGAGACGCAGAAGAAAGCGCAGAGGACGTCGCAGGTGAGGTGATCTGTCTCGTAGTTTAACCTGAGAGTGCTAACCCATCGTCATGAAGTGAAATATGAAAGAGATGCTCATTGATAGAACGTCTCGAAAACAGAAAATAGAGAGTGTGTGAGAGCACGTGAGTTCTCCTTGTTCACGTGCGCGTGAAATGCTGTGACCTGGATCTGTCTCGGTCTCAATCTCTGTTAGGACGTAAAAGATCCAAGATCAAGGATCTGAAAACTCGTCTCTTTGGGAAAAGTAAGAGAGCAGGCGGAGAAGGAAATACCAAACTCAGCCAGTCAGCCAGTGACATCACTGCAGGAAAAGATCTCGGATCAGAAGAAGATTTGGTGTGAGTGTTTACGTGACACGACGCCTTTCGAAAAATTCTCTTTCAGGTTCACTTACTTGTCCTTACTTTGACTCGTCCTTCTTCTGGCTCCACTTAGATGCGCACAGGCCATCATGGGATCGCGGGCACTGTCCCACGACAGCATCTTTCTGGATGACCTGGTCATGACAGAGCCTGAACCCACCAGGGTCTTATCTCAGGAGAACGTTCACAGCAAAATCAAAGCTCTCCAGGTACGGCACTTCTTTATTTTAGGCCTGTTGTTTAAACTTATGGTAACAGTGACTCTATTAAAATCCTCGTGATGCGCTCTGTCATCACAGATGACGCTTCAGCAGCAGAAAATGCATTTGGGCCCACCTCCTATGGTCCTGCCAATGAGACGTCCACCAGATCTGAGCAGCCAGGAGTCACTTCCTCACAGTCCTCCTCATGATTCAGGAGAAGACAATACATCTCAGGAAACCCTTACAAAGGTGCATAATCCTGCTGATTAGATGATGCGTGGATTCAAAAGCAGGATTTGCATTTGTTTAAATTTAACAAGCAAGCATAAAGTGTTCTGATCATATGTTTTTATTCTCAGCATATCCCATAAAAAAAGGCCAGCGCTGTACCCCCATTTTTTCCTATTATAGTTATAACTGAAAAAAGTGGGGTTATAAATACCTATATAGCATCATTTAAGAAAACAGTATATAGCAATCCCTAAAACAGCTGGTCGCTGTAAAACGTTTTATTTAAGCAGGAGAAAGTGGTGCATATGTTGGGGACTATTTTAAGACACAGATTAATGCACCGTAAATCCTGAGGATTTACGGTGTACGTGGGATTGACTGGACAGAAACTTCAAGAGAGGAATCTGTCATCTGAAATGCTGTTTCCAAAAGTCGAATCAGTGATGGAGCCAGAGGGTTCTTATGTAAGGTGCACTGTTAAACTGTGTCCCTGCAAGCCTGGCCCCTCTTTGGCTCCACTCCATATAGAATATCAGATAGGTAATAGAGGTTATCAACAACCTGTTAGGTGAGGCTGTGTGCAGACAGGAATAGGACCCAAGGTGCAGACTCCGGAGACAGTCGTGAACTCAAAAAGGCTTTAATTAGGTACTCAAAAATATAACATAACTAAAAAAAACTCAAAACAAACTTAAACTGGAGGAATGATAGAACACACAGCTAGGAAAACGGTAGATCACGACACGGACACAGAGAAACACAGGGCTTAAATACACAGAGGGAGCAATCAAGGAATGGGTAACAGGAGGGAAACACAGCTGGGGCAAATCAGGCCTAACGAGACAAGGGGAAGCAAAACCAGACACATTAACATCAGACATGGACTTTCAAAGTAAAACAGGAAACACATAACACAGACTGAACAAAGACACAGACTCGCACGCACTGCAACAGAGGGAACAGAGACGTGGGATTAGGGCAGACACAGACACTGACTGGACATGGGGATATAGCCACTAAGGACACACAGAGACGCGAACTAGACAAGGGGATACAGCTGACAGGGGAGACAGAGCAGCTAGAGAAGACAGAGACATAAACTATAAGACAGAACTCAAAGAAACCAAAGACTAGAAAGTATAAATAATATAATAAACTCAAAACCCCTGGGTCAACGACCCAGGCATCCTAACACAACCATGTGTGATACATTGACATAATAATCCAAAACACTGTATTTTGTAGTTCTTTCTCTTAGCCCATTGTTTGCAGGATTGTACAGCGATTTTGTTGGCCTTTTTTTCTTTGCAGGCGATATCTCAGCCAACATCTCGCACTCTCTCACCCATCCCCAAACCTGCACCTATCAAATCTCTTCCCTCGACTCCATCCCATGCTTTTCCTCTTTCCGTTCCCTCTGTTTCTCCTTCTGCTGCTGAGGTCCCGTCGGATTTTAGAACACCGGCTCAGTTCGCTTCCCGATTAGACACTTCTGCCGCACGCCACCGAATGTCTATCAAACCCAGAAACCAGAGGGCCAGCACTAAGATGAAAGCTGCCGCGGTAAGTTGCTGTAGTTATTTCTCTCTCTTGTATGCTCTTTGTATAAGCAAATAGTGCACCGCCACTTCACTTTCCTGCCCTTCATATCTCTCGCTCTTTTTTTATTTATCTTCAGACTGTCTCTCAGTCTCATTTAGACACCATGAACAACATTGACCGACCCGAGCCTGTCAAAGAACTAAAACACCATCTTGGTGCTCAAGAAGAAGTAACAGTGGAAACAAAAGAAGAAGAAAAAGTTGCTGTTCCCATTGTACATCAGCGTCTTCCTTCAAAATGTGCAGAAATGGCACCGGTCACATCAGAGGCGGTACCCAAACCAACAAGTCAAAGTTTCTCCAAACAGGACTACGTTCTTCCTGAGACTGTAGCCTCCCAAGTACCTCGAGTTAAACCTCGCAGACGTGTGGGTTCAGCATCTGGTGAACGTCCACACTCGTCCTTCATAGAGTCAGGACTGAAGGAACAAAGACAAGGGGATTTGGAGAAGCAACTAATGCCTCATGATGATAATGCCTCAGGAATGGCATTCAGGTGTTCATCTGCTAGCCAGGAGGTTCAAGGTGATAGCGAACCCACAAGAGGAATTAAACGATATGCCCAAGGATCTGGCTCTTTCCACTTTTCTGTCACTGCATCGAAAAACAGAGATGGAGAAAGACCCCGATCGGGCAGTTTTTTGGGAGTTTTGGAACAAGCTGAAGCCAGGAACAGGATCAGTAGGGAAATGGAGGTGAAAAACAGGGAAAAGGAGGAAGTTAAAGAGCCAAGAGAGCATCCTTTTGCTTTAGGAAGGTTTCGTCAAGAAGGCGCACCACCTAAAACCTCAGCTGTTCCCTGGGACAGGAGTGACAGCTTCAAAAAGGTGGAATCAGTGACAGCATATAAAGATGCACCTGCAGACACAGGCGCTGCTGAGGCGGAGGAGATCGAGAGCAGCCAGGAAGAGGTGGAAGAGGCGGTGGAAGCAAAGGAGCCCCAGGAGGAACAAGGAAAAACAGCTTTCGGTGTCAAACTGCGCTCCACATCTCATTCACTTCGATTTCGGCTTGATACATCTTCTAACAGGCATTCAAAGTCAGCACTGGGTGAGGACCAAGGTGACCAAAAATGCCAAGAAATAAGTGAAAAAAAGTTGCAAGAAAATGCGTCTTGGATGCCATCCTCCTCTGGAGAGGTCAGACCAGCTGGTGAGTCTTTCAGAGCTCCTAACATTGCCATGTAGAAGGTTTGAAAGTACTTAAAATAGTTTTTAAAAATGTCTTGCAAATTCAGAAAAATCCAGCTAAGTAAATTAGAACTAAAAGGAAAAAGCTAAAGAATTTAGGCAAAATGTGTAAAGTAAAAATAAAATAAAATAAAATAAAATGAAGACTAGATTGAAATAAATATGTAATAATATAGCATAACGCTGACATAATGTCAAAATATCACACTGGAATCACACTGATTATAGAAGCTGATGTTTAATTTGGAGATCTGCTTTAAATTTACACTGATAGTGAAGCAGCGTCTCACAGCCATTATCTCTTTGATTACAGAGTTAATATTACACAGATGTGCACCGTTGTTGCTGTTTAACATGGTAAATAATCACTCTAGGAAGATAAGATTTTTACTGATCACAGGGGAACTTTGTACTCATTAAGATACCACCCGGGCAAACTTTAACGGTAACAGTGCTGCCGAGCGTATCTAACAGATTTGTGTGTCTCCCTTAGATCAAACCCCATCTGGCTTCTCTCCTCCAGTCAAACATAATGCTCCATTTGCCAGCGAAACGTCCGACGTTCAGACGACGCCTGCAAACCTAAAAGAAGCAGAAGCTACACCCCGGGAGCCTCAACCTGCCCCGCAGGCGACCTCATCTGAGGTGTCCTGGATGGCTCTGGCCATGGAAAAAACCAAGAGCCTTCAACAGCTTTTCATTAGTAGATTCCCCAGAGATTTTGCAGGAAATTTACAGGCAAACATGCAATCTTCAGCACGACCGCAGGCACAAGCGCAGCCCACAAATCCAACAGAGACTTTTACACAAGTACGGACACAGACTGTGCAAGCTGCAAAGCAGCCATCGGCAGAAACGAATCAAAGCAGAAGCCAAGCACAGACTGTCAAAACATCACCAGGATTTCTGCAACAGAAGGCATCTCCTGTGCTGTCCAATGCCTCCAGAGATCCACAAATGTCAAAACACACCAGTGAAGACCAGATGAACACAACTAAGTCTGCCTCACATTCAGTGGTAACCACCAATCCGTGGACAACCCATTCTCCTTTGCGCTCCCCTTCACAAACAGACACCTCGTTTCAGTTTGCACAAGGCAGCGCCACACAGTCTCTTGCGCAGTACCTTTCCTCAGGCCAGCAGCAATCCTCCTGGAGCAATCGAGGTCTCCAGTCTGCCCAGCAGCTCAAGCCCACACCTTCAGCGCAGACTTCAGCTCCCGCAGCCTCGTCAGCTGTTGGTTCTGCTTCAGCTTTTGCCTCAGGAAGAGGGGAGAGAGAAGCCAGTGAGCAAAAAGAGGCTCCGCCACTCACAAGCCGAAGAGCATTTTGGTCTGGTTCTGTAAGCGAGAAGGCTGCTTTTTTAGAGAGACGGGGAGAGTGGACCACACCACCTGGACCCAAGGGGGTTTGTGGTACTTCTTTATAACTATCTTTCATATCATTTGCCATCCTCACAGTGCTGCCTGACCTCCCCTTGCTGTCTGTGGCAGTCAGATCAATGCCCATTTGAAAATATAAATGTTTAAAAAATCTCTAAGTCTCTATTTGGCAACTATAACAGTAGCCTAGCATGTGTCCGTCATTCATTTGGTGTCCTGGTGGCTACCAACATATTGTTTTATTGCAATGGAACTGATGATTTTGACTGGGTTTATTAGCAGGTTAAATTTATGATTGTTTCTGGACTTTTTATGGCACTTTCTCACGGTGGTTGAAATGCAGGCCATGAACAGATAATAGGGATTTTTTGAACTGACAAGATTGTCCTGAATGTGTGTTCTTAGGTGGAATTGAGGAAAACGCATACAGACATGCAGGGATCAGGTGAATCCCCTACCTTGGCAAAAAACGCACCTGTGATCAAAGATACAGATGAAAGACAAGCAGTAAACCTTGCAGGTGTGTTTGCTCAGAGTGATAATAAATCATTGCTGTACAAACACCTTTTTAATATTCTTAATGAACCCATTTGACCTAGATTTTTTCTGCGTTTCGTTTTTTAGAGTTAAGCCCCACCAACGTTGCAGAAAGGTCGCGTGAGGACAGATGGTCACGGAAAAATGCAGCGTCTTCTTCATCACCGTCATCATCACCCACACTGCCCTCAGTGCTGCAATCCATGTCTGACAGCGGTCAGCCGTCCTGGATGGAATTGGCCAAGAGGAAGTCAATGGCCTGGAGTGATAAGACCATGGACTAAGAAGGACACGAGTCGATGAAGAGCCCATCATAAAGACTAAAACCGCTTCTGTCAGACAGCCGGTTGTTTGATGCCGTTTTAATTTGGATTTAAGTGTTAATGTTTAATTACGGAAGAGGATTAGGGCTACTGGAAAAAAGAAAGTGGGCACGTCTTTTTTTCTTCTTTTCCAGAATTCTGAGGAAAAAGTCAGAATTCTGTCCGTAAAGTAACAATTTTGAGGTAAAAGAATTTTGAGTAAAAAGTCAGAATTCTCACATTAAGGTCAGAATTCTGACTTTTGCCACTTTTTTTCCCGGTGGCCCTAATCCTCCTATTTAATTGAGAGTGAGGGAAGCAGAATATCTTCTGAAAGTTCATCATGATCGCTGTTATTCAGTTAAGGACGAATATTTCATGTGATTGAGCATTTCACAGCTCTTAAAAGTTTATGTTAAATAATAAATTTGTAAGGACGAGTTTGTTGTTGTCATTGAATGACTTAAACTTCAAGTAAAACGAAATGGTCAAATTACATCGCAGTATAGTCATTCACTTGGTATCACCTGAATATCTCCTGAAATTGTCCATCAAACTGCTAAAAATAAACTTCTTATAACACACAGTATGTGGAGAGCGACAGTCAACGCTGAAAAATGTCCCGAGCTACCTGTTAGATTAACCTCTTGTCTGCCGGTGTTTCCTGGACGTTTACTTCTTCACTAACTTAGTCCACAGCCCCACCTGCAGGCCAGATCTGAGACCTTGTACTAAGCTCTACAGCATTACAGCAAACATGGATTCAAAAATGGTATTTTTTATTAAAAAGTCTGAAATCAACAGGTACCTTATTTTCACACTTTAAAAAAGATGGGTGTGATTTAAAAGTAATAAAAAATAAAAAGTCAATTAAAGCTGACATTTTCAGGACCTCTCATGGCCTTACACTGTTAACATGACTTATAATAACCCCGTACCATTGTTAATAATTCATGTTAGCCCATGCTACACCCACACAGGTGAGTCATCTCCTGGGACTATGTGGGTGACGTCGCTGTCAGCCTTGTTTGTGCATCAGAGATTCTCAGTGTGAACGTTTAGACTTCCTAATGTCTGCTAGATAAATGAGGCTAGATTTGTGAGTTCATAAGTTTTAATGTATAAAACAACTTTTGAATTTTTTTTCAATTAGGCAGTTTATACTTTCAATCCTTTTTACAGCCATATATTTTGTAATAATTGCAGCGTCAAATAATAAGAACAAGTACAGGACTTCTCTTTGACATCAGGAGACTGCAGAGTATGAAAAAGGTTATCTGATGTCACAGTTTTTACACTGGGATGTAACCCATAATGCACTGGGCTCCCAGGAGACAGCAGCTCAGCTGTGAAATTAGTGTTGTCTGGGGAAACGCAGAGTAACACTTTTTTTTTAATGAGCTTTACATTCTGAAATATTTAGCACACAGACTGGCCTTAAGTATAACTCTGTCACGACAATACATTTTCTGAATTTAAGGTTAAACAATTTAAAGGAAATTATTATTAGGGAGGGAATAACAAACCCGACTGATGCTGATACAATCTTGTAGTTAAAGTGGGAGATGAAAAAGAAGCCAACAAGTATTGTTAGCTATAGGTTATAAATACTCTACTCCAAAATCTTGTGCACCTGGTTGTCAGACAATCATGCCGGTATTTTCAGCTTTAATGGAGAATCTATAGTGGAAAAAAAGAATCCGCTCTACCTGGATTTGATTTTCATCCCCACATGGCTCTGTTATCTGGCTGCCACATAACGCCTCTGGAGAAGCCATTTCTTTTTCTACAGGACTCAGCTATGTTTGCTGGCACAAAACAGTTTTCTTTGCGTCACACAAACCCAGTCAGGTTGCGTGTTCTTCCAGGTAAGTTTTGCAAAAGTTCTGTTCCCAGTCATCAGTCATGTGTCCTCTGTGTGGCACCTGAATATCATCATAATTATAAAACTCACTGCCAAGGTAATCACAACCTTAACCATCCTGCAGCCCAGGCACTCACAATACAACTGACTCACTCACGTCAGTCTGCTATTCAGTTCTGCACCATGCCAGCCACCCACAACAACAACACAACTCACCTGTGCATTAGACTCCAGATAATTATAGGACATTAACTGATGTAACAACAGTTCACTGTCACTTGTTAGCAGAAGAGCAGATTGAAAGAGTAAAAAAAGTAAGAACTTCAGAACATGAAGTCAGACTTCCACGTTTGAAGGAATGAACTTTAAATGATTCTTTTCTCTTTGCATTACTTGGATTCAGACCTCCTATAGGTCCACTCTAAATGCTGAATATAGTTACTTGTTTTAATATTAGAGTACAGCTTCTGTCTTTAACACCAAGTGAAGTCACCAGCAAAAGAGCACATGTTCTTTAGCAAAGATTAAACAAAGACAAGGTTAAATAAAACCTGATGTAACGTCATTGGTCTTCACTTCTATTGTGAGTTAAAGAGTGTTTGTGTCTTATTTACTGTGAAGTAACCGGGACATCCAGAGCCAGTTTGGCTCCCTCACTCGTTTTTTCCCAGGGTGAATGTAGCTGTTGATTATAATGTGGATTTGGGGTCCTGTGGGTTAATAAAATTATGACAAATGACACATCCAGGAAACCTTCTTTTACACAGTCATTGTCTCAGCCATGTGTATAAAGAGTAATATCACTCCTAGCTATAGTTTGACAAAATCAATATCTTTGAATTAGAGAGACGGTGCCATGTTTGTTTATTACTAGAGATGGCACGATACCACCTTTTTATGTCCGATACCGATATCATAAATTTGAATATTGTCCGATACCGATATGAATCCGATATAGTGTGTTTTTTAATTAAAACTGTTTTTTTAATATCTTGCTGCATTTTGTATAAGTTCAGATTCAAGTTTTAAAAAAACAAACAAACACTAAACAAAAAATACACTGCACCCAAAATATTTCATAGTTCAGCAATACTGATCAATCTAATAAACTTAAACCTACTCCATCCTCCCTATTCTGGTATTTTAAAGAATAAGCAACCTAATTAATAGGGTTGCAAACTCCCACTAAAAAAAAAAAAAATAGGGAACCACCCTCCACCTCATGATGCTTAATCGACGTAATCAACATTAATTTGATGCAGTGTGGAAAAAAATGCACAGAAAGCCATTATTTTTCAAGAATAATTAAATAGATTCAACATCTTTCTTCAACAGAATTGCAGACTGCACAGATGGTACCTTCCCAAAGGAAAAAGTACTATAGCTTACTAGTGTATATTAGGCTTAATAGTTACTATATACAGTAATGGACTTCTATACATTTTACATCATATTAAAACTTTGGGTGTAAGATTCAGATAATTAATTATTAAAAACTAGACATTTTAAATGGGAATAAGAAAGAAGAGTATGTCTTTGTGCCCCCCCCCCCCCCCCCCCCTTTCCCTGTAAATGCCCTATCGGCCCCCCTTGGCTAAACTTTGCTAGATCCGCCCCTGCACACTTACCAGCCGTCAGCTACGTAGAAAAAGATCCTGGTGTAGAAAGTAATATTAAATAAATTCTAACAACAGCTTATCAAGCTTAAACGTGCTGCTGTTGTTCAGCCGCTGGTTTCCTCTTTCTGGCGCGAAGTGGGCCAAAAACAAACTAGAGAGACGGACTCGCGACAGAAAAGCCGATCAGCTGATCATTGATCAGTTTCACGATTGAAGTAGCAGCAGGAGAGGGAGGGGGAGAGAGAGCCAGTCGCTCCATATATTGGTTGTTAAGCTTAACGCTGGAATGCTTTACAAACATTCAGAGATGAATTTACACACTTGCTTTACTTCTCTCTGGGATAACTTCCTCAGAGATGAAATGCTGGTTTGGTAGCGAGGCTACAAATACACACAGCCGCTCTATCACATGAGCACACTGCTCCGACGTGCTACGGTTATGAGCCGAGTTGCGCCATGTCGCAAGTTTTGTGAGGTGCTTTTTTGATATTTAATGGATCGGATTACATTTTTTATTTCTCTCCGATATCCGATCCAGTAATTTAGTTTATCTGACCAATACCGATACTTAATATCGAATCGGTACATCTCTATTTATTACTGTTTAATTCTTGATGAATACATTCATATTCCTTTTTTTCCCTTTTAACAATTCAAAAACTGAACATTAGCCACCTTTGTAGATCCAAAGCACCTGGCATTTCTTCAGCTTTGCGGAGACTGTGGTGGTAAAGTGGGCCATCTAAAAATCTGAAGGTTTGTGGTTTGATCCCTGGCTCCTCCTATCTGCATGCTGAAGTATCCTCTGGGAAAATACTGAACCCCGAATTGCCCCCGATGCATCCATCAGAGTGCGAGTGCAAATGTTAGACAAGGGTTAGGAAAAACCTGCTTGTAGGAATCTGTGTGTGATTGGGTGAATGAGGGTTGCAGTGCTCAGTCACTGTAAATAGGTGCTATATCCGGCCATTCATCAGATGTACTAAAAACTTGAATTACTTTCCTCCTACATGGTTTAATATTTTACTCTCTTTTCTCAGGCAGTTCGATTGTGCCGTTGTAATGACTAATGTGACTAAAACATTGCCACTGCAAACTATACTAGTTCATAATGCAAACTGATATGTGACTTTAGTATTCCAAATGTCCACGTAATCCACTCATCCCTGAGGTAATGGGCTACTACAACAGGACTAATGAAATAAAATCCACGTCATGCAGGCAGTATTGTAAAGATTTTATTAAAAACACATACTTTACAACAAAGCTACATCTCTATTAAAAAAAATCCAGTCACAATTATATTTTGGTGTGGGTGCATCCAGATATAAAAAACAGTCCATCTTCCCGCAAATGTAGTTTCCATTGCTACCGTTACTGCTTTATCCACGTACAATGGATAAAATATATATATATATATATATATATATATATAAACAATTTTTAAATAGTGGAAGGCAAAAAAGAAATTACTGTAAAAAAACAAACTTGACAGCAAAACAAAAATAAAAACAAATAACCACTGTATCTTTATTAAACTTATGCTTAACCAGGAAGTAAAACTAGAAAGTAGGGATCTCTTCTGCGAGTCCTGGATCTTTTTCAGCACAGGCACCTTTTTACAACGACAAATGTACTTAACCCAAAAAATCCATCACCACACGTAAGACAATTCAAGAGAACTAGGACAAGAATCACATACAATCATATTAATAACAATCAATAATATGATTTCATGCAGCTGCACATCACCTGCAGTATACACCATCACCCACAGGGTAGAATTATACTCATACAGTATATTTACACTACTAAATGAATCAACAACATCTTTGTTCCTTCCAGGTGACCAAACAGGCACCAACTTCTTTATCTTCATTTTTACCGTTTTCAAGAAAAGATCAAAAGACAGAAATGTTTCAGATGACTACAGTGGTGTTGCTATGGGAGCTTCGATCCTACGAGAGAAAAGTGAAAAAGGTGAAATTAGAATTTAAGATGAGGTTACGCACACAGGTAGAGAAAAGCACCAAGACATTAGAAGAAAATAAAAAATGAAAGTAGTTAAGACTAAATGAATGGCACTTCATCCACACCTTCAGGTATATTTGTAATCTTTACAAATCAGTCTTTTGCTTAATTTGCAATTAATTAAAAACCCCTAAATGCAGTTCTGTGAAATTGCCCGCTTTTATAGTTTTCTCATAGTTTTGCATAAAACCTCTTCAAACCATTTCATACACTGAATCATTTCAGTGTATGAAATGTATCCATTTTCTGTGTCCTCGGTCAGGATTCTAAACATATTTCAGTTAAAATACAATAACTCTGGAGTCGTTGTAGGATCACAGTGGTGCACTGACTGATACTGCCAACCTAAAGGTGTGGCTGGGATATTAAAAGCCATGCAAGATAAAAGAAGAATAAAACAACACACCACTGGGTCAGAGTGTGTCACTAGCTGTGTGTGGATCTTACAGAAAGGCGGTCGTAGTTCTTCTGGTTGTTACTGCGTGGAGGCTGAATGTCGATGGAGTGGTAGCTGGGAGGCAACTCTGACCAGTCCTTCCCTTTTCCTCCTTTTCTTCTCATACTGTCCTCTTCATCTGAGCTCCAGGACCCGTTGCGGTGCAGGGGAGGTGAGTAGCTCCTCTGCCTACGAGGAGCTCTGCTTTGTAGCTCATCCATGAGGTCATCGCGACTTCGGGCACGGTGCCTGGACGAACTCCCTCTCTCATTCCTTGAACTCCTGTGAGATGCTCTTCCCCGCCTGTTGTCCCTATCCGAATCATCAATGTAATCACGCAGGATTCCCCGCCTGGGAGGAGACGCACTTCTGTATCTGTCTCTTGATCCACGACTGTTGCGGTGGAGACCACCTGCTGAGCGGTTTGTACTCCCACTGGACTGGCTGGATATCCTGAGAGCCCCCCTAGCTCCATCTCCACCACCAGGGCCCCTGCGTGAAGAAAAGCTGGGTACACGCTGGATAATAGGAGGCAGGGTGATCACTCTTCTCTCCATCCCTCTCGTCCCCATCTCATCCAGTGCTGACAACACACTCGGAGGCCCTGGTGTGTAGGAAACTTGTGGAGGAGCATGCTGAGCCTGTAATGGAGGCACATTCTGGACAGCATGAGGAGCCATCCCTGGTGCAATGACATCAAGCCCTCTCACTTGATTCTCGAAGTATTCCAACACCTGGTTGTTACCATGAATGCTGCCACGCACACTGCTGTTGCCATAGTGTAAAGGAGGAGGTGGCGGCTGCTGCTGTAGGCCCATGGGTGACAGCTGCATGGGAGCCATGGCAAAGTTGTGCTTGTTTGGGTAGTCTGAGTATGAATCTGAAACCAAACTGACAGCGATTAAGAAGATAAACAACAACTGTTGAACCTACATGAACTCAAGTTATTCTCTGGACATTTGAAGGGAGGAGTATTGTTTAGAGGAGTATTGCCAAATTTGTACACAAACAAGGAATTTGGCGCAGTGTCATGATGCAAAAAACAGTGGTACAGAAATAGAACATATGGTATTTGCAGTATATGTATATATATATATTACAAAAACACAGAAAAGGAATATATACTAACTACCTAGAGATACAGATATACAGAGTACAACTAGAAAATAAGAAATAAGTAAGCCTACGATTAAGTGCTTTAACTGAATCTGGTGTGCAATGTTGTTATAGGCTGACTAAATAAGGTTGTTATTGTAGCATATAGTCCAACAGCCTGGGGAAAGAAACTATTCTCATGCCGTGAGATGTCTGTTCTGCAAGGTGCATGAGTGCACAGGGAAGGCAGGGGTGGGCCCAATTACATTAAGAGATTTGATTGAGCAATCCAGTGTCAGTAATGAAAATGAACGAATGGGCTGCTGTCAGTGCTTGTAGGGCCGGTGCATATGTGTTGCATGTAAACGTTTTACAATGAAAGGCATTGTGACCACTGAAATGCTCACATGAAGTGTTGAACCAGTATTAAACACAGACTGTATAAAAAAGACAAAGCCAGTACAGAAGATTCTTAAACCAGTATTCTTTCTATTGGCCAGCAGGGGGCAACTCCTCTGACTGCAAAGAGAAATCAGATTGTATATAATTTTACCGAATAACTATTCTTGCTTTATTGCCTTAGTAAACATTTTTCTGTTTACGTGCTCAATCACTTGTTTCAACACTTCCTGAATACAACATGAAGTTTATTTTGTGATTTATCATCAGCTTTAAAGTAAAAGAGAAGATGAAGCAGAATATGTTTCAGGTCAGTGCTAAATTATCACGATGCATGTTGTACGAACATGCAGTGCCCTCCGTTTCTGACTAATATCAAAACCAGATTTAAAAAAATACAAACAGGTGTGAAAAAGCAAGAGTGCACAAACCAATGAGGGAGCTTTGAATCGTCTTTTATGTACAGTCTATGGTTTTAACGCTGTTAGAGTAACACAGATACAGACAGGGCAGCATAAGCAGATTCCAAAAATTGAGGCTTCTTGCAAAAAAAGAGTTCACGTGGTGGAAACAAACCACATTACAACCAGAGGTAAAATAAATAAATAATAATAAGGGCATGACTGCAATACAAGCCTGCTTCAAAGCTTTCTATTGCAGGTCTGCTACCTTCACCAGCTGAAGTGAATAAAAGCTCTGATGCCCATATTCAGAATTCCACATTGTTTGGGGGTTTATTTTACGTCATTGCAAATAAAGGATTAAGGACAAGTCTTATTGTGCTTTCCCTCACTCACCTGAATACAGAATGGGAACGCCCTGGGAGGAAGCATTGGAGCTGATGGGAGCATAAATGGGCTGACCATTCATCCAGGGTAACATAGCTTTCCGAGCTTCTTTCAGCATCTTGTGCTCCATCACAGCTGAAGTCAAAGCACATGGAGCAAGCAGTTCAAAAAGACTGATATAGGTACTTAACCAGCAGATACTGATTTACAGCAGAGGGTAATAATAATACTGCTTGTTTTTAAAGTACACTGGACCATCTCAGTAAATATTCTGTCTTAAAACAAACTGAGGGGAATTTCAGCTTACATTTCTTTACTAATGTATTTCCTCTTTTGTAGCATGCCGTGAGAAGGGCACATAATTACAATGTGTTTGCAGAGTGCATATTTCACATATTTTCGAGAGCACACAGGGCTGCGCACACACACAGGATTATATGAAACACAATGACACATCTGGCAGCTGCGGCGACCTTCAAAAGAACAGTGCTGCATACCATTTACAATTCATGTCCTCGTCAAACATTTAGAAATTTTTCTCTATGGATTTTAAATTAGTTTGATCTATATCTACTCATAATAACTCTCTTTATCTTAGACTACAGGCTTACTTAAAAATAATTAATCAGTTTAAAATTGCAAAATGGTTTATGCAGTAATAATGAGATACGGCGTATGGGTTCTCTCCATGCACTGTGGTTTCCTCCGATGGTACAAATACATGTTTATTAAAAACTTGTGAAACATTAAACTTTTAACTAATGCCTGATTTAGACTTCTGCAGGGAGCCATTGCAGAGATCTACGTAAGTCGCCGACGTCATTGCCCACATTTATACTTTTAAGTGGCTATGTGTTATTTACCATGTAGTCGTATCCCAGTGTTTCATATACAGTGTTGGGGAGTAACGGAATACATGTACCAGCGTTACGTATTTAAAATAAAAAATATGAGTAACTGTATTCCGTTACAGTTTCCGTTTAAATAGGTGGTAATCAGAATACAGTTACTTTGTGGAAATAAATAGAATACACGGCGGTCATTTCTTGTTTCATATGTTAGCCTATGCCCACTCTATGCCTTCTCCAATTTAGGTGATTAAAAACAGTTGGGTGCAGGTTTAGCTCAGTTGGATGAGCATGTAATCATATGTCGTATAGCTGAGAGAGGCCGGCCTGGGTTTGAGTGCAACCTGCGGACTTTTTTTTCTCAGTTTCCATTCAGGATTAATACATTTTCTCTGATTCTGATTGCTGGAAATCCAAACAAAACACACAATAACAGGCTCTAATGTAAGCGTCCTGTTAATGTTGGTGGCGTCAGTTACATGGACCCAGAGCCAGCATTTCTTACTTGGACACCACATCATAACAAGAATGGGATGGGTGAAACTTCAGTATCTTCGGTGTACTATTGTTGTGGGGCGATTGTGGCTCAAGAGTTAGGAGTTCGCCTTGTAATCGGAAGGTTGCCGGTTCGAACCCCGGCTTGGACAGTCTCGGTCGTTGTGTCCTTGGGCAAGACACTTCACCCGTTGCCTACTGGTGGTGGTCAGAGGGCCCGGTGGCGCCAGTGTCCGGCAGCCTCGCCTCTGTCAGTGCGCCCCAGGGTGGCTGTGGCTACAATGTAGCTTGCCATCACCAGTGTGTGAATGGGTGGATGACTGGATATGTAAAGTGCTTTGGGGTCCTTAGGGACTAGTAAAAGCGCTATATAAATACAGGCCATTTACCATTTTACCATTTGTGTGATTTTTATCACTATTAATGAAGGCTACTCGCCACCAAGCTAACACTGTTAGCTGGCGTTGGCTGAGGTTAGTCCATAGACTGCAGACTGTTAGGCCGTTTCTAAATACTCAAGTACGCAAGTCTGTACTCGCCTTTTCGCTAGTCTGGACTTCGGAAGTTCACACAGGAGTCCGGACTTCCCGAGAACGCAGCGCGATCATTCTACAATTGGAACGGCAGTGTACTTGATGAGCTATGACGTAGATTTCCAGCTGAAGCCTATTCAGCTGCAGTATTTCTACTTTGCCACATAGTTACATGTTTGAATACTTTTCTGGCAACAGAAGTTTCTTTCTCATGATTTAGTGAAGTGAATCTTCCACATGTAGAGCTACAGCTAAAAATGTACAATCAAAAAAAGCATTTCTTCTACCTTTTTCTGGACAGCAGCATGTCCGAGGGCAACAAGGGCAGCGGACGTAGCAGCAACAATTCTGCGGGCAGCACTGACAGCAGCATATGCAAAAGAGCATGATGAGCAGGAGACCACCGATGATGATTAACAGGACCGTCAGCCAGTCTGGAGCAAGTGACAGTAAAACATAATTACTGACAACATTACTGATATAGCAGTATATTTTACATTTTACTACCTCAAATAACTCGACTTGAAGCGACTGAGGGGACTTACGGAAAACGATGAGCTTGACTTCACGATCCGAGTCCCCTGTTGTGTCACCGGGAGCATCAATGGTGCAAAAATACACACCGTTATCCCACCACATCACCTCAGTGATGACCAGATCAGCAGCTGTTGTCAGAAAACATCACATTAGTCTGAAATGTGAAAGAAATTGAAATACATTTAGACTGTACTGCAGCATTATAGTTATGATGTAATCAAACATACTGTTTCGAATTGTAATTCTGCGGTTCCTGTATTCCGCACCCAGGATGGGCTCATTGATGCCCCGTTTCTGGATGACAGTACGAACGGTGCGCTGGCGGTCCGGGCAGTCATTGGAGGGGTCCTGACCGAGCTGCAGAGCTGCCTGATAGGCTTTAGGAAAAAAAGGAAATTATTTAAATAGGAATATAAGTACATATGCTGCTTAAACCACTGAAAAACAGTCTGATAGGAATTAAAAATATGAAGGAAAATTAAACAGTACACACAAAGATTAAAAACACACAGCTGATGCCTCAAACCTGTGTAAAATAAAAAAAATACAATTTTTATTTAAATTTTTATGAAAATATGCATAATGCAGAGCCTTGCAGGCTGAAATTAGACATGTCTGTAATTCTGTATGTGTTGGTGTGAAAAGGAATGCAAGGATCGGGTGTGTCTATATGCACACCACACTGAAACAGGGCAAACACAATGGAACCACTGCACGCTTGTCATGATCTCTGGTATGGACCCTGGGATTTTCAGCGGTGTCGAGTTGTGGGTTTTTTGTTTTTGTATTCTTTGATATTCATAATGGTTTCCCCTCTATTTGTATTTTCTTGGTCTCTTTATGTTTTCTTGTTTTGTGCTTCTTAAGCACATGCTGGAGGTTAACTCCTGTTTTACTTGAAGATTAGTTTTGTTCCCTGTCTGTCCTCCCCTGATACCCCTGGTTGCTTTCACCTTTTGTTGATTAGTTTTCACATCTCACTTCTCATCTGTGTCCCATCCCCCATCAGTCCTCTGTGTATAAATAATCCTGATTACACTTTTTCTTTTATTGTGCTGTCACTGTATCCCTGGGGTTGTTCCCTGGAAACTTTGGATGTCATTTGTTATCTCGCTGTGGATTTTGTACTTTGAATTTAACCATGAACCTAAAAAGGTTGTTTTTTGTTTTCTTAGGTTTTGCATTTGGGTCCTTTACTAACAACCGTAGTAATACTTAGCCCAAAGTTAAAACTCAGATATGCAATGTTTGGATCCACTGTGCATCTTTCTGTTTGTCAAAATATTTTTGAAAATTACTGTTGACTTATTTGAAATGTTGTCCAGCTGAATTAAATTTTAATTAGTAACTTTTTGAATAACTTGTGTCGTGTTCAGGGTGCTCCCCACCTCTCACCCGGGGCTCAAGGCTCTCACAACCAGGGCCCTATACTACAAAGCAAGATCAACATACCTAAGTTATCTTTCTGTTATCTGGAGTCACTTAAACTAACACTGGCAATCTGGATAAGCATTCAGTGAATCTGGTTATCAGCTCGCTAAGTAAACCCATCGTTTCCCCTGCTTGCTGACGTGAAAGTGGCAGCATCTGACTAACCCCACTGATGGGTACCGGGAGCAGAGCGGCTAATTTTGAATGGAAGATGAAAACAATAATATTAGAAACATATTATTTATCAAAATTATTACATTTTTATATTTTCTAATTAGTTTTTATTTTTATTTCATTTTGATTACTCACTCGCTTTTAATTCATTTCAGTGTCAGTTAACTTGCAGAGCGGGCTTGTCTCAGATTAGTTTTTAATTATTGAAAATGTTATATATATATATATATATATATATATATATATATATATATATATATATATATATATATATGAAAATAAGGAAAACATACTGTTTGATAACATTTTGAAATATTGACTTACCTTTTTGTGCACAGATAGCTACAACTGATTTACTTTGCTGTTAAGACTGGTTTGTATCAGGATCTAAGTCAATATTGAATACATTTTTGGTAATTTATAAAAGACTTGCATATTTGAATCCTTTGGTCTACAATAATAGAAACACAGGATTCTGAGACCAGAAAAGGGAGCTCATATCCTGAATCCTGTGCGGCAAAGATTTGAGCAACAAAAGGAAAGAAAAAGGGGTCAAAGTTTCAGTTAAATATTAAACAAGGTGATCCACAGGAGTCATTCATCCAGTCGGGCTGAAGACTAGAACTGTAAAAGCAGAAATTACTGCCTCGCTGGTATACGCCTTCACCAGCAAGTCACGTTGCAGTTTTTGTCAACACAAAATTATAAAAGTATTTTAACTGAAGATTGAAGGTGATTCTAATAAAACAAACGCTGTGGCCATTACAAAGCTGGAAAGTGCTTCAGGCGTGGATGCTGACAAAATGAAACTACAAACTATGAACACACCAACAAAGCACAGAAAGAGTCTAATCTGTTAATATCTGCTCATTTTAAAGTACGTGTATCAACAACGTACCATCCTCTTCTTCCACCTGTAGCCTCACCTGTGGAGTAGTAATCCAGTACGGGGTCTTTACAGAAGGATTTGAACTTCCAGGAGACCAGGACGTCCTGCTGGTTCGCTGAGGTTGAGTAGTCACAGCGCAGAATCACAGAGGCAAACAGCATCGTCCTCCTCTCCGTCTCTGGAACATTCACTGTAACGGACAGCAGCTCTGACACAGGAAGGGAGAATGGTGAGATTGGACTTTAAAAACTTAAACAGCAACAACTGATTTGACACACACACAATTGGAATTGATATTCCATCAGCCAAAAAAAAGACCTCGTGCGATGGCTGCTGAGTGATGGATTGAAAAGAATCTGACCAAACTGGTTAACAGTTTACGCTTGAAATGCTTAACTGTGCGCAGATTGTACTCTATTATTACAAGTAATAACAGCCTTCAGTCACGATCTATAATGGCAAGTTTTGGAAAACAAGCTGATGACAAAAAACATCTGCTGATGGACAAATGTATCAGTTAAAGTTAAAGGTAAAAACTTTCTCCTCAGTTATCCTTGAACGATGCCAGCTTTACTCAGTAGATTTATATCTCAAAATACAAGTCCCCAATCAGTTATTTTCCACAGTTTATTATCTTTGTTCCGTCCATCCATCCATCCATCTTCATCCGCTTTGTCCGGGGCCGGGTCGCGGGGGCAGCAGCCTAAGCAAAGAGGCCCAGACCTCCCTCTCCCCAGCCACCTCCTCCAGCTTATCCGGGGGAATACCAAGGCGTTCCCAGGCCAGCCGAGAGATATAATCTCTCCAGCGTGTCCTGGGTCTGCCCCGGGGCCTCCTCCCGGTGGGACATGCCTGGAACACCTCACCCAGGAGGCTCCCAGGGGGCATCCTTGTCAGATGCCCGAACCACCTCAGCTGGCTCCTTTCGATGTGGAGCAGCAGCTGCTCTACTCTGAGCCCCTCCCGGATGGCCGAACTTCTCACCCTATCTCTAAGGGAGAGGCCAGCTACCCTTCGGAGGAAGCTCATTTCTGCCGCTTGTATCCGCGATCTCGTTCTTTCGGTCACTACCCACAGCTCGTGGCCATAGGTGAGGGTAGGGACGTAGATCGACCGGTAAATTGAGAGCTTCGCTTTTACACTCAGCTCCCTCTTCACCACGACGGACCGGTGCAGCGTCCGCATTACTGCAGCTGCAGCCCCAATCCGTCTGTCGATCTCCGGCTCCCTTCTCCCATCACTCGCGAACAAGACCCCGAGATACTTGAACTCCTCCACTTGGGGCAGGAACTCATCCCCGACCCGGAGTGGGCACTCCACCCTTTTCCGGCTGAGAACCATGGCCTCAGATTTGGAGGTGCTGATCCTCATTCCCGCTGCTTCACACTCGGTGCGAACCGTTCCAGTGCGAGCTGGAGGCCCTCACCCGATGAAGCCAACAGAACCACATCATCTGCAAAAATCAGAGATGAGATTCTGAGGCCACCAAAGCGAAAGCCCTCCGCCACTTGGCTGCGCCTAGAAATCCTGTCCATAAAAATTATGAACAGAACCGGAGACAAAGGGCAGCCCTGGCGGAGCCCATCACCCACCAGGAACGAGTCCGACTTATTGCCGGCAATGCGAACCAAGCTCTTGCAACGGTTGTATAGGGATCGAATGGCCCGTAGCAATGGGCCAGACACCCCATATTCCCGCAACACCTCCCACAGGACACCCCGAGGGACACGGTCGAATGACTTCTCCAAGTCCACAAAACACATGTAGACTGGTTGGGCAAACTCCCATGCACCCTCAAGTATCCTCGAGAGGATAAAGAGCTGGTCCAGTGTTCCGCGACCAGGACGAAAACCGCATTGTTCCTCCTGTATCCGAGGTTCGACTAACGGACGAACTCTCCTTTCCAGCACCCTGGCATAGACTTTCCCAGGGAGGCTGAGGAGTGTGATCCCCCTGTAGTTGGAACACACCCTCCGGTCCCCTTTCTTAAAGATGGGGACCACCACCCCGGTCTGCCAGTCCACAGGTACTGCCCCTGATCTCCACGCAACATTGCAGAGGCGTGTCAACCAGGACAGCCCTACAACGTCCAGAGCCTTCAGGAACTCGGGGCGGACCTCATCAACACCAGGGGCTCTGCCACCAAGGAGTTGTTTAACTGCCTCAGTTACCTCGCCCCCGGAAATTGGCGGGTCATTCCCCTCATCCCCAGACTCTGCTTCCTCCTCGGAAGACGTGTCAGTGGGATTAAGGAGGTCCTCGAAGTATTCCTTCCACCGCCTGACAATTTTCTCAGTCGACGTCAGCAGCGCTCTGCCAGCACTATACACAGTGCAGGTAGAGCACTGCTTTCCCCTCCTGAGACGTCTGACGGTTTGCCAGAATCTCTTCGAGGCAGTCCGAAAGTCTTTTTCCATGGCCTCTCCGAACTCACCCGAGTTTTTGCTTCAGCCACTGCCCGAGCCGCATTCCGCTTGGCCTGTCGATACCTGTCGGCTGCCTCCGGAGTCCCACAGGCTAACCAAGCCCGATAGGACTCCTTCTTCAGCCTGGTGGCTCCCTTCACCTCTGGTGTCCACCATTTGGTTCGGGGATTACCACCACAGCAGGCACCAACCACCTTGCGGCCGCAGCTCAATGCAGCAGCTTCGGCAATGGAGACGCTGAACATGGTCCATTCGGACTCAATGTCCCCAGTCTCCCTCGGAATGCTGTTGAAGCTCTGCCGGAGGTGTGCGTTGAAGATCTCGCGGACTGGGGCCTCTGCTAGACGTTCCCAGCACACCCTCACTACGCGTTTAGGTGCACCAGGTCTGTCCAGCGTCCTCCCCCGCCACCTGATCCAACTCACCACCAGGTGGTGATCAGTTGACAGCTCAGCCCCTCTCTTTACCCGAGTGTCCAGAACATATGGTCGCAGATCTGCTGAACAGGGTGTTCGTTATGGCCAAACCGCCATGGCACCGCTCAGGTTCAGATCAGGGAGGCTGTTCCTCCCAATCACGCCCCTCCAGGTCTCGCTGTTGTTACCCACGTGAGCATTGAAGTCTCCCAGCAGGACAACAGAGTCTCCAGGTGGAGCACCCTCCAGCACCCCCCCCCCAGGGACTCTAAGAAGGCTGGGTACTCTGCATAAGCGCAGATGACAGTCAGGACCCGTTCCCCGACCCTAAGGCGCAGGGAACAAACCCTCTCGTCCACCGGGAAAAACCCCAACGTACCGGCAGCAAGGGGATATTAGGATACCCACCCCAGCCCGCCGCCTCTCACCAGGGGCAACTCCAGACTGAGACAGAGTCCAGCCCCTCTCCAGGAGACTGGTTCCAGAGCCCAAGCCATGTGTAGAGGTGAGCCCGACTATATCTAGCCGGTACCTCTCAACCTCACGCACTAACTCAGGCTCCTTCCCCACCAGAGAGGTGACACCTCTCTGGTGGGGAAGATAACATTATCTTTGTTATAAACTAAAATTTGTTGATGCACTAAATGTTAGGAACTATGTGAAAAATGTCTTTAAACCATTTCTGCAGTTAATATTGCGAGTCTTCTTTTTAGAGATTGTTCAATCCAAAACTTAATATCTTCTCATCACAGAGCCATTTTTAAACTGAAGAAGACACTTTCTAATAATATGAATATGAATATGAATTTATCTCCTCACTATAATAATAATAATAATAATAATAATAATAATAATAATAATAATAATAATGGATTGCATTTATATAGTGCTTTTCGAGAACCTCAAAGCGCTGTACAATTCCACTATTCATTCACTCTCACATTCACACACTGGTGGAGGCTACAGTTGTAGCCACAGCTGCCCTGGGGCAGACTGACAGAAGCCAGGCTGCCATATCGCGCCATCGGCCCCTCTGGCCAACACACTATGCAAATAATGAATACTGAATACATGATACTGAATTACAGGTTGTAGATTTTCTGGTTCCCACATGTCAGGCTAACGTGTAAATGAGCAAAACCCAGTAGGAAGATACTTAGGAGCAGAGACTATGTTCATATTTCTACTTATAGTTGAAGTTGCTTCTTTTATTAAGTTTGAGCTGAAAAGTGTTTGTGATCATTGAGCTCTTAAAAGTATTTGGTACTTTTTTCCTTTAAATCATAGCTGCGTTAACAATCTATGGCACAAAATACTACAGTTCCAATAAACAAGGCATCTTCAAATTACTTGTTTTCATTGACCAACAGTTTAAAAACAGTTTCACTAGCGGTGGAGTGTTCTCCACATGTTCTGTTCTCCACAGAATATTTGCAATTATTTCCTGCTCCCCTTTGTGTCATTAAAAAAAAATCAAACAAAACATGTTTAGATTAACTGTCATTTTGGACAGTTACAGGAAGTCATGATGGGTATTATTAACCAGTCTGTGATAAAAGTGGAAAGCATGTTAAAAAGATGATACGTGATAATTAAGTCAGCTGCAGTGCTACTTATCTGACAAAGATTATTTTTTACTGTGTGCTGACATAATGTGATACATTCAGTGTAAAGATTGCACAGTATTACACTGAGCCACACCTGTGATCATGGGAACCTGTTTCATGAACGATATCAAGCTATTTTATACAATTACAATACAATACAATTTTATTTATATAGCACATTTAAAAACCCGAAGGCACACCAAAGTGCTTCACAGTAATATGGAGAGTCAACATAAGTCAAAAACAGGGTACAAATCGGGCACAAGCACAGACAGGATAGAGGCACTAACAGACCAGGAGAGTTAGATAAATACAAAATATGCTACGAAGACAAAAACAGCAGTAAAATTAATAAAAATAATACATTTAATAAAATCTAATAAAAGATTTAAAAGTTTAAAAATTAAAAGATTTAAAAGGGTATTAACTGGTCGGGAAAGCCAAGTCAAATAGATATGCTTTTAATCTTGATTTAAAGGACTGGATAGAGTCTAAGGCTCGAATAGAAGCAGGGAGGCTATTCCAAAGGTTGGGTGCAGCTGAAGCAAAGGCACGATCGCCTCTGGTGTTCAGTCTAAACTTAGGTTGGGCCAGGAGTAATTGACCTGATGATCTTAATGCACGACAAGGAGTGTACAAATTGAGGAGGTCAGTGAGGTAGCTGGGCGCAATGTTATTCAGGATTTTAAAAGTGAGTAGCAAGATTTTAAACTCAATGCGATATTTGATTGGTAACCAGTGTAGATCAACAAGAGCCGGAGTAATAGGGTCAAATTTTCTAGTGCCAGTAAGAAGGCGAGCCGCAGCATTCTGAACGAGTTGCAGCCTTCGAAGAGAGAAGGCTTGGAGACCACAGTAGAGAGAATTACAATAATCTAACCTGGAGGTCACAAAAGCATGGATAAGTTTTTCCAGGTCCCTGTGTGGTATATAATTTCAGCCATAAGCACTCTTGCCAAACAGGTAATTTTTAAATTCTATTGATAAAATCCCTTCATAGATCCTGTTGAACACAGTCTATTAGCCCATATGAACATCTTGGCACTACAGAAAAAGGCGAACCAGTGGTTTAAGGTTAGAATAATCGGATTTTAAAAGTTTAAAATGGTCTGTATCTGTTATTTTGACTCATTAATCCAAATAAGTCCTCAATTATAGATGACCGCTGTTAGTAAATTATTATTATTAATAAACTGTTAGCTGAAAGTTCCTTTCCTTTAAAAATCAATAAAAACTCAAAAGAGAGGGGTTAACATAAACGTCGCTTTGGCCCTCTTTTGTTTACAGCAACTTAAACAAACCCCCCACGGAAAAGTAGTGGAGCGGTCACGTGACCACAGGTCGGCCTTGTCCTGTTTACACCTGCCAATAATTAACTTTTAAAAATTACTGCTAGTTTCGACTTTTTTGCTTTAGTCGACACACATCTCCATTTAGAGCGACATGTATGAGGAAGAAAGTGCGTTTGCTGGAGAAACCTTTAAAGCCTCACCTGTTGGCAGGCGAACCAGCAGAAGCGCCATCAGGATCATATTTCGCATCTTGCTGCTCTGTATCCTCCCGCGGAAGCTCGACTTCTTTTACTGACTGAAAATCCACAAAAATCCGGAATGTTTGTAGGAAACCGCCTCGCACGCGCCGCTGCACATACTAACGAGACTTCAGTTAAGCTACAACGTCAGCCCGCTCGGCTGTGCGGCTCGTTTGCGATGAGAGGCGAGTACCGTAGTTACAACGTAACAACCGACAACCTTCCAGTAAAGAGGCGAATCATCCCCCCTCCCCGCTGGCCCGTTCCTCCACACTGCTCCGGGTGACATCAGTGGCCCCGCCCCCTTTGGCAGGTGCCGCAACAAGGAAAGAGAAAGAAAGAAATAGGACGATACCGAGATAAGCTTAATATACGTTCTATGACACTGGATACTATAGCTCAGGTGAAAAATAGTCCCTCAATCAGAAGTAGGGGAGACCGGGGATAGTTGTAACGTGGGTCAGTTGTAACACTTCCAATTTCTCCAATCAGGGCTAAGTTTCAAATGATGTGACTCATCCTGTGCATGCCCAATTCAGTTCTGCTATCACATGTGAAAAATCAGCACATTTTGTCAAACACAGACAATTTAACATGAAAAAAAAGTAATTTGTATGCCAAAAGTAAGTTTTTCTACTTTATTTCAATTTGTAATAGCATTATCTGCTTTGCAGTTAAACTCATCAAACTTAAATTATGTTATTTGTATGTCTATGGGGATATATTCTGTGTAGGTCTTTAGTGCTAATGTTTTAGTCGTTGGCTGTAATGTTAGCTAGTTCATGACTATAGGAGTCTGGGTCAGTTGTAACAGCAACAGTCTGGGTTAGTTGTAACAATAATGCAGATGTTACAACTTACCACACTATTACTTTAACTTATATTAAACAAGTTGGGGCAACGACATCAGCAGAGAGAGGTTCACTGGTCGCTTTTGTATATGCGGGTAATGCCATTGGCAACACAATTCCTCCACTGTTTGCGTTCCCACACCACACATACATTATGCAGACCACTGTGTCAGAGATGGACCAGTAGGAAATACTGGTAGTGGAAATAAATCAGGATGGGTGCAAGAAACAGATTTCCTCATCTTTCTGAAGCACTTTGCAAACCACACCAAGGTATGATAAAAAGTAATGGAATTGCGATGCTGGTGAACAACTACATTTTTTCAGCTTCATTGTTATGTTCAAAATTGGTGCAAGAGTTGTAGGTTATAATGCCCACTGAGCCAATGAGGCCAAACTCAAGGAAGACCAACCAAAATGAATGAAATATTCAGTTGCAGAAATTTCCATTGTGGTATCGCAAGAAATAAGTGGTTATATAAATATATGAGTATACATAATAGTTATTATTCATAGATACCTACATCCTAAGTTCCTGTTATTCTTCTGAAAGAAACAGAATGAGTGTGTTACAATGGTAATGCCAATGGTAATGCCAGGAGAGGCAGTATTAGTTCTGTGTTACATTAATGTGTAAGGAAGTGGGAGAAGTGTGTGTCCTGTAGGAGGCAGTAGAAAATGGATGCTCATGTTCTGTACATGCCCTGAAAGAAAGGTTCAGTAAACCAGTGCAACGATACTCCGGTGTAAGGCTCAATTATTGTATTTTTATTTTCTGAAGATGCAACATCCATAATTTCCCTTTTTTGGGGGGTTGGAATATGTTCAAAAGCTAGATTTCTGCATTCTGTCACACACACACATAGCTACATAAATGGCTCTAAGTGCATTCATGTGTTGAATAAACAAAGATTACATGTTAATGTTTTGTTAGTACCCTTATTTCATTGTGTTACATTTTACCCCAGGATATGTTACAACTAACCCAGACTGGGTTAATTGTAACATTTCACTCTTTGTGTTTGAGGCCATACCAGGCAATGGGTAATTGTGCTGCAGAGAAAATAGCTGCACTATTTAATAGCAGAGACATGTAAATACTTTGCATTACATTTTGAATCCACTACCTTAAAAGAGCTTCAATATACAGACAGAAATGTCAAAAATGTTACAACTATCCCCGGTCTCCCCTACTTGACTCCCTGGTATAACTCTCAAACACATAGCTTAAAGCAGATAACTCATAGACAACTGGAGAGGAAGAGCTGGAGAGGAAATGGGCAAATTTAGAGCAAATATAGAAGATCATCCTTTAGCCTAGAGAATCAGTTTGCTGCTTTATAAGAAAGAACTCCGTAAAGCTAGAAAAATCTTACTATTCATCATTAATTGAAGAAAATAAGAACAACCCTAGGTTTCTCTTCAGCACTGTAGCCAGGCTGACAAAAAGTCAGAGCACTGTTGAGCCAACTCTTTAATGTTAACTAGTAATGACTTCATTAACTTCTTCACAAATAAAATTTTAACCATTAGAGAAAAAATTACCCATAATCATCTCACAGATGTAATATTATCTGCAGCTACTGTCAGCACCACTGACATTCATTTAGAGTCTTTTTCTCCAAATGATCTTTCTGAGTTAATTTCAGTAATTACTTCCTCCAAACTATCAACATGTCTTTTAGACACCATTCCTACAAGACTGCTCAAAGAAGTCCTGCCATTAATTAATGCTTCAAGCTATCTCTAATAATCAGCTACATACCAAGGGCTTTCAAGCTGGCTGTAGTTAAACCGTTGCTTAAAAGGCCATGTCTTGACCCAGTGGTCAATCTTCATTTGTTTCATATCAAAAATTCTTGAAAGAGTAGCTGTCAAAGATCTCATAGATCATCTGCAGAGGAATGGCTTATTTGAAGAGTTTCAGTCAAGTTTCAGAGCCCATCACAGCACAGAAACAGCTTTAGTGAAGGTTACAAATGATCTTCTTATGGCCTCTGACAGTGGACTCATCTCTGTCCTGCTAGACCTCAGTGCAGCTTTCAATACTGTTGACCATAATATACTATTAGAACGATTAGAGCACGCTGTAAGTATTACAGGTACTGCTCTGCAGTTGTTTGTATCATATCTATCTAACAGACTCCTCTTCACACACTGAGGTTAATTATGGAGTTCCACAGGGTTCAGTGCTAGGACCAATTCTACTTACATTATACATGCTTCCCTTAGGCAGTATCGTCAGAAGGCATAGCATACTGTACATTTTCACTGCTAGGAATGTCTTAAAGACATAAAGACCTGGATGGCCGCTAACTTTTTGCTCCTTAATTCAGATAAAGCTAAGGTTATTGTACTCGGCCCTGAAAATCTTAGAAACATGGTATCTAACCTGATTCTTACTTTGGATGGCATTACCTTGGCATCCAGTAACACTGTGAGTGACCTTGGAGTCATTTTTGACCAGGACATTCAATGCACATATTAAACAAATATGTAGGACTGCTTTTTTCCATTTGCGCAACATCTCTAAAATGAGAAATATCCTGTCTGAGAGTGATGCTGAAAAACTAGTTCATGCATTTATTACTTCTAGGCTGCACTACTGTAATTCATTATTATCACAATGTCCTAAAATCTCTCAAAAAAGCCTTCAGTTTATCCAAAATGCTGCAGCAAGAGTACTGACAGGGACTAGAAAGAGAGAGCATATTTCTCCTATATTGGCTTCCCTTCATTGGCTTCCTGTTAAATCCAGAATTGAATTCAAAATCCTGCTCCTCACACACAGGCCCCATCCTATCTTAATGACCTTATAGTACCATATGACCCCATTAGAGCACTTCACTCTTGCACTGCAGGCTTACTTGTTGTTCCTGGAGTATTTAAAAGTAGAATGGGAGGGACAGCCTTCAGTTTTCAGGCCCCTCTTCTGTGGAACCGGCTTCCAGTTTGCAATCTCTGCATCGAATCATACTTATTAATCTCTGCCTCTCTTCCACAGCATGTCCTTTATCCCGCCTTCCTTCTCTAACCCCAACCGGTCGCAGCAGATGGCCCCACCCCTCCCTGAGCCTGGTTCTGCCAGAGGTTTCTTCCTGTTAAAAGGGAGTTTTTCCTTCCCACTGTTGCCAAAATGCTTGCTCATGGGAAGTCATATGATTTTTGAGTGTTTCTCTGTACGTATTATTGTAGGGTACCTACCTTACAATATAAAGCACCTTGAGGCGACTGTTGTTGTGATTTGGTGCTGTATAAATAAAACTGAATTGAATTGAATTGAATTATACTCACCTCAGCTGATCATCCTAATCATTAGGATGCTACTTCATATAATATAATATATAAAGCATCATAAAAAGAAGTTTACATATGCAGTAATGATCACTGATTCATTATTGACTGAGCTGTGGATTATCCTCTGATATTACTAATAATTGGAGTGGGGGATAATTGAGAATATATGATGGTGATAATATCTAAATCACCCAGCACCTAAGAAATGAATGTAAGAGAGAGGAAAAGGAGAAAAGGAAAAAATAAATACTAGGATATGTGACTTGCTATAACTATTGGCCCAGTTTACATATTATGGTGGTTATATACTTCCTGTCCACTTTTTTAGTTATACCTGTTGCAAATATCTAATCAGCCGCTCAGCGCATTTAGGTATGTAGGTCAAGACAACCTGCCGAAGTTCAAACTAAGTATCAGAATGCGGGACGTATTTCAGAAACTGTTGATCTACTGGGATTTTCCTGCACAATCTCTAAGGTTTATCAGAGATATAAAATATTGGTGAACAGCAGTTCTCGATGAGAAAATACCCTGTTGATGTCAGAGGTCAGAGGAGAATGGCCAGATTGCTTCATGGTATCCTTATACAATACAATACTTTATTGTATTACATTATACTATAGTTTACACCCTAGATGGAGGCATTCTTTATGTTAAAGTTAAGATCCATGATGGGAGTTTTAAGTCTGTTTTCCCTCACTGTATAAAAGGAAGCTTGGATACTGTGTAAAGTGAGCGAGGGAGAAGCAGGTCAGTTCCATTCCATTTATCATTTATGGCATGCAGCCAGAGTGTAAAGTTCACAGATGAGCCATGTTGTAGAAGCATTTGAGCTCTTTGAATGATGTTTACTTTTCCTTTTGAGGATGTACACCACTGCAGACTTCATGGTAAAAACAGAAGACAAGCGTGCCTGAGGTGGACTCAAGTGCTGAGCTCAGCTCATTCAAGTGTGCTTGAAATTCAGTGAAAAACAAAGCTTCATGAATAAAGAGCTTTAAAAATGTTCCTGGCTTCACTCTGAAGCTCACTACATGCTAATTTTTCAATTCCTTCTTTATCAGTACCTGCTGAGGACATGAAGTACCTTTGTCTTTGTGAGTCTCCAGTGTATACAAAACATTTACACTGTTATTTGCGGCCCGTGTTATATTACATTACCAAATGTTATCCAGTTATGGTTTTGTCTGCACTTTTTTTTCTTTCATTTTGTTCTAACGTAAAGAAATACTCACAGTGAGAATGACAAAAAAATAGAGACAAAACACATCCACAAACAAGCAAAATCATTCTACACAACACAAAATAACTTTACACAAAGGAAAAGGAGCAGAAAGACACACAAACCCTGAAACTGTTTATATTAGTCCAACACATGCCTCATATGAGCACCACTGTGTGTATTTTTATACTGAATGTTGTCAGTGTTTACTCAGCTCTGTATATTTAATAAGCTCTGATAAGAAAAACACAGGCTTCATCCAAGGTACACATGCATTATCAGACTCAATGAGCACTCAAAGATCAAATTCTGTGGTGACAATAGAAATTTACATTATAATAAGTGACACTGCTTACATGATGATATAAAGTGCATTTACTCAAATACAATACTTAATATAAGAGGGTATTTCTACGTTGTGCTACTTTGTACTTTTTATCTTCTTATAATGATGATCCAGTGATACAATGTATTATTATTATAATACAAATAATGACTTTATCTGTCTGTCTGTCTGGAGGTGAAGTGTGATTCTCAAGTGAAAGTGAAAAAATTCTTTCAGCACTATGGAAAACAGCTCATTCAAAACAAATCAATTTCCAGGCTCTTGTGTAGCACCACTTTACATGTATTAAATCTGAATTTATTAAACACTGGCTGCACATGCCAGACACATGCCTGATTAAATGCTTTAGATTCATTGACTGCAGGTTTAAAACCACATAAATATGCCTGAAAGAGCAATAAAATGCAAATATCAATTAAAATCAGAAAACTGTGACGTGAGTGAAAATATATGTGTAAGAAAACATATCAACTTAATTTTTATATGCGAAGGTTAACAATGAATGAATAATTTAGGGATCAGATATACACATGCTGAGTGATGATACATTAGTGTTGAATGCAATTTTCTGTCAGGCTGGAGTACTTTCTGTTTTGTTGGTGAATTGGCATAATCTCATCTACTTTTTAGAGTAACTAGTACTGTAAAAAAGTCTGGAGCCACCCTCCTTCAAGGAGCATTCTAGTAATTTTTAAGAATAAAAAAGTGACTGGAATCAAGAATAAGCCAATTTTGTCTGAACATAACAGAAAACTAAGCAAAACACATAATTTCTTTCCATTTCTTTAGTTAAATCTATGAAAAATGTCAAACAGACAAATAATTACCAGACCTGAAAAGTATATAAAAGAGATAAACAGCATCTGAAAGTCATACCCTTAAGAAATAGGAAAGACCTGACATGGGAACTGATTTGCAAATCTGGACCTCGAGTCTACTTTTTATTGAAGCCTCAACAGAAACAGTCCCAGTCAAAGGGTGGCTGTCTAGAAGCCACCTTAAAGGAAGGGAAATGGGCTGGGCAACAACTGGACTGAAAATCAGTGGCAACAGGTCTTATGAAGTGATAAATCAAACAATGCTGGTTCAAATCAACTGATAGGTCAGGAGAGAGGTGCAATAGTGAGTTTTTACACCCAGCTGTAAAATACAGATTGAAACTCTGTCATCGTTTGGGCTGGACTGATAACATCTGAAGCGGGTGCCAGTGCTGTGGATCTTGACAAAAATGATAGAAATCAACCATCTGTTTGAGTTTGTCTCACTGTACAGAACCATCTGGAGAACATCTGGCTTAATTTTTCAGCATGACAATGATCTCAAACACGCCGCAAATGCAGTAAAAGCATACCTCAATAGAAAAACACTATCAGTCATGGATTGGTATCCTCAGAAATCGAACCTCAACATTACTGAAGCAGTGTGGGATCACCTTGACAGAGAACAGAATAAAAGACAGCCAAAGAAGAAGAAGCTTTAGATGTCCTTCGAGAAGCCTGGAGAACGATTGCTGACGACTGCTTAAAGAAATGAAAAGAAAGTTTGTCTAAGAGAGTTCAGGCTGTGGTGAAGAAAAATGTTGTTGACTTTGGAGATTATAAGAATTGTACATACTCTGTTTTGTCATTTATGTTTGCACATTTCATTAAATCACTGCTCCTGTTTCCCTTTTTTCCTAGCAATATATAAAGACAAGTTATTCATTATGTAAATAAACCAACCCCAACTCCAACTCCAATCCTTTGACCGGTTTAAATGAGTCAAAGTTCAACAGGATGCGCCAAAAATCTGATGTCAGTATTACAAACAGCAGTTTCCCTTTAAAATGATCAGACATACCTGTTGTGTTTCTGAAGACTTCGCCATTTTGGGTTGGGAGTGTTTTTTTCAGTATTCTCCGATATTTTACAGAGCAAAGACTAAACTGACTAACCAAAAGAAAGAGGAGACTATAGCAAAGTTTTCTTTATTTAAAAAGTTATTAAGCAGTGCAATTGCAATCTGTAGTACAAATTCAAGGCGCAGTATTTCCAGGAACACAGGTAACAACAGGCAAAGGCAAAAATACAAAGTGAACCTGAGCTGCAGAGTAGTAGAGAAGTATGGAGGCTGAAGGCTGCTTGGTTGCTGTTCTAAAATTTTTGAATAACAAAAAAATAAAATACAAAATCTGTCCTTGGCACCAGTGTGAGTCCAGTTACATCATTGAAATACAAAGTAAGACAAATTAAAAAACAAACAAACAAATAAAATATGATATGCATGTACAAAAACACAAATATTAAATCCACTTTTTCCTCAGGATTCATTACTGACGTTTTTCAGTGATGTTATTTCAGTGAGATGAGCCTGACTTGCTGTGGTTGGAGCTGTAACAGTTAGCATCTCCTGCGCAGCTGCAGGACAGTTTTAATGCACAGGCTGGCAGCGCTGTGCTGGGTCCAGGCTGGAGACCCTGTCACACTATGAGTGAGTCCCTGCTCAGTGCAGTGCTCTGTTAGGGAAACATACCAAGAGCAACATATTAGGAACTTCACTTTCATGCTCATGCAGGGTTAGCACAGCCTGGGGACAGAGCTTTGTAACCATACACAGAAATCATGCAATACTGCAGTGGTTGCCACCTTGCTCATAGAGGAAGAAAGACTTTGGGATATTTAGAAAGCCAGAAAGCCTGTGTGTAATGGTTGCATGCTAGGCTGTGTTATAGAGGAATAATGTGCTTTCATTCATTATCAAAAATTAGGTTAGAAAAGCCACTGCTACATAAAGTCGTGTAGAAACAACACAAAATGATTTAGTGTTGACACCACAAATCTAAAATCCACAATACATATTATGTACATAACACTGAGAGACATTATTAAAGATATATAAAAGATATTAAAGGACAAGGCAGATGTTTTTTTCTCTATATTTCTTACTGTCAACAAATCTCATGTAAAGCTCAAACCAGCAGTGTTAGTTTACGCACACAGTGCTTCTGTAAACGTTGAAACCAGCTTTAGCAGATTTTGGGAAAGCATAGCTTATAACATTTATCGGCTATTTTGTTTTATAAACCAGCTCAAAAGCTTGTTAACACAAATATATAATCACAGGGAAGCAACTCACTGATTTAAATGACTTTAAACATTGCGTGATAGTGTTTCTTGCTTTAACCTAATAGGAAGGTAACAGTAACTCATATAATGTTTGGTTACAACCAAGGTATGCAGAAGAGCCTTTCTGAAAACACTACACGTTGAACCTTGAAGCAGATCAACTGCAACAGCCACTCTTGTCAGCTAAGAACAGGAAACTGAGGCTACAAGTCACACGTGCTCACTAAAATTGGACGGAGAAAACGTTGTCTTGAATGATGAATCTTCATTTCTGATGCGACATTCAGATGGCAGAGATGGAATTTGTTGTAAACATAAAAAGACAGATCTATCCTGGTTTATATCAACAGTTCAGGACATGGTGATGGTGCAGTGGTGTGGGGAAAGTTTTCTTGGCACACTTGAAGAGCATTATTTAAATGCTACAGTCTACCTGACTGTGTATTGTTGCTGACCATGTCCATCTTTTTATGGCCACTTTGCACATCTTTTGATGGGTGCTTCAGAAGTGTATAGTGGAATATTGTTTTTAAATTTATATAAGAGATAAACAGCTGAATGCTTATTTATACAGCAGTCAGCCTTGAAGTTACATAATAGGTCAACCGGACAGTTGTTTCCAACCATGTGATAAAAGCAAGTGAGTTGCTCCCTTTTAGCTCAGTTTTGGTCTCCACCAAGTCTTGTAGGGATATACTTGGTTGTCTGTTTCATAACTGCTCCACTTACTATGAAAGAAAGTGTGCTAACTCTACTGCTTTAGTACTGAACATATAACAGTATGTGTGTGGACTATAAAATAATAAGAGTGATCTGAAAAACAATAAAACATTGACCTGATTGCAGAGCTGTGGGCTACTACAAAGCTACTGCTAATTAATTGGGGGTTTGTCCATGAATCCGTTTCAGTACGGAATAACCTGGAAACAAACAATAGGTCCCAACTCGACTCCAATTATATCGATATATAAAGTTCACCTGGAAACATTTTTACTTACTATTTTTTTTCATAGCATCATGATGATGAATGTGGGATTAAGTCAGGATGAACGATAGTTTTTAAACTACATAAACCTTTTGAGGACATTAATTGACAGAAAGGAATAATTCATGACTTGATTACACAGACAGTTGTTTCTAGACTGACACATTGCTGGTTTTATGCTTTTTACAGTATTTGCTGACAGTAAGACGAAAATAGGATATCACCAGATTTGTCCTGCAACAGTTTACAGGATTTCAAGGCTCTTTTTCCTGAAGAACAGAAGAGGAAGTCCTTGTTCCTGCTATAAGTAACTCACCAGATTTCTGCTCCTTTCTCTCTCCTCTCTGCCCCCTTGCAGTGTGTGGGACATTCCCTGGTTGGGGCGGGTGTAAGAGAAGGGCTTCATGGCTGCCTCTGTGGTCCTGTACCTCTCTGATCTGGGAGGTTCTGCTGTGCGGTACCGCTCTGTAGTTTGGTCAGCCCTGCGGTATCTCTCAGCCTCGAGCTCAGAGTACGGAGGCAAAGAGTCCTCATCTTCTGGGCGGTTGCTAGGTGAACGGCTGTAATAACTATCGCTGCCCTTTCCTCTGGAGCTGCCTTTAGAGGGAGTGTCACTGTCCTCGTCCATCCTCCCAGCACCTCTGTCCCTTCCCCGGCCCCTCGTTTTACTCTCAAGCATGCTGTTGAGCAAGGTGTCATCATAGGCTCTGCTTTGGGGCAGTCGAGACGGGCGATCACTGTCCCACGTGTCCCTTCTCTTTTGCAGTACTGGTGACGGGCTGCGGCGCCCCCAGCCATCATGTTCATTTCTATAGGAGCGCCTGGGAGGGCTGTAATCCCGCTCATAAGGCCGGTCTGATGGCGCACCCCGACGTCCATGTGCGCTATAAGACCGAGCGAATTCCTCCAGCTCATCCAGAGAGCCCGTGCGCCCTCTTCTGCCCAACGTCTTTCTCTGCAGGTTCTCCGATCGGCAGTTCCACCTACAGCGAGAAGCAGCCCACGCTATACATGTTAATAACAGAACAAACAAAACTGGAGAAAACATTTATCTCACCAAGCAGCAACCTCCAGGGCTGACAAATGAAGCCAATTTAGAAAACCCTTGTAGACTCCCATGTTAGCTACTTTTAGCTGATCCCTTATTCTCAATGGGTCACTACAGCGGGATGCTCTGCACGTTTGACAGAGGAATTTGTGTCTCCTCCCAGGATCAAACCAGGGATCTTTCATTTGTTGGGCAAAAGTGTAAACCACTACACTAAAAGCCATTACTGCAGACAATGTTTACATCCTGGTTTAATTTTGCTTTTTAACAGCTCTTTCAACAATTTTTTAAAATGGTAATTACCTGTATTAACGTTCTATTCATGAACAGTTTTGGTGAGAGAAAATAGTCGTAGAGTAACACGTCACTTTCAGGAGGTTTACATTTGGACTGCTTTTACTTACAAAGGGGGAAAAAACGTGCAGCCACGTTTGCTGCAGGTGATGCAGTGAAGTACATTGAATAGTGGATCAATTATAATTTATTGTTTCTACTGGCAAAATTACATTCCTTAGCAATAATTTGTGGTTGACAAAAAAGTATTTCAGCCATTTTTTATGGTGTTATTGTGTTTTGCCTATGAATATCTTTGGATTCACTTTGTTTCAAGCAACATAAAGACGTCACCGTGACACATCTACTGTCAAATGTTTTCTGGCATTAAACAGTAAACACAACAACCTGATAGAAACTCTTCAGAGGGAAGCATCTCTCCACCTTACCTGCGGTCCAGTTCATCATCTGAGTGGTTAATTCTGTCTTGTCTGAGTCTTCGGCTTTGTGTAGGTGGAGCTGCTCTCCGCACCGACAGGTCATCGAGGTCTGCGATAGGTGGAAGTGCTTTCATCTGGACCGCCTGAAAGGTGTTTCTGAAGTCTGTAGTCCCTCCATCATGAAGCGAGCTGAGCTCTGATATGCTCCTGGCTGCTGGGACAGACACATCACTAACATGATATTTGCTGTTTATACTAATAAAGTCATTTTGAATGAACAGCGGGTGGTATAAAGGTATGAATGCATTCAAGGAAGAATAGGATCAGACGATGTTTTTTATTTTTCTAATTAAAAAAAGAATCATTAGGGAACAAATTAATTAACATTAATATGACAAATGCACGATCTGTCTTTGTTATTACTATTATTATTATTATGAACACAGGAACTGCAGTGTATCCCAGACATTCCACAGTGATGCCATTAATGCTCCATACATGTGCTCATATTTCCAGCCTCTATGTGGGATTCAGCTGATCTATTTTGTACAATTGTGAAAAATAATCTACACCTTTAGATTATTAAGGTTATAAATTTCAGGACAATGTAAAAAAAACTAATCTGGTCCTTCTCAGGTTCTAAAATTACCTCAGATGAACAACAACACGTGACATATTACACTGTATTGTTATTTATTTAGCAAAAAACTAACCCATAAAGCAGAGCAGTTTGTGAGAAAAATATGTACACCCTTACTGCCTCCGTAGTCATTAACAGTGCATCGTTCCACCGTGAGAAAGATTATTTACAAATTTAATCTTCCCAAGTGGCCTTTCCAGCAAATTCACCCTAATTTCACACTGCTCAGACCCTCTCGCTCTACAGGCCCCAGTCAGCATGTTAAACGTTGGAAGTCCAGACTGTAGAATTAGAAACAGACTGAACAAGTATGACATGCTTGGAAGGGCTGCCAGGTACAAGCATCTTCTCTCTAAAAGCAATATTCTTGTGGAAAGGTTTGGAAAATTGCTTCTAAATAAACCTCTAGACTTTTAGAACAATGTTCTTTGTACACATGATGCCATGGTACTGGGACTTTACCCAGCCTTTTTTTATTCTTTCCTTTATAATGATGATTTAAGTTCAAGTTTATACAGATTTAGTCTTGAGTTTTATTCATTTATGTTT
Organism: Mchenga conophoros; assembly: GCF_057382185.1. Classification (NCBI taxonomy): domain Eukaryota; kingdom Metazoa; phylum Chordata; class Actinopteri; order Cichliformes; family Cichlidae; genus Mchenga; species Mchenga conophoros. The sequence goes on from NC_140541.1 coordinate 18,310,356, forward strand.
ATGTTTACTTGTATTTCCAGGTTTTGCTTTCTTATCTTTGAAACTCATCTTGCGTGTTTGTCTCATCGCTGTGTCTTGCGTGTGAGTCTGTTTGTGTCATTTGTGTTTACGTCACCCTCGCTCAATGTGTGTCTCGCTCCCTCTGTTCCCTGTACCTAGTCAGTCTGCGTCATAGTGTGTGTTTCTCGTACTTCCTGTTTTACTTTGATAGTCTCCAGTATTGTCTGCAACATGTTTTGTCCCCTGTCTCGTCAATTAGATTAGGTCCAGCTGTGTTCCCCAGGTGTTTCCTCTTCGCCCTGATTCCCTCTTGTGTGTATATATTGTCTGTGTCTCCCTCTGTCCAGTGTTGTGATCTCCCTTAATGCTGTGTGTTCTGCCTGTCAGTTTAGTTTCTAGTTTCTCCCAGTTTGGTTTCATGTCCTTTGTATTTCCAGCAATAGAGCTGAGTTTTGAGCTCAGTCCTGCTTGAGAGTCTGCATTTTGGCTTTTCAATCCTGCCTGCCTCATACAGCCTTTATGACAGATGGAACCAAAGCGGAGTTGTCTGGCTTTAAAGCGTCACGTTTGGAGAAAAGCAAATCAACATATATCAGCACAAACACCTCATAGCAGCTGTGAAGCACTCTGGTGGAGAGGTGGTGATTTTTCACTTGGTTGCAGTGACAATGATGGGAATATTACAAAGGAAATTCTACACAGACAGGCTTTTTTTTTTTTTTTTGGCTTTAGCTGAGTCGACAAAACCTAAATCCCACGTTGGAGATAACAGGTATCATGATGGTGGATTTCTCTGTAATGCCTCTGTGTGCACTCCCTTAAAAAGGGGCGTTTCACAGATCATAAAACTCACTCCTACACAAAACAATCCCTGTGAGTGTCACTTACTCCAGACAGAGACATTATCAGATAATAATGACTACTCAACTCATCTGTTAAGTACGGCTTAACAAATTACATATTTCCCCAGAAGAGTCTTTATTCCACTTGAACCATGCAGCAAAATAAAAGAATCCGTTAAAATGACAATTTTAAGCCAAAACTCTGAACATAACCTGGTTCTAACCAGACTATATGTTCAGTATACGTTACCATGGTGATTTAGCAAGGTAGAAAAAGAGACACAGACAACTCTGACTTGACAAAGCTGAGAAAAGAAGATGTGCTTCACATATTTTCACATGACTGTGTGTTTTCAAACTCATGAAAAAGCATGACTCCACAAGTTAACCTTGCAATTTGTGAATGAGAAAAAAGGGACAGATGTTGTTTTTTTCAAATATGAAAGGATTAGACGGCAACTAGTAAGATTTAATTCCCACAAACCATGCACATAAAGCACATACATACATATAAACGCACACACTGCCACACAGATTAAAGAAACTAGCCTAATCTGTGCAGGCTTACATTTGAATGCTGCCATCTTGCTGCGCGGAAACTGAGCCAGCTCCTTCTCTATGTAGTACAGAACTTTTATTGAGTCCTGGGTTGGACTGGCTTTGAGCTGGTAACCACTGCGCACTGTGAATGTCAACACACACACACACACACACACACACACACACACACACACACACACACACCTATAGATAGATTGAGAAAAACAAAACCATGCAAGGACGCACACAAACACTCTTGAGTGTGCAAAGTATACGAGACAAAACAACCTTACGTGTTAATAACAGATTAAATTCAAAAAAAGGAAAAAGAGAAGAACATTTCTTCAGACATTTCAGACATTCAGACTTTTCACTGTAGAGACAAGGATGATGGATGAAATGAAGGTTAGTCGTGTCAGTGTTTGATGAAGAGAAAAAGGCAGCTGTCACTGACGTTTCTATGTAAGACTATAAATAACGTTAATTACACCACTTGTTCAAATAGTCCTCAGAGAAGGTTTTAGAGCTCAAAAGCAGTGATAAAGAAGAGTGAATACTGAGCTCATCAATATTGTTTTTGCCTCTCCAAAAGCGTTAAAAACAGTTATTGAACTTTCAACACTAGAACCGCTGATCCCAGTCATTTTGACCCCATCCTCCAACAGTACCAGCAAAGAAGTCATTTCCAAAGAAATCAGTTAAGTTGTTCATTTTCATCTATTTTTTGAATAATAATAATAATAATAATAATAATAATAATAATAATAATAATAATAATAATAGCAGTAAGATTTGACAAAGTATTTAATCGGTTTTGGGGTTTTAATAATTTTGATTATTTTATTACAAATCACAAAGGTGAAATTAGAATTTCCATCAATAAACTATGAGCACAATAAACAACACGTAACTACCATATGCAAATATTAAATATATTTTGCATACAGGCGGCCTATAACTTATTTTGAAATTTTACCTGTAAAATTACAAAATAATTCTCATCTTTCAGGAACCATTTGAATTCTTCCTCTACTACTCACCTCCAGACAGGTTATTCTCCACTGAGGGGATCGAGTTGATCTTTGTGTCCGTGTAAGAGGAAGAGGCCACAGGGACCACAGTAGGTATACCAGGAATGTAATAGGGATACACAGGGACCTGAGCAGCAGGCTGTCTGCTCTTTGCCATCTTCCCCGCTTCATACACTGCATAAACAACACACTTTCATTGTTGATGTTAAAGAATGGGGATATTCAATTAAAAAAAGGACATTCATTTTTTTTAAAGAGGATGCAGGACAGTCATTGGGTTGTTTGTGTTACTCACGGTGTCGTGGGCAGCAGCAGGTGTCAGGGCAGCAGCAGCAGCGGACGTAGCAGCAGCAGGAGTGAGGACAGCACTGGCACCAGCAGATCCCCAACAACAGCAGGAGCAAGATGCTGCCCAGGACTACAGATCCCACAAACGCCCATTCTGATTTACATACATACAAAAAAAAAAAAGGTAACAGTCAATGATTAAACACTCTGAACAGTGATTTAACATCACTACACCAAAGTGAGAAGTTCAACCAGTGGAGGTCAGCAAAACCAAGATTTTCACATAACAGTCATATCTAGTGGTAACTAGATGCAACTGAAATATGGCCACAACCATTAAAATAAGTCAGACTGGGCCAAACTCAAAAGGATTTGTGCAGTTTGTGACAAAAGCTCAATATCACTAACGTTACGTTAAAGAAAAAAAATGAAGCTGAGTGAAGAAATTCAGCCAAAGGGCTGAAAATTGTTCTCCGAAGTTCACAGTCTTTTTTGAAATGTCTTTGTTTATTTCAGATCTCAGCATTTGAATTGCTGAAATGTTATAACTGACAAAGATTTTGGACAAAAAAATAAACCCAGTCTCTGTTTTTTCTATTAAAAAAAGCTGATGTTTGGCGCTCTCCTCCACTGATGTACCCGGACAACAGACCCCTACAAACAGGAAACTTTAGGGGATATCAAAGGAAATCAGAGTTACTTTTATCCGTTCTCACATCTTTGAACCATCCAAACCATAACAACAGACTTCCTCAGGGTGTGCCAAGAGTCAAAATCCACTCACTAACAACACATTTCCCCTGTGAAATTTGAAATCATAACTGGAGGTAAACAATAACAACTACAACTCTGTGAATTTGGCTTCATGTAGCTTCACTAACTGTGTTCATATCGGGCGTAGAAGCTCCAGCTACAAGGCTGTCATGTTTATTCAGTCAAATTTCTAACAAGTGAATGTACATTTGTTAGTCAAAGAGAGTTTTATCTGGTCAGTTGGAATTAGAAACATCAGGAGGCAATAGAAAAGCTGGAAAATGCCAGGCAGAGAGACAGACATGCAGCGTAGGGACCGTACCTGGCATAATCTCCAAATCAAACTCAGGGAGTAGATCTTGCTGCTCACCTGTCCTGCCTGCAGAGAGAGGGAGAGGACAGGTGAAGGCCGGCAGAGGAAGCGGGAAGCGGGAGTCAAAAGGTCAGGCAAATTAGCAAATTTGGCAGAAGGCAGATGATTAATGGTCATGCACTATTTGGGGAATGAAAGTTTAAGTATGAAAAAATGGGTCTGCATCTAGAAAATATCAAACTTATCAATGAAGACGTTTGTTGTTGACCATGCTGTCTGTGACAAACTGAAATGTCTATTAGATGGACTCCCGTGACATGTGGTTCACATGTTCACATCCCAAAAGTTTGACCCTTTTTGATCTGGAGGTCCATTTACTTCCCATTTGTACCACCAGGATGTTTTATATAGATAATAACTAGGGGTGCAACAATACATGTATCTGTATTGAACCGTTCGATACAGTGCTTTCGGTACGCATATGTATTGAACGATACAAAATTTTAAATTTATTTGGTCAACTTTTCTTCTGACGATGCCGTCTGTGTTGAGGGCTCAGTGGATCTGCGTTCAAGCGCAGATCCACTGAGCGCCACCCATATGCATTCACTCAAGTTAGCATGGCAACTGCCTCAACTCTACTGTATGAATGTGAGAGTGAATGAATATTGGTATTGTAAAGCGCTTTGGGTGCCTTGAAAAGCGCTATATAAATCCAATCCGTTATTATTATTATTACCCGAAATTGAACCTCCTCCACCGTCATTCAGATCTGGAGTTTGGAACTATTTTGGTTTTCATGTGAAGAATGACCCTACTTAAGCACATCGTGGACAAAAGTACAACAGTGTGTCGGATGTGCCACGCAATGCTCAATTAAATTGGTGGGAACACAACGAATATGACTGCACATTTACGCCGACATCACGCTAGTGCAAAGACAAGTGGAAGCAGACAAAAACAACAACAAGCACGCATGCTGCAAACCTTACCCGACTCAATTAGACAGCTGTTAGAACATGAAAGAGATAGAGAGGGCAATCGCTACTTTTATTGCTGTCGACAAAATAGCTTTTATTTTGGAAAGAGCCATATATCTGTAATAAACTCTCGTTTCCACATATGAGCGATTTCTCCATCAGATACATTTTTTTTTGTTATTTTGTTGTTTCAGCAACATTTAATTTAAAAACTGTACTTTTGAATTAAAAGAAATATTTATAATTTTAATAACTTGACATGAAAAATTTTTTTGTATCGAAAAAATATCGAACCGTGACACCAAAGTATCGAAACGAACTGAACCGTGAATTTTGTGTATCGTTGCACCCCTAATAATAACATAAAATTCATTGTTCCCAGAGATCCCTCTCTGATCTCTTGAACTACAATATGACCCACGTGCCAGACAGCAAGAGGTAGACTAACAAAAAGCAAGCCTTTATTAGCTGCTGGCAAATTAATAGGTATAGTTGAACTGAGACTAAAGGAAACACAAAATAGAAAGGGCCACAAGGAGGCTAAGCTAAGAGAAACTCCCAAACACCAACACAGAGTCTAAAAGGTGATTATAGCAAATACAAAGGAAGACAGGACTATTTATACACTGGGGGCTGATTGGAACAAGACAGGGGTAAAGACAATCAGGATAATCACAAAGGAGCCAGTAAAACCTGACATGAAAGAAAACCAACCTTCAAAGAAATCAGGAAAAAACACAAGAGACAATTACACTGCAACACAAAAACTAACACTAACAAGATGTCAGATGAAAGGGAGCACAGGAGGGCAAAGGCACTAACCAGAAAGATGAGACAGAGGGAGCAACAGATAGGGATCCCAAAAGGTTGATTCTCTTCATCTGCACAATAACAGTAAATTTGCACAATAACTGAAACAAGGCCCAGTTATTGTGCAAATGTACTGTTTATAAGGTTGGGGAAACCTGAAGTCAGCTGAGACGGAAGAAGTCACTTGGATGAGTGAGGAAACGTTTCTCCCACTGAAAACGCTACGTCCAGATGAACAGAATCAACCTTTTGGGATTTACTTACCTGGATGATTGAGCATGCATCAAGACAACAGATAGGGAAACACAGAGGGAACTAAACACACAAAAAAGCTAAATAAAATAAAGTAAAACTTAAAAAAACTATTAAAGCCTTTTTCTTTGATGCCATGCACAGTCGACGTGTCTCAGCATTAACATTAAAACTGCACACTGTTAACTGAATGCTGTTAATCATTTTACATGCATGCAGACACCCAAACACATGCAAGCAACTGAGACGTGAGAGGCAACAGACAGGGAGGTTTGGAAACTGGGACACTGATGGCACCAGGACAACAATTTACCGCGCAAGCTCGTCAAAACAAGGTCATGCAAGTCGCGCTGCTGTGAAACAATGTGCCTGTTGTGCTCAATATGTATGACATAAAGGTCAAAATCAGAACAAAAATTCAAGGAAATTACTCGCTGAATACAGAAAGGGATCAGCAACAGGTGTGCAGGAGTCAGCTACGGATGTTTTTAATGTGCTTATTATGAGGTCTGAAAACCCTGATTACAGTAAAGACTGGTTACTGTCTGACATGGCAACACTGGTAGACTAAACAACCCCTGGTACTGAGGCTGCAGAGTGTGCTGAGTAAGCGCTTATTAAGGAGTGGGGAAAAAAACAGCCTTGCTACCTTGGCCCTGCCTCACTTGACTGCATACCATCCGTAACCTGAGAGAGCTGAGGAGCTGTGCAGCTCCGAGAGGGAGGGGAGGTCGACGAGTAAGAAATGGACAGTGTTGGGGAGTAACGGAATACATGTACCGCCGTTACGTATTTAAAATACAAAATATGAGTAACTGTATTCCGTTACAGTTACCGTTTAAAAGGGTGGTATTCAGAATACAGTTACTTTGTTGAAATAAATGGATTACACTGCAGTACTTTCCTGTTTCATATTGTCGCGGGTCAGGACTGTTTGGGTTTTGTTTGACAGCTACGTTCTTTTGTTCCAGGCGGCAGCGTTACGGTTGCCATGGTTACAGGGCGACGCTCTCTCTCTCTCTCTGCGACTGTGTGTTTCTTGGGTGAGAGAGCGCATTTTCGTTGTTGTTGTGCTAAGCTAACAGGCAGAATGCTACAAGAATGTAGCATCATGGGCAGTGTAGTCCGTGTTGCAGGGAGAATGGACTGCCATACACGTTATGGGTCTGTGAGCGCAAGGAGGGAAAAAAAGGGGAGTGGAAAGGTACGAGTTGTTATCGAGGAAAAACGGGAGCTGGAAGCATGTAAATATAATAATAACCACTGCAGCCAAGAAGAGTGCCTGACGAGCCCAGTTGTAAGTAAGCTATTAAGACTCGACTGTACACCGTGTTCGTGTTTTCCTCCGAAAACAATAAGTTCCGTTGGAGCAGTCTTTCAACGCCTCTCTCTGTCTCTCGCAAGAAAAATTGACCCACACAACAAAGTAAAGCTATTTTTCGGCTACCAGCCGACAGGGACCCCGCCGTATTAGTCAGAGGTCCCTTTACTACAGTTCGGAGTCGTGGACCTTCAGTAATAGTAATAAATCACACAGCAATAGTACATTCACGTTGTTGTAAAAAGCATGATAATATATTAAGTAATCCAAAGTATTCAGAATACGTTACTGTCATTGAGTAACGTAACGGAATACGTTACAGAATACATTTTGGGGCATGTATTCTGTATTCTGTAATGGAATACGTTTTAAAAGTAACCTTCCCAACACTGGAAATGGAGGAGTGCATGAGAAGATTTTGCAAGGCAAAAGGGAGGGAAGGGGAGTGAGTGTGAAAGAGAACTGAGTAAATGTTATCAGCGTTCAAGGTGCTGGTGAGCAAAAGAACACGCAAAGAATGTTTTTTTGATCATGTGCTTTCATATTTGAACTGTAGCCTAAATATGGAGTTAGAGCCAAGCAGCAGTTTTGTAGTAACGCTGGTGAAGAAAGTTGAATATAAGTACCAGAAACTTTTAAAAACAACCAGTTTGGCACAGAAAAAGTTTTACACACTTTCTAATTCTAACTTCAAAATTACAACATGCACAAGCTAAGAAGTTCAGCACTAAAGCCAAATGAGTCTTGTTATTCTCACACGTTTAAGCCCCTTCTTCTCTCCTGGGAGAAGACTGTAATCAGATTAGTGCTAAACTAAAGAGGGCTACATGAATAAGCAGACTTCATAAGCATCAGGCTGGCCTAACATAAAGGGAGAAAAGTAACTAACAGATCACACCATCAGTTATTTTTTTAAGTGTTTTAGTCGTATTTATTTCATATCACAAGCAAAACAAACAACCAAGTAGACTTTTTGATCCTGGAAGTGCAGCGCAACAGCAACATCGAAGCAGTATGCTGTGTTCCTGTATAAGTCAGAAGTTGGAATTCCAAAGTTACCAGTCGGAATTTGAATCTGGAACACCTCCTCACCTCAGAAAGTCGGAGCAGTCCCATCAACCCTGAGCTAACAATCCTGTTTTCCCTGGCTTTTTCTGGAACTTGCTAACTCAGGAGTGACATCACTCCCGACTTCCTGTATTCCAGTTCCAAGGTATCTGGAATGTTGCTTCAGATATATTCATTCACACAGTCAGGGTTCATAGGCAACAGACCAAAGAAACCAATCCTATCAACCAGGAAGAGTTGGCTAATCTCTCTGATGTCACAGTTGGGAAGTTTATCCAACAAAAGAAGGATGCTATTATTAGTTGTTCGATAATATCCTCATATCTACATGTGCATGTCTACATGTGCACGACTTCTACTGCCATCATCTGCTCTATGTTTCACTCTGTGTGTTTGCCTTTTAGCTCCTTGTGTGTGATGGTGAAACAGACACATGCAGAGCAAAGGAGCAGAGAGACCGGACGAGTGAAGTTAACATTACTGTTACTATAAGCAGTAAAAGTGAGCGCTAATTCATCTGAATGATTTGTGTTGGCAGTTAGCACTTAGCTGTTGTCCCATGAGCACAACCTACTGTGGATTTTTTAAAGGGCTTTGAACGCTCCACCAAAACAGCAGCCTCCAGATATTTTGGCACTGTGTGTGAGAACTACTAAGTAAAGCTTGAAAAAGTAAAGGGATAGGAAGGGGAGGGACAGCAGGAAAGGGGAGGGATTAATTTACATATCCCACACTGTACATGCTAATTGAGGCAAAAGGCTCAGCTTTTGCTGATATGAAGGGAATATTTTCATCTAACTGTATTGAATACATCAATGCTTGGAGGGGGACCGTTAACAAGCTCTTGTTTGGTCTGAAAATACATATTACCAAGTTCAACATCTTATAGTCTGGGTTAAACAAAAAGACAATCTTACGTAGTGAAAATGCTACTTCAAGATTTACAGTAAGTCATGACTCTCTGATCTTAGTGCTGAAGTGTTGGCAGTTTAGTGAAGATTTGGGAGGTATGTATAATGATTAACCAGTGATACTCCCCAATGAGCAAACGCCACACAGACAAACACGCTCGCTGTTGTTCAGCTGAAGCTCCCCTGCAGTCTTTGAGCCTCCTGACATACTGTGTAACTGACCTGAGATGTAACGGCTCCACAGCGGCTCTCTAAAGCGTGCGACCGGCTAAAGAATAGAGTCCGTTACAGAGGATCGAGGGCATGTAAAGAGGGAAACACCATTTAGCTGTTTCCATGGAAACCGTAGTAAGGGCACTCGGGAATGCAGCACAATTAAGAGACCACTTCTAAAACCTTTACCAACAACGCGCAGGAAAAAACTCCCAAACAAACAAATAGAAAAATATAGGTTAACTTTCTCGCATGCTTACCAAGCACCAGTAATTCCACCTGATCCTCGTTCTTCCCCTCCAGATCATCAGCGATCACAACTTTGCAGAAATACACCCCGCTGTCGCCCCACTGCAGCTCCCCAATACGCAGGTCTGCTTCTGCACAGATTACAAAACAAGGACAAAGATTATATTTCTACATATTTACAAATATTAATATGTCAAATGGCACAACGTGTTCACAAAGCAAACTTTTTAATGCTGCATTTTTAAAATTCAAGCGGAATCATTTAACACTGACGCCACCCAATAAGACTGTGGCCCAAAATTTGAGGACTATGAACTGGAACTCTTTTAAGATCGATGACATGCTATTGATTGTTCAGTGGGAAGTGAGAGTATTTTCCCAGTTATGCTTGTCTCTTTGTTAGAATTATAAATCAAAAAGTCTGAATTCATCTAAAGATCCAAAATCTGTAATTCACGTTTGGACTCAATACTGAAAAAGGGGAGGGAGAATGTCATGTCTTGACAAAAACATGTTCAGTTGAAATGCGAGGAAATGTAAGTCATGTTCTTAACAAAACACCACAAACTATCTGGATGTGAAGAAAATTTGTTAAGGGTCCCGAAGTCAGTTGTTTGTTTTTAATGTCAGTAATGAAAAAAATACTGCCAAACATAAAGAAAGTCATTATCGGCCTACATGTATTTCCTTTGGCCTTTATTGTTATTGGATTTTGTGACAACAGGAGGCCGTTGTTGACACATTTAAATGGCAGACGTGTTTTGTCCTGATAAGAAGCCCACATATGAATGGGCGCGAGGGCGGGGGCCTCTGTGTGGTACCGCCATTCTTGTAGGACTGGAGCAGAAGAGATTTATTTATAAAAAACCCCGTCAGCTCTGACTCATGTGTGACGATCAAACAGTCTTTCACCTTATTTCACTGAGGATAAAAGTGGCGACATTACTGTTTATGATGCTGATGTCTCTGCCTTTGTAGTGCTCAGCCAGCGTCATGGAGGCTCCCTGGGACGATGCCACTACCCGAACTGTGCGGGTGTTGTCAGAGCACTCCAGGTGGGACTTGGGTCCCAGCGCTGAGGTCTTGATGCCCAGGGTCTCCGAAAGGGAGAAGGACTCCTGCATGTGGTCTCGACAGTAGGACTTGTACCACCACTGCACCACCGGGAGCTGGACGGAGGACGTCTGGTACTGACACGAGAGGACCACGGACTGGAAGAGGATTGCATACTGCTTTTCCTTCTGCACTGAGACATGCACACTGTCACACACGCACACTGATGGACACATACAAGCAAAAAGAATAAAGCACAGGTGCTTTTGTTAATCTACTAAAAATGGACATATCAGTTCAGTTTGACTATTAAGTCATGCAAATGGTAAATATGCACGATGCTAACTTAAGCAAGTCAGTTCCACCTATTCTGCAGAATGAAATACAGAGTTTACAGACTCATTTTTTAGTCCAACCAATATAAGCGCCAGATCTGAAAACACACTACAAGCATTAAAATCCGTCCCATTTAAACAAAATTAAACCTTTAACATATTTGTTAATCAATAAATTATGTAACAACAATGAGAGGAGCCAATATGTTTAATGTCAGAACTGATTTGCATCAATTTTACTTGGTTAGTAAGTCAAAGATCTGATTAGGCTTTACACCACTACTTAGTTGCGATTTTATTATTAACTTTTTAACTACAGCTAAACTACAGTCTTTAACAAAACTTACCTTTAAATCTTAATGAGCTATATTAGACAGCTTTACTGTCCACTACTTGGTCATTTTGAAGGCTGCAGCTTTGTTGGTGTTAAATGATAATGTGACCTTTGTGTTATTGGGGGTGGGGTCACTCTGCCCCCCTCAACTGACTTCTTTCTAGTCAGTTATTGCAGCTCAAGCTCAAGTTAATTATTCTCTGAACAGTCTCTGCTTTGGCAGCAATCTCAGTAAGTAGTACAGCTAAGGGTGCTGATTTTGGAGTGCATGGGTCTATGCAAGTGAAACTTTGGGAAGTGTCTTTGGAACGATCAGCACGTGAAGCTAGTTTGCTTGTAATCATGGATACTAGATCATGAAGAAGATGTGAGTGGGAGTGCAAATGGTCTGTCTCTGTGCTAGTCCTGTGATAAACTGGCAATTGCACCCCTCGCCCCATTGGAGCTGGGATAGGGTCCCACCCTCTTGTAAGCCTTAATTGGCTGAAAAAGATGGATGGATGGATGAATCATGATGAATAATGAATTAGCTTATCTATCCTTAAACTGTGTAGCCTGTCTAGGTTTTCAGAGGATGAGTTTATTGCCTCCTGTAGCACTCTTTTAAATACACATATAATGCATCTTACTGTGAATTTCAGTTTATAACCTGTGTTTTGTGGACACTGCACGTCAGCTGCCTGTCCATTTCACATGCTCTGAAGCCGACTCTGTAATAATTTGCTCTCTGTCATCAAACTTCAGGTGAAGGAAAAGACTGCATAACTAGCGGAAGGTGATAAACTAGCAGGTGAGTCTAGATAAGAAAAGTTTGAAAACAGTAAAATGATGAAAGTGGCAACTTTATGAGCAGAGCAGCAGCTGCATCTCATCTTTATCTGTACAGATGACTGATGATGACTCTGTACTTCAGAGAAACTGTCATTATCATCATATCAAAACCAAAAGAAAGACAGGAGGAGAGATTAAGTGTGTGGGGGTCCGCTATTGTTCGGTGCTGGGGTCAGGAAGGTTAAATTCCAGTGTGCGTGGGGGGCTGGGGAGATCTAGGGAGAGGCAGGGGGTTGTCATCATAGAAGGAGGGGGGTGGAGCAGTCTGATGGGGATTTTCTGGTAGTCATATTAGCTCTAGGTGGGGCAGGAACTCAACTCTAAACATGCCCCAGAAGACAGGAAATCAAAACAAAACCAAGTCCTCCAGCCTGCATCTCCCAGGGTCAGTAAGAGGAGAATACACACTGTGTTTAGACATTTATCTCAAATGAGCACCTCTACAGCATTCTTCTGAAAAGACATCAAGTTTCCCTATTTCCAGGCAACAGTTAGGACTGCGAATAACTATTCTTCCCCCAGAAGGGAGACCCAAGGTAGAGGAATGTCATCACTGCTGGGCTTTTATTTGTCTGTCTGTATGTCAGCGGGATTACGCAAAAACTACCAGGCTTAATTCCAGAAAAATTGGTGAGGTGGAGGAAAGAAAGAGCTCATTGCATTTGGGTGTGGATCTACACCACATTCTTTGAAAAGGATGTGTTATCCGAGTAATTGATTTTGTCTGTGAATCCCAGGAAAAGGGTTATAAAGTCAAGCTGCTGTGTTTTCTTTTTTTCTGACATGTCCAACAATCCAAAACTCAAAGAAATTCAATTAAGAATAAGAAGTAGTTGCTTTCAGTTGCTGCCTTGTTAATAAGGAGTTGCCACATATTTGATCTGGCACATTTCTTTTACACCAGATGCCTTTCCTTACACAATCCCAGAGGGATTTGGGTCACGGGATCTTTCAATTGTTGAGTAAATGTGTAAACGACTACACCATGAAGTAGGGCTGCACGATTAATCGTTAGAAAATCGCGATCTCGATTCATACTTAAAAAAAAAAAGAAAAAAAAGACGACGACCACGATTGTACCGCATTTTGATCCGGGATGTAATCTGCATGAAAACAAGCGCTCACTCTTCCTGCTCAACAAATGACAAGGGCGGAGCCTTATACCACGTGATACAGAAGCTGTGCCGTGTGATGCTAAAATTAGCAGGGAAAAAACAACAGAGAACAAGTCAGGGATGACGAGAAAGTAACAGGAGAAAATCCGTCCCGGTCAACCACCCAAACATCAATAACGGGAACCTTATACAGCGCTTCCCTATACACGTCGAACTCCCGCAGGCACAAAGAAATTACGGAGGCTATTACTTATGACCTGACCAAAGATATGGCTCCCATCAACACTGTGCAAAACGAGGGATTTAGGAAAATGATCAACACCCTAGACAAACGCTACACAGTGCCGTCCCGCAACTATTTTTCTATTGTTGCACTACCTGCTCTATACACGCAGTGTCGAGCAACGGTGGAGACGGAATTTCAAGCAGTACAACATTTTGCGGCAACAACAAAACGTGAGACATTTGTTGTTTTTATGTTTATTTATTGTTTTTTTGTTCAGTCTCAACTGTTACGAAGTTGATGTGCAGTTAATAAGTGCAATAAATATTTATACTGGAAAAGAAAATCGTGAGAGAATCGTGATCTCAATTCTAAGCCAAAAAATCGTGATTCTCATTTTATGCAAAATCGTGCAGCCCTACCATGAAGCCAGAAAAATATTGGTATATAAGCAGCAAATCTTTCCATTTAGAAGCTTAAACCAGAATGAATAAATCAACAGAAAAAAAAATCAACAATAATTTTAATAACTAATTTATTAGTTAGTCATAAATTTTCCTGGTTTTCTCCAAATGCACTAACATGGAGCTAAAAATAAACTGAAACAAAGAGTTACGGATATGACACTGATTACATCTTAGTCAACTTCCTCATTAAATGACTAATCAGCATGCTGAAGCTTTGTCAGCTTTGTGTTTTTAACATTAAGTTGAGGCCAGCTGGTCGACGTCATCAGCTTACTTCTTCCTCTGATACACTTTAACTGCACAAACAGGAGGAAGGGTCACCAAGCTCCTAAATTCCTGCCACAGAAAGCTGTGGTCTTCCCTGTATTTCTTTTTTTCATGGACCAGTCCATTGTTAGGGCTTCCCCTCTCCTGTCCCACTTGAGCAACTGAGAGGGGGAGGAGGTCACAGACTCCCAGCCAATGGGAGTGTCAGGCCTTCCTCCAGCTGGATGTGAACAAACCAATTAAGCACAAGAGATTTAAATCAAACCGTTAGCCCATGAACTGGAATTCATGAATATCATGAGTTTGAGGTGAGAGGAGTGAGGACTGCTGTAACTGCTGACATGCATCATGATTACACCTGTTAACCAATGTTTACTGTCTGCCGTGACTCACTGTAGGTTAATGACTGGGTTTCAGAGGCAGCAGACAGTCACACCCTCACCACCTGCATACAGTGGAAAGGCCTCAACACATAAAGGAACATAAAGGCCTCAATTAAAGATTAGATGCCAGTTTAAACCGGGGTGAGCACAGTATGTGGTCGCAAATGTTTCCCAGGTCAAAGCCCTGCTCTTGGAAGCAGCACGTTTCCTGAGCAGTCAGACTTTTCCTCTCCAAAGCTGTCACATTTCCTGCCTTTACTTTGCAATACATTCCTTCACATTGACTCATTAGCCCAACAAAAAGTGATAAGGATGAATATAGCCACTGCAGTTTCACAAAACACTCACAATGTTCACAACAAGTGACGTGAAGAGCGCATTCTTCACAGATGCACCATCATCAGTACATTTCCAGCCTTCCTGTTTTTTTGGTACCCTTAAATATACACACTTATACATATAAATTATATAGTGGCCTTATATTTACATTTTGTATAACTAATCGGTCTGACTAATAAAGTGATAGTGAAACAGATCACTTGTGTTATTCTATAACTCAGATGAGTTTCTTAATATAAATAACAAAGACATGCATCATTTTCTTGTATTTTAGATTCCGAAAACAAACAGAAGTGCCTTTTTTCAAGCACATCTACCTGAAAATAGCTAAAATACATGTAGTATTTATTATTGTACTCCAAAAAAGTACTTTTATAAAAAACACCACAGCACAAAGAAGTGCCTGTAATAGCAAAGCTATAACCCACAAATCAGTAAAACATCTTAGGACCACAACATACGATCGAAACAGCATTAAATACCAGAAAATAATTACTTGGGTTGCTCTATAAATGTTAATGGAGCAAACCATCGCTGTAACTGAGAATCTATTTCTCTTTATTCACTCAAATAAAACAAAAAGAAGCCTTTACTGAGTCCCGTGTAGCCCCTGGGTCTGGGATAAGCACCGAGTTTACATGGGATCAACCTGCTGCGCTTTAGCCGTAAAGAAAACACATTTTAACGTTTTACTTTAGAAGGTAAGACCTACCTGAGGCTCCCAAAAAAATAGCCAGCCGGTAAACGTTCATTATATTGTCCGTTTTTATACTAACGAGTAGTTTAACCGTTTGTTGGTCATGTCGTTTTCCGCTAACTGCGTCTGCTGCCGACCGGACTCGGACTGCGTCTAACGGGACTGTACCACTTCTCAGGGAGGTGAGGCTCAGCACAAACACTGCACCGCTCTCAGACAACTTCAGTCTAAAATTTCGGCACAAAAACAGCGTATGTCATAAGTGTCTCGGTTGCAGGATAATTTTGGCTCCTGCATTAGGTTGATTAGAAGTGTCTGCAGGGGCGATTCTAGGCTCAAACTTTTATGGTGGCTCAGCCCCAATCATAATACATGCAGTGCCCTACAATTAAGATTAATGGAATATGCTGCTTGCAAACATATTCAACCCTTTTCACCTTAGAGAATCTCAGTTCGATTATATACACATTACAATGGTACTTGCAAAAGCAAGTTTGTATCACCTATTTAACGTCAGATTTGACATCAGATTGACAGTTTTTCAATGCTTAAGTTATCAAACCTAAAGCAAAGGCTTAATCATGTTGATCAGAATTTACCAAAGCAAGTTGAAGAACTACTTTTAGTGCATAGTATTGGATGTTAATCACATTACTGTAATCGCGTTATATTTTTCAGTAATGCAATAATGTAACTGTTATTGTACTAAATTAAGTAATTACATTACAGTTACCATTATGTCTTTTTTCCATTTCAAAAGTTCTTTAGTTATCTGAACACTATGTGGATAGAAAGAAAAAAACATCAAACCTTTATGTTTCTTCTTCCTGCAAACTTCCACAACAGTCACCTGATTTCAGTTTGTGTGCCGCTGAAGGAAAACGGTGTGGTTTGGTGTGATCTGGTGTGGTCTGCAACATTTCTGGAGGGGAGATATGGATATTGTTTATTAATTTATTTGTTTATTTATTGATCAAAATACTGATCACGGCAGATGACGGCAAAATGCAAATGCATCCAGGACAGAAATAATCACAAAAAGTCCAAAGAATGAGAATTATGTCACTGGCAACACCGTTAGACCCACCATACAAATCACTTGGTTTCTTAAGCCCAACAAAGGCAGATGAAGCAATAAAATGACTCAACTTTGAATGTGTGAATACAATAGGGTCTAGAGAGTCACACTGATCTCCAGCATCACAGGATACTGTAGCTGAAAGACCTGGTCAGTATTTTTGCTTTGGTTTAAAATAGCTTTTATAGCTATGAGCTATTATGTGTACACACAAAGCCTTGAGAAATAAACCTTTTTTTAACCAACTACTCGGCAGGGCCGGACATATGCGATAAGGAAGTACGGTACACAATATCAATGTTTTCTGTGTATACTTGATTTTATTTAGTGTTGCATAAACACATGTAATATTAAGATGCACAAGCTCAATTTGTGAACAAAAAAAGCCATCCCACAGTATATAGTTTGCTAATGATTTTATTTTCTGACACAATACAAGAGTTGAACAAAACAGTCGAATCACAATTTTTTGGTTTCATATAACACCATAAAACAGCCTTTTTAGTTTAAAATAATGAACAAGAAGAAATAACAAATTAGTAATTTTTGTTAGAAAAATAGCTAACAGCATACACTTTCATCTCAAGCATAAAAAGGAGCTGAACTCAAAAATACAAAAAGAACACATTTTGCATTGTGAAAAGAAAGTAAAAAAATGCACGAACTGACCAATAATGGCAGTAAATGTATCAATAACAACAAACTAACATTTATGATAAATTTGAACATGGGATTCAAGGATTAATCAAACTTTTTGTGAAAATTAACACTAATACATTTGTTATATAGGCCATGTTCACAGCAAACCAATGTCCTTCAAGAAAATCTGATCATGTGATGGTGTATTACAGCAAAGTTGTGTAAAACAAACTTACTGAAATTTGTTCGGTCACGGAGTTAGCAGTAAGGTCTAAAGTTACAGTTAATACAGAAAACTAATGGAATCAAATTATGTTTTCTTTTTCTTTTCTTTTTTTTTTTTTTTTACAGCCTGGTAGTAACAAAGTGCCCAAAGATGCAATTTCAAATTGGCTCTTTGCTAAGTTGCCTGCAGCCAACACACTGGGGCGGCTGTGGCTCAGATGATGGAATTAGTCATCTACTGATTAGAGGGACAATGGATGAATACCTGACTCTTCCTGACTCTTTCAGTTGCCTCTGATGTATCCATTGGAATTTGAGTAAATATGGGTAAATGTTAGAAATCGCTGTTTCTAACATTCATGAATGTGTGTTAATGAAACTTGTAGTAAAAAAGCACTTGCTCCGATGAGTAGAAAGGTGTTAAACAATCCATTTATAATTTTCCCTTTGGATTAATCTGTGAGTTAGGTGCTTTTTGTTGGCCTAGTATATTGTTGCGAAGTTTGAAGATGATCCATAAAAAAAAGATTATATCTTTACAACTTTGGCAATAGACTGCTAACAAGGAGACAAACAGACAAGCGAACTCGATTACATACTCTCTCCCTTCAGGTGGAGAACAAGGGGTCATTCAAGACTTTTGGGCAGTTTTGTAGCAATCAAAATTCAACTTAATGAGTTCCATCAGTGTAATGTATGTTGAGTTGGCTCAAATACCTATGGTGGTAGCACGCTCAAACTCCAAAGCACGTACAAACTTCAAAACACGTAAAAAACTCCAAAACACGTGCAAACTCCAAACCACGTGCAAACTCCAAAACACGTACAAACTCCAAAACGCGTACAAACTCCAAAGCACGTATAAACTCCAAAGCACGTATAAACTCCAAAACACGTACAAACTCCAAAGCACGTACAAACTCCAAAACACGTACAAACTCCAAAACACGTGCAAACTCCAAAGCACGTACAAACTCCAAAACACGTACAAAC
Source organism: Mchenga conophoros (assembly GCF_057382185.1). NCBI lineage: Eukaryota > Metazoa > Chordata > Actinopteri > Cichliformes > Cichlidae > Mchenga > Mchenga conophoros. The sequence goes on from NC_140541.1 coordinate 18,328,906, forward strand.
TCCAAAACGCGTACAAACTCCAAAGCACGTATAAACTCTAAAGCACGTATAAACTCCAAAACACGTACAAACTCCAAAGCACGTACAAACTCCAAAAAGCACGTACAAACTCCAAAAAGCACGTAAAAACTCCCAAAGAAATGCAAACTCCCAAAGAAATGCAAACTCCTAAACACAACGGAAGTGCTCCAGGACGCTAGGGGCAGTGTTGAGCTTGATTTGCAAAATAAACGGCAAGTTTGTTGCAAACACATGGAGTTGGATAGGATAAACACACCTGCAAGAATAGAACAACCACGCTTTATAGGAAAGGTAATGTGCAAACTGTTGTTTGTTTGATTTCTTTTTAATTATGAATGCTTGGTTTATGGTGGAGTCAAATCTGACGTTAGCTAACAGTCAGTGTGCTTTGCTCATAGAGAAGCTTAACACTGCCCCTAGCGTCCTGGAGCACTTCCGTTGTGTTTTGGAGTTTGCATTTGTTTTGGAGTTTGTGCATGCTTTGGAGTTTCCACATTCTTCGGAATTTGTACGTGCTTTAGAATTTGTACGTGCTTCGGAGTTTGTACGTGTTTCGGAGTTTGTACATGTTTTGTGAGCTTTCCAGGTTGCTATTTCTATTTTCTCATGATGCATTCAATTCAGTTTTATTTTATTGAAATTTCGCCAAATCACAACAACAGTCTTCTCAAGGCGCTTAACATTGTAGGGTAAAGACCTTACAATAATACAGAGAAAATCCAACAATCAGATTACCCCCTATGAAAAAGGACTTTAGCGACAGTGGGAAGGAAAAACTCCCTTCTAATAGGAAGAAACCAGCTGGGGCTGAGGGGAGGGGGACAAGGCAAAAGACATTAATTCATTTTGCAGGTTTCACTTATGCAGTAAAAGATTTTTACTGGTTTCTGTCACTGTAATCAAGTCGATCTCGGCTACCACCATAGCGATCACCGCGGTCATGTCGACTGTAATCGTCAAGGCGATCTCGGCTACCACGATAATTGTCACGGCGATCATCAAGGCGATCGCGACTTCCACCATAGCGTTCACGTTGATCATCAAGCCGATCACGACTTCCACCATAGCGTTCACGTTGATCATCAAGGCGATCCCGGCTACCACCGTAACGTTCGCGGTGATCATCAAGGCGATCCCGGCTACCACCGTAACGATCGCGCTGTTCATCGAGGCGATCTCGACTACCACCGTAACGATTACGTTGATCCTCGAGGCGATCTCTACTACCACCGTAACGTTCGCGTTGATCATCAAGACGATCCCGGTTACCACCATAATGGTCACGCTGGTCGTCCTGGTACCGGTGAGAGTCTATATCACTGCCCTTGCCTTCATACCTTTCTTTGCTGCTATTGTAACTGTACTGATCATCTGCAAACTTCTGCACAACTTCTTCGACTCTGGAAATATTTTGAGGTGCCACATCATTATCCTCATTCTGGCTGGCCTGTTTCTTCTCGCTGTTTGACTTGTTGTCTGAGTATGGTTCTTCACCTTCGGCAGCATCTTGGTCGTAATACCTCATTTCTTCAGGGGAACTAGGAGACAAACACATGAAGGAGCTGGATAGTTGATTGACTGAGATACTTTCAATAATTGTTTTAATCAAAAATTGTTTAAAACAATTTACAATGACAGAAAAATCCAGAACACACAGTACATACCCCTCAGGATATTTATTCTTCTTGCTCCTTCTCCGACAAAGACAGAAGATGAGAATCCCCACCACCAGGAGCCCTGCGAGGACTCCTCCTATTATAGCTGCTGTGGACCCAATTTTCATGCTGGCTGGAGAAAAAGTAAGTTAATATAGTTAAGTCAGGGTTAAACCTTTCATCCAGGGTTTAAAGCTTAACTTTGAGCTGTTGCTGGTTGTCAAGTTATGTTTTGGAGAAGGTGAATTTCAATTGCAATTATTTAAATTATTATGTCAGGCAATTTAAATCACATGGTCATGGTAAAATAATAAAATGCTGACCAATATGTCAATATGGCAGCAGTCCTCAGACAAGCTGCCTCTTTTTATAATGAAATGAGAACTCTGCACTCACTGTGATGGCTTGTCAACCACAACCTGTTAGCCAATGAACGTACCCCCAAAAAACTAAGACTCTTTGAAACTAAGACTGGACAAAGTTTACAAAATGGCTCAATGTTTTCTTTAATATGATCCAAAATGAGTGACCGAGACCATGAACACATCAGGAAAGTGTTTACAAAGGTCAAGCGAAAAGCTGCTTTCTCATAGACCTCAATAGGACCTGAAGATTTTTATTAACCACAGCTATTGCCCCCTGGTGGCCATTAAAAAGAATGCAGGCTTAAAGCGCTTCCATTTTGGTTTTGTTTATTTTGTCATATATCAGCATTTCGGGGTTAGTATCTCGCAATTTCAGCTAACTAGGTATCGTGAAATTCTGACTTATTTATTTCTGTTCGAATTATATGTGTCTGAATTTTGAGGTAATAACCAAAAATGGCAACTCAGCTCTACATAACAATCCCCAGCCCCCACACTCCCATATTTAGAAGGTAAATACTACATTTGCAACTAAGATGTCATCTTGTTATCTACAATGAGTTTGTAAGAAACATTGTTCCAAAACAGTCAACTGTTGCAGCTGGTGTAAATGAAGATAAGTGTAAACTGCAAAACTGAATTAAAAGAAGTTGGAATGCTCACCAGGCATCACAGCCAAAGTAAAGTTGCAGCTGGCAGAACCAATTTGATTTTGTGATGTGCAAATATAGTACCCAGATGTCTCCCTTGTTATATTGAAGAGAGATAGGACTCCATCCTCTGAAAAATAATGACAAAGATTAGCTGAAACAGTGCCGAGTAATGCCTTTTTTTCCAATCTGCTGTATTTACACAGAGCACTTGAAAGTGACATATTGCTAGTAGAAGAGCATACTTTGAGTTGCTTTAGGTGGAAATTGTCTGGGACTGTTGTCGACGCTAAAGCTCTTCCAGTCGTAGGTGGGTGCTGGGGATGCCTCCTCAGACAAACAGGTGAGTGTAACATTTTGAAAATATTCTGCACTTCCCTGAAGCTTGCAGATTGGTGGAGAGGGAGGGACTACAAGATAAAAACAGTTAGTATAAACAACAGTTTTGATTTTACGTCATTTCTGAGATTGTATTTTGGAGTGTAAGAGGCTAATCTATCAGTTTGCTAATTCTCACCCAGGACCACAAGGGAGGTGGTGGTACGAGTTGTTCCATCATCGTCACCATATATAAGGACACTGCACTGGAAATGGCGGTTTTCCTGCATGGTGAGCTGTGTTAAATGCAGTGTGCTCACTCGAGTGTTAGGGTCAACGTCCAAGGATGCTCTGCCTTCATAAGCTGGGGAAATTTCAACCGGTTTGCCATACCATGCAGTAGCCACACGTTTCTTGAGAAAAATAAAAACAAGCATAAGATATCTGCTTAGTTTAATTATGGAAGTAATATTTGTAAATATTACAAAACACAGTGGGTTGCATGCAGAACAGCCCGTAAAGCCCTTTACGGCATGCAAATGAGGCATATGTATGATTTTATTCTATACAGGTCAAACGCACTGTTTTAGGAACAACCTGGAACTAGAAACTACCAGCTTGGGCAAATAAAAGCTGTATGTAGACTTAATCCTGTTTCTGGGTTATCTGATAGGTGAAGGAGTAGTTTATACACATGAAACCATACATGAGTCATTCACCTGTTCGTTATCCACTGGGACAAAATCATTACAATATTAGTAGGAAGGAACCATGTTACATTCAAGTAAAGTGTAGAACACACTTTTCTTTTCATAGAAATTCTATTTTATTAAAACTGTAACTGTTTTAGGACTATAGCATATTTAAGACTATACTATATGCTATATTATATTATATTATATTAATACTATAATCCCAAAACAGCCCGGAATCTTGAGTAAAATCAGTAAGGGTCTACATAAACATATATTTAGTATTTAGTGCAGTAATTTCCCTTCTTACCATTGGGTCTCCAGTAATTTCTGGGAAGACTTCCCATGTGAGTACATAGTCGGTCAATGAGGGATTTGCAGGGACCCAGGAGCAGGTCAAGTCAATGCTGCCTCCTTTTTCAGCCTCATATTTATCTTTTGGAATGGACACCTGAAGACTCTTGCAGCAGGACAGCACTGGAATAAAAAGGAATGACCAGTGTCTTTTAGTTTCTTGTGCTTCTTTAATGATCACTTTAAAAACTAGTTTCATGAATATGACCAACTCAAACTTTTACATTTATTTCAAGGCAGCTGTCGAAAAGAAAAATCTGAATGTCTCCTTTGAGTAAAACGATATCCTGTTCCAGGTGAGTAGCAAGAAGTTGGGTTAATGATTAACACAGGCGATAATACCATAAAGGTGTGGCAATGGTTTTGACAGAAGTGAAAAAACATAAAGCATAAAGCGTACCTGTGAGTATCAGAAACAGCTTTCCCCATACAAGCTGCCTGTCCATCGTCGATTATAAAAGAGAATTTTTAAAAATCCAGAAAAACTTTTAAAAAAAAGAAGAAAGTTTATGCTTTCAGTCCAAGAGCGAGAACCCGCCTAACCTTCACGGTGAACTCCCAGGTGTAAAGAAGTTGACTCTTCCAGGTAATAAATTAGCAGCTACAAGTCACATGTCACCTCTGCTCCAATCACTGATCTGTTTCGCTTTTGATTAAACCTAGAAACTAGAGCTGAAAGTGATAAGCAGGGAATACACATGAAAAAGAGCTTATATTCAATTTAACATACAGACAGATGTAAACAAAACAACAGAAAACAACAAAAAACTTCATGTGTCTCTCTCAAGTGTTTCAGTATTATTAACTTACAAAACTGGATGGATTTTGAAATTTTGACCTTCCTGGAAAGCGAGATTGTCTGTCCGCAGCTGCTGTTGTGCTCAGTTTGACCTGCAGGATGCAGTGTTGTATTGAAAATTTTATAACAAGCATTATCTAGCAGCTATTCTAGCACACCCAACATAAAAAGCAAATGAATATAATTGAACAAATAATTAACCTCTTTTTGTGTTGGCTGAAGCTGAAGGAAGCTGCTTGAAAAAGAAATTACTGTATGAGGCACTTGTGCAGGGAGGAAGAAGTGACCTTCGCTATAATACAGTGTGCTTGGTCAGAGGCTTTGTGGCATTCAGACGCAGCCCTTGATGATGCAGTCCTACAGACTGATGAAGTCTTAAAGTATTCAGCCTTTCATACGTGTGAGGTTGAAAGCTTTAACCACTGAGGTTTAGCTTTAGTCATTTCATGTGTGAGAGAATCTAATAGTTCCTACAAAAAGTTGATTCTGTTCACCTGGATGTAGCGTTTTCAGTGGGAGAAGTATTTCATCAAACATCCAAGTGACTTTTTCACTCTCAGCTGACTTCAGGTTTCCCCAACCTTATAAACAGTACGTTTCATAACAACTCACAGTAGGACCACTGAAGGAACAACAGGCTGTGAGGTCAGTTTTATGCTTATAATTCTGCAAATTTTCATGACCACTGATTAGTGGTCATTGATCAACGGCCACCGATCAATGACCACTGATCAATGGTGTTGAGTACCATTCACAGAGAGTCAGGGGATTCCTGCAATCACAGCATTGTAAGATGGTGAAAGATGAACTCTTAGGCCCCTCCTCAATTCAGAGAAGGTCTTTCAGTTTTTACATAAATGGCCTCCTTGACTCCCTGCTGAAACCAGTGTTCCTCCCTGCCTGGCCTAATGAGTTAGCTCTTCTGTGTTGTGGTATCTGCTTAGCCAGAGGTTGTTTGGTTTCAGTTTGCTTAGGTACAGTGGTCGGACCATGAGCCCTGCAGGTTGCCATGTTTATTTTCTCATGATACATTCAGTTCAGTTCAATTCAATTTTATTTACATAGCACAAAATCACATCAACAGTCACCTCAAGGTGCTTAATATTGTAAGGGGAAGACCCAACAATAATACAGAGAAAATCCCAACAATCATATAAGACCCTATGAAAAAAACACTCGGCAGCAGTGGGAAAGAAAAAAGTTTTAACAGGAAGAATCCTGTGGCACAAGCAGGCTCGGGTAGGACGGGACAAATAATAAACTAATTTCCATGATTTAATAATTTATTCTGAATTGTTCTATAAAATTAATAATGCTAAATTAATTTTGTCCAAATTCTCCATGTAATGCCGGCCGCTGCTACACAACATTCTCATGTTCATAATTAGTGTTTTGAATGTACCATCACTTTCATATTTACATAAGTGTTAAAATGTCCCTGACTTTATTCTGCAAATTTATTTTAACAAGCTGCTTGCAAACAAGTCTTATATGAAAAGGGGCACGGCTGAATTTGAAGTTGTCATGCTGCCCACGGAAAAATGTTCTTGTTCTATCATCTGATTATTTTTACTACTACTTACTTTTCCAACTTTCTGTTGTTCCCATCCTGGCTTTTTGAGATCTGTTGCTGCCATTTTATTTAAAATGAGCTGATATATTTAATGTTTTCTATGTTGTATTAAAATAGATCAAATATGGGTTTGCATTCTCTGCATTCTGTTTTTTTTTTAAATTTCATCTACATGTTACCATTTTAGGCATTTAATGTACAATTGAAAGGTATGAGACATGTTTTCCGCTTGCAACATCTGGCTTTTGCGACATTTTAAACAGAATTATTTGGACACCTGTATTATTGAATGTGGCTCTATAGTGTAGTGAATTACACAATGACTTTGCAAGCACAAAGGTATCTGGTTCAGTTCTAGTCAGAGACACAAATCCTCCTTGGGATTACGCCAGGAAGGGTGTCCAGTGGTAAACTCATGCTGTGACAAGGGAATAAGTGAAAGTAGCTTTATTTGGACACCTTTTGACTATATTAATAAAACTGAACTGAATTGAACCAGCTGAAATGGGAATTGTAACAGCCCAGCCATCGTGCCGGAATGTTTTATTTTCATTTACACTTTTACGCTGTCCAAAAATTTTAGGATTTAGATACCAAACTATGAATACTATTTGAATGTACTGAACATTGTTGTACTGAATGTACTGATATTACAACATACATGTTGTAATATCAGTAAATTAAATATGCACACAAAAATGTGCAGAGCATGTCAATTGACCACTATGATTATTATCCACTCTAGCATCCACTCTGTTACCGTTGTCAGCAACACAGAAGATGTTTTTTTTGTTTGTTTTTTTAAGTGTATCTACCATGACATTAATCAGCTGAAGCAAAATGTTTTTTCAGAGCTGCCTATATACTATATGCTAGCGGTGTCAAACATGCGGCTCGTGGGCCAGAATCGGCCCAGCAAAGGCTGCACTCCAGTCCACTGGACAGGTTTGGAAAATGTGAAGGAGTGCATAGATTTTTATTTTACAGGTCCTCACATTGATTAAGTCTCCTGCCATTAAAATTAATACTACACCAAAGTAATTAAGTACCAGATAAACAGTAACAATAATTTGTTTTTTTTTTACAGTGAGTTCACAGAAAAAAGGACAATCAGCATGTAGCATGAGCATATGACAAGCATATGCTCCGTCATTAAGAAAGCCCAGCAGAGGATGTACTTCCTGAGGCAGCTGAAGAAATTCAACCTGCCAACACGGACGATGATGCAGTTCTACACTGCAATCATCGAGTCCATCCTCACCTCCTCCATCACCGTGTGGTACGCTGGAGCCACTATCAGGGACAAACAGAGACTGCAGCGTGTTGTGCGCTCTGCTGAGAAGGTGATTGGCTGCAGACTCCCATCTTTGCAGGACCTGTACACCTCCAGGACATTGCGGCGTGCAGCTCGGATCTCAGCTGACCCTTCTCACCCTGGACACAGTCTGTTTGACCTGCTCCCCTCAGGCAGGAGGCTCCGGTCCATTCGCACCAGAACCTCTCGCCATAAGAACAGTTTCTTCCCCTCTGCTGTTGGACACATGAACAATAACCATATGACTGTTCCCGCTACTAACACATGACCCTACGCTGTGTTCACTGCATCATTCCATGATTGGCACTGATCACCACCTGCACTCATGTATATATCTTTCAACGTAGCACTCTTAATTCTTATTCTCATGTATATATCTCATGTATAGCTCATGCACATATCTTTCTACGTAGCACTTTTAATTCTTATCCCTACTTTTATTTTTTCATGTCTATTTAAGTGCTATTTATGACACTATGTTTGCACTGAAGCACCGCAGCAATTTCCTAATATTGTAAACCTGCTCAACATTTGGCAATAAACCCCTTTCTGATTCTGATTCTGATTCTGATTCTAACACTAACCCACTTTAACCCATTTTAAAAAACTGAAAGTACAAGTTTTTTAGATTTGTCACCGCTTTGCCGAGGTCTGGAGGAAGAGCCAAACTGTCACTCCCAGAGCAGAGGGAATTGGTTATGATGTTGAGAAACCACCCAAGAAGCACCGAGGCTCAAACCTGCCATAAACTGGAAAATTCCAGAACACCAGATTCACTGTCCATTGTGAAGCAAGTTGTACAAAATTGCGAACTGAGACCAAGAAAGAAGCCCCTGCTCCAAAATCAGCACCTTCAAGCTCAGCTGAAGTTTGTAGCTGCCCACATGGAAAGGCCTTCTTGAGAAATGTTTTATGGTCAGATGAGGCAAAGATTGAGCTACTTGGCTACAATAACAAGAGGTATGTTTGAAGGAAAATGAATAAGGCTTTCCAACTTTGTTTCAAACTGTAGCATCATGATGTGGGGCTGTTTTGCTCTCAGTCATACTGGTACGGTGCACAAAGTGGATGGAATAATTAAGTATATGAAGTCAGCAGCTAGACAATTTAAACTTGGGACATGGTTGGGTAAAAAAAAACCAACAGGTCAGTGACCTCAAACGCACTGGATCTGGAAGGGATCTGGATCTTGGAACGGCCTTCAAACTGCCCTGTAGAATTTTCAGGTATCTGTAGTTTACTTGAGTAATTTTGTTTCCGGGTAACTTTTTACTTTTACTGTCTGCATTTTTAAATAAATATCTGTACTCTCTATTCCTTACATTTTCAAAACAGGCAAAGTTAGCACAACACCGTCCATAAGATGCAGTTGTAGGCCTTCAACATCGAGCTAGCCCCACAAAAGAGTAGCTAGAAGAACATAAATGGAGTGATGCTTTTTAAGTGGCAGGTCATTTTAAATGCAGCGTTTCTATCAGCTCAACAAACATAATTAAACACAGTTTGTCACACAGTGTGTTGCTAGCTTAAAGGTCCAGCTGCTGTAATTCACAGGAAGAGAAAAAAAATGAGACCTAACTTCACTCCATGATGGAGAAAGAAAGAGGAAGAAGGGAGGTCATATTGAAGGCAAGGACTGCTCAGTGGTAAATGTAAAGCTTACATGTAAGTCCTCATGTTTTAAAATTAGATATTGGGTCTCTACGTGTGGCGTGTTTTTTTCATGTACTGAAACGTGCTGCACAACAACCTGTTGCATACTAACTGTGCTATTTAAAGACTGCGTGAGAAGACTCTGCAGGTTAGTCCAGGATAAACAGGTTAGTTTGCAGTACTGTGGTTATTCACAGTAAAAGTGTGTGACCGGAGGACAGTGGCTGTGGTTTCATGGTCAGAGTTAGATCACATCAAGTGTAGCAGAGATGTTGCTTAGATTCATTTACTGAATCCCACCTTCATACCAACCTTATAGTGTCTTATGGAGGACTTATGAAACATCTGCTTACATTTTGTTGAATTCAGGTGAGGGCGTCTTGATGCATGCTCAATCATCCAGGTAAGTAAATCTCCAAACGTTGATTCTGTTTATCTGGACGTAGCGTTTTCAGTGGGAGAAACATTTCCTCACTCATCCAAGTGACTTCTTCAGTCTCAGCTGACTGCAGGTTTCCCCAACCTTATAAACAGTGCATTTGCATAATGACTGAAACTTAGCACCACTGAAGAAACAATGGGCTAGGAGGTCAGTTCCTTCATCTTGATTAGAGAATTTGCATAATTCAGGTGAGCACAGTAAACCTCAGAGCAGCACAGGTCAGCTGATCTCAGCCTGTACACAAAGAAAATCTGCTGCAGCTCTCAATAGAAATTATTCTGAGCTGTGAGTCACTAAAGCCACTAAAACTGATTTTAGAGTTTCCCACCTGATGAATGCCACTTTAACATCGTCCCCCTCCCCATTTTCCTGGTCAGAGGCAAAATCACCCTCCACAATGTAGGCAACAGAAAATAGAGCTATTTTTTTTATTTTTTTCTCTTCTCATGTTTTACTTAACTGATTCATGTGTAGTGCCTTTGTTATAATTGAATTTAGACTGAAATAAAGTTTGTTTCCTATATACTATCATTTAATTATTACAGGTTCAGTGAGCTTTGCACAAAAACAGCTGGTGGAAATTAACTTTTACTTTCTTACTTTGAGTACACTTCAGAGCCTGCACTTGAGTAAAGAAGTTGCTTCATTACTTTTACTGGGGTATTTTTTTTAACACTAGTATCTGTACTATTTAAGAAGACCTTAAAATTATTAAATATATGTGGACTATGCTTAAAATCCAGGTCTGTGCCAGGAAACCAATAATTTTAAATGAACTCTATAAATTCTGACGAGCGATCAAATATCCAACCACAAGCTTGCTTATGGCTATCAAAAGCATCTGGTCAAGGTGCAAGATGCTAAGGGACATTTCACCAAACATTAGTGGGGGTGTATGTATTTGAGGATGAAGACTTTTGACACTGTGTGGATTCAAGAAAATCCAAAAACAAATTCAAACTGGTGTAGCCATTTTTTATTTTTTCAAAGCCAATAAAGATGTGTGCTTTACCCTGGAAAATGAAAAGTTCAAAGAAGCCAGTAAAAGCTCATTCATCCCCGTGTTCGATGTATGTAAATGTCTGACCACAATTGTAGATATGAGAGTATGTTGTCTGTTTCTTTATATTAGCCCTGTGATGGACTGTCAGCCAGTCCAAGAATACCAACACCTGGGGTATACACAAGCCCACCATTACTCTGGATGAAGGGATAAAATGATAACATTAAAAACGGAAATATTGAATTTCAGAAGCATGACACTTAAAAAAAACCAATCAATATATATATATATATATATATATATATATACACACAGACACACACATATATAGGTCTAATTTAAGAATTAAAAAAGGCACACTCTTTTCCCTATAAAGTACGGTTATTCAAAGTGGGATGAAAACCGTTGTACTCCTGGTATATTTTGATATATATCCTGGTATAGATCAATGGACAACATGCAGGAAGGGGTGGGGATATAAGGAAATGTGTTCTTGATTTACATGTTTACTTTTTCCATAAATAAACAGAAACAGCAATGATATCAGAGATAGTAAGCAAATATATGAAAAAGAAAAAGTCTTTGCATTGTTCTTCTGTTGCTTCATGCTTTGTATATGTTTTTGAAGTAAGACGGTCTAATCAATGTTTTGCTGCACCACATGGAGACAAAGCATCAATACAAGTTCATAAATCCCCAGTAAATAGCAATACAATATTTCCCCTGATATTTCTGTGAAATAGTCTGTGCCTGAGTCATCGATTAAGATGACTGTGGTTGTCACACATTACGCATTTTTTTTTAAATTCCTCTGGGTATATTTTGTTTTATTTGACTTTTAAGTGGCGAGTCAAACCAGCATAAATGGCTCTGGGCAATTTTCAGGGCTAGTGTTGATGTTTTCCGCGATTATACTGCGCAGGTCCGCTGGGTGATCCGCCCATGGCCTGTTCAATTCAAAAATTATTGTGTAAAGAAAACAAGATGCCTGTTTAAGTATGTAAATAAGCCACAGCTCACAACACGCTCCACTATCCCCAGACCAGGTCCCTGAGCGCATGCGGGTATCCGTGAAAACGTGCACGTGCATTTGTGTATGTGTATATGTGCGAGTGTGTGTGTCAGGGCTGGGATTTCGGGTTAAATATTCAAAATGGCGGACGGAGGAGCAGCGAGTCAAGATGAGAGTTCAGGAGCAGGTAATGATTACAGCATTTTACATATTCATACTCATATTCAAACTGTGTTACTCACAATTTATGTTAACGGCATACTGATGAAATGCAGATTGATTAGCAGATATGGGCGATATTAGGCGCTGTTTTAGTTTACACACAGCTAGCCAACTGTAATTTGACAGAGGAGGAAACGAGCCTTTGCAGTGCGACGGCAAATTACATGGAAACATGCCTCCCCCCCTTTGTGTGATTAGACGGCTGTACGCCGCTACATATTCATACCTCTGTCGACAAATACAATTTAGCATATTTTATTAGTAATCGCCATCGTGGCTCTGGTTCATGTATGACATATTTAGACCTTTCACGAACGCGGTTTGATTGAAATGATTATGCTAGGTGGCTAGCGTTAGCTGCCGTGCTAGCGCTTGGCTTTGTGTTGATGCACACACCGAAGCTTTTGAAACGGGTTTGCATATTCATTTTAGCCGAGTCGGGCAGCGGCTGCGCTCGTATGTTTTCAAAGGGTCGTTTATAAGGGAGGAGGGTGTTATTTAATCCAACTGTAGCAGACCTTCCCTTTGTTAAAGACACACGGAGTCAGCTCGGAGCGCTTGTGCTCGACGTGATTTTTATAGCGGAGCGTTTTGCCCCAGCCTTTTGTGTGCTCGGCGCAGCGGAGCCACGGCACAGCCTGTTGTGTTATTCATGCGGGGCCTGCCTGCCTGAGCCAGAGTGTGCGGAGTTCAGCGCGTTACAGCAGTCGACGAGGAGCACACAATAAATGCATGTCAACACAATAACGTGTCACGACGCCGGATGACTTTTCAAATGTGGCCTCCCGTGTTTCATTTGAATACGGCTGTCCTCCAAGCGGCTAACTGGCTACAACTTGTCAGCCCTTTATCGGCTAACTTTACGTACACGGCGATTTTATTTCAATTTTTTTTTAAGTTTAGTACAGATACATATATAGTAAGATGTTGAGATGAATGTGTTTGACATCTTTATTTCGGAAGTTAAACAGTTAGAAATTTGGGTGGAGCACTTTTTTAAAAATATTATTATTTTAAACTTGAGGTGGGAGTAGTCTGGCATCGGCTTGGTCCTGGTCTGCCAGGCGAACTAATCCATCTCATTACAATGTGTGTAATTTATTTGTGCAGCTTTTAATTGCGCCTGACGTAACGGTTTTGAGAACCGGGCTTGTACGCGTCATGCGTGTTTGTTGCTGGAGTTCTTGGGCTGAATTCAAAGATTATACCTGTGTATCCCCCACCCGCCACCCCCAGGCACAGGGAGGGGTGGTGAGGCCCACTTCCGGAAGGCCACAGTAATAACAGGCAGGGCATTCTTATTATTCACTCTGCTGCTTTCATGGCCGGGCAAGACACAGCTTGATGGCACTTTTTCTTCTCCTTTAGTCCATGTAGCTGAGCTTGCTGTTTAGTTTGTTTTATAGAAGCGTGTCTGAGGTCTGTAGTAACAGTAAAGAGCAGGTAATTATCTTTGCTGTTCAACTTTTTATATTTGAGAAAATGCGCCAGAAAAGCTTTTGTGTGACACATCAGGTGTGTGTGGGGGGTTCTTGTCTTTTTTTTTTTTTTTTTTTTTTCTAAGTGGTTTAACTGGCTCATTATCTTATAATTACAGAGGAACGTATTGTCCCTTAGCAAGTTAAAACAAGGTTTAGGTTTGGTTTTTTTGTTAAGGATTCTTGAATAAGATTGAATTCTTTCCGATGTAGATACACTCATTTCAAACTTTGCCCACATTGTTAGCAACTTTATGCGCAGACAGGCATTACAGGCAGTTTCCTTCTATATTGCAAGACAGTTATGAATCTAAAAGATATAGATTGTTTGAGAAGAAAGGCCATAAATGGTTTAATATTCAAAATAATGCTCGAAGTGTTACATTCTAATGTGTCTGTTAGCATTTTGACTGTCTGGAATTTAAAAAAAAATATCTTGCATATTAAATTTGGGCACTTAAGAACATACGAGAAGTAATTCTGTCTTCCTCACACTCAGTCTACTTTTCTCATTTAACCAGTTTTACAGTTCCACCCTCATTCCAGCCTTGTAGTTCCATCATGAATATTCATTGATGTAAACACAGTTGTTATGAATAATGCATCATTCGCCGTAATAAATTCAGGACATGCCATCTCAAAGTACTGAGAAGGCCTCCATGAAAGCTCCAGTCAGACGACTTCTTCTTTCTTTTTTTTTTTCTTAAATGGAGGAAAATTATAACCAAAAAAAGAGCTCTTTTGTGCCCTCGGGTTGTAACTACTTGTTTTGGTTTTGGTGATCTCTGGTAAAGAGAGCAATTCCTTATTAAACAGTGCAGCAAGGTAAAGCAGATGTTTCCAGCTGGTCTTTATCTGTAAAAACGGAGGCTTTTTAAGACAAATGACACACTAATTTGGAAGATTAAATCAGACTCTATATACTAAAGATTGGAAGTAGTCACATTGTTCCTGATGATGACTGTCATGTGCTTAACATAATTAAGATCACTAGTATTAGTAAACATTTGTATTTCATTAAAACGTTTTTTTAATGCTGCAAACACGATATAATGCAAAGCACGTTAAGAAAACAGAGGCCTTTTGTCTGAAAATATCCAGACTGAAATATCATTGCAATAATGCCCGTCCTTTAAATAGATGAGATTAAAATGTTGGCTTGTATCAACAGTCAGGAAGCTGGATACTTTTTTTTTTCCAAAGGAAAAAGGCTGCACTGTTTTCCTATTAGACAAAAGTAAAACACACAACACATTAGGGCTGCACGATTTTGCATAAAATGAGAATCACGATTTTTTTGGCTTAGAATTGAGATCACGATTCTCTTTTCCAGTATAAATATTTATTGCACTTATTAACTGCACATCAACTTCGTAACAGTTGAGACTGAACATAAAAACAATAAATAAACATAAAAACAACAAATGTCTCACGTTTTGTTGTTGCTGCAAAATGTTGTACTGCTTGAAATTCCATCTCCACCGTTGCTCGACACTGCGTGTATAGAGCAGGTAGTGCAACAATAGAAAAATAGTTGCGGGACGGCACTGTGTAGCGTTTGTCTAGGGTGTTGATCATTTTCCTAAATCCCTCGTTTTGCACAGTGTTGATGGGAGCCATATCTTTGGTCAGGTCATAAGTGATAGCCTCCGTAATTTCTTTGTGCCTGCGGGAGTTCGACGTGTATAGGGAAGCGCTGTATAAGGTTCCCGTTATTGATGTTTGGGTGGTTGACCGGGACGGATTTTCTCCTGTCACTTTCTCGTCATCCCTGACGTGTTCTCCGTTGTTTAATCCCTGCTAATTTTAGCATCACACGGCACAGCTTCTGTATCACGTGGTATAAGGGTCCGCCCTTGTCATTTGTTGAACAGGAAGAGTGAGCGCTTGTTTTCATGCAGATTACGTCCCGGATCAAAATGCGGTACAATCGTGGTCGTCGTCAGATCGCACATAAGTATGAATCGAGATCGCGATTTTCTAACGATTAATCGTGCAGCCCTACAACACATTAATAATCAAATGTTCATGCATGTGCTGTTTTCTTAAGTAGTGAATGTGTGTCTGAATTCAGACTGTAGTACTGGTTCATGTGGCTAACCTCTGTACGTGCCTATTTGAAGTAGCTGAGTTGTTGTCCCTGAGAAACTTCACTTTAATTTGGTTAGATTGAATTTCCCACCTAGCCTATAGACAGTTGGCTAATGACCACCCTAGAGAGATACCACAGTAGCTTGCAGTGATGTTAGCCCCATTACTGTTCATCAAATTACACTGCTTCCAGTGTTTGGCTCATTTGTGAGCTCAGTCCACTGTTGCTGCTTCGACCCTCTGTTGTCAGACTGTTTGGGTTTAATACACTGACTGGTATTAAAAGCGATTTTGAATTGTTTGGGTATTCATTTTGATGCTGCATTAAACCACAAAGCTTTTTGCCTAGTTTTAATTGCCTCAAACTGAATGATTATCTGTCGTAACCGTACACCAGACTGTTCCAAACCAGTCTAAGTATTTAAGACTGATCCAGATGTGGAAAAGTGGTCTGGATGTATTTTATATTTAAGATGAAGGATATAGGTAGCAGGACAGAATGTGGATGTGCTAATTAAGTTTCATTCTGTCTCAAGTTGAATCTCTCCGCTCACATTAACGGCTCTGCAGTATTCAGCCAGCCATCCCATATTACTGCACTAATGAGATAGCTATTTAGAATTCTCTTTGCAGGGTATTTGTATAAAGCATTGTTCCACAGCAAGGTTTTGCAAACCCATTCAACCAAGTAGCTGTACATGTGTTGGAGTGCACTGCTGATAACTGTGTCTACTTCTCCTTTGTTTTCTCATTTGGTTGCATTAAGTCAAGAACAGAAGACTTATTTCTTAACCTCTCCTGTGCACTTTGTTGAGATGGCCTCTTTGAGACTTTGCAGGCTAGTGTGACATTTCCCATAACTGCCTTAGTAAACAATAGGCTTGAGTCAGGCTAAAATCTATTGTATGGAGGCTCAACACTGGACATCAGTACACAGAAGTGTAGGTATACTTTCTAGAAGCATATAAATGAAGGCTATTGGTGTGGTCTGAGGCTTTGTGAGCATAATAACAATAGTGGGGGACTGAGGGGTCCAAACCCCAGTTCCTGGGGTTGTCAAAACAGAGCAGAGGTTTCTGACAAAAATTCCCCCCATTCCAGGGTGCATAGCGAAGAATATAAGGTCAAGCAGTGTTTCTGGAGCTTGACCCTTTTTAAAAACAGTTGTCCCTAGAGTTGTTAACTAAACAAATATGTTTGTGTTTGTAATTATTATAAAAATGTGCCTTGAAAGCACTCACACAAATTATAGAATTACAATTACACCAAAGGATATACTACACAGCTCTTACTTGCCTTCTTAATTGTACCACTAGAAATTCTGCCCATAATGGAACATAACAGCTATGTCTCCTAATGCTTATATGTTGGGAAGTCTATTCATAAAGTTATCACAACTTAAAAAATTCTTGACAAAGTTTCAAGCAGTTTGGTTTGTTACAAGTCACAATGACATCTGTCATTGTGTATATTAAGATAAAGTTAAATTAAAAAAAACACCAGATTTCATAAAACGGTAACATGCTCTATAAAATATAGTTAAGATGCCTATGCATGTGTTTATTTGGCAGACGGGCAATGACACACAAAAGAGAGATCTGATCATTTTTTTAAAGCACAAAAAGGCCAAGAATGTAGAAAGACACTCAGAAATATCAAATCAAGTCTTAATTAGAAAGGAATGAAGTGCTTATAGAAATGTTTCATAATAGTGTCATCAGTCAGAGGCAACAGAGAGGTTAGAGCTGGACAGAGAGTTGAGGACAGTCAGAAAGAGGAGTAGAGTCTGGTAAGTTTGCTGAGCATTTATTTCTTTTCTTAAATAAAGGGTACGCTCTTATTTAGATAACCTATTTGCTACCAGCTACAAGATGGCACAAGCAGATTAGCAGCAGTAAGCGGTGTTCTCTGAATTTCTTTAAAAGTCCTGAGATGCACAAAAAGAGAGCTGGGTTATCTCTTTTAGTGTTCGGGTTGTCCGTGTGGTTTAGGCAAGGCGCAGTAGACGCACTATGACTGCTCGCAAGCTGTGACTGTTACCTGGACTTTTCTCACCTCGATGTCTAATCTGTGTCTGGCATTTGCAAACTAACATCTAGAAGAGTTCAGGGCTCCAGTGCGTGTGTGTGAAAGTATATAAAATGGTAACATTTTTGGTTGTGGTGGGAATTTGTAACAAAAGCTGCTGAATATTCATCGGTTGAAGATTCTCATTTGTTTGGATTTCAGTTACAGTAAACCTCTTACTTTTGGGTGTTCAATCATTGGTCAAAATCAGATGTTTTGAAGATATCATCTTGAGCTTTGGGAATAAAAATAATTGGCAGATTAAATGATAATGAAACTAAATCTTAGTGGTGACTCTAATGAACAACAACCATTTGCCACTCAGTTAAAATATACATTATACTTCGCAATGGTTGTGTTTGCAGCTATTTGGGGTATGTCAGACAAAAAAATCTCAAGGGTCTCTGGCTATCTGCAGTTTAGAGATGGCTGCCATTATACCTTGGTGAGTGAAGGCTTGCTTGTGCTGACAAAGGTGTGTTTGTTTTCCAGTATGTACTTTGTTAAAGCCACTGGGGCCTTCTTGGCATTGTTTCCCTTGGTCAGCTAGTATGTAAATGCCTTTCGTCAGGCAGGAGGATAAGTGAAGAAGTTGATTAGAGCTTTAGCCAGGAGCAGTTGTTGTAGATTTAGTTGGTAAGCCCCTTCCCTTCTAGACCACAATACAACCATGCATTCCAGTCCAGTCGCTATGACTCACTGGACACCAGTGCAGCACCGTAACCGAGCCGCTTCCCTGCTGTATTAGCACTCGGCGCTTGTTGGAAATGAATTTAAAAGGGCTTCAAAGGAAATACTATTGGAATGTAAAGCTAATTTAAATATGCTAATCCCCAAGCACAACATAAACGTACACAGCAACAGCCCGCCACCCACTTTCTGTAGCCGCTCGCTGTGGAATGCCTTAGCCACAGGGGGTCTAGCAGTAATGACAGGCTTGTGGTGGATTAATGTGAAGTTATTTATTTCCGATTGAGCAAGCTCCCCCCTCTTGCCCCCCCCCCCCCCCCCCCCTTAGAAATTGGGCCAAGTCTCCATGACTCCTGGAGATGTTCTGAGCGAGCAGTCGTAGACGTTCTATTAATGCAGTCCACCTTGCTAACATACCCAGACCACCTCATGGTGCATTCTGGGATATCTTCAGCCCTTTACCTGCTCTTAGCTAATTACTTTTTAGGCCCGCACTCGCACAGTAATTGGTGTTGTGCTTCTGCCTCCCCTCTCTCTGCTGCGCCAAGTGCTAGTTTGAGCACTTTTTTTCTCCTTCTCCTCTCTATCGTCCTTATTCCCCTGTTTTTTATCGTCCTCCAAAAGCCATCCAATTAATATGCTAATGAGCTGATAAATATTTATAGGGGTTTAAATTATGCAGAAAGCTTTCAGAGCCCGGTGTGAAATGCGTTGCTCGCAGGACTTCAAAGCCTTGCATTGCTAACGAGGCAGGGGCAGATTTGCATACGGCTTTAATCAGCTGAATACTGATTATGCTTCATTATAGAGTTGGAGGAGGAAGGGTGGGGGGGCAGCAGCAGAGTTGGAGGAGGCCGCCAGCTGCACTTGTCGTTTGTTTCATTCCAGCAAGAGCGGGAGAGGGCGAACTTTTTCAGAAGTACAGACAATCTTGGCACACGGGAGAGGGGGAGCGGTAGAGAGAGAGTGCACAGTAGGCACAGTAAAAGAGAAAAAGGGGCAGAGCCATATGAAAAGAAAAGCGCGAGCAGGGAAAGGCACGGAGAGCTGTTTGCCTAAACCCCGTTGGCTCTCTCAGTGCGCGTATCCCAGTGTTGCTCAGTGAACCGTGCGGTGGACACTGCCACTGTGTCTGTGTGTAACTCTGGTTGTATTGAACTCTGCTCACTGCTGACCAGTGGAGAGTGAAGAGAGGAGGTGGGAGAGCGCCGGACACCCTGTCGGTGGGCTTGCCCAGCCCAGGCAGTTTTACTTGATAGGTTCAGCAGCCATGCTGGAAAACGCAGGTGGAGCAAGAGCGGGTGAGTTTTTTGATGAGGTTGTAACAGAGCTCACCTGGACTGCACTGGTGGTCGATGTCATTGTGCGATTATGTTGCATTAAGACCTCATGAGTCTGCTGCTGGGATTTTGTTTTTTTTGTTGTTTTTTTTCTGTTAGTTTTTTGGAGATTAGTATTGTTCAGTGCTTGCTGCTTTAAATGATGAATGCGACTGAAATGCTATTGTTCATTAAGAATATCCTGACGTGCAGTGATGGTTGTACTCAGATGACAAAAGTGAAAGTACGCCTGAAATCAGAGAATAGGTTCTTCTGTTTGGCGGCAGTGCCTGTGAGCATGTCTCTGTCTGGCTCTTTCAGATGCTAAAGTGAATAATCAGTCAGAAACTACTAAATGTGCAATGGAGAGTGGTGACGGGAACACCGGTGAGTGATCTCCAGCTTTTTCTCCCGTTATCTTCATTTTTAAATCAGAATGTGTTTAGTTTTACCACCTCATTCAACAGGTTTCAGAGTCATAGCCAGCAATTATTTGGACATTTTAGCAGCTCAAGTCACAGAAACCCCCCCCCCTGCTGTTTCTCTTTGTATGATCTCATTTTGAAAACATTGATGGCAGCTTTCCAAAAATGCTTGCTAGCAGCTCTCTTTGTCATATGAGGCATTTACCTCACAGTGCATTATGTCTGAATATTACACGCTTAGAGTGAAGATCCAGATTCATTGCACAGCTTTGTACTCCTGCTGGGTAATGACACATTAATTGATGTTGTTGACAGTATTGTTTGTTTATGCTCTTAAAATATATAATTTTGTTAGCTAGTACAGATGCTGCCACTTTATAAAAATATGTTTTTAGAGTTTTTCCTCGTATTTGAAAATGGATTCTTCTTCTCTTGTCAGTGATTTCTTCTTTTTTCTTTTTTAATTTGTTATTTTTTGTTGTTGTTGTGTTTTGTTTTTGTGTTGTTGTTTTTTGTTTTTTTTACGGCATACGTTGTGTCAAACAGCACATGGCATAAATTCAAATTTTCTTTTCTCAGGTATCCAAACCAATGGGTTGGATTTTCAGAGGCAGACGGTGCCCACCACAAGTGCAATCACTAATGCACATGCACAAGCCCTCCTCCAACAGGTACCACACTGTGTACAACATTGCATACTTGACCTTTTTAAGTAACTTTTTGTTTTCCTGTTTTTGTGGTGGGAGCACGTTTGGTTTTGGTGTAATGTCACACATTTGTTGTAGCCTCGAAAATGAGGTGTGAAGTTTGAACAGAGGTATGCTCATCTTCACTCAAACATGCACAAGCAGAAAGAGTTCATTTAAATGAGCCAGGCTCTCCCAGTGTCGCCTGGCAACAAGGCAGATTAATCAACCCTGTATGCTAATTAGCTGCTCTGTGGTTGCTCGGAAACAGATGGCCGAGAATATGCAAATCTATGCAGAATTTACATGCACTGCATAACAGTTATTTTAATTAGCATCTCAACTCTCCCCTCCCTTCACTTCACTTTTCTTGTCTCTGAAGGCTGCAGCACATTTTAAATACCCACTTTATCGCTGCCTTTCTAATTCAAATTCCTCTCTGCGTTCAAAGACCAAAGACTCATTTAAAGAAAGCCACTCAGGTAGCATGGAAATAGAACGTTTCATTGTTTTCACTAGTATGCTTTTTTTTTTTTTTTTTAATTTAGCGGTGCTTAATGTTTGAATTGAATATTCATTGAAATTGCTTTTAATTAATTTCATGTTGGCTACAATGACATGAAGTTAAAACTCAGAAGATCTCGTCTAAGCCTCCCCCCCTCTGCTTCACCCCCACTAGTCAAAGTCGGAAGACTCGGGTGCTCTTCCGACCTCCGTCCAGCAGAGCGTATTGCCTCAAACCCAGCTAATGTTGGCCGGGGGACAGATTGCTGGAGTAAGTTAAAACCCTGGTTGTGTATCTTGGGGTGACACCTCCACACGGTCAATCACAGCTGGGTGACGAAACGATAACTTGGCTGAAGCTGGCGTCTTCTCTGCCTGTCTGCCTGTTCATCCCTGTGGTTAGACATAGTCTTTGTGTCTCTGCACTCGCCATTAAACCAGCCACATGACACATTTCATATCCAGCCATGGCCCAGGGATGGTTGAATGCAGCTGCAGTGCGATGTAGGATTGAATGTTTACTCAGCATGTGGATTTGAGTTTGAACATGACATCAACATGCTCATTTGCACTTGTGCCTGGCTCAGCTGCATGAGTCTCCATCTGCCTGTGGAGGACCATATGTGTGTTGCCACATTATTCAGTATAACTTTGATACCTCTGTTAAAAGCTAAGTGCAATACTGTTCATTAGTTTTCATAAACAGTCACTAGTTTGACATGGTAAATTTAAAATAATAATTAAAAAAACTGTTTCAGTATCATTTGTAAAGGTGTATGAACACAAGTCGGTATAATTAGAATAGACAGAGCTGTGGTCTAGTTCAGTGAACTGGAGCAGCCACCGAAACAATAAAACAATTGTTGGCAAATGCATCAAACAATCCGATCAACCTGCTGCTGTTCATAAAGCCAGACCAAGGCACGGGTAATTAAAGTGCCTCTCTTATCATACATAATGATGAAAAACCAATATATCAAGACTCTAGTGAGTAATATTATGCACACATGAATTGGATTTCTCTAATATTTCACTGCAGTATTGTACTAGCTTTGGAAGGCTATCGAAGTAAAGTATAGTGACAACACTGACATACTTACTAACTTATCTGATGATCATAAGTTACTTGTATTAACACTTACGTGTCTCTGTTTTCCTCCTGTCTGCCTCAGTTGAGCCCAATGCAGCAGCAGCTGTTTCTCCAGCAGGCCCAAGTGCAGCTCCTGGCTGCTGCCGTGCAGCATTCTGCCAACCAGCAGAACAGCACCACCGGGGACAACATCTCAGCCTCTGCAGCCACACCAATTACCCAGCTGCCCCTGTCACAGCCCATCCAGATTGCCCCTGTAAGGCTCAATCCCCTATGCGCCAGAGTTCCTGCAAGCTCTGAAAAATGTTGTACCGTAAAGTGTTTGCAAGCTTGTAGCCCTACACAACACACAAAAAAGTAAAGCTGAACATTTTTCCACATACAAACAATAGACATGAAAAGTCTGTGGTGAAATTAAATATCAATATTGTTTTTTCAAACGGTATGAAGGCCATATTGGATTATTTGAAACTGCCTTTCTGGGAGCAAACAAGGCAGCTAAAGAATGAGGAAAACATGCAAATGACCTAAATGACTCGAGCTTTCTCTCTTAGACAAAATGAACTGTTACAAACAAAATAGTCCTCAACATCTGTGGTAATGGCTTTGGCAAGAACGTTTATTCATCAAAGTAGTTGAGGACTGCACTTTAATAATGGAACTTCTACACTTATAAATATGTGGAGACACATTACACATAGCTTAATACATTTTTGTTTGCTACCCTGTCAGAGCAATAGAAAAGTAGAGGTTGTACCAAATTACACATGATTAGAATAAATGTAGACATTGTGGGACAATTTTACATGAAACAAAGTTGTGTCAAAGTCTTTAGGATTGTGAGCTTTATAAACAGTTAGATGGTTGTTTTCATATTTTTTGCAGTCTTTACAACAGCAGAATCTAAGTCTGCCCCAGTTTGTCCTGGTTCAGCCTGGCCACCCTATCGCCACGTCACTGCAGCCTCAGTTCATTATCTCACAGGCTCCGCAGGCCCAGCAGGGTAGGTTGATCTGTTGCGCTGCAGAATTACAAGGAGAGATGTACTCAAGTATGGCTATCAAAGCTTTTGTTTAATCTTTCCTTTCCATCCATCATCCCCACTTCAGGCATATTGCAAGCCCAGAGTCTTCTAACTCAACTACCTCAAAGCCAACCTAACCTCCTGTCGACTCAACCAAGCATCACCCTTGCAACTCAGGTTGGTAATGATGCAAGTACATCTTTTAAACTAGCTTTAAAATTGTCTTCAGTTACTCTGGTAGTGCTTACATTTGACAGCTTGACAAGTTTTTTTTTTTTTTTAATGATTTATTCTCAATAATTTATTCTTTAACTCTTTTTAAACCTACAAAACAGTCACATTTGCTGTATTTCTCGTCTTTCCAGCCTGCAACCCCAACCCGCACAACAGCAACCACACCTATTCAGTCCCTGCCTCACAGTCAGACGCCACCCAAACGGTTGGATACTCCCACTCTGGAGGAACCTAGTGACCTTGAGGAGCTGGAGCAGTTTGCCAAGACTTTTAAACAGAGACGTATCAAACTGGGCTTTACGCAGGTGTGTGCTGAGAGTCAGTCAATCACCATAAGTTCAGTTATATTTTGACTTGCAGATGTGGGCATTTCTTTAAACTGCAAACACATGGCTGTTTTCATATTCAGATCATATTCAGATCTTTGTTCATGTAATATACCACTATAAATAACTCACAGGTAAATCTCTCCTTCTCACAGGGGGATGTTGGCCTGGCCATGGGGAAGCTGTATGGAAACGACTTTAGCCAAACTACTATTTCTCGCTTTGAGGCCTTGAATCTGAGCTTTAAAAACATGTGCAAACTCAAGCCATTGCTGGAGAAGTGGCTCAATGATGCAGGTTTGTCTCTGACCCCACCTGACTGTGCAGCTGATCACTCTTGCTTTCTCACATTGGTGCTTGTGGGTGGGTTGTGTATGCATACCTTGTCTTTACCTCCCTTCCTTTTCTTTGTGTCAATGCTGTTTGTGCAGAGAACCTGACATCTGACCAGTCCCTGTCGAGCCCCAGTGCCCTGGGTTCCCAGGGCATGGGCATAGAGGGAATCAACCGCAGACGGAAGAAAAGAACCAGTATCGAGACCAACATTCGAGTGGCCTTAGAAAAGAGCTTTCTGGAGGTGAGAAACACACACTTCGGAACTCCATATTGATTATATAAGGAAAAGTTTGGTTATTCAGTATCTGAGATGATCACATTATACACTTTTAGTCCTCCGTTAATGGTAGAAAAAACACAGTACAGCAGTTTCCTCAGTGCTGACAGGGAATCTCTGGCTTCTTTGCCCTCTTCAAGCAGAACCAAAAACCTACCTCTGAAGAGATCACCATGATCGCTGACCAGCTCAACATGGAGAAGGAGGTGATTCGGGTCTGGTTCTGCAATCGACGACAGAAAGAGAAGAGGATTAATCCTCCCAGTAGTGGCAACAGTGGAGGAGGCAACACCCCTATCAAATCTATCTTCACCCCCAGCAGCCCTTTGGTAAGACTGCCACTCACCAAAGGGATTCTCAGCACTGTTTAATACTGTGTTTAAAGTTTATGTGTCTATATGTGGATCACGTTAGGAGACTTAACGTAAAATATGGATGATGCATCTGGGTCTGAAATGTGAAGTCATTGTAGAAGTACCATAAGATTTCATCCTGTCTCTTGTCCTCTGTAGAACTCTACACGAAAAGAACTTCAGTAAATATTTGTCTAATAAGTTTATTCTTATAACTTATTTATTCCCTAGATTTACGTCATGCATAACACAAAATAGTGTCCATATTGCAAATTTTAGACCCATTTGTAGTTAGAAAAAGCAGTGTGATTTTTAGAATTGTCCTGTTTCTCTGATCCACCTTTTGTTAAATCTAATTTTGGGATCATTCATCTTTTTATATGTACTGTCTCTGATTACATGGCAGGTCCTTATATGTTCTGTGGGCTCAGCTAGAATATCAGAATGTCGACCAATTTGTCTTTCGACTTGTATTTAAATCCTCCAATTCTCCTTCTTTTGCCCAGGTGGCCAGCACAGCAAGCCTTGATAGCAGCCCAACTATTACCACACCCACCACTCTGACTGTAAACCCAGTGATGCCTCTCACCAACACCAGCATCCCCAGTTTGTCTTTCACAGGTGTGTGCGTGCACTATTCACTTTGTGCGTGTGTGTATACCCGATGGTAAATGTTGATTAAAAATTCACTTTAATTTCTTTTTATCTGCCTTCAACAAGGCACGACAGTTGGAGCCACAAACACTGCATCTGTCATCTCAACTGCGCCTGTGGTTACCACAGCAACAAGCTCTCTGTCTTTAAGCACGTCCCAGACGAGTAATCAGTCCACGAGCACGGAGAGCAAAGCTGGCACGCAGGCGCCAACCATTGTCACCCAGGCGCCTTCATCCATCGCTACCAGTTTAGGGACGGGTCAGGTGATGGTGGCAGCTCCGGGGCTTTCTGCCGCGTTGCAGGGGGCCGCCTCGCTACCCAGCGCCAGTTTTGCAGCTATGGCTGCTGCTGCAGGGCTCAACCCAGCACTGATGGCATCTTCGCAGTTTACTCAAGGGTTAGCATGAGCTGTGTTCATATAAGATCTTTGTGAAAGCCAGACAGTTGTTGAGGTGTTGTTTTTGTTATACTACATGATCTTCTTTGTGTGTCCAGGGGTGCCCTCCTCAGTCTGGCTCCTGGCGGCCTGGGCAGTGCACTGAGCCCTGCTCTCATGAGCAACAGCACTCTGGCTACCATTCAAGGTGAGCACCTGTTACATGACAAGTCATTGAATTATGTCTGTGCACATAGTTTCTAATCAGAATTGCAAGTAGTTATGTGATTATGAGGTTCCAAGACCTGCAGATAAGGACTGATTTTTGTAATGTACAACCCCAGATCCAAAAATATTGGGGAGCTTTGTAAAATGTAAATTAAAACGGAATACAATGATTTACAAATCTCATCAACCCACTTTAAAAAAAAAAAAAAAAAAAAAAAAAATTAATGACAGCCACTGTACAGCCAAGATTTCACAGCACTGATCGACATATTCCTTTTCCTCTGATTTCCACTCCCTCAATGCTGTGAGGAGTACTGACGGCTGGTTCAGTCACACTCCCAGGACTACTACTTTTCATTTTCTGACTATTGTTCATCTTTTAACAATAGTCAGTAAACATCTGGGAATTGAGAACAGTTGCTAGCTGCTTAGAAGTCCCTGGGTCATCGTGGTCATATTTTTGTTTTTGTTGTGATTTCAAGATGTTTGCGATTGGGGTTTGTGGATGATTGCGGTGCCAGCTTAATTTAAATAACTTTATTGTGTTAAGTCATTTGTTTATTTAAATATCAGTTTGAGGTCATTGAGGGTGTGACAGGAAGTTATGACAAAGCAATGTTCACAAACTGTCAGAAGGTTATCTCTTTTGTTTCTTTTTAAATTGCAGTAGTTTAAAATTTATATTATTTTGTTTTCTTTAACAGATATTTTTGGCCTGGGGGAACGTCTTAACGCCAAACGACCAAATTAGACTAAATTTAGCAGAAGGAATGACTCAATGAATACAATAGCTAAATAAGTTGGAGTATATAAATGATTGAAAGGATGATTAGAAAAAATAAGGGCAATAAGACTGCCCATTATTTCTATAATTAGTGTAATGAAAGCAAACACTTAATGAGGACATGACTCATTTGCATAATAAGAACAGATTCATTTAAGCCACACCCACAAGGTTTTATCCTGCTTAGAGAAAATTACTTCTGCGAATTAAACAATTTATCGTGCGGTCTCAAAAAAATGATGATGGAAATGCTCTCCTCATTTGGTGAACCTGTGCACCTTTCTTACCTTTACACCGTTTCTTTCACATCTCCATAGCACTGGCATCGAGCGGCACAATCCCCATCACCTCTCTGGACGGCAGTAACCTGCTGTTCGCCAACACTTCTGCTGGTAACACCCCCAACCTGGTGACCACGCCGCTCTTCCTGAACCCCCAGAACCTGTCGCTGCTCACCAGCAACCCCGTCAGCCTGGTGTCGCCCGGCATGGGAGGGCTTCAGGTCACTGCCGACGGTCATCATCAAGTCAGCACGGCTGCTGTGCCTGTGCAAGCCTCGACCATTACCACTGCCCCCAAGGCTCAGTGAAGCCAGTCAGGCTGCATCTCGAATTAACGCCCAATTAATTACGTCAAGCACTACTCCTTTCACAACGTGTAGGACGAGGGTGGTACTCTGATATAGGCTCTGCACTTCACTAACCACCCCGCATCCTCTCCATTGTATCTACCATAAATTAATCCTTTTGCTGCCGCCAAAAAGAAAAGGACTTAACATAAGGGTGGGTTTAACTGTTGGTTTCTTTTATTATTTTTTTTCTTTATGATTCTTGGATGTTTTTTAATTTTCCACACAAACAGTAACCAGATGGACACTGTTGTCGGCCTGCCGCTTCTCCTGAACCTTGACAAGTGTCCAGGGAGAAAATATCGTCGGCGTCATCGAGCTGTATATACATATACATATATACATATATATATATATCCTCCTCTTTGCAGGTCAGAATTTTCTCTGAAATTCTTCTAACCAAAAACAAACTTTCTCTTCTAACATTCAAACTTAATTGATTTACTACTAATTTCACAATGTTCATACGGTAATCACTAATGGGGGTTTGTGTGTCGCTCTTTTTAATTATCTCTCGTTTTTGTTTTTTGGGGGTTTTTTTTGTTCGTTTGGTTTTTTGTTTCTTGACAGGCCTTGTTGTAAATCATATCAAATTATATTTTAGAGACTTTTTTTCCCTTTTTATCTTTTACTGTCTATATTTTTCGACATTTTCCGATCTTTGTAAGTCTAATGTTAAGTTAAGATTTAACTATCACTTTTTAATCGTGGTTATAAGGCTTTAAAAATAAGTAATAAGTGGCCGATATAAAGGTTATCATTGCTTTAAGGGTCGGAGGGACGTGGCGTGTCTCTCCGAGTCTCTCTTCTGGAAACACTGAGTTTTACATGGGTGGTGGTGCAGTAGCCACCGAGCCTCTGTAAAACGACGGTCTCGGTGTGGATTATCGACACTGATAGAAAAATGACTGAAAACATTACATTGAGAGCTTTAAAGTGAGCTGCAGACCTGAGTCTGATTAAGGGTGACTTGTTTTGGTTTGTGATCCGTTGGAACACTGTACATTAAGTTTTGGACGTGGACGTTTGCGTGTCGTCGACAGCTCAGGCAGACGCTGAGAGTTCAGCAGCCGCACGATCTACAAGGCTCTGCAGTCTTTTTTTTGTGGAGGGAACTAGTCATGTTCACCAAACCTGAACTGTGGTGTGGTGGCTTTGCCTAGATGGGGATAGTGTATTGGGGGGGGGGGGTGTTTGGTTTCTTTTTTCTTTTTTTTTATTAGAAGTACCGTCGTATCTACTTGTGCACAGTATCTGTACCAAATAACTGGATTGATGAGCTGCAGTCTGCCTGTTTTGGGAGGATTGAAATTCTGTCTCTTTATTTTGTTTGCAGTCGTTCGACTGGCTTACCTACTTTAAGATATACCAAAAATATTTGTTAAAATAATTGCTGTGTGTAGTCGGTGTAGCTTAGTCTAGTCAATATATTTATGAGTACAAAAATCTCTTCATAGTCAGAATATAGAAATGCAATATTTTGATGATCATTTTCCAAAGACTACATTTTCTTTTTTCTTTTCTTTTGTTATTTTGTTTGATTTGACCAAGTGTCTCATATTTAAATTTTTAATTGGCAGCACAACTGACCAAAAAGAGAGGGATTGGTGGGTTGGAGTATGAGGAAGTAGTTTCTTTTTACTTCTATTATTATCATTTTACTTTTTAAATTTAGTTTTTATTAAATCACCGTGGCCTCGGCCCAATGCTTAATCTGGTTTAATGCGAGCCGTTTAGTGGCGCCTTTTCCTTTCTAATCAGTTGTGGTAGCAGTTTTGGACTTTTCTGAAGCATAATGGAAAAGATCTGATTTTGGTTTTGTGCTAATATTCAGCCATAAAACAACAGCTTGAACCAAAGTGGTTTTCCTCAGTAGTTGCTGTGCCTGTCTTGAGCACACAAGTTGCTTTTCACTCTCTTAAATCTCCACAATTTATTTCTTTATTTTTCTCCCTCCTCAGTCGATACCTGATTTTCGTGATTTGGTGCTGCTGGATAAGGATCACAGAAACTTTAGCTTTAACAACTTGCTGCTGAGACTCCTGTCAGAGTTGAGCTGTCAAGACGCCTGCATGCTTTCTAATAGCTTTAAGACTACATCCTGTGAGAATCAGGGTATTGTAGTTCGCACTATCCCTGCTGGAGGGATCACTTATGTAAATCCATAAATACTTCACCTCCTCTCAGCTCCGCCGTTTCAAACCAGCATGCTAGGAAACGAATATGCTGCACCCGAAATCTGTCTGGGGACTAGTTTAAAAACTCCCCGAACTTATCTTAGCCAACACAGCGGTGGGATAAGTACCGTTCTGTGCTGCACGTTCAGCTAAACCCCACACAAAAGTAGCATTGTTCTGCTTCAAAATGACAAACACAGCAATTAGTAACTCACTCAGACTGCAAGCAGTGAAATTTGTCCCCGTTCCCCTCTCGTGTGCTTCTTTTCTGTTGAATTATTTTTGACTAAATATACCTCAGCAGCGCTTCAAACATAGGTTCACCTTTTAGACATTTCTCTGTATACAGCATTGTAGAATGTATAATTACTGACTGGCTTGCCATTCAGCGTTTATACTGATGAACCATACATAGGAACCATTTCAAGGACAACCTACTACTGCTATTTTCTAGTACTACTATTTATGGGGTATTTCCAGGTTTAAATATTATTTTGAGATCCTTCTTGCCAAAGTAAAAGCCTTTCTCTTTGCAGCTTGGTGGGTGTGTTTTGTTTTTCTTTCTTTCCTTAACTTTGAGGCCACAAGAGCCCTGAAGAACTCAGTCGTGTTTCAGTGCTTGTTTGGAGTTTTGGAGGTTTGCAAGCAACATGAACCAGTTGCCACTGGCACCATAGGATGTTACTGAAATATTTATCTGAGGAAAGACTTAAGAATTAGAGAAACGATCTTTTCTTAATTCTATACATATAAATATATATATAAACACTTGTAAGATATTCATATTTTATATTTGAACCAGTATGTTACCAAGACTGAATGTAGTGTTTATCATACTTCCCCCCCCAGAAAAAAAAAATCTCCCCTAAGTTTTCTTTTCATTTTTTTTTTTATTAAACTGTCAAGACCAAAAAATTTGAGATGGAGCTCGAGATGACGCCTCGCTGAACCAGCGACGTCTGTTCGACAGGAGGGGCTCGCTCAGGCGCTCCTGGCAGACAGGTCCTGTGGTTAATAGGAGACTCTGAAGCATTTGATCTTAATCTTTTAATAGATGTATAAATATATATATTTGGTTGAGTTGTTGTGGATTTGATTTGCTGTGCTGTCTTTAACAATCATTTGGTTTTTTTAATGTATTACTTTATGCCTTTAATTGTTTTGTATAGTGTGAGAGGGCAAGATCACTGGCTTTCTTAGTTTGACAAAGAAGATTAACATTATCATTTATGCCTTATTGTTACGTAGAAGACATGAGCATTGTAGCATTGTTGTTCTGTATGTGTGTGAGAGTGAGAGAGAGCATGGGCACCCAGCTCACCTGGTGCATTGTTTTCACTGAAACAGTACAGTGTACTCTGGGCATTTTAGAGCGTGGGACGATTATGTTGCTACCTATGGTTTTTAGGTGCGACTTAGACAGGTAGGAGGATATACCTGTGAGAAAAAGCTTTACTAATAATTCCAGCAGGCAGGTGTGTTTGTGTGAGTGTGTCATTTAAAGAGAGGCCAGGGAGGACAGTCTGCAAACCATTTTGGTGCATCTTTCCCATCTTCCAGCAGGTGTTTAGACTGATTTTTGAAAAAAAAAAAAAAAAGGGTGAGACAAGAGGACTTTGTTTTGTTTTGGGATTTTGTTTGAAGTTTCCTGACTGAGGGTCTTTACAAATTAACTTCAAGCTTTAAGCAAGCCACTGCCGAGAGCCAAGCCAGCTTTCAGTTTGTTTGGGGTCCGCTTGGACTCTCACGAACTGTCTGCTTGCCACTGGCTTTGCTTGTGAAGCTTCGGTTTCAGGTGATCCTGAGATTCTTGCGGATCAGCTGTGCATCTAACAGACGGTATGTTGACCCACCACACTGGTTTGCTGAGAGTTTTGGTTTTTTGTTTGTTTGTTTTCTCCTTTTACTAAATGTCAAAGGTTGCGTGGCGCACCAATAAGGCTAAAGGAGCTGTTGTATACCTCATTTTTAACTCAAGATTGAGTGAAACCTGCTTTAATCTACTTATGAAACAAATGTTTTTAAAAATCATAAAAAAAAAGACTAAAATACACCAACTTGTCAGTGGAGAAGCGTGTTCATACCTGTACTTAGTGAAGGGTTGTGGAGCCGCCACAAGAGGGAGACGAACTACATACCAGTACTCACAAAGAGGTGTAAACAAGAGAAGGCATAAAAGGTGAATCTGTGTGTAACAAGGGGCAAACATCTGCTGCTCTTCTTCCACAATTTCTTGTGCACTGAAGGATTTCATTCATGAAAACGTGAATTTTGATGAATTCTATGGACACCCCCCACCCCACCTTTTTTTTTTTTTTTTTATTTTTTTTTTTTAAGTTTGACAATCTTGCTTTATTTATTTTCTCACTCTTGGCTTGGTACAGGTATGTGCACTTCTTCCCACGTGATGGCTCGCCGTCGCAGCCCGCTCTCGCTCCCCTGTGGTACCAACGATAACCAAAGAATTCTTACTAACTTGATTGTATGTGATCGACGCCGCCTCTCGCCCATCCCCGCCTCACTGCTCAACATCAAATCCCAGCTGCACGCCCCTCGATTCGTTTGTAAAGAGGTTGTTGTTTTGTTTTTTTAAAATTGCATTCGAATGTGCGTCCGGCGCCCCCTTCGACGCCTCTGCAGTGGTTTCAGTGCCTGTGGGCGGGGATCGGAAGGGAGGGGTAGCAGGGGCCGGGCGGGCTTCGCCGGCGGACACGAACCGATGCGGTGGTAGCTGGGTGATGTTTGTTAATACACACTGAGGGTTGATCCTGTGCACACTGTATCTGCTCAGGACTCTGTATGATTGTCTGTCTTGAGCGCTGTTGTCGTTTGGTTGGTTGGATTGATGTCCCACCCTCCGTCGTTCCTTTCTCAAGGACTGCGGCGAAAAATGCTATTCCTGCCTCTCAGTGCGTCTCTCTTCCTCATCTGTACACTGTAGTCCCAGGACATGACCCTGTTGTTGTCTCCAGGAATACACATCCTGCATTCGCTAAAACTCTCTGCTGTGTCCCCTTCCCTGTCCTCCTCCTCCTTCCTCTCCCTTTCATCTGCTCTCTTCTTTGACTCCTCACTACAGACTCTGATCAGCTGTGACACTATGCATCATGGTCCTTCACTTTGCATGGACTGTGTCCCTCTGACTCAGACCTCCTGGTCGGCAGGGCTTCAGTGACACTTTGTTTAATGCTTTACTCCAAGTGAGGTTGTAGGACCTCACAAGCGCTATCCCAAAGCAAAAATCCAAATATTTAACTTTTGACAAATGCAGATACCAAAGATATCTCTCTGTCCTGTGTGTGTCTCTGTTGGTTTCTCTCTCTCCCTTTCACCCTGCAGCATGTGTATTAAGAGACAAACCCAGCACTGGCTTTAAAGTCCCAGCCTCAGTAATTCCAAAGCTTAGATGTATATTTTGGTATATTTCTGAGAAAAAACTTGCGTGAAAAAGCGTCTGTTCCTCGTTTGTTTGTTGTAATCTCTTTTCTGTCACAGCATGGAACTAATTGCAGAACTGTCTTACTCTTGGTAGGTTAAAGATATAGTATTTTTGTATGTTTTTGGGTGTGTTATATATATGTACGTGTGTGTGCGCGTGTGTGTGTGTGTGTGTGTGTGTGTGTGTGTGTGTGTGATTATCAGTTCACAGCCCAAGTGACCATGGCTTTCAACAAGAGAGAAATAACTTAAAAAAAAAAAAAAAAATCGCCAACCATGTACATATTGTGTCTGTGTATCTCAAGAAATGCATTCTGTAAAACATTTCACTTTGGAAGCTTGGGCTCATCTAAAGGAATGTGTCCCTGTTTTATTTCCCTTTTCTTACTCTGCAGTCTGATATTAATTGACTTCCAGGACTCGAATGTAATGAGTTTTGGTTTCCATTGTGGAATACAACACTGAGGGACACTGCTCCGATCTAAATACGACAAAAACGACAAAAAAAAAAAGGCCTCCAGAGATGGCGGCATAGAGCTGAAAGATTGTGTAGGAGTTTTAAGTATGTGAATCAGGATACATAGTAGATTTTGATGCATTTGTCTGCTGTATTTTTGTTTTTATACACATATAAAGATAATCTTTTACTGTAAATGTACAGTTCTCTTTTGTTGTAAACATCATTAAACCATTTTCCAAGTGTTTTGACATGTGCTTTGTCTTTTATTGGGATTAAATGTGCAAATTTTAATCATTATACATCAGTGCCAGACAGATTTTGCTTCCATCTATACAACATTTAGGACAAAGATTTCAAAAATTGATTTGTTGGTACACTTTGGTTATAACGGGATGGACATGGTCAGTAACAATACTCAGTCTCTGCTGTTTAAATGATGAATGCCAAGTTGATGCAAATATGCTATGAAGTCGTCCCATGCAACATATTTAACCTACCATCTGAAGTTGTAACAGAAATTGAGACTCCTAAGACCACTTCCTGGTCTTAGGAGCAGCAGAAGACGGTGTGGTCTTCTGCTGCTGTAGCCCATTTGTTTCAAGAGTCTTTGTTCAGAGATGCTCTTCTGCATACTTTAGTTGTGTAACAAGTGTTTCCTATCCCCTCACTGGATATTTTCTTTTTCATCTCTGTAAACCCTTGAGATGTATCTGTGAGAGAATCCCAATACATGAGCATTTTCTAAAAACATAATTCAAGCAGCCAAGTATTATAAGTAATATAATTCGCACTGATCTGCTGCGATATAAATCCACCGGCTTTGGCAGGTCGTGGTAAGGGGATGTCCAGTCATCTCTGGCTTCAGTATGTTGCAGATTCTTTTGGCGCTGTGGGTTGCAAGGTGGAGCCTCCATGGCTCAAACTTGTTTTGCAG
This sequence comes from Mchenga conophoros, assembly GCF_057382185.1. NCBI lineage: Eukaryota > Metazoa > Chordata > Actinopteri > Cichliformes > Cichlidae > Mchenga > Mchenga conophoros. The sequence continues at coordinate 18,363,562 of NC_140541.1, forward strand.
GAATAGTTGAACTGATTCAGGTTTGATTTGGATTCAGACTGCAGTTGGACTGACATGGGGGTGGGCGGCACTTAGACAACAACAATATAAAGTCTGGTCAGAGCCCAGCAGAAAGTTGCATTTTAAGAAGACTGTTGATGATATTCCCTTTATCTGTCTGCTGGATTTACTGTTGCTGATAACTGTTTAGCATTATCAGCTGCTGTGCAAGTACAACTTTAAAGATGTAAAAATGGTTACATCAAATATCTGAACTCATAAAGAGTTTGTTTTTAGCCTTAATGTAGGGTTCTTTGTTAGTTTTTATTGTATAACATGAGAGAAAAGCTTATCACAACATAACACAAATACAAAGTGACTACAAACTATTTTCTCTGACTAGACATTTAATTTAGAAGCAAATCCTCATATCTGAGAAGCTGAAGCCACAATTTTATTTTATTTTATTTCTTGTTAGTTTAATAAATGACTCGAATTGTGTTTAGTAACACTATTGCTGATACTGTAGGATGTCAGTGGGGAGACAGAGGAGGAACAGGACGAGGAGATGAGGTACTGGGAATCAAAGACTCAAGGGGGTCCCTCGCCGTCTGCAGTAAAGAGGTGAGAAAAGGTTAAAGCGCCACGCTGATGGGACCTTCAGTTCTCCTAACCGAGAAGAGTCTGCACAATTTAATCCATCCGCTGTGCAGATCAGTGATTCAACATGTAAACTCAGGCAGTTTATCATCACAAGGTCAGTAGGATGCTTTGATTACATGGTGTCTCCATATCAGGGGCGCCACCAAGAGGGGGCCACACCCCAAAATTTGTTGGCTCTCTCTCTTTTTGTGATTGTTAGTGTTCCTCTTATTAACAACACAAATATTTTAGAAATCTGTCAGAAATCCATCAAGCATTTTGTTCAACCTCTAAAACCAACAGTTCTGTCCAGTAATGCAGGTAAATAACTGTATTTTAATTTTTAAAAAGTGGTTTACAATTTTTCCCTTTTTTGTACAATAGTAAATTTGAAAATTCATTTACAACAATCATAATTATACTTTAGCATTAAAAATATAATTTTGATTAAAGTGCTTGTGCAAATTAATTGATTAACCATTACAGAAACATGAAATATGATTTTTGGTAATTATCCATACTTTTAATTTACAGCAGCTGTGGCATAAACCTTACACTGGGTGGTGGTCTAATACATTTGTTTTCACTTCAGATCCTTCCAACTTTTCTGTTTCAAATTACCCTTTCTCTCTTTTTTTTCTATTTTTTAAAGTTTCAGCATCCTGGTCTTGCAGCAAACTTGTCAGGACTTGAGCAATACAGGTTATTGATACTGATGTTTTTAGCAACACCTGTGTGTTTTTCCTGCTCTGGCAAGTTCAAACATCTGCTGTTTAAATGCCTACAGGGCCCTCAGCATTGTTTCTCTTCTGCATAGAAACTGAAATTTTTGCAAGACTCTTGGAACCATGGGGATATGAAATAAAGCAGAGCGACAACAGCACTACTCTGAGGACAGATGCTTTACTGGTTAAATATTTCTGTCAAACCCTGTAAGTAAACAAACTTTCTTACCTCAGGTTTCTTTTTCTTGCCTGCTTTTTTCTAAAATATGCAAAAACAAAACGAGAATAAAGGCACCAGAAAATGTGAGAATGTGACCATTAAGAAGTTTACCAACAAATGAAGTGTCCCAAACCTTTCTTTTTGATGGGTCAAGCACCTCGTAAGGATCAGCATCTTTTGGTCTCTCAAGTTCCTGGACATAAATGAAAACAAATAACAATAATAATACAAAATTATACAATCCAATCTGTGGAGTCAAACATGATCAGGTCACAGAGCGGTTGGAGCTGTAGGTGAAGCTGTCCTTACCTGATAAATGCCATTTTCTTCCTGTTATTCAGCAAGAAGAGCACAAACATGAAGTGAAGCTTGAATGCACACACATCCTCACACACATTTATTTAATATCATTTAAACAACAGTTGAGAAATATTCACCACCAGCAGCAACTGTAAAGCATAAAGACACCGAAGAAAATGAAGACTTACAGTGACTCCCACAGATGGGCCTTTGGAAAACTATAGAGAGAGGCAAAAAGGACAAAAAAGTACAAATAAAATGTAGCACAGATCAATCTGATATAATAAGTCAGTTTGGCCTATCAGTGGCGATTAAAAAGACAAAAAATTCAGGCTGTTTATCTGTAATTTCTTCAAATTGTGACTGAGGCAATTTGTTACAGAAAGACAAAAACCCTCACATTTAGTGAGATAAATGCTGTTAAAACTTCTAAAACATCTTTTCCGGGGTGAAGATTAGTTATTTTATATCGCTGTTAAAAATCTAAAACTGATATATTTGAAAAATTGTATTCACTAAGTTACTTATCAGAAGAATTTGTCAGATTAGAGAAGTAGAAAATGTTGCACGGTTGGCCCTGCAACACAAATGATTTGCACTTTGAAGTCATTTAGTTAATTAATTGACTATTAGGCTGCTACAAAGTCACTTTAAACTAAACTATCAAGGTATTAAATATTGTTACGCTTAGTTCTTCTTTTTATTTATGCACAAAAACACTTATTTCACAGGAGAGAAGATATTAAATATTGACTAAAAATAGTGTTTATTTTTAGTCTAAATTTTAAGTTTAGACCAACCAGACCAATAATGTGCATGTTAGGGTTGTTTTGCATGACGGGTCAAGACGGGAAAATTTCTACCTCGTCAAACTTCAGGGAGCTCTTGAGATGTCCTTTGTATTTTATGAAAAGGATGATTCGGGGGAAACGACAGCGCTCTTTATCCTGTTTTAAGAACTCTACACACACCACAAGCAGCTGACCTTTACGCCCTGCTAATCTGCTCTGAGTAAAGCCATACAAATATTTTAATGGTGAAGATGCAGTACTGTAAACTATTTTAAAGACAAAACCAACATATGAGTTAAAAAAAAAAAAAAAAGGTTCTTAATTCTGAATATTTGTATTATCTAAAGACGTCACAGAATTGAAACTGTTTGTTAAACAGGTTTTTTAAAAAAGTGATGTGACCGGTTTTAAAGTTTTTCTTGCTTTAGAGACCAACAGGTGATTTTAGGTGAGAAATTATCATTACATTCAGGATATGAGTGAGCTAATTAGTATTTCTGCATACCACACATCCTCGTTATATGCTTTCTGAAGCTAATAATAGGATGCAAGATAACACTGAGATGTGTCCCTTTCCTCTGGACTGTTTTTAATGAAATATTACAGATGAATAGCTAATTGCTCATCTTTTTGTGTGTGAAAATAAGTGACACATACAAATAAATCAAGACATTGATGTACAAGCTAAATAACAGTGGCCCCCGTGTTGATCCTTGCGGGACTCCAGTGTTGCAAGCTCTTGATTACAGCAGCACATTACTGATCCAAACACACTGGTTACAATCTGACAGATTTTTGCACACTTTACAAAGTAAAGAGTGGATCATGTTCTGGATTGGTATTCAGTCCCATGATGTTTTTCTGCATGCGCTGTAACCACCAACTTTTACATGGGCTGCTATAACTCACCTTTTCTCTAAAGAACAACCCTGTGACAATGATGCAGTAAATGATCAGAAATCCATCCAGGAAATAGCAGATGACTGGTTCAGTGAAAAAATTATCTGCAGAGCAAACAGAGAGAGAGAAAAAAGAAAATTTTCAGCTGATGTTCGGAGTAAATAACAAGTTACTTATAGCGAAACGTGACTGAGTTCTGGGAAGAGAAGAACATATTTCAGTGAAAAGGGAAATTTTCATCATTTAATTCTGCTCAGCAGAAAACCTCACGTTACAGGAGCACAAAGGCCAAATAATATGACAATGGAGTAGAAAAAGAAGATTTTACGTGAAATAAAAACAGAATCTGATTGCATCTAAAGCCATGTAGTGCTGTGTGCGGAAATATCTCCTATTTGATAAAAGATCATATGTGTTCCAGATAGCGGTGCATAAGAGATGAGAGTTACACACAGCACTGAGGAAACTACCGATACTGATCAGATTTTCATTTGCAGTAAATCTGCATTCTTACATCATGCGTCATGGCTCTGTTGTTTACAGAAGCTCATCTTTCTGCCACTTCTCAAGTCCAGCTGAAGTCACCCTGGATTTTGTCGGCATAAAGTTTTAATCCCTCGAAGCAACTGTTTCTGTTTCCTTGAGTAATTTTTGTTCAGTGTACGTATTACATCACTGTTCACTAAAACTGTAGGTTAATTGTTTATTATTCCTTGAAATTATGCCTTGTTTTTTCATGTAAAAGATGCCCAGGTACTGTTTTCTTATTGTAAAAAAATCCCTTTCAAATGTTTCACTATTTGAAAAAGTAATGAGGTGAGTCTGAAGTATGCCAATTCTCATCTGCACACTAATAAAGGAGATATCTAAGAAAAATACTATGGTGAAATCATATTATTGCTGGAAAAAACAAATATCCAGTAATGCAAGTGTAGCTATAAATTGTATTTTATTCTTAATAAAAAAAATATACTCAATAAAACATATATTTTTTATTTTTTAAATATTTTATTATGTTTAAATATTACTATATTGCTTACTTTTTTAAATGTGTGTTTATATATTTTATGTAACAATATTATTAGGATACATAAAAATGTAATATTTATAAGTATTAGTTCATTGTTAGGTTTGGTTAGTTTCAAAATTTTCTTTATAAAATTCACCTTTGGCTCTATTCAGGGAGAAACCAAAGGACGTCTGTACATATGAATCCGTTACATGGTGCACAAATGTTGTGGAAAAACAACAACATTATCTACAACATTTGTCGTGAGACAAATGAGAAAATTGAGTAAGACCCCTGAAACAGGAAATAAGAAACTACGTATATGCAGCTTAGCACACTGAGTGTCTTCCTGTCTGCACGATGGGCTGCTTTGAGGTTTTTGTGAGGCTCATTTATCACAGAGTGCGGTTGGAACAGAAGAAATGTTGTGAGAACGTAGCCAGTGGTGGCGATTCACTGAGGCTGCAACGTCCTCATCAAACCTCCATCACTGAGAGCTGCTTCAGGATGTAGCTGCTCTTCTCATCTCAGGCTATTTTTATACTTCTAAACAGGAGATCTGTAAAAGTGACTTAAGAAAAGGAAGTATACCGTTTTCACTTACCATTTAAATTTGCTTTATTTAAAAAAAAAAAAAGTAAGTGGGTTGAACCTTGTTAGGAAAAAGATAACATTTAGTTTATATATGATAAATTTAGAAGCTTTAGAAGCATCTTTAGCTTACGATAACCCTTAAGAAACCAAAATATAAAAAAAACAAACATATTATGAATAAAACAGGTTATTTATGATTTCTTTCTATTTTTATATACAGAAATGCTTTTTGCTCTGTTTGTATTTATCATACCTATACTGTTTCTGCAATCCATTTCAAATATTCTAAGAAGCTCTAATGTTATTAGTAATTGTGGATTTTTAGCGATTTTTATACATTTAACCAAACTTAGCCTTGTCGGTTGATTTGTTTTCACTGTCATTTTGGTCATTAAGTGTCTGTCTCAATGCGCTGCTTTACTTCTTGGTGGCATAGATTCAACAAGGTGCCAGAACCATTCCAGAGATTTTGGTCCATATCACTCTCAGCTGCACATCCGTGATATCAAGCTCCCATTCCTCTACGCCCTAAATGTGCCATACTGGATTGAGATCTGTGGAGGCTGTTTGAGTACATTGTCATGTCAAAGAAACATATTTGAAATTATTTGAGCTTTGCGACGTTTTTCTGCTGGAAGCAGCCATCAGTAGACTGGTATGCTGTGTTCATAGAAGGATAGACGTAGGTCAGCAACAACACTGTTTAAACAATGCTTACTCTGCACCGAGGGGCCAAAAGTGTGACAAGAAAATATCCCTCAAATCATTGTACGACAAGCAGCTTGAACTGTGGATACACAGCAAGGCGGATTAGCAGGATTCAAGTTGTATGTGCCAAATTCTGACCCCACCATTCCAATGTTGCAGCAGAAATCGAGACTGATCAGACCAGGCAGTGTTTTTCCAATCGTTTCGAAATATTGTGCACATGACCCCATGTGAAATGTAGCATCCGTTTCCTGTCATTAGATGATGGGAGTGGCACTCAGTCTGGTCTTCTGCTGAAAATTCAATGTGTTTTGCATTCAGAGATGCTCTTCTGCAAACCTTGGTTGTGATGGGTTGTTGTTTGAGTTACTGTTGACTTCCTCTAAGCAGTCTGGACATTCTCCTGAAATTCTGACATTTTCACCTAGAGAACTGCTGCTCTTCTCTTCCTGACCATTCTCTGTAAACCCGAGACACCGAGTTTCTGTGATGTCATTAGCTGATAATAAGTAGTTGAACAGGTGTCGCTGACAAAGTGGCTGGGGTTCATAAATGACCTCACTCCATCACTTGTAATGTAAATGTGTTCAGACAATGAGCATATTTACTGTTGTGAGAGAAGTTTAGAAGAACATTTTCTTTTATCTGAATTTTTCTTTACACTACAATCTCCTTTTTTAACCTTCATGGTTCCTCTTTAACACTCACAGTGCCTCAATGGCATCGACGGCACCTCGTGTGATAGGCCTCATGATTCAACAAGCACTAAGTCACTTAAAAATGAAAAATATCACAGTATAGTTCCTTACTTTCTAATAAGACTGTAAACACGTTTCCTGTCACCTATAGCGGCACAAACACATTGGCTCAAAGCTTTTTCTTTTTTTACTCTTATGACGCTAAGTGTCATTTCTTAACCACATTTCAAAGGGTGGAAACTAAATGCTGGATGCCCTCTGATGTCTTCTTTTTTTATAGCCTTTACAACTCTGAAGGCATCAATTAGTTCAATTTTAGATCCTGCTGTTTAGAGGAGCCCAAGGTTGTTAAGTGTTATTAGGAACTTATCAGCTCTGAAACTGGCAGCAGCTAGCAGAGTCTTAATGACTCAATTAAGACCTAACGACTTAATGAAGTTCTCAGTGTTTTGTTTGGAGTGAGGGTCATTTTTATGGTCCGTTTGGGGCGAGGGTTCTATTTGCTTGTTTTTATTTTGAAAATATATTTTTTTTAAGCCAAATTTTTTTACGCAGCTGAATGAGAGAGGAATCAGTCTTCATGTCTGACTCTGAAATGTAAAGACAAGGATGTTTACTTCACAAAAGCTGTGCCCACTGAATCCTCTTAATGAGGAATGTGCCAGTAATTTTAAATTCATGCGCCGCAGCTGTTGTTCCGACTCTCAAAAGTCTTTCAAAGTCATTCAAATTATGTGGGCGATGTTACATTTCCAAAGATACCGCAAAAGTCAGGTTTAATTAAAAAAAGAAAGGAAAAAAAAGCAGTGTTAAAATAATGCACAAAGGTACGAAATATAATGAGTGAACTATTTGAATATTTCAGCGTAATAAAGCTTTAATGAAGAGCTGGAACAAGCTGATGCAAAATTAATGTGCTGCTCTATGAGACGGATCATTTTTCTACGCTTTAGGGTGCTTAAAGGGGAAACAACAGGAGGAAAAAAGCATGTTAATGGGTTAAAGTGTGATTTGCTGTTATTATCGCACTATATTTTAAGGGAAATAAAGAAACGATGCCCTTCAAAGGGTTGCATGGATGTGAACGCAAAAAAACTAACAAGTATGCATAAGAATGTGTTGACACAGAGGCCATTCTTTACATTTCTTTACTGCTGTAGGAGTCTTTACTGCATTCAAGCGTACGGCAAAAAAATTCTCCCGTAACGGTTTCGCATGCATCAGCTGGAGGATGGGGGGATTATTTATTCATGCATGCTTTTGTTTCTCTAATGCCTTCATCACGATGAATCTGACTGAAGCACAAGACAGCACTTGAAAGCGTTTGTAAAACTGTGGCATAAAAGAGAAAGTCTGGGAAGCGTCAAATTCACGCAAACATAATCTGCCTATAAAAAGTCCATAGAAGAGCTGCCCTGTATTTATTGATGCACGGAGCAACAGGTAAGTCATTCGAGAGAGCAGGGTAAAATGCAAAAGGCCAATGTGCTTCTGCAGCACGTACTGTCCAAGAGAGTTAAAAATGTTTATTTAGTGTATTTAAATTTAACTTGAGTCACTAGGGGACAGCGGTCGTGTTAGTCATTCTCAACTACTTTGATTCAAATGTTCAGAATATGGACAGATATTTTTAGAATATTGAATGGAAAATACAAAAGTTCCCTCGTGTTTAATTTCCTTAATGTGTAAGAGAAGCTTAGCTACTTTTTCCATCCAACATAAAGCTACACAGTGAATATAAATCTCCTCTAATCATGACTCACTGCTGCTTTGAACTGAAACACTGAAAAAGTGATGACATATTTTGTCCCAGTGTAGATGCATTTCTCCAAAAGCTACCAGATCCTCAACTATGAATGTAAATGTACATGTGAAAAATTGTTGTAGGTTTACAGCTTTGTTGTAGCAATGGTAAGAATTTGAAAAATGAAATAACGCTTTAAGATAAATGTTAATGTTTTAAATAAATGGTATAACTCAAGTAAAACCACTACAGCGCATGAATAAATGTACTTACTGAGATTTAAAAAAAACAAAGAACTGTGTTTAAAGAATTTCGTTTGGAGGTTTTTAATGCCAGAGAGCTTATGTTTGTCTTTTCAGTCAGATAGACAGTTTAAGCTTCTTTTTTTCACATGCAGGAAAATCATTACATTATTGTTTTTTTAAAGCAGCTGTTTTGCATTTGTCTGACTTACCAGAACAGGAAACAGGCACCGCTAGTACGGAAAGCGCAAACACACCTTTCCCCAGTGTGTCCATGGCTCTCTGTCTGTAAAAACAAGCCTATCTATCTTATGACAGCTATGCTTCTGGTTTCCT